>NC_041398.2:76018931-77243931 GCF_900747795.2 Erpetoichthys calabaricus | reverse complement strand
ATTGCACGTGTTAATATGTATGCTTACACAGTATTAAAAGACACTCAACAAGTACACAGTATTAAAAGACAGTCAACAATTAACGTCATTTACCTTCGTTCCCGCATTTGACTTGTGCTGTAAATCTTTTCCTCGTTTTCAGTTCACGTGATTACGTAGGAGGCGTAATACGTGATGACGCGATACGTGACTCCGCCTCCTCCATTAGAGTATATGGACAAAAAACAGGTTCCAGTTATGACCATTACACGTAGAATTTCGAAATGAAACCTGCCTAACTTTTGTAAGTAAGCTGTAAGGAATGAGCCTGCCAAATTTCAGCCTTCTACACGGGAAGTTGGAGAATTAGTGATGAGTGAGTCAGTCAAACAGGTTCCAGTTATGACCATTACGCGTAGAATTTCGAAATAAAACCTGCCTAACTTTTGTAAGTAAGCTGTAAGGAATGAGCCTGCCAAATTTCAGACTTCTACCTACACGGGAAGTTGGAGAATTAGTGATGAGTGAGTCAGTCAGTCAGTCAGTCAGTCAGTCAGTGAGTCAGTGAGGGCTTTGCCTTTTATTAGTATAGATTAGACAATGTCACTAAACAATTTATATGTATAGTTCACCATTTTTTGCCATGGTTGAATGGTCAAAAGCACTGAGAGAACTGTAATGCTGGTATGTAATGTGCTGATGGGTAAAACTCAGATTCTGAGCTAAATTGGATGGCCACCATTTGCCAATCTTTATGTTAAGGGGGCTTCCTATCTGTTCTATATTTGGCATTTGCTTTTCCTGTTGGCTTACTGGTTTTCTTTATTTTTGAGTTTGTATTTAGTGACCTTAATGAATTGTTTTAATTTATTTAAATTGTAAATTCTTAGGACCCTGGTTTTCTATTACACATTTCTTATGGTTAATTCCTTTTAACTATTTTAATATTATTTAATATGTTATTAAAAAGGACAGCACCGTGATGCAGTGATAGCACTGCTGCCTTGACACATCCATCCATCCATTATCCAACCGCTATATCCTAACTACAGGGTCACGGGCGTCTGCTGGAGGCAATCCCAGCCAACATAGGGGAGTTCATATCTCAGATACTCCCTGCATTGTGTTTGCATGTTCTTACCATATCCATGTGGGTTTCTTCCTGGTGCTCCAGTTTCCTCCCATAGTCCAAAGATATGCAGTTTAAGTAGACTGGAGATGCTTAATTGGTCCTAGTGTGTATTTAGAGTATGCAGCACAACTTCTGGACCTGGTTTTGGTCTTGTCACATACTACTGCAACTTTGCTTGCAGGAGTAATAGCATGTGTCACCAAGCCACTACAGATGATTCAAAATATAGCAGTACATCTGGTGTTTAACCAGATGAGTTGGGCACATGTAACTCTTCTTTTAAGATCACTACATTGACTCTTTGTAGTAGCACGTTTTACGTTCAAATCCTTGATATTTGCCTACAGAGTAGTCAATGGGTGAGTACCAATGTATATGGAGACACTTTATGAGGTGCTATGCTCCTTCTTGACCTCTCAAGTCTTCTGAAGAACAGCGTATGGTGATACCAATATCTGTGTGGTTTCAAATCTCAATCCAGACTCATTTCACATGTAGCTCCTAGCTGGTAGAATGAGCTGCTCACCTTCATCTGAAAATCTGCCTCCCTCAATGTCTTTAAAAAGCATTTGAAGACTCTCTTCTTTGGTAAATTTACATCTAACTGATATCAACAGTTATGTTTTACTATCCTAGAATATCTAACTTGTGTATTGTCATGACAATAAAGAATTGAATTGAATTGTTTTGTTCCAAGCTTTTTACTTGTGATTATCAATTCTGTAACCTTGTCCTATACCACTTGTTCTGAAACAATCCCCCAGACTGATGTTTACTCGATTATGCTGACCTTTTTTGTAAGGCACTTTAGATAAAAGTGTCTGCTAAGCAAATAAATGTAAATGTGTGTGAATGTATTCACCCTTTGATGGACTGGCGCCCTGTACAGGGATTGTTTCTGCCTTGTTACTGATGGGATAGGCTGCTATCCCCTGCTGGGATAGGCTGCAACTTCCCAGTGACCCTACTCAGGATAAGTGGGTTTGGAAAATGGTTGGTTGGATGGATGTTAATAGAAATAACATGCTTTAGAAATGTTCCGGATTTAATAACTAACAAACGTTAGCAGGTTTAGTGATGGGATAAGCAAATTAATGAGGGGGATTTAGGTTACCCAAAACTGAGGCAGAGTGTTTACTTTAACCACATCACCAGTTTTAGGTTCACCAATTGTATGTATCATCAGAAAGTGCTCAGCAAAATTTTAAAAGACATTGTCAGACCAAATCAGGAAGAATAAAGATTAAAAGTAACCTTTCAACATGGAGAAAGGAGAATATAAAGATATTTAGAGGAAAAGGAACTTTGGAAAAGATTTGATGTAATTAATTAAGAATAAGGTACTGTGAGAAAAAAGGAAATAATTCAGAATGAATTAAGGTCAATGAGAGCAGAGAAGAATACTGCCAAGTAAATGCTGGAAGAAAAATTCTAGAATGAAAGGAAAAGTGGGTCATAGCCTTATGTTTTCTAAGTACATTGGGATACTGTACCTTTAATATTTTGTGTGAAACTGCACATAACAGCTACAAATGAACAAAAGAATATCATTTTAATGATGAAAAGATTAAGCTATTCATATATACAGACGAGGGCGGCACGGTGGCGCAGTGGTAGCGCTGCTGCCTCGCAGTTAGGAGACCTGGGTTCGCTTCCCGGGTCCTCCCTGCGTGGAGTTTGCCTATTCTCCCCGTGTCTGTGTGGGTTTCCTCCGGGCGCTCCGGTTTCCTCTCACAGTCCAAAGGCATGCAGGTTAGGTGGATTGGCAATTCTAAATTGGCCCTAGTGTGTGCTTGGTGTGTGGGTGTGTTTGTGTGTGTCCTGCGGTGGGTTGGCACCCTGCCCGGGATTGGTTCCTACCTTGTGCCCTATGTTGGCTGGGATTGGCTCCAGCAGACCCCTGTGACCCTGTGTTCGGATTCAGCGGGTTGGAAAATGGATGGATGGATGGATATATACAGACAAAATTAAATGCACTTGTGTTGTGGTGTGAAATTTTGTATATAAGTTGATAAATATTTTGCATGTCTTTATTTGTAACTTAGACAAAGCAATGTAATATTAGTGTTATATCACTGATAAGAACTGCAATGGTTTGAAATTTAAATACCCCCCAACCCCTTTAGGACTGAGTCAGGATAGTACATTTTATGACTTTGGGGAAGTGCCTAAAACCAGTTTGGCAAGTGATTCTCTGCAAGACTCTCTCAATTAACCCCCACAGAAAAGCCAAACTACATCGCTGGCAAGCATCAGCTCAAAAAATGCTTTTGGTGGCAGGTGTGAAAGGTATTGTGTGCACCCATTGGTCTGAAATATGGCTGTTTGGGATTGGTTTGAATCAGAGACCATTCCGTAGCACGACACCCTATTGGTGTAAGGATTTGGACAAAGATTGTATACATTTGGTTGCTTTACCACTCTCTCTCTCTCTCACACACACAGACACACATTATCATGATGAAGGAGAATCTCGCAAACCATGAACTGAAAAGAAGATCACACTGAGAAGCACAACTCGGCAGCCATATTGAGACAGACATGTGGCCTCTTCTGATGAAAGCTGACCAAAAATGATGACTTAACTAGAGACATTTTTAGTAACTACAAGTCTGTGTGCTGCCTGAAACTATACATCAGCATTTAACAAGTTGTATGGTTGCCAACATCCAAATGTACCTTGCTTAATGTTATTATTGTACAAATATTATCAATAATACATTATTTAAAACTGTAACTTAACTCCTGCTTGTCTTTTACTCTGTGTACAGTAATTGCCTGATGTTATAGCTGTAGAAGGAAAGTTGGGGAGAAGTTCAATACCTTATAAACAGTCGTAAGTCTATGGGATTTGAGGCATTCTGACAAAAGCTACACATTAAAGAATACCAAAGGGGAAAGTAGAGTAATATAGAACTCTACCGAGACAAAACACTCAAAACAAAAAAATAATATATTGTTTGGTATATGTCCTTTGTGTTTTAATCTAAAGCAATCACGAAAACCAAAAGCTAGAATGTTTGTAAGAACTTATACTTTATAAGGGTATATCACAAGAATCATCCTAATTCTGCATACCAGTAAAACTCAGTACAAAACTATAATAAGAATGAAATCTAATACATCTATTCAAATGCTCATAGATATACACATACAAAGAAAAATACATATAAATATGTTTGTACATATACATTAGATAAGATACTTGACAATTTTTAATAAGTAATTTAAAATAGATATTTTTATTCATTTATATTTTCTCCACTTAGGCAGGTATTAAGCAACGGATTAAAATGCAAGCAATACTAAATTTTGTTATTTCCAGCTTAAATGCAATGATAAGAATGCCGACCATTTCTTTTCAAAATCCTGGACTCCATCAGGGATTGTAGGATTATGACTGAAGCTATATCCTGAATTCATTAGTCCTTTGTGACCATTGTTACTTGAAAGGGTTTCAGCACTTTATTAGCCTGCATAGGAATATACTGTAAATAGATCAAATTGGATAATAAATGGATGCATGGCTATTTTAACATTACCATGTTATATATATATATATATATATATATATATATATATATATATATATATAAATATATATATATATATGTATATGGAAGCGAAGGTCTGTGATATGGTTTGCATATTAGCAGCTGGAGATCCACAAAGGGAGAAAAATTAATCATGTATCATAAAGCAGTTTTTATTCCTGAGCTTTCAGCCCCTACCAGGAGCCTTCATCAGAGGATAATGCTTAGACTTACAAGAATCAAAGGCAATATATAGCACAATTTGTTGGGGTGGGGGTTGGGGGGGTGGCGGCGATGGGGGGGTGGGTACCGGTCATAACGTTTTATTTATTATGAAAATGTTCTAATTAAGTTTGCATATGCTGGGTTTAAAAGAATTGCAACTCGCATACAGGAACATCTCAGATCTATACACATACAAAATCAACAGGACATACATTTAACTGGGACAATGTACAAGTAAGATTTAAGGTCAGTACTAAAAGTGCCAGAGAACTGGCTGAATCTTGGCTATCAGACAAAAACGCCATTAACAGACATTTGGACATAAACCCAGCATATGCAAACTTATTTAGAACATATTCATAATAAATAAAACGTTATGACCAGTACCCACCCCTCCATCGCTGCCACCCCCCCCCCAACCCCCACCCCAACATATTGTGCTATATATTGCCTTTGATTCTTGTAAGTCTAAGCATTATCCTCTGATGAAGGCTCCTGGTAGGGGCTGAAAGCTCAGGAATAAAAACTACTTTATGATACGTAATTCATTTTCCTCCCTTTGTGGATCTCCAGCTGCTAATATATATATATATATATATATATATATATATATATATATATATAGTGGGATATGGCCGGCCATTCATCCCGGCCAATACCCCCAGGCCGCTAGGTGGAGCCCTCCCTGTAGCGTGGAAGTGCCCCAAATGCCAGCAGGGAATTATGGACAGTGGACTTTTAATTCACAGCCCTGCCGGATACCATGGGGGCCGCCAGAGAACGCTGCAGGGAGGAGTAAGGACTATTTTCCCTACAACCCGGAAGTACGTCCCAGTCACATGGGCAGAAGAAATGACGTGCTTCCGGGATGAAAAAGAAGAGTTTTTGATCTGACCCGGAGGTGCTAGGAAGTCACATGGACTGAGGGTTCAGAAGCACTTCCGGGTCAAGGACTTTAAAGGACTCTGGGAAATCCCAGACAAATGAGCTGAGCTGGGTGGAAGAGTGGCAACACATCTGGGAGAGTGGAGGATTATTGATTATTGTTTATTATTGAGTATTTTGGAGTGGAGGGTGCTTTGTGCACATTATTATTATTAATAAAGTCATTCTGGACTTTTATCTGGTGTCTGGTGTGAGGGTTCATGGGAGCGAGAGTGCCATTATCTGTCACTATATATATATATATATATATATATATATATATATACACTGTATATATATATATATATATATATATAAATATATATATATATATATATATATATATATATATATATATATATATATATACACTGTATATATATATATATATATATATATATATATATATATATATATATATATATATATATATATATATAGATAGACAGACAGACAGACAGATAGATAGATACTTCATTAATCCCAAGGGGAAATTCACATACTCAAGCAGCAGCATACAGATAAAAAACAATATTAAATTAAAGAGTGATAAAAATGCAGGTATAACAGACAATAACTTTGTATAATGTTAACGTTTATCCCTCCCGGGTGGTATTGAAGATTTGATAGTGTGTGGGGGGGGGGATGATCAGGAAGACAAGAGCCTGCTCAGCGCCCATCGCTCTGCCACAGATGTCAAACTGTCCAGCTCCATGCCTACAATGGAGCCTGCATTCCTCACCAGTTTGTCCAGGCATGAGGTGTCCCTCTTCTTTATGCTACCTCCCCAGCACACCACCGCGTAGAAGAAGGCACTTACCACAACCATCTGATAGAACAGCTGCAGCATCTTATTGCAGATGTTGAAAGACACCAGCCTTCTAAGAAAGTATATATATATATATATATATATATATATATATATATATATATATATATATATATATATATATATTGATTTGATAATAGGTTTGAGAAGATGAGATTTGAAATACAAAAAGGATTGAGCTATCAGCTAGAAACCCAGTTTAATGAAGAGTTGATGGAATAAGACAAAGAAAAAGGCAATCGACGGAGCAAAACACTTTGCATTTGCCAAGATGACAAACAATAGGAGAGGGATTGATCTTTCCACCTTAAGGAGGGGTCCTCAAAAGAACGCTGGCTTCCAGTGGCCATGGGACTTTTATATTATTGATCCAGATGAGATGGAGTGGGAGGCAGGTCAGATGTCTTCTGGCTGGCAAGCATCAGAACTGCAGACAGAAAAGGAGATGATGTTAGTGAATGTACCCCCTCTCAGTTCAGGGTTGTATTGCCTACCTTTTCTGACCTTATATATACAGTAAAAATGGTCAAACTGGTTCAAGCTGACAGAAAGGCTGCAGAAACTCTTTGTACAGTTGTGGTGATCAGAAACGCATCCCCTGTAGCCCTGGAATCAGCCTAGTCGCTCTTCTCTGGACCTTTTCTAGCGCTGCTATGTCTTTTTTGTAGCCTGGAGACCAAAACTGTGCACAATACTCCAGATGAGGCCTCACCAGCACATTATAAAGCTTGACCATAACCTCCTTGGACTTGTACTCTACACACCATGCTATATAACCTAAAATACCATTAGCCTTCTTAATGACTTATGAACACTGTCTGGAAGTTGATAGTGTAGAGTCCACTACAACTACTAAATCCTTCTCATAAGGTGTACACTCGATTTTTAGACCTCCCATTGTGTATTTAAACCTAACATTTTTAATTCCTATGTGTAATACTTTACATTTACTGACATTAAACTTCACCTGCCACAAATCTGCCCAAGACTGTATGCTGTCCAGGTTCCTCTGTAATGATTTAATGGATTCCAGATTATCTGCCAATCCACCTGTCTTGGTATTATCTGCAAACTTAAACAGCTTGTTACTTATATTCCTATCTAAATCATTTATATATATATATTAAAAATAGCAGCGACCCTAGCACTGACCCCTGTGGAACACCACTCTTAACATCAGTCAATTCTGATAAGGATGACATTGACACATTTGCTCTAAATTTGCCCTACCACAGTTAAACTTAACAGTTTTAGTCTTTGCATCTGAACTCTTACAAAACACTGAGAATTGTATTATATTATGGTCATTTGACCCTTGTGGTTCAATCACCTCTACCCCCTCAATTTTATCCTGTGTCACACATGTGTGAATAGGAGGCAGCTGAAGGGCTTGGAGAATAATGGTAACACATCTGCCCAGGGGGTGGTGGGGTGCACTAATGCTCTTTCTAAGTTCCCTGCAGACGTTTCCTGCAAAATCCCACCAGGAACCACTGCCTCAACACGGGACACACCACTTCCGGCCCCGAGGACAACATCACTTCCCCCAGACCTCCTATAAAACCTTACTCCCTTCCCCTGGAAGGCAGTCCTGTTTTGGACTCAGCCTTGTAAACTGTTTTGCAATTTCAATTACTTTACTTTTTGCAGCCAGGAACAAATTACACGGATGGCTGCCCAAACCTTTCTATGTCTGAAATCTCGTCTTGTTACACCTGATTATTACATAATACTAAATCTAGACAGGCCTCCCCCTGCATTGGTGCTTTAACATACTGTGTTAAAAAACAGTCACTGATTACTTCTAAAAACGGCTCTGCTATTTGCAAGGTTATCCCAGTTAGTATTCGGATATTTAAAGTCCCAGATGTCTATAATATTCCCCTGTAAACTTGCCTTTTTAATATTACTAAAAATATGCGTATTGAAATTACTGTCTGCATTGGGCATTCTATAAAACACTCCTAAAATAAGACCTCTTTTCCTAATGCTTTCCAGCCAAACCCACATGTCCTCATTAAGATGGGGTTCATTGTCCAACTGAACAGGACTTGCCTTTCAATTCTGTTTGACATAAACAGCTATGCCACCTCTTTTTCTGTTCTGTCTATCCTTCCTAAAAATGTGCATTCCTCTATGCTATACTCATCCCCATTACTGTTATTTAGCCAGGTTTCCATTATTGCTATAACATCATAACTAAGCTCCTTTACATACAACTCCAACTCACTTGTTATATTTTTGATACTTCTAGCATTAAGGCAAGCTATTTTTAATGTGTTACTCCTTTTAATTTTACATTTAAATGTTGGGTTAGAATGTACATTGCTATGCATTTTTATTTTTACATTATTGTTTGTTCCTCACAGTGAGTGATGGCTTGGTGAGGGAGACATTTTAATTGCAACTTTGTTTAGTGGATGATGGGTACCCGCAAGGTGACACTCCTCTGGTCATGGGTGACTTCAATGCAACCACTGGCACTGACAGGGCTGGCTATAAAGATTGTGTCGGTCCCCATGGGTCTGGCAACACTGGTAAAACTGGCTCAATGTTTCTTGACTTTGCAAAAGATCAGGAGCTGCAAGTCACTGGATCCTGGTTCCAGCACCCTGAGCTGTATCACTGGACTTCAATGATACTTCAGTACTGGTGGTTTGCTGAAGGAGATTGATCACATCCTTGTGGGCAGATTCTGGAAGGTCCTGCAGAAGTTCAGGGTCTACAGATGTGCCCAGTTTGTGAATTCTGACCACAGACTTGTTGTTACTACTCTGACCAGACTCCAAGATCGGGTTGTTTCAAAGAGTTTGCATGCAGTTTGTGTGAGGAAATTGCAGACTTGGTTGTGACTTCTGATTCTAATGTGATATGGGAGACTTTCTGTGACAAGACCCAGAAGGTTGCTGAGGGTTGTGTTGGTGTTGCTGGTGTTCCCAAAAGGCTTGCAGGGCAACCTGTTTGTCATTGAGGGGAGTCGCAATGCATGACTTGATGGTAATTCCTGTCTGTACCGGGAATTGAGAGGGATGGCTGTAAAGGCTCAGAGGGTCAATAAGGAGGCATTTGTCAGAGGAATCTGTGAGCAAGTGACCCACCATCTGTGGTCTAGTGACCTGAGTCCTGCTTACAAAGGAATCAATGGAACGGGTGATGGAAAGGACATTACAGATAACGCTGCAATTGTGACCCGCTGGGCTGGCTACATTGAGCAGCTGTTTAAAGCTGATCCTCTGGCTAGGACATTAGACATCTCTGGGTCCACAGTTCTTAAGGCTGATCCTCCAATTCAATTCATTGTTAACCACCCAATTTCACTGAGATTGCACAAGTGATGAAACAGCTTAGGGCAGGAAAGGCTACAGGGATCTGGAATATCCAGGGTGAACTTCTCCAGGCTGGTGGTAAGGCTATCCTCCTTGCAATGCAAGCAATCTTTGCTTCTATTTAGGGGACGGGCATCATCCCAACTTAGTGGAAAGTGCGACTTGTCGTCCCTATCTGGAAAGGGAAGGGTGATTGCCTGGATTGCAGCAAGTACAGGGGTTAACACTGCTCTCTGTACCAGGTAAGGTCCTTGCTAGGGTCATTCTCAAAAAGATCCATGATCACTTGCTTAACTACCAGTGACTGAAGCAGTCTGGATTTACATCTAAGAAGTCTACCATCAATCGCATCCTGGCACTGAGGGTTCTCATAGATCACAAACGCAATTATTGGCAGAATTTCTTTGCAGCCTTTGTCAGTTTTCATAAAGCATTCGACTCAGTTGGTTGAGCTGGCCTGTGGGACATCCTGAGACTTCTCGGAATCCCTCAATGCTAGATATCATGGCATGCTTGTACACTAGTACTGTGCACAGTGGAGGCAGAACCTCTGCTTTTTTCCATGTTGATTCTGTGGTCCATCAGGGGTGTGTTCTTGCTCCTACTCTGTTCAATGCTTGCATGTACTGGTTGTTGAGCAAGGTCGTGGGGTCTAGTGACTGTGGGGCATCTGTTGATAAAGAAAGATTTACTGATCTTGACTTTGCCACCAATGCTGTGACCTTCGCAGAGTCAATGGAGGCTCTGATCAGGGCTCTCAAGAGACTGAGTGAGGAGTCGGAGTCTGAGTGTTTGCAAAAGTACTTAAAGCCAAGCTCCAGGCTTTTAATAACCTCTTGGGCACAACCATCACCAGTGTGTCTGTCTGCGGAGAGAATGTTGACCTCATGTTCTCTGGTGACTCTTCCTATGAAGTCAGTAGACAGATTGGGAGAGCATGGGGGGCCATGAAGTTGCTGGAAAGTGGTATGTGGTGCTACCGATATTTTTACAAAATGACAAAGGTCCAAGTCTTTAGAGTCTTCGTGCTTCCTATTTTGTTAAATGTTTGCAAGACATGGATACTATCCAGTGACCTGAGATGAAGACTGGACTCCTTCAGTTCGTCCTGTCAGCCAAGAACAGAAAGCTGAGGCTGGAGTGGGCACAGTCTCATCAAAACTGGACAGTTGAAGACTGGAAAAACATAGCCTGGTCTGTTGAATCTCAATTTCTGCTGAAGCACAAAGGCAGTATGATCAGAGTTTGGTGCCAAAGGCATGAATCCATGTACCCATTCTGCATAATATCAACAGTCCAGGCTAGTGGTGGTGGTGTAATGGTTTGTTTTCTTGGAATACTGTTAATACCAATCAATATTTGCTTGAATACCATGACCTATCTGTGCATTGTTGCTGACCATGTGCATACCTTCAAGGCCACAATTTACCCATCATCTAATAGCTATTTCCAACATAATAAAGGATAGGACATCTCAAACTGGTCTCATGAACCTGACAATGAGTTCAATGCTCTTCAGTGGCTATCCCAGTGCAGCTGACAAATCTGCAAAATTGTGTGATGCATCAACACGGACCAGAATCTCAAAAGAATGTTTCCAATATCTTATGGAGTTACATCCTTGATGAAGTGAAGTTGTTTTAGAAGTAAAAGGAAGCCTTACCCAGTATTAGTACAGTGTTTCTTATAATTGCATCTGAGTGTATTTTTACATAAACTTTTAAATCTACTTTGTATGTGTGTTATTGTTTTTTTTTTAAGTTAATATTTGCATATATTATATACAAAATGCATGTTATTTTGCCACGGCTGCATTTATGTTTATGAGTGTATACTTTTTGGGGGGTGTTATGCATATACATACAGTAAAAATGTAGTGATATACTTATGAATGTTTATAAATACACTATCTATCTATTCTGTAAGCGTTTGCTGTTTGTGTGGAATTTAGAAATTCTTCCCATGTCAGTTTGAGATTATCTCTGGATATTCTCCTTTCCCTTAGGTATCCTAAGGGCATGTATGTTTGGTTAACTTCACATTCTAGACTGACCTAGTGAGAGTGCAAGTATGGGTGTGTACATTAGTTGGTCTTGTAATGACTGGCCACAACATCTTACATGGTTCCTACATTACACCTGATACTAAAATCCTGAAATAGTTTAAGACAGTTTGAGAATGTTATGGTAAGTAAATATGAATGTATTCCTAGTAAGGGAGGGTATGGTGGTGCAGTGTTTATTGCTACTAGTTATTTAGATCCAGTGACATACATTATATGGACAAAAGTGTTGGAACGCCTGACCATTACACCAACAGGGACTTTGATGACATTGCATTCAAATACATTGACTTTAATATGGAGTTGGTCCCCCATTTGCAGCGATAACAACTTCTGGTCTTCTTGGAAGGCTTTCCACAAAGTCCTGGAGTGTTTCTGTGGGAATTTGTACCCATTAATTCTGTACAGCTTTTATGAGGTCAGGAACTGATGTTGGACGAGAAGGCCAAGCTTGCACTCTCCATTCCAGTTCATCCCAAAGGTGTTGGATGGGGTTGAGGTCAGGGCTCTGTGTGGGCCAGTCAAGTTCTTCCACACCGAACTCATCCAACCATGTCTTTATGGACCTTGCTTTGTGCACAGTCATGCTGGAACAGAAAAGGGCCTTCACCAAACTGTTTCCACAAAGATGGAAGTATAACGTTTTCCAAAATGTCTTGGTATGCTGAAGGATTAAGATTGCCCTTCACTGGAAGTAAGGGACCTAGCCCAAACCCTGAAAAAACAGCCTCATATTATTATCCCTCCTCCACCAAACTTCACAGTTAACACAATGCAGTCAGGCAGGTAATGTTCTCCCAAAATCCACTAAACCCAGACTCACCCATCTGACTGCCAAACAGAGAAGCGTGATTCATCACTCCATAGAACACACTTACACTACTCCACAGTCCAACGGCGGTGTGCTTTAAACCACTACCTTCTGATGCTATGCATTGACCTTGATGATGTGAGGTTTGCATGTAGCTGCTCGGCCATGGAAAACCATTCCATAAAGTTTCTGTGCTTACATTAATGCTAATGGAAGTTTGTAACTCTTCAGCTTTATGCACTATGCACCTTAGCAGTTGTTGACCCCACTCTGTGACTTTACGTGGCCTTCCACTTTGTGTCTGAGTTGCTGTTGTTCCTAAATGCCAATTCCACTTTCCAATAATACAGTTGACTTACAGTTGACCGTGGAATATCTAGCAGGGATGAAATTTCACGAACTATCTTAGAACAGTACTACGCTTAAAGTCAATGAACCCTTCAGAATGACCCATTTTGTTTCACAAATGTTTGTAAATGAAGACTGCATGGTTAGGTGCTTGATTTTATACACCTGTGGCAATGGGTCTGATTGAAACATCTGAATTCAGTAATTAAGAGGAGGAGGAGGAGGTTGTGTGTCTCAATACTTTTGTCCATATAGTGTAACTTTAATTCCAAGCTCAGCTATCATATTTGTGTGTTGTCAATGTAATCTTTTCTAGGAATTCTGTCTTTCTTTCACACCCCAAACGTCTTTTGTGTTGAGTTAATTTCTGACTGTAAGTTGTCTTAGTATGAATGAGTGTATGTGTGTCTGAGTGTGCACTATGATGAAAAGAAATCTTGTCCACAGCTGGTACCTACTGTACCTTGCTCCTAATGTTGCTTTAGCAGGCTTTGGCTGTACTTTTCTTATTAATGAAAAACGGGTTTCAAAATAAGAATAAATTAATTAATTTTGGAATGTAACTTTTTAAAGTAACACCTATAACCAATAAAGGATTATACAGTATAAGGTGAGCAGCAATATTGAGAACAGAATTTTGTTATAAAAGACATTTAACATCCACAATACCTAAAGGTATCAGTAAATGTCTTGTTATTTCATGCTAAAAAATCAATTTTAATAGCTGAACACTAGTGCAGGCAGTAAATATCCATCTGCCCACATCTGTACTATATGCTGTATGTTAAATGTGGAATTATGATGGTACTTAATGAATTTGATAAAAGTATTGGACCACTTGAAGCCCCACAACAGGATTGGTCATTAATGTATATTTTTTCTAATATCCTTCTAAAATATGATAGTGCTGAATGTTTGCTAAATTTAATCAAGGAAAAGCAAGACGCAGCTGTCAATATGTTGAGCAGATGGTAATAAATGAAAATATAATTCCTTCATCAAATGCTCTGCAGAAAACCAGTAATATGAAGTGATACAATGCCACCCTACATGTTGACATGTTTTCAAAGGGTATTAACAGGGTGTTACTACTTTCATATGCATTAATTAAACTAAACTGGAATTGCTTTGTTCAGATTCTTTAAACTTTTTAAAATTGTTTACCTGGTAATTGAATGTAAGATTTATACAGACGTGCAGTTGCTCATTTTCAGGTATAGATGTCAGAGTAAATTCTTCCCAATATTGACAATACACTGGTGCAGAGGTTAGAGGTCTTGATCCACAGAAAATTTGTTTTATCGTTTTCTTAAAGATTTGTGGATTACGCTAATTGACAACTCTAAACTGGGTGTGGGTGATTGTGCCTTGTGTTGGAGTAGCATCTTGTGATATTAGACTTGCATCTAGCACAGTTATTTCTTCGCAATCATTGTATATATTAATTTGCCACATGAAACTGTGTTTTAAAGTGAAGTATATTTTATATATTTAAAAACAATAAGCAGCCCACTCTTACCTTTTACAATATGGCTTATGGGTACCAGACTCCAAATATTAAGAAAAGTCTTAAAACTAACCTGTCAGTCCATTTTTGAAGCCAAAAATGTTATTGAGATTATATACATATTACATACCAGGAGACCAGCTGTGCACTTTACTCTTCCATCCATCTTCCTCTGTGGCACCCTTCAGAGCTAGAGGTGTTTCTTCACCTTAGAAAGTTGTCGCTGAGTGATGTAATAACTAAAAAAGTCACATTTATAACATTAAATTTGATATATTTTATATTTTTTCATTATATGGAAGCCTATTTCATTATTTCACAAAGATGTTCCCTGTTTCCACTTAATTAAAAAATGCACATGTGTGCTTCAGTGAGAGAGAGAATATTGGAATGACTCAGGGAGTATGAGAAACAGAGGTATGGAATTAGCCACTTTACGCAAACTCTTGGTGATGTGAATGTAGAAAGGACTTTCTAGTAGATAATAATTTCTTTAGTAGATAATTTTACCATGTTAGCCAGCTGCGTCGCCTGCTCATGCATGTTGCCTGGCTTCACCTTGCCCCTGCTCACTCGAGGACAGAGGCAACTGGTATGCCACTCTTTCTCCCGGCTCCTCGCCAGCAGCCAGGCATCAGGGCCGATGAACTCTAGCCTCCATGAGAGGCTTCCAAAGTGTTATCTGTGCAGTGTCTGCCACATATTCACTCCGTTGCAGTCACTTGCAGAATTTGTTTCATACTGGCTTCTCCAGGTAGCGCAGAGCTGTCATTCCTGCCTCACAGTGCTAGGGTCTTCAGGACTTTTACATGTTTTTCCCTTGTTTATTTACGGATTGATTGGTAGAAGTGAGTGCCACTCAGACAGATTCTTTTGTTACCATACCATCAGCAGAGGTGATTCTTTGTGCATTAAAATAGTTAATTTGTTTGCACACTCTGGCATTTTTAGTTTTTTTATTGTGCTTGTGCTGAACACTGCATAGACATTGTGATGTGCAGTCGATGTGGCTCTTTTAAAAATCTAATGCTTTTGTTAAAAATGCAATATAGTGTAATCAGTTCATTTCAGATTTTTTGCTATTTGTACAAAGTACAATGAAACTACTATGCACTCTATTCACTATGCTGGCACTCAGCAAGAATCACACTCTGTATGTAAAATAACAACACAGAATGCAATGGATGAAAAGTAAGTGCTACTTAGCAAAAATATTCATATGATGTGAGCGCAGATCTGTCTTTTATTACAAGCCATGACAAAACATAACTGTTGAAAAAATCGAACACAAGCAAAATAGGATTATAAGCAGAATAGAGCTTTGTGCTGGGGTATTAGGGTTGTCATTACAACTGGGAGCAGACAAGCAAATAGCAAAATATTCCTACCTCAAGAAAAAAGTCAAGAATCTGTGATAAAATATGTATTTCCAGAAACATGGAGGGCATAATATTGTAAATCAAAACCCTAGATGCTTCAAGGTGGATGTATTTGGTATGTTTTAAGGCATTTCCAATCACCTTTTGGCCCTGCTAACCTGTAAGGTGCCTCACAAGAAATAGCATTTTCTTAAATAGAAATGGATGTATTAGGTAAGTTTAAGGCTTTTTCTATCACTAATGGATGTAAGATTCCATAGAGCCTCATGGTAAGATGCTAGAGCAGACAAAATATTTTAAAAATTTACAAAAAAAAAACTTTTTAGAACACAATTTTTGTGGCAAATCAATATATATAATAATTGTGAAGAACTAACATTAACTTGAAAAATACCAAACATAAACTTTGACTTAGAGAAAAAAAGAGCACAAGACTAAGTAACATCTCTATAAATACATAAAGTTAAAAGCATGTTTACTGAACACTAACAATGTAATTACTTCAATTATATAAACCTTAAGTTCTTACCAAAGAAAAAACAAGCAGATATTGGAAGAACATGGTAACTCTATACAGACAGTGACATTATAAGAATATGGGCAGAGATGGTTTTGGGAACTTTCTAAGTACTCAACCTTAAAATAGATTTTGTTGTGTTGAAGATTCATGCATGTTGCATTAACTGGTTAGTTCAGAGACTGTTTATTACTTAACTTATTGCCATTTTATTTGAAATTTCCAGGACAAATAAAACTGTTTCCAGGAAAATGGGCCTGAAGCTTTGGAATGATCTACGTGCGAGTATTAGACTTTCTCATGTTCATATTTTGTTTTATATAATTGTGGTATTAACTGGCATCATCTTTTACTAAGTCTTAAAAAGCCTTATATATTTCCATTCCTTCCCAGTGTCCTGTGATGTTGCTTGAAACAGACCGCTGTCATTTTAGGTTTTTCCTTCTGAACTTGTAGCTTGACCTTGAAATGGATATTGTTAAGAATCCTCATTATGGCATTTCAGAAAACTTGTATTATTTTTGGAGGATTTCTAACCATTTTTAACATTGCTTAAAAGCGTATTTTTCTTGCTGTGATGATTTCTCAGGGACATTTTTTGAAAAGTTGGTTTTCATGAGCGTGAACATTTTATGGAGTTTCTGATTACTGCTGCCATAGTCTTTATCTTCTTCTATTACTGTGTCCATTGTCAACTTGTCATTACACTATGTAAGATGGCAGTGCTTGGTAAGTTTTTATCCTACTGACAGACCTAAACAATCTACGTATTAATATTTAGGTCCTTTAAGCAATTATTTTTAAAAATATGTTTATGTATTTATCTATGTACATAGCACATAGCGTCTTTTGTGGTTTTGCACACTATCTTCACTTTAATATCAACTATTTTATATTTGTAAGTGTGTGCACTTCTCTAGGCTTAGAAGTTAAATTGCATTTCCAATTGACAAACACAAAGCAATCAAAACCATAAATACTGTGAGATAACCCTCATTTAAAATCCACAGCCCTCAATCACATAGAATCTGAAGATTTACTGTAACAGCCTCCTTATCTGTTATGTCTCCCTTTAAACACTTTATTAACTACACATATGTAGGAATGCCAATTAGAAATAAAAACAACAATTTTAGTTATAATAATTTGATAAAAACAGTCACATTCATTTTCTCAGTGCTGAATCTACATTTTTCATATAAGGTCTTCTTCGTGCCTTACTGGCAGGATATGCTACTAGATAATGGTCACAAGAACTGGGTGGAAAAGATAACACTCATTTAAAAAATATTTTTTCTTTTCATTTTTGGAGATTATGATTTTTTTTTCATCTTTTGAAGAAAAGCAATCAGGATTAGTTTTTGCCTTTTTCTGCCAGAATAGTTTCTGGTCACATAACCACAGCTTAATCCAATTCAGGTTGCCAAGAGTGTGAGCCCATTCTTGGAGCATCAGGTGCAAATCAGGCAGAAAGCCTATTTGGGCCACCAATCTGTCATATGGCCCGCAGTCTAACATTTACACTGATATGAGGCAAATTTATAGTCACCACTTAAGTTAGTGCAGAAATAGACGTACAAGTGTATGACAATTCTGTAATTATCCCAAAGAAATATATCAGGTGTAAGAAAGGTGCTATGTATGTGCCCGACCTGACACAGACTGACACCAGAGGGTCACATTTTTTTTTCTTCACCTGTGGGGCACGTCTTCCCCATGTCCCACAGGTAGTACACAGTCCCAAAAGCACAACCAAAGCAAAAAACACACTACTCTTTGCACAACCACTCCTCCCAGCAAACGTTGTCCTCCTCCTCCTGACTCAGGCTTCCGGAGTGGTAGCTGCTGGCCCTGTTTATAGTTAACCCGGAAGTGCTTCAGGTGCTTGACCACCTACCTCCAATTATACCTCCGGGTGTGGCTGAACTACTGCCCACATAGGCCCAGGAACCCTTGCAGCGCTTCCTGGTGGGCACACCGGATCCCTCCAGGGCTGTGGAAAATTCCATCTCCCATGGAGCCCTGCGGGTCTGTGATGCACCACAGTCACCCAGGGGGGCTGCCACCAAGTGGCACGGGGGAGGTACAGCGCAGCCCATGTTTGCTTCCCTGGAACATATAGAGAAGGGGCGTTCCGGCTAGGCGTAGGCCACGGCCAGCTGTCACAGTGCCCCTCCCTCAAGGGGCTCAGCGGCTCATCTCGCTAGGGCTGGTCCTCTCCAGGATGGGGAGTTGCCGTCTTTCAGTCCATGGATCTGTCCTGTGGAGACACAAGTAACAGTTCTGGGGGTGTTGCCCCGTCACCCATGCTCTACAAACGTCCTCCAGGGACAACACTGCCAGCCGTGACAACAGCGGCCACATTCGTAACAATGCAGCTCCCCTCCAGTTCGATTCCCGTGGGAACAGAAGCAGCATGGGAACTCCTGCCCCGACGTCCACCCAGCTGAGGGCACCGAGTGTCTCTGACCCTCCGCAGCACAGCCCTCCGCTGCCTTTGAGCAGATGGGTTCATGCTGCGCACTGTTTGGAGATCCCCAATTGTTGAAACCTATGCTACTTACTTTCATTTACTGAATGCTATAACTATACACTGCGTGGATAATAATGTCTAGCCAGCCATACTGAAATTATAATTTTTAATGATGTAAAGGCTGAAATAAATACAAACCATGTCAGACCCATTTTCACCTTTAATAAGACATTGTAACCAATAATATTTAATATAATTGCAGCAACTTAACAGACATAGATTTTGCAATTATGTCGTCCTGTTTTTGTGGAAGACAACCATCTGATGCAGAATGTGATGAGATCTCTTGTGACTGCATTTTTGCAGCTTTTGTACAGGACTGAGGTAAAAGTTTTGAATGCTCCACTGCATGTCATTGGGCATCCCTTTTACAGATATTCTTTATTTGAGTAATCCACACTCTGCACATTTTTGTGATGTTGAAATGTTAACTTCTTCTTTAATTGCAGCTTTCTGGCAGAGGATTTTATTGAACAATATCTTGATATTTAGAGTCTGTTACTGCTGAAGATGATGGCCAATACTGCTTGTGCATCAAACTTATGTTTTAGAATTAAAATGAAAATGTTCTGCTTTTGTCTAATTTGATAATGAGTGATTTCCCCAAAAGACTTACAGAGTGTGTTGTTTGCAATATTTATATGGACATTGGGTGTTATTGTTATGAAAGATGGCACAGCTCAAACTAGTGCAAATGCCTTAAATGTCTGTAATTTTCATGGATTGGTCAGTTACTGCCATAAAATCTTGCAGTTTATTTAAAGTTGCTGTTGGTATGTTAGTGGCCTGCTCAAAAACTTTAGATGAACATCCTAATCTTCTCAAAGTGTTGGTTGTGCTATATTTCCTCTACATCTTAGTACAATACAATTTATTTTTGTATAGCCCAAAATCACACAAGAAGCGCCGCAATGGGCTTTAACAGGCCCTGCCTCTTGATAGCCCCTCAGCCTTGACTCTCTAATAAGACAAGGAAAAACTCCCAAAAAAAAAAAAAAAACCTTGTAGGGAAAAATGGAAGAAACCTTGGGAAAAGCAGTTCAAAGAGAGACCCCTTTCCAGGTAGGTTGGGCGTGCAGTGGGTGTCAAAAGAAGGGGGTCAATATAATACAATATAATACACAGAACAGAACAATTCCTCAAAACAGTATAAAAAAAAAATTTAGAAGTACAGAGCAGAATTTAACAGTAGATGATATCACATAATACAAGTATGATTTGGATTTGTTTAGAGTACTGGAGACCTCAGCTATCAAGCTGCCACCCCCATTTGGCCATTCCACAGCTGAAACAGCGCTGGGCCAGCCAATCTGATGAAAGGACCCCTCTACCCTACGATTCCTGTGATTCTCCATCAGGGATGACTTTACCTTAGGCAGGCAAAACAACTTGACAGGTGGGCCGTGGCACCAAGTGCCACATTTGAGTACAGAGAAAAGAAACAGCATAGGTAACACATTAGAACTATCATGTTACTTATGTTTTAGTGCTAATGACTAACAACACAGATGCAGTCTGTACAGTTAATCAGCAGCTCTAGTCAGGAAATGCTAAACTGAAGTAGTGAGTCTTCAACCAGGATTTAAAAGCTGAGACCAAAGGGCCACCTCTTATAGTAGCTGACAGACAATTCCACAGTTTAGGGGCACTGTAACTAAAAGCTCCCACTGTTAATTTATTAATTCTTGGAATCATAAGCAGACCGGCATCTTGAGATCTTAATGTGCGCTCTGGTTTGTAAGTCATGATAAATTCAGACAATTAAGCTGGACCTTGGCCATTTAATCCTTTATATGTTAAAAGGAGGATTTTGAAATCTGCCCTAAACTTAACCAGGAGCCAGTGTAAGGATTTAAAACTGAAGTTATATGTTTGTATTTTCTAGTTCTTGTAATAATTCTTGCAGCAGCATTTTGGATTAACTGGAGGCTGTATAACGAACAGTTTGAACATCCAGTGAACACCGCATTGCAGTAGTCAATCCTACTAGAAATAAATACATGAATTAATTTATCAGAATCCTGTTTATTTAGAAAGCACCCTAATTTCCCAGCATTTTTAAGATGGAAGAAACATAATATAGACAACTTTGTAATATGCACTTTAAATGACATGCTAGAGT
Source organism: Erpetoichthys calabaricus (assembly GCF_900747795.2). Classification (NCBI taxonomy): domain Eukaryota; kingdom Metazoa; phylum Chordata; class Cladistia; order Polypteriformes; family Polypteridae; genus Erpetoichthys; species Erpetoichthys calabaricus. The sequence continues at coordinate 77,222,704 of NC_041398.2, read as the reverse complement.
CAAAGATAACTCCTAGATTGCGGGCTGATTCAGTAAAATTAATGGTGAATCCAACTGAGTTAAATGATGACAAAATATTGTTGTGATCAGTGTCATTCCCTCCAACAATTAACATCTCTGTTTTATCTGTGTTTAAAGACAAGTAGTTCTCATCCATCCACTCCTTTAATTCACGAACACAACTAATTAAAAACAACACTGGAGAAATTTAACTTGATCTAAATGAAAGGTATAACTGGGTGTCATCTGCATACAAGTGAAAATTAAAATTATGTTTCCTAATGATAGATCCCAGTGGAAGCATGTAAAGTGAAAACAGTAAAGGTCCCAGTACTGAGCCCTGCGGGACACCATATCTCACTTCTGTGTATAATGATGGAGTACTGTCAGCACATTTCTATACATATTGGAATCGATTTGATAAGTAAGAACTAAACCAAGCGAGCATGGTGCCTGTAAGCCCAATATCATTTTCTAGCCTGTGCAGTAAAATAGAATGGTCAATGGTGTCAAATGCTGCACTTAAGTCCAACAACATAATTACAGTGGAGTTTCCTTCATCAGAGGATATCAGAATGTCGTTTACAACCCGCGTTAGTGCCGTTTCTGTACTATGACCAGACTGGAATTTCTCAAATAAATTGTAATGCGTAAGGTGTGACTGAAGCTGAATGGCGATTACTTTTTCTAGGATTTTAGAGTAAAAGGGTAAATTTGAAATAGGTCTATAATTATTAAGTATGTGTGGGTCTAGGTCTGACTTTTTAAGTAATGGTTTAATGACTGACACTTTTAGTGCATCAGGTACTGTGCCATGCAATAATGAACTAATGAGTATGATTAGAATAGGCACTGGATGAGCATCCATTGAACTTTTAACTAGTTTTGTTGGCACTGGATCTAGGGAACAAGTAGTGGGTTTCATTTTAGAAATTAAAGTTAAGACTTCCTGCTCAGTTACAGGATTAAAATTACTAAAGTGCTGAAAGCAATGTGAGACAGGGTCTGCTAAGCTAGTATGCAGTTTGTACTGTGATGCTAAGATCTGGGATCTTATATTTTTAATTTTCTCATTGAAGAAGTTCATAAAGTCTATACTGCTAATATCTGTTGATATTTTGCACTGTAGATCTGAATTCCTATTTGTTAATTTAGCCACTGTTCTAAACAGTACCTGAAGATTTTTATTATTGCTATTTATTATTGTAGAATAGTATTCTGAGCAAGCTTTAAAGAGAGCTTTTTTATATTTTTTAACAGTCTCTGGCCATGCAATTTGAAAGACATGTAGCTTTGTTGTTCTCCATCTGCGCTCCAGTTTTTGACACTCTAATTTAAGAGCTCGAGTGTTTTCATTAAACCAGGGAGAGTTTCTATTTGGTTTGATTACTTTTGTTTTAAGGGGAGCCACAGCATCCAGAGCATCTATCAAGGTCACATTATAATGTGATGTTAGCTGATCTAAATTGTTTTCCACATTTACATTTGATGTTAACTGATCTAAATGGTTTTCCACAATTACACTCGCCTTACTCAAAGTATCTATAAATTTTGAAGCAGAATTACAATCTAGATGTCGCACTGTCTTTGTTTTAATCTGTGAGTGCATTGGCAAGGGCAGGACTAAATCAAATGTAATTAAGTAGTGATCGGAAGTAACTTTATTTAATGGAGTAATATTTAAATTTTGAATTTCAACTTTGAAAGTTATAATTAAATCTAATGTGTGGTTATGGTTATGAGTTGGACCTTTGACAATCTGACAAAATCCTACTGAATTTTACAAATAAGTAAAACATTTGCTAAAAGTGTCAGTTTCCATATCAATGTGTGCACTAAAACCCCCCATCAATACTACATGATCTCAATTTATAGCCAAATCAGATAAAAGGTTGCTAAATTCAGTCATGAACAATGAATATGGCCCTGGTGGTCTGTAGACTAGCACTATAATTGTGTTGGAATCTGTTTTAATATTTAAAATGAATGTCTCAAAGGATGTAAAGTTGCCTAAATTTTTAGAAGTGATTTGCGTTTTGCTACAGTGAATCATTCCAAGTCCTCCTCCTCGACCAGAATCTCTAGACTTATGAAGGAACGATTATCCATCTGGTGACGCCTCAGCTAGGGGAATAGTGTTACATTTACTAAGCCAGGTTTCAATGAGAAGACACAGATCAGATTTTGTACTTAATATAATATCATTTACCAAAACAGCTTTACTGCCAAGGGAGCAAATGTTCAATAAGCAGCATTTAAAACTGCATGCTTCTTTCTGAAATGGTGATATATTTTTTGCTTTAATTTGAAGTAAATTTCTATTACAGATGCCCCTGTTTGGTGAGTCTGGATTTATCCCTTGGTCTACTTACAGTATACACCTTATTTTTTGGTAATCAAGTAATTTAAGGTTTGCATCAATACTAAATTTACTGGATGCCCCACAACAGGGATTATGAGTAACAGCTTCAGGATAGTAACAGATGGCATAAACAACAGCCTGTGATTCAAGATCACATGACTGCGGCCTGGATGGTGCTCTGATCAGTCTGCCAGGTAGTTTTGCTGCCATATTTTGGGATAATACATAAGATCCCCTCCAGTTAGGATCAAGATCATTTCGTTTGAAAAATCCAGGCCTTTCCCAAAAATAATCCCAGTTATTCACAAATGCTATGCTTTTATTTGCACACCAGGTTTCTAGCCAGCAGTGAAGGGAATGCAATCTGCTATAAATCACATCCCCTCTATATAATCTTGGTAATGGGCCAGATACAACTACGTACAACTACAATGTCATCACTTCTTACAAGAAAAGGTGAAGGAAAAAGAAAAGTAGGATGCAACATTGACAAGCTTCTGTTCCAAGACAGCCACTTCCCCCAGGAAAGCAAACTGAGTCGGTGTCAGGTGCCCCTTCAATGTAATAGCTACCACAGCATAGAGAGAAGTGTGTACTTTGCAACAGGTACACATGTTGTAAATGTAGGAAGGACGGTCCTTGGGTGTGTGGAAACTGTTAACATTTGAATTTGATGATTGTATATAGCACAGAACTGACCTCTCTGTACCATTCTTTCCTCTGCATGTCCTGGAGTACAAAAGAAACACCACCATGCATCAAAATGTGCAGACTGGGCAAGATCAAAAAAAATATATATTTGTGGTCACAAATGGTGTGCAAATGAATATGAATAATGTTACATCAGTGCCACAATGTTTTCCGAAATGTACTATACAGGTCATAAAATGAATAATTCCAAATATCATATATACCTATGTCTCTGTTTTTTTTGACATCATTGACCACAAGGTGCATACTAATTTAGTGTAAGCAGGAACACTCAATAAAACTGAATAAAAAAAATCAAGTGACAATGAGATAGGAAGAAGGCAGATTCACCAGCGTTTGTGTGTTAGCTTTTATCCCCCAGATCAGAGAATTTCCAGTTCCATTGTCTCAAAACACCACTCACATCTACAGTTACTTCCAGTTTCAAATAAAAATGAACAGCGTCAGCGTCCCCAGTATATATCGTGAATCATGATCGCGACTGAGAGAATAAAAGTGAAAAAAAAAAAAGATAACTTTTACAAGTACTCTAAGTTTACACCGGCTGTTACAGACACAAACCAGATGTATGTATTTACTGTATAATATTAACAATAAGAACAGTTCACTACTCAAAATGTTAAATATACGAGGCAGTCAGGATTGAACAAGGGGACTCTTGATTACAAATCAGCAATTCTTACCGCTGCTCCACAGAAAAGGTTGTATCATCCTTGAACCTTTTGTGAAAGTGTTTATTTGATCTTTGGACTTCAGGCTTCACACATTACAGTATATAGTTTATGTCTGCATTTTGTCATTTATTACTAAAATATGAAAAAGTTTCTGTTTTAATAATGTGTTTACACAGATTATTGTGGAAACGGAACACATGAAATGCATGTGTTCCAAATAACGATCTATTACTTCCCTATACAACTCTAGGTACCCGACTCCTAGATAATCAAGGCTGGAACTGGGAGAACTTGTGCCCATTCTGTGGTGGTGGGGGTTAGAATAGTAGGCTGCTTGCTGTTTGTCTCGATTGGCACATTTACAAGAGAAAAGACGCTGACGGAAATGTGCGAAGGGATTTAAGGTGGGCCGGATTTATGAGTTTTTTCATAGGCTTTGGTAATTCTAGTGTTAAAGTGCACATGTTTATTTGATATTTGGACTAAAGTCTTCACACATTATACACTTCAGGTCATTATTAGTATAACATGGACAACGTTTCTGCTTTAGGTATGTGTTCAGCATTTCTCACATTTCCTTTAATCCTACACTTACCCAGATCTTTGTAGACATGGAACACACATGAAATGCATTTATTCAAAATAACGATATACTGTATTATTTACCCTATACAACTCCAGGCACATCACCCGCAGATAAGGAGCCTTGGTTTGAGCTGGGAGAGCTTCTTGCCCAAGATGAGCTCCGTCAAGGCAGGGGATGGGACAGCAGGTTGCTTGTGCTGATGGACGCATTTACAAAACAAAAGACACTGATGGAGATGTGCAAAAATAATTTAAGGTGGGCCAGGATTACATGTTTTTTAGTAGGCTTCAGGGATTCTAGTGTTAACTATTGTAGCACTGCTCTGCCTTGAAAGATTGTGATTTTTACATTGCTCTAATTATTTCATTTAATTATTGTTGGTTACAAAAATGTATTAAATAAATTATAAATTATTTGCCTTGACTTCAGCATTTACATCCTTGAAAACTGACATTTTAATAAGGGTCTCTAAATTTTTATATCCATTGTATTTTTGTGTACCACTAAACTGTTCATGTTTCTTTAACTACAATATGTAAACAGCATCTACTGTCTCTGATCAGTGTATGTGATATAAAAACAGAAAAACAGATTTCATAGCAACATATATCCTTCTTCATTATGCATTAGGCAGCTTCTCTTGAGCAAGACATCAAAAGAAATATTTATAAAAGGAGACATAAGGGCATTTGCCTAAAAGTGTTTTTCCTTACCAATAGTTCAATGAATTCAGTCAACCATCTCTATGTTTTATGTTTAAAGGGGGGGTAATATCTGAAAGAAAATTTACATATTAATCTTACATTACAAGTAACACTTTCCAAGATCTTAAAAGCTATTAGATGTTATGCAGAATGAGTAGCTTTGTTATATTTTACACAAAAGATCAAATACTGTAATAACCTGGTGTGCTTAACATTTTTCATGAAATAATGAAGTATGAAAAATAAGAAATAGAAGAAATGTTTTATACATGTAAACTTTTCCCCAAGTCACTCTTTAATAGTAGCCTAATTAATGTTGAATGAAGTATATGTCCTTTCAATGTTTTCTTTTCAGCATTTTTACTTTAAAAGTGTTGAGCTACTGTACATGGAAGAATATTTGGAATAATAAGTGTATCCTTAAAAATATATCTGGAGAAAATAGTACCCTTCATTCATTTACTGCAGTCAATTGCACAAGGATTACATTTTACAGAGCCTTAATGTACATTAGAGTGAACTTTACATTAGAGTCAACAATACAACAACACATGTGTTTTTTCTTTTATTTCTAACATTGCCTATATGCTTTCATGGAGGACCCCCAAGTTCAAAAAGATTGAAGATTAAAGGAAAATTCAATAACAAAGTTCATTAGCAAGTTAGCTACAGTGCACTTCTCAGCAGAGCACAAGTGCACTCAGGTTTAATGGTGAAGAAGCACATTTTTATTGTACATGCATGTTAAAGGAGTAGTTGCTTATAAGAAGTAGAGTTATCGATCGTCTGAGTGAAACATTTTTGGCGTGTAACATAGATGTTTGAAAAATGGTTTCAAATCAACTATAACCATAGTAACAGAAAAAGAACAAAACACAAAATGGCTAAAATCACAATTTTACAGAGAAAAACAATATGGTACTGTATAAATTGCACAGTAAGTACATAATGCATAAGCCAAAAAGGTGGTGACAATGCACCAAAGTGACAAATCAATGCCACCTCAAAGCTTATGTGTTCTGGACTTATAACAGTTTGGATTGTTAACTTTCTCCAGGTTTTCTGGCGTTGTTCTATGTCCTAAACAATTGTATATTAGTTTCTGCAAATAGGCCCAATATGGCTGTGTGTGCTTGACCAGAAATTGGTGCCCAGTCTAATTCTGGTTCCTGCATTAAGCTCAATGTTGTTTTAAATAATTAAGGTGGATGGCACAGTGGTTAGCCTTGATGACTCATAGTTCAAATCCCATCTTTGTCATTGTCTCTGTAGAGTCTACGTGTCCTCCTTCATTCTGATGGTGCAACTTTGGTGCAACTTTGAATTAGTTGCTCTGTTTTTTGTGGTGAAAAGATTAATTTTTTTTGTAATGACAGCTATTTTTAGAACATTTTTGATCAGTCTAAGAAATCTCAGTAATTAGTTCTGGTATTCTTTTAATTCTTAATTTATTTTAATATGAAATGAGTTGTCCCCTTAGATTTACTTTGAGTGTTTCTGTAGATATACTGTAGCTGAGGATGTGTTAATGTCTTTGAAAACCTAAGTTTGAGTCCTAGCCAGAAACACCATCTGTATGGAGTCTGAATATTCACCTCCTGTTCCCCCAGTTTTAAATGGTATTCTCTGGTTTCCTCTCATATCAAAAAGACATATTTGTTAAGCCAATTATTAATTCAAAATTGGCCAGATATGTTGCATGTTGTTGATGGTGTGCGTTAAGTATGCATTTTTTTTTCTAAGTTTCATTGCTATCTTGCAGCTAATGTTGCCTCCTCGTGACCTCCTCGAAATGTAAAAGGAAGGCTCAGAAAGTAGATGGATAGATGGTAAAATTATATAATATAATGTTACAGTTGCCCCACAGAAATAAATGTCTGTGGAGTATTTCAAAAGCAGCTATTCCCCTGTATTCAGCTGTTTTCTAATTTAATTTCCAGGCTCATAAATACTAATCAGTTCCATGAAATTTCATGAACATCTGCCAGACAGCACTTTGTTTCCTATAAAAATTGTGCCTTTCACTGATTATTTACTTTATTTTCATTTTATTTTACTGAAAAATAAAAAGTACTAAGGCAGAACAATTGTTTTTCTCTTACAATTTGTACATTTATATGTTAACAGAATGATTTGTGATGATGAAATAATTTAACAGAGGAAAAATAATTGTTATGGTTGCCATGACAATTTTGAGACAGCTATAACTGGGCATATGACTAACCTAACTATTCCTAGATTAACAAATCTGGACTCAAAGCTCCACTTCAGCAGTTGGTTCTGTTGCCTCATAGTTCTAAGAATCTAAGTTTGGTTTAGTCGAGGTTTGTGTGAAATTTCTTCTTCAGCTGCTGTGATTTTCTCTTACATTACAAAGAAACCCATTGGGTTATTTTGTCTAGTAGCAGTGAGCATGATTGTGGACGTGTGTGCAGGACTATGCCCAGTTATAGATTATCATCATATTCAGTGCTGGTTCCTAATATGCAAAAAGATGCTACCAGGTTACACTCTGTATTGTAAAATGCAAAAAGTAGTTTCAAACAATGGACTGATGAATTTAAGAAATAGTTAAAACATATAAGAGTGTTAAAACTGGAAGATTTGCATATCAATTGACTATGGTGCTAAATTAAACACATAAGATTCATACAGGAATGTTGCCCTTCACCACTTGCTTCCATCAACATGATTCCTGCAGCTAAGAAGCCATTCTAAAATATACTGCGATCCAAACAGGTCACTCCTTTACATCTTTAGAATCCTTATTACTAATAATATAAAAAGGAAATAATTACCAAATACTGGGCAAATTACAGACAGCATTTCTTATACAACAGTGTGGTATAGCGGGTCCACAGCTCTCTCAGCAAAGGCCAGTTTTTTAAAATAATCACCGCGCTCGCGGCTTAGCGAGGGGGCGTGATAGTTGTGGCTAAAGCGGGTCTCAGGGCGATCTGCGGTGTGGGCGTTTCTCACCTAAGTGCACAGGTGAGAGACTGCCCACATCCGTGATTGTTCCTGGGGATGCTAATGTGCTGCAGCTGCTATACCCTCTCAGCATATATAGTAGCGTGAGTCGGTTAGAAAGGAGGATGGAAAGAAGACGAAAGAGAAAGAAAGACGGAGGTTGCTGGAGAGCGAGGAGCAGGAGAGAAGAGAGAGAGAGAGAGCTGGTGCAGGTGAGCGAGTGAGTGAATACTCGCAGGCAGCTGAACGGAAGCCTGGGTGTTAGGCCGATACCTGGGAGTCGTAGCAGTGGTCGCTCCCGCTGAGTGATCGAGTAGCAGGAGTGACCAATGAAGGGTGACTGGCCGCGTAAGGCCAGGATGGCAGCGGGAGTCGGGAGGCTTGTGGAGAAGTTCTTGACGTGAGCATCCTGATTGGCAAGGACTCCAAGTTTCAGGCCTGGGAAGAGAGCGCGCCTGAAGCCAGGATCGGGAGGCCTCCAGACCTGTGTAAGAGAAAGAAGGACAGCTGCACAGAGAGAGCGTCTCGCCTGCTGCAGGGCCCTACCAGGAGAAGCAGGTGAGATGTTAATGTAAAAGAAGCACTGGGCTTTTCATTGTTTTACAGGACTGCTTCCAGCATGGTTTTAACCTCGATTTTTAAAGGATTGTCTTTCTATTGTTTTACCTCCACGTTTTGTTTTATGGATTATTTATTGAACTGTGGACACTGCACTGATGCACTTTGTTTTTGTTTGTTGTTTTAATAAAAGCACTTTTGCACTTTTGTGTCATCCCCTTGCTCCATTGTTGTTGCCTCACTGTCTAGCTCATCGGTAACATTATTGACGGGGTTGGGTTCAAGGGCTCCCAAACAGCAGATGGGAGCATGGAGCAGAACCCACATCATCACAAACAGATACAGGAAATGCTAAGCCATTCATATATTAATTGTCAAGGATTTATAATTATTGTTTATGTCCTGTCAATTTGTCTTTGTTTAAGAAAAAGTTGATCACAAAAAAAATTCTTCACAGTTTATGTCATTATAAGTTTCAGATGTGATATACATGAGGATTTCATCACCAGTCAGGGTACCATTGCCTAGCAAGCTGAGGTATGTGCAACCCTCCAAGGATATGTCTCCCTAGCCTATCACTGACCCACTGCCAAACTGCTGATGAAATCCTCAAAGCCATGGTCAGACCTTACACTAGCGCAGTGGGCCCTGGGTTCCTTCTGGTGCAGGACAATACCTGGCCTCATGTAGTCTGAATGTGTAGGCAGTTCCTGGATGAAAAAGGCATTAATGCCATTGGCTGGCCCACACATTCTCCAGCTTTCGTTGTGTAACAGCCCATCTCCTAGTATCTCCTCCATGCACTTGAGACTATGCTGGGAGACACAGCAAACCTTCTTGTATACGCCATTCTGAAGGAACTGGACTACCTGTGCAATCTGAATGGGCTGCAGGTACCAGCTCATGCTGCCAGAAGTGACAAGGACACTAACAAAATGGAAAACTAGAGAAGAATCAGTCAGAAAGAATAAGGAGAGAGTAATTGTCTGTGGCCACCATCTGCCAAACCATTCACTTTTTGGGAGCTGTCTTGCTGTTGCCCCTGCAGCGCACCTGTCATCACTTTCATTTGTACCAAAGCAGGTGAAGTTGATTCACAATTGCTTATGCTTCCTAAAAGGACAGATCTATATCCCTGATGCTTAATTGACTTGGTGTTAAGACTGTGATGATTAACACTAGAATCCCTGAAGCCTATGAAAAAAAGTCATAATACCGGGCCACCTTAAATTTCCTCACACCTTGTCATCAGCGTATTTGTTTTGGAAATGTGTCAATCAGCACAAGCAGCAAGTAGCCTGCAATCCCATCTCCCACCGACTCAGCTGAAGTCAGTCGCAAAGTTCTCCTAGCTCAAGTCTGTTTATCTGGGTGGGAGGTGCCTTGAATTTTATAGGGTAAATAATATATTGTTATTTGGAATACATACATTTCATGCATGTTCTTTGTCTACAACGATCTGGGTAAATGTAGGATGACAGAAGCAAGAAATGTTTAACAAATAACTAAAACAGAACAGAACAAAACTAAAACTTTTTTCATGTTCTATTAATGATTGGCAAAATTCTGGCATGAAGTGTATAATATGTGAAGACTGAAGTCCAAATATCAAATAAACACTTTCCAAAAATGTATAACAAAACAAGTGTGGTGTTATTCAAGAATATAACAAAAGAAAAAGAAATTATTCAATTTATATGTTGCTGTCAATGAGTAAAAACCAAAGCTCAAACATCAATTAACAGAAAGTCGACTGTCTGCATGGCTGGTGTAGAGGTAAGAGCTGCTGCCATGTAAAGAAAAGGTTGCAGGTTCAAGCTTTCAGAAGTTGCTATTATTTCTATAATATAATAAAAACATGCATTAGATTTGAGTTTGTAACAGTCGATGTAAATTTTTGCTTAAGGGCCAAATGGAGTAGAGTCACTTCTGGCATTGATGAGATTTGAACCAGAAACCTTCTGATTGCTGGCACGGATCCCTAGCCTCACAGCCACCACTCCGCCCTTGTACTTTAAAGATTCTTATATATTACCAATCCAGAAAATGGAGCTGTCACTGTACAAACAAGGATCTGGTGACACACAGCAGTGGCCCAGAAACCCCATTCTTTTATTGTATCTTCCATAATACAGCATAAAGTATACACTCATAAGCCTTTTTAACTGTTGAATTTGTATAAGCATTTCTGCAAGGACAATGAGCTGATGTAAAGACTCAGGATAAGTGAATGATACTCATTTTTGATCTGAGATTGAAATATCTTTAGACTCTATGCTCCAGACGTCTAGTACAGGTGGCCATATCTGTGGTTTCTACATCCATGCATTGAACCAATTGAGGATCGAAAAAAAAACAACTATAAAGTTTCTAAAAAGCATAACTTGAAATTGCTGCACGCCAAGCACTATGCTGAATCCGTGCGAATGAACTGATCTGATGGCATGTAGCCTTCCGCCATTGAAGTTAAATAGAATGGCTCATAGGAATAAGCTTACCACACTGCTCTTCAGTTGGCTAGCTCCGCTCACACGAGGCACCCTTGCTATACTCTGTACATCAATTGACTCTGCTCTCTGACAATTACCATCTTTATAAAAGGAAAGCTCTTTTGGCCTCACCTATCCTACATCAGCTTTTGACCACTACCAACCGCCAAGATGTGAAACAATTTCCATCTGTACATTTCCTACAATGCAGCCACTCTTAAACAAAACACAAAAGAATTGCACATATGCAAGAAAATAAAGACACTCAACCAAAGACTACTAAACAATTATTAACCAAAAAGTTAAACTGAAATCGGGCTTCCTCAAACCTTTGCTACCCCATAACCAATCAAAATGTGTCCATCCATCAGCATGCAAATTATTGATCAGGGCACTGGATTTGAACCTACAGTATATAAGTTTCTATACACGCGTTATTATTGACAGAGACACACATGCTCATAGCAGAAAGCATTGTCCCGCATTTCTTTAAACAAAAAATGTTCAGTTGGGAGTGCTATCCATAAAGCTCTGTGAGGTCCTTGGTATCACATTCTGTGCATCCTTTGTTTCTGTGAAAAAATGGCTCGAAAAAAATAATTAATTGGTCAAAACAATCCCTCAAAGACTAAAAGGGAGCGTAAAGTGCTATCTCTCAGCAAGAAAATAAAAATGTTAGTTCTTTTGAAAAGTGGCATGTCACGTGCCAAAGTCTTTATTCCCTAAACAACACAATATAACAACTATAGTATTTACATAGAATTTACATTATATTAAGTATTATAAGTAATCACGAAATGATATCAATTATGGGAGAATGTGCATAGGTTTTGGACAAATACTATGTCATTTTATGTAAGAGACTTCAGCATCCACAAATTTTGGTATCTTCAGAGGGTACTAGAACCAATGCCCCACTTATACGGAGGGCTGACTATATAAGCATTCCCAGGTAAGTGTGATTCTTCATTGGAACACAACATTTCTGGCCTTTCCTTTAAAAAAGTAGTAACTAACATCACAGACTGCCAGACTCAAGGCACTGTCCTAAACTTTACACAAAATTAAAGATGCACGTTAATAAAGATATTCCAAAATATCCAATACTTTCAGCATTTCTGATTCCATCCATTGTTGTTGGCAAGCCACAGAACTTTTATCCACTAAAGTAACATGAATGGCAAGTGAAAAATGCCCCTGTAATGACTATGAATACATTTTTTTAAACGTCCTTCAAAATATGGTTCTAGGAAATATATCTGGAGCTAGCTCTGGTGGGAGTGTTCACAAAGTTATTATAATTTTTAGATTTTTTGTTCACTTCTGGAATTAGTTTCCCTTTTAAATTCCATACTTCTTTGTGTTTTAAACTTGTCTTTTTTCTTTACCACCAATTTGTATTTCATTGACCATTATACAGTATTCTGGGCCTCTTTGATGTTAGCAACAACCTTCTGTTGTTGCTGCATGATAACCAGAAGTTGCAACACATGATGTGTCATGATAATGTGAGTGTTCAAGTTTGTAGAAATTGTGCCGAATCTTTGTGGTGTTAGTTCTCAAAACTATTCAGAGAATGAGAATTTTACACATTTTTTTGGTTGAGACATATGTGGCTTTGACAAACTGGTTAGTTTTTCTGACTTTAGGCCATGCATCTATGATATTTAGACCAAGATATTTTTCCTCTCATTTACTCATCTTTTTTTCTTTGCATCTGGTATTTTCCATGTTAATAATTCATTAGTGGTCTGAAGCCCAATGCAGCTCAGTTGGACTTAGCCCAAAAAACTTCATGTGACGCTGTCATGTGGACTGACCACCAACAAAGCAAAGTTCTGTATGCGGATACCATGCCAGCTGCGTGACACACATGTGTTGGATAGACAAATATGTACTAGAGAGTGGTAGAGGAAGCTGGATTTTGGAACGCACAATTCAACTTCTACTCTAGATCAAAGTTGATTAACTAACTTCCTAAGCTTTAAGTTGAGCAAAGTAGTTTACTGAAATTGTAGTCCTGGATGTTTTTGCTTACGCATAATCATTACATGAATCTGGTTTTTAAGCTCTCGGCTACCTGCTCTTGGGTTTGGAAGATAAATGATTGGAAAGTTTTTCAGAGAGTATCTGCAAAGTTGAATTATATCCAGGTAGCTACTGGAACAGAGCAGAAATTAGCCATGAATGGTACAACATCCCATCCGACTGCACACAACCACAAATCCACACTGCCTTATAGTAGGGAACTTTAGTGTTGATAATTAACCTACCCTGCATTTCTATAGGAAGTGGGAAGAAGGACCCTGTAAAAGATAGCCCGGACACAGACAGACACGACACCAGATGTTCACAACACACACAGTTTATTTTTCCTTTCCTGCACACAACACAGCACAAACACAGTGCCCAAAGACTCACAGTCCTTTTCTTTCCTTCTTCTGCCACCTTTACTCTACTCCTTACAGCTCTGTCCTCTTCCACCTGACTCCAGCTCCTTGAATGGAGTGAGGTGGCCCCTTTTATAATGCACCTGGATGTGGTCCAGGTGCTACCTGATGATCTCCCTGCAGCACTTCCTGGTGTGGCAGAAGTGCTGCATGGGCACCCGGAAGCACTCCGGGTGTACCTGCTTCCTGGTTTGGCAGCATGTCCTGGTGTGGCTCCTTAGTCCTTTGGGCACCCCCTGGCGGTGGCCACGGATCCCCACAGGGTTGAGCCTTTCAGTTCTGTGGCTCCCACACAATCCAGGATGGCTGCCCTCTTGCGTCCTGGAGAAGGAATTCCCCCTCATCCTGGTCTCCTGCTTCTCCAGGCCTCCCGGTGGGGCAAGGTCCCCGGCCATCCATCACAACCCACAGACACAGGAAGGGAGTCTGAACTCCACACAGACAGTGACCATGCTCATATTTGAACCTAGGTGTGAGGTAGCCTACCAATTTTACCAAACTGCGTGATACTACAAACTAAGTGATAAGTAATGAGTAGCAAACCATATGCATATAATAGCTTAATTTTGATTATAGTGCCTAAGATATTTACAATATGTTGTACTAACTGTCCCAATATAATCAAGTGTGGGGGTGTATGCATGAATGGATGGGCATCCTGTCCACAGCCAGTGTGTGCCTTATTTGTAAAGTATTGCCTAACAAGCTACATGTAGTTTCCAGGCTATGTATTAACTCATGCCATATATACAGTGTTCTGTAATTACTGTAATTCATTTAAATGCAATGAAAATACTGATTTATATTAAAAATGAATCAGTGTGGCCTTCTGTACTGACAAAGCACACTGAAATCAATGGAAAGAAGTGAAAACAGACTACTGCTACACATGCCACTAATCAAACACATATCTGTGAACAAAGAAAGAGTTACTGATGTGTGACATTTTTCACCGGAGGATGTATTAACAGTTACTTTATTTGCAAACTGCCTAATGTTAGCCTCACTATATCTGAAAATTAAATCAGGTAGGCTTTGTAGGTTGTCAAAAATTTTATTATTGATTTGCTTCAGGAGTTCGTTTCTTTTTTTTGTTTAGTTAGTCAGAAGTCAACTCTGTTGTAATTCTTTAAACACATTCCAATATATAAGAAATACAACTTAAAGAAAAAAAAAGCAAACTTCAGCATTTAAAAGCAGTTTATGGTAAGTGTGTTTGTTTGTTACATGGAATATGAAAAACATTTTAAAATCTATGGATACAGTATGTAGAAACCCTGAAAAAAAATGTTTTTGCATTTCTAATATTAATGCTGATTGTTTGCAATAGGTTTGAATGTTTATTGCCAAAATGTAATGGTTTCTTAAAAGCTTTTTTTATTGTTTATTATAGTAGTATGTATGGAGAATTAAAAAAAAAAATGGTCAAACAAGTTATTCCAAAAAATGAAATGAGAAATGCATTGTGTTCTTTTTTAGCTAAGCAGCTTATTCATTTCTCATTGAGAACAAACAAGATTATTCTGCTGAGAACCTCTTGAGTTTTACAAGTAATGTTTGTTTAGAGCAAGAGGAATTTACAACATAATAGAATTATTTCCCCCAATAAAATGTAAAAAGACTGGCACGAAGAATCCTTTAGCTATGTGAAAGAAGGATTTATTACAGGCAACAGTGATTTGTCCTCCTTCTTTAAAACTGCCATTAATGCACATCTGTCCAGTCTTTCTTATATAAGCGTACGCTTTAGCCTTTTGTTTTACCGGAGTATAAATTAAATTACAACTCTACCTGGTCGGCAGTATTCACTTCTTCTGGGACTTTCTTGAATATGTTTTATTAACAGAGCATATCATCATATTCTCAGCACAATTTTATCCTCATCTGTTGTAATGTACTCTAAAGGATTTAGCTAGAGTATATCAGCCATTTGCACTTTATTAAGCCCACATTTTAAAGTTATGCTTCTTATTTCAAAGTTAAGCTCTCACACTGTTCCGTGGAATTCTCAGTCTCAGTCAGATCAAGTGCTGTGCAGGCTGATATTTGATGCCTGCATGGATTCCTATTGGACTTGGGCTGAGGAGCCCCATGGCAGAACGGAAGGGGCCAGTTTCTGTGTTGAGGAAGCCGTTTATTGCCTTGCTTATCACACAGTAATGCCTCCCAAACTAGGAAGGCATCTTGCTGGTCCCAGCATAAGTATATTGGATCTACGCTTTGGAAAATATTACCTACAGAGGTCAATATTCATTACATCTTTTGTGAGTACAAAGTGGGTGGTAAACCTCCTCTTAGATTTTCAACAAGAAAAACACACTTTTATTTAAAAGAGATAAAAGTAAATTTCACCTCCTTTAAAAGAAAACCAATACAGTTTAGGCACCAATTGTAATATACCTGTTACTTGTTCCTTTTTTTTTGTTTGGAAGTGTATTGAGTTCATGTAGTTTTAGGCCCATTGAATATTGTCGATGTAATGTGCATTGATCTACTACAGTATGACATAATTCGGTTTCAATAATAGTCAAGGCACTGATATATTTTATTTCAAATTTAAACACACATAAAAAGTGCCTCCCTATTTTATGGCTCAAAAGGTAAGCTCTGTTTTAATATAACTCTTGCATATTGTCTATACAGGTTACAATCCAGATTCGTGCACCTGTAATGTGTTAATATCATTTGTATTAGCTGTTTAAAAGTACAAGAAACCTATTTTTCCAAGCAATAAATGCTTGGGGGATTTCAGAGAAGTTGATTTTGCATATGGTATTAATTTAATTTGTTAATGTGTCTGGCTGTTTTAGAGGCAGAAACAGGACATTTGGGGTAACCTTCAATCGCAGACTCCTGAGGTGCAGTATAAAAATAGATGTGGGAGGAGGGAAAGAGAAAAGTTCAGGTGGAAGCCTGGGTTTTGGGGGTGTGTGTGAGGTCATGTGTGTGTGTGGCGTGACGGCATTCAGCATATTGTAAGTGGAGTGCACAGACTGAAGGTATTCCCAAAATAACCAATGATTTTGTTCTTTTTTAGTTGGCAGAGGCTGATTTCTTCTCCCCTGTGTAAATTGGCTGAAAATAAGGGAGTTTTACCCCCAAAAATATTTACATATGAAACTGTGGCATAGGCAAACATCATTTGTCAGATGTGTTCGAGTAAATAGTAAATATAAATTAAAACAAATATTAATTGTATTATGAGACAAGAACATATGCTTTTCAGCATATTTAATGTTCATTTATTATCAGCAAGGAGCAAAGAAAATCCATAACCTAGATAATAATTTTGACTTGACCGGGACATTTAATGAAGATATTGCGGTGTTTTATATTAACAAATGGAAATTAAATTGATGTACTTTTAGTGGAGTCATATTTTTAATTGTTGAATTTTTCTATCAATCATTAAGAAAATTCTATTCTATTGTTCTTTTTGTTTCTCACTTTTCACTATATGAGGCAATTTTTTTTTTTTTTTTTTTTTATTTTCCAACTAATATGGGCAAGTGCATTGCTATTTTAATTACTTTTTTACTTAAATGTGTGAAGTGTTTCAATTTATAAGGGACAAGAAACAAAACTAAATCATACATACCTACTACAGCATACCTTTCTGGTGTGTTTTTAATGTTTAACATGATTAAGCAGAGATGCTGTGGCTTGATGTTGAATGCTGAAACCCAAGATGCATTTGCCTTTAACATTTGGCAGTGCTTATCCTTCAGCTGTAAGTACATTTCTGCACAGTTGTCATATTGAGTAGAGAGGAAAAAAAAAACACTTTAAAAATAAGGGTGTGTTTCTAGTGAGAAAAGTCTTACACAGATGAGAAGAGCTTGCAAGATTCCCTTTGACTTTCTAGGAACTCATTAAAGTAACTACCTCAAATTAAAACTGGAATATTCTGTCATCACCTCAGGACATGTTCACATATTTAAGACTATATGCTTTTCATTGTTTTGGCAGTCTGAAAATAAATGAAAGTGCTGGCTACCAATACTAAAGACATTAAAATAAAATGACTGATTAAAAACAGAGTAAAATATGTTGAAGACATAAAATTAAAAGGAAACACCACTAATACAAAAAAACAGAAACATAAATGCTCCTTATAAGGATTATACTTAGGTGTACCACATCCTGAATGGATTACTACCTTAAATGCATTAGTTTCTTGACTTCCTTTTACCCTGCACTGGATAAAATGTATTAGGAAAAAAAGATAAATGGGTGGACAGAGTTAAGTTAATAAGGTTTTGATTTTGCAGAATTAATATTGAACAGTATCAAGTTATTGATCATGCTCATCCCTTATATTTGTCATTTATTCTGTGAAATAGAAGAACCAAAAGAAAGAAAGAAAGAAAGAAAGAAAGAAAGAAAGAAAGAAAGAAAGAAAGAAAGAAAACATTCTTTAGATTTCTTATAAGAAGCATAATTTCTTAAAAAAAAGTTGTTATTCTTGATATGTTTTATAATACCGTTATACATACCAGCATACTTTTTTGAGCATATACTGAGTTGTACTGAGTGTTTATCTAGGGATAAAAATACAAAAGTGCTTAGAAAACTGCTTGCAATAAAAGGTATTTTTTGTAGTTTGAAGCAATTTTCTGCTTAACTCAGCTGGACGAACCATTAGTTTTACTGAATTAGCTCACATCTTAGGTGTTATCTGAGGCTAGGGATCTGTGCTGGCAATCAGAAGGTTTCTGGTTCAAATCTTGTAAACACCAGAAGTGACTGTACACCGCTGGGCCCTTAACCTGCAATTGCTTCGTCCAGGGTGTGATGTTGATCTGCATCCAGCCCTGCAAGCAGGTCCTCCAACTTACCTTGGGGGCTGAAGGATTGGTGGTAGGCCTGGCACTGCAGCCACCATAAAAAAACTTCACTCTGTTCCAGTGTGGTACTGAAGTGTCACCCACTGCACTCGGGTCCCAATCCAGGTGGTTTGGCATGTGGTGGGTGCAGCAACACGCTATCAGTTGAATTGAAGTGAATTTCCCCTTGGGAATTAATAAAGTATCTATCTATCTATCTATCTATCTATCTATCTATCTATCTATCTATCTATCTATCTATCTATCTATCTGTCTATCTATCTATCTATCTATCTATCTATCTATCTATCTATCTATCTTTCAGTGCATGCTCCCAGCCTTAGTCTTTTAAAACACACATCAGAAAACTATGTAAAACCTTTATTTTCCATCATAAAAATACTGCATAATTAGAACGGTTTCTAAATATTTAAAATCATTCATGCGTTTTATTTCCAGTCAGATTGACTACTATAATGCATTATTCACAGATTTGTTAAAAACATTCTTTATGCAGCTTTTTGTTAATTCAATATACAAATACATATCTTCATTTCTAAAATTGTTAGACTGCATTTCAGTTAAGTTTAGGGTTCATTTCATATTCTTAATTTTTAGATATAAAGCCTTAAAAGGCAGTGTCTGTGCTTACTTATCTGATCGTACCATTACCCCGATTAGTACTGATGGTTAGTTGTGCATATTGTAACTCTGCATGTCATTTGTATAATAATATATATAATACAATAATTAAGAACTGTTACTAACTCTCATCTGTTCTGTTTCTGTTTCTGCGCACCATCTAAGTGTAACAGAGTCATTTGCAAGGAACTGAGAAATACCACCAAATCAATAGGTGCTGGAAAAACATTAGGTGTAGTCATCAGGGTGGCTCCAGAAGTTTTTGTGCTAAGGAGGTGCTTTACAATTTAAAAGAGGTGCTAATAAAATATAGCAGGCCATGTGTAGCCAGTTTTTGTAAATCTGTGTAAGCTAAATCCTCTACAAAATACTTAATCCATTTTCACATCAGTGTAAAACATATAATGCACACCAACATATTGGACCAGACTTGAACCAACAACCAATATCCAGGAAATGGTGTCACATGCTAAACACCCCTTGTTTATTTCAGCCATCTTATCAGTTGCAAATTAGTATAAAAATAAATGAAATGTTGACAGCATGACTTAATTTACTTCTACCAAAGTAAGACATAGCTGCTTGACGAAATCTGCTCACCAACACATGATTACAAGAGGACAATGTGCCTGTTGTTGTGATTCATAGCAAATTAATCTATGATGTCTTACACATGAAGGGCCTTTACTCTCCTGGATTGTGATCAGTACCAGGCTACTGTTATGATCATCTCTGCTGCAGCTTTTCAAACAGTTTTTCACAATCTTCAGGCATGAAAAGCTGCTTTCACAAGATGTTGAGCTGACAGGAAATGTCACAGAGGTGATGTGGTTGCTGGGCATGCATCTTGTCCTGTTGCAGCTGGTTTGAAATGCCATTTTTTGTATACTGGACCTGCATTACCATTAACATCTAGTTTCTTACCTTACTAATCTCATTTAGAGCACTGTCTGACCTAATCCTCTAACTGTGCACTTTTAAGCTCATGGGATTTGAATGAGTCCAGGTATTTCAGATCATCACAATTCCAGGTTTCTGACATAAGGTATCTTTTTCTTTAAGATGGACAATTGCCCATTACCCAAAGTGAGAGAGAGGCTATGGAGAACTGGCAAGAGTTTTCAAGATATCTGGATCTTTTGTTGCCAGAAAAGATCCTTCTTTTTGAAGTTACCACCTTGAGCTGAGAACAATGCCTTGAAGGTCTCATAGGATGCCAAAATACTTTCTAGTCTCTATGCTACAAGCTCCAGACTAGTAACAGGGAGGACGTTTTTCTCCTTTTAGTGAAAGATCTTAGCTTCCAAGCGATCTGAATATGGTGCATGGAAAACAGGATTCACAAGATGGGGTTCCATTATAACAGCTCAGTATCCAAAACACAGCCTTCTTGAATCTGGAAATGATCTTATCTGTATGTGATCTCAAAAGAAGGTTTAAGGGCACCATATGGCAGATATCAGAGTGAATCTCGAGTTTAGGGAAGTGTTTTGAGTATAGAATCAATGGCCAGAGGATGTGAGGCCAGGGCTGTGAAAAAGAAAAAACAAGACAGATGGGAAGCAAAGAAGGGAATGGATGATGAGACTCTGGTTGTGGGCAGTTTATACAAATAAACTCACTGGTGTTTAAGACCTCTATAGGAAGGCCCAGAAAATCATCAAGTTTTTTTTTGTTGAGATTTTTACTCCTGCGGTGGGCTGGCGCCCTGCCTGGGGTGTGTTTCCTGCCTTGTGCCCTGTGTTGGCTGGGATTGGCTCCAGCAGACCCCTGTGACCCTGTATTTAGGATATAGTGGGTTTGATAATGGATGGAATGGATTTTTACTCTTTGTTCTTCCATTTGTGCAATATTGTCCTATTGCTAAGTAACTATTTATGTGTGTGCGTGTGTGTTTACAGTTTGCATTCAGTAAAGGGAGGGGTCCCTCTTTGCATCCATGGACTCTCTCATCCATTTGTGAAAATGAACGCATGAAAGAATAATGTAATCACAGCTCTTTCTTTTAAATACAGCATTACTTGTATTTACTTGTAGTAAACTTCATGGCTAAAGATAGTTATCTGTGTAAATAATAAAAGGAGAGATTAAAAACAATAACAGCAGACTACTCTGGCCAGATATTGTAGTGTGGGTGCCTAATAATGTCATTAAAATATATACACCTTTTAATTCATATTTTGCGAAGTGGAGGGAGACACAGAAGATAATTGTCACCAGTAGTGATCAGAAATGAAAAGGTGTTTTAAAATTGGTATAATAAAGGCAAATGACATCTGCTAGGTGGATTTTGCCATACAAAAGGTTTTTCTCTCTTTTACCCCTACTTGAGAGTGTTTGAACTTTAATACTGAAACAAATATGTTAACATGCCATCTAGTTATTCACATTGTAAACTCAGCCGTACCAAATGATAATTAAAGTTAATATTTTTAAAGCTGACATATGGAAACACAATGAGTTCCAGCATTTGTTTATGAACAGTCAAACAAATCAACAATGCAGTTCATATATCCAAAGTGCAATGAGCTCCATAAACAGCCCTAAGACTATTAATCTGTCCAGCAGCATTATTGCAGTGTACAGCAGAGCCTGGCATAATTGATAGTCTTTACTCAAAGCAAGTTCTGCATTGAAACAGCATGGGAAATGATCCGTCCTCAAACCTCCGAAGAGCATGATTGCTCAAGGTCATTTTACAGAACACTGACAAGCAGTGCAGGGACATCTGCTTATATTCACCCCTACTGTGTGATATATTGAGGGGTGGAAAGGGGTCAAGCTCTAATGCTATAAATCTCTCACCTTTCCAAAACAGTGCATTTATCACTTATTTGTTGAAAAAAATGAGGATTTTAAGTGATGAAAATAGGAAAGTTCAAACCTGTATCTCCTTCTATAAAATCATATAGATAAAAGGGGAGAGATTATATTATACCAAGCAAATCTTGAATACTGTACTTTATAAAAATAAATGATTTTTGACTGGTGCAGGGGAAACCCTTAAGTCAAAATGGAAATCACAGTCAATGTGAAGATTAACCTGGACCTTCCTCTTTCATAATAGTATCAGTGTTTCCAACTAAGAATGAGTGTTCCCTCTGAAATGATCAGTTGCCTGTTGAAGAGAAATAGATTTGTTTGTGCTATTCCAAAGACACCATTTTGCCTAAAACAAAATAAAATACTTTTCCTGTTTAAGACATCTCTATTTTTGATGTCTATTGAGGCAAAAGGTTTGTGACTTCTGGAAATAGAGCAGAACAATTATGTAACTGTAATTCAAAGCCATCTATTGTCCTTTAATCATCTTTGCCTCAAGTAACATCACAGCATTAATATATTTATCAATAATCTGATTATATAATGCCTATATAAGTGTGCAACTTTTTAAAATTAATCTGTAATGTAGAGCTTTTTTATCTGTCAAAAACAGGAAAAACTGCTGCTGGGTTCTGTTTCAACTTTTTAAATCTGTGTTTATTCAGTTATTTTGGAAAGGATAGCCATTGGGCACATACTATACAGTGCATTCACAAAGCATACAGGCCTGTCACTTTTTTCACATTTTGTTATGTTGCCTTATGCTAAAAATATTTCAATTATTTTTTTCCACACAACAAGTAACAATTAAATAGAAAAAAATTATTTAGAAAAATCTGAAAAAAATTTATTAATTTTGGCAAATTTATTAAAACAAACAAAAAAAAATGAAATTTCATGTTGACACAACTATTCACACCTTTGGGTATGATACTTGAAATTTGGCTCCAGTGCATCCCATTGTATTGATCATCACTGAGATGTTTCTCTGCCTTGTTTGGAGTTCATCTGTGGTCAACTGAATTGATTGGACATGATTAGCAAAGGTACACACTTGCCTATATAAGGTTCTACAACTGAAGATGTTTATCAGGGCAAAAAACAAGCCATGTCAACAAAGGATGTTACCTGCAGAGTATAAAGACAGGATTGTGTTGAGGCAAAAAAAATATCCTAAAACTTTGAAGAAGTTTGGAAGTTTAACTGGAAGAAGTTTAGAACAACACACTGGCCACCTTGCCCAAGTAAGCAATCAAGAAAGAAAGGACCATTGTAAAAGAGGTCACTCTGGCTGAGCTCCAGAGAACCTCTATGGAGATAAGAGAAGCTTTTAGAAGGACAGTCATCACTCTCCATCAATCTCGGCTTTATGACATAGTGGTGAGACAGAAACATTTCTTTAGTAAAAGACACAAAGAAGACCAGTTTTCCCAGTTTGCTAAAAGCAATTAAAGGACTCTCAGAGCGTGAGAAACAAGATTCTCTGGTCTAATGACACCAAGTTTAATGTCCTGTCTGGAGGAAACCAGGCACCAGTCAAAGCCAGCGCAATACCATTCCAACATTGAAACATGATGGTGGTAACATCATTCTGTGGGGTTTTATTTCAGTAGAAGGGACTAGGAGACTAGACAGGGTTGACAACAAGCTCAACAGAGCAAAGTACAAAAAACCTGCTCCAGAGCACTCTAGACCTCCCATTCAAAATGACTCTACGCAGAAGACAATGACAACATAGAAATGGCTTAAACACAACTCTGGGAATGTCACCGAGTTGCCCAGACCATAACCCAATCAAACATCTCTGGATAGACCTGAAAATAGGTCTCCATCCAGCATAACAGAGCTTTAGAGGATTTTCAGAGAAGAATGTCAGAAAATCCCCCAAATCCAGGTATGTGAAGCTTGTTGTGTCATACCCAAGAAGATACTTGGCTGTAATTGAGCAAAGGGTCTGAATACATGTGTCGATGTGATATTTCAGTTTTTTTATTTTTAATAAATGTGTATAAGTTTCTAAAATCCTGTTTTAGCTATGTCATTTTTGGGTACTGAGTGTTGCTTTATGTGGTGAAAAATGAATTTAGCACAGCACAGCAAAATGTACAAAAATGAACAGAGTCTGAATACTTTCTGAATCCATTGCACTTTTGAAGTACTTTACAATAACATGTAATATTGTCATCAGTTATGGTATCTAGAAAACCATGGCTGATTTTCTTTTCTTTCTTTTTTAAACAATGATTAGACATTTAGTAAGTACAAAACCGATGTATTTTACACATCCAAGAGTTTAAATGGTCTTGCTTCTTTGCCTTATTCTTTCTGTCATGTAGAAACAAGAAGAAAATTACAGTTGATCGAATATACTGAAAGCAAGCATTTTTAAAAAAATGTTTTTTCTGAATAATGGATATTAAAGTATACTGTTATTATCTAAGAATTTTAGAGAAATGTTGCAGTAATGAAGTAACTAGTAGAAATGAAAACTACTATCATCATTGTTACCCTAGGATTAAGAATAAAGAACAAATATATGGTCCTGTACTGTTATAACATGAGACTATATCAACTAATTTTATTTTTGAAGAAATACCATCAGATATAAATGACCTTTCAGAAATCACACTTCACTCATTCATCCATTATTTGAAACTTCTTTATTCTTTACAGGTTCACAGGAAATCAAAGCTTCTCCCATCAACACAGGAAGCACGGAAGCCAGTCAATTATGAAATACATCCACTGGAACAATTCAGATTTACTAGTTAACCTAATATACAGTAAATATGGTATGTGTTTGAGATGTGCATAGAAGTCCGAACACACAAAGCACACAAGGAACAATTTTCTACACAGGCAGTAACAGGACTGAAAACTGAAACAACATCTTTGAAACTGTGAGGAAACTGAATGTCCCACTTTGCCACCCCAGATATTTGAAGCTGAAATTAATCTAAGTACCTTTTAAACTATTACAGTATGTACCTGAAACATTCTAGATGTAGAAATTAAGCAACATGCTGCTATATATTTGAAATTATTTTATCTTCTTCAAAGTAATTTACCCAGGGAGCTGCAGACCGTGCTACATGATCTTTTCAGACCTCAAGGTATCCCCGTAGGCAGGGAGCTTTAAGCATCTGTTTTGTTTTCTAATGAACTCTGCTGATCATGGATTCTTTTCCACAAAAGTTGAAGAATGTATCTTAGATCTCATAAATGCCATGCTGATTCTAAATCACAAAAATAATTCAGTGACAGTTTTTTGCTCATTCAGAAGAAATTTAATGTTAATTAAATGCTTAGTTTTATTTAGGTTTTTTAATTTTCAATGCCACTGATTCTCTGATTCAGTGTCCTAGTGTTTGCCTGTTTCCTCCAGCGTATGACTTTAACTTCAACATCTCAAAGACATTGTGTCAGATTAACTGGCACCATCAAACTGGCCTACATACAGTAGGAGTTTATGCATGAACGGGTCCATCAAAAATCTTTCTCCCTATCCAGGGATGATTCCCACCTTGCACTTAAATTTGTGAGACACTTTAAATGTCCTATTCAAGACTCCATACACTCAAGTTAGTCTGCATTAGAAATTAACATGTCAGAGGATGATGAAGTCACACTAGTTCAACACTTTCAACACCTTGATAGGTACAGTATAACACCTATCAAAAGATGTTATTCATTAATTACAGCTTTGCCTTCAACACAAAATTTCCCTCTAAATTGGTTTTAAAATGTAGAGATCTCATTCTGGTTGATGTTTTGCAAATGATTACTAAAGGTCACGCTGCAGATTGGAACAATAGACAAGAAAATTGAAATCAAGCTAATTTAACAATAGGATCCCCACAAAAAGGTATCCTGAGACTCAATTTTTACTTATTCATTTTCCATGACTAAGGAGGAAAAAAAAAGAATAGCAATAATCTGATACCAAACATATTTGTTTGACAATCAGCTTCAATAAAACTGTGTATGAGGATAGGCTGACAAACTGAGGTCATGACAACAGACTGGTCCTAAATGTTACCATGACAAGGGAGACATTGTGGATTTCAGAATGAAGCACAAAATGCTGCACTTCATTCAGCATCAAAAGATCAAAACTAGATATTGTCAGCTTCAGCCTGCAAATTTACATTAACATTTTACTGATGCATCATAATAAATCCTGAGACTAAACAAATTACTCTGGTATGGTAACACAACCACATAAAACAGAATTTATATTTATTATAAAAGGGCATTATTTATCTCCAGTTGAAAAAGATCTTCACCAAATGTTGTTATAGTAAAGCCCTTGTCAAATTAACCAGCTTAGATAGCAGACATTAAAAAATACTTTACTTTTTGAAAAAGACTACAAAATCAACTTTTCAACAATTTTAAAATAATTTACCTGTGCTAACTATTGGTACCTTGGTGTGCACAAATAGAAAAACAACATATATTCGAATTTTCTAAGAATACAAAGACAATTTCTAACTGTTTAAATAGTATCAAAAAAGCTGACAACATATCTAAAAGTGCAGTTTCTTTGCAGTGAAAATAATTCACACAGTAACAGATAAGAAAATACGCGTGCCACACTCAGCTAGGCACATGCGAGTTCGTGCTCAACAGCTCATGCAATCTCAACAAACACAACAATCTTGTCATGCCAGTGGTATCATCTTGTAAATGGAGAAGACACTACGAATAACACTAGCTATCAAAAAACATTCAAACGAATAACAGGAAACATGTTCCAGTGACAGTGTAACCTTATACCAGAACACAAAGTATATTCATCACTCTAGTCTGGCAGACAGCAGTGTAACATTAATTCCAGGTGTTATTGTGGGATTGTCCTCAATAGGAATGGTTTCTGACTTGTTCGTAATGCTGCTGCAGTAGACTACACTTTCTCAAGACTGTGTGACTGGTGGACTGTTACCCTAAGGCAATGACTCTTACACTTTTTTTTCTTATGACCCAAATATTCCTTTTCGGTGCCTTGATCACCCACAATTACCACTAAGCATTTTCCCCAGGGTTCCTTTCAAAAATCGTAGTTGATCATCATTGTGGTGGAGAATCCCCCTTGGAGAATCATTAGTGATTTTCATTCCAGTGTTTCACAGTTGGAGTTCTCTCTTGGAGAATCACAGATGCGGGTCGTAGCAGAGCAATGATGTTTGCTTTAGCTGCCCGTGGTGACCTATCGCAAGACATTCTGCAAATCATTTGTGTCCTTTACTCATTTTATGATTCACAACTTTGCGTGAATCCAAGTCAAAAGTATCCCCATGGGTTAATGGTTGCCAGCCGTTTTCCAAGGGAGACCAAGGATGATTGTCAGCAGTGATTCTGGGTCTTAAAGACACAAAGAAGACTATACTGGGGTGTGAGAAAAAAAGTTTAGGAACCACTGTTTTGGCAGATGATCATGATAATATTTTAAATATTGTACATTATCTTGTGGTCATTTATAGCAGTATTTTGGACTGAATGTGAAGTGTCTACTTTTGTTATACTATTATTGCAATATGTTAATGGTCCCAAATATAAAACGATCAGTCAATACTATCATAAATGATGTTTAAGTAAGCCAAAGCAGGATGAAGGAAAGTGATGTATATTTTTACTGCTCTGTAAATATTTATAATACAGTACATTCAGTTTATTAATATTTATACAATTTAGTTTAGTAACTGGTTCCAGTTCATTATAAAGAGAATGTGCTTTATCTCCAAGGCAATTGTTCTACTTGCACATTTACTTTCTTGCTCATGCTTCAAAGTGAATTGTGCAATATCTCTTGAGAATAACATTTTTTTGACCTATTGCAAACTGTGACCTGCCCCCAGACCTAATGTGATCTATCATAAAAACTTCTGAAATATAAGAACTCAAAACATAAAACATTGATTTTCAAATATATATATATATATATATATATGTACAAGATTATGTCAGCTCATCCAAAAGGATAATCCCAAGTGTGATGTTCCAGCCCACCCTTATTTTTTAATCATGCCTTGAAATCAGTAATCTACCCAGGAGCAAAATAATACTCCACTGCCAGTAGCACCTAGAGAGTTAATCTACAATGAAGGATAGCAATGCCTAAAGGGATGATACAAAGGAAAAGGAATTTCTCACATGCTGTGAATCGCCAGTTAAGAATGAAAAAGTACAGCTTGCCTGTGTTAAGAATGCTGTGCCTCAAACAATTAAGGTTTTTCAGGTTTTGCATACTGACCGCATACTCTATTTCATACAATTCCAAAGTTGACACAACACGATGTGTGTTATTTTCCTTTTCTTTCTACATAAAATGGAATACCCTCATGTAAAGCTGTTTTATATTGATTTTGTGCAACCTCACTTTAATTGGAGGAGTTGTGATCTCTTCTTGAAATGGAGTATAGCAGGTAATGTGAATATCACTGCGTAACTAAAAATGGTCAGCAAGTTCTAAGACACTAGACCTGTCTAGAAGTTTTTACTCATTTTCAAATATAAATAAATAATATACATAAATCATCCATCCAGCTATATCCTAACTACAGGGTCATGGGGGTCTGCTGGAGCCAATCCCAGCCAACACAGGGCGCAAGGCAGGAAACAAACCACCACAGGGCGTGCACACAACCAAGCACACACTAGGGACAATTTAGAATCGCCAATGCACCTAACCTGCATGTCTTAGGACTGTGGGAGGAAACCGGAGCGCCCAGAGGAAACCCACGCAGACACGGGGAGAACATGCAAACTCCACGCAGGGAGGACCCGGGAAGCAAACCCGGGTCTCGTAACTGCAAGGCAGCAGCGCTACCCACTGCGCCACTGTGCCACCCCACCAATCATCCACAACGTTAAAATCACTGACAGGTGAAATTAATAAAATTGATTATCTCTTTATAATGGCAACTGTCAAGGGATGGGATATATTAGGCAGCAAGTGAACAGTCAGTTCTTGAAGGTGATGTGTTGGAAGCAGGAAAAAATGAGCAAGCGTAAGGTTCTGGGCAACTTTGATAGGGTCCAAGTTGTGATGGCTAGATAGCTGGATCAGAACATCACAAAAATGGCAGGTTTTGTGGGGTGTCCCCAGGATACATTGGTTAGTACCTATCAAAAGTGGTTCAAGGAAGGACAACCAGTGAACTGCCGATGGGGTCATGGGCACCCAATACTCATTGATGCGTTTGGGGAGAGTAGCCTAGCCCATTCAATCTGATCCCACAGAAGAACTACTGTAGCATAAATTGCTGAAAACCTTAACACTGGCCTTTATAGAAAGGTGTAAGAACAAAGAATGCATGTCAGCCTGCTGTATATGGGCTGTATAGCTGCAGACCTGTCAGAGTGGCCATACTGACCCCCTGTCCACTACCAAAAGGACCTACAGTGGATACGTGAGTATTAGAACTGGACCATGGAGCAATGGAAAAGTAATCACGTTTTCTTTTAAATCATCTGGGGCCTCATGTATAAACGGTGCGTACGCACAGAAATGTTGCGTAAGAACGTTTCCACGTTCAAATCGGGATGTATAAAACCTAAACTTGGCATAAAGCCACACACATTTCCACGGTATCTTATACCCTGTCGTACGCAATGTCACGCACGTGCGCATGGGGAGTCGCAGAACGACCCGGGTAAGAGCGCGAAAACCGAAAGCCATGGGACGGGCAGGCAGCTAACCTTATTTTCTTTATCTTTCCCAGAAAGAAGGAAACAACGACACCCTGAATCACCTCCCGCTAATCCAGTTCCACAACTTACTTCCCTCTGATGACGTCAGTATCCCAGACTGCACCACTCCTCGTTACCCAGCATTCCTCTGTTCAATTCCGGTCCCCTCTATAAATGTTCCCCCATCAACTCACATGGCTGTTAGCAGTTATCGAAGTGAATGTACTTGAACCGTATAACCCTATTGCATCTTCTTTACAGTATACGGGGCCGGAAAACCCCAAACCTTTATGATCGTGTGTGTCTTTATTTTACAGTGGCGTAGTCGGCAGGAGACTAAATCGTCCGAAAATGACCGAAGGACAGGATCTGAACGCCGTATTAACGACTCTGGCAACCCAACTACAGCAGCTGCAGGTAGAACATGCTGCAACGCAGCGAAAACTGGCAGAAACCACCGCTAGGCTTGACTCACCTGATGCGGTAAGACCAGAGCCTGCACGGCCCCCGCCTCCGCCTATTGTCCCGCTTTCGGAGGCGGATGATATAGAATCATACCTGGGAATCTTTGAGAGGACTGCCTCTCGGAACCAGTGGCCGCGATCGGACTGGGCGTCCATCTTAGCGCCGTACTTGAAGGGCGCTGCGCAGCGGGCTTATTACGATCTCCCTGAGGAGGAGGCCGCGAGTTATGACAATCTTAAAACTGAAATCCTAAGCCGCTACGGCGTCACGCCGGATCAGCAGGCGAGTGAATGGAGGCTGTGGCGCTTTAATCCTGAAGGCCCGGCCAGAGCGCAAGCCTTTGAGTTCTGGGGCAAGATGGGCCGCTGGCTACGGCCAGAAGGGCCCCACGCTCGCAAGGTCGTGGAACAGGTCGCGTGCGAAGGCCTCATAAATGCCATGCCAGATTATCTCGCCCAGCAGGTCCGGCGACATCCTTACAAGGATATGAAAGGCCTCCTAGAGGTCTTAGAGCGTCAGCTCGCGGTTCACCGATCCGGGGGGATGGAACGGCCGGCTCGTGGTGCCCGACAGGGACGCGTTAGCCACCCCGAGCCCAGCCGCCGTGCGGCGGAAGCACCAGCAAAGCCCCGGGAGAAGCCGGCTCCGCTGCGCTGTTTCAAGTGCGGGGAGCTCGGCCACATCTTACCAGCCTGTCCCTTATATGTCGAGTCAATGGACTGCAGCGTGGCCCTGACAGAAAGGTATAGTGCTTTGTCTCATCCCTTGGCTGTTCCGAATGTGGGAGTGGTTTTGGTAAATGGATACTCGGTGAGGGCTTTGTTTGATTCCGGGAGCAATATCTCTATTGTTGCTTGCCGTTATGTCTTGCCGCGACAGTGGATAAGTCAACGCTTAAAAGTTACCTGTGTGCACGGGGAGACCAGGGCGTATAGAGCCGCGAAATGTTTTATTGCTTGGAAGGGTGCGGTGATTCAACTGGCGGTCGCTGTTCT
Source organism: Erpetoichthys calabaricus (assembly GCF_900747795.2). Classification (NCBI taxonomy): domain Eukaryota; kingdom Metazoa; phylum Chordata; class Cladistia; order Polypteriformes; family Polypteridae; genus Erpetoichthys; species Erpetoichthys calabaricus. The sequence goes on along the minus strand of NC_041398.2, from coordinate 77,191,757 downwards.
CCCAGAACCCCCCTTCCCAGTAATATTGGGGCACGACTGGTCAAAGATTAATTGCGGCAAGACGGAATCCACTCCTAGTAATAACTTGGGTCTGGCTGTGAGTAAACCAAAGAAACTCGCTGCGACTCCCACGCCGTGCCATGCGGCAAACACTGATGACGTAGGTCGGCCGGGGGAAGATGCTCAGGTGACGGACCCTGGCCTGGAACCTCCGGGTGAGGGCCCGAGCCGGAGCACCGACCCCTATTCAGTGACGGATGACCCACTAAGCCGGGTGGAGCTGCAATATAGAGCTACACCGGCTTCTTTCAAACGTGAACAGTGGAATGATGATTCCCTAAAGTTTGCCAGAAATGCTGTTGTTACTGTGAATGGCCATTTGTCAAGTGATCCCACACCACCGGAACCCTACTTTATTCTTGAGAACGATCTGTTGTATCGAGTCGCGACTCACGAAGGCGAGATACGGAAACTGTTGCTAGTTCCGCGGACCTACCGGCGGGAGGTCTGTGAACTAGCGCATGCCCATCTCTTAGGCGCCCATTTAGGGGCCGAAAAAACGTTGGAGAGAGTAAAGCTCCGATTTTATTGGCCCGGTATTAACGAGGAGGTCCGACGTTTCTGTCAATCCTGCCCTGACTGTCAGATCCGCCAGATCCCTAGGAGGGCTCGAGCTCCTCTCGTGCCAATACCCCTTGTCGATATTCCCTTCGAAAGAATAGGGGTAGACATAGTGGGTCCCCTGGAGCCTTCAAGCTGCGGCCATAAGTATATATTGGTTACGGTTGATTACGCGACTCGCTACCCAGAGGCGGTTCCATTGCGCTCCGCTACAACTAAAACAATCGCACGGGAACTAGTACTTTTCTTTTCCAGAGTGGGAATACCCAAAGAAGTCCTCACGGACCAGGGTACTCCCTTTACTTCGGATACGTTTAGGGAGGTGGCCAAGTTACTGCGAATAAAGCATCTGAAAACCTCTGTTTATCATCCCCAGACCGACGGATTAGTCGAGGGGTTTAATCAGACCCTTAAACAGATGCTACGCAAGGTAGTCAGCGCGGACGGTAGGAACTGGGATCAGCTTTTGCCCCTCGTCCTTTTTGCATATCGGGAGGTACCCCAAGCTTCCACGGGCTTTTCTCCATTTGAGTTATTATATGGACGCCAACCCCGGGGACTATTGGACATAGTGAAGGAAGGATGGGAGGAGGAAACCCTTCCTTCTACAAACGTAGTGGAATATATTGCGCAACTGCGTAATAGGTTAGCCCACATCAGGCCTATTCTTAAAGATCACCTGACTCGTGCTCAAGCAGCGCAGGCGCGTTGCTACAATAAAAACTCCACCCTCAGGGAATTCCAGCCTGGGGATCGGGTGATGGTGCTCGTACCATCCTCCCACTCTAAATTATTGGCTCATTGGCTAGGGCCTTACGAGGTTATAGAAAGAAAGGGGCTGGTCGATTATTTGGTCCGACAACCAAACCGTCGTCCACGCGAAAGGGTTTACCATGTGAACTTGTTGAAGCCGTGGAGAGTTCGGGAAGAGGCCCCGATCTCCGGTACAACCCTCTCCCTGTTCTCAAAAAAATTGCCACTTAACCTCGGACCGGATTTATCCTCGTCCCAACGCCAGGAGTTGGAACAAGCAATACTGGCAGTCCCCGAGGTGGTAAGTGAGACTCCGGGCCGCACCGCGCTGATTGAGCACGACATCAGTACGGATCCCGGGGTGGTAGTCAGGGAAAGGCCCTATCGCCTCCCGGAGGCAAAGCGTGCGGAGGTCGAACTCGAGATCCAGCGGATGTTGGACTTGGATGTTATTGAGGAAAGTCACAGCCCGTGGTCCAGTCCTATCGTCCTCGTCTCTAAGCCCGATGGCTCCTGGAGGTTCTGTAACGACTTTAGACGTCTGAACCAGGTCTCCAAGTTTGATGCCTACCCTATGCCCCGGATAGACGACCTTATTGAGCGACTGGGTACGGCTCAATACTTGACTACTCTTGATATGACCAAAGGGTACTGGCAAATTCCCTTAACGGCATCCGCAAAGGAGAAAACCGCCTTCAGTACTCCTAGTGGACATTGGCACTATAAGGTTCTCCCATTTGGGCTGCACGGGGCACCTGCAACTTTCCAACATCTGGTCGATAGAGTGCTACGGCCCCACCAGTCCTATTGTGCCGCCTATCTGGATGACGTCGTCATCTATTCCGGCACCTGGGAGGAACATATTGTGCAGGTGTATGCTGTCCTGGCCACATTAGCGAAAGCAGGTCTCCGCATAAACCCTCGGAAGTGTTTTTTTGGTTTAAAGGAGGCCAAATATTTAGGCTACCTAGTGGGGCAGGGACAGGTGAAACCGCAATGTTCCAAAATCAAAGACATCCTGGAATGGCCCCGTCCGAGTACCAAGAGACAGGTGCAGGCTTTCTTGGGGTTGGCGGGGTACTACCGCCGGTTTGTGCCCCGTTTCTCTGAGAGGGCAGCACCCTTGACTAACCTGACAAGAAAGGGGGCTCCTTTGTATGTGGTATGGGATCCTACAGCTGACAAAGCATTTCGTGACTTAAAAGCGGCCCTTACCTCGGCACCTGTCTTAAACACGCCTGATTTTTCACTTCCTTTTCTTCTCCAGACCGATGCTTCGGACACAGGCCTGGGGGCAGTGTTGAGCCAGAGCATCAATGGTGTCGAGCACCCCGTTTTTTACCTGAGCCGGAAACTGTTGGACCGGGAGACCAGGTATGCAGCAGTGGAGAGGGAAGCCCTCGCCATCAAGTGGGCGGTTACACATCTGAGGTACTACCTGCTGGGTCGGGAGTTCACCCTTATGACAGACCACGCGGCCCTACAGTGGATGGCATTGCACAGGGAGTCGAATCCCCGAGTCACCAGGTGGTTTTTGGACCTTCAGCCTTACAAGTTTACCGTCACTTATAGGCGGGGTAACCTTCAGGCCAATGCCGATGCCCTCTCCCGGGTTCACGACCTCTCGGTCCGGTCCGCCCGCCCCGATGGGGCTGGGCTGAGGGGGGGGCCCTGTCACGCACGTGCGCATGGGGAGTCGCAGAACGACCCGGGTAAGAGCTCGAAAACCGAAAGCCATGGGACGGGCAGGCAGCTAACCTTATTTTCTTTATCTTTCCCAGAAAGAAGGAAACGATGACACCCTGAATCACCTCCCGCTAATCCAGTTCCACAACTTACTTCCCTCTGATGACGTCAGTATCCCAGACTGCACCACTCCTCGTTACCCAGCATTCCTCTGTTCAATTCCGGTCCCCTCTATAAATGTTCCCCCATCAACTCACATGGCTGTTAGCAGTTATCGAAGTGAATGTACTTGAACCGTATAACCCTATTGCATCTTCTTTACAGTATACGGGGCCGGAAAACCCCAAACCTTTATGATCGTGTGTGTCTTTATTTTACAGCAAGTTCTCCGCTCGTTTTGCAGACTGGTGGCACCCAGCGTCAAAGCAATGCTACTGTTTCTGTGTGGTTTATCATTCTTTTTCAGATCCACGTCCCTGACGCGGCTTTATATATACACTGAAATTAACCGCATATTGTTTATTAGTTTAATGCATTTGATTGTAATTAACCAGTAACAATATAATGGTCCATGGAATGGTCAAACTATTCCAAATACCATAACTGCTTTAACGTTGTTACTCTCACTGCACCTTCTTCTTCTTTTTTCAGCTGCTCCCATTAGGGGTTGCCACAGCAGATCATCTTTTTCCATATTACTCTCACTGCACCAGTCGGAGCAGCTGCTCGGAAAGGGAATTATCGGTATACAGCATCAAGCACACGCTGCCTCAGTCATGCTTCCTATTTGAACTGCTTCTCACATGGCAAACACTTCAAACCTTTCCTGTACGGACCTCGCGGTTCAGAAAAAGTTTCATCCCAAGAGCTCTAAATGCACTCAATCAGTCCATCAACTGCTCCTTGTAGAACTGTTTGGACTAATAAGTGCAATCACCTCACTGTAAACTTGCACTACAGTTATAATATTCCACAACCTGAGCCACTTTATAAATATATGATGACGATATCATTTTTAAGATGAAATGCAGCAAAATATGAGCCTAGAGCCACCCCTGAGTACTGCTGCAATAAATTATTTCATCGAAGGTCGCGCACAATCACTGCGCCACCGTGTTCCCATGTTTCATAATGTGCTTTAACTCCTATCATCATGAAAATTATATCACATATACATCTCAGTATTTTAGTTATTCAGAGAGCTGTAATATCACGAATGTAATGGATTCTGTGTCCTGTCGGAGGAAGAGAAAGCCGGTTTAAGAAGCACGTAGTGATTCACACACATAGAGCACATAGAAGAACACATACAAAACAAAGCATTTAATGTGCTACTTTAATTACGATGTGATTTGAGAAACTGGTTAATTAAACGATTTTAAGATGAAGTTTATGATGTTCTACTACGTAATTAAAGTGTAAATTTCAAGATTGAAGTTGACATTTCGTGCTTTTTCCCCACTGTGTGCCTTTTTTTTCTCTGTACCCTAATAAGCTTTCATACAGTATGACACTCAGATGGTGGGCTATGTCTCACCTTTTCACGGCGACTTTGATATCTGACAACTTCTTTTTAATTTCGGGCACTGTGCAACTTTGTGAACTTGAGCTTTCGAGTTTCTCTGACAAGCTATGTCAGTCAATTAGCTTCCTTTTGTTGTTTATATCACTGTTTAAACCAACAAATAGTGTTTTTCCTTGCCTCCACTTGGTATTCGCTGAAATTCTTCCATTTTCCCTCTTGCTTTTCCGATTGTCTTTTCACAGAACACTGAGCTTAAGGGCTATTTATATTGCTTTGCATATTTAAAGAGGCGTAATTCTGGGAGGAGTTGGGGCGGGACAGCAGGTGCGTGCACGAGTGTTACTTTTCACGCTGATTGGGATTTATGTAGCGGAAAAATGGGGAAGTTTGCGTACGCACAGATTCCTGCATCTGGATTTTTCTGTGCGTAAGCGCATTTTGGCTTTTGTGCTTATGTCATGTTATAGTGCAAATTCTACACACGATGTTATGCATGAGGCCCCTGGATGGCTGGATGTGTATGCATCATTTACCTGGGGAATAGATAGTAGCAATATGCACTATGGTTAGAAGGCAAGCCAGCAGAGGCAATATAATACTCTGGAAAAATGTTCTGCTGGGAAACCTTGGGTTCTGGCATTCATGTGAATGTTACTCTGATACATACTGTACCTCCTACGTAATAATTTTTGTAGACCACATATCTTCATTGCAATGGTATTCCTTGATGGCAGTGGCCCATTTCAGCAGAATAATGTGCCCTGCCACACTTCAAATATTGTTCAGGAATGGTTTGAGAAATATGACAATGAGTTCAAGGTGTTGACATGGCCTCCAAATTCCCCTAATCTCAATCTGACCTAGCATCTGGTGGATGTGCTTGAGACCATTGACCTGTTTAAACAAAATCTCTTGAAATACAGAAATATACTTTGAATCTAGGAACATATTTTGGAGCTGTGCTCCATCCATTTTTTCACATCTGAAAGGTCTATCAGTTCCTGCTGAGAAGAAGCATCCCTCTTAATTGCTGCCATCAGACTTCTTCATAGTGATAGTATCCTTCAGGGCAGTGTCAGTGATAGGTTTACACCATACATAGCTTCAAAGATTGGCTAGAAATATTACTACACTGCTTTCTGGTATCCTAGAGATAGGCTTTTATGATTACGAGTAACAGTTTCTTTCTTGCCACCCTTAATACAGGCCGGTGCTATTCAGAATTCTTGATGGAACCAAGTAAGCTTTCTTTAGTCTGTTCTATTCTGAACTACCTGCAAGGTGATTGTTGACCTTTCAGTAACTTCCATTACAAAGCTTATTATATGATGTAGAGTATTGGCAAACAAACAAAGACAAACTCAAATACTTCCTTTGTGCTAGTTTTTCCTGCTTTCATTTAAATTTGCTTTGTGAGCAATGATTCTTAAACAGATTGGACTTCAATATCTAGAGAATGTGATTTTAGTGCAAAATAAAAAGCCAATGGTAAATCAATTATTTTATCTTAATAGCAGTTGTTTAGTTAGAGTAGTGGTTTTAATCCTTGCACACAGCCACAGTTCTTTTTTAGCATTATTTAAGACTAATATTGTTTTCAAAAAGTTTCACTTTTATTTTTTTTTTTATATTTTTATTTTATTAATTTTCATTGTAATCATTCCATACAAACAGATCAATTTGTAACCCAACAAAATTGAAGACTAATCAAACCCCACCCCTGAGAAGGAGAGCTTAGCTAAAGGAAAATTGCTTAAGGCTTTTGAATAAGGCAACATTAGACAAAGGAAAGGGAGAAGTAAATATCTATGTAAATAAGAGATGGAGAAGGGAGTTAAATGCGGTAATAGTTATTTCTCTTATTCTAAAATAATATTGATTAAATCCTGCCAGGTTTTTGAAAAAATTTTGTACGGATCCTCTAACTGAGAATTTGATTTTTTCCAATTTCAAATAATATAAAACATCGGTTTCCCACTGACTTATGGACGAGAATTAGGATTCTTCCAATTTAACAAAATAAGTCTGCGTGTCAAAAGTGTAGTGAATGCAATAACCGTTTGCTTGTCCTTCTCCAATTCAAGTCCTTCTGGAAGAACACCGAACTCACCTGTTAATGGGTTATTAGGGATTGTGATACCAAGGCTGTCTGAAAGGCACTTAAAAATTTTTGTCCAAAATTATGTTAGTTTGGTGCAGGCCCAGAACATGTGACCCAGTGAGGCAGGAGCTTGGTTGCAGCATTCGCAGGTTGGATCCTGCCCTGGAAATATTTTGGAGAGTTTTAAGCGAGACAGATGAGCTCGATATATAATTTTTAGTTGAATAATTCTATGCTTTGCGCATATAGAACTCGAGTGAATTCTCTGCTTTGCTACCTTCCACTCCTTTTCTGATATATTGATTAAGAGATCTTCTTCCCAATGTCCTCTTGGATCTTTGAAAGGTAGGGACTCTAATAAGATTTTATATATTGCGGAAATAGTGTTTAATTCCTTGAAATTGAGCAGTATTTTTTCCAGCATTGTGGAGGGTGCAAGGTGGGGGAAATCGGGTAATTTCTGTTTAACAAAATTTCTAATTTGAAGATAGTAAAAGAAATGTGTAGCTGGGAGGTTGAATTTTGAACGTAATTGTTCAAAAGATGTAAATATGTTGTCTATATAAAGATCTCTGAGCATTTTAATCCCAAAACTTTTCCAGGTATTAAAAACTGGATATGTTTGTGGGGGTTGAAAGAGGTGGTTCTCTTGCAGAGGTGCCACTGATAAAAGATTTTCCATCTTAAAATGCTTTCTAATTTGGTTCCATATTCTGAGTGAGTAAAGCACAATTGGGTTATTAGTATATTTGCGATAACTTTCATTTATTGGAGAGCAGAGCAGGGAATATAAAGAAGTACTACAGGATTTTACTTCTATTGCGGACCAAGCCTGTGTATGTTCATTTTTTTGTGTCCAGGTTTTTATGGCTTGTATGTTTGCTGCCCAGTAATAAAACTGAAAATTAGGTAAAGCCATGCCACCTTCTGCCTGAGGTCTTTGTAGTTTCACTTTTAAATCTTGCAATAAAAACAGAGACTGAAACAAAAAATGTACAACGAATGATCTAGCTATTTTTAAGAGAAACTGTCTGATTAGAGATAAATGTCTCCTTGAGATTGATCTAGTCCAGATATAAATATACTCAGTAAAACTGCAGAAGCACTTAGTTAAAAAAACAGTCATGCTTGTGTTGTACTTTGGAAGACCTAAAAGTACAAGCAAGGCAGATTAGAAATGTAATGACTGAACGCTCTCATCTACTTTTGTTAATATTACTCATTGTCCCGTACGTGAAACTGATTCACCAAAGGCACATGTTTGTCACTGCATTATATGCTTCTCCATATCAATAATTTTCTTTTCTTCTAAAAGTGAAGTTCTCCCTTTTAATCTACAGTATATTATTACTTGACTTCTGTAAAGATTAATTTTTACATAACCATTGAAATACCTTGGAAATCAGTACTATGTGCATACTGTGTTTAAAAGACTGGGGAAAATCTTGTGCAATAGCCCTGTAACTGCTTACATAAGCAGAGTATAAGTGGGTGCAAGGTACACTTCTAACTTCAAAATGCATAGGACCTTCTTTTTAGTTCTTTCTATGGCTTACTCTGTCAATAGCAATTTGAGTCCAGAGTGAGAAGAGTTATGCAGAGAATTTGTAAATTCAACCTCAAATCACAGTGGTTTCTGCAATGCAAATTCAAAACATGTTCAATAAAAAGCTATTTTTTCTTTTTCAAACTGGACATTATGTGCCACCTACATCTAAGATATTCCTGACTTGCTTTTTTCTTATGTCAGTTGTAGAGTAGAGTAGAGTAGAGTAGAGTAGAGTAGAGTAGAGTAGAGTAGAGTAGAGTAGAGTAGAGTAGAGTAGAGTAGAGTAGAGTAGAGTAGAGTAGAGTAGAGTAGAGTAGAGTAGAGTATCCTCACAGGTGGCGCAGTGGTAGTGCTGCTGCTTTGCAGTAAGGAGATTGTGGGTTCGCTTCCTGGGTCCTCCCTGTGTGGAGAGTGCTTTGAGTAGTGAGAAAAGTGCTATATAAATGTAAAGAATTATTATTAGAGTAGACAATGATTTTTCTTTGTCTTTAGAAAATTTACTTACCTGTAGGTAAACACTTCAGAACTGAAATACGCATTTTGGCATTTCAAGCAAGAAGACTGTGCCATAGTTCCTGCAAGGTCTCGTGTGCTCATCTTGTCCAGTTGCTGGTCATACACCCTCACATTACCATCTATGTGACTTCAAGCACAGTACAACCAAAAAGACAATACTTTTTCAATGTGTACAACTGTAGATTGTCCTGCTACCAAGGCAGGGATCTTATTTAAAAATATTCCACAAATTTTTCTTTTTTTTTTAATTCAGTTAAATGATTCAGTAATTGAAAAGTAGGCAATGGAGAAACACCCACCTAATATTTATGACCAAACGCACCAAAGATGTATGAACCCCTTTGGTAGGAATATGAACCTTAAACTATCAATAACAAAATTGACTGAAAATGTATCTGAAAACTATGCACTACAAAATTTGGTAAATATGTGGAACTGTGCCTTACACATATAAAATATATGTGGTTCTTTATTATTTTGAACAGTGCAAATATTTTGCAAAGGTAATTCCCCTGATTAAAAAAGAAATTTCCTATAAATATTTATAAAATATACTGCTTATATATTAGACTTAGAGTTATGCAGCAATAAACATTTAAATGGCTTATTGATTTTCTTCCACTGTGGTATTTCCATGATTTTGCATTTCATATTATATAGAGAATGTGTGTGAAAGCTAAGGCACACATAAACCATATTATAAATTCTGGTAATTCTGGCCTTGACGAACAGTTTTTCTCAGCATTTCTGAACCCTGTCTGCTTTAAGACTAAGATTTTGCCTGCTACTTTTTGCAATTTTATCTCCCGGTCATTTAATCTCTTTCTTATTCTCTGGACACTTTTTTCCATTAACAGTCCCCTGACCTGCTACTTCCAACTACTGCTTTTTCCATAACCATCAATGCCACAAGTTTTTAGGTCAAGCCCCTCAGGTATCCCAAAAGAATGTAGATCCTTAATCACAGAATATAATGAAGTTATGTTTAATGTGAAACTGTAGAAACACGGGAACATCTTTACATTATAATGTGGTGACACTCTCGACAGCTACCTCCTCTTAAATTTCCCTTTTATAACAACATTGCAATGGTAGTGACGTAAAGCACTGGCACTACAGGTAACCATGATGCATTCATCTCCTTTAGAGAGGATCTTTGTTAGACAAGATAATGAGCAAGCTGATGGGTGAGTTATGGCACATGCTAATAGTAAATTCAACCTCAGTAACTATTAATTATCATATTTTTGCTTTGTAATTTATGTAGAATAGATTCTATTTGAAAGACTAATGGTAGAATACGATAATATGTGAACACCTGAATAGCTGTGTTCAAGGCTGGACTTCAGACTAGAACTTGTTTCAAAATTGAAACTTAACAATGAAACCCTTTTAGCCAATAGCCACATAAAATGAATTTGGGTAAACAATCAATATTTTGGCATTTCAATCACAAATACCAATAAAGAGTAAAAATGTGGATGTTTATAAGCAATAATAATAATAATAATTCTTTCCAATATATATAGTGCTTTACTCACTAATCAAAGCACATTAGTGAGTGAGGACCCACTTGAACTACCACCAATATGTAGTATCCACCTGGAGGATGCGACAGCAGCCATTTTTGCGCCAGTACGCTCACCATACTTTAGCTATTAGGTGGTAAAGGGGTGAGAGATATAGTCAATAAGGAATAGGGGATGATTAGGGGGCCAGAATAACTAGGCCATGGTGGACAGTTTAGCGCAGACATTGGGATACAACCTGCTGTTTACGAAGGATGCCCTGGGATCTTTTATGACCACAAATAGTCAGGACCTCAGTTTTACGTCTCATCCAAAGGTTGGCACTATTTTTACAGCACAGTGTCCCTGTCACTGCATTCGGTCATTGGGATCTACATTCAGATCACAGGGTAAGCAGCCCTTGCTGGCCTTACCAACACCTCTTCCAGCAGCAATCCAAGATTTTTCCTAGATGGTCTGGCCAATCCCAAACATGCTTAGCTTCAGGTGAATGATCTGTTCTGAAGTGCATGTGGTATGGCTGTAGAATAAAATAATATAAAAGGGTTAAAACTGAAAATGTACTGAGATAGAGTTTCACACGATCCAGTGTTGGATCCATCCTTGTGCTCAATGCTGCCCAAGACAACCTCCAGCTTTACCATTGTATAATAAAATTAGTAACTAATTATTTATTATTCTAATTAATTAGTAGTGACTAATGACTAAGTCAAGACTAAATCAGAAGTGTGGGAGCTGGAGATATCCTGAGAGCTTTAGGGCCCATTAATGCATGCATGCACACTGTGCCAATTTAGACTTAATGATTCATCTAACACAAATGTGATTGAGATATAGGTGGAAAAAGTAGAGTCCCAAAAGGAAAACATACCATGACACAGATTAATGATGACAGTTAATGAAAATAGTATTTACAAAAAGGATGGATAGATGTATTGTAATTTCCCTCACTTTAAGTTATACTCATCTATTATAATCAATGATTCTGCAGTTTGCTGTTTGGAGTATTGAGAGTTTGATGTCAGCTGGTACTCATCAGCATACAACACCGGCACTTCTACTTTTTACTCTTTTGAATATGGTCACTTTTTCTTTCAATAATCTGTACCAGTACACCAGCTTTTCTCACAACCTCTCACTTGATGCCTACTATCTCTTTCATAAATGTTTAGAGATCCCTCCACACCTTTTTAGTTGAGAGTACCACCTGTTCTTCCACTTCATTTCAACCACTGATTAGATACTATCAATTAAAAAGCAAAACAAAATAATAGTTTTGATGCCTTTTTTAAATGACGTTCCTTTGTAACAGTAACCTGTTGATCACCTGGTATAATTAATGCGATGTAGGAATCAATAAAATAGACATTTGCAGAAGTTGGAGCTGATTAAAAATTGAATAGGGCAACAGTTCAAAAACAATAATAGACGAGCTACCAAAAGTTCGGGTAAGTTCAGCAAGTACAGCTAAGGGACTTTTTATAGGTAGGTGGCTTTATTGGATTGATATTTTTCTCATTTGACTGCTATTGTCTTACTACGAATGCTGTTTATCCTGGATGTCAAGCGACAAAAAGATAATTTTTTATGTTTACGTGCGATGAATATTGGAGATATTGTGGTATAGCGGGTCCACAGGTCAGATTATAAAGGCCAGTTTTTAAATAGCTAATCACCACACTGGCGGCTTCAAGAGGGTACGTGGTAGTGTGGCCAGAGTGGTTCCTGGACACTGAATGAGGCGGGCGTTTCCTTGCTTATGTGCACAGGTGAGGAATCGACCGCATCCGTAATTGAAGCCGAGAGCTGCTAATCGCCACACATGAGCCACTTCCCTGTGGTATATAGGAGGAGTGCAAGGCAGAAGAGGGGAAAAAATGGAAAAAGAAAGGAAGAGGCAGAGAGCGAGAGAGCAGCATTGGGGAAAAGAGTGTACGAGCCAGCCAGCTGAGAAAGTGAAAGGTCAGCGCGGTCAGGGTTCCCAGATTGAGCGAGTGATCAGCGCTCGTGGGACAGGATTGTGCCCACTGAGTTAATAGAAGAGTGGGTACGATCGGGCACAAGTCCGCCCTAGGGATCCTAGGGATGACTTCGACTGCAAGAAGAAAGAGGTGGCTGAAGTCTCTCCCACTAAGCATACTTTAAAAGAGCTGGAGAGACTGGGAAGGAGCTAAGCTTGGCTGGTGTGACCCCAATGTTGTCAGCAGGATTTTAATCTTATTTTAGCCTTGCTTTAAATGTCTGGGATTTTTACCTGTTTTTATGGATTATTTATTTATTATGAACATTTTGATTGCACTGCACTATTTATTTGGATACTGTTTTTGGTTTTGTTTTAAATAAAAGCACTTTGCACATTTTGCACCATCCCCTTGCTTCGTTGTTAATGTCTTCACTGTCCAGCTCATCCAGTTACATTACCAACGGTGTCGGGTTCAAGAGCTCCCAACCTGGAGACAGGAGCCTGGAGCAGAACCCGCATCGTCACAGATATATGGGGATTGTATAATAGTGTTTTCCAGAATTTGGAGCTGAAGTATTGGCTGCCCTTTGTATCATAGTTTATTTGGAGTATGCATGACTAGCCAAGTTTAACTTTTGTTTATTTGGTGCAAGTTTTGGCGGTGTTTTTGCATTAAATTGTATTTAATAGATAACTTTATCCCAGTGTCTTAAATCCATTTAATACATGTCAGTGCAAAGATGACAAATAAATGAGACCTCTGATGTAAATGGTGGACAAAATATTTAATGTTACCTTTAATGAAAGAACTCTATGGCAAACTAGCAACATATTAACAGTACTACGGGGGAAAGGAGTAAGTATCTAGACGACAGCCTACTGTCAGGAAGCTTAAACATCCCTAAAGCATTATGTGAAAAGATAGGTCTTCAAGAAAACCCTGAGCAGCAGTAGACTGGAATAGGCTTTGTTGGTTAGTGGGAATTCTGCCGCTTGGGAAGAAGGCCTAAAAAGCCATGTACAATTAGAGCTTAAGAGAGGAAAGGTAGTTATTTGGCATTTTCTGCAATGGCTTATTACATTTTATTTAACAAAAATAAATCCATATATCAAATGAGAAATAATCAATATGTGAAATAAACCCATAAGACAACAGTTATTAATCCCTCAAACTCTGTCCCTTGTATCATGCCATACTAAAAGGAACCACAAAAGTACAACCCTATCACACCACCACACTCTACCTTGGAAATGACTGCATCTCAAGTCTCTACACACAAAAGACCTAAATATGGAAGCAGCAGAACTCCAGTTGTGCATTGGATTCATTGGATGCTCCAATAATTTGTGATGTAGGCAATTTGAGAAGGATCAAGTCATAAAAGATTGGCAGCCATTTCTTCAGCATAATTAGATCAGGGGTCTTTCACCTATAGGCAAGAAGAAGTTTAGCAGTTCCAGTGCCCAGACATAAGAGTTTACATTGGTGTGCTGACAGAGCAAGGCCTGAAATATCTAGGAATATAAGAATATGTAGCAAGAGAGGAAAAGGAACTGATAGAATTTAAGAGAATGAGCAAGAGATTAAAGACCAGAAAGCCAGAACAAAAGGATAAAACCAACACATATGCATAAATGTCCATGGGGCATTAGAGAGGCAAAAGTGACAGAGGGGATATAGGCTAAGGCCTTCATACCACATATGCTACATTTCATTATATGATAGGTTATTTATCCTGTGTAAGTGTAGCTACAGGAAAACATCCAAATTAGGCAGCAGAGTTCTAAGAGTGGATGCTAACAGTGACTGGAAGTGACAATGACCACTTATAGCAGTCCAACTTTGGAAGAGAATGAAAAAAAAATAGTGCTATAGGTACAGTAGTGTGGATAGAGAGCAAAGTGGCACAGTAGTTAGGGCAGTGTGCTGACAGCTCCAGCAGACTGGACTCAGTTTTAACTGTCTATTTAGTGTTTGCTGACCTTGTGTGAGTGTGATTGTACAACCGAGATGGACTGGCACTGTCAGGGTTAAGTTATATGGTGATACCAAACAGTTTATTCCTGTCTTGTGCCCAATGCTCTTTGGTTTTCTAATGTGGAAGATTGTATTTCATTACTATCCTCACATCCATCTATTTTCAAGTTTACTTAAAGTTTCTTGGTTAAGAGTTGTGGGGAGCAGAGCCTATCATGGAATCTAAAGTTACACAAGCAATTATCTGGACTTTAAATTAGATTGTATGACCATCAAAATTTTGATGATGGAAAAGAATAAACCAGCATGCAGTGAAATTCCTTATTAGTATTTGGGTGGCATTGCCCTGAATCCTAAAATCTTGGTTCTGCAAAGCAGTACTTTGCCATAACTTGGCATCAAACAAATTGTTTCACTAAAGAAAGACAATAAGGAAAAACTAATATTCACAGCCTACCATCACTGAAAAGCAGCCATGATGCCTTGAAAAAGATTGTTTTCTGAATTTGATTGCTATTTTTATGCATACAATCCTTGTTTCTAACCAAGAAAGCAAAGAAAAAGGCTGCCTGGGTATTAGTACATAAAAAGACATGAATTATATAACAGGCTGAATGTGCATTTTTCTTAATCACAGCTTTTGATTATGCCTTCTTCCATCTATTTATGAAACCAATTTATATGGGACAAATGTACCCTTTCTTTTACAAATCTGCTTTATTCCATTTGTTGATTTTTGGGAGCCAGGAGGCACAAGTCAGCGTCGCAGTATAATTCTCAATCCTGTTGGAATTTTAAAAATATCCATAGGTTTCACAATGTGTTATTTTTGCAATCCATGCAAGTACCCATGGCATAAATAAAAAGAATTGCATACATTCATGACAACAAAAACAGAAGCAAAATTCACAGTCGTTAATGAACGTATGGCCACTAGACTTAGTTTGTTTAGCAAATGAAATATTTAAAAATTTCAGAATCTTATATTTAATACAAAGAAATATGACTGGTTAATTTTAGACAAATACAATTTTGAAATATTATAAATTATGTATTATAGTCTTCTGGCACCTTAATTTGCTCTTGTTGCTCCATCAATTGTATAACAATTCAAACAAAACTGAACTTCATTTATTCATCTCCATTTTTTAGATCTGTTTTTCTTGCATTCATTCTCTGAAATGCACTAAGGTTGGTGTCGTTGATTTTGTGGTGCAGAAAGATTGTACTCATGATGAAGAAATAATGGGAATAATTAATATCTCCCTGACTTACATTTTCTGGCAGGAAGAACAAGGGGTTAGACTGCTTTTGGAGCAAACATTTTGGATGCTTTTCTTTCAATATATACTGGTCCACCTTCTGAATACCGCTTACAATTTAACTCGTCTTAAATATAATCCTGTGAGGTCAGAAGAAGAGGTTATGAATGGGAATGTGGAATGGAATGTGAACAGGAATGTGGAAATTGCCATGGTGTGGTACAGACCATGCAGGGAATAGTAAAAGATGTTCTTTTAGCTTTATTTAACTGCTTTTTCTGTTTCAATACATTTCTCTGTTCATCTCCTCCTTTCTTCCAGTGCTGCATTTTGATTATTATTTGTAATAAAGTTTTTCTTTTATTCTACTTTTGACTGTTTCAATTTCATACTAAATTGCAATTTTTATTTTGTTTCCTACATTAAACATTGATGAATTAATGCAAACTTGATTGTTGCAAACCCGACAATCATTGTGCAATTAAAGGTTAAATTTCTTTTAAAATAACCAAAAACTAGCTGAAGAAGACAGCAACAATTTTAATATGCAATAACAGCTAAACATCCTTCCATAAGTTTATTTCAACAGTCATCTGCCAAGTCTATCTTAACACTTGAAAGCTATCATTACAGATACATTTTGAATTGGTGTTCTTTATAGAGTTTACACCCCAAGGGACAGAGGTAGGTAATTTGTATGTAAAATGTATTTATAAGTAAAATGTATTTATAGCTCAACTAAATTATATACATTTTAATTAACTTTTATTTATTTTAAAATAAATGCATTACAATGGAAGAATAATAATACAACAATCAGTTATATATTAACATAAACAAAAGATGAAAATTCAGTCCAATCAATAATACAACTAACTGAAAAAGTTTTATTTAATTTTTACTAGGGATGGGCAGTACCACTATTTTTGAAATTGATACAGATACAAATATTTTATGTGTCAGATTTCTGATACCGATATTGAATATTTTTTTTAAAGGGCATAGGAGTTTGTTTTCAAATGATAGTTTTATAGAATTGCTAACAATAATGGGCCAGTCTGTATTTCAATAAACTAATATTATGACACAGTATCAAGGTCACCATGTAGCAACCGCAAAATACGGGAACGCGATTCCTACACTTCACAACCCGACAAGGGAGTGGACGATGTTTGAAGGTTACAATAGCATTATCATATTCGGTCCTCGTCCGCTCTTGCCCCTATGCCCCCTTAAATAATTGGCAAAAAATAAAGTGCAACAGGAAGTGGGACTGATAAATATATTAACATGTGCTGTTTACATTTACTTGCCCGGTGCCTGAGTGCTCATTAGTGAACCCCTTCCCCAGACGCCCTCCCCAGCGCCCAAATCCTAACCCCCCTGTTTGACACAGACAATAAAAAAAAAGTAAATAATAAAAAAAACTGGTCTTTGAGAACGCAAAAGAAAGATTTAACTTAGTCCACAATATAAGAAAACAGTAAACCCTGCAGTTCAGTTCCTCCCGTATGGCAGGAGGAAACACAACAGTCCTTTGGCAAAGCGGCTCCTCCGCGGACTATCACAAAGAATGCAAACTCAGGGATCTGACTCACCAGACGGGAGCACCCAGAGAACACCAGTACCTGGCCTCTTCTCGGGGATTCGTCACTTGATTATTTCTTCGGGGCGGCCACCCACAAATAGCAGACGCCCCTGGGTGAAGTAAGATCCTGAATAATTCTTTGAGCGTGGATAGTCAACGCCTTGCCTTCAGCCTTATCCTTCCTTTTTTTCTAACCTGCTTACTGCAGACCAGGGCTGCAGGGGGCCAGTGCCGGAGCCTTTTCCAGCTGCCATGGAGCACAAGGCAGAAGAAAACCCTGGACATGGCACTCATTTTTTGCAGGGTGAAAACACCAAACACATGCCAAGGCCAATTTAGCATTGCCAATTTACGTAACCTGCATGTCTTTGGACTGTGGGAGGAAACTTATACAGACACAGGGAGAATATGCAAACTCCACACAGGGAGGATCCGGATCACAAACTTCTGTCTCCTTACTGTGAGGCAGCAGCATTACTACTGCGCCACCATGTCACTCAGAATAAACATACATATGTAATAAAGATATGAAATTTTACATTTTCATAAAAATGTGGCCATTGGTTTAATACATGTAAAACAAGCAATCACTTCACCAAAGTATTTAAACCAATCCCCTTAGAACATTTACAAAAAAATAATTAATATTCCTACATTTTCTATTATATTCTCCCCTTCTGTTTTATTAAGAAAGATTTTGTCATATTTGCTTTACATTTAGGTAAGTTTCAAATTTGTATTTAGAAACATAACATTGACATTTTTACACTTAATTCTAATTTGCCTCTGTGGGTGGAAGGTAGGAACAATCCCTGGACAGGGCGG
Source organism: Erpetoichthys calabaricus (assembly GCF_900747795.2). NCBI lineage: Eukaryota > Metazoa > Chordata > Cladistia > Polypteriformes > Polypteridae > Erpetoichthys > Erpetoichthys calabaricus. The sequence goes on along the minus strand of NC_041398.2, from coordinate 77,173,861 downwards.
GAACCCTTTACAGGGTAAACACACACACACACGCACACAAACACACAAATATATCAGGGGCCAATTTAACATTATCAATCCACCTAACATGCGTGTCTTTGGACTTTGGGAGGAGAGAGGTGCACAATACAAACTTAACAATACAAAATTAAGTGGAAAAATTATATTTTATTTCACTAGATGCTGTTACTAATGCAACTAAAGTATTTTTAAATCCACTAAACTTGCAAAATAATGAATGTTTTTAATAACATTTACTCAGACACTTTCAATAATTAAATTTTGTGCTCGCAAGTCACAGAGAATCATAGAGTCCTACGACTGAGCCACAGAGGGTGTCACACTATACAGAAGGGGAGAGCAGCGTCAACCCTGGAGAGCCGCAGTGGCTGCAGGTTTTTGTTACAGCCAGCTTTCTTAATGAGAAGTCAGTTATTGCTGATGAAGCACTTGTTGCTTGAAATTTTGATGCTTCATTTCAGTGGTCTCACTTGCTAAGGTTCCCCACCTGTAATTGCTTATTTCAGTCCTGCATTCACTGCTTTTAATGGCTCCTTATTAGTAATAAAATGAAAATGACAAAAGAGCCAGTAGTTGTTCATCTAGCTATTTTCTGTTTGCACCAGTATGGATTCATCATGTGCTATTTGTTTTAATAAAACACTTTAAAGAAAAATGTGGCAGACTGTAAATGATCCATTTTAAGCTTCAAATCATTTGGATGATATTCTTCAAAGGGAAAGAATGTACACTATAAGAACCTAACATTACAGACTAACAAGTGTAACAAAGATAGCCAAGAAACATCAAAGGTTTGGGGCAGCCTCCCGTATAATACGCCCTGGCAGCAAATGGGTATTTTTTGTGAATTGTGTTCAGGTTGAAATCCAAAACAGAACTGATTTTAGTTTGATGACATGGCAGCTTTAAAGGAAGAGACGTCATCTGGACCGGAGCCGGAAGTGATGTCATCGAGACCGGACGTGACTCCATCCATAGCACCAGTAACGGAAGGGACATCATCCATGGCACCACAAATGACATCATCAATAGTGCCGGTACCGAAGGTGATGTCATCAATAGCGCCGGCACCTAGTAGGATTTCCAGTGGATAGTCTGCAGAGGACGGAGAGAGAAAGTTAGTGCAGCTCGCCACTCCCTGGTCTGGCATGGTGCTACTATTATTTAGGACCTCTAGCTGCCTTCCAATCACATGTGTGTGACACAAGCCATAAAGTTAAATAAATTCTGAGATTGTCAAGTATTTGTTTCTTATTTGCTTAATTCTTATTAAGCATTTGGATTGGAACAAAAACCCTGCTGCCACTGTGGCTGACGTTGGCCACCCATGCAGTATACAGCTAATAGCAACAGGTGCTCCCTGCACCTGTCTACAATACAATGTGATTTTCTTAACATGTATATGTAATTGAACTCTTAACTGAAAATTATGGTGTTATGTCATTCTTAGCCAGCTTAGCTTATCGTTGCAAATTAGTTACGCCTTGTCATTGATAGACTTTTCTTTATGTACTAATATTAAAAAAGGAAACATTTAAGTCTCTTCTAGGTTTTAAAAGTACTACGGCATGACTGTTCTGTCATTGGAGGTAATGCACTCATTTGTTTACTTCATAGCATAGGTCTTCTTCTTTGTGCCCATTCCAAAATGTAAGCTGTGCTTCTCGCATATTGTAATTTCACAGATCTGTGTACATTTTTGATTTGACAATTTATGTGTATATACTGTCATACATTTTTATTATAATGGGGATCACAAACTTATTATTAATTTTTAAAATGATAAAGAACATGAGATTTTCTCTCATATGAGTGGAGGTTTTATTTTCGTTTCTTTGTGTTAGGAGATCAGTGATTAAAAGGCAGAGATGATAAATATTTAAACAGTACTTTTCCACCTTGCATTGTTCTGATGGTTTGTGTTTCCATCAAACAAGTGTTCCTGCTTCACTATAGAGCTGCACTGTACAGATGCTATACTGCATATTATTAATATATATTAATGTAAGTTAAACAGAAGTGTTTATTATGGAGAATCTGTGTATATTTATCAAACATTAGCCTTCATTTTATGAAAAACATTCAGAAAGAATTAAAAAGTTGAAAAGCTGAATAGTATGCTTTGTATATACAAAATCATAGTATATACAATTTAGAACAAAAAGCTAATTTAAATAAATTATTCATTTAATACGTATATGGCACCTTTCACAATAATTACTATCACATTATGAAAATCAAACATGATCCACAATATAGCAAAAATGACTGCATTAATTATGTCTTAGTTATGTCTGGAATATTATAAAAAAGGGGGACTCAATGGCAGAGTTAAAAAGAGTGTTCCACTAAGACACAACAGTGAATGCAAAGGTGGCACTACCAGCAACTTGGCACAAGAAGAAGGTAGGTGCAAAATCAATTTACTTACATGTAAATACATGTTCTAACCCCACTGGGTGGGAGCCAATGTTCCCAGGTACACCGTTTTCCCACCCAATTGGAGTATTTTTGATTGGTGTCTGTGGGAAAAAAAGAGCATTCACATGTTGCTTTTTTGGGCTACTTTTTGAAAAAACAATGTGGTAATATGGACTATTTTCCAACCTGTGTCCTCCACATTATTAATCTATTTTTTTATCTATCTGGCACCTATTGTCTTCATTTTTGCACTTGTGTATATATGCTTTATTGTTCCAAAATACCCCATCTCCCCATTTTGTGATGGTATTTACTCATTCTATCACTCTCAAATATCTCCAAGGGACCCCAGGACTTTGATGGTATGTACCTCATCCTCTCTCCCCTCACTGTTGACGCTGTCCCCCGCTTTCCAGTGTGTTGTTTTGTCTACATCAAATACTGGGCTATTTTTTAAGGCAAATTTGGTATTTTTAAGCCGTCCTTGGACTATAAATTTTTAAAAGACCTAGCAACCCTGGCAGCAACAGTATTTACATACGAATGGAATAAGGAGACAGGTTGTGGTTTAATAACATGGAAAGGTCAACACCAGAAAAGCAACAGTCTAATAAACAAGACGAGGATGTGAAACTAAAAACATAATGTGAAGAACATAGTGGAAAAGTCGAAAACCAAAATAATTTAATGTAAGCCAAATGTCATAGTCAACTAATAAAAGAATTTGTTACCAAAAATCAGATTGCAAAACTGAAGTGAATGCTAAGTATTTTCTTTGCTGTATCCACAAGTTTGGACAACCAAGAAATACACAACACTGGCTTTTATGTATTCGACCCAATGATGTCCCACTCCATACACTTCTAATTGACCTTACCTAGCAATAGCATTGCAACAATCAACAGAAAAATTTCCACAATGATGGCATCCATTTGAAAACAATGGGAAAACACATTTCAGTATAAACACTGTTAAAACATGTTCAAACAAGAAATACACTTAACCACTAGATTCAGTGACAACCAAAACCCTAAAACAGTGTTAAAAATACTTTTACAGACCAAGGAATAACTGCAAAAAAAAAACAAAAGCCAGATCTTGACAATGCAGGGTAAAGACTGAAAATATATATTATGTGGTGTTATTGTTTATAGATTTGTAAGACGGAATGAGAGTTTTAAGAATGAGTCTGAATCAGACCTGAAGCCAATGCAGTGAAGCCAGCCGAGCAGTGATGCTTTTCAACCTAATTTAATAGGTCAATATTTTGGAAAAATAAAAAGAACATTGAAAAATCAGATACATTAAAATATAATTCTTAGAGAATTCTTTGTAAACTTCTCTTTAATAAGACTTTGTAAAACTGACGTTTTCTACCTTCTTTTTGTTAGTTTAGAACTTTACCAGCATGGTATTAATCCACCAATTTCTCTGTTAATAATTGTTATGAATGCATTTTGTTTTTATCATTATCATGTTTTGATTGACACAAACTCATTCACATTTCCATATTTCTATTCAAAAACATGTGAAGTTACTTTGTAGTGCTTAGTATTTAGTCTCAGAGTCTATATACTATAAGGTCAAACTTTTGTTTTTACAATACATAGTCTTTCTGAGAAATGAGCATTTAATACAGTACATTGAAAAAAAATCAATATTCTAATAGTGATTTAACAATAGGTAATAGAACCATTACAAAAAATTCTTGATTACATTTTCAAACAGAGACTCCATAAAATGTCAAGCATGTTACTTTATTATTATTGTGTAGTGCTAGCCAGAGTATAGGTCACCAAAATAATACCTTTGATGTGGGAAAATGATGTGAATATAAATTACAGCCATGACATTTTATATAACTCATCAAGTTATAATATAACTTTTAGGTCATACTTTTTAATCTAACATATACTGTAAAATAAGCTATTTCTGTAGTTTTGATTTAAATTGGAATAATACTGAAAGCCTGTTTTTGAACATATTTTATTTTGCCAAAGATGACATCAAAATATAGCTTTAATGGCTTCATCAAAGCAAGTAATTCACTATGGAGGTGAACCATTTGTGACTGCAGACTGTAGGAACTGTTCTCAGCTATCTAATAAATTCATGTTCTGATTTTTACTTTAACATTAATACAATGTACTTTCAATTGATGGAAACATTTGCAACAGTTTAGATGGTGCTGGACACATGTAGCCCATGCCCAGACTTTATGTGATTAGAATTTCTGTAGTCTAAAACACGTTGGTTTCATATTTCAATCTGTGGAGTAATACTGGGTGGGTGGGTGCTTGTGTGTCAGTGCAACCCACAATAGAATGGCACTGTGTTCAAGGCTGGTTCCTTCCTTGTGCCTGATTGGATAAAGCAGGTTGGAGAATCTTGTGTTACATTATTTCAATGTGGTAGCACACTGGCACACTATCTATGAGGAGTCTGCCTATACAGTACTTCCCAAGCCTTCGTATATTACCCTTCACATACTCTAATTCTTCTCTCACAACACAAAAATTTGAGTGTTGGGTTAATCAGCAACTCTGACCTGGCCCTGTATTGACATAAATATATAGCCCATGCAATAGATTGACACCGTATCCAGGATTGTCTCTTGCCTTAAGCCTGATGCTGCCCATATAAACTCCATCCAGCCCACCACATGTTACTGTATTATAAATCATTCTGTTATTATGTTTGTGAGAAAGTATTGGAGCAGCTGGTTCAAATCTCTATACAGGACGGGCAGAAAGGTGGTATTTGTAAGCTTTCACAGGCTGAGTGGTTTTAGATGCTTGAGGGACAGTAATGTGTCTGGCAAATCCTTTCATCCCTCAGGATGATTCAATAAAGATTTCACAGTAAAGGAATATATAGAAGCCTCACGCAGGCATTTGTGATTGTCTTGGTCTCAATGATGCTGGAGAGAGTGATACCAACAATGTTTACATTGCACAGGAACAACATGAAGCTACTGTAGCTGCAGTATTTCCCATGGTCCATAACAATAAAGTAATTTTTAAAGTTCCCTCAGATATTTTACAATGATATACAATAAAGTCTCATCAGATTTTGGTGTTGCTGTTTATTAATATTTAATAAACAAGACATATGTTTGTTTTTTTTCTTTAATGTTTTTTTTTTTCTCCCTATTAAGATATTTTTGCTTCTACCCCTTTTCTGGGCCTGTGCAGGCCAAAAGCCTACCTCTTGAGTTTGGGGCCAGGCTGCCTGATGTGGTGAGGCCTACTATGTTGGTATAGACATATGTAGAAGTACATGAATGACATTTTTGAGTACTGGAACTTTTCTTGAGCTATAATAAAATTTAGAATTGCAACAGTGTCTTAGTCCTTCCATGCAAGTGCTTCCCAGGGTATACTTAAAAATGAATTCAGAAAATGTTACTTTTCTGTGTTTCCTTTTATTTTAATCTATAACACCCTCAAAATGGTGCAATTCTGTCTTCCATGCTCTTAAATAACTTAAGCTGCAGTTTTGATGTTATGTTTTGACTGCGGTTCCTTCTATGACCTATGTTTTGGTCTTTTTCATTCATTTTCAATTTGAATTATTTAAAATGATTATTTCTTTTAACAGTGTTCTGTTCATTTGTCATTTAGTAAATATGTTTAATGCATTATTGTTTTTGTTGTATTTAATATTTATGTACTATTTCTTTAAATGTCGGTAATTTGTATTGTTGTCTGCATATTGATTTGGCAAAAAAGCTACACCCCTTCCTGACGTAGTGTTTTGGAGGTGAAAAGAGTGTCAGACAGAGTAATGATTATGAAGCTGGAAATTGGAGGTCTGATGATGAATGTTGTTAGTGTTGTTAGTACATATGCCCCGCAAGTTTGGTGTGCGATGGAGGAGAAAGAAGATTTTTCGAGTGAGTTGGATGAAGTGATGAACAGTCTACCCAAGGGACAGAAAGTGGTGATTGGAGCGGATTTCAATGGGCATGTTGGTGAAGGGAACAGAGGAGATGAGGAGATGATGGGTAGGTATGGTATCAAGGAGAGGAATGAAGAAGGTCAGATGATAGTGGATTTTGCCAAAAAGAATGGACATGGCTGTGGTGAATACGTATTTTAAGAAGAGGGAGGAACATAGAGTTACGTTCAAAAGTGGAGGAATATGCACAGAGGTAGATTACATCCTATGCAGAAGAGTCAATCTGAAGGAGATTGAAGACTGCAAAGTGGTGGCAGGGGAAAATGTAGTTAACTAGCATAAGATGGTGGTCTGTAGGATGATGTTGGAGATCAAGAAGAGGAAGAGAGTGAGGTCAGAGCCAAGGATCAAATGGTGGAAGTTGAAAAAGGAAGACTGCAAGGTTGAGTTTAGGGAGGAGGTGAGACAGGCACTGGGTGGTAGAGTTACCAGACAGCTGGGAAATTACAGCAGAAGTAGTAAGGGTGACATCAAGAAGGGTGCTTGGCGTGACATCTGGAAAGAGGAAGGAAGAAAAGGAAACCTGATGGTGGAAATGGGAAGTACAGGAGAGTATACAGAGGAAGAGGATGGCAAAGAAGAAGTGGGATAGTCAGACAGATGCAGAAAGTAGACAACAGTACAAGAGGATAAGGTGAAGAGAGAGGTGGTGAAGGCTAAAGAAAAAATGTATGATGAGTTGTATGAAAGGTTGGACACTAAGGAGGGAGAAAAGGACCTGTACCAATTGGCTAGACAGAGGGACCGAGCTGGGAAAGATGTGCCAGCAAGTTAGGGTAATAAAGGATAAAGATGGAAACATACTCACAAGTGAGGAGAGTGTGTTGAGCAGATGGAAAGAGTACTTTGCGAGGCTGATGAATGAAGAGAACGAGAGAGGGAGAAGAGGTTGGATGATGTCCCCCTGCGGTACACTGAATGTGCTGTGGAGGTGGGTGAGTAAGAATCGCTGTGTCTTTGCCTGGTTCTCTGGTTTAAGGTATCATTATCATGTTTCTGTGATTGTTACTCAAGGATTGTGAATTGGCCTTACTTTGCTGAGGACTGTATTCTTCTTCTTCTTCTTTTGGCTGCTCCTGTTAGGGGTTGCCACAGCGGATCATCTGTCCACATATGGATTTGGATTGTAGGTAAAAACGTTTTGCCTCCTTTATATATATTTTATAGATATTTTTTGAGTATTTAGTTATTTAAAATTTTTTTAATAAATCTTTTAATAAAGATTCTAGTGGAACTTGGCTCTATACAAACCAGAGTTTCACAGTTTCCTCTTGCAAGACATCGTTGGAGATATTTTGAACTTTAATAGCCTGCTCTTCATTTTGAGGCCTAGACAGGACTGAAGCTTTGTAGTTTCCTAGAGACAGCTTGGGGCAGGCTAGTTAGGATACTGGCCCATATTTTGTGGGTCTTTTTGAAGGCCTCAACTTTTTTCTATTTGAATGCTGCTTCAATCACAAGTGCTGGTCAGTAGCAGTGTGGAACTGTAGCAAATTGGTAAACATCCTGCTAAGCCTTAATTTGCATGATAAAATAGTCTTTTTGACGCTTTACATAGAGTGACTGAATTCACATGAATCATAAAAACTGTTTTCTGTGATGCTGATCAGAAGTAAGAGGTTGTAGGGCATTTGTTGGCTGTGTATTTATGCATGATGTGATTTGTCTACTTAAGAAATGCATAAGTGACAGCATTCTCCATAGCTAATTTATTTTATTTTATATTTTATGTGTTAGGCTATTCATTAGCCTGCCCTAAGCTAGTGATCTGGGAACTGTGCGCTAGTATGAACAAGGTAGTTGTGTGGTCAGGTTTTGCATGCATTTATGTTAGATTTGAAGACTGCAAAGTAAGTGCTTTTGAAAATAATTGGACAACCACCTTATCTGTTCTCTGATCTAAAAGAAGTTTAACAATACCTCTACTGGCAGCTTCAAAATGTGGCATTTCAAAGTTATATCGTAACAATACTGTTATATATGTGCATTCCTTTCTTGTTTTCCTCCATGTGTGCAAATAATGACAGCATTTTCCATTAAAAATCCTTCAGTGAAGGAAAACACCACTCTTAATGTGTTGAAAAATATAAAAGTATTTCAATTAATTCCAGTAGTAAGGATTTGCTCTCATAGCACATGTGAAAGTAAGAATTTTCTTAATATGTGGTCAATGCAATGTTTTTGATAATAAGAGTTTGATCTCTGTCTGCAAATTGTATATCATTTAAAGGAAGTGCTACCAGTTGTTGGCATTGCATGTACAATATACACTCACCGGCTACTTTATTAGGTACACCTTGTTAGTGCTGGGTTCGACCCCCTTTTGCCTCCAGAACTGCTGTAATTCTTGTGGCATAGATTAAATAAGGTGCTGGAAGCATTCCTCATGGATTTTGGTCCATATTGATATAACATAATCATGCAGTTGCTGCAAATTTGTTTGCTGAACATCCATGATGTGAATCTCCCTTCCACCACATCCCAAAGGCACTTGAGATTGAGAGGTGACTGTGGAGGCCATTTGAGTGTAATGAACTCATTGTCATGGAATGCTACTCACTGGATATTTTTCCTTTTTCAGACCATTCAATGAACACGGTAGAGATGGTTGTGTGCGAAAATCCCAGTACATCAGCAGTTTCTGAAATACTCAGACCAGCCCTTCTGGCACCAACAACCATGCAATGTTAAAAATCACTTAAATCAACTTTCTTCCTTATTTTGATGCTCGGTTTGAATTTCAGCTGATCGTCATGACAATGTCTACATGCCTAAATCCTTTGAGTTGCTGCCATATGATTGGCTGATTAAATATTTGTGTTAAGAGGTGACTTAATAAAGTGGCTAGTGAGTGGATACATTTTGAATTATGTAATAACTAAACTTTAGAAATATTTAAAATGCAGCTGCCTGCACATTCCACAAATCTGAATTTTCTCAAAAAAGTGACTTTAGCTTTAGATCAACCAATCATATTATTTTCTAAAGATTTAAACTTCCTCTTCTTCTTTCGACTGCTCCCATTTGGGGCCACCACAGCGGATCATCTTGTTCTATATCTTCCTGTCCTCTACATCTTGCTCTGTCACACCCATCGCTTGCATGTCCTCTCTTACCACACCCATAAACCTCCTCTTAGGCCTTCCTCTTTCCTGGCAGCTCTATCTTTAATATCCTTTTCCCAATATACCCAGTATCTCTCCTACACATGTCCAAACCAATGCAATCTTGCCTCTCTGACTTTGTCTCCCAACAGCCCAACCTGAACCAACATTCTAATGTACTCATTTCTAATTCTGTCCATTCTTGTCACACCCAATGCAAATCTTAGCATTGTTAGCTCTGCCACCTCCAGCTTTGTCTCCTGCTTTCTGGTCAGTGCCACCGTCTCCAACCCATATACAGTACAGTAACAAAGCTGATCTCACTACCATCCTGTAGACCAGGGGTCTCCAACATTTTTTCTCCTGACAGCTACTTTTACAAAATGAAAATAACCGAGAGCTACTCATGTTTTCTAACATTTATTCTCATAGCTTATTTCAACCCAAACAAACTGAATACTGTAAGCTTGTTTTGCCTGAACATTTACAAAATGTTGGTGTCCACAACTCACGTTTAGCATTAAAACATCACAAAAAATATTTACTTCACGTGCAAGTGCATTTTGATGTCTGTATGCATTTTCTAGTGTATCTCACACTATTGAATAAAAACATGAATGCTGTCAAAACAAAACAATGCAATTACAAATATTCAGATATTACTTATTCATTTGTCATTTTGTTACTTGTCACTGTTTCACTTCATAAGAGTATTCACATGTCCAGTTGCATGTGTGATGTGTTTTTAGTTAGTCAGATGACTGGCACTGCATGGAGTCAACAAGAGAGGTGTATGGTGGAGTGTAGCCACTGAGGTTCACTCTTCTGGAGTCATTTAAATGTTCATCTGTCAGTCTTGTGCTGAACTTTGATTTCATGACATTTAGAGGTATGTAGACCCAAACAAAGCAGACATTTTCAGAGCTGCTTGGTGAAGATTCTTATAGTTATCTGGCTCTACTAAGCTCCAGAAATGCTGAGAATGCTGTTGAGACTTTAACTGCACATTATTTTGAAGGTTTACTAAAATCCAATGTCTCTCTGTCTGTATGTCTGTCCGCTTTTCACGGGAGAAATAATGGATTTATTTTTTTTCTATAATTTGCTTGAACATTCTGGTTGATTTTGCAACTTCTCTCATTTCGCTATGTATCATAGTTCGCTTGCAGGACCAATTGATTTGTGCGAATCCAAGATCCACGCAATGGGCCGGGGGGAGGGGCCTTCCTGACTCACTCGCAAGCTTCGGGGTGTGTTCCTTAACTCCTTTTAGCTAGCAAACAAGAGAATAATTGAATTCAACTTTTTTTGATATTTAAATAAAGTGTTACTTAGGTCTTCATGAGTTTGAGTCCGGATATTCTCTTAAGTGTATGCCACACTGAAAAGATAGATTGCAATTCACATTGTGGATCGTGATTTTGTGTTAAAACGATCGTGATATGATTTTTTGGAAAGATCATCCACCCCTAATTTGACTAATCAAGTTTTCAAATTTATGTAGGATTCATTAACCCTTTGGTGAGCTACTTGGAAAGGGGTTGCGAGCTACCAGTAGCTCACAAGCGACGTATTGGAGACCCCTGTTGTAGACCTTCTCTTTCACTCCTGCTGATAACCGTTGGTCACAAATTACTCCTGACACTCATCTCCACCCATTCCACCTTGCCTGCGCTCTCTTTTTCACCTCTCTTCCACAATCCCCATTACTCTGTACTGTTAATCCCAAGTATTTAAACTCATCCACCTTCGCCAACTCTACTCCCTGCATCCTCACCATTCCACTAACCTCTCTCTCATTTATACACATGTACTCTGTCTTGTTCCTACTGACCTTCATTCCTATCCTTCTCTAGAGCATATCTGCACCTCTTCAGGGTCTCCTCAACCTGCTCCCTAATCTCGCTACATATCACAATGTCATCAACAAACATGATAGACCAAGGGGACTCTTATCTAATCTCATCTGTCAACCTGTCCATCACCATTGCAAATAAGAAAGGACTCAGAGCCGATCCCTGATGTAAACCCACCCCCACGTTGAATGCATCCATCACTCCTACCACAGACTTGTCACACTTCACTCGTACATATCCTGTACAACTCTTACATACTCATCTGTCACTCCCGACTTCCTCATACAGTACCACAATTCTTCTCGGGACACCCTGTCATATGATTTCTCCAGGTCCACAAAGACACAATGCAGCACCTTCTGGCCTTCTCTATACTTCTCCATCGTCACCCTCAGGGCAAACATTGCATCTGACGTGCTCTTTCTTGGCATGAAACCATACTGCTGCTCACTAATCATCACCTCCCTTTTTAATCTAGCTACCACTACTCTTTCCCATAACTTAATGCTGTGGCTCATCAATTTTATCTCCCTGTAGTTACTACAGCTCTGCACATCCCCTTTATTCTTAAAAATCGGCACCAGTACACTTCTTCTCCACTCCTCAGGCATCCTCTCACTTTCCAAGGTTCCATTAAACAATCTGGTTTAAAACTCCACTGCCATCTCTCCTAAACACCTCCATGCTTCCACAGGTATGTCATCTGGATCAATGGCCTTTCCATTCTTCATTCTCTTCATGACTGTCCTTACTTCCTCCTTGCTAATCCTTTGCACATCCTGATTCACTATCTCCACATCATCCAACCTTCTCTCTCTCTCATTCTCTTCATTCAGCCTCTCAAAATACTCTTTCCATCTTCTCAACACACCCTCCTCACTTGTGAGTATGTTTCCATCTTTATCCCCCTAACTTGCTGCACATCTTTCCCAGTTTGGTCCCTCTGTCTAGCCAATCAGTACAGGGCCTTTTCTCCCTCCTTAGTCTCTAACTTCTCATACAACTCATCATATGCCTTTTATTTAGCCTTCGCCACCTCTCTTCACCTTACATCTTATCTCCTTGTACTCTTTTCTACTTTCTGCATCTCCCTGACTATCCCACTTCTTCTCCATCCTCTTCTTTTCTATACTCTCCTGTACTTCCCCATTCCACCACCAGGTTTCTTTTTCCTCCTTCCTCTGTCCAGATGTCACGCCAAGCACCCTTCTTGCTGTCACCCTTACTTCTTCTGCTGTAGTTGCCCAGCTGTCTGGTAACTCTTCACTGCCACCCAGTGCCTGTCTCACCTCCTCCCTAAACTCAACCTTGTAGTCTTCCTTTTTCATCTTCCACCATTTGATCCTTAGCTCTGCCCTCACTCTCCTCTTCATCTTAATCTCCAACATCATCCTACAGACTTCATTCCTATCCTTGACACCATACCTACCCATCACCCCCTCGTCTCCTCTGTTCCCTTCACCAACATGTCCATTGAAATCTGCTCCAATCACCACTTTCTGTCCCTCGGGTACACTGTTCCTCACTTCATCCAACTCACTCCAGAAATCATCTTTCTCATACATCGCACACCCAACTTGCAGGACATATGCACTAACAACATTCATCATCACACCTCCAATTTCCAGCTTCATAATCCTAACTCTGTCTGACACTCTTTTCACCTCCAGAACGCTCTTGACATACTGTTCCTTCAGAATAACTCCTACCCCATTTCTCCTCCCATCCATACCATGATAGAACAATTTGAATCCACCTCCGATCCACCTGGCCTTACTTCCCTTCCATAGTCTCTTGCACGCACAATATATCAACCTTCCTTCTCTCCATTATATCGGCTAACTCTCTCCCCTTACCAGTCATACTGACAACATTCAAAGTTCCTACTCTCAGTTCCAACTCTCTTTATCTTCCTCCTCTCCTCTTTCCTCTGGACACGTCTCCTCCCTCTTCTTCTCCTTCTTTGGCTTACAGTAGCCCAATTTCCGCCATCACCCTGTTGGCTAACAGTACTGGTGGTGGTCGTTTTTAACCCAGGGCTCGACCAATCTTGTATGGAAATCTGTCTTGTTGTCCACATGTTGATCTGGAAAAATTTTACACCGGATGGCCTTCCTGACGTAAACCCTCCCCATTTATCCGGGCTTGGGACTGGCATGAAGAAACACACTGGTTTGTGCATCCCTTGTGGCTATTTTTTTTTTATAAAGATATAAACAGTATATGCAAATGATAATGCTACCTTCAGCAACATTCATATCTGAATTTTGGTTTACTCAGAGCAAGTACTACATTCTTGTTTAATGTAAATAATACATTAATAATAATAATTGAGCTCTGCTTGGTGAACCAAAAGGGCATATTAGGCCTTTGAACAATTTCTTTAAAAGAAGATACTATAAATATTGAAAACATTTTGCAAAAACTGTTAAATTCTAAAAAGTAAGCTGTTAAAAGTGGATCTATTGAGTATTTTGTTTTATTTGAATAATATTTATTTCTCAGATGAAACTGACAGCAAAGGTTTAATTAGTGAACATTTTAATTGTACCTCAGCTGTTCCGTTTCCTCTTATTATCAGAGCAGCAATGTCACATTTCCCTCATTAATGTAAAATAAGATCTTTATGATTAATGTGGTGTTGATGAAAGCTAACAATGTATTTTACTGCATTATTTTTATTAGTTAATGAAATTAAAACATTAATTGGGTTTTTTAATTAAACACAACATTTCTTCTTTTAAAGGTGAGTGTTGTTCATTTTCAGACACATAAGGATGATACCAGGAATTATTAACTTATTATGAAATCTGTAAAAATGTTCCAATAAATAAACATTAGAGGCATACCCGCACATTTATTTACGCAAAACTTGTCATAATATTGACATGGCAAAATCTGCTTTTAAGAAAACTAACAGTAAATATTCACTGATCGATCCAAGTCCATCTGAACAAGATAATAATTTATTCTGCATTTAACGGAATGAAGCAATTTCTTTGCAGAATTCATATAAGCAGACCTAACTAGTAATAGTTATGTTTTTAAATTTGTTGCATTCACAGTTACACATTTATAAACTTAATACAATGTTAAATAAAGTACAGGGTCAACGAATAATTCATTAAAAGAAAATATTACAAAAATATAGATAAACTTTACTTGTCCCCAGGGAGAAATTTGGCTTTTACAGAAGCTCTTAAAATAAATACATAGATAGATAAATTTATAAACACACACACTGTGGTCTGAACACATATAAGAATGACTAAAATGGAAGAAAATTGAAAAAGAAACAAACACCTCTGACTTGGCAATCATAGTCACAGTTATGCATTATTTAGGGGTGATGCTGTTGGTATAAATGAGCCCAAGTTTTGTTTCTTGGCAAAACTGCTGAATAATTTGATGGCTGAAAGAACTCAGTGTTAGTGTGTCAGAGAACAGATGTGCAGCTTTGTTCATAATGACACTCTCCTTTGATACTACCTCCAGGGGGTCCAGAGTGCAACCCATAATGGAGTCTCCTCTTTTATGTAGCTTGTTGATTCGGTGGGCCTCTCTTGAAGTGATGTTACCATCCTAGCACACCACAGCATAGAAAATTGCTCTGGCTATTGTAGAAGATGTGAAGGATGTCACTATTCCTTGACCCAGTCACCAGTAGAAACACCATTTTTTAATACTAGTTGTATCATTGTGGTGTTACTGGAACTCAGAGAGTTCATTTTGGGTTGGCTGACTCTCACATCTTAAATTTAAAGCATATACATACACAGTCACATAAAGAGACACACACACAGACAATATTTGCTTAAACACTGATTACAAGTAATGCTTGCAAAGTCCGTCACTCAACATTACCTACATTCTTATACTGAGAATCCTTGGTTAATGCCACTTAACTAACCAACAATGTGTTACTCCTGCTGTGCCGCTTTCTGTTAGAAGCATTCTTTTCATCCCTGATTCACCTAAACTACAAAAGGAACTCAATTCCTGGTCCCCAGTAGTAAAAGAGAGCAAAATAGACAACATGCAAATAGGGCAACAAACTTAATAAATGTTATTCTTTAAACATTATTCAAACAGCTCTTGTCATAAATGAAAAGAAATAGACCGTGGCAATCCACACCATACAACCTGGCAGTAGTTATGATTGTAGTAACACACAAGTGGGAAAAAGATGAGGCCTTCAAAAAGACCCACAAAAAAAGAACAGAGTTCTACCTGCTTTATCACAGGGGTGCCTGGCCATAGAAGAAAAGGCTTTAAAAGTTCAAAATACAAATGGCAGTCTCAAATATATCAAAATATATATCAAAGGAGGGTGAAACTCTGGCTTGTACAGAGATTTGTCCCACCAGAATCTTTATTAGAAAATAGAAAAATTTAGATGAGACCAGGCCATTCTGTTCAATAAAGAGGATTTATTAGCAAAAATGCAAAAATAACAAAATACTAAACAAAAAATCAAAAAAGATTTGCCTAAAATGGCATCCATAGCAAAAAAAAATCCCAAATCGTAATCTAGCAGAGTAAACCAATAAACAGAAGCAAAAACATCACAATAACTAGCAAAGACTAATAAAACATAACTATTAACAAAATTCACCACCAAAGAGTATTCAATGAACAGTGAGGAACTGTATATCCCTTACAGGACTGGGAGCAGTACCTCAACTCTAACTGACAGGTGGCCACACCCTGGGGAGCCACCCACAAAGCCTAGGGAGCAAAAAGATATTTAAAGAAACATTACATAAGTATTTCTAAACACAACAAAAAACATATTACATTAAACATACTGACTAAATGATAAATTAACAGATCAATAATAACAGAAATAACAAAACTAAGTAATTTAAACTGAAAAAGTAATGAAAAAAAAAACAATAGACAAAAATGAACATAAACCTAAGCCAGGGAAAGAACCTTGGCCAAAACCTAAGAGCAGTGCTGTTCTCATTCCTCCAGGCCGCTCTTTTCTTTGGTGGCGACTCAAAACATTCTCAGTTTCACTTCCCCCACCTCCACTTTTCTCTAATAAGCTCATTTGTCTTACCTTCTATTGCTATACTAGGCTTATTCCTATGGCAACTTTGCCATTAGCCAGAGTTCATAAAATTAAAATACTGTTTTTAAAATAAGCTCACAAGGGAAGCATACTTCTATAACTTCTCCGTATACATTTCATTTAAACCATTTCACATCATTTATCAGGAAAATGATGTACAGCCAGGCAATACCTTACACAGCATTTCTAAAGCTCTAGAGTTACAATGCTTTTACACTTAAACTAATTATCAAAATATACTGTGACGATGCGGGTTCAGCTCCATGCTCCTCTTCTATTAGGGAGCCCTTGAACCCATCACTGTTGGTAATGTCACCGATGAGCTAGACAGTGAGGCAATAAACAATTGAGCAAGAGGATGGTTAACAAGTGCAAAGTGCTTTTATTAAAATAAAATCAAAGTGCAACAGTGCAGTTTCCAAAATGTCTTCTTTAAATAAATAATCCATAAAATGAAACGTGGAGGTTAAAAATAGAAAAATCTTCTAAAACAACGAGGTGAAAACGTCTACAGGAAACAGTCTTTAAAACAAATGACAAACCCGGCAATTACACAAAACAGAAGCAAATGTGAGAGGACAACACAAACGTAGCTATTTAGCTGAATAAATAAAAAATAGATAGATAGATAGATAGATAGATAGATAGATAGATAGATAGATAGATAGATAGATAGATAGATAGATAGATAGATAGATAGATAGATAGATAGATAGATAGATAGATAGATAGATACTTTATTAATCCCAATGGGAAATTCACATTATCCAGCAGCAGTATACTGATACAATAAATAATATTAAATTAAAGATTCATAATAATAATAATGCAGGTGAAAAACAGACAGTAACTTTGTATAATGTTAAATGTTAACGTTTACCCCCCTGGGTGGAATTGAAGAGTCGCATAGTTTGGGGGAGGAACGATCTCCTCAGTCTGTCAGTGGAGCAGGACAGTGACAGCAGTGTGTCACTGAAGCTGCTCTTCTGTCTGGAGATGATACTATTTAGTGGATGCAGTGGATTCTCCATAATTGATAGGAGCCTGCTGAGCGCCCTTCGCTCTGCCACAGATGTTAAACTATCCAGCACACACAATAAGCACACACCACTCATCACATTAATTATAAGTAGCTATCACAGCTGGGACAGATGATTTAAAAAGAAAAAAAAAAAGAAAATAATAAAAGAATGCCATAGTCAAACCATCTAAACCTAACTCTCCATATCTGGCTCGCACATAAGTTTTAACTCTCCATAAAAGGCAAAGACAGCACAGTCTGTAAATCAGGGAATTTAACTCATAAATGTTCCATAAAGGACAACAACTTCATCCTTTGAAAAAAAAGAACAGTAATGGAGACAAAGGAGACCTAAACACATGGAAACACAGCCTTACGATCAGCAACTGCTGCCTCAAAAAACAATATCAACCCACCACCAGACACCTGCCATAACTAGAAATAACAGTAAGTACACAAAAAGTCCAAATGGGCAATGATTAAATTTGTAAGAAAAAGGAGAAGAAATAAAACATAATAGAAAAAAATAAAATGTTATGGGTTCACACAGCAGTAGAAATTAAAAATAAAATATATAATTACAAAATCTCTAATTGTGCAGCATGGGAGAATATAATGGAATGCACAAAAATATACTGAATGTCACAAATGACAAAAAAGGAATAAAATTGGAAAAATGTGTAATGTACTAATATAAAAAAATATATAAAAACACATATATAAATAATTGAGGAGAACACACTGAAATTAAAAAAAAAATAGTTCATAAACAGTGTGGGTAAACTAAAAGGTCCAATCTATCAGTGACTTGTAAGCATTTATCACTTGGAGAGTTGTAAAAAGCAAATAGTTTATCCTTTTGTTGTTCTCTAGTGAGAGTTTTTAATGATTAGCAAACTGTGTGTATTTGCTGATGCATTTTGAGGTAGGGCAGGGCAAGCAATGCCTTTTTAAGAAAAGAACAGTAGAGAAAAGCCAAGCAAAATGACACCTTTTATTGGCTAACTAAAAAGATTACAATATGCAAGCTTTCGAGGCAACTCAGGCTCCTTCTTCAGACAAGATGTAATACAGAAATAGAATAGAATAGAATGCCTTTTATTGTCACTATACACATGTACAATGAGATTAAAAGCAGCTCCTTCAGTGCAGATATATATGTAGAACACAACAAGTAAATAAACAAATAAACAAATGGTGCAAAAAGTTGCAGAAAACATTCTGTGACGCTATATACAAATGGAAAGAATAATAACTAAATCGAATCTGAATCTATTAATTTTTTACATGTAAGATTTCTCATTTAAAGATTTACCAATGTTGTTTCTTGTCCTAGAGTGTGTATATAAACACAGGGAACTCCAGTTTCTGTATTACATCTTACCTGTTTCTTATATAGAAAAGATTTTTGTTTATTTTAAACAGGGATGACCAGCTTGGTGCCCCAAAGATTCCAGTGGTGACTTTTAGTTACTTCACTTGACCACAGTATCTGTGGTGACCAGTGCTGGACAACAGCAAACAGTATTAAAATCGTCCATGAAAATATCTTCTGTTACTTGTGTTGCATAATCCATACAGTATGTCAAGTCATCCAGTTGTATCCTGACAACGTCCAAAACACATGTTGTTTTTCTAAAATGTTGTTAAATAAATCTTTAAAAAACTCAGAATAGTGCACAAACTTGAATTGCTTTCAAGCAGGATAAGATTTGAGAGTTGACGATCCACCTCTCCACTTCATTCATTGTCCAAGAGTCCTGTCTTCATCCATAAAAGCTTGATTGGAAAGCTTGAAAGCTTGTCAACTTAAATCTGTCAATTATCCTAACTCATTTATCTAATATGAAAAAAGTGGTAGAAAAAACAAATTTCATATTTAAGGAGCCAAAGTCAGGAATCAAAATGTGGTACACGCACTACCAGGTGCCAGTGCTACCTACTATGCCACCCTTATTTTAATTTCATGTAATGTAAAAATTGTACTTACACCACTTTTTCACTAATGTTAAGAGATTCTATGATACCATAAAACCTTTGTCAAAAACTTAAGCTGAGTTAACCCACCTTATCTATAACACCCTCCATACCATCAGGCAAATTAGCAACTGGCACACACATTCTTTATCCTTTTAAAGACAAACACTTAACATTCACTCAAAGATTCTATTCAAATTTCAACTTTTGGTACTTCGGGGTGAATTATATCCACTTCCTCTGTCTCTAATGTGGCTTCATCTCCCTCATCATTGGCACTGGTCTCCTGTGCCCCAGAAATAGCTTATACAGCTTTAACAGCTGCATTTGAACAATGTAAATTTCTGAAGTGCTGTTAATTTAAGAATTACTGCTTTTCGCACACAATGCTGGTTTGGAGCATATCTTTGTTTTGAATGCTTCATGCCAAGTTAAATATTGTTTATAGCAAGGAAAGTCTGCACTGGCTAAAAAAAGGAATGCCTATTAAAATTGTCAAAGAGCTCATTTTAGCACCCTAGGAAATTGCCTCCTCTGCATTCCCTTTCTTCAGTCCCACAAACTACAACAGCATGACACTTGAGTGGATAAACGCATCAAACAACACCCCAAAAAGAGACTCGGCTGAGATATACATTACTTTAGTCAACAACCTGGTATGAGAAATTCGCAGGGTCATTACAGTGTACAATTATTTTGAATTTGCCCTAGGTTAAATTACTGCTTCCAGTTAAATATTATAATTTAAGAAAATATAGAAAAGATTTGTCACAATTATCAGCAGAGGTGAAACAGGCATCTACTTTACAGTGAATCTTGACAGCTCAAACAGTACAGCCACAAATAAGAACTTATAAAAAGGGTGTTGCTTCATTCCGTTGAATAGTATCTGTATGCATCATCACATACTGTAACTGTTACACTTTTAAGCTTATTATCTATTCATTAACTTTAATGGTATGCTATATTTGTGTACAGACTGTTTCTTGTTTAAGCAATGAGAAGTCAAGCAAAATGACACCTTTGCCGTGAAAGCTTCCATATTGTAATTTGTAATAGGTTCAGTTAGCCAATAAAAGGTGTCATTTCGCTTGACTTCTCATTGCATCCATAATGGCTAACAACACCCTACTACTTTTTTAGCAATGAAAGTTCTTGCTTCTACATATTTATTAGTAAAGTGATGTGTGCCTAAGCTCAGTAAGGATTTTTTGGGGAACCTGTTGCTAATGCCTCTGTACTCTGAAGTCAGAGGCTATAAAGAATTAAGACCCTCTAATGGAAAAGGGAAGGAGTGTCTCTGTAACTTTTAGTAGACGAAAATATTTAATACTGATTAGGATTTGTAACCCAACATTTTTGCTCTACCAACTGTAATTAAGAAAAGTACAATGGTTGGTGATAAACAGATGTTTGATAAGTGGATTGGACTATATTATACTTATGATTAGTTAGTTTTGTAATTATAAAACTGAATTTAATTTATAATTAATATCTAGAGGCTTCAAGTGTTTAATATTCTGCAGTGGTTTTGAGTTAATGTTTTTCTTTAAAGGAAGGGCAGTGTAACTCAGCATGGTGCCACATGAGAGGTTGGGCATCAAATTAAAATAAGTGGGAGTTCAGGGTGATGTTTTTAGATGGGCTGATGAATTGGCTCACACAGGAAGCAGAGGGTGATGGTGCGAGGAACCTCATCAGAACTGGCCGATGTTAAGAGTGGTGTTCCACAGGGGGCAGTGCTAGGGCCGCTGTTATTTTTAATATATATAAATGATTTAGATAGGAATATAAGTAACAAGCTGGTTGAGTTTGCAGATGATACCAAGATAGGTGGATTAGCAGATAATTTGGAATCCGTTATATCATTACAGAAGGACTTGGATAGCATACAGGCTTGGGCAGATTTGTGGCAGATGAAATTTAATGTCAGAAAATTAAAGTATTACACATAGGAAGTAAAAATGTTAGGTTTGAATACACAATGGGCGGTCGGAAAATTGAGAGTACACCTTATGAGAAGGATTTAGGAGTCATAGTGGACTCTAAGCTAGCGACTTCCCGACAATGTTCAGAAGCCATTAAGAAGGCTAGCAAAATGTTACAGTAATCCCTCCTCCATCGCGGGGGTTGCGTTCCAGAGCCACCCGCGAAATAAGAAAATCCGCGAAGTAGAAACCATATGTTTATATGGTTATTTTTATATTGTCATGCTTGGGTCACAGATTTGCGCAGAAACACAGGAGATTGTAGAGAGACAGGAACGTTATTCAAACACTGCAAACAAACATTTGTCTCTTTTTCAAAAGTTTAAACTGTGCTCCATGACAAGACAGAGATGACAGTTCTGTCTCACAATTAAAAGAATGCAAAGCTGTTGAAGGCGGCAGCTCACACCCCCTCCGTCAGGAGCAGGGAGAGAGAGAGAGAGACAGAGTTTGTTTTTCAGTCAAAAATCAATACGTGCCCTTCGAGCTTTTAAGTATGCGAAGCACTGTGCAGCATGTCGTTTCAGGAAGCAGCTGCACAAAAAGATAGCAACGTGAAGATAATCTTTCAGCATTTTTAGACGAGCGTCCGTATCGTCTAGGTGTGCGAACAGCCCCCCTGCTCAATCCCCATACGTCAGGATCACAGATAGTCAGCGCAAGAGAGAGAGAAAAGTAAGCAATCTAGCTTCTCAGCCATCTGCCAATAGTGTCCCTTGTATGAAATCAACTGGGCAAAACCAACTGAGGAAGCATGTACCAGAAATTAAAAGACCCATTGTCCGCAGAAATCCGCGAACCAGCCAAAAAATCTGCGATATATATTTAAATATGCTTACATATAAAATCCGCGATGGAGTGAAGCCCGCGAAAGGCGAAGCGCGATATAGCGAGGGATCACTGTATAGCACGATGTGTGGAGTACAAATCCAAGGAGGTTATGCTCAACCTATATAATGTACTGGTGAGGCCTCAGCTTGAGTACTGTATGCAGTTTTGGTCTCCAGGCTACAAAAAGGACATAGTAGCACTAGAAAAGGTCCAGAGAAGAGTGACTAGGCTGATTCCAGGGCTACAGGGGTTGAATTATGAGGAAAAGATTAAAAGAGCTGAGCCAATACAGTTTAAGCAAAAGAAGATTAAGAGGTGACATGATTGAAGTGTTTAAAATTATGAAGGGAATTAGTACAGTGGATCGAGACTGTTATTTTAAAATAAGTTCATCAAGAACACTGGGAAACAGATAGAAACTTGTTAAGGGTAAATTTCGCACAAACATTAGGACATTTTTCTTTACACAAAGACACTTGGAATAAGCTACCAAGTAGTGTGTTAGACACTAAGGCGTTGGGGACATTCAAAACTCGACTTGATGTTTTTTTGGAAGAAATAAGTGGATAGGACTGGCGGGCTTTGTTGGGCTGAATGGCCTGTTCTCGTCTAGAGTATTCTAATGTTCTAATAGTGTGTTTGTTATCTTTAGTTGGTAATGGGAAAAATGAATCCTGGGACTTTAAAGTGAAAATGAGGACCACAGTTCTGAGTGTGCTGTTTAAAGCTGCCAAAAGTGATCAAGCTACCCATTAAAACATCCAAGTGTCCTGCAGATCTATACTCTTATATGTACCATATCAGTTAGTGACTAGGACAGCTGACAAATGGTCAGGATGTTTGCTTGCAAATGGTTTATTTGGAAACTTACAACTTCTAGGACAGTTGTTGATTATAAATAACTAGAAAGAGAAAAAATATTTAATACAGAATGATTAACACACAATGCATTGCTAAGAGTTATTGTATATGGTTAAAAATAATAATGTACAGTTTGCATATATTATTGCAGATTATCTATGAAAGATTATAATTCAAGCTGTAGAACAAATTTAATTGAAATGTTAAAGACAAAACCAAGTGAAATTAATATTAATAGAACCTGATAATTAATATTAAACAGGATAAATACAACAATCAGTTATTTAAACCACACACTACCAGTAATTCTGTATGAGTATACTATTGCTGTAGTTATTTGCATTTGTAATTTTTTTAATCTACTGACAATAAATAGCTTTATCACCTCTGCACTGTCTTTTTAAATATAGTGTATCAACATGCCAGGATATGGATCAGAATTTGTTGTATCCAGTCTTGTACTATATCTTTCTAACAATTTGATCTATCATAGGGTGTTTAGGATTAGAAATATGAAAACATTCTACACATCCTTTACACTAAAAAATGCTCTGGTCTATGAAATGTGTTTGTGACATCCACAGTTAATTGAGCATTCTTGTAGCTAGATTTGATATATGCTTCAGTTACATTGATGAAACTGAATATAAAAACTCAGATGTTACAATTTTGTTCACAGAAAAGAAAACTTCCCTTACTGTACATTAAGAAATGAAAAGTGCTTGCTAAAAATAACTTGTCTTTGAAATGTGTTATGTCAACAAGCACACATACAATAAATCTTGTTCAGCCTTGTTCCTATGCGTGTATCAGTTTTGCAGCACAACTCTAACACTGTGCTTATGATCTGCTGACTTCCAAAAATCTATTGCTTACTTTCTTGTTATTGTCAATAGCTCTCCCAGACCTGTAACTCATTTCTGGGAATTCATTCTTCCTTATCAAATAAGTTTGTAACAATACAAAGTACCACTGAGAACAGCATTATATTGCCGTCCCTTCTGTCTACAAGCATTCATCGCTGTCTTAAAAATGTGAAATACTCAATCATGCTTTGTCAGTGGACAGGGCTGAATTTCATTAACTCAAAAAGGGATCTATATATATATATATATATATATATAAATATATATATATATATATATATATATATATATTATATATATATATATATATATATATATATTTTATATATACTGTATATATATATATATATATATATATATATATATTTTTTTTTTTTTTTCCTACAAGAATACCAAAGATCTTCCCTAACTCGTAAGGTTATTTCACTCTACATTTAGAGACCTTAGACACATATAACGTGTTAATTTGGGTTTTATATTTAACAAGAAATATTATTTATTGAAAGAATTTGAAAAATATAACTAAATATATTGTGCATATTTAAAAATAGGATAGTAAACTTAATGGATTACCAAAACGTTTGCCAACATATTTGTGTAAAGATATGCTATTTTAGAGATATATGTTTCTAATAACAAATACATCATAATGTACATTATTTATGTATAACTGTACAATTAAAAAAAAACACTCTAACATTGAGTTTTACTCACATGGAATAGCAGGTGTTCATCATCCCCAAAACACAGTATGTCCATTTTTATATTAAACCAGCATCCAAAATGTTAGCATAGTACAACATATATTCTATATACACACTTTAATCTCCAGAGGTAGCTTGTTGGAAAGACATTGTTCTGTTTTGGCAATAATATTTAGCTCATTCAGGAGCATTGAAACTTCTCCATGGTTGTGGTTGGCATCACATTAGAAGAAAATGACTTTTACACATGTATTATATACTGTAGATTTTGTATTAGTTGAGATAATAACTATACTTAGGAGCTTTACACTCAAGTATGGTAAAAATTTTCAGTGCAATGACAACTTCTCTCAAGGTTGAATATAGCAAAAGAGCACTAACAGGGTTAATCAAAAATGAATTAAATCATCATTGAAAGTGGTAAAGGAAATCAAAACATGCAATACATTACTTTAAAATAATACATTTTGAAAACACCATTGGAAATTGTAGTAAATGTGTTTTTTCATTATATTGCATCAGCTTAATGGACAATATGCTAGAAACATTGTTATAGTTTCTTAGTCCACTTATCTATAATATTATATTACTGTATCCCCTTTATGCCACAAAGGGATCCAAGCACTTTGCAGAAAATAAGGTGTGAACTGCGCATTAGCAACTACTGTAGAACTGTATCCAATGGGATCTTAAATGTCACATTGTGTTAAAAGTACAGTTAAATTTAAGGAAGTTGCTTGAGGTCACAGAGTGAGTCAATCATAGAGCTGGGAGATATAAAGACGTGGGTTGAATAGACATTAATACATTTTTCAAGTAATTGTTTAAGATTTTTTTTTAAGTCCTTGCATAGGTCCATAACTCTATGAAATCAACAAAAATGGCTGCTGACCAGATTTAAAAATAAATTTGACTTGTGTTGCAGGTTTTACTCAAGATTAATCTGTTGGATTGTCCTTGACTCAGCTGAGATTTTGAGAACTCAGAGTATCAGATGCATTATACTCTTTAGTCTAGTATACATAGATTAATCCTTAGTAGGCAGGGTAGTATATCATCCATCCATCTATCCATTATCCAGCCCGCTATATCCTAACACAGGGTCATGGGGGTCTGCTGATGCCAATCCCAGCCAACACAGGGCGCAAGGCAGGATATCATTTTGCTTTTAAAGGTCAAATTTGTTCTTAATGTAAGATATCCAATGGTATTTTCTAAACAAATAAGCACATTTTACAAAATATACAAAATAACATTTTACCATATTAAAATGTTTAGTCTCATCAATAGTAAAATTACAAATTAAGCAGTATATTTATTCAGTTTCCTTTCTTTAAAAATAAAAACTGTTAAAATGTAAATAATAAGCAAAAGAAAACATATTTCATATATGTTAATGGTAAGCGTTTCAAGTCAAGGATGAACTTGCTAAAGCTACCAATAGTCATTTGTTATTGCAATTCCATGTTACGGTTACTGTATTTATTTTACTAAATACACTTATGGAAAAACATACTAAAAAGTCTAAGCTGTTGTTGCTGAATTTCCTTTTCAAAAACCCATATTTCAGCCATGATCCATTATAACCCCTTGGCCATGAAGAAAGTATGAAAGCAGGCAAGGAAATAAAAGCACTATAGTGGTCATGGGTGAGCTCTAGAGGTTGATGTCAAAGTGAATGTTACACTGGGACTGGCATAAACAGGTTAGACTGGAAAGAAGCAAGAGAAAGAAAGGAAGCAAACACGAAAAGCTAACAGGAGCAGCTGAGGAAGAAACAGAACTTAAGTAAAAGTTGTTACTGTAGAATAGGGATACTCAAGTTCGATTTTGGAGTCCCACAGTGTCTGTAGGATTTTGTTCCCATAGAACTGATCAATTAGACACCAGTTCTTGCTGAAAATGAAACCTTTTGTTTTATTTTATGGCATGTTAGTGTCTTCACTCTGCCACATCAGATATCCTTATATTGTAGATTTCTCCTCTTCCAAATGATTTACAAACTGGAGAGATAATCAATTGTCAGTCCTTCACTTTTTCGAAATATTTTATTTAAAAAGATATTTCACAATGAGCATCTACAGTTGTAAATGGGAGTTGGAGGACTCTTTCTCATATTCAGTCCTGGGAGGCCACCATTTTCACAATCAGTGAGTGACTTTCTGTCTATTTGTTTGATTAACTTTCGATTTTTTTTCTCATTTTCTGGACTCATAAGAGTGCCGCTGTGTGAGATTTGCATTTATGGAAAATATTAAAATATTGTAATTTTTTTGTAAACTGTTTTTTTTATTATTTTTATGTCAGTTTACTTTTTTCTGTAGAGTATGGTCAGTTAATTGTTATGTAACAGTGACAGCAGCAGAGAAGACACCAGGGCAAATAACAAGGGAAGGCTGCAAGTACTTATAGCTAGTGCCTTCACTAGTAAACAACTGCTATGGCTTTAGTAAAAATGGCAGACGGATTTTTAAATAGGGATTGGAGAATTAACCTCCTTAGCATTAGACCCAGGCGTTACTCGGGCTGTGAAAACTGTGCTAAAGGCATTAGTCCCAAGTGTCACTCTGGCAACTGTACAGATGCATCTTGCGTAAACATCAGAACTAAGAATAACTCTGGCTGTAAAAGTGCTGACAGTGCTGACATTCTTTGGAGGAATTGTCTGAGTGCAGGTTTTCACTAACTATGAAATATCTGCACTTTACTAACAATGAAGACTTTGAGGAGAATACACATCAAGCACTCAGAATGAAGAAAATTTTGGAGATAAACCAGGTGATTGAAGAAAAAATTTGGAACGTTTACATTATGGACTGCGATGTCAGCATCGATGAAAGTCTCATGGTGTAAAAGGGAAGACTGTCTTGGATAAAGTACATCGCATCAAAAGGGGAAAGATTTGGCATAAAGGTTTACGAGCTTTGTGAATCTAAAATGGGACACATTTGGATTTTGTTTTTTTACACAGGGAAAGGGACAATGTTTGATCCAAAATACAAGCACCACAGCATTGCTACGTCATCAGTGCTGACTTTGATAGATGCTCTGCTGGATCAAAGTTACTGTGTAGCTACGACAAATTTTTATATTTCGCCAGAGCTATTTGACATCTTGCTGCAAAGAAAGACTGGTGCATATGGAACAGTGCATCCCAACTGTCTTGGCATTCCTGAAGACTTTGACAGAGCTAAATTTCAGCAAGGTGAGCTAGTAGCTTGACAAAAGGGTAAAGTGCTTGGGCTGAAATGGAAGGACAAGAAAGATTTTTGTCTTCTTGGCACTGTATATAATGCAGCTATGGTCAATGTACAGGCGAAAGGCAACAAGCAGGTCATGAAGCCTTGTGCTGTGGTCGACTACTACTGTGGATCAAGAATTGACTTTCTTTCCCGTTATGTGGAGACAACAAAATAAATACTACAAAAAGATATTTTGTCATATGCTGGAACAGTGCACTTGGAATTCTTTTGTCTTATATAAACAAAAAGCTAGCAGTATCTCATGCAAACTTTACATGCCAGCTTGCCACACATCCACCATCCACAATACCGCTAAAGAGATGCGGTCAATCCAGCACATCATAGATGGATCCATACCTGTGCTGTGTGCTGTTCAAAAACTGATAAATCTGAAAAGAAAATCCAAAAACAAACACACTATTATTGTCCTGACTGTGACGCTGGATTATATCTTTCACCGTGCATTAAGATTTACCAAACAAAGGAATCATTTTGAGATTATATACTGTGTTGGCATCATTAGTAATATTATTATTGTTTTTACTATTTTTGTAATTATTGTTCATTTCCTATAATTATTTTTATTCATCATTACTATTATTATTATTTGTATCATTATTATACTTTTGGGATATTAATAAAAATGTAATTTTTCATGCCAAAAAAAAGCACAGCTTTTTACATGTTATTTTGGAATAAAACGTAGCGCTAATGAGGTTAAATGCAAGTCTAAGCTGAACAAAAGTTTGTAACTAAAAAATTTGTCCTATCTTTTGTCAAAACCTAAACAATAACAAAAAAGTGTTGTCGAGATAAGTCATACTTATCAAAAGTCAAAATAAGTATAAAGCAAAGCACATGTCACACTTAAATGATATCTACCCAATTTAGGATGACCCAGAGTTTATGGTGATGACCTTTTATACCGTTGCACAATTGATGATGAAAATCATAACAGCCAAACAGAATTGAAAGCAAAACCATAACAATAACAGGTTAAACAAACAAAACATCAGGAGAAGAGGAATTACATGTGGTGATGATGATTAAAACCCTAAAGACTAAGAAAAATAAATATATGTATTTCTAAATATAAATGCTAGCTACATGCCAATAAAAACAATCAACAAGCCTGCTTTGGTAAATTATGAATTGACACCAAAATACAGGTACTTGAAAATAACAGATTGCTTAATTAATGTAGGAGTCCAATTAAAAGAAGAAGTTGGTTGGGAGAAAAACAGTGGGCCCTTAAAATTGAACTTGAGAACTACTGAATTAAATGGTGCACTGTTAGTTTTTTTGTCATTTACATGCTAAGGGTAAATGCAATCTGTTAAAGAAAACAAGAAGCAATTAAACACAATGAATGTCTTTTTAAGAAAGTTTAAGACTAAAGGAAGCAATTAAGGGTTGGGATTCTTAACAAGCAAATACACTAAACTGAAGCCTTGAAAAACTGCCTTTGCAATTACTGCTTCAGCATCAACAATTGGCTTAAAATTAGCAAACTGGTTTGGAACAGAAACTTGCAGTCATTGTGTACCTCCAGGACCAAACATGAGGACACCTGCTGTATTATGTAGAATGTTATACGCAAATACACAGTATTATTCATAACAGTGTACAGCTTACTAGAAGAATTACAACAAAGTAGAGTATTGTCTGGAGTTACCACAGGTGTCTGCGCGTAAAAAGTGGGGTGAGAATGCAGTTTTCCTTTTGTTCATTAATAAAAGATTTTCACTTGTTCTTGGCTCTTTGTGAATCTTGTGAATTATGAATTGCTTCCAAGTGCAAATATACGGCAAAGTTAATGAAACACTACAGTTACAGATTGTCTGCAAAGAAAGCCGGATGGTGAGCTGTGTTGGTAGTTTCAGATCCAGCTGCCAGGCTTTTTTGAATAACGGTTTAAACATCCAACTGATGCATCTAAGCAATTATAAAGTCACTTTGCTCTGATACAATGACTGTCACCTTACAAACCACTTGAACAAAGCTTATTGTCCATGCAGACCATTAATATACATTTCCAGCCTGAATTGCTAATATGAGATTTTAGCTAACATTAGCCAGCCTGATGAGTAATCGATTGTTGTGTACAAGCCATGTATTCTTTTCTATGTTTTTTGCTGCCCTTAATAAAATCACTAGCAGTGCTACCAGAACTGTGGTGGAAGGCTTGACAAGCATTTCAGTTTATTCAAGGCATAATTGGGATGCATTTTTAATTCAAGTCACGATAACCAATGTGTTTTGATGGATGGTAGTTTGACCCCCAATAGTCATTAGTCAGTTGCACAATGAAGCTGTCCATTTTAAAAACAAGAGTGTTTATGTTGTCAGCATGTAAATGTAAGAGAAAAACAATTAAAAATCATGATATTAAAAGGGGGCGGCACAGTGGTGCAGTTGTAGCACTGTTGCCTCGCAGTAAGGAGACCTGGGTTCGCTTCCTGGGTCCTCCCTGCGTGGAGCTTGCATGTTCTCCCCGTGTCTGCGTGGGTTTCCTCTGGGTGCTCCAGTTTCCTTCCACAGTCCAAAGACATGCAGATTAGGTGCATTGGTGATCCTAAATTGTCCCTAGTGTGTGCTTGGTGTGTGGGTGTGTTTATGTGTGTGCCCTTTGCTGGGCTGGCGCCCTATCTGGGATTTGTTCCTGTCATGCACCCTGTGCTGGCTGGGATTGGGTCCAGCAGACCCCCGTGACCCTGTGTTAGGATATAGCGGGTTGCAAAATGACTGACTGACTGATATTAAAAGGAATTGTAGTGTCAAAGATGAGTTCTAGTGTGGTAATGACAGTAATATATGTTCAATAATTATTAGTATGTGCATATTTTGGGATCTCGTTTCCCTTGGCCCTTGTCTTTAATGGAGCAAATTGTATAATTTCTGTACATTTTTCCCCTTTTTACTGGTTGTAATGTGGAGTCCCAAATATAACAAAATGGGTGTGAGGCCTCCCAAAATGACCATAATGGCAGAGTAATAACCAAACCAACTTACCCAAGGTGACTCACCCCAAATCCAGCAAGTCCAACAACAGCTAGCTGCAGGCTTCTGGCCTAGCAGGCCCTAAACATGGGAAACTGACAAAATAAGAAGATATTTTCCACAAATATATCAAGAACCCTACAAAAGGGGTGATGACCATAAACGCCCAACTTTTGCATGAAAGGGGCAAACAAATAATGTCTATTAAAATTAGCATTTATTAGAAAAAAATGAGGAAGAAGGCAAAATTACTCAAAAGAGCAAAAATGGCAACAAACAGTTGTCTAAAAGGCAGGTCTACAGAAAACAAATACAAAAACGCAATCCAAAAGAATAAAAAAACAGGGACAGAAGCAAAATAAATTAATAAAAACAGAAAATCCAAAGAAATTCCTTTAGAAACTGAATGATCTCCTACTCCTGAGCTTTCTCTGCTTTGACTTAAATAGCCAGAGGAAGGGCTCAGGAGTGGTGACATCAGGATGGCCCTACTTCTTGGGGTGCCACCCACAAAGAACAAGGGACATAGGCAAACTTAAAGAAACAGTACAGTACTAACCAATTATAAACAACATTAATAGAAATAGCAAAAAATTTTGAAAAATAATCATGTAAAACTGACAGCAAAATAGAAAATATAGATTATTATGTAACAACGCTCCAACTTATTTTCAATGCTGATCCATAGCGGAGATGGCATGTTCTCTTCATGTCTGCATGCACTGTTATTTTTCCCTTTAAATCCAAAGACGTGTTATTATTATCAAAGCGACTTATAAAATTTTAGTTACCATTGGTTACATTTCTTCTGTTTTTTCCAAATGGAGCAAAGGCAGGTGAAGTAACTTGTTCATGTTCACAGCAGCAGGATTTGAACCCACAACCTCAGGGTTTAAAGTCTAATGCCTTAATCACTACACCACACTGCCTACCAAGTCTAAACTAGGCCTGAGCAAATGTAAATATAGCTTTGTGTATTTGGTGATCCTGCAGCTTTCTGTCACTCAGAGTTATTTCCAACTATGCACCTTATGTTGCAAGAATAGCTTCTGGGACCCTGCAAACTTGAATTCAGATTTAGCAGATTTCAGAATTTTATGAAATGCTACTCTGTGTATACAGTATATTTGAATTTCTCTTTTTGAAAGTGACTGTAATAAAAACATTGAGTCTACAAATTTCTCAAGATAGGGATGAATATCTGAATCTATATCATTAATGCTATTTATAAAAATTAGCAGTTTAATTCCCGAGGTTTCCTCTGAAGACTTCACCTCAGATTGAACATTCTCTTGTTATTTGTACTGCTGTCTATTAACCTTCTGCAATGCATTTTTCTTTACTTTTAACAATATTTAGTGAAGGTCTATATTTCCAGGAGTAAAATGTACATGTGTTTTATTAAGGAATATTATATAAATTTACTATGTTATCAAATACTCACATCAGGAATTTAATTTTAGGAAGGAATCAAACTTACATTATTAGTTTGGATCAGCTAATTAAAATTTATAAGGCAATCTGCTTTATATAAGTTTTAAACAAATCAATTTTCATTTTTACCAGTAAACGTAATGATATCATAAAAAAAGGATACAGAGAGTGCTTAGAAATTAGTCAGAGCTGCAAACCCAAAGTGTTGGAAAGGTGTTTTAACCTTTCACACCATGCTAATTACATCAATTATCTTGTTTGCTTGGAAGCATTATTTGTTGCTAGCACAGCAGAGAATAATTAAACAATTAGCAGAGAAAATTGCTAAATCAATTAAAGAATCAAAGATCATAAAAGAAGAGAAAAACAATTAAAATTTGCAACAAAATATATTAAATATTATAGATGAAATCTTTACACTAAAATTGTTCTATAAGGTAATAAATAAAAAGTAAAGAGAAGATACTAAGCTAAACAGGTTAAACAAGTTTTTATTATGGGATACAATGCTGAAGTGCTGCGACCTGAAAACTCTTATACTGTATATTGAATCTTTGCTTATACAGTTCTTCTAATCTTATTGCAGGGGCATCTTCCAGTCACAAGCAGGCAGGATGCATACTTAGACATGTTCCTTTTTTATATCATACCAGTTAGGATATGCCTCTAGGTCTAAAAACAATTTTGCCATATTCAAAGTGTTTTTTATTAACATTTTATTGTTTTAAAAAAGGTGAAACACAGGGCAGTACATATAGACCGGTCACATAACAATATTATGTACTTTTCTCTGACATCCTCTCCCTGTTCATTTTTCACTAAGGATTTTGCAGATAATAAAGTTTCAGTCTCATTCATACATGGGCAAATGCAAAAAGTCGTGTCCTGATACTCAGTTCATTTTACTTCATTTTGGACCCATTTTAACTAGTGAGGGCCAGACATCCTAAGTGGTACCAGTAAGGCCCAGGTCATCCAAAAGATGTAATTCCTCTTGCATGTAATGAGTGTGCCTCCGAGTCCTGGACAGCCTAACAATCTTTCCAAACCACCTCTCAAGTTGGAAAAGTATGAGTGTTATTAAAAGATTCACCCATATTGCAAAGCTCATCACCCTCTGCAACCTTGTGCAGGAACTCAATTTTGGCCACTTGAACTCGAGATCTCATTTATCGGTCACTATCAAAAACTGATCACTGTAAGTGAGGATGGTTATGCAAACTGAAAGGTTCATTCAAGGACTTAACTCCCACTTCATTAATATGGACCAGAAAAATTTTTGCAAAACTGCTGACACTGGACTGATTTGTTGGTGAGTCTCACAATCAGCTTTTTCCACACTTCTCTACTTTAAGTAGCTTCTGTATTTTCTGTTACATGTAGAGAACAGGACACAATCTTTTGAGAGTGGATTGAGATCACGTACCGTATTTAGAGATGCTAACTCTCATCCTATCCAGATAACACTCAACTGGGAGCTGTTTCAAGACAGAGGATAACATTATTTCCAAACAGCAGGGAAGCGACACTTATACAACGTCTGCTTCTATATACTATACACTTTCAGCTAACTCCTTACATTTCTCATTTGAAAATGTTACTTGCATTTGATGATCAATGCATGCTCAATTTCCAAACTTTAACATGCTACTGTAAAGATATTGCACTGTTATGCACCAGCAATTTGTCACCAAGCATTCTACCAAGATACTTTCACCAATTCACATTGTTACAAATGATATATGAGTATTTATATAGGAAATGTTTCTACCTGCTTAAAATGACCAACAGGAACCAACAACACCCACTGGCTATTCTTGCTTTCAACAGTCCCTCGTTGTGATATTGACCCTATCTAGCCATGCTGGCTCCCAGATCTTCTGAGACAGGTTGTCTGGTTAAGATAATATGTCTTTATACAATGGTCATGGGGCGCAGTGGTAGCACTGCTGCCTTGCACTTAGGAAACCTGGGTTCGCTTCCTGGGTCCTCCCTGCGTGGAGTTTGCATGTTCTCCCCATGTCTGCGTGGGTTTCCTCTGGGTGCTCCGGTTTCCTCCCACAGTCCATGCAGGTTAGGTGCATTGGCAATCCTAAATTGTCCCTAGTGTGTGCTTGGTGTGTGTGTGGGTGTGCGTGTGCATGTGTGTGTGCATGTGTGTGTGTGCCCTGCAGTGGGCTGGCTGGGATTGCCTCCAGTAGACCCCGTGACCCTGTGATAGGATATAGACGATGACTGACTGACTGACAATGGTCACGTGTCATTCTTCAGGTTATTTTCAGATGAGACTAACTTTGGCTATATTCAGCAACACAATGTGTAGATTTAACAATGTCACTCGATAGAGTATCATTTAGTGCAATGTAGCTCTACTCAGTTAGAAAGGAGGTCATATCATACTGTATTCTTTTGGGCTCTATTTTACAGCATGTCATAGCCCATTGATGATTTAGCAAGCAGCCAGGGTCTGCAAAGATCACAGTCACACTACGAGCAGTCCTAGTTGAGAATACAGTGATGATTTGTGAGGTGCCAGCCCAGAACTGGTATAACTTACCTGAACTTTTTTGTCATTCATAGCACCCATTATCAGACTGAGTTACATAATTCTTAGGGTTATTTAATTATTTTAATAAAAACAGAACTGTGACGCAAACCTAAAACTCATTTCTATAACTATCAAGACCTGGAATAATATTTTTAAATGAAATATAGTGTCAAAAAATTTCTTTAGGTTAATATCAATTTAAAAGCACAATTTAAAAATCCATTGATTTATTTTGACCACTCTTAAAACGATAGTAGACGGTTTTTTTTTCGTAAGATAATTTTGTGCAATGTAAAACAAGACCAAAAGTCTGAATATTAATAATTCTTTACATTTATATAGCGCTTTTTTCACTACTCAAAGCACTTAGCAATTGCAGATTAAGGGCCTTGCTCAAGGGCCCAACAGAGCAGAGTTCCTTTTGGCATTTACGGGATTTGAACCGGCAACCTTCCAATTGCCAGTGCAGATTCCTAGCCTCAGAGCCACCACTCCGCCTATATATATTAACAATATAACGTACTAACATACTAATTTTAGAACTTTTAAATTTCACCACTGGGTAATTTTTGGAAATTTGCATTTCTGTAGATAATACATTGTGTCTTTGTGGTTTTGGCCCAACTAAAGTATTGGATACTTATGGGCTGATGTTCCATCAGTGAGACACCGACCCACTGAAGGTCACATTCACTCATGTACATTCAACTTGTTATTTAATCTAACCTTAATGTCTTTAAGATGCAATGAGAAACTCTAGTTCCTGTAGAATAACTACTTGCACCCCATCAATAATCGCTTTTTTACAGTTCATCAGGCTGTCCTGCCTCTGTAGCAATGAAAGACACCTCCACAAAGAGCCAAACAGAATGAGGAGTTTCTTTCTCAACAGAAGGTACTCTTCTTATATCTAATTTACAGCCTAAAAGGTGTTTAACAATCTACATGGGTGAAACTGAAAATATCTTGGAGATCATTTCAGAGAGATAGTACAAACTGTTGCAAAAAAAAACACTAAGGCTGTTGTAGTACATTTCATATTTCTTTATCCCTTCCTCATAGCCAAACTTACCTCTCACTTTGTGTTTTTAACAACATTTTTAGGACATCTTTCAAAGAAAAACTGCTAAGCTCAGCAAGAAACGTGTCTCACACATTCCTTCAGCACTAAATAGCAGAGTAATCTGTAAGTTGCTTCCTTCAGCTTCTACAAATCCTACTTTTCAATCCTACTCTTGTCTTTCTCTCCTTTCAACTGTTCCTTTCACTAAATTCACTCTTCTACTTCAATGTTACCTATTTTGTCTTTTTCAGTTACACACTTGACAAAGGCAATAGAGTGTCAATGAGTGGACGCTAGGTGGCACTGTTGCCCACCTTTTTCCCCAACAGACAGACGCAGGACACAGGTTAAAATACCCAGAAGTTGTTTAATATTTTCTTTTAAATGAAGCCCTTCACACACTACAACCACCAATAAACAAGCAAGAAGCGCCAATAACAATAATAATAATTAATCTCTCCTCCACACCTCCAGCAAGCTCTGTCCTACACCTCCCAACTCCAGCTCACTTGCTGGGTCTCCAACTGTCCTTTAAATAGTCCTTGACCTAGAAGTACTTCTGTCCATGTGTCTTGCCAGTACTTCGGGTCAGATGGGGAACTTGTTTTTTCTTCAGCCCGGAAGAACTTCGGAGCTTCCGTCCCCGTTAGTTTGGAGTACTTCCGGACTCTGTGGACAGTAAAAACTCCCCGGTATCCCTGCAGCATCTCCTGGTGGCACCCACGGTATCCAGCTGGGCTGTGAAGCCGAACTCCAAATCCCGGGGTGCCCTACAAGAAAATCTCCATCCAGCGTCCCGGCCAGGTTGAGTTGACGGCCATCCATCACAACAGCAAAAATGTTGTGTCTCTAACCTTTATCTTCCAGTGTGGAGAAATCCTAATCTTATTTTACCCAAACTAGATTATTACTGATTAGTCATTGACCCTATATAGAGTGCCTATAAAAATTATTCACCCCGTTGGCCTTGGAAGTTAAGAGAAAAAATATTCTGTGAAAAAATGTAAACAGTGAATTCAAAACATTATTAATCCTGCCTAATTCAGATCAGGGTTTCAGGAAGGAGACAAGGCTGGGATTAAAACAGCAAGAAAGTAATACTAACATGTATAAAAAATAAAATCCTGTCCTAATTCCTTTCTTATAACACCCTTGTTATCAATATACAGTAGGTTTTCTAGTCTGTTTCTGCAATATTTTGCTTCAAACCTCTGTAATATCTGGTAAACTGTAACTCCGTGAAACTATGAAATTATAATTGACAGCAAACTTTAAACCCCTTGGTATCTGCAAGGATGATTGAATACTGGAGACTCGCAGGTTTGTTGATCTAAATGGCCTGACTATGAGCAATAGGTCTTGTTACAGGTGTCTGGTCACACTTATAGGTAATCTAACTTAGACACCATTAAAATATCCGACTACGCCACCCAGTTTTATTAAGAGACTGGGAACTCCTGAAATTTACCAATAATAGCACACAGGTTTCTTTAAATTGGGCGGTGAGTAAACACACAATGAAAGACACAACAGTAATTTTAGAAAAAAGCAACTGTAGGTTCTATTACACAAAACAATATAAGGTACATTAAACAGATGAACAAACATAACAAAAACTAAACATATCAGGAATCAATTTCCCTTTTTTTAAAAGGAAAATACACAGTCCACCCTCTAAAAGTCCGATAAAAACAAGAATTGGAGGATACAACCTTTAGTGGTGCAGAGTCCAGTTTGGGCACTGTGTTACCCCAACACTTAATTGTTCAACTGTCCATGGATGCACTCTGTTCTCCGGCAGAAGCTGTGTCAAATTGTTGACTCCCTGTCAGTGTCTCTTCGTTGTTCCTTTTTCTTCCACCCTGGGCTCCTTGTGTGGCTGGGACCTAGGCACGCCTCATTCCTCGTCTGTGAGCTTTGCTTGGTCCTCTCATGCGGCTTCCCTCTTTCGCTGGACCCACAACTGGCGTCTCCTTGTGGAGCTGTCTCTTCCTCCCTGGAAGTAAATGTTGCCGTCCTTGTGCCTCACGTCGTGCCAGCCAGGTACCCTTGTCTGCCTGCGAGCCCCCTGTGCCCTGTCTGAGTGTCTTGGCAGCGTTTCCTGTGGACTCTTCCTCCTGCCTTCTGCTGGCCAGGAGTTTATATTTACTTCAGTCCCTGCTGTTGTCAGTCCTGGACAAACAGTTTAATCAATGGTACATCTAAATTGCCTGGGTTTAACAATTAATGAAAACACAAGTTAACAAAATGTATGGTTACCAAACATTAATAAGTACAGATATGCTGATTAGGAACCAATATTTCCAAGCCAGGTAAATACAGGCATCCTCCAAGGCCAGACTTCCAAGCAGTGACTCCCTTGCAAGACAGCAAACCCCATTAATAAGTACAGATATGCTGATTAGAAACCAATATTTCCAAGCCAGGTAAATACAGGCATCCTCCAAGGCCAGACTTCAAAGCAGTGACTCCCTTGCAAGACAGCAAATACCATTAATAAGTACAGACAGCCTTTTAACTTCTCACCCCCAGTCCCAACAGTGGGTGCCTAATGGAACCACCCAGTGCACAAAAAAATGTAAAAGTGTCCCCCTCTGACAGTCTGAGTGTGGTGAAGTAAGTGAGGGTTCTGTGGAAGTGCATGTTTGTTTTTTAAATAAAAAAACTAAGGCAGCGCAGACCCTGTGAGGGTTGGTATGTGAGAGAAAAGCTGTGTGGCCGCGAAGATTCTTGATGAGGGAATTTGATAATTGCGGCTATCATGCTTGCAAGTGGTTAAAGCTCTGTAGGTCATTTGGCACACCAGCACTCACTGGAGATTAAAGGGGTCTGTAAGCGAGAACAAGAAAAGAAAACACAATGACTAGAGAGTGGACGTAAAATCAAAACAGAAAAAGAAAATGTGTGAAAGATGGGATGTCAGGATTGAAGTGGAGCAGTGCAAAAAGGAAAAGAGGCTTGATAGTTGGGAAAGCCCTCTGTGCAGCAGTGGTTGTTTCTGCTGAACACTGGGTAGGAATTTTAAGAGGCCAGTCATAGTAATGTTGTCCCACAGACAGCAATTGTTGGCAGTGGGATGTGGGAGCAAGGCTTGTGGGGTCAACTATAGACCCATAGGGATAGAAGATGGGACACAAGCTGAAGAGGTTTGACCATGCTTACCAGTATCTCATCTCTGGCGGCAGAGCATAACCCAGTGGGTGTGCAGTGGAGACAAAATAGAGGACGGACCCACCGAGGTTCATGCCATTTAATGAACTGATCCTGACTTTATTTTAAAAATGGATTTTAACGTGTTTATTGGATAATTTCCTGCTGATTTTAACCTCCGCAAAAGACACTGTTTTTATTGGAATATTTGTTGATTTATCATTGAAGTAACTTCACTGCACTTTGTTGGACAATGCAGTGTTTTGAAATAATTTTGAACCGTCCCTTAGATTTTGTGCCCTCATTCACCTTACTTCATCTCGGTCTATGACTATGGGCAAGAAGAGGTAATGCCAGCAGTAAACAACTCGGGCATCACACTATTTATATACACAGGGCCGGGTATGATGTGAGCACAAAATCCTGCACAACAAGATGCATGAACCTTATGCTCATTAGTACACATTGGCAAATCTCTTTCACAGATTGAGTTCATGTTTCTTTCCGCCTCTATATTTGGTAAAGGATTTTGTTCAATATTATACTTTTCAGATTGTTTTTGAAATGCACATGTATGAATTATTTATTGGTTATTCTACATTTTGGCACTAATGAAGACTGAACATGCTTTGTTACAAATACATTTTTCTCAGTACAAATTTGTGCAGTTGAAATCGTATATCCTTAGACATCTTACTCCACAAACACTTTACAAGCATTAATTACATTCTGTGGCCACCATTGCTACACTAGTTCGCAGCAGTCAAGGTACACTTCTCCACAGGAGACAAGGGGCACAATTAATTACTGCAGCTGCTGACCTTTTAACCACACTATCTGTTCATTTCACCCCATATTTCCAGATTATGACCCAGGCCTAAAATACAACATTGCCTATTGTAATAAATAATGCTTAGCGACAATGCTGTAACAATCTCAGTAACAAAAGATAAAATAAAGTTACAGAAATACTAGCCCTCCATTGAATGTATTTAAATCTTAAATTGGTATTTTCATTTTAAAGTGAAATTTATAGATAACAGGACTTATGTTTTATCTTAGATGCAATGTAATTATACAAGAAATAGGGCCTTTCTGAAAAAGATTTGAATGTCAACATATTATAATTGGTTATGGAATAATATAAGAAATCACAGTTCATTTTTCTTGGCTGCTGCATTTCATTTCATGACAGCAGATGTAAGCCATTAGCCTGTCTGTTAACTACAACATTGGTCATGTTCGTGTCTATATCTTCTTTACAGTATGATATGTTATTGGAGCAGTACGTATTAAAAATGCATATTCGTGTAAAAAAGAGCACAAAGAAGTAAAATGAACCTAAGAACTTAATTAAAGATGCAATGGTAAAATTCAAATTTCTAAAAACAATGTTATGCAAAAACAAGATAATGTAACGGTAGTTAAAATGTTGTATGTAAACTATAACTGCAGGATTAAGTCATGCATGATGATACATTTAAATGTGCGCTGAGATATATTTATATTATGCTATGTTTTTTGGTATACTATTTTATCCATCTGTCCATTTTCCAAGCCCACATAATTCTATTAACTCATACTGTATATGTAGTCTTGAGGCGGACACTTGCATGAAAATGAGGAAATGTATCTACAGTTGCAAGAGGCAGAAGATATTATAACCTATATGTCTCCAGGATGAGGAAACAAGGGAGATCTGCGTAGCATTAGGTGATTTAATTAATCATATAGTTAAATTAACTTTGTTACTGCTGTGTTACTTTAATCTAGCCACCAGTGGGGAAGGGTTTGGCAAACCAACCCAACTTGGTGCCAGTCCCATGCCCGAATAAACAGAAGGGTTTTACGGTCAGGATGGGTGTCTGGCTGTAAAACCTGGCCAAAATATTAATGATGGAATCAATCCAGCCAGGTTTTTAAAATGCTAGGGCATGTCCCGCAGGTGATGTGCAGGGGCTTCACCTTCGCCCCTGTGCTAAATGAGCAAGGGCTACTGGTCCAAGGGCAGGTTTGGCTATAGAAGTTAGTTCAGAAGAAGAAGGTGGGGTGGGGGGAGGTTCAGAAAAGGATAAGTTGAAGGTAAGAGTGGGACACTGAATGTTGGGACAATGACTGGGAAAGAAAGAGATTTGTTGGAAAGGAAGAAAGTGGGAACAGGAAACTAGATGGAAGGGGAATAAGGCAAAAGAATTAGGAGGAGGCTTTACGTTGCTGTGAGGTGGAGCAAATGAGCAAGAACTAAAAGATAGTCTTGTCAGTATGAGTAAGAGCAACAGGTTGATAAGTATCAAGCAGGCCCTTGGTGAGACTGTTAATGTCATTTGTGCATATGCTTCTCAAGTGGGCTGTGAGGAAAAAGAGTAGGATATTTTCTGGGTGCAAATGGATGAAGAGTTTAGGACAATATAAGAAGGACAAAAGGTGATTGTTGGTGGTGATCTAAATGGGCATGTGGGAAAGAGTAGAGACATGATAGAGAGGGTAAATGGAGGGTGGGGATTAAGGGAAAAAAATGTGAAAGGGAACAGGATAGTAGATTTAACTTTGTCATTTGATTTGGTAATAGTTGACATTTTTTGAAAAGAAAACAAATCAGCTTGTGATTTACAATAGTGGAAAAAGGAAAGCCATAATGATTTTCTAATGGGTAGAAGATCTCTTTTGAATGAGGTACCAGTGGTATCAATCAGGGAGGGAGGAAGACAGAGAAATGTATAGGCTGAAATACAAAGGGGAAAAGAGGGCAGTGGCAAGAGCCAAAGCAGAAGCTTTGGAGGAGGTGTACGTATTAATAATTAGAGGCAAAGGAGGGACAGAGAATGAAAGATGGTTTTGAGTAAGCATGATAGGATGAAGAATAGATGGAAGAGTTACTGTACTTTGAAATGCTGTTGAATAAAGAAAATCCAAGTTCAGAATTTGAGGATTGGGGTCCCAAATAAAGGGATAGTACCAAGAATAAGGAGGGAGGAAGTAAAGGAGTTACTGAAAAGTTTGAAAAATGATAAGGCAACAGGACCAGGTGAAACACCAGCAGACGTGTGATTGAGTTTAGGATAGAATAGAGAGAGGATGTGTTGTGGGATCCAATGCAGAAGATCTATGGAAAGGAGAGATAACCAGAAGTTTGGAGGAACAGTGTGATTCTACCCATTTATAGGTAGAAGGGTGATATTCAGGATTGTAGAAACTACAGGGGGATAAAGCTGATGTCATATAAAATGAAAATTTGGGAAAAGAGATAAAGAGAGAAGGCTTAGGGAAGAGGCCACCACAGGGGAGGAGCAGTTTAGTTTTATGCCAGGGAGAAGAACAACTGATGCAGTCTTTGAATTGAGATATCTAATAGAGAAACATTGAAAAAAACAGAAAGGTTTGCATATGGAATTTATTGATTTGGAAAAGGCCTGGAGGTGCATAACAGAGAAGAACTATATGAAGCTAGTCCAGGATACAGTCATGGCCGAAATTATCGGCACCCCTGGAATTTTCCTTGAAAATGCACCATTTCTCCCAGAAAATTGTTGCAATTACAAATGTTTTGGTATACACGTTTATTTCCTTTAAGTGCATTGGAACAACACACAAAAACAGAGAAAAAAAGCCAAATCTGACATCATTTCACACAAAACTCAAAAACCGGGCTGGACAAAATTATTGGCACCCTCTACTTAATATTTGGTTGCACGCCCTTTGGAAAAATTAACTGAAATCAAGCGCATCCTATAACCATCAACAAGCTTGTTACACCTCTCAACTGGAATTTCCGACCATTCTTCTTTTGCAAACTGCTCAAGGTCTCTCAGATTTGAAGGGTGCCTTCTCCCAACAGCAATTTTGAGATCTCTCCATAAGTATTCAATTGGATTTAGATCCGGACTCATTGCTGGTCACTTCAGAACTCTCCAGCACTTTGTCTTCAACCATTTCTGAGTGCTTTTAGAGGTATGTTTGGGGTCATTGTCCTGCTGGAACACCCATGACCTCTGACGCAGACCCAGCTTTCTGACACTGGGCCCTACATTGAGCCCCAATATCTTTTGGTAGTCTTCAGATTTCATGATGCCTTGCACACAGTCAAGGCATCCAGTGCCAGAGGCAGCAAAACATCCCCAAAACAACTTAGAACCTCCACCATATTTGACTGTAGGTACTGTGTTCTTTTCTTCGTAGGCCTCATTCCGTTTTCTGTAAACAGTAGAATGATGAGCTTTACCAAAAAGCTCTACCTTGGTCTCATCTGTCAACAAGACATTCGCCCAAAAGGATTTTTGCTTCCTCAAGTACATTTTGGCAAACTCCAGTCTGGCTTTTTTATGTTTCTGTGTCAGCAGTGGGGTCCTCCTGGCTCTCCTACCATAGCGTTTCATTTTGTTCAGATGTCGATGGATAGTTCGAGTTGACACTATTGCACCTTGAGTCTGCAGAACAGCTTGAATATGTTTTGAAGTTGATTGGGGTTGTTTATCCACCATTTGGACTGTCCTTCGTTGCAGTCTTTTATCAATTTT
Source organism: Erpetoichthys calabaricus (assembly GCF_900747795.2). Taxonomy (NCBI): domain Eukaryota; kingdom Metazoa; phylum Chordata; class Cladistia; order Polypteriformes; family Polypteridae; genus Erpetoichthys; species Erpetoichthys calabaricus. The sequence goes on along the minus strand of NC_041398.2, from coordinate 77,130,223 downwards.
TCTCTTCCATCCATGTCCAGGGAGATTAGCTACAGTGCCATGTGTTGTGAACTTCTTGATTATGTTGCACACAGTGGACAAAGGAACATGAAGATCTCTGGAGATGGACTTGTAGCCTTGAGATTGTTGATATTTTTCCACAATTTTTGTTCTCAAGTCCTCAGACAATTCTCTGCTCTTCTTTCTGTTCTCCATGAAAGGTTGAGTCAACTTTTCTCCATTTAAACTTGCTTCAGGTGCGATCGCTATATTGCCAGCACCTGTTTCTTGCCACAGGTGAGTTCAAACGAGCATCATATGCTTGAAATAAAACGATTTATCCACAATTTTGAAAGGGTGCCAATAATTTTGTCCGGCCCATTTTTGGAGTTCTGTGTTACATGATGTCAGATTTGGCTTTTTTTCTCTGTTTTTTTGTGTTGTTCCAATGCACATAAAGGAAATAAACATGTATATATAAAACATTTGTAATTGCAATCATTTTATGGGAGAAATGGTGCATTTTCTGGGAAAATTCCAGGGGTGCCGATAATTTCAGCCATGACTGTATGTATGAGTGAATGAGGACTTGGGTACAAAAGCAGTGTTGGTGTAACAGTTAGATCGGTACTTTAAGCCTTTACGTCTTTGATCTGAATATGGATATGCTAAATCATGCAATGAAAGGACAATCATCCTGGTGCATACTTTTTGCTGATGATATTGTGTAGCACCAGAAAAGAGAAAATGGAGAGGAAGCTGGAAGAATGGAGATGGGCTTTACAAAATAGAGCATTAAAGATATATAGGAAGAAGACACAACATATGAGGTTATGATGATCATGGTTCAGAGGTTTGCCTGCAGGGAGAGCTATTGAAAAGAGTGGATACACTTAAATGTCTAGAATCAGTGGTAACCCAAATGAAAAATTAGATGCAGAGACAGCCACCCATAGAGTGCAGTGTTGATGAAGCACATGGAAAGAGGTATCAAGTGTAATATGTAATCGAAGAATTAAGGTGAATGTTAAGGTAAGGTTTCCAAAACAGTGTTAAGACCAGTAATGATGTATGGAACTAAGATATGGGCAGCAAAGGGTGCAGGAGAAGTTATATGTGGTGCAAACAAGAATGCTGAGAAAGATATGTGGAGTTACAAAAAAGGACAGAATAAGAAATGAGACAATCAGAGGCACAACAAAAGTGGGAGAACTATCTAAGAAAGTGGAGGAACGTAGGTTGAATGGTGTGGACATGTGATGAGGAGAAACAATGAATATGTGGTCAAATGTGCGAAGGAAATGGAAGTACAGAGAAAAAAAAAAACAAAGGAGGCCAAAGCAGAGTTACATGGATAAATGTACAGGAAGTTCTAAAGGAAAAGTGTTTGACTGAGGAGGAGGTGATGGACCGAGCTGCATGGAGTAAGTTGATGAAGCTTATCCACCCCACAGAAGTAGAAAAAGATGATGAGGAAGAAAAAGAAGAAGACTGATGGTAATATATTACTATGTTGACAGAAGCTGACGCAAGCTTGAATATTCTGTGTAATAAGAGCTACTGGCTTAAATTCACTTGTCAGTGTCTGAATTCTGTTACTGCTGCTCACCATGGCTTAAAACATATCCCACTTCAGGATGCATCTCAGTGAAATACACTTATACTATATGTATAATTCTCCTTTTAATATATAGATAGTGTCACACACGCGTGAGTAGGGGGCAGCCAAAAGGCCCGATTAAGCACGAAAGAATAAAAGATGGGGGATTAGAACAGAGTATTAATGTCTTTTTCCCTTCCTCAACAGAAAAACATAAGATTAAAGAATGTACCATACGTAATGCCCACGTGGTAAAGTCCGTTCCCGCTTCCTCGGATGAGTACACTTCCGGGTCCCTTTCCAAAGATGTCACTTCCAGTTCCAGTTGATGACTTCACTTCCAGCCCCTTACCGATAACTTCATTTCCAGCTCTAGATTATGATGTCATTTCTGTCTCACCATCAACGTCATTTCCATCAAGATTCCTTTACTTCTCCTGTTTGGTAATCATTTTATGCCATGTATATATATAAGACCTGCAAAGCATTTTTTGGTTGTTAAATGTTTGTATTATTCATCTTTGACTGCAATATCAGTCTTTTACGATTACTCAGAATTCCCCCAACACTTGATCTATTTTGTTTGTCCTTTATTTCTTCACCAGAGATAGATTGATTCACTGCTAAAATGCAATGTTGCTGACACAAGTAACAGCAAACATAAATAAAGCATCCTTAGTAAAATCACAATGACAGAAAGATGAATAAAAATAAATAAGTCCACAATCTAATTGAATCTAATATTAACAACAACAAAAAATAATTAGAACTATATCATAGCTCTAGCCACTTTCTCAAAGTGTATGGTTGGCATTCATGAGAGGTAAGATACTTTTTCCTAATTTTCAGCTCATGTGCTGCACTTTGACAAAGCTGGAAAAGTATTGATGATGACACAGAGAAAGCATCTATAGTTTAAAATGGGCTTTTCATTTTTCTGATATACGTGTATGACAGTGACTTTAAAGTGGGCTTCTTGTGTCTTTGAAATACCACCCTTCCAAATTTGTCAGTGGTCCTTTGAGCTATAAGTGGCTGTGACACCTACACATTGTCAATTTTACTATTTTCACTGAAGGGTTTAAGGCATGTATGCTTCATCATTCCTGAGCTTTTGTTTTAAACATTGGATATGTGAAACAATTTAGACATAACCCCACCTTTAAATGCAACATAAATTTATTTAAACTAACACTTTTTAGATTATTGGTAATTCCTAAAAATTGGTGTGAGTACAAATGTTAGTTGGTGTAAGAGTGAGCTTTGCAATGGACTGGCATCCTCTCTACTTCCTCTTTCCTGCCTTCTAATCCATTACTTCTGTAATAAGCTCCAGCCCCTCATGCTTGAAATGAATTAAAATGGTTTAAGAATGTTTTGTTGTATGATTTTTTAATTATAATTTTCCTTTGGTTATTTTATGTGTGTTACACCACTTACAGTATAGTAATAATATAGGATAAGTGAAACAAATTAACAGTGAATTCCCATTATTATATAACAAGGAGCTTTATAAATAAATACATGAAAAACTAAGTAATATTCTGAGTTTTTGTACATGAAAAGTATTTAGAAATAGCACGATGGCATTATAAGTATGTGTACTTAGCTTGCTTAATCTAATTTATTAATACTATCCTGGCAGAACTGAATTCAGGACTGGAACCAAGCTTTGTAAGCAACACTCTTAACAACTGCAATTTTCAATTACAATTCAGCCTACAATATCTTTGGGTTGTAGGAGGCAAAAACCCAGTTTACCTAGTAAAAAAATCCACACGAATGGAGACAGAATTAGTAAACATAGTTAAAGACTAGGTTGAGGTTTGAACTCAGTCTCCTGTAGCTAAACACTGCACCACTGTGCTGTTCCTTCAGTTAAACCATTTGCAATATAAAAGAAAAATTAAATGTGGCCATAACATGATATAAAACCTGTGTACAATGTATAGTATGAATTAATCAAAATATTATTAAGATACAGCACTTTTCATATTTTTGCCTTTTGCAAAAAAATAGTTCATATTATTTAGACAGCTAAAATATGACTCATACTGTATACCATAGACTCAGAATTTTTGCCTAAATTTAACAATTAATCAGTTCAACTCTAACCTTACTCTTGGTTTGTCTTATTTAATACCATTATGAATTATCCTCACTGGTTCAACTGCCATTTTCCTGGTTTACACAGGTTACCAGGTTCCCCTGGAAATCTTTTCCCTTCTTTCTCTGTGGTCATGGGAATCTTTTGCGGTGAGGCCAATTCTTTTCATGTCATCTGACAACAATTTCAACCCCATACTGTTTGGTCTCCCTCTTTTCCTCACTCGCTCAGTCTCCATCTTGGTTCACCTCTTTTCCCAGTCATCCTCCGCCTTTTGCTCCACATGCCCAAACTTACTTAGCTTGTTTCTCCTCAAGACAGCACCAATTTCCTCCACACCAAATAATTTCTCCAAACTCAGCATTTATTCTCTTCTCACTCTGTGACCACCAAAACATCCATTAAATGATTCATGACTCCAGCTTTATTTCATTTCCTAGACTCTGTCTCAGTGCCATATTGTATACTGTTTCTCACACATCTGTCTTAACTCTTTCAGGGCTGATGTTGACTTTTGTCGAAATTCAGGGGTAGAGGATGGTAATTGGGCTATAAACTGTGACAATACTCGCTCTTACATTTTAGTTCCACTCTCTTTGGTTGAAGAAAAGTTAGCTTTGTTGATTTGACCTCGATTCCCTGCGCTTGCATGAGTAGTGAAGAGCAAACAGCCTCTAAAACGGCATCGACATCTGGCGAGACTAAAGCAAATGTGCAAAATGCTCCATGGACATTTTACGTATTATCATTGAATCAGACTCTGACTTTTCGGACTCTGAGTTTGATGCAAGTGATCTGGAGATGGATATCGAAAACAAAAGTGAGGTACCAGCATCACCCTATCGGTCCCCAGCTGATTGTGGTGCTGAACATGTTCGTATAGCTGATATGCCTACAGTAGCATTCGTCTAGGAGGACCACCACTTATGATGACAAGAGGTACAAACCATATTGTGTCACACTGCGACTGTCACCGTCGCTCTCCTGCTGTGTGAAGACAATGAGGTAGCCGGCCCGCTGTGCATTTCTGTTGGCCATTGAGCCCCCCCCCCTGCACTGCCACTGCTGCCAGGGATGCCGAACAGGCACCAACAGCAGCCTTGATTTATGTGTGAAACTAATGCATTGTGTGCTTTTCAGAAAACTGAGTTTTTTGGAAAAAATATTCAGCCCTTAAAGTGTTAAACTACTCTCCAATGCCAGACAAACTTCTTTAAAAGTCACAGTGGGGGACAGTTCTCAGAATTTCTTTCCTTGCATTTATCTTGAAGCGTTTTGCTTCCAAACAAGTTTTCTATTTCAGTATATCCTTTTTTAATTTAACTTCAATATTTTCCATCAGTAAGACATTTTTGGCATGCAAGATCTCAAACCACCTTGTCATCACCTCCATCAATATCACGAAATGTACTTCAACCCAGAACGTTCACAGTTCCCATCTGTTGTACTGACCACAATCTGAGCTTCCTCATACAATGATATCACTGCAGACACTAACCTTTCATCCACACCCAACTTCTTAATGCCTACTTTGGCACTTCTCGTTGTACCTTGTCAAATGTCTTCTCTAGATCTACAAAAGCAAAATGTAATTTTTCTCCTTCATCAGATGCTTTTCTTGAATTTTCCTGCTGATAAAGAATGCACCCATTGTTCTTTTCTTAGGCATGAAACTAAACTGCACTTTGCGGATTTTCCCTTATCCCTGATTCTTTCACCTGTGTTACCTGCTCCAATAACTTGATAGCTCGATATGACCTTTCTCCAATGGATTACCCATACCATTCTTGTACTTTTACCATTCCAACTTATCTTGAGTACACAGGACACATCTCACCTCCATCTGTTCAGCACTTCCACCACTGCCCAATTTCCATACATACTCCTAATATTGTAAGTGACAATCCTTATACTGTCCTTCATATTCTCTTCTTCACATCTCTTACCTCTCCTTCATCTCCTCTACCACCACACTGAGCTATCAGGGGTATATGACTATCATATATCTGGTGTCCCCATTTGTGGTTCTGCTGGAATACCCAACTTTCTGTTTGATGTAGCCAATGCGGTACTATGGGCTGGACCCTGCGCTTGCTTTGTAACTCTCAACTTTGTATTTCATCATCAAGGAGGTACTTGAGCCGACATTTTTAAGGTGCCTTTTTTGATGTCAGCCTACTTTGGCTGCTTCTTACAACAAGCAAAATGGACAGTGAACTTATTCCAATGCTAGGTCACAGGGGGTAATGTTAAAAAATAGAAGACGTAGAAAGTCCCACCCTCTGTCACTCAACTGGGAGTAGCACTACTATTTCATAAACTGAAGGTGCCAATTTCATGTGAATCAGTCCAGTCATTCTTTAATTTTTACTACAGACCCACAAACAAACAGACAAATGGACATGCCAGCTTTCCAAAAATGCTTAAAATATATTCTGTGAATATCAAAATGTGTTTTTCAGTGAAAACATGATGTTTGTTTTTCATGTAAACAATAGTTTCTCCATATATGAAATATGGAAAAAATGCCAAAAATCACTGAAAATGCTTTCCTTGGTACTATTTTGTCTGAAAATAAATATGTGCATAAGTTTAATTATTAGAATTGATACCCAATGAGTTAAATACTGCTCATCAAGTTAATAAAAATTAGAATGGACAACAGAAGTAAAAGTCTATTTAAAAACAGGAGTAGAAGCTTATTTATCAAAAATTCATGTAAATGTTTGGATTAGGGGGGAACAACAATAGACTATTCTTTTCTTAATAATCAAGTGTAATCCAGAAAATAGCATGTTACTTCATCCACTAGTCAAAAGTAATGCATATCATCTGCAAACTACTTGAAAATTATTCATTTGTTCAAGGCCATTCTGTTATGATGGTTTGTGATATCATACACATTGGCCCTGATCTGCCTAATCCTGCTTTTTGCTATGGTTTTGCTGTGTCCCATGTTCACTATGAACGTCCCATGTGACAAGCAGTAATACCTGTAAGATGCAGAATGATTAACTTAAGATGATTTTTGGGCATGTCCCTGGTATCCCCCATTTGTGAGAGTATTACTCTTAATGTGTTATGATATACTGCTTTCATTGTCACTTAATCTACTCTGCATCATAATGATGCATAGAATTTAAATTTTATTTGTCCCAAAGAAATGTCTCTTCTTTTCCCTAGTGCTTATCTTCATTTTCTGGGGATATTAGATTTTAAAATGATGGTGTTGAAAGGTAGTTTATCTGTCCTTTCCAGCATATCAGGTGTAAGAAACCATTTCAGTGTGGTGTGTATTAATGGTTAGCTTTTGTAAAGCTTCAGTGTCTAGTGCATGCTCTTGTTAGAAGGCTGTTCACCTAACACTGGTTCTTTGTAAATTTTGTATATAAATAATAAAGCAGTATGAGCTATCTAATCTTTACAGGTCTAATTCATTTTCATACTGTATACACATTAATGCTTCATACTATCTTAATTTTTGATAGCTCCCAGTCAAAATATTCAGCAGTCTTGAACCAGTAAAAAATATAGCCAGTCCAGATGTAATATGATTTTAGAGTTTGGTCCAAATCAAGAGTGTAGATGCATGTTCTAGAGTAATATAGTTGAAACTGAACTGCAGTAATCTGAGAGAGGTAACAAAGGTATTTCTATGGTCTACTTCTGTAAATGTGGAGAATTAAGGATGTGACTAATAAAGTTTTAAAATAACTGAATTGAATTTTGATAGAAGTTCAACTGTTTTCCTAGAGTTTAATGAATGTTTAAAACCATCCATGACCGCTGGGGGTAGGGTGCTGAAAGAACCAGAAATAAAACTCCTGTAGTAACTATTCTATGTCATTCTATGTTTTTATAAATACAAGCAAATTTATTTGAAATTCCTCACCTTGGTATAGAGACCTCAGTTTGTATTCGTTTTAACAAACCTCTCTGGGACCTTTATAACAATGGTAACAAAAGTCCTTCCCATGCATGGTTGTCTGTTTTCTGAGACTTTACGTTCAGTATCTGTAAGCTCTTTCTTTAGTTAGAGATCATCTTATGCATAACTGACACCCTGCGCTGGGCAGAGTTCAACTTAGCAGTATGTCTGGAAGTGAACTGGTCACCGGGCTTCTGATACCTCCTTTAATGATGAATCTCTGGATCACATGGTTGGAAACAGTTGTTGTTTTCATGGTCATGATTGACCTTACAGGACGGTCCTTCTGGTGGAATCCTTGTCTTCACTGAGTGTTCCTGTTAAATTTCATTCTTCAGACCTTAGGAGGCATGTTTCTTTGTCCTGGGTTTCAGTGTCCCTGTGTGTGTGACATCTTCCAGCTGGACTACAGTCCCCACCTTTGAGGTATCATGAGGGCCTTATCCTATTCCTTGGGATATCTGTGTTCACAGTGCATATATCATACCAAGGCAGAGTGAATTGTTATAGCATTCAACTATTAGCATTCATGTAGATATTGAAAGTTCACGTGGCTAACAAACACTGAGGAGGGATTTTTTTATATGCATGTTAGTTCCTGTTAATTCTGTTAGTTCAAAACTTTTAAAATGTACAAAATCATATTGGCATATCTAGTTTCCTGTTGTATCATCTTTCTATTAAAAAAAAGTACACAGAGCTTAAGGGGAGACATGCTGTATGAAAATGAGTCTTACAAATGAGAAAAATGGGTATTGCCGAAGAAATAAAAGTACATTAAAGAAAAATAGAGACCCATCAATCAAAGAAAATTCTTCAGGCATTTTAATTGAGAGATGTAGCCAAGTCGATGAGATACAGAAGGAATTTCTACTTTAGCACAGAGGAGTATGTCATTCTCTGCTATAATGAGCACTGTTAAAATGCTTTCCCAAAAGTCAGAATTTGGACTGAAATGAATTAAGTAGATGTGTAATAGTTGGACGATGGATAGCAGTTAATATGACTGCCTAAAACAGAAAAGTAAATTTGAAAGGATTCAAACTAAAGTAATGGTTTAAAAGTTACCTTCACTATTTTGTGCCACTACAGAAGTAATACAGTTATATCTAGTGTGAGATTAAATCACCTCCGCCAACAGTGAAAATGAAAGTGGCCAAAGCTGTGTCACTGGCAATGTGCACATAATAAAAGGCATGGAGGTCAATAGACAAAACATTGCATGTTATGCAATCTAGTTATTTCACTTTAAGCCAACATACTGTGTTCACCTCCTGCTTATAACCTTGAGTGAGTCTCTCAACTTTCTTGTGTTCCATTAGCTGTTTAAATTAATCCAAAATTGTAGACAAGCTATTTCGATAACAATGCCTGCCATTTTAGTTAAGAAAATACATTACAGTAATCAATCTTGGTTCTTCCTGTGGGAAATAAGAATGGCTGTGGGTCAGAAGTAAATTATTAACTAAGTGAAGTGAAAACACAACCAACACACTCCCAGATAACCTGCAAAACACAAGAATTGAAGTTTTGGCCCAGACAATATAGACGGACCAATCTACTTGACAGATCCACACAGCTGTGTTTCTAGTGAATTTCTACTGTTGTGCTAAGGCAGAACTAACACTCTCCTGTACCAGTACTGAGATCTTTTTTTTATTTTAATTCCTGAATTTAATTTTTGTTACTCTGCAGTTTTTGCAGATGTCTGGACCAGTGGTTAAAGTGAGCTAGAATTTACTTGTACGGAATACCAGCTCTTCTGAGTTCTACCAGCAGTGTTTGGTGCATACCGGCATATTTTTCAATTGAATGTTAGTGCATTGTGACACTTAAAACTCCAAGGGGGAACCCCCTCAACCTTCAGCACTTCCTTCAAATATCAGTGTATATCTGAGTGTAAAACTCCAAGTGCACCCGCGTTTTCAACTGAATAAATCTTTTAAACAGAGAGTAATGGAACTCATGTACTGTAAATCCACTTCAGGCACTGGTCTGGACTCATACAAGCTTATTTCATTACAAAAGAGTCGAGAAGTATAAAACCCTAGAAGATCAATAACAAAATAAACACTAGGATGACAGTCTCCGAAAGACTGCAAGAAATTAACACTGGATGGATACAAAGAGCGTGCTTAAATAAAGTTGTTAATTCATTTAATGTATTTCATGTGTGAGTATCATGACAACCAATATCAAACAGCTAGAGAGTTTGCTTAGAAAAGTCAAACAGTGTGGTGTAAAAAGAATCAGCCGGACAGCCACTCATAATGCATTTTTCACAGAATATGTGAATTTATTAGATAAATCAAGTGGAGTGAATTGATTATTCAAGGATATGCTAAATGAAGGTAGAATTTTAAGACATTGTAGACATATTGTACAGTTCACTACTTGCTTAATTCTTTCATTTCACAAGTCTGTAGAAGCTGAAGTAAAGAATTGACCTCCCTGCCTGTTTTCCCAAATATCAACAAAAACTGCAATGTGGATATAATTGTATTAGCATTGGACCATGGATTACTCTAATTACTCCATTAGTTTTGTGGGTCTTTTCCTGTCCTGCCAGTCATCTCTTGCCACAGTATTTCTAATGCCCTGAGAGAATCTTATTTAAAGGGGAATTTCTCTATGAAAGTGGGACTGACACACTATACAGGTGATTGTTTTCCAAAACTAAGAGGCACTATGGGGTTTTCTTTCCCTCGCATGCCTCTGTTGCACCACTTAACACTAGAATTACCAGAGCCTACGAGAAAACTTGTAAATCCGGCCCACCTTAAATCCGTTTGCACCTCTCCATTAGCATCTTTTGTCCTGTAAATGTGGCGATTAAGACAAGCAGCAAGCAGCCTGCTATTCCATCCCCCACCACCGCAGAATATGCCCAATGTTCTCCCAGCTCATGCCTTGTTTAATTATCTGGGAGTGAACTGCTGGAGTTTTAGAGTGGAAATAATAGACCGTTATTTGGAACACATGCATTTCATTTGTGTTCCGTTTCTACAGTAATCTGTGTAAACACATTGTTAAAACAGAAACTTTTTCATATTTTAGTAATAAATGTTACAAAATGTAGGCATAAACTATAGAATGTGTGAAGCCAGAAGTCATCCGTGCTGCGTCGACATCGTGCACCAGAAGGCGTGAGCTTATTCAGTGCAGCAGGATCAACGCACATGTACTGTGCAAGGCATGCATGGTTCTTGTAGCACGGAGAAAAAAAAAAAAGAGACAAATATATGGGACATTGTGTATAAATTTACGGGTACATGTAAAAGTTAGCTTTTTTCAGTTTTATTCTCTCAATGACGATCACGCTCTAACACCCAAACCGCCTCTCCTGATAGATAGATAGATAGATAGATAGATAGATAGATAGATAGATAGATAGATAGATAGATAGATAGATAGATAGATAGATAGATAGATAGATAGATAGATAGATAGATAGATAGATAGATAGATAGATCTTTATTGTCATTGTCACTTTTACAAAGGAACAACGAAATTGAAGGTGCAATCGACTCAGTGTGAGGAATAAGAGTTAAAAAGACAAGAAGAGAGAAAATAATAACAAACCGAATAGTAATAAATATACAAATTGCCCTTGTTGACTTAAGGTCTATATTGCACATTGGAAGAATAATATGGAGCAGTTTTATTCTGTGTTCAGGGCCATGATTGCTTTCGGATAAAAGCTGTTTTTAAGGCAGCTTGTCCTAGTTTTCATAGCTCTGTATCTCTTGCCCAATGGCAAAAGCTGGAAGAGGCAATGACCGGGATGTGATGAGTCCTGTGAAATGTCTATTGCTTTTTTGCGGCTTCGGGAGGTGTAGATTTGTTCCAGAGTGGGAAGGGTACAACCAATTGTTCTCTCCGCTGTCCTGACGACCCTGTGGAGCGCTTTCTTTTCTGAGGAAGTGCAGCTGCCGTACCACACACACAGTCCGTACGTGAGCACACTCTCGATGGAACAATGCTAAAAAGCAAGGAGCAGATTTTTTGGGAGGTGGTTCTTTCTGAGAATTCTCAGAAAATACAGTCTCTGCTGCGCCTTCTTTAGCAGCTCCTTGGTGTTGGCGCTCCAGGTCAGGTCATCCTCCAGCTCCATACCCAGAAACCTGAACACCGGGACCCTCTCCACACATGCCCCGCCAATGATGAGTGGGTGGATGTCAGTTTTGTTTTTCCTAAAGTCAATAACAAGCTCCTTTGTTTTTTTGTTGTTGAGGAGCAGGCTATTGACTGTGCACCACTCTGACAGTCGCTCCACCTCGTCCCTGTATGCTAGCTCACCCTCCTTGCCCGAGATGAGTCCAACCACCGTCGTGTCATCCACAAACTTTATAATCTTGTTGCTATGGTGAGTGGGGACACAGTCATATGTGTAGAGGGTGTAGAGGAGCGGGCTGAGCACACAACCCTGCGGCGTCCCAGTGTTGAGGCTGAGAGCAGTGGATGTGTGGAGACCCAGCCTGACCCTCTGGGAGCGACCCGGCAGGAAGTCCAGTATCCAACTGCAGGTGAGTGATGGAAGTCCCAGATCTGCCAGTTTAGACACCAGTCATTGTGGGAGGATGGTGTTAAACGCCGAGCTGAAGTCTACAAAGAGCAGTCTGGCGTAACTCCCCTGCTGCTCTAGGTGGGTCAGGGCAGCATGAAGGGCTGTGGCCACAACATCCTCTGTGGATCTCTTTGCTTTGTAAGCAAATTGAAATGGGTCCAGGTCTGCTGGCAGGCAGGCGATGATATGACTCCGCACCAGTTTCTCAAAGCACTTCATGATGACAGATGTGAGTGCCACTGAGCGGAAATCATTCAGACTGTTCGTGAAGGATTTTTTCGGCAGCGGAATAATGATTGAGGACTTGAGGCAGGATGGGACAGTGGCCTGGGACAGGGACTGGTTGAAAATCCTGGTGAAGATTCCGGCCAGTTGATCTGCACAGTCTTTCAGCACCCATCCAGCCACACCGTTGGGTCCTGCAGCCTTCCTCAGGTTCACTTTCCTCATCACCCGCCTCACCTCACACTCTTCCACTGTGAGTATATTGCTGTTGTGAACAGGCTGTTATGATGGAGCTGCTGTTGGTGTCGCCTCAAAGCGGGCAAAGAAGATGTTCAGCTCCTCTGCCAGAGAAGCGTCTCCCTCAGCAGCCAAGGAGTTGCTGGATTTGTAGCCAGTGATGTGCTGGACACCCTGCCACACCTGCCTGGTGTTGTTACTCCTCAGATGATCTTCTATCCTCCTTCTGTATGCTGCCTTGGCCTCTCGGATGCCTCTCTTCAGGTTCGCTCTGGCTACACTGTAAAGAGCCCCATCCTCAGACCTGAAAGCAGTATTCCTAGCTTTCAGCAGACTCTGGACATCCCTCGTCATCCAGGGCTTCTTGTTAGGATAAATCCTTATGCGTCTGTCCCTGGTGACGTTGTCCGTGCAGAACCTGATGTAATCCAGGACTGCCGCAGTGTGGTACTCCAAGTCTTGGTGATAGAAAACCTCCCAATCGGTTCTCTGGAAGCAGTCCTGCAACTGTTGGGAGGCCTCCTCGGGCCATATGGTAACAGTCCTGACTCTAAATAACAGCACCAGTGTAAATTCACACCCGATCTGACGCTGTTCGTGTTCAAATAATATTGCATTATTGTGATGATGTTTTCTGATTGGTACTATTCAAGTCATAAAATGATTTCTTCAAAATATCATATATACCTACGTCTGTGTTTTTTTTGTTTTTTTTTTGACATCATACACCATAAGGTGCATACTAATTCTGCGTGAGCAGAAACACTCCATAAAAGTGAATAAAAAAAAATCAAGTGACGGTGAAATACGAAGAAATCAGATTCACCAGCGTTTGTGTGTCAGCTTTTATCCCTCCAGATCACGGAATATCCAGTTCCATTGCCTCAAAACACCACTCACATCTATAGTTATTCCCAGTTTCAAATAAAAACTAACAGCGTTAGATCCCTAGGGCGGCAGTATGTATTGTGATCATGAGTGAGAGAAAAAAAATGAAAAAAAAAAGGTAACTTTTACAAGTACAGTACTATAAATGTACATGGTCTGTTACAGATGCAAACCAAATGTATGTGTGTACTGTATAATATTAACAATAAGAGCAGCTCACTACTGAAAACAACATATATAGGAGGCAGTGGGGATCAAACCAGTGGCCCCTTGATTACAAGTCAGCAAATCTTACCACTACGCCACAGAAGCTGTTGTATCATCCTTGAACCTTTTGTGAAAGTGTTTATTTGATCTTTGGACTTCAGACTTCACACATTCTATAGTTTATGCCTACATTTAGTAACATTTATTACTAAAGTATGAAAAAGTTTCTGTTTTAAAAATGTGTTTACACAGATTACTGTAGAAACAGAACACACATGAAATGCATGTGTTTCAAATAACGATCTATTATTTCCACTCTAAAACTCCAGCAGTTCACTCCCAGATAATCAAACAAGGCATGAGCTGGGGGAACTTAGTGAACGTTCTGCGACAGTGGGGGATGGAATAGCAGGCTGCTTGTCTTAATCGGCACATTTACAAGACAAAAGACGCTGACGCAGAGGTGCGAACGGATTTAAGGTGGGCCGGATTTATGAGTTTTCTCGTAGGCTCTGGTAATTCTAGTGTTAAACCCTGTCAGGAATGGACTGGGGCCCTGCCCCTAATCATTCCTTTAATTCATATTTCAGGGCAGGAATGGTCTGGTTTCTGTCCCTTGTCCTTCCATTTGAATGTTATTTTCCCATAGCTCATCCTATTTGTTGCTGTTGTTAAGCTGTACCTCTTTTGCAGCAGTCACATGATAGTGGGCAGATTAAGTAAAATTGTGAAGCTCAAAAGAGGTCTTTGTTCATGCATTACTTACATGTGAGACGACCATCCTCACTGTACTTCTGTAGTCTGAAGTGAATTTTGGATCTTTAGTGCTTTATGGCTTTTGATTCAGATTTGAATCTTGTTTCTGCTCAGTGTTCTCTTGTTTCACAGTTTATGACAAGTGTTGGTTGAATTCAGGTTGGTTTGGTTGTCCTCTTTATACATATGTGTTGTTGGCGTTCACTAAGCCTGCCTGTGTGTAACCCTCTGCCTGCCTTTTGACAATTCTTCTTGTTATTTGAACTTATTAAAAACTGCTTTAGGTAATCATAGTGACATGATTCTACTTAAGTTGGATCACTTATTTCTGCATTCCGCACAGCTCGTTGCAGTTTATTGAGTTATATGCCATTTTACACCCTGCCAGGTTGGCTTTCCTTTAGGAAAGCTAACACTAGGGGGATATGCTGCAAGTGCTGCCGTTTCTGTTGGTAAATCTACATTGTATGAACACAGAGATGAATGATGATCTAAACGAGATAACTAAAAACGGTTAAGGCACTGTGATTACCTGAATCTATTTTTAATGATAAATCCAAATTCTCAGTCATATACAAAAACACTTAGAAAACAGCAACACACAGAAATGCCTAAAGTAGTCAATGAAATACAAAATTCTGGAAAATGGTCATAAATATGAAAAATCAAAATAATAGTCAAAAAGTACCAAAGAACCAAAAAGAGTACTTAAGAGTTGGGGAACAAGAGGGTGGTTGTTGCAGAGGTAAAAAATACAGAATGCTCAAGATACTGAGCTTCTCATTTTAATTCCCTGTCTCTAATATGTGAATGCTACATTATAGATGTTGCTTAACAAAAGCCATGGAGGGGAGGGGCTACAGGCAAATGACATCCAAAAGGTGGGACAAAGGGCATGGCCCCAGCCCATTCCTGGCCTGAAACACAAATTACAGAAGGACTAGAGACGGAGGCCCAATCTATTCTCGTCACACACTTGTCAAACCCTCACAGAAGAGTCAAGACACATAGTCACTTTAAATCAGAGTGTTAAATTGCCTTGAACTATAAAGGTTTAAGGCCGTATGTTTTCAAAATAACCTCTTTTACACATTTAATTTAAATAGTGCTCTTATGCTAACATTTCCACATTTTGGTGGATGCAGAAATAGTTTGGCATTTTTGTCAGTTTTTAGTTAATTTTATAAACATGTCCTGATATTGTGAACAGTTCCACAGACAATGCTGTATTCAGGAGTCAAGTAGCCTTATTGTAACAGATGGCTTTCTTCATTATTATAGGCGGCCAGTTGACAAAGTGAGTTTGCAGATGCAAGTGATATCATATTAGTTCCTTAGTCATGCACAAATGTATACTCATATTGGTAATTAGATACATAGTAATGAAAAAAGTTTTAAAGTGAAATAACATACATCTTTGTGCTCAAAGGAAATTTGTAAAGATGTCTTGGTTAAGTAAGAAGCTGTATGCTTTATTCAGACCAATATGCTGAAGTTCTAAATAGGGAAACAAGAGGCCTAATTAAGAAAGGGTTTAAATTACAACAGAGAATTAGCCCTTGATTACTAACTTGATGGCAACAAAAATGTGCAACTGGCATGGCCCTTTGCGGAAGGTGTTTGACACTCCTGCTGTGAAAATTCTTGCTTGGTTGACAGATCATAGCTAAATTAGCATGGCTGAAGCACCAAGAGCAGCCAACCAAATAACTTCCTCCAATTAATTTGTCATTTCTAGATAGAATGTCAATGGAAATGTACTTGGACAGTCCATGTGCTCTGGTTATTCTTTCAGTATAAAGATGTAAAAAGGACTGCTAAAACACAGATTTAAAATGAGAATGAATACTATTTTTTTTTAAGTTTCTAATTATCAACTGCATGCGTTTCTGATTTTGTTATTAATTAACTGAATGAGAAACTTTGAAATTTCAGGTACTGACTTATATTGATCATGAATACAATGGTTATTAGTAATAATAGTTAATAAATAGTTTACTTATATAGCACATTTCCCATTCTCAAAACAATTAATACTGGGTGTAGTGTGCTGCAAAATAATCAATAATTTGCATATTACTTTGGATTATGCTGTAAACAGTTATACAGATATGTTTGTACTTTTTGTGCACAATTTCATATTTACACATTGTGACTGCATGGAGTGCTCTTGAGCAGTCTCTGTTCGCAAAATAATGCTTGAGATCTTCCAGAGTTTAACAAAAAGGTGCATATGTGGGGGTTATTTTTATATAATTCATATGCACCTGTGTTTCCAATGCAAATGCACATGTGTTTCTATGCACCAGACATATAGACACATTTCAAAGGCATATGGCTTGCGCTGATGCTGCCAACAGACTCCAACTCCCTGCATTCCCAAAATGGATTACACATTTTTGTTAAGTGTTCACAGCATCCTGCTTCAAAACTAAATTTAAACTAAATGAGATGTTTAATAAAAGGACAGCACAGTAGCACAGCATTAGTGATGCTGCTAGCTAAGTATGATACAAGTAAGGTGTGAGAAGAAGAATCGATTGATTGATATTTATCATTCAGTTAAGTAATTATCAGTGATTGGTTAAAAAATTAGTAAGACTGCCATACAGGAATGAAAAATTCTCGTAGTGTGTGAGGATTTTAACTTCACTGTCCACTCAAAGATCCCTGTTTCACCTTCCTGCCAGAAGGCCAGAAATATGAGGAAATCTATACAATTTTTGATTGACGTTCTTAAATCGGTGAAAGTCTACATTAAATAATTTTCTCTGTAGTTGTTTGGATGTGGTGATAAGACTATTTTTCAAAAAATAAAAAACTGTAAAAAATAATGTATTCATAACATAAGGATAATAGAAGATGGATATATGCAAATATATATATATATATATATATATATATATATATATATATATATATATATATATATATATATATATACAGTGGAACCTCGGTTCACGACCATAATTCGTTCCAAAACTCTGATCGTAAACCGATTTGGTCGTGAACCGAAGCAATTTCCCCCATAGGATTGTATGTAAATACAATTAATCTGTTCCAGACCGTAGGAACTGTATGTAAATATATATATTTTTTAAATTTTCAAGCACAAACATAGTTAATCATACTATAGAATGCACAGCGTAATAGTAAACTAAATGTAAAAACATTGAATAACACTGAGAAAACCTTGAACAACAGAGAAAACTAACACTGCAATAGTTCGCGCTATAGTGCTAGGAACCGCTCGCTAAAAACACTTTTTTTTTAATGAGTTTTAAGCACAGGGGAAAAAATGAACATTTGAAAAATCCGTAATTTAATAAACCACCAAGAAAAGTAACATTGCAACAATGCAGGCTACGAACCGATCACTGTAAACAGAACTGAAAACAAAAACAAGCCTTCTCTACCTTATGCATCCCTCTCTCTCTCGCTCGCTCTCTCTCTCTCTCTTTTGTGAGCCTGGAGCACCTGTGTGTGTGTGTGTGTGTCTCTCTAGCGTGCTCCTGTGTGTGTGCGCCTCTCTCTCGCGCTCCTGTGTGTGTGCGTGTCTGTCTCTCTCTGGCGCTGCCTGTGTGTGTGCGCGGCTCTCTCTCTCTCTCTCCCTGTGTGTGTGCAGGGCTTTATCTCTCTTTCGCTGCCTGTGTGTGTGTGCGTGCGTGCTCGGCTCTCTCTCTCGCGCTGCCTGTGTGTGTGTGTGGCTCTCTCTCACGCTACCTGTGTATGTGCTGCCTGTGTGTGTGTGCATGTGTGTGTCGCGCGCTCTCGCTCTCTCTCTTGCTTGCTGCACAGGAAATGCACAGGGAGAGACTGAACATGTACAAACCGAAAGGGAACCTGGCTTGTTCGTATACCGAGTGTGTGGTCGTGAACCGAGGCAAAAGTTTGGCGAACTTTTTGGTCGTAAACCGATTTGTACGTGCACCGAGACGTTCGTGAACCGAGGTTCCACTGTATATATATATATATATATATATATATATATATATATATATATATATATATATATATATATATATAAATAAACATTTACTGTATGTATATAAATATATATATTGCATAGTTTACTGTCAAATAAAGCAAAGAGTACGTGACACGTGTTTCGCCCTCATTTGGGCTCAACAGGCTTACACACTCTACTGCTCCCCTCTTGGGGAATCGAACCTCGGTGATGAAGCCCCTTTACACTGCGCCACGGCGTGTGGTTTGTTTATTTGACAGCCTGTAGGTCCAGAGTAATTACATTCATTGCATTCGTAGTCTGAGTCTCGACGACCTGAATTATGTGGGTGGTTACCTACCAGGTAACGCTTGTAGTTGGTCTGCCATTCGGCAAACATCCACCAATGTGCCCTCTCAGTTGTGAGAAGCAGATCATGGAATGTTGCATAGAATACTGTCAAATAAAGCAAAGAGTATGCAACACATGTTTTGCCCTCATTTGGGCTCATCAGGCGTACACACTCTACTGTAACCACCCACACAATTCAGATCGTCGAGACTCAGACTACGAAGGCAATGAATGCAATTACTCCGGACCTACAGGTTGTCAAATAAACGAACCACACGCCGTGGCGCAGCGTAAAGGGGCTTTGTCGCTGATGTCCGAGGTTCGATTCCACGAGAAGGGAGCAGTAGAGTGTTACATTACTTACATTATAACATTACTTTCCTCATTTTATAAAAACATATACATGTATATACTTAAATTCAAATACTACATAAAATGTTTTTGAACAATAAAGTATAACTAATTAAGCTCAGTTGTTTCCAATAAATTATACAAAACAGTCATTTGCTTATTCTGTCTGTTACAGTCTCTTACATGCAATTATAGTAATAAATGTTCAATGGTTTCTTGAATGTGACTAAATGAGTGTAAATTTGGTTTCATTAGGCATGTTCTAATGTAAAATAAAATTGTATGTTGTATTCATATTACTAAGCCTAGACAAGTGCTTCAGTATATCCTCCCCGGTTCTGGGGTTATGCCAAATGAAAAACCTTTGTGTTCAGTTACATTTTTAGCATTCTGGCTAACTTTGCCTAACTGAAAGAATTCTATACAATACTATCTGATATTTCACACAGTCTTACTATTGACATGTCCTTGCACATTCTCCTTTACACTGTGCTTTATTGTCTGAAGATGAAACACAAATACTGTAAAATACATAAGGTAAAGATCAAGCAAATTATTCTACAAAATATGTTAGATATTCTTGAATACAGCTATTGACTTGTATCCAAAGTCAGCACAGCGAAAATATCAGACACAGAGGCACGCCCCTGCCCCCTTAATATACATCAATTTGCTTAACGACCAAATAAGTCAACGACACTCTAGTTAGAAACATATACCATCATTAAGGGAGACACAACTGTAATAAAATTAGTAGAGCACAAGTGTGCTTAAGAGTGCCTTGTGACTGACTGCTGACTTATCTGGGGATGGTTATTGATTTCTGCTCATGGGTTTTGAAAGTTTTAGCATGACAGCCCTGTTGAAAAAAAAATCAGATATACAAAATGGATAATCATAACTTGTTAAATACTGTAATACTAAATGTTCTGTCAACTAAAATTTAATATAAAATTGATATTTACGTTTCTGTAAGCTTTTAAATACGCTATATCTTTTTAAAAAAAATGGTAAAAGTGAGAAAGCTAAACTGGTCCAGATAAAGCAGTGTTTGTGTTAATTTTCCACAGAATAAGAAGGCATTAGTTGCAACCTGGTTTGAAATTAATTCTGTGCTCTTTCATTTTCTAATATTTTTTTCTTGAATAAATTTATATTATCAAGCTATGGTAATATTTCTTTTTGATTCCATGAAACAAAATATTTTTGCCTTCAGGCATTTGCAAAATATTGTTTTCAAAGACATATGCAAAACTAGATATTAAAACCATGAAATTCTACCAGCTTCAATTAAAAGCTACAAGAGACCTGTTTGAAATTAAAGGCAGGAAATTATTACAAACTGTTGGTTCTGCATCTATTGGTATCACCAAATGTTATTAGAGCATAACATGATCTGTCTTAAACAAATTAACACCTACATGGCCTTCATTATCTAATAATGCTCATTGTTCTGGGGCTTACAGAAAAAAAGTGTGAATAATTATGCTTCATGTGTTGAAAATTACATTAGTTCTTGTGAAATATTAGTTATTGTGTTTGTTATTGCAGACTGCAGAGAGTGCTACAACTCTAATCTTGCTTTTATAACTTAACATTTCATAAACAATCATTTTAAGACATGGCAAAGCAGAATGAAATCTATGATATTTTTTGAGCAATTATTGTTACAATAAGATGTCTGGCAATAACAGCTCTCCTCACCAGGCAGAAATCAAGCTGTTTTAAAATCTATGATATGGGCATTATGCAGAAAGTTTAACAGCAAGCTTATAATTATCAGTACTTATTTTCTGTGTTTTCCTGGATGATATCATTAAACACAACTACAAAACTCTTCATTTTGCTCAAAGGGAAAAAAGGGAACTTAGCAATTCAAAAGGCTCTAAAATCCAGTCCAATTAAATTACAAAAAGGCTTTTAAAAAAGAGATTAGGCACAAGCAGTTTGAATTGATATCCTGGTGTATAAGCAATAAGCACTTTCATAATGAAGCTGATTATACTGCAAAATGTTAATGAATTGCAAAGTCTCCAAAACATTAAATATTATGATATGGATTTGCATAGTGATAGATGATGTTTCCTGAATAAATGTATTATTCCTTGGCCGCATTCTAAAAGTAAATGCTCTTATGAATTGTTTCTCAGACAAACAATTGCATGCACAGCCTGTTGTCGGAAACACTATGCGTTTTTGTCTTGTGCTTTGTTTAGTCATAAATATGTATGCTTTTGGTTGTTAGAGAGATGTAAACATCAAGCACAAATGAATATCAACATTAGTTCCTCAAGCCTTGCCAAGTGCAACCAGCATAATCTAAATAAATATATTTTGAAAATGACAGTAATAATTCAGAGATCATGATAATATATTTCAAGCTTTCACTCTGAATTTCTGCATTTCATGATAAATGTACTAGTCTAAGGGGGATCATTTAGGGGAAAAATATAAAAGACTATCTTAGAAAATCTATTAAGCCATAGATGAAGTTGTAATGAATCCCGTGGTATCCTTAAGGAAAAATGACATTCAATTTACACTACATGCTCACACCTTGTTTATAAGTGATGTAAGATAATTCTTTTATTTTTCTGTGTGTTTAGTGGGTTTAGTCAACCTAAATCTTTACTGAAAATTAGTTAAATCTTTATAAGGTTTGTAATGTAATATAAAAATAACATGATCCACTCAATTTCGACTTGTATTTCAAGCTACAGATAAAATATATGGTGGCCAACTTAATCTGTTCTATTCATATACAGTATTTCTGATTAATTCAGAAGTCCATTCAACACTGCTTTATTTATGTGGCTATAAATGCAATATTATTGCAGATGCCACAGTATTTAATATTAAACTTAAGAGACAATAATTAGTATATTGTTAACAGAGCATAATCAATAGCAATATACTTAATATTTTACAGGGTTACTTGAACCAATGCAGTTTGCTTAAAATATGAGAAAAAGGTAAACATTCCATTAAATGAAAATTATTAACTAAACTCCTCTCAACAAGTACATTATATAGTGGAAGGGTTTAAGTCTCAGGTCTTTGGAATGAATTCTGGCAAAGAGACAACTTCAAAGCTACAAACAGACAAAGAGTTAATCTTGCCCTATCCTTATGATTTGTATCCTTTTATGATTTATAATGAAAATTGTGACTGGTCCACAATTGTTTCCAGTCTTTAACCCAGTTCTGCCAGATTAGGTTCTATCATCTTATGACACTGAATCAGGCTAAGTCAGTTTGATATTTTAAGTATTTATGAATTTAAATGAAACCCCATCTGGGGTTCTTTCTTGCCTTGTGCTCAATGATCAAAGGACAGGCAGTGACCCTTGGACCCAAAATTGGATTAAATGGGATAGGACATGGATGAATGGTTGGATATGAGTGGAAAATTGATTAGTTTTGCTCTTTCATAGCTCCAGAGTCGTTGGATCTAATCTTGCCTCATTCACTGCCTGTCTTTGTGGAGTGTGCATGTTTTTCTTCCTGGTCTTCTCGAACTTCCCAAAGACTTGCAGAGTGACACCTTTCTGCATTGGGCTTATATAAATGAGTAAGTGTGTATTCAGCAATGTACTGGTACTCTATCTTGACCAATGTTTTATAGAAATCATAGGTTCTGGATCCATGTGACCCTACATTCCATGAAGCGTGCTTAGTAAATAAGTGAATGAATTAAATACTGCAACATTCTCTATACTTTGCTTAGGGTAGTAAGTGAGTCAAGTATGGGCTTGGCTTCTCTTTAACCAAATTCCAAATACTGTTTTTATGTTTCTGGTTATTCCAGCTTGTTTCTAGTTGGTAGTTTTTGTTTTGTATTTTTCAAAGTTGCAACGGTTTAAGAAATTACCAGATAACATTAATAGCTATCTGAGGAGAACTTTCGGGATGTATTACTCTGTTCCTAACTGACACTAAATAACAACATAGGTGTTTTAGTTCTATTTCTTTAACAATACCTTTTGGAAATTGTTGAAAGCTCTTTTACATTTTGGTGAGAATATGTTTAATAACTCAAATGCAAAAGAGCATTTCATTATTTATTTGATAGTTCATGGTATCATTTCATTTCTATTTATTTGTTTTGTCCTTAGTTAAAGTGTGTATTTCACCTGGTGATCAAAAGCAATATGATTAGCTTGTAAATGAAAAATATATCTGGTTTATACCTTTATATGAATAAATTAAAGTAAATGAACCAAGTGGAATTTACTTATTTATATCCTATAGATATTCATATATTCCTGTTTTATTCATACAGGTACTTATTTATTCGTTTACAATATTTCACTTTGGCACAAATAACCCTGTAAAATATGTGTCTATCATAGAGGAGCAAATGCAATTTTACAAGGTATTTATCATGTACATCTTGATTTACATTCTTATAAAATAAGAAACCTTTTCAACCATAACTGCATATGTGTTTTTTTTTTCTTTTTATTCATTGCAGAATTTGTTAATGAAGTTCAGTTACAAGCTCTAGGTAAAAACACAAGGTTTGACGCAAAGTGGGTTAAAGAGAAATGATAAATGTAGCCTAGAGGAAAAGAAAAAGGCAATAAAATATCAATTCTTGGTAAAGGATATACATTTAACTTCTTTTCATTTTTATTTTTAGAAATAGCTGTTTTACTCCCATGTAATCAACAGGTTACTTGACTGTATACTTGAAAGAAAAAAAAATATGCAGAATAAAGTACACAGCAATATTTTACTAAAAGGAAAGCAGTCATTGCTCCACAGAGGCTTACCTGGGAAGGAGGAGGAAGTAGACCATACATTAATTTAGCATCCTCCCAAGTAGCTACTGCCTTCTATGCATTTGAAACCAACAATTTGCAATTAATATAACCACCACTTTAACTGTCATGTTCTTTCATTGATTACTCCCTCACACCTGTCATCCTCTGCTTGGTTTTTAAATCATGCCAGCAACTTATGTTAACAGACATTTATAGTTGTTATTTCCATGCTTTACACATTATACACACAGCATACTAAATAGTCATAGGCATAAATTCATTTTCTTCATTGTTCCGCAAACAATAAGTACTGAACAGCACAAATTCTACATAATACAACATTCTCAAACTCATTTAATCCAATTCATGGAGGCTCAGTGTCTGTGCTTATCTTGGCAGCATTGGTGGGAACAAACTCTGAAATGGGAGCTAGCACATTACTGAGCACACTTATTTAAACACCTACAACGCTCTACATAATGTTTGAGACAGATACACATTTTCCCTTCATTTACCTGTCTGTTTCCTGTTTAAAATTACAAATCAAACAATTCAGAACTGATTAAAGTGCACATTGCAGGCTTTATTTTAAGGGTAATTGCATACATTTTGGTCACACCATGAAGAAATTACAACACATTTTCTACATGGTCCCGCAATTTCAGCGCACCATAATGTTTGTGACAATTGGAATCACAGGTGCTTGTGATTGTGTTTCATTGCTTCATTAGTGCAGGCATTAGATACCTAGGCTTGTTTCTACCTACCTTTGGAGTCTGTAGTTGCCATTGTTCATGAGGATAAGAACTATGCCAAAGAAAAAATGCTGAAAAACAAATAAAACTATTACAGACATCAGTAAAACTTTAGGATTATGCAAATCAACCATCTGGAATAGTTCTGGAAAAAAGTCTTGGAGCACATGAGACATATAAACAGATAAACCTGTACCAGAGTGATGGCAAGAGATGAAAAGGGTCTACCCAAGATCCAAAGCATTCTATCTCATCTGGTAAACATGGTGTTCTGGCTTGGGCATGCATGGCAGCCACAGGAACTGGCACAATCCATTGATGATGTAACTGCTGATGGCAGATGCACAATGCATCCTGACGAGTATAGAAACATCTGCTTAAGTCCCAGTAAATGCCTCATTGGACAGTGCTTCATCCTACAACAAGGGAATTGATCCCAAATATAATACTGAGGCAAGACAGGTGTTTTTCAAGGTAAAAAATGGAAAATTCTTCAATGGCCAAACCAATTACCCAGTTTAAATCAAATTGAGCATGCCTTCCATATGCTGAAGAAAAATATAAGGGGGCAACTAGCAGGAACTGAAGATGGCTGCATTAGAGACTTGGCAGAGCATCACCAGAGAAGATACTCAGCACTGGTCATGTCTATGAATTGCAGACTTCAAGCAGTCATTGCATTCAAGGGATATGCTACAAAGTACCAAATATAACTGTTTTAATACACCTACCATTGCTACATCTCAAACATTACAATGCCCTGAAATTGTCCATTTACAAAAAGTGTTCTAATTTGTACATGGTAAGACCAAAATGTATGCAAATACCCTTAAATTAAAGACTGCAATGTGCACTTTAATCACATCTGAATTGTTTGTTTTTTATTTTTAAGCTCTTGGGCAGAGGGGTAATTCAAGGGAAAATGTGTCTGTACACATGGGGCCAAATTTTAGAATGTCAACTTAAAATAACATATATGAGGATGTTAAAGCAAAATCTGGAGGAAAGGTCACAAAAACCTAAAAAGAATACAGTATGCAAATTCCACAAAGACAAAGAATGGGTCCTGGATCCTGAACACTGAGGCAGCAAAATTAACCACTGTACCACCATTACACTCAACACCAATCATCCCAAATAGTCAAACCAAATTAATATTTCTCTGTGTTTGTGAAACTTCTCTTTATTTAACCTGACTGCTCTCTTTGTTCCTCCTGTGGAAGCTGGCCCGGACACAGACAGGAGAACACCGATGGTTCAAGCACCAACACACGTTTATTCATAATTTACTATAGTACAAATTCACACAACCCAGTACTTCGTACCAAATCACCCTTCAAGTCCAGGCCTTCCTAATGCCTCTCTCTCTTCTGACCGCCTCCACCCCTCTACTCTGAGCTCCGTCCTCTTCCACCCGGCTCCAGCCATCGAATGGAGGGAGGTGGCCCCTTTTATATTCACCCGGACGTGCTCCAGGTGCCTCCCAATGAACTTCTGCTAGCACTTCCGCCACACCAGGGAGTGCCGGCAGAAGTTCATTGGAAGGCACCTGGAGCACGTCCAGGTGTCCCTGGTCTCCGTCCCCCCAGCACTTCTGGGTGTGGCGGAAGAGCTGAGGACCAGGGCTCTTCAGGCATCTGGGTACCCCCGGCAGTGACCACGGGCCCCTATAGGGTTGAGCTTCCATGCTGCTTTCCCATGGTCCCCATAGCCACCAGGGCGATTGCCCCCTCCTGGTCCGGAGGTGGCGTAATCCCTCCTTCGGTCCTTCCGGGCGTCCCGTCTGGGTACTGCCCCCAGCTGCTCGCCATACTCCACTTATTTTATTTATTGTTTGTTACTATTTAAATTTATCTATCTATTTTCTGGAAACTTTTTTGGAAACTTGTTGTTTCCATTTTAGTGTGATAGGGAGACTGAGCTCTCAATAGCATCAGATACGATACATGAACAAATTCAATTTGAGACACCAGTCTGTTGCAGGGCACATTTCACTGCCTCAGAAGGAACCTACTTAAAGATGTCAGCCTAATATGTCAGTAATGTGTCAGAATGCTACATATAACATTTAATATATTAAAAATTCTCTAATCTGTCTTCAGTGGAGTAAAATTCTGGTCCAGAAAGGCTACCATATTTACAGGGTTTCCTCAAAATCGAGCTACAGAGTTTTCAGTTGCTAATTTGTTGATTATTCAAATTCCTGGCTCAACTGACTGTTTTTTACTAGCTTTCTGGACTTGCCATTGAAAATACACCCTTGGTTAGCATTTTCTTTTTTTAAGAGATGTCTGGGCAAGATACTAATTTGCATTTTTTAATCGCTTATTCTGTGTGCTTATTCATTTGTTTGTGGGAGTAGAAATCATTCTTAGTTACAGGTGTAGGTATAACTGGTGTCTCTGTACAGTACACACTGTACCACTGTGTTCTGGCTTTGACTCCGATAAAAGTCCAGTTTCTGCGTTGTGTTTCATTGTGGAAAATGCTACGATGAAACAAGGCACCAACACTCAACCCTATTGTCTATTAACATTTATTAAGCACAGGATTCTTACAGTTACTCTCAATGAATACTGGGAGAGTGGGAGGGGCAACCTTTGATGACATTACATAACCCGAGGAACACTTCAGGGAATGTAAGATAATTTTTTTAGACATTTGTTACATAGGCACAAATATGTTCATTTTTCTGAAGAGGGACTGATTGATTATAACCTTTTTCTTAATCATTGCAAATTGCTTTTGAAAACATGTATTAGTAACAAATTCCCAATCATTTTTAGACCAGTGGGTGACAAATGAATGACTGCATACCAAAAGAAATGACAGAAAAATGTCCATATCATTAAATATTGTACTGTGAGCTACTCTGACATCCATACTTTGATAACAAATATAACACAATGATTACTGTAAATTGACAGATAGATAGAACTTTAGGGGGAAATTTGTCTTTTTACAGAATTTCTTTAAATAAATAAAGAGTGAGAAATATTGAGCTTCTGTATGATTGCTTTAAAGAAAAAAAAAACTTTTGCTTTTGCCCATGTTCAGTTTTTAAAATCAGCATATTGTAAACAGAAATGCAAAATCTTCCTAAAACACAACCTCAGTAAATTAGCAAAAGTGTCAGTTACATCAGAATAATTAGAACTAAAAGGAATGACAGTTTTATAGTATATGCCTTATCTTCCAACCAATTTTTTCATTATTTTTCTCTAACCCAGCAAAATTACAAGGGTGTAAATAAAGTTGAATAAAATTTTACTTTAGTTAGAGAGAATATGAATTAGCCACACTGAGCTAAAGACCTATTTGCCTCTGCTTTCTTTTTATTAGTCGTAATTCTTAGGATGCAATGGAGGACTGTGTAAAGACAAAAATCAATAGATGTACAAAGCATTAAGAGCAGCCAACAGTCCTATTAGAGTTTTACAGAGAAAGGTTTGTAGGGAACCATACAAAGCTTTGTCATGAGAGAAGTGTCATACTGTTTATGCCAACAGGCCTGCACCTTACACTTAGCCAGTAGTGCAGTGCTGATGCCATGACATGAAGAGTGGAAAGTACCAAGGAGTTGTGTGGGTAAAAATACTCCATTGCAGAAGTTGCGTACAAGGTAGTGCCAATTTTCAATGCAGCAGGTCACCCCAGAGTAATGAATATTCAATTTGTGTATAATATATAATTGGATATGGCAGTAACTAAAATCTGGGACAGGATGCTATTGCTTATTAACAAGGTGTCAGGAAAAAAAATGTGAAAGGGCAATAAACAAGGCCTTTTGGACAGAGGAATATTCCAAGTAGAAAAGACAAAGAACCCATGGAATCAGAGAATTGTGATAAAAACCAATACCCAGGTAGATATATTTAATGTGGAGAAGGATGCCATTGGTTTGATTCACACTAAGTGGAAGCCCCTCTCAATGTTATTAACCAGTAGGCATGAATTCTAGCTGATAAGGTGGTGAACGTCATCTTCTTTATTACCCAAGGCAGCACCCATGAGTCCTATGAGGAATAAGGTAGTAACAAGGAGTGATCACCTGTTGATGTTATAACTCCCGATTAATAACAGCGATAGCCAGCCTGTGCATTTGAATGTACTGAACCAACAGAATTCATATCTCTAATAGTAAAACAATATCAGTATTAATCAAACAAATGTCTTAAAGGAAATTAATCTATTCAAGTTTAAATCTGCTAATTTAGTTACATGAACCTGCGGTGGGTTGGCACCCTGCCTGGGATTGGTTCCTGCCTTGTGCCCTGTGTTGGCTGGGATTGGCTCCAGCAGACCCCCGTGACCCTGTGTTCGGATTCAGCGGGTTGGAAAATGGGTGGATGGATGGATAGTCACAGGAACAAAATTGTCTTGAACCCATCTGGACAGTATCAGGTGTGAGCAGAAAGCCATGAAGACTATGCATTGAATTGGAGAAAACATGTCAACTAAACAGAAGAAATGGCTGAGCTGCAAATTCGATCCAGGTCTTTGAAGCTATGAGGTTCCTGTTGTGGCATGTGGCTGGGGGTGGTACCCAGCCGGGATGCCCGGGAAGACAGGAGGAGGGCTCATGCCTCCTCCAGACCACGAGGGGGCGACCGCCCTGGTTCCTTTGGGGGCCACAGGTACAGGGCTTGGAAGCCCAACCCTGTAGGGGCCCATGGTCTCTGCCAGGGGGCGCCCCCATGCCTGAAGGACCCGGGCCCCCAGCACTTCCGCCACACCAGGAAGTGCTGGGGGGAAGAAGACTGGGGACACCCGGAGGGCTTCCGGGAGCACAGCCGGCACTTCCGCCACACAGGGGAGTGTCCGGGGAATCACCTGGAGTCCATCCGGGCAGGTATAAAAGGGGCCGCCTCCCTGCAAACGATGACTGGAGTCGGGCGAGGAGTGGACAAGGTTCTGAGTGAAGGAGAATGGAGGTGGCCTGAAGGAAGCAGGCACTGGAAGAGAGGCCTGGACTTTGGGGAGATTGGTGCTGGAGGCACTGGGGTTGTGCACTTATGGACCTTGTAAATATGGGAAATAAACGTGTGGTGGACTTTAAAATGGTGTCCGTCTGTCTGTGTCTGGGCTGCTTCTCACAGTGGCGTAGTCGGCAGGATCCCGGTCCGTCCAATTGGACCGGAACCTGCAGTAAAATTTGTGTGGAGACCCGGCATAGCGAAGTGCAACAGCGCGAGGCATGTGCTCGACTCAGCTGCACGGAGAGCGCGCTCCCGGCGCAGCTACAGGCAAGCATGCACTGCCCAGAGAGAAGAGCACAGCACAGCGCAACGAAGCGCGCAACGAAGCGCGCACATGCGGCGGGAGCCGGGAACGGCAAGCCAGCGCATGCGGCATAGCGCGAGAGAGCGCAACCAAGGCTGCCAAGGAGCTGTTGCATGCACCGGTTAATGGGGAAGAAGAAATTCGGGCAGACACAGAAGCCAGACGCTACACGCCGCCATGCTCACCAGCACCATGGGTTGCAGCAGGAGGTAGGTGACGGGCCCAAAGGGGAAGGGCCACGGGAAGGTTTTCTGCATTCGCGTCAGCCTACCTCCTAGATGACGAGCCGCGAAGCACCCGGTGGTGGCCGTACGAGGTCTGTCTGTGGAGGGATGGCGGAGCAAGCTCAGGAGAGGGCGAGGCGGAGCTGTGTTCTCCCTACAGCCTGATCCATCGCCTGGGGAAGGAGAGCCCAGACAAGTTTCCCAGCGTGGTGCCCCCGCAAGAGGAGCGGGAGCAGCTCCCTGACACAGGTAACGGGGGGGAGGGCATGTGTCAGTCACCCGCCAAGGAAAGGTCGCAGGTGGGGCTGACGGACCTTATCCCCGAGCTTCTTGATTACCTGAACAGGCCTGCGGAGATCCCGCAGGGCCTTGATGGCTCACGGTCGGCGGAAGGGGACAAGGGGAGCCCAAGTCCACTGCCGACCGAAGAGATTAACATTTCTTGGGCTGCACGGGAGTTGCAACGTGTTCTTCTTCCCCTGCAGTCCTTAGTTAAGGTTTTTCAGGTCCTGCAGGAGACGAAGGAGGATTTGGACAAGAGGAACGGCGCCCCGATGGCGACCGTTGTGAAATGGCTGGAGAGACGGGGTTCGTCGGCCTCCTGCCTGCAGGACGTAGCGGTACAGGTGAGTGAAGCCGGTGCCGTAGAGGAATTGGGTGGGTGGAGCGCAGCGGCCGCAATAATGGTCAGTACTGCTGGCCAGGCCGCTCCACCCACTACACAAGACGTTGCTGTGATGACAGACGCCGTGACAGGAGAGCATGCGGAGAGGCAGGTGGTGAACATCAGCTGCCAAACGACTCCGCCCTGACTACCCGTGCCTGTCTTACAGCCGTCTAAAGGGATACAGACGACACAGAGTCTCCCTTCTTCCCATAAGGGGACCCAGACCGTCAATGCAACCCAAAGAAAGAGGAGGACCCGGACAAAGAGGTCGGGAACTCCGAACAAGGTGCAGCGTAAGCCCGCTGATTGGATGATACGGGAGGGCTACGCTGCAGAGGGGCGGAAATGTCATGTGCCCTCATCAGAGCGGGTGAAGGGGCAAGGGTTTCCTGCCTGCTTCCGCCCTGGCAAGGGTCGAACTGGAGGGGGTTGGTTATGTTATAACTGCGGCCGCGGTGGCCACGTCTGGAGGTGTTGTCCAGATAGGACGTCCAAGTGACTAGGACGTCCGAGTGACAGGGACGTCGGGGCAGCACCCCCTGACCTGTTCATTATATTTTTGCAGGGCACAGCCGCAGAGCCAAGGATACCGACTCCCTGTCCTGAAGAAGATCGGCCCTCGCAGGGCAGGCCGATGAGCCCCATAAGCCTCATCTAAGGGAGGGGAACTGTTACAGGCGACCGGGTCCCATGCCCAGCCGGGACACCCCTTCTGTATATGTTCCGAGGGAGCAGCTATGGACATCTCACTACCTCCTCCAGGATGCTTGGTGGCAGCCTCCCTGGCAGACGATGGTGCCTCAGTTTCCCGCAGGGTTTCCTGGGAGATGGAGTTCTCCACAACCCTGTGGGGAGCTGGGGTGGCCGCCAGGGTGTGCTGCATGGAGCCAGGAACC
This sequence comes from Erpetoichthys calabaricus, assembly GCF_900747795.2. Classification (NCBI taxonomy): domain Eukaryota; kingdom Metazoa; phylum Chordata; class Cladistia; order Polypteriformes; family Polypteridae; genus Erpetoichthys; species Erpetoichthys calabaricus. The sequence continues at coordinate 77,098,490 of NC_041398.2, read as the reverse complement.
CACCTGGACATCTCTGCAGCCCCACCCGGAAGTGCAATTAGCCGCAGGTGATCAAGCACCTGGAGCACTTCCAGGTGGGCTATAAAAAGGGCCAGCATCCACCACTCAGGGGCAAGAGTCGGGTGGAAGTAGGACGGAGCTCAGAGGAGAGAAGTGGCATTGTGTTGTGTGGCCAAGGACTTAAGGGGTGATTGGTGCTGCAGCACTGGGATTGTGCACTGCAATACTTGTAAATATGTATAATAAATGTGTGTGTGGTGAAACCAACATGTCTACCTGTCTGTGTCCGGGCTGTTCCCCACACTGTGCAAACCACTGCATTCCCATGAAGGTTATATTCAGACATAATCAATTCATACTAAGATTTTAGAGTAACAAAGAGCCCCCATCCTAAAATATTTTAATTGATCCTACATTTTAAATTACTTTTTTTTACACAAATGGTGATGGAAAGACAGAAAACATCAAGAGTGTGTCTGTTTTTTTAACGGGTGGAGTGTCAAGAAATGCTAGTTGGAAAAAGAGGGTTGTGAGAGTTATTGTTATTATTGTCAGACATATGCTACCCATTTTCTTTGTCTCCATTTTTAAACAACTGCTAAATTCAACAACATCTCTCAGTCGGAAGCAAGGGTGACATTTTTTCTGGGCATTTTGCCTCAAAGGTAAAAGACTAAAGATACAAATATGAAGGTCTTTTACAGGTTGTGAGGGTAATCTGGAATAAAACTGTCCAGATATATTACTGGTCATACAACAAAAGCAAATTGCACCCAGTGACAAGGCTTATGATGACAACTAAGCTACAGGTTTGAATCACTACCATTTACTGTATATAATAAGATATAAAAAAAGAATACATATAGAAAGTGATTTGAGTCCATAATAATACAGAATAGTAAAACAAAAGTGTATACTGAATGTCAAGTTGACGTAGGGTTACACATTGTTATTATTGGCCTGATTATTGTCATATATTAGACATAAGTTAATGTTTAGTTAGGCTGAACAGGCTCAGGAAAACCTGAATGTGTAGTACACCTTGAATGTGGACAGAAGTTAAATAGAAAGGTAATTTGAAAGTTCCACTCTTAATATTAGTTACTAAAAGATGCCTCAGAAAAGATATGGACAATCTAAAAAAAGATCAGGGTATTAGTCATTATGCTATTGTCTTATAATTATCCATCATAAATGAAATATAGATATTGGACATTCTAAGCCCATCCGTTGTATATCACACTCTCTGCTTTTGAGGAAGGGAAGGAGAAAAAATATAACAGGATGTAAAATTAACATTAAAATTATATTACATTAAATTATGAAGTAACATAAATTGAGTTTATATGTAAAGGAGCTATGCATGAAAGCCTACTCTTATCTTCTTTGTTCTTTTTTCTTCTAAACTCAAAATGTTGCATGGGAGCATCATTAATTATTGGAAAATGCATTAATTTTAAAAAGATAGTTTAAGCAAATTTTACTTGTCAGAAAATATATATTCACAAGACTGATTACTGTGTTCCTAAGATTTAAATTTTACTTTGATAATGAATTTTATAGGAATGTGATAAGAAATTTATCTTTTGAAAAAAAAAAAAACAACTGTTCTTAAATACTTGTGCTCTCCCTCTTGAGGAGATAAATGTTTCTCTTGGGCTCTAAAAGCCTTGGAACCTTTCTCATGAAAAAACTGTAGGGCCCTTTTATGTTCTGTCATGCTTGGAGTGAAGTTTAATCAATCCACTGTAACCAAAGAATTTTGTTTTATGCATATAAAAATAAAAAAATAGTCATTCTGAATTTCCACTACCCCTTTGAAAATATTCATATGCTCTTAAATATTTTGCTGCATTTCAATTACAGTACATCACAACCATTACTCATAGAAGATTCCAATTGGTGTTTTTATTAAAAACATTTTGTTAACATAAAGAATTCAGTTTACCACCAATAAAGTATAGCAACATAATTTAAACTAGGCCAAAGATTTTGAAACAAATTGCCTATTAAGAAGTAATAACATTTTTTGATTTTCTGGTCTGTTTCTAAAGATACTATTTTCATGATGCTGAGAAACAGAATTTTTTTATTTACTATTAGATGTAAGGTGTCAATTGATATAAATAAAAAATAAAAATGTATTCAGTATTTAATGCTGAAAAATATCATTCAAGTTCTACTATATTAGCCAATTTTTGAAAAACATGGTTACATTTTGAGGAAATAATAAAGTTTTTTTCTCCTGGCTTATATCTTAACAATGTATGATTTCTTTTGAAAAATATAATAATTTATGTTGCTAGTATGTGCAGAAAATATACCACTTTCACTTGGGGGGTGTTATTTTCTGTGAGTAAGTGCTTTTGAACTGCCTAACTTAACATTGTAATTTTAAAAATTGTTAAAACATAATATAAACATGGTGACTTAATGATGTTGTAATTCATAGAAGTAAGAACTGTTTTAAAGCATATTGTATTTGACATAGTTATTTCTTTTACCTAAATTTAACTTTTTATGAACAATTAATTTAATATGCAAAGAAACACACTTCACGGGAGATCCTAAGACATCACAACAGCAAGAACAGCTTTGGAAGAATTATCCAATCTGTTAACAGTAGAATGAGCACGTGTTTCAGAAGTAAGTTTTAGGATGTTCATTATCATGCAGCTTAAAGGCTGGTAACTAATATCATAGGGATTTAGAGTAAGTAATGGTTTGTGAAAGTATAAACTACTGCTGGTATAAATGAAGAGCTTGTGTGTCACAATGATCCTTAGAGTCATATTATCAGGAGCCTTCTGCTCCTTCTTTGGTTATCATGGTCAAATGTTGAAATGGATCAGCCAAATAAAGAGCTAAACTAAAATCAGACTGCCATGATGGTTCTCAGCAAATCCTATCAATTCTTTCCCAGAAGAGGGATCCTGGGACCCAATTCTAAAGGAAGAACTTCGGGTAGTATTTCCTGGTGATTACATGGTTGTTGGATAACCTATGTAGCCCAGTCAGGCTAAAAGAAAACCTTTAGAGCCACCATGTGGGCTTCACAAGTGAACTGTAGGAGTCAGGATGCAAAGCTAATTGTGATAATGTAGACTGGTTCATTGGACCTCTCCTGTAGGGATGGAGTTGTTTCTTATTTGGGAGGTTGAAAAATACAGTTGTAAATTTGGATTTCTATGCTTAACATGGATTTCCCATTACAAATACCATGTTCATATACAAGATTACTTCATAGTCCTGTAATCTCTCAGAGATTATGCATTCTGGTGCAAAAATAAAACTGTTTAAAACAAGGTTGATTGATCTGTGCCCAACAGGATCTACTGTCTCCTTTTATGTTGTATCTTTATATCAAACAATGCCCTGTTTTCACTTCTGATTTACTTAAGACTTTTTTTGGTTGAACATTTCTTTTTGTCTCTCTTTTTGCTTGTTTAGCAATCAATAAGGTCATAAAGGCACAGGTACACCTCTTCTACCTTAAATATTTTTTTCTCTTTCCCCCTTACTTCTTTCCAGCACAGGCAATTATCCTTAAGCACAACTGTTGCAAAAGTCATGTTAGTTCTCAGTGGAAACCTGCTGATTCTACATCTTTCATTCATTATAAATCTTGTTTCCACTTTAAATCTCCATGGCTTGGATTAACAGATTATCCTGCCCCAATAGTTAGCGATGGACATTTTCAGTAAAACTGGTTAAAATGTCTACTGTTGTTTACAGTGTTGCATTCTAGACCTTGATAAATTCCGTTCCTCTTTGATTTCTTTCTTTACCTACTTTTTGCTGGGCCTAATGGGCTTAGTGCCCGTCTTTCATGTTAGCACGGGCATTTTTGACTGTTTTCTGATGTGTATTTAGATAGATAGATAGATAGATAGATAGATAGATAGATAGATAGATAGATAGATAGATAGATAGATAGATAGATAGATAGATAGATAGATAGATAGATAGATAGATAGATAGATAGATAGATAGATACTTTATTAATCCCAGGGGGAAATTCACATATTCCAGCAGCAAAAATATTAAATTAAAGAGTAATAAAAAATGCAGATAAAAAAACAGACAATAACTTGAATAATGTTCAACATTTACCCCCTCTGGTGGATAGGGCTGGAGCAAAGATTTTTGGTTGGTAGGTAAGGTGGTGAGAAGGAGGAGGTCACTGGAGAGATGGTTGGATCTTAATTCTCAGAATTATATGTTTACATTTATTTTAAATTGTAATTGTTTCTTTTTCATTCTTGTTATTTAATGTGAATAAAGAAAACTTGTTCACAAAAAAGAGACAGTACAGATCACACATCGTTTTACTGCAAGTAGCACAGCAATTTGCATGCATGTACGCTGATGTCATTTTATATTGCGAGATTTTGGACTCTTTTGAAACCCTCCCCAATGGGGTGACATGCCAAAACGTGACTGACACCTCTGGCAAGGGCTGCTTGTCCATACGCGAGGGAACTGCAGGTTTGCAGCACCACAGAGGCAACCACAAGCTCACCGCCTCCTCGCACTACATGTCTGGTGCCAGATGGGCAATGTAGGGAACATTATAATGGACCTGCCCATTTGCTGTGTCTGTGTGTGGTAGAGTGCTAGATCCTGCTGCAATAAATAACCTTGCTGTTACTGTTTCGAGTTGAATAAAGCTGGTTTTCCTGAAATCCTTATACTCAACCTCGTTTTTTGGGAGCAAGACAGTAAATCACGTGTCACAATATAAAACATGAATAACAATATTTCTTGTCTGAAATCTACATATACTGTAAGAAGGAAAAAATCTTTGTTTTTTTGCATTATAATCTAACTCTACAGTAGTAATAAAGAACCTTTCAGTTTTAGATAAAGAAAGAACATATCTAGCATTAAGAAGAGAAATGTAAAAATCATGCATAAGGAGAAGTTAAAACTGGTGTCACTCAGGGTTTAGTGCTGGGACTAATGCCCCTTTTAATTTTTAATAAACATACTATAAATTATCTTGATAAGAGTATAAATAACCTGCCGGTTAAGTCAGTAAATGATACCAGTCTAGGTGGAATGGCAAATAACCTTGAATCAGCCAAATCATTACATATGGACTTGGACAGAATTTAGACATGGGCACAAATGTGGCCAAAAAACGTAATGCATGTAAATGTTAAGTATTTCACACAAGAAGTAAATATATTAGATTAAATACACAATGTGGAAGTTTGAAACTTGAAAGTAACTTTCAAAAAGGACTTAGGAGTCGTAATGAACTCTTCAATATCTATAATTGTGTGGTATACAGAAGCAATTAAGATGTAATAAAGGATATTAGGTTATACAGTATAGCCCATAATGTACAGTATAAGTCAATGGAGGTTAGGCTTAAGCTTTATAAAACCTAGTGACGCCTTATCTAGAGTTCTGTGTGGAGTTCTGGTCTCTAAATTATTAGAAATGATGTAGCAGCACTAGGAAAAATCCACAAAAGAGTGTCTAGGCTGAGTTTGTATGAGCTATGAGAAGGGATTGAAGAGCTGAACCTTTTCATTTAAGCAAACATAGAATTAAGAGGTGATATGCTTCTTCAACAAGAATAACTGGTATACAGATGGAAACTTTTATAGGGTAAACTTATGGACAAGTACAATTAGTTATTTTCACACTGATAAAACATAGACACGTTATGAATTATCAAGTAGTGTGATATACAGTAGGACTTTAGAGACCTTTAAAACTCAATATGATGTTAGATAACAACATGCTTACTGTTAGGTTATCAGTAGCTGTTGTGGCATGATATGGTAATAAAACAGCATGGTAGATTAAATTTGTAGCTAATACTTGTTCATTTTATCATCTGTCTTTTGTATAAATATTTTAAAAGGTTTTTGTAATGAAGTGCCCAATAACTTGCCAATTAGGCCCTTTAATTTTCGTTTAAGACTTGCTTTTCCATATGTAAAAATGGACTATAATTCTAGTATGTTTTTGTATAAATCTTAAAAGTTCAGTATATGACTGTTCATGTTCATACACAATACTTACTACATACATGTGGTATTAAACATAAATGCATTGTTGAAAGTGATACATATATTTGATATAAAATAATGGATTATAACAGGAAAATACGAGTGGGACATACTGTATATGTGACCCAGATTAATATTTAGCCTTAATTTACCATCAAGTCCTAATTTTCTCAATAACTAAAAATAAGTAAACATTCTTAACAACGTAAGTGTATAAGCATTTTAATATCACTTTTTATACATTTTATAAATGGCACTTAAAAGTGAAAACATAACAGGTAATCAGTTTGAGCTGCTACAATTTATTATTGAAAAAATGCATACCGTGTATACTCACATATAACTTGGGTCTTGGAAACCCGAAAAAGTCGACTCATAAAATCAAACGCAAATTTATATACCCAATCCAAAAATGCTACACTTAAATTTTTTTTTTTAGATCTTTCTTACCTCCCTCCAATCTCGCATCAGTTTTCTCAGATGCATCGAATTTTGTTGCAGCAGCGCAGTTACCAATTTCTTTCATTACTTCAATGGCATTTCATTTAAAACCAGCTTCATATTTTCTTATGATCAGATGCTAAATTGTAGATAAGGGATGCTCTTACGATAAAAGGTGTATGAGTGGTGAGATACAAAAATACAAAACAGTGCAAACGTCGCTTCAGAATAATACGGGTATTACCGTGTGGTCACATAGGCACAATACATAGAAAAAAAGGCAGTGTGCTCTGTGGTTACTCTCTCAGGTGGGCGTTAGCATGTCATAATCTCTTGGACCAATAGTGTGAGTTTTCCGCATTCGACATTATAAAATACCAGAAATTATATGGCAAAATCAAGCCCAGACTTATCCGCAGGAGAACTTATCTACTTATATACCATAATATATGTTTATGCAGGTCAAATGAAATCCCCTGTAATTCCTTGTAATTGGCTGAAGGGAGGGACCTGGTAACAATTAGTCCGGAACTGATTGATGGATATTAACACCAGGATTTCAGGCTTACAGGAGTCAAATGTAGGAGTGTTTTAACAACTTACATACACAATATGACATGTATTAGTCATGTCCTTTCAAAGTATCAGTTTTATATTTTTTAATAGAAATAATATTAAAACAAACTTTAATACTCATATAGCCTTTTATATGAGACATGCTAATTCTATACTAAAAATCATATAAATATCTTACAATAAACTATAGTAAATTATGCAGTTATATGGTAAGTATTTTGTAAGATTTACTTTTAGATTTATATATGTTACATATATGCCATATAGATTTCATGTGTAGTTTTTCTAAGAAAGTGGCCGCAATCTTGCAAGAAATAAACCATGTCCTATTGGGAAAGGGTATGACAAATATAGAACATATACTACTTATACTATAAAATTCTTAATGGCAAAATGTACTAATTTAGCATCTGGCCATATAAAGTCCTTACTGTATTTTTTCATATGGATTAGTTCTTCCTAAGTATTTTGGTCACAGAAGATGCCATTAATACAATAAACAGATGGATGCTTTTAACATTCTCTGACCCTCTCTCACTTTAGGTTCTGTCCTGGCCTAGCCTTTTAATTTGTCTTACTCCAGGTTGTTTGTCACCATGGTAAGATTCCTTCTTTTTCAGATTATTTTGGTGATTATCACAGTGCTCTTGTTCAAGACAGAGATTTATTGGCTGCTTGTCATCATCAGTGTGTCCTTGCCTTCAGAAAAACTTGCTGCAAAATTACAAAGTGTACATTTTCCTATCTTCCTATTCCTACATTGCCATATGTCACAGTATTATTTGTAAAACATAACACACTATATAGGTTTATAGTTTTTATCTTCTCATGTGCACAGAGTTCATCTATATGAAATAAAGTTATTTTAAGTTTACCTTTCAAATGAGTAATTTTCTGAACTCCAGTTTTTAGTTTTGTTTAGTCTATGGTGCTTCTTTTTCTGCCTATTATATAGGCCATTGATAGCACTTAGCTGGTGTACGTTGGGATGCCTGGAGGAAGGAGGAACTGGGAGAGCGGCACTTCTTTTCCCTGGGTACCTGGCCGGTCCTTGATCCCTGGGGGACAGCACTTCCGGGACACCAGGAAGTGCTGACAGACCAGAGATGGTTTATGCCCGGAGTGCTTCCAGGTGCAAGGGCAGCACTTCTGCCACACTGGGGAGTGCTGCCGGAAGTTCATCAGCAGGCACCTGGAGAACATCCGGAACAGGATAAAAGGGGCTGCCTCACTCCAATCAGGAGTGGAGGTGGCCAAAGGAAGCAAGGACTGTGAACTGTAAATAATTGTAAATATTGTTGGGAATAAATGTGTGTGTTGTGGACACTGCGTTGTCATGTCTGTCTCTGGCCAGGCTAGCTTTTACACAGTACAAAAGAAGAAAAGAATTAGCATTTAATTTTAAGTTTACTTCTGTCTACATTATACGAAATGCAGTAAAAAGTGTTTACATTGCAGATATTCCATCCATTTTCCCACCCGCTGAATCTGCACACAGGGGTCTGCTGGAGCCAATCCCAGCCAACAAGGCAGGAACCAATCCCGGGCAGGGTGCCAACCCACCACAGGACACACACAAACACACACTAGGGCCAATTTAGAATCGCCAGTCCACCTAACCTGCATGTCTTTGGACTGTGGGAGGAAACCCACGCAGACACGGGGAGAACAAGCAAACTCCAGGTCCCCAGATCTCCCAACTGCAAGGCAGCAGCGCTACCCACTGTGCCACCGTGCCGCCACATTGCAGATATTGATTTTTAAAAGTACTTTGTTTTCATGTAATAGATATTTATTGACCACTACAATACTGGAATCTGGGAAAATTCTTTTTACTTGGTTTAATAATATATTCATTACATTACAAAATGCTTTTTAGTAATACTAGGTAAAAAGTCACATTAAATGTGTGACTAACATGCAACAGGTCCGGCACCACATCTGCAAGTGTTACAAAATACGAGGCACAACATGTCTTCTGTCAGGTAAGAAGTTGCGTTGTGTTGTTGTATAATTGATATAAACTAATGCTTTCATGCTTGTGATAGTCAACAGCTGTATAATATTATCACCACCTAAAGACAACACAGTACTACTTATCAGAACATTGTTATGGAATTCAATAGTCACGGTTAGAAAGTAGTTTGGCCTTCACATCTCATATTGCTAATAACTGAGACCTCCCACTGGTTCAGCGATAGGGCAGGCATTTGTGCTCAAACTATAATTTGTTTGTTTTTTTTTGTCTATCCCTTACAGGCAGACCAAGGGTTACTTAGTAATACAAACTTTTTTAGTTTCAGCCTGCAGACACTGCAAGTAAAGCTGCAACCAGTTGTCTAGATTATATGAAGCAGGCAGCACCTGAACAAAATTAAAACTGACAGGGGAAGAAAGAAAATTGACAGTGCAAAGAAAACAATCTGAATAAAAATAATCAAAAAAATGTTTTCTATATCAAAACCTTCTGTCTCACACCATGTAATGGATGGTGGATTTAATTTTCTTGGGCTTTTGTTGTTCTTTGAACTGCATCAAAGTTGTATCTCCTTGAACAGACATTTACCTTCAGACAATCAGTTTTAAAGTTAGCCTATGACATTACAAAGCAAGGGACTGTATGAAAAGCCTAGCACAATCACTCCTTGGAAGAAAAGAAACAATCCATAGTTGTAATTCAAGAACATGAGCAGAAAATCCTTAGAGTATATATATATATATATATATATATATATATAGTAATAAATCAGACAACAGAGCATAAAGGTTTGGGGTTTCTGGCCCCGTATACTGTACAGTTTGCAAAAAATTATTCTCCAGGTCAGTGATATCTCTTTTAGCATTACAACAGACAGCGTGCATTGATGGGGGACCATTTATGGGGTGGACCGGAAACTAATGGATGGAATGCTGGGAAGGAATCGAGGTGCTGTATGGGAGCTATAACGTCATCAGAGGTGACCAGGGGAAGTGAAGGAATGTGGAAGTGGTGGCGTGATTAGGGGAATCCATGTAGAATTACGGCAGCATTGTTTCTGCCTTTCTGTGAAAACAGAAGAAAGAAAGGTTAGTACCCTGCCTTTGTCCCCTGGCACAATATACTATGCTGCTCATTGGCCTTTACGCAGCTCCCTATGCGTGTGGCGTGACAATAACTGTGCGCTGCTGCCTCACAGTTAGGAGACCCGGGTTCACTTCCCTGGTCCTCCCTGCGTGGAGTTTGCACGTTCTCCCCATTTCTGCATGGGTTTCCTCCAGGTACTCCGGTTACTTCCACAGTCCAAAGACATGCAGGTTAGGTGCATTGGTGATCCTAAATTGTTCTTTGGTGTGTGGGTGTGTGTGTGTGCCCCCTGCGGTGGCTGGCACCCTGCCTGTTTGTTTCCTGCCTTGCACCCTGTGTTGACTGGAATTGGCTCTAGCAGACCCCTGTGACCCTGTAGTTAGGATATAGTGGGTTGGATGATAGATGGATGGATGGATGGATATATATATATATATATATATATATATCCATCCATCCATCCATTTCTAACCCCTGAATCCGAACACAGGGTCACGGGGGTCTGCTGGAGCCAATCCCAGCCAAGCACACACTAGGGCCAATTTAGAATCGCCAATCCACCTAACCTGCATGTCTTTGGACTGTGGGAGGAAACCGGAGCGCCCGGAGGAAACCCCACGCAGACACGGGGAGAACATGCAAACTCCACGCCGGGAGGGCCCGGGAAGCGAACCCGGGTCCCCAGGGCTCCCAACTGCGAGGCAGCAGCGCTAACCCACTGCGCCACCGTGCCGCCCTTATATATATATATATATGCATGCATAAACACTTTATTAATTTCAAGCAAATTCAGTTGCTGAAGCAAAACCATTTTAATTTCAATGCAGTAATTTCTAAAGGAAATGATTGCTTAGAAGTTTAAAGTTGTCCATTATGCTACCTGATTTGGCCAGCACACAGTTTATTCTATATACAGTTTGCTTAGCTATGGTACACTGTATATAGACTGCTTACATATTATTGACACAATTTATTATGATTTTAGCACATCCTATGTAATAATGAATAGTGGGACAATTTGTAGAAATAACCATTTTTAAAATGACAGAATGAGTGCTCCAGCTCGGCAAAATGTATCTTCATAAAAGTATAAACTAAGTACTTTCAGTCAGCTAAAGTTTAAAGATTAAAATATGTAAAAACAACAAAATCTGATTAACTAAAGGGCTAAATTATGGTAAACTTTAAGCAAAACTGGAATGTAAACCAATAACAAGCTTTAGCCTTCTTGAACCAACTTGCAGATGCTCAAAACTATCCGAATCATTAAACATTTGTTATATTTTTAGGTATCAAAACATATGAATCTTAAAATAAAACTTATTTTCAACAATTATCTACAGATCCACATCACTCAACTTAAAAAATATTATTTTTTCTTTTTAAACGTATACTGTAATATCTTATTCTCATGATTGCTGCTGTCAGTGGAATACTCTTATTTTAGTTGAGAGCACATTTTGGGTAACCCTAGTTTATGACATTGCCTAAGACCACATCTACCCTCATTGAATTAGGATGAATCATTTCTCCTGGGTTTTCTGGGCCAAGTCCAGAGAAGGTCACGCTATCCTCTGTTGTAGAAACTACCAATCCAGTACGAGTTCACTAGAGCTACAAGAAAGGCACAAAAGGTCAAAGTCACTTGATTTCAATAGTAGGTCTTAAAATTAGGTACACCCTAAGGCTCAATTATGGTCTATTACTATTCTAAATTTCTATTAAAGAGCTTGACTATCCTTTTCTCCTTAGTAAGTTCATCTGAATGCAAGCTATTTTCTATAGGGTTTGGTATCTATTAATCTACAGGTTGCAAAGCAGATTTTCTATAGATTGCAATCACAGTCTTTTCTAAACAAATTGGTTTTTTCCAGTGATAAGGAATGAAAGATATCACTGATAGGAACATAAGACAGGTGAATGGAAGATGGGAATCATTTTCTTTTTAACAAGTAATACAGTTTACTTTTGCATTAAACAAGACCAAAATGATTCTTAAATACTGTAGTTTTCCTGGTTAAACTGAAAATGTTGTTGTTTACAATTGTATCTGTAACTGTTTAGTGCTTTTTGTTACAGCCTTATTTTTAAATTTTGAAATAAATCAATACCCTTTCATAGAACAATTAGGTGTGAATACATCCAAGAGTGAGAATAACAAAAAAGGGTATAAGAGGTCTGAGGTGGGCTGGTGCCCTGCCCGGGGTTTGTTTCCTGCCTTGAGCCCTGTGTTGGCTGTGATTGGCTCCAGCAGACCCCAATGACCCTGTAGTTAGGATATAGCGGGTTGGATAATGGATGAATGGATGGTATAAGAGGTTACCTGTCATATTATATAAGCAGAGATGTATTAACTGGTGTCAGGAGAAGTATTACACATTTCAATAAGGAACTGCAGAAGCATAGTTTGTAGAATGCTGTAGACTGTCGGGCTGGAATATCTAGCAAATATAGAGGATGGGTTAAGAGAAGGGGGACTAGTTATGCTGTTTAAGGGGAAGTGAGGCTTCCTGCTTAAATGCTCTCATATCTATATTTGTGCATCATTAGGGAATACTCAGACTACCAGGGTTCATTTCCAATTCTATTTTATCTTGTACAGGTGTCAGCAAAGTCACACATTTATGAAGTATATAATTGATAAGCAATCCTACCGAGAACAAGCTATGAGACCATCACCATTCAGGTGGAGGACATGGGAGAGATGCAGAGCTACAAGTACCTGGAGGTTCACGTGAACAACAACTGGACTGATCTGACAACCAGGGCCATTCTTAGCAGTTTGGGGGCCCTACGCGGTTCAGAAATGTGCTGGCCCCGGATGTGAGGGAGGGGGTCCGGGGAAACGGAGCCCCCCTGGAGCTCAGGAAGGTGTTCTAATAAACATCCGGAAAAGGCCTTAGATGACCAGTAGGCCTACATGTACGCTTGTGTGTATGCAGAGTGGTAAAATATTGATTTTGTTCTGGATCTGGTTAAGGCCAGTAATATAGGGATATTTCATGATTTTATTTTATGGGGATCTCTCTGAATGAATCCGAAACAAATCTCTAAGATTAACGTTTGCTATAGTGCATTTGGCAAAGTTACGATGGTGTGACAATATTATTAAGGATTTAGGTGAAGATTGCAATTTGGATAATAAATTACCATTGTTAATAAGACTAAGAGATGCACTGAACTGAATTTCCTGGGACTGGCACAGACAGCTGCAGTGCCAGGGGCATGACAGGGGCCCTAGGCCCACAGCACGACAACAACAAAAAAAAAAAAAATTGCAAGTTGGGGCCGGGTCGGGGCCCTCCACGGATGCATAGTTCGTGTATGCCTAAGAACGTCCCTGTGACAACACAGTAGCACTGTACAAAAATGGCTAGAGCAGACTGTACTTGCTAAGACTCAGGTCTTTTAAAGTGTGCAGCAAGCTGCTGGAAATGTTTTATCAGTCCACAGTAGCCAGTGTGGTGTTCTAAGCTGCAGTCTCCTGGGGAAGCAACCTGCGCTCAAAAGAACCACAATGTCTAAACAAACATATCAGGAAAGCCTGCTCCATCACAGATGGAACCCTGGACACACTGGAAGCTGTTGTGGAAAACAGAATGATGGCAAAATTAGATGCCATCATGAAAAAATCCTCTCCATCCCCTCCAGGAGGCATTCTCTTGGAGACTCTTATGGTCACAGTGGATTGATTGATTGTTTGAATGTATTATCTGTCCCTTGAATCTGTATCCTTGTTTTTTATGTTTCTGCTGCTGTATGCATCAGATTTTCCCAATGAGATTAATAATGTGTATTTAAACTAATCTAATCTACACAGTGGTCTGAGCAAGAAACTGGTTAAATGCAAGGTACTAGTGCAGTATATCAGCATATACTTCAAGAAGACTTCTTATAATTTTTACCATGACTATTATTATAATGTCTTGACTTTAATTATCTTACAAGTTGGTAGTACTTCAATTTAGGGCTAGAAAAACACAGCCCATTCTTAATATATAGGTGTACAAATTATGAAAATCCAACAATTTCAATTTTTCTTGGAATTTCCTAAAACAAGCAAGTAGCTGGGAACATACCAAAAGTATGATCTGTGAAGGTAGCGTATTCTTGTAAATAGCATCTACTCTAATGACTCTCCATACTGAAATATTTTGCCTTTTCTACCTGGATGGAGATGCTTATCCACCTGCAAATTCTGAAAGAATCAAATCCCTCTCATATTCTTCATTTCCTTATTTTAATGGCTTCTCTCCCTCTAGACTGAATGGCCTGCTGTGTATACTGTAAGCTTTTTAAAATCAATGGTGCCCGTACTTAGATGGAGGTGGAAATTGGAGAGCAACACATCACTTTGACCAAAAGAATGATGTAATGGAGCATGTAACACATGCTGTTACAATATAAACAAAAAAGCACTGCAACGGTTTTTTGAATTCTATTTCCTTTGATATTGTACTCTCAATGCCCCTTTGCCACATTTAATAAGATTTACAAATTTAGTGTCTATACTATGTTGTTAGCACATTTGATTTCTTGAAATTGTTTGAGACTTTAAAATAGTTCAGTTAACCACTTTACTATGGTAGGTTGCAATGATTTTAGGTTTGGGGTCACCAAAAACAAATCCATGTAGTATTTCATTGAAAAGAAGCAGCCACAACTTTTAGTCTTACTTAAAATGATGACACCTTTCTGAAACTCTCTTTTTGGCTATTCCTATATCTATTACACTGGAGAACTGACTTTTCTGTTGCTACCATGGTGCCAATTTTAATATGTTGTCTCTTACCTCTTACTGTTAGATCATGGGAATTCTGCAAAATGGTTGTTTTGTAAATGTTTCCTGTTGTTTTTATAGCAGGATTGAGAGCAATACTTGTAAAAACACTTTTAATATCTTGCATGCTGTATCCTTCGCTCTGGTGCTTGCCACAATGCATACAATAACACAACAAATATGCCACCCAAGACAAATAAAAATTAAGAGGGATTTGAATTTTTTTTAATTAATTAGCATGGCATGCCGTATACTGGTACGTGTGCTTCGTATACAAGGCAATAATGACTCTGTAAACCTGTAAATAAAAGTTAAACACCAGCATCTTTACATGTTAACAACAAATCAAAGTAGCACTAGAGGTTAGTAGGAAATAAAAAAAATTAAAAAATGAATGCCTCAAGTTCACTGAAATTTCAGCAAGTTAATCAGACTAAATTTCTTTGTCAGGCAAAGGGAATATTTTGGCCTGGGTAGGGGAGACGGGTTGAGTGCTCAGTTTGAAGGATTTTTATTGGAAAATAATGTTTGCAATACTGAGGCAGTTATTGTTGTCTAATTTGCACATTTTTTATTTTATTTTTTTTTATTTTGCAATTTTTTTTTACAGTTCCTTAAAAAAACACACTTTAGCATGTTTAACATACAAGTTATGTGGAAACTGTGCTATGTGCAAGCACATCATCATGATGTCACAGTGCAGCTAAAAGTCTAGTAGGAAATAATCTTACTGATCCCAATTTGGGAATGTAGGGGTCTTGCCTTGTATGATGGGTGCTCATGATGGGCAAAATTTAGCAGCACCAATACACAGAAAACAAACTGACAGCCCAGGCAGAAACACAGTGTCATGTACACTTAAAGAAAGGAGCATGTGCAAGGAAGTATACTGAACCAAAAATAATCAGGAAATAGATAGATAGATAGATAGATAGATAGATAGATAGATAGATAGATAGATAGATAGATAGATAGATAGATAGATAGATAGATAGATATATAGATAGATAGATAGATAGATAGATAGTAGATAGATAGATAGATAGATAGATATACTTTATTAATCCCAAGGGGAAATTCACATACTCCAGCAGCAGCATACTGATACAAAAAAACAATATTAAATTAAAGATGAGATGAATGATACAAAAGAATTCGACCAAAAAACCTTGGTGTTGGGAGCTGTAAGGTTTCTGGTTCCAATTCAGCCCTCTGGCTTGTTCTGATTGAATCTATAAAACTGGAGTCAAAAGGCATGAATATCCAAAATACATACCCACAAATCTGGAGCATACACCTTTCAATGAACTAAACAGTACATTTTAACATCACAACATCTAGATTCTATAACTTTCTTGGTCTTGCATGGGAAAACAGTTGATCCCTGGTGTAGCACAACTCTTGTAAACAAGGAGTCTTTAGATTTAAGTTAAATAAAATCTGTTCGACCACCCTAAGATGCAACATAGGAGCACAGCGCATGAAGACGCCTGGGTCATGTTTCAATAGCTGCTATGCTAAAGTTTCTTTGTTCGACAAAGGCTTTAATAAGGTAACATCATTACGCTTTTGCTTCATTAACATATACCTGATAAGTACATAGAAATCATGTAGGTCTGTGCCATATAGAGAATGCAAAAACATTATGGCACTTAGTTATTTGATGAGCTGCTGGCATTACTCAAGGACAAGGGCTGTGTGGCTGCACCCTAGAATTATTACAGCTTATTTAGTCCAGTTAAAGAAAAACCTCCAAAAGTCCAAAATTTCAATCACTGATCAGAATCTACTATAATTAAAGGAGGGGATTATGACAGACAAACAGAAGTGAGGTGTACATAAAATTTAACCTAAAAATGTGAGATGTTAGATGCATTCACTTGGCAGGGCCATTTTGTATGAAACAGATCTCACCCTCTTATATAAGCTTTTTTGGACTTATTTACCTTGGTGCCAGCTTTTGGGATAGAAATCTCCAGATGATACTTGTGCAGACAGCCTTACCTTCTGCCCAATCTTAAAATTTGGAGGAACCTTTCTACTTTTGTCAGAAAAGATCTTGGCAGAGATATTCACCTTCAAAACGTTCTCCAGAGTGACTTGCCAATTCATACAAATACTAATTAAATGCTCAGGAATACTGGGCAAGAAAGACAGTGAGGATCTCATAGTTAACAAAGTGGGCATAAAATCCTTATTGGTTTTCAAAAGAGACTCTGCTTGTGTAAATAGTGATTAACAAATTCATTGAACATTTGCTGACAGTCTTTTACAGTGGATAACATCTATGTAGTTCTTCAAGCTTAATTGACTCTCTTGTGATGGTTGCGGTTTGCTCCAGCACCCACAACATCCTTGAACCCAGAACCGTTGACAGGCATGACAGGGACAAACCAGTGCAAAAAGGACAAATAACCCAGCCATAGATGGTACAAAGTGCATTGTACTTTTATTTTTCCAAATCCAAACAAAGGTGCAAATCAGTGCAGTGCAATGTTCCATAATAAAAAATATATACAGTATATTCACAATAAAAATGTCTTTTGTGAAGGTTAAAACTTTCAATAAAAAATTGATAAATGATCCATAAAAATAAAGTGAAGACACAAGATCTGTCTTTCTTTAAAACCCTATCTTGCTCTCGCAACCTGAAATCTCCTCAGCTCAACACAAGATCGCCTCAGCACAAGGAGACGTCTACTGACAGGTCCAGTCTGCTTTCTCATGAACTTGCAAACCCAGCCACCACGTTCAATCACTACTGTAGTGTTCCAAGCTCAAACATTGTCACTCACTGCTTTGTCTTGGCGTCTGCACGGACCCCAAGAGCTCTGCTTTGTCTCCTGCCTGCCAGTATGGCTGGAGCCCACTTGGAGTGGTGGGTCACTCTTACTTGTTGTTCACTCAACAGAAGCAACCCTGTACCTCGAGCATTCAGCACACGCTCCTCTTTTGGCTAAACTTGACCACCTGTCTTCATCCTGCATCACCTGCTTCACCTCGATCCTGTCCCTTTTCTTTACTTAGTTTCTTTTTTTTCTTTATGGCAATCCTACTCCTGTTTCCTGCTCAGACTCCTTTTATTCCTTTGGTGCAGGTGCTGCAGTCACAGACTCCAGTGTGCTAATGAGACAATTGGCCACCTTACATGTATGCATGTGATTGTTTGGCCAGCTGATACTCACTAGCAACCCGGAGCCACTCTGACACACAACCACTTGCACCCATTGTTCCCCCATGCCTGAGCTCGCTGTTAGTTTATTTAAAACTGTGTGCAGAGGGTGCAGACCTGTAAATACCTGGGAGTGTAGCTGGATGATAAATTGGACTGGACTGCCAATATTGATGCTCTGTGCAAGAGAGGACAGAGCTGACTATACTTCCTTAGAAGGCTGGCGTATTTCAACATCTGCAATAAGATGCTGCAGATGTTCTATCATTGTGGCGAGCGCCCTCTTCTACGCGGTGGTGTGCTGGGGAGGCAGCATAAAGAAGGGGGAAGCCTCACGCCTGGACAAACTAGTGAGGAAAGCAGGCTCTATTGTAGGCACGGAGCTGGACAGTTTGACATCCGTGGCAGAGCAGCAGGTGCTGAGCAGGCTCCTGTCAATCATGGAGAATCCACTGCATCCGCTGAACAGTATCATCTCCAGACAGAGGAGTAGCTTCAGCGACAGACAGCTGTCACTGTCCTGCTCCACTGACAGACTGAGGAGATCGTTCCTCCCCCAAACTATACAACTCTTCAATTCCACCCGGCGGGGTAAACGTTAACATTATACAAAGTTTTTGTCTGTTTTACCTGCATTTTTTATCACTCTTTAATTTAATATTGTTTTTTATCAGTATGCTGCTGCTGGAGTATGTGAATTTCCCCTTGGGATTAATAAAGTATCTATCTCTCTCTCTAAAACTGCTCATCATCACATACCTAAATGCATCTTACCACATGTCAGTTTGACTGTTACTTTAGGGATGATAAGGGGATGTGTATTGATTTTTGCACAAAAATATGTACAAACACAGCAAATAAACCGAGGACATTACATAATCCATGTAGCTAATAAAAATCCTGACTCAATATTCTGACCAGTTCCTGAGTTGTAGGTAGCTTCTTCAATGAAATACAACATGCTACCTTAAAAAATGTGTCCACTACAACAAAAATGGCATTGTGACTCTCTGAGGATGGAAGGCTGGTTTTAACAAATATAGTTATAGGTTTCCACTGTCTACTCAGGGGTTGTATTTGTTGAAACAGACCCAAAGATCAACCAGAATATCCCTTCTTCATAGAAGGACAATAAAACTACCTATGAATCAGTTTGCATATTCTTCTAATACTTGGATCATCTAACCCTATTGAATCATGACCTCAGAGCAGAACCATTTCTTTGTGCATTCTCTGGCATGAATTCAATACATATCACCTAGCTGATCCAGAACAGGCTATCTCCCAACTCATTATCTTACAATTTCTTCCACCAATCTGTTTTTTCAGCAAGATAGGTGTCCGCTACAAATCTTTCAGTAGGAATAATAGTTTCAGGATCAAAATCAGTATGACAATGATCAAATTAATGTGAAAGGGTGTCTACTTTTATATTTATATCACTGGCTCAATAATAAATCACAGACAAACAAGTTCTAGAAGATCAAAGCTCTGGATTCAGGCCACAATGAATGCTCCCTGAATATTTTAGGAAAATGGTACACCAACTGATGCCTCAGGCTCATAGAATGAGTGAGGCCTTAAAGAGGTGACAAGAGAATTGAACACATCTTGTCTGATGAGGAACAGCATGTTGTCCCAAAAATAAGTGTGGATAATTTATGAACCTCCAGTCCAGTAGGTGGCATCACCCAATCCTGAAATGAAAAGATTAGAACCATGTTGCTTCTTTAAAAGTGTTTCCAGAAAGATTCTATGAGATACAGCTCACTTATGGGTAAATGAAGGTTCAAGGATACAAGAAGCTGCTAAAGGCATTTTCAGCCTTGTCTCCCTGAAGCAGAATTAGGGTAGCTAAATTCATAAGAATGTGTTAAGTATTAAGATACACATATACATACACCTGTTTTTTACCTTTCTAGCCAGTTGCCCTATTTTCCCACCCTGCACTATTAGCCTCATTGCAATGCTAAAGAATAATTACATATTTTATCATTAATCACTCTTCATTTTACATTTCCATCGTGATTACTTTGAAATATATAATAAACTAACTACAGTTAGGTCCATAAATATTTGGACAGAGACAACTTTTTTCTAATTTTGGTTCTGTACATTACCACAATGAATTTTAAATGAAACAACTCAGATGCAGTTGAAGTGCAGACTTTCATCTTTAATTCAGTGGGGTGAACAAAATGATTGCATAAAAATGTGAGGCAACTAAAGTATTTTTTAACACAATCCCTTCATTTCAGGGGCTCAAAAGTAATTGGACAAATTAAATAACTGGAAATAAAATGTTCATTTCTAATACTTGGTTGAAAACCCTTTGCTGGCAATGACAGCCTGAAGTCTTGAACTCATGGACATCACCAGATGCTGGGTTTCCTCCTTTTTAATGCTCTGCCAGGCCTTTACTGCAGTGGCTTTCAGTTGCTGTTTGTTTGTGGGCCTTTCTGTCTGAAGTTTAGTCTTCAACAAGTAAAATGCATACTCAATTGGGTTAAGATCAGGTCACTGACTTGGCCATTCAAGAATTTTCCACTTCTTTGCTTTAATAAACTCCTGGGTTGCTTTGGCTCTATGTTTTGGGTCATTGTCCATCTGTATCATGAAATGCCGCCTAATCCATTTGACTGCATTTAGCTGGATTTGAGCAGACAGTATGTCTCTGAACACCTCAGAATTCATTCGGCTGCTTCTGTCCTGTGTCACATCATCAATAAACACTAGTGTCCCAGTGCCACTGGCAGCCATGCACACCCAAGCCATCACACTGCCTCCACCGTGTTTTATAGATGATGTGGTATGCTTTGGATAATGAGCTGTTCCACGCCTTCTCCATACTTTTTTCTTGCCATCATTCTAGTAGAGGTTTGATCTTGGTTTCATCTGTCCAAAGAATGTTTTTCCAGAACTGTGCTGGCTTTTTTAGATGTTCTTTAGCAAAGTCCAATCTAGCCTTTCTATTCTTGAGGCTTATGAGTGGCTTGCACCTTGCAGTGCACCCTCTGTATTTACTTTCATGCAGTCTTCTCTTTATGGTAGACTTGGATATTGATACGCCTACCCCCTGGAGAGTGTTGTTCACTTGGTTGGCTGTTGTGAAGAGGTTTCTCTTCACCATGGAAATGATTCTGCGATCATCCACCACTGTTGTCTTCCGTGGACGTCCAGGTCTTTTTGCGTTGCTGAGTTCACCAGTGCTTGCTTTTTTTCTCAGGATGTACCAAACTGTAGATTTTGCCACTCGTAATATTGTAGCAATTTCTCGGATGGGTTTTTTCTGTTTTCGCAGCTTAAGGATAGCTTCTTTCACTTGCATGGAGAGCTCCTTTGACCGCATGTTGTCTGTTCACAGCAAAATCTTCCACATGCAAGCACCACACCTCAAATTAACTCCAGGCCTTTTATCTGCTTAATTGATAATGACATAACGACAGACTTGCACACACATGCCCATGAAACAGCCTTTGAGTCAATTGTGCGATTACTTTTGAGCCCCTGAAATAAAGGGATTATGTTAAAAAAATGCTTTAGTTGCCTCACATTTTTATGCAATCGTTTTGTTCACCCCACTGAATTAAAGCTGAAAGTCTGCACTTCAACTGCATCTGAATTGTTTCATTTAAATTCATTGTGGTAATATACAGAAACAAAATTAGAAAAAAGTCCAAATATTTATGGACCTAACTGTATGTGTGATCTTTGGGACAAAAAACAACCCAAAGATTCCCTAACAGTTTCATTATATTGGTGAACTTCCAGAGATTTAAGCTAATTGGGCCGGAACAGGTTGTATCTTATCCGAGGCAGATGTGTCCAATGTGCCACAAATTGAGCAGAACAGGCTGGAACCTTTCTCAGGAAAATATATGGTAACTTGTTGTGTGAACATACAACTTGCATTTAGCACAAAGCTGAGTTTGTCTTTTGTTTATATATGTCTAATTACTAGATTGCAAGAAAAACCTGCTTAATGCAGCATGATTCCTTGTTGATTTTCTAAGGGAAAATTATGCATTGCTTCAGTTTCCTATTTGTGCTCTATAAAATATGTGATCATTGGTAAAATTAAAGGTGGAGTTCTTTGTATTTATAACACAAAATTACACATCAGATAGATGGATTAGTGCAGATTTACAACCACGCTTAATTACATCTGACTGAGATTGACCTTTGATGGTTTTCATAATAATATAAGTAGCTGCAATAAAATATATTTCAAATAGGGTACACCTGAATATTGTCCTATTGACGTGCCTGCAAAACATATACAGCCATCCATCCATTTTCCAACCCCCTGAATACGAACACAGGGTCACAGGGGTCTGCTGGAGCCAATCCCAGCCAACACAGGGCACAAGGCAGGAACCAATCCCGGGCAGGGTGCCAACCCACCGCAGGACACACACAAACACACCCACACACCAAGCACACACTAGGGCCAATTTAGAATCACCAATCCACCTAACCCGCATGTCTTTGGACTGTGGGAGGAAACCGGAGTGCCCGGAGGAAACCCACGCAGACACGGGGAGAACATGCAAACTCCACGCAGGGAGGACCCGGGAAGCGAACCCAGGTCCCCAGATCTCCCAACTGCGAGGCAGCAGCGCTACCCACTGCGCCACCGTGCCGCCAAAACATATACATACTGTATATATATATGTATGTATGTGTGTGTGTGTCTGTGTGTATCATGTGTTGTGGCAGTGCTCTGAGTAAAGAAGAAGAAATGTTGATTTAGCAGTTGAAACCGGCAGACTTTAAATAAAATATTTCCATGCATTATTTTAAAGACAACTCATAAGTTATCTTCAGAAGCCTTATCATCAGGCTGGATAGTTTTATTCTATTCAGAAAAAGTCAGTTTTACATGTATTTTTTTTTAAATTCACTGTAAGTAATTGAATTCTGTGCTGGCTTTGTTTGGTATTAGCCTATGCAAAGCACTTTTTATTTTTCAATGACTGATTCCTGACAATATTTCTTGCTATGTTTACAAGAAGAATCAATCTGTTCGGTTACAATGTGTGTGGCTTTAACATTTTATTCACATTTTCCAGAATCTCTGAGGCATTCAAATCACATGGATGACATTTCAGAGAATATTTTAGTTGGAAAGAATTAAAGAATTAAATTATTTTGGCCAACAATGAATAAACATAATAAAAATGTAATCATGTTATAATACACTTAATTAGCTTGAAATTAAAATTATATTATGTCCAGATTTACAAAACTGACATTTATATGTAGTATTATATGGTTTTGAACCACTGGATAACTATCATATTACTTCTCTCTTCACCTACTAGCTAAGCAAGCACATCTACTTGACCAATGCCTCAGAAATGCTACTTCCTTATAACACCTACCTTCATCTGAATTGTTCTGAAATTTCCCAAGTGGGGTGAAGAACTTTCTGCAGAGGTACCTGCTAGTAGTTTGTAACATTGGCAAGGCAGCAATCAGAACTCATGTATCAGATCTTTCTAACAGGAAATGTGAGATATGTCTCTTAAGCAATGCTCATGAGATACCACATAAGTTTTAGACCAAATAGAACACAAAATATTAATCTATTACTGCCATTTAGTTCTCCAGACATGCATTCTGTCCTAGCTGTAAATTAGCCCTTGCAGTGTCCTTAAATACAAATTCTAGTAGCAAGCTCCACTAACTGCTTAGTCCTTGATGGCTCTGTTTATTTCATCATCATGGGCTGAATAGCAAATCCACAGTCTCTCACTGGACATGCTCCATTCTTTTACAATATGCTAATTTTACTCACTCTGGGCTGACAAATTCACCTTTTTGCATTATTAATATTTACAATAATCTCACTGTGAAAAAAACAGCTTTATGTGACATGGGCATGCATTAGAAAATTATATCCTCACTGTCAAAAGCCTGAGTAGTCACTTGAGCAAAAAGAGATTGGCTAAGGCAGTGCAGAGCATGCGTTTGCTTTCCAGGGGCCTCATGTATAAACGGTGCGTACGCACAAAAATGTTGCGTACGAACCTTTCCACGCTCAAATCGCGATGTATAAAACCTAAACTTGGCGTAAAGCCAAGCACATTTCCACGGTAACTCATACCTTGGCGTACGCAATTTATCCGCCTGGTTTTGCAGACTGGCGGCACCCAGCGTCAAAGCAGTGCTACTGATCCGGTGTGGTCACCCTTTCTTTCTTAAATCCACATTCCTGGCGCGGCTTTATAAATACACTGAAATTAACTGCATATTGTTTATTAGTGTAATGCATCTGATTGTAATTAACCTGCAGCAATATAATGGTCCAGGGAATAGCCATAGTATTCCAAATACCATAACTGCTTTAGCGTTGTAACTCTCACTGCATCTTCTTTCAGCTGATCCCGTTAAGGGTTGCCACAGCAGATCATCTTTTTCCACATTACTCTCACTGCACCACTCGGAGTGTTTATATCACTGTATCTGAGTGGGAAATCACAGCAGCAGCTGATTGGAAAGAGAATTATCGGTACACAGCATGAAGCAGATGCTGCCTGAGCCACAGCAAACGCTTTAGTCCCTGTACGGACTTCGCGGTTTAGAAACAGTTTCATCCCAAGAACTCTAAAGGCACTAAATCAGTCCATCAAGTGCTCCTTGTAGAACTGTTTGTACTTATAAGTACAATTACCCCACTGTAAACTTGCACTACAGTTATAATATTGCACAACCTGCGCCACTTTATAAAGCGCGTATTTACATGTGATGACGGTATTCATTTCTAAGACGAAATGCAGCAAAACATGTTGATTATATTATACAGATAAAACTTTAACTTCATTTAAATAATCTGTATTGTAAATAATTAAACATGTGAGGACATGGTGCCGCAGCGCTAGCTAGTTCAGTAATTGTTCCTGCCTTGCGCTGTATTCTTGCTGGTGCTGACGCGACACTGGAAAGATAGACGGATATAATAATTAAACATGTACTACTAAGATATTTCAATGTTCCTTAAAAATTTTGAAGAATCGAAGTTCTAAGCTTACTGATGGCTTCACATCTATAGCTTATTGTGTGGCGATTGAGTTTTTGGAGAAAGAAAAGTAAGGACAGGAATTGGAGGTTAGTACGTTTGAAAGAGACAGTACTGCTGTAATAAATTATTTCATTGAAGGTTGCGCATGGCGCAGCAAGCTTCTTGCGTGAGACATGAACAAGCACTGCGCCACCGTGTTCCCATGTTTAATAACATGCTTTCATTCCTATCATCATGAAAAAGATATCACGTATACATCTCAGTATTTTAATTATTCAGAGAGCTGTAATATCACGAATGTAATGGATTATGTGTCCTGTCGGAGAAAGAGAAAGCCCGTTTAAAAAGCAGGTAGTGATTCTTACACATAGAGCACATAGAAGATCAAATACAGAACAAAGCATTTAACATGCCACTTTAGTTACAATGGGATTTGAGAAACTAGTAAATTAAACGATTTTAAGATGAAGTTTATGATGTTCTACTTTAATGGCAAAATAAACTACGTGATTAAAGTGGAAATTTCGAGATTAAAGTTGACATTTCGTGCTTTTTTCCCCACTGTGTGCCTTTTTTTGTCTGTACCCTAATAAGATTTCATATGACACTCAGACGGTGGGCTACGACTCGCTTTTTCACGGCGACTTTGATATGTGATTTCTTTTTTATTTCGGGCACTGTGCGACTTTGTGAAGTTGAGCCTTCGAGTTTCTCCGACACTCTGTCACTCGATCAGCTTCCTTTTGTTGATTATACCACTGTTTAAACCAACAAATAGTACGTTTTTTCCTTTGCCTCCACTTGGTATTCGCTGAAATTCTTATATTTTCTCCCGTGCTTATCCCATTGTCTTTTCACAGAAGGCTATTTATATTGATTTGCATATTCAAAGAGGCGTAATTCTGGGAGGAGTTGGGGCGGGACAGAAGGCGCGTGCACGTGCGTTACTTTTCACGCAAATCGGGATTTATGTAGTGGAAGAACGTGAAAGTATGCGTGCGCACAGATTCCTGCATCTGGATTTTTCTGTGCGTACGCACAATCCCGTTTTTGTGCTTACGCCATGTTATAGTGTGAGTTCTACGCACGGCGTTATACATGAGGCCCCAGATGATCAGTGAAAGTGACTTGTGGCTGGAGCAGTGCATGTGTGAACAGAACTGATTATATTGGTGTGCGTCCAGCATTTATCAGAACAATGGACTATATTTCGTTTCGATTCTCACAGTGTAGCAGAGCTTAAATTCATTAAACTTTTTACAAAAAAGATAACACGCCTTACCTGTCAAAAAAATGATTTCTCTATGCACAATGGAGGACATGAGTTTGGGTTTGTCTCATAGGAGTCCATGCAAATAGTACCCAAATGCATTAACTAAGATTGATCTTGTTCTATTTTTTTGAGGAGACTCTGTAACACTCCTTATGTACCAGAGTCTCCCCTCAACAAAAAAGAGACGGGCATTGAGCCCATTGTTGGGAAGATGCACAAGACCAGGGTCCAATGGTATGTCAGTGTCATCTGCAGCACCAAGGACTCAGTAGTGCAAAGCTGTTTCTGTGCCCTCTTTGACTGTATCAGAAGGAGCTAACTTAATATTTATGTCCACCTTTTTCTACTGATTACTAACTAAATTATTTAAAGTGATGTAGATGTTCCCATTAAACTTAACAAACACAAATGATACTCATTCAAATTATCTCTCTGCCCTGCTTCCATTAAGTTAGATAATGATACCATCTGTCCTCATTCATATATAAAATTCCTGCTAAAGCTTACTTTTGATATCTTATTTGACAATAATGAACAAGAATGAAAGTACACATTTCTCTATATTAAGATATCTTTCTGTACACTTATGGTCATACTGTTCTCCACAATTTTGTAATATTAGAAAAAGTTTAATAAACAGCTGCAAAACAAATTTGCATACCACTGAACTTCTACCTAGGAAATTATCAGCCAGACATTGTATCTTTAAAGATTTTCCATGAAATATAAAACATGATAAGTTTGATAACCTAGGGATTTGCGTGACCCATTTACATAAAATGTAATACTACATTAAGAGCTCTGCTTGAAAATACTAAAGAAAATTTTAATCACAGGTCATTCCTACTAGTGCCACTGGTTAGTAGAATTAATTATGTCAAAATACATATCCTCCCTAGGATTTTTGTATCTTTGTTAAAATCCCAATTTATAGTCAAAGATTTTTTTCAGACACTTGATGCCTTATATTAAATTGCATTAAGCTCTATAATTGAAAGGATTTCTACAGAAGCAGAATCAGAATAAGCGATCAGTCTACATGTTTTCATTTTTATGCATTTTGTAAAATATGTTATTGATTATTTCTAGCAGGGCTCAGTTAATTGACAACAGCATAAATAAATTCCTTCCAGATTCAAAAGAACTTTTGGACAGTATTTAAAACATATTGAGTTTATTTATGCTATTGTCAATTAACTGAGCCCTGTTAGAAATAATCAAGAAATTGTTTATGATTCTCATAGTTGAACCATAAAAAATGGTCTGCTGTAGGTGTAGTATACGTTATCACTATAAATTGTTAATTCAGCTATGTTCCATCAGGCTTTACCCCAAACTGTGACTGAAGTGCTTTAGTGAATATTCTGACTACAAGACTATCACATAAACAAAGATTTTATTCCAACAAGGTCTCTTTAGGGAATATTGGCAAAACATTTGACCCAGGAAAGCAGGTGTCTGATGACATCACTCTCCAAATTTTTCCTTCAAGTACGGAAAGATTTACGTTTTGGATTAGGCTCCCGTTTCATATATATTCATGATGAGTACATTTTGGCGAGAACTGACTTCCATTCATTATGTTGAAAACTCTTTGAAAGGTCTTGATCTCATTGCTGTCTCAGACTATCTACTGATCCATTCTTTATAAAGAACTAGTGTAACTTCGACATACTACCTATTATTATATAATAATATAGATACTATAGTAGTGAAACAGGAGAAAGGTTAAAAATCATTAAAAATTTTAAAAATGTAATAATTTGTATTGAGAAGAATTTATATTGATAGCTTTGTATCTGAGGGCCTCTTGATATACAATATTTTTGGATTTGCTATCAGGGACAACAATGTAGCTGTGATCTCTTTGCTAAAAATGTAAAAAGTTGGCAAGGTATCTCTGGCGAAACGGAAGGTAGGTAAGCTCCAATGTCAAACATTGCCACTGTATCTGATCGTGTTCAGCTCTAACAGGATAGTGTCTCCCACGTGGGGAGAAGAGCATGTGGCCGTGGTATCTCTGCCAATGAGCAGGTACCATCTAAAAACACATAGCTATGATCTCTCTCTCAAAACCGTATAATGTTACTCTTTAACAATCTCTAGATGATAATGTCTACTGAACATACAGGTATCACTAGCTAAGCAGAGGCAAGGTATGCTCCAACACGTAGCGAAAGGTAGAGCGACTCAAACGGAAGCTGGCACGTGAGTGAGGATGGCCCCGTCTGGCTCCCTACTCCTGAGGTCCCGCCTCCCCATCCCCTTGGACCACAGCCTGTCTCTCGGATATGCGGGAATAAATCACTGCCACAACCAAACTATGATACATAGTGCAATGAGAAAAGTCGCAAAATCAACCAGAATGTTGAAGCAAATTATAGGAAAAAACCCGATCTAAATCCGTTAAGTAGTTCTCTCGTGAAAAGCGGATAGTCATATAGACTGACAGATGTTGGATTTTATATATAGAGAGATATATATAAAACATAGTTACTAGAAAGTTTTTACATTAGATATTAAGTTTAGTACTTGAAATGCATATAATAAAAGATATATATTTTGATTATATTTGAAGCACAGCTATTAAAAGTATGCAGATATGTTGTCAAATACACAGATCTTTAAGAGTCCCAATATAGGAATATCCCATATATTAAATAGTATGCACTCCAAGATGGCAGAAATATATGATTATCTTCTAAGGGTGTGATATACAATAGCATCTCAGCTGTAAAGTGTTAACTGCATTGGTGTCAATTTCAAAGCAAGTATTGAACTGCTGAATATCTAAACAGTAAGAAGAGTAGAATTCCCTCTTCAAGGATATCAAATCCATAACATTTCTTTCCAGTACTTTTCATAATCTCAAAAAACCTATAAATGCAACCCAGTAGTGGAACTGAAAGTTACAGTAGGTAGGGTCATGCTGCCCTCTGCTTTCGATCTTTGATGAATTCCTTTTTATCTGTGGCCTTGTTGTATTCCAAATGGGAGATGTTCACACAAAATACAGTGATCGATGCACTGTGTTTCTCAGTAAATTTATTTCTTGTAAGAGTGGGACTGGGTTTTTGAATTGAAGATATGACTTTAATGAGTTAATGAGGGTAAGAAGCAGAACTTCAGTTCAAAAAGAAAATGTGATGTGACTTCAGTTTCCTGTTTATGATGTAAACTGATTTTGCTCAAAGTGTCTATTTAACAATACTTTAGCAAACAATGCACACTTATGCACATGAGAATTGTTTTTTTTTACCTTTTTTACATGAGCGTTTTTTACATTGTTTGTGGTTACAGCATTAGTGACAATTGGCTTGTTATCATAATTTTTGTAATCTCTGTTCCACATGAAAACACAAGGTTAAACATTTTTTGGCTATCACTACAAACTACATGAGCTAAGAAAAATATATAAAAATATTTTTTGGTGGAGTGCTCCTTTAAAATATTTTCACTCCATTATAAAGGACAGCTTAGTTACCTGGCTGAGACATATTTCAATAATGGAACTCAAAAGTCCTTGTATTTTCATAATGACTTACAATACTGCTTTTCTGTTTGTCTTCTTGTTGATTTTAAGGTTTCAAAGATCCTTAAATAAATATACAGTATATACAGATATATTTAGCTTGATGTACCTGTATCTAGATGTGTATCTTTCTTTCCTTTAACTTAATACATGAATTGTTTTGACAGCTCTTTTATCTTTGGGTTTATGGAAACAAAATAATCTACTCCTCTGTAATTCAAATATTTAGGACACTTTTGGCAGGTTTGCTTGCCTGTTATTTTTCTTGTAACTGCATTCTTTTTGAGCTTTGTTTTCAAAAGAATATTAAGTCTAAAGCATATGTAATGTATATTTGACATGTAATATAACAGGCATAGCCAGAGTATCTTTTCATGGTATAATATAAATTGATTAGACTTTTATACAGAACATATTACATAGGACAGTTATTAAAAATGATCAAAGTTCAAAATGCATTTATCCATTTACATTCCAAACTTACTAAAACACTGTTGTGGGGGGATTAAATAATAAATGTAGTACCCATTTTAAGAGTATGTAACAATTACTAAAGTAAGTAGTAGTTGTATGAGACACAGAAGAAATTAAGAGGTAAGTCACAAAAAATAGTTTTTACCTGAATGATAATATGTTTCTAAAACAGCTATTTAAATCCAGTTCTATAAACTAGATGTAATAAAGGTGTAGAAGCCTTTGCAACGGTAAGATGGTAAGCTTCAGAAGGCCTTATTTGTTGAACAGATGGTACCCTGTAATTTAGCAACTTCTTGTCAAAACTAAGAAGTCAAACCTAATTTGAGAATGTTTACAACTAAAACATCACTTGGGATTCTCATGCATCACATTCAATAGCACACATCATAACTGATAAAGCAATTCAGAGATGCCTGCTGTTTACGTGTACAGTGTAAAGCATATTATACTACAGATAGGGCTAATAGCTCATAGCTCCAGGGAACTTTGTTTGATTCTGTTTTGAGATTGCACATTCACCCTGTTTCTACATTGGTTTCCTGTAGGCGCTATGCTTTCTACCAACATGCCCAAAGTGTGATTATAAGGTTGATTAGCAGTACAAATGTGTCCTGTTATGGTTGAGTATGGGTCTATGCATGAATTTGTCCTAAAACAGAAGTGGCCCACTTTCCCGAAATGGCTCCTGTCTTGCACCATGTAATATGTTTTGGACTCCTACAATCCAGATTTGCAATGACCAGATTTATTCAATGGCCAAAAGGACTGAGGAATGTATTAAAACAATTTGTAAAACCACTGGAAAACATTTTATTTTCAGTGGCATGTTAGAGAAATTCTGTTTCACATATTTATGGAATCTTGCTCACTGACTACTTTATTTGTACAGGGTGTGCACAAAGTCCGTATACCCCTATCTTTGGGAGGATTTGGAAAGCTAAAAGTTACCTCTTAGGAATCCAAAACATCTGTATGGGTCCCTCCATGATCTCTGCATAGCCGAATAAGCCGGCAGGTTCTCTTGCTCATGTTCTGCAACATTTGCGGGGTGACTTTCTGGAATGCTGCGCAAACCGCATGTTTCAGTTCATCGTTCATCATTCGATGAATAACGGCGCTTCCACACATCTTCTTTGATAAACCCCCAGAGTGCATTATCTGGAGTTGTGAGATCAGGGCCTCTTGGAGGCCACGGAAGAGGAGCGGGATTGTTGTTTGATCCTCGTCTGATCCAATGATTCCCAAAAACATCATTGAGGCGATCACGCACGGTGATTGCGAAATGGGCAGGTGCCCCGTCTTGTTGAAACCAAACACTGTCAGGGACGCCCTGGTTTCTCAGTTGCGGGATGAGCCAGCCATTCAGCATTTCCAGATAACTGATTTGGTTAACAGAACCATCAAAAAAATAAGGGCCAAACAAATGCTGTGCTGTCATTCTGGCCCAGATCATCACGTGTGGTGGGCTATGCTCAATTTCTTCAAAGAAATGTGGATTTTCTTTTTCCCAGAAAAACACATTTCAATTGCAGGAGCTGCGATAAATCACGCACTCGTCAGAGAACATAACCTTTTCCTTCTCAGCATTTGTTGGAAATTGGTGCAGCATCAGATCACAAGCTTCCTGACATCTGTCCAAGTCGGCATCTGATAACTCGTTAACGGGCAAAGGACGGCAACATTTCATTTGCAAGTCCTGTTTAATGTGTTTTCGCATTGTCGATTCTGCTACTCCCAACTCAGCAGCACGTTTACGAGTGGATTTCATTGGGGATCGTTGGACAGACTCTGCCACATCTTCACACGTTTCATGCCTTGTGGATGGTCTTCCACTTCGCGGTGCATCTTGGACACTGCCCGTTGCAAAAGCCTTCTTCTCCCACTGCAACAACGTCCTCTTTGTTGGCGATGCCTTCCCAAAACGCACAACAAAGTCATCCATGACATTTTTGATCGATTTCCCAGTAACAGGCTGCTCATGAACCCACACAGTGGCCACCAAATGCTCCTCGATCGTGAAAACATTTGTGTCACCCATCGCTTCATCTTGGAACAACCGCCACGTTGTTGCGATTTCTTGAGCAGCTGCAGGTGGCAGCACCAGACGGGATGTTGGAAACTCACCTCGAAATACCGGGAAGACTTGGGCTGATGTCCACAGGAACCAAATTGTCATGGTTATTCCTGTAAATGCTCCTAAAGATAGGGGTATACTGACTTTGTGTGCACCCTGTAGTGTTTCCATTATAATCATCATTTTCATTCCACTTCTCCAGGTGAGCTGGATGAACCAGACCTCCCTATCCACAGCATCTTCCTCCAGTCTTGATTGTGAAATTCCAATATGGTCCTGGGACAGTTCAGGTGTATCCTTATGGAGGAATATTTGGACAAAATTAAATAAATACATGTACTGTGAAATGTTACAATATATAAATAAAAACTCAAAAATATGTGAGCATAAATAATGAAATGGGTCATAAAATATATATTACCATGCCGTTTTCTAAGCTCATTTATCATAGTTCACAGGGGGATGGAGTCTGTCCCAGCATGCAAAGGATGCAAGCGAATCACCTTAAAGAGCCATGTAAAGAGCAGAGAATCTGTCCATTGTGGCGCTCGGTGCTGATACTATATTATAAAGGCGCCTTCAGAAAATATATAGAAAATATTTCCACTCTATTAATGTGCTGCTCTATAGTCCACAGAAAGTAGGTTGCATTGTGCAAGAATGTAGCATGCTGCATAATGTGGCATAATGTGGCACACGGTCATGGCTTGCAACCTATGATGAACCTGACCCACCAAATAATCAGCCAAATCAAAACAGTGTTACAACTTTCTTTGAATGTAAGTAGCATTTATTTTTTAACCATTTCATTTAATTTGTGGTCAGTATCATATAGCACAGCCCTTATATTCCTTAGTTCATTGGCCATATCTTTTACAGCATTCACTATTGCGTTTTATGACTCCAGAACAGCATCTGTTAGCACACAGTCTGATGGTTGCCCAGTGGTTTCTGAGGCAGCCAGCGCTCGAAGATGGGCTGGGCCCAGCAGCACCATCACTGCCTGGAGTCACATCCTCAGCACGGGAGTCAGCTTTTGTAATGTCTGAAACAGAATAAACAGACAGTGGACAGCAATACACGTTTTCACATCAACTTTGATATCTGACCAGTTCTTTTTTTCTTTGGGCACTGTGCAACTTTCTTAATTTGAACTTTCGAGTGTCACTGCTTCACAGTATTACTCCATCAATTTCCTTTTGTTGCTCATGTCACATGCTTAACCCAGCAAATAGTATAATTTTCCTTCCCTCCACTTCACATTTGCTGAAATTCTTCTTTTTTATATGTGTTTTTGCCTTTGTCTTTTAACAAAACACTGAACAGAAGGGGCTATTTATATTAATTTGCATATTCAAATATATGAAATCTGGGGAGGAGTCAGGGTGGGGCTGTAGGCATGTGCATTAAAATTCCTGTGAATTGGGATTTATAAAGGGAAAGTGCATGGAACTTTGCTTACACACCATTTTATGCATTTAAATTTTTTTGTGCATACGCACATTTCCAGTTTTGTCTGTACACCATGTTTTAGAGTGAATTCTACACACAGCATTATACATGAAGCCCCTGATGAGGTGAACTATGAGTGACATTGTTCACAGTTTGGATCTTGTCCTGAATACATTTTTGTTTAGCTTAATTAAAACATGAAGGTATTTTATGGATGGTTGAAATCCATTTCTTTTCTGAGATTCTAATTGAGAGATCTCATTTGCATTATTCCCTAAGATCATCTAGGGGTAACGTTTTTGAAATTTGTTGGTAGAATTGAGAAATACTACCTGTATCATTATCACAGCCAGGCAGTATTGCTTCAGGGACCGATATTGATGAAAGAGGCTGGAGATCTGGCAGGAGGCTTTTGATTTCTAGCTGCATATAGAAAATGTAGTTTATTTTTGTACAGGATATTTTTCATTTATAATTTCAGGACAATGCAAACATTTAGTAAAAATAAAGACGAATACTCATTAACAAAAGCTTGGCATAAGCTCCTTTATAATTACAGTACCTGTAAAATTATATCCATTTGTAATAAATGAAATATCAAAAATGTTTTTATGCAGTATCTTCCAGTAAAAATGAGATGCACTCTGCCCTCTAGTTTAATTTTTGCAGAGGAGTGACTGTATTTAAAATGTACTATTTCTGATTATTGTAATACAAAAAATACATTTACTGTGTTTGTCTGTTAATGTTATTTTAGTAAAATGATTACATACATAGTTAGTTCATATATAGCTAATGAAACTGACAATTGAAATCATTAAGTAGTTTGCTGTATTCCTCAACTGCAGGTTAAAATACAGTAATCCCTCGCTATATCGCGCTTCGCCTTTCGCGGCTTCACTCCATCGCGGATTTTATATGTAAGCATATTTAAATATATATCGTGGATTTTTCGCTGCTTCGCGGGTTTCTGAGGACAATGGGTCTTTTAATTTCTGGTACATGCTTCCTCAGTTGGTTTGCCCAGTTGATTTCATACAAGGGACGCTATTAGCAGATGGCTGAGAAGCTACCCAACTTACTTTTCTTTCTCTCTCTCTTGCGCTGACTATCTGTGATCCTGACGTAGGGGGTGTGAGCAGGGGGGCTGTTCGCACACCTAGACGATAAGGACGCTCGTCTAAAAATGCTGAAAGATTATCTTCACGTTGCTACCTTCTGTGTGCAGCTTTTAAGTATGCTGCACGGTGCTTCGCATACTTAAAAGCTCAAAGGGCACGTATTGATTTTTTTTATCTGTCTCTCTCTATCTCTCTCTAACTCTCTCTCTCTCTCTCTGCTCCTGACGGAGGGGGTGTGAGCTGCCGCCTTCAACAGCTTTGTGCCGCGGTGCTTCACATACTTACAAGTGCTCCTTTGAAGAGGAAGATATGTTTGCATTCTTTTAATTGTGAGACTGAACTGTTATCTCTGTCTTGTCATGGAGCACAGTTTAAACTTTTGAAAAAGAGACAAATGTTTGTTTGCAGTGTTTGAATAACATTCCTGTCTCTCTACAACCTCCTGTGTTTCTGCGCAAATCTGTGACCCAAGCATGACAATATAAAAATAACCATATAAACATATGGTTTCTACTTCGCGGATTTTCTTATTTCGCGGGTGGCTCTGGAACGCAACCCCCGCGATGGAGGAGGGATTACTGTATATCCCATTTAATTGCTATTTCCCCTGGTTTAACTTCCTGCAACTGAGACTTCCATTCTGTTCTAACAAGAAGCCCACTCCACAGCAAATATTAATGAAGCGCACTGTTTCTTGACCAAGTATTCTGTTATTTGTCCAATAACGGACCTCAACTATTTCTGTCTTTTCTTTTATAACAGCCCCTATTAATTTGAATGTGATACATGTTTAACAAAGTAGCCAATAGCAGTAAAAATCTGCCAGAACAAGTGTTTCCATAGTGCTAGAGAACAACCAGGGAGTGTGGCTACAAGTCTAATTCCATATCTGATGGACACAAGTTATAGGAAACCTTATTGGCCAAAGCATAAGACTAAAAGGAGACATTACAATTAAAGTTAAAGAAAATAATAAATAAGAGCGATGTCATATCTTTAGAAAAGACTTGAAAATATTTTTGGAACTTTTTAAAGTTTCAGAGTCACAAAAATATTAGAAACCTTTTTTCTGAATTAAACACATTACCTATAAAAAGAAGTATGGCTACAAATACCAGAATGGCCAAAATTCAGTCATTATATTGGCATGGAAAAATATGGGAATTAAAGCTGATTAACTGTGTTGGGCCAAAGAGTCTAATTAAATCCTGAAATGTTGGTGTTTTTACAACAATGTTCTGCTTTAGATGCGAGGCAGTCTTTTAAATATGAGGAGCTTCACTTTGGAAAAATGTATGTAGAATGATCCTAAATTTGATAATACAGTTGTTTCAGAAATATTCCTACAATTAGATTTATATAAATCTACACACAACACTAAATGGTCTTACCACTGACTGTCTATAAACAACAAATTGTCTTAAATTTGTACATATGTGAATGAACGAGCACATTCTCTCCACTCAAAGAATGCTCTTAAATATTCTTATAAGGTCAAATATATTTCCATATAAATGAAAAGAAATCACCAGTAATTGACTGGCAAGTGAAATGGCAGATTATCTGAACATAATTGAATGTCGGTGTCTGCAGTTCATATAAGACTTCATATAAGTTCATAAAGGGACCCTGTCTGTTTCATGTGTCTGCAGGTTCTCACTGAAAGACTCCAAGTATAAAGAATGCATACACAAAAAGATTTTGCGCTTCCACTAAAATACCATACATGTGCATAGCAGAGCTCTCAAATGTGGAATGTAACTGCCATTGGAGTTTCCTGAGAATGGCTCTAGATAGCTGATAAACAGTCATAAGCCACTTATCCTCATTAGTGAAAAAATATAACTGATCTCTGAACAACATCTCTGCATAAATTGTTGCTGGTGAAATCTATACTAGAGAATATACAGCTATTGATATATAGTGAACGCACTAACATGATTAGTGATTGACAATGTTAGATCAGTTAGGTCAATGTCACATTTTACTGAATATTTAAAATAACGAGACACAGAGGGAATATTTTATTATTGTCAGTGATGAATTTTACTACTTTTATAATCTTGCATGC
Source organism: Erpetoichthys calabaricus (assembly GCF_900747795.2). Lineage (NCBI taxonomy): Eukaryota > Metazoa > Chordata > Cladistia > Polypteriformes > Polypteridae > Erpetoichthys > Erpetoichthys calabaricus. The sequence goes on along the minus strand of NC_041398.2, from coordinate 77,061,407 downwards.
TTTCAATAGTGTTTCTGCATCACCCTTCAGGTTACCTTCACTCTATCAAACATGCTAATGCATTTTAATTTTGATTCTCCATTTCGTCATTTGAATTTCTAGGTTTTTACTGTTAATATTAGCCAAACCGTAAGTCTCTCAACTGAAACAAAAAGTGATTAAGAAGTAGTCTAAAGCAATAGTTCTCAACCCTTTTTTTCTTGCAGCCCCCCTCAGGGTCTAGCTCACCACTCTGCCCCCATGTGCAAATAGGGTGGCCATTTTCAAAACTCCAGAAAGAAGGTTACTTTATGCTGTAGCAGTGACAAGCAAAAAAAAAAAAAAAAAACTGGCTGTCAATAAACGCAACAGCAGAACAAGAAGAAATAAATATCTTTAACAGAAATAAAAGGAAAAGGTGTTCTTCTGTTGTCAATATTTTAAATACATATTCAACAGATATGCTTCAGTATTTTGAAGAACAGGCAAGAATTTCCAAAACAGAGAACAAAATAATTGTCCAGCTTGATGTGGTGCTGGATAATGGAGGATGGGGGATAAAATGTCGGATGTCTGGCCAACCTATGAACAAGGTGTTTCATTTTTAATGAACTACAGGCCAACATTGGATTAGGGGCTCAAAATATGAAAAAAACACAAGCTACAAATATAAGTGTGAGATATAATTAATTCTTGATTTTTTTTCGAAATATTTTGAGCAATAATTTGAACTAAAAATCACAGCAATATTTGCTTTTTATTTTTTATTTTTCATGAGAAAAAATATAGCTATGGCTCAAAAAATATAATCACTAAATGTGATATTGTTTTTTTTTAGCTAAGTCTGAGTGTGACCCTTGAGACTGATAAGAAGACATTTTTTATTTTTGGAAATTTGTAATATATAAACAAAGATCTCCCCTTGTCACAATATCCAATCTGTTTTGAGCCTTTTGTAACAGATGGGGGACTCTACTAAAACCACATTCAACTAGATAGGAACATGAAAAGCCAATGCATTTTTTTAAATATTCTCCTAAAGCTATGGAAAAGTATGTTTAATTTCTGTGCTTCTTCAGAAGTTGTTTCTGAATCTGGCTTGGACTGTTTAATCGCTTTGCAGGTTAGTGAGGCATTCTTGTAATTCTAAGTCTACATCTGCTGAATTTAAACCAAATGAACCCATTAACCAGTTTTCTAAAGGATTAATATACACTTTGAGGTCATCATCGTGCAATCCTTTGGCAAGTGCAACCAATGAATTTGCAAAAATTCTTGAAAACTAATATTACACCAGAAAAGCTTTACCAGGAATGCTGTAATTGTATTTTTGGACAATATTAAACTGGAGCTTTTGTCTTGCAGCTTCTTATTTAACAAATTTAATTTGTCAAAAATATCTGACAAATACAATATATCAGACTTTGCAGCAGCAATCTGTTCCCTGATCTAATTTCCACCTACAAATAATGCAACACTACTCCAAAGTGAAACAAATTTACAAAGATAATTCCTCTTTGAGTGGACTTCTGTGTGTAGTAGTAGGCATTCAAATTTTTCTTCATCTTTTTCAATGCCAGTGAAATAGACAGCTTTGCATAGCTGCAGTGAACAGCTTTTATAACAGCAGAAAGTCTGTCACGTCCACAAGTTGTCCTCCTAACTTTTATGCAACTAAATGTTGTAAAAATGAATTGAAAATTAATTGAAAATAGTACAGGTATGTATTTTTTCCAATGAGCCAGAAATCCTTTGTACCTCCATGTCATCGATTCTTCCCATTTATAGTACACACTATTTTGTTTTTTAATGAAATAAAAATTTCCACAAAGTGTCCCTGAACTTTTTCAAAAATTGACTCTCTTTTGGTGTCTGTCTTAAGCTTTTGTGTGAAAAGCTTCTTTTCAACTAGTTTGTCGTAGTTTGAAAATCTTACATACGTCATCAGAAGAGCTCCATTGTCCGGCAAAGTTGACTCATCAGTTTGTAAGGCAAACTGTTTTACTTGTAGTTGTTCAACAAGTTTTTCTTTGACATCATTTGCCATTTCTTCCATGCACCAGGATACTTATGAGTTGCTTCAGTTCACTACTGTTGAGATCATAACAGGCACTGCAGACAAAATAAGATTCTCCCCAGTACTGGGCGGCTTACCAGCCTTAGCAATTAAATTTGAAACTATTCAATGCTCTTTCACTAAACATTTGTGTTATTGTTGGCATGATATTAAAATGATCACACAATTGTTTGAAGTTCTCCAAAGGCCTGTCTTTCTTGTCTTTGTGAAATGACTCCAATTGCATCCTATGCTTATATTTTTTTTAAATTCTATTTTATAACTTATCATGGCCCCCTTAACGGACCCCAGACTTCCAAATTATTCCTCTGGCCCCCCCAAAGATGTTCCATGGCCCCCCTTGAGAATCACTTATTTAAAGCACATGTTTTTTAGTCTGCACACATATAAGAATTTTATCAGATTAGTTTTTGATTTTATAAATCCCAGTTTGAATGATCAAATTCGTCTGTACAATTGTTTTATAAATAAGTTACAAGGAATAAAAGCCACTTACAAATGATCAATTACACAAGACTTGAAAAGGCTACTCTCTTCATTTCGAAGCAACAAAGGTTAAAGGTGAAGATTACATAATAATAAGATATGATATTGTAATTTAGTAAGGAAAGCAGTTGATAATGATAAGTAATATAGATCATGGAGAAAGATAAATGTGTATTTTGTAAAAATTGTCCCATACATTGATTCATATTGTACATAAATATGTCTCAGAAGCTTCATGACTTCATCAAACTACCAAAAATCATTACCAAAACTTAATGTGACGAGAACAGCAAACCTAATCCATCAGTGTGTCCCTTGCCAAATTTGTTGTTGGGGCCAGTTGAAAACACATAAAGGAAAGACACTTAATGAATGCCAAAGGTATTGATCTAAATCAGGGGTCCTCAATCACAGTCCTGGAGGGCAGCAGTGGCTGCAGGTTTTTGCTCCAACCCAATTGCTTAATAAGAAGCACTTATTGCTCAAGTAACACTTCTGTTTCACTTTAGTTGTCTCGCTCGTTAAGATTTTGAACACTTATTGCTTATCTTAGTCTTAAACAGCCATATTCTTGGTTTTTAATTGCTCCTAATTAGCAATAACATGCAAATGACAAAAAGAGACCAGCATTTCTCCATTTAGCTTGTTACCATTTACACCTATGTGTAATCATGCACTATTGGGTTAAATTAAATACTTGGACGGAAATTGAAGAGGAAAAAGTGAAGGACTGAGAATTACTCATCCATTTTAGCCTTCAAATCATTTGGAAGATATCCTTAAAAAGGGAAAGAAAATCCAGGATATCAGAATTACCTGACATAGCAGAGTTAAAGCACTAACAAGCCATGAAATTAAATTATTGGCAAGAATTGCTTTCTAATTAAGCAACCAGGTTAGAACAGAAACCTGCAGCCACTGCGGCCCTCCAGGACTGTGACTGAGGACCCCTGATCTAAATGGTGGAATCTGTGGAGGGGATCTGAAGTGATTAGAAGCTTAGAAGGTTGTTGAAGATGATAATGGCGGACTTATATGGTAATTAAATATTACAGAATTTCTGATTTTGCAATAATTATTAACCACCTTTTTATTTTGTTTTCCTTGTTATATTTTTTTCCTTTAATAGATTTTCTTGCTTGGTAAGAGTGGTATATAGTATTACATTCTTGCTACAGAGCAGAGCAGTAACTGATTTAATACATGAACTTAATTAACTCCTATTCTGAAGTGTTAAATTATAGTCATATCTGTATCCTTCCATATCTGCATGGAAGCTCTGATCTAAAAGATTTAAAGTGTGTGTCCTTAAAATGTTTACTGAAAATGATCATAAACAGTGATATGCAGCATTGCTGTCATTTTTTTGACATCTCTAGAAATAATGACATGTTCAAACATTACTGGAGATCAAGCTTAAACCAAAATGATGATACACATTAAGGTTTTGTGCTTTAATACAACAGTTTTCATTGCTAAGTGGTTTATTTTAATATATTATTTTGTATGACTCCAAACTGAAAAGTTTTGGTGGATAGAGGTAAAGGTCTCTGTTTATCCCAAGACAGAAACTGAAGGTAGCTGCAGTTGTAAAGTGACTGATTATACGGTTGGTTAGTCTAAATCGGTGAGCATTCAGCTACAATATTATCAGTGCCTGGAACTTCAGGTTAAAATACAAAAAGTGTACGAGTGGTAATGAACTGTGTCCTCATTTCTGTAACAATAAATGTAAAACATTCCTGCTGATCCTAAAGTACCACAATGCATACTTGCAAAAAAAAAAAATCCTTGATGGCAGGAGAAAATAAACAGAAGAAGGAGAATAATTATTCATTCACTTCTTTATTACATATTTTGAGCTTTTTTATTTTTACTTAATTTGTTTAGCTTCTTGGTTAGTCATATTTAGAAGAGATATAAAACTCATTCAGTGTGCTCAAGGCTTAGGAAAGCTACTTGGCAGTAGGAAATAATCAGTATTATCCTTAAAGCTGAAAATAATGACTTTGCATGCTCTGATTTAAATTTGTGTTTCCTGTGCTCACCACTCTTGACCAGAAACAAAGAGATTAAGTGTTATTTGTTCAATGTTTATTCACTTATAATTGCAAAAGAGTGACAGACAACAGTATTTGTAATAGGCACATATTAATCTGAGGAACACTATACCTGTTTGCAAGTGCAGAAAAATTTATGGGAATCAATGCTTTTCTTATGAACCTGGTTTGATCACAAGGAAACCATAGTGCAGTGTAGTATGTTAAGAAATGGTCTAAGGCAAGGATCTCCAACATGTCGCGCACGACCTACCGGTAGCTCACCACCCCTTTCCAAGTAGCTCACCAAAGGGTTAATGAATCCTACATCAATTTGAAAACTTGATTAGTCAAATTAGGGGTGGGCGATCTTTCCAAAAAAATCATATCATGATCTACAATCTGAATTGCAATCTATCTTTTCAATGTGGCATACACTTAAGAGAATATCCGGACTCAAACTCATGAAGACCTAAGTAACTCTTTGTTTAAAATATCAAACAATGTTGAATTCAATTGTTCTCTCGTTCGCTAGCTAAACGGAGTTATTGAACACACCCCGAGGCTGGCGAGTGAGTGAGGAGAGACCCCCCCATTAGCTGCTGCCTTTTTCTCGGATTTGCACAAATAAATTGGTACCGCAAGTGAACTATGATACATTGCGAAATGAGAGAAGTCACAAAATCAACCAGAATGTTCAAGCAAATTATAGAAAAAATCCCGATCTAAATCCTCTGTAAAGTAGTTCTCTTGTGAAAAGCAGACATACATACATACAGACAGACATTGGATTTTATATATTATGTATTAGTAAACCTTCAAAATAATGTGCAGTTAAAGTTTCAACAGCATTCTCGGCATTTCTGAGATTAGTAGAGCCAGATAACTAAAATAATCTTCACCAAGCAGCTCTGAAAATGTCTGCTTTGTTTGGGTCTACATACCTCTGTGAGTCTGCCTTTTCTGACATGAATGTCATGAAATCAAAGTTCAGAACAAGACTGACAGATGAACATTTAAGTGGCTACATTCCACCATACACCTCTCTTGTTGACTCCATGCAGTGCCAGTCATCTGACTAACTAAAAAACACATCACACATGCAACTGGACATGTGAATACTCTTATGAAGTGAAACAGTGACATGTAACAAAATGACAAATCAATAAGTAATATCTGTGTATTTGTAATTGCATTGTTTTGTTTTGAGAGCATTCATGTTTTAATTCAATGGTGAGATACACTAGAAAATGCATACAGACATGCACTTGCAGGTGAACTAAATATTTTTTTGTGATATTTTAATGCAAAATGTGAGTTGTGGACACCAACATTTTGTAAATGTTCAGGCAAAACAAACTTATTCAGTTTGTTTGGGTTGAAATAAGCTATGAGAATAAACGTTAGAAAACATGAGTAGCTCTCGGCCATTTTCATTTTGTAAAAGTAGCTCACAGGGGAAAAAAGGTTGGAGACCCCTTATCTAAGGTGTGACATAATTCCTTCAGAATAACACTATTAACACTCGGGTTAGCCTTTCAGATTAATTAACTTCATAATAGGAATCACTGCACACATCCTGTATTTTTTGTCAATCATTTTTGCAGAAAATAAGTGGGACTGGTCTCTCTGGCTCAACATGTTGTCACCACAACCGGAATCTCACAAAGTGTGTTGAAACTTAAGTGATGTTTTTAATTCTAATAAAGTAAAAAATCCAAATTTAGTTAAATAAAAACACAAGCATGTTTTAACTTAATTTCAAACTGAAAAATTAAAAAGTCTTGGTGGAAAATCTTGCAATTATTATGCATTATTTTATAAAATGTTGGTAGTAAATCCTTAAAGGGGTATTTGCTGATACATTTAAGAGCATCTTGTTTTTTAACCTATCCTTCAGAGCTAGATTCAGGATTTCATAAATAGCAAATGAGTTTAAAATTCCAAGTTTTGGTTTTACAGAATACATCAGCTGCAAAACTAAATTTCACTTTTGAATATGTGTACATTGACTGGCTTCATAACCCATGAAAAATGATGAGTACAAAACAAGTGAAAATAACTTCAATTTTTTGTGGGTGTGATAGTATCATGAGTAGTGTTGCTGAACCTGATTCTCAGAACATTCACTTTATGCGTTCATTTTGAGTTCTTCTGAGTTTTGACTGATTTCTTGCCAAACCGCAACAATGTACAGGTTAGGTAAGTGGCTACAAAAGTATCTCATTAATAATAAATATAGACATCTAATGTTGGTTCCTAATGATGGCAGGATAGACTCTTACTGGGTTATGGGAACAGTATAATAACATCTATGTGTCAGCTTTTTTGAAAGAATCTAAAACATTTTAAATTGTTTTGACATTAAATGTGCTTATTAAAAATGAATTTATAGAGTCAGATTTACTAGAAAATCTAATCTGATTTGCCATTAGTAAACGTAGTTATGGACATTGGTGTGAAAATGATCAACTAGCATCTCAACCAAGGTGTTACTGTGGTTTTGGCTCCCCAAGATCTAAGGTAATGTTTGGCTAAGAATATATTTTGTAATAAATAATGATCTCTCTTTGATCCAATTTCAAGTTTTCCCTTTTACTTTTGGTTATAAAATGTATTACTATGCTTAAGGTAGGAATAGAAGTGGTAGCATTTTTTAGTAATCTGAATTATTTTTTATATAATAATCCAATGTGGCAATGAGTTTGGTAAATTTGAGGATGTACTTCAGGAAGCCATTTTAAATTATTGCAGGATTACTAGTTAATTTATTTATATAATTAAAAGACAGCATAAGCATAAACTGAAAATGGACAGAATAAGTATTATTGCTGTTTTCATGTTTATACTGCATTACATTTTTACAACAGTGCATTCAACTGAAAAGAAAATTATGGCACTATAAAAAATGTAAGTAGCACACTTTCCAGATAGTTACCATAAATGTGAAGGACTGTACACACACATACTGCTTTGAGCCTCAATGTGGCCAATTCAATTTTAAACAGAAAGGACACATCAACTATTGTAGTGCATTCAGCCATATTTTTGAAGTGTCTTCTCTGAAGATGCAAAAGCCTTTTTTACTTCGATTAACTGAAACAGGCATAAAAACCAGAAGGATTTTAAATGTTTCTGTCAAAAGAATTAACAAAGAGTGAAGTATTAGTGGAGTACAAAGTGTCAAAGATAGTTAATTGGGTCCTCAAGATGGAGAGTATGAAATGCAGCTAAAAGCAGATGTTTATTTCCAAAATGTTCTATCCATTTTTATTCAGTTCACAAGTACACTAGGTGAAGAATATAGTGTAAGTGATCCTTCCAATTACAGCACTCTCGCAGTCAACTCACTCCAGTTTTTCACAAAATATAGCATTTTCAGATTCACATAATTCACTTAAGATTTCCAGGGGCTGGAGCCTTTTCCAGTGGCACTGAGCACAAAATAGAAAGCATCTGTAAACAAGGAGCCAGTCCATTGCAGGGCCACCTCACGCACACATTCACACTCACATTCACATTATGGAATTATGTATTATTTTATGTGTTATGCAGTATACATTTTGTATAGAAGTAGAAGTAACATGTAAACGAAAATACATAGATCTAACATTTATGTCAAGAAAGAGATGCATTATGGTATAGTTTTCATTTTTAGAGTTCTTAAGAGTTTCTGATTTCTGTCAATTGGCAAGGTCGGTTTGTACTTGTTTTCCAGACTTGTTTACCAGACAAGACTTTTTTCACTTGTATTGCTAGTTAAACCTGCAGCATGTGTAATGCTTACTGATTCTAGAGTCATATACAGCAGAGGCATCAGGTAATTCAAAAGAAGTACCCAGGGCAGGGACCTTGCTCTGTATGGTGCCAGTGGGCTTCCTAAGGTACTAGCGGTACATTTTTCTGTGCTACCATTGACTTTTAGCTTTGGGATTAAGCAAATACTTGATAGACTATGTTCTGAGTTTGTCTGAATTTTTTACGTACTTCTCTTGCAATGTTGTCTGAATGTATAATAATTGCTTTTATGCAAAAACCACAAAAAAAAACCAGTCACACTATGTACTATCGCCTAAATACAGTAAATAAAATTATGAAAAAGATGATAATGAAATAAAAATGACTGGTGTACAAAGTAAGCAACTGATTGTCAAAATAAATAAATGGAATTTAAATTAATTATTTGAGCATTCACAATGAGGAGGTGGAAGTGTTATTTTGGAAAAACTATCACTTCTTCCAGAATTTATAATTGTGGTGTGCCTACTACTAATTGTTGTGAGCTGCATTTATTGCCAGCGCCAGCTAAGTTGACTTAATACAAATTAGTTTTTCCTCTCTGGAGTTGACTTCAGTTAATGCACATGTATAATGCATTTTCCGGTACTAAATTTGCCCTACTTGAATGCAAATGTTGAGGCATGAGGCAAAATTTAATGTGATCAATGCACAAAAGCAGTAATAAGCTAGCACATAAAATATACAGTATGTTGTATCTGATTGTTACGGAGGTACCTAACATATATATATATATATTTCCCAAACTAGTAAAACTAACGAATGAAGGAACAGATATTTACTTGTATTGAAAGTTATCATGTACACAGCATTGCACCTGTCTTTTGTTGTTATTTAATGCTCGTGAGAAATGGTACACATGTAGCTTTTGGTGTTCTCCACATATATTTTACATGTGTTTTGTTTTGCTTAATGAACAGTGTATCAATCTGCTGATCCTTTCATGTTGATTCTATGACAGGGCCAATTTGGAATCGCCAACACATTCCTCTCTGGGAATGTGAAAGTAAACACCTAACTGTCTGGAGGAATAAAACATGCCCACACAGGAATGACATGAAAGTTCTGATAACTGCCACAGGATCTGAACCCAGGAATCTTCATCTGGATGTATCATTGATAACCAGTGTGCTAACTTGTTGCCCTGCTCCAAAATCACAAAATATTTCTAAATGAATTGCTGACTTCATACTTGCAAGTATTTTGCCCTCTGGTATCCCCTTAAGCCAGTTCATACTTGAGTGATGATCTGCTATAAAATGACATCTTCCAATAGCAACTTTAATACTACTGTGGCAACCTTGGAAAGTTTACCTTTTGTGATCACTAGCATTGCATGTGATAAGCCGTATCTGCAGAAAATTAAAAAAAATAGTTGTGATAGAATTATTTATAATTTATCACAGGTATTAGATTAGTGCAATCTCATTGAGATTGCACAGGTGGTGAACCAGCTGAGGGGGAGAAATGCTGCATGGATCTGTGGTATCTGGGGAGTGAACTCCAGGCTGTTGGTAAGGCTGTCCTCCTGGCATTGCAAGCAATCTTTGCTTCCATTTGGGAGACTGGCATCATCCCAACTTGACTGGAAAACGGGACTTGTCATCCCTATCTGGAAAGGGAAGGGTGATCGCCTGGATTGCAACAACTACAGGGGGATAACACTGTTCTCGGGTAAGGTCCTTGCTAGGGTCATCCTCAATAGGATCCATGATCACTTGCTCACCTACCAGCGACCGGAACATTCTGGTTTTACGCCTAAGAGGTCTACCTTCAACCACATCCTGGCACTGAGGGTTCTCATAGAGCGCAAATGCAAATATCATCAGAGTTTCTTTGCAGCCTTTGTCGATTTTTGCAAGGCATTCGACTCAGTTGAACGAGCTGCCCTGTGGGACATCCTGAGGGTTCGTGGGATCCCCTCGAGGTTGCTGGATATCGTGGCTGGCCTGTACACTGGTACTGTGAGTGCTGTGCGGAGTGCAGGCAGGACCTCTGCGTTTTTCCCAGTTGATTCTGGGGTTCATCAGAGGTGTGTTCGTGCTCCTACTCTGTTCAATGCTTGTATGGACTGGGTGTTGGGCAAGGTCGTGGGGTCCAGCAGCTGTGGGGCATCTGTTGGTGAAGAAAGATTCACGGATCTTGACTTTGCTGACGATGCTGTAAACTTCGTGGAGTCAATGGAGGCTCTGATCGGGGTGCTCGAGAGACTGAGTGAGTCTGAGTGTCTGGGCTTGCAAGTGTCCTGGATAAAAACCAAGATCCAGGCCTTTAATGACCTCTTGGGCACAGCCATCAGCAGTGTGTCTGTTTGTGGAGAGAGTGTTGACCTTGTTGAGAGGTTTACTTACCTTGGCAGTGACATTCATGTCTCTGGTGACTCTTCCTGTGAAGTCAGTAGATGGATTGGGAGAGTATGGGGGGTCATGAGGTCGCTGGAAAGGGGTCTGTGGCGCTCCCAATATCTATGCAAAAGGACAAAGGTCCAAGTCTTTAGAGTCCTGATGCTTCCTGTCTCACTATATGGTTGTGAGACATGGACGCTATCCAGTGACCTGAGACCAAGACTGGACTCCTTTGGTACTGTGTCTCTTCGGAAAATCCTTGGGTACCGTTGGTTTGACTTTGTGTCGAATGAGTGGTTCCTCATGGAGTCCTGAATGAGGCACATTACCTGCATTGAGAGGGAGCGTCAGTTACAGCACGACGGCCATGTGGCGCGTTTCTCTGAGGGTGATCCGGCACATAAGATCCTCATTGTTGGGGACCCAAGTGGCTGGACCAGGCCAAGGGGTTGCCCACATATTACCTGGCTGCGGCAGATAGAGGGTCATTTCTGGAGGGTAGGACTGGACCGCGTGTCTGCCTGGGGGTTTGCCAACCGGGATCCCGAGCTGTTTCGACGTGGAGTGGGTGCGGCAACGCACTGTACCAGTGCATGCTCCCCAACTTGACTTGACTTGTTAGATTAGTTATAGTTGAAGTAAAAGTTACTTACCTGTTGCTATACTGCTCCAGCAAGGGAGAATATGGTGGCGGGGCAAAGTTGCACTGGTGTTCAATGCCTCCTTACGAGTCACCACACTTCTCCTTCTGGAGACACTCTGCCATGCTGCCTATGCACCACCCAAAAACATGAGTGCATTTATTTATTTAAAATGCACCTGCCACAGACCACAAGTGGTCTGACATGGCTGAGGAAATTAAAGGATCGGAGCACCGAGTTCAGAAGTTTGCCAGCAGAGGGAATACACACATAGAGAATGAGAGTAGGTGAAAGTTGATCAAGTAATTTATCTGCAGAGGTGACTGAGCAGCAGGTGCGGTGTGGTTACAAACACTGTGGCACCCGGAAGGGGCTCATGCCCGGCCAGGACGCCCAGGAAGACAGGAGGAGGGCCTGAAGGACCCTGGACCCCAGTACTAACGCCACACCAGGAAGTGCTGGGGGGAAGAAGAGAGGGAACACCCGGAGTGCTTCCGGAAGGACAGCCGGTATTTCCGCCACACTGGGGCGTGTCCGCGGGATTGCCAGTGCACACCTGGAACACATCCGGGTACGGATAAAAGGGGCAGCCTCCCTTCATTCGAGGCTGGAGTTGGGTGGAAGCAGGACAAGGTGCATGAAAGAGAGAAGGAGGCGGTCCGAAGAGGCAGAGTGGTTGGCCTGGACTTTGGGGAAGATTGGAGTTTGTGACACTTATGGACATTTGTAAATAATAGGTATTGTAAATAAACGTGTGTTGGGTGACATGAGCATGTCTGCCTGTCTGTGTCCAAGCCAGTCTCCACAACACATACGCACGTGCAGGGAAAGGTGGAGGTTTAAAATAACGACACTTCACCTGATTAGATGAGGACACAGGGTGTGTGACTAAATGTCTCTTGCTATGGGGGGACCCCAGAAGACATGAGTAAGAATTGGCTAGGCAAAAGGGCTAGCTGTATAAAACTGTACTCCAGACCATTAGGGGTGGTTCTTTGACTGGTCTTCAGGCTTGCAGACACTTATTTACTACTGAGGTGATAGAGTAGAGAGAAGAGTGCTTAAGTTTGTATACTGTGTACTACTGGAGACAGTTTACGTCCAGTTTGTATATATTTTTGAGTGAAGTAATCTGTGTTTGTGAGTGTTCGTTTTTTCATCAATGTCTTTTCACTTGTTTTGGTTTTTTTTTTACTCTTTTTCTGTCCATCCTTCCTGAACTGTCTGTTGAAGAATAAGGAGAATGAAGAGACTTTTTGTTTATTTTTTGTTGGACTTCATCATCATACTTTGCTTTGGAGACACTGTAATTATTGTATATAGCACTTGTACTTGTTCTTGCTTTGATCTGTAGATATTTGCAAGAGATTGTTGTAATTAGTTCTTGACACCTCTGGATCAAACTAGAATTCTGGGGTTTTTTTTCTTTTTTTTTTGAATACTCATTATTGTCTGTGTCACCACATCACAAAGTACCAGAACATAACTTGAAACTACCTGAACATCCATCCATCCATCCATTGTCCAACCCGCTGAATCCGAACACAGGGTCACGGGGGTCTGCTGGAGCCAATCCCAGCCAACACAGGGCACAAGGCAGGAACCAATCCTGGGCAGGGTGCCAACCCACCGCAGGACACACACAAACACACCCACACACCAAGCACACACTGGGGCCAATTCAGAATCGCCAATCCACCTAACCTGCATGTCTTTGGACTGTGGGAGGAAACCGGAGCGCCCGGAGGAAACCCACGCAGACACGGGGAGAACATGCAAACTCCACGCAGGGAGGACCCGGGAAGTGAACCCAGGTCCCCAGATCTCCCAACTGCGAGGCAGCAGCGCTACCCACTGCGCCACCGTGCCGCCCTACCGACTGAGCTATCCGGGCTACCTGAACATGACTTATTAAAAAAGATTTCCTCCCAAATCATAGTAATGTTTTTATCTGAAAGCAACAATTCAGAAAACAACTAGGGCTCTGCTTACTTTAGCAATTTGTTCCATGCCCATGTTTGTCTGCATATAACCCCCCACCCAAACTCTAGTTAATTTGACAAACGTGATCACACCGTTCCGGGCAAACAGTACCATGCCCTGGCCTGCTTGGAAGAGGCATTGTTCATTAGTTTTCAGGAAGAGTGTGACATGATACCATTTGAGTTATTCTCACCTTACAGATGAATGTGAATTGTAGTTGGCAAGAAAAGCTGCAAATTCCTCTATTAACATCATTTGTCTCCATAAAAATCTTCTCAGACGTGCAGCATGATTAACAGCAAAACGCTGAGCTGCACAATCAATAAATATGTAAGAGGGTAGAGCGTTATGCATCCCTACATAGCTCCGAAAAAAACACAAAATAAGGAAAATTATTTCAACGTGAATGCTGTCACTCTGTGTTTGGATCTTTTTTTTGCTTTACACATAGTTGCATGGTGATGACGAACCAGAACATAAAGCACAGTTTAACTGCAGGCAAGCAGGGGAGTAGGGAGACAATTGCGCATGGGCATGGTACGGAACAAACATGCCTAGTATGAGTACATCCTAAGAAATCTTAGAAAGGTCTTTAAGTTTTATTTGGGTTTTATTGTTAACAGAGTTGGTCTGTTTTAAGTTCGACAAAAGGAAAACAGTACAATTTTATCAAGGGAACAGACATGGCAGTAAGACTTCCAGTTGGTGACCACACTTCCTTTGATCCTGGTACAATACCAAAGATGCAAAAATTCATATGTCATGTGTTTAGAGTTTGTTGGGATGTGTCTGGAGCACAGAGTAAATCTAATTGTGATTCCTGGTTCTCTTCTATGCTTACCCAAATTATGCACATTCTAATTACACAAAACTAAAGATCACCTAAAACAGCTTTCAGATTCTGAGAAATATAAGTGCTTGATGTGTCTTATAAAGCAGCTAAATGAGTACACATGACCTGTAAACACAACCAAATGCAAATTATTGTTTTTTTTCTGTACTGCTTACAGAGCATACATGAACAATAACTGATAATTGTGTTTTTTTTTAATGCACAGAATTAACTGAAATGACTGCACTCAAAAGCTCCAAATAGACAGAAGCACTGTGGTTTTATTTTAAATAACCCTAGCACATTTAAAATCCATCTGTTCATTTTCATTGTGCAGTATTTAATGCTGTAATTGTTTTTTTTTATTATTCAAGGATAGAATATTCTACATTTAAAATAGCTTAAACTTGATTAGGTTGTCTGTCAAAACAGAAAAATATCTTTAAATGTAGTATACTAAGCAGTTGCATACATTGAAGAAAGAGTGATCATATTGTTACATGGTTAAACATCACATTTCTACCAATTTTCTTTTTATTATGTTTGATCAAGTTAGCCACAGGTTGAGCTTGGCTGACCAGGACTTAGTATCTCAGCAACTTCTTCCTGCACTTCCTTAGGAATACCCAGACACTCCCGTGACATTTCAGAGATAAAATCCCTTCAGAATCTCCTAGGTTTGCCCCTTGGTCTTCTCCCTATTCAGATGTTTCATAATGTCATTTTCCATTATATAATTATATTATATAAGAGGTATAGTTGTAACTGCAGAACAGTATTTAATGCTGCGTAAAAATGTAAAATGCTAATTTGTTAATGCGAAATAAAACATTCTTTATTCTTCAGAGATACATCAATTACTATCGTTGTAAACCCTGTTTACAGTATAAGGCCTGCATATCTCAGCAATTTGAGAGAGTAAGGAAAACTGCCCAATAATCACATAGATGTGGAGTATTTTCTCCTTAAGGGATTTCTTAGAGGATTTTAATTTTTGACACATGAGCTGATTAACAGTTGGTTTACAATGTGCAAAATGAAAGATAAGTTAAACACATTCTAACTAGGATTTTGATCCCATGATATTTCTGTTTACTCAAGCCGCTTAACATCTTTACCCTTTATAAAGCTGCAGATGTAAGCAAAAAAAAAAAAATTGTAGAAGATATTTTCATGTATGTACCATATACTTTATTGACATTGCTGAGATAACATAAGTCAGTATCAAAAAATATAAAAATTAAAAAATATATAATATGTATATTGTAAGAGATAGCCCGGCCACAGACAGACACGACTCAAGATGTTCAAACCACACACACGTTTTATTTTACCTATGTACAATATTTACAGTGTTTAGCTCAGTCCTTGTTCCTTTTTACACCTTCACTCCTCTCTTGCAAGCTCCATCCTTTTCCACCCGACTCCAGCTCCCCAATTGGAGTGAGGCAGCCCCTTTTATCTTGCCCCAGATGTGCTCCAAGTGCATGATGACGACTTTCCAGCAGTACTCCCCAGTGTGGCGGAAGTGCTGCCCTTGCACCCATAAGCACTCCAGGTGTACACCAACCCTGGTCCATCAGCACTTCCTGGTGTACCGGAAGCGATGTACTCCAGGGTTCAAGGACCGTCCAAGCACCCAGGGAAGAATAGTACCGCTGTCCTGGTCCGTCCTTCATCCAGGCGTCCCGGTGGGGCAGGGTTCCTGGCCGTCTGTTACAATATATACATATTAAAACTAGCTTCCTAAGTACATTTTGAGGAGCTCACACACAAAGATGTTTTTTTTTAGAACATTCAGAAACATTTACATTGAAGATTGTTAGTTACCATATGGTGGCCCAATAAGATAACAAGCCACATCCTCATAATTGCCATGGTCATTCAAAATGTCTTGAAAGGTGGGTGACAGAAAATTAAAAACAAAACTGTGCTGTAGAATATCAATAAAAAGACATTTGAGTATGTGAAAGATGTGCAAAATATGGGCAAAAATAGATTTTGCAGCAGACAAAACTCCCGAATCATTTGGTGTTTGAATGCATGTCAAAGCGCTCTCTACCCTAAGCTAGAGCCAAGGACTATATAATCAGATCATTTACAAAATGTATTTGTTTTGGAAGGTTTCTCGATCAGGTTTCTGATCTTTGTTGCTGACCCATTTAAACCCACACACCTTGAGAAAAAGTACAACAATACTTGAGAGTTAAGCACGAACTATAAGAATTATATGCACACTCAATAGCTTATTTATATACTTTTAAAAAATGTAAGAAATATTTTTATTTTAAAAGTTTCAAATTTCATAGAACAGAACTTTCATAGGAGCAAGTGGACTCTTAAAGCAACATGTCGGTACATATGATAGTGGTGTTCATTTTTCTGAGTTTCACATATCACACTGAGTATTTATTGATTATATAATTTTTTTTTAAATTTAGGGATTGTTAATAAGATGTCAGTCACAAGTAAAACAGCTGTTATTTGTTGATTAAGTTTGCAGTGCATTTGTTTAATTAAAAAGCACTGGCACCTTTTAGAAAAGTGTGTAGGATGAGCGAAACAGATGAGTTTCATTCTGCATTGAATTTTGCAATCTCAAAACTCAGAAATATTTTGGGGAGGTAGTCAAACAAAAGTGGTTAAAAATCTGTCCATTTGTATTGTGTTGTGTGTTTTATTGTTTTTTAGCTGATGTCTTGTATGTTTGTAGTACTAGGTTCGGTGTCTTGTATGACACTGAAATGTACCACTACTACATGGAGTTGAAGACCCGGTGGAAGAAATTCACACACATGGACAGCAACATCTTCTTCTTAACGAAATGCAAAAAGGAAAATCTTATCCCAAAAGGTATCATGATAAGGTGATAATTTTTTACATTTAAGATGTCTCACTTAAAGGTTTTCTAATGTTGTATCTGTCCTGATGTGTATATAAACACAGGGAACTCCAGTTTCTGTATTACATCTTGCTTGAAGAAGGAGCCTGAGTTGCCTTGAAAGCTTGCATATTGTAATCTTTTTAGTTAGCCAATAAAAGGTGTTATTTTGCTTGACAGGTGGCACGGTGGCGCAGTGGGAGCACTGCTGCCTCACAGTTAGGAGACTCGGGTTCGCTTCCCGGGTCCTCCCTGCGTGGAGTTTGCATGTTCTCCCTGTGCCTGCGTGGGTTTCCTCCGGGTGCTCCGGTTTCCTCCCACAGTCCAAAGACATGCAGGTTAGGTGCATTGGTCATTCTAAATTGTCCTTGGTGTGTGTGTGTGTGTGTGCCCTGTGGTGGGCTGGTGCCCTGCCCGGTGTTTGTTTCCTGCCTTGCACCCTGTGTTGGCTGGATTGGGCTCCAGCAGACCCCCGTGACCCTGTAGTTAGGATATAGCGGGTTGGATAATGGATGGATTTCGCTTGACTTTTCACCACATCTGTAATGGCTAACATGGTACAACACCCTAGTACTATGGTCAAAATAAAGTAATTAAGTTTCTTTACATTTTCAACAGAGTTGCTATTGATAATAAAACTGTTGCTTTCTAATACATTTCTTCACAGTTTTTATAAATTTTGATAGAGTTCATTATTTATCATATATGCATAGACCTATACTGCAGCATCCTAGTAATTTATGGTCCAATAGTCCAGTTTGTTAAGCATGTATATCCATCCATCCATTTTCCAACCCGCTGAATCCAAACACAGGGTCATGGGGGTCTGCTGGAGCCAATCCCAGCCAACACAGGGCACAAGGCAGGAACCAATCCCAGGCAGGGTGCCAACCCTGCCTGCAGGACACACCCACACACCAAGCACACACTAGGTACAATTTAGAATCGCCAATCCACCTAAGCTGCATGTCTTTGGACTGAGGGAGGAAACTGGAGCGCCTGGAGGAAACCCACGCAGACACGGGGAGAACATGCAAACTCCTGGCAGGGAGGACCCAGGAAGCGAACCCGGGTCACCTAACTGCGAGACAGCAGCGCTACCACTGTGCCACCGTGCTGCCCTAGGCATGTATATGGTGGCACCAATAATTTTTAGTTTTCATTTGCTTTTTCAATATTTCTTGCAAGTTCATTTGTAATTTTATTCTCTTTACTGAATTAGTTTCTAACTCACACAACCAGTACATAAAACATTTCTACACTGTACTTTGAGTTGCCTTTTCTGGCAGCATTTTTTACATTTTTGGGCAAAACTCAACTCAGGAATAACAGGAGGTCTATTATAGAGTAATTCTAAAAGCATCAGCAAGATTTCTAAATGTGCTTGCAGTTGCCAGCAGCTGTTTTCCTCTTGCTCCAAGCACCTAGTTGGGCCCTACCTCTAACCTGTAAACTTTTGTTCACTTTCATTAATGTTTATTATGAAAATAATTACATTGGAAACCATCTTCTCTTATGAAGGAGCATTTCAAAATAATTGCTTATACTGAAATTTGATTCACATCAGGGAGGAATGCAAAACTGCTTTATTTCCAGGGAAGTTGCAGCACCATTTATTTAATATATGCTACAGTAGAAGGAAAATACAAACAATACAGTAGTTATGAAAGGGTTTGCCAAATAAATCATTACAAATTCATTGTTTAATTAGGAAAGTAAATACAGGAAATCTAAAATAATTAGTGTTAACAGCAATGGAAAAACACCATTTTATTCCTTGTCTAACAGGTGGCAGCAAGATAATTCTCTTTTTCAGACAAGCTAGTAAATAATAAGGTTCATGAGGATGATATGGGCTTCTTTTTAGTTTGAATTCAAAGGAAAAGCATCTACTTTAGCAGTCAGAATGCCTGAAAAGTTTCATTCATTCTCCCACCGTTTTGCCTAAGTGGCTTCATTAAGCTGCACAATTGTGGTAGTGAGGAGTAGATGACTGCTTTCTCTGGTATGAATAGCCTGCCCGACGCCAGCAGTGATTTGCATTTTTTTAAACTGATGTAGAAAGTGCCATTTAAACACAAAATAGCCAAATTTGAATTTATCACTTAATCCTTATCCATACTTTCTCTCAGCACTGCACCCGAAAAAGAAGTTACTGCATTTTGGAAATTAATATCCATGAAACAGTTTATATTTAATCAAAGAAAGCATTAAGGACAATTATAGTTATGCAGTAAGGGCTGTGCTGTTATGTTATGTTAAATTAATGATTTCCACTTCAGTATGCCACTTTTAATTAGCTGCATCCCTAGTTACTTAGCAATGGCTATTAGTGTTCCCACCTGAAATGCATTCAAATTTGGTATCTAAGTTAGTTTAATTCTACTTGCCATTACTCATTCATTGAATTCTTCCAGAGACTCTCTTCCTAATGGTAAAGGGTGAATGTTTTAATGAAGGTTAAGATCTTTAAAGTTTAATGAAGGGCAAAGTTTAGTTCAACTGTGGCACCACAAATATTGTATTAGTCATCTAAAACCTCCAATGAAATTCTCTAACAGCATCTTCATAAAATATAGCAAATGCTGATTTTTTTAAAATTCCTTTCATATTTACTGATTATTTACAAAAGTAATCAACATTCAGTGACAAAGCAATTGCATAATACAGCATTCTCAACCCTTCTTAATCTACTACAGGTCTTGGAGGGCCAGATACTGTACTTGTGAAACTTGATTTTTTTATTCTCTGGCAATGCGCCACAGGTAGGTTCAAGCCTTCAATCCACATACAGTACACAAAGCAGCTTTTTTTGTCAGTTGATCTGAAAGAAAACTCTTGTCAGCTCAAGTGGTTACTTGGGCTTCTGGCTGCATGGATGCCTGCTCTTCATGGTGGGCTCTTTTCATTTCAATTCAGCTTCACTCAGCCTTTACAAAATCTCACCTTCTGTGGCGAGGTGTACATCTCATGATACTTTTCCTTGGTCAATTTAGACAATGACATCAAAATAATCAAGTTCCCTTCATTCATGTAAGATCCTTGTCAAAGGTTATCCACACCCAAGTTTGCACCCTACTTGAAATGTGGAAGGCAAACATATTAGCCAGTTTAGCCAAAGGAGAACTTCATAAGCTAAAGTACATAAATGGGTTCTTGAATGTAACTATCCCAACAGCAGTGTATACAAGGCAAGGACCAGATATGGATGTGCAGCAGCTTTTCACAGGGCACATTTACATTGATTCCAAATTGGTTTTACATGAATCAATTAATCAATCAACCTATTCAAATTATTTGGTACCTTTTTTTAACAAATACATCCTGAAGTGCATTCCATACAGATATACAATGATTAAAACTTTTGCAACACACCTATTACAGTCCTGGTTTGAATCCTGGCCCCTGGAGTGTTTGCATGTCCTTCCCGCATTATGTAAAATTTGCAATGCTTAACATACATCCCTAATGTTTTAACTGAGGAAGTCTATTCAGAAAATAATTCATTTGGCCAATTCCATATTAGTAGTGCTGGGTATCATTTTGTGCATCTGTCAGTAGTATGATGCGTCAAAAAATACACATTTTGCCTGTGGCCAACAGGGGGCACTGCAGAATCCCAAACCCTAGACACAACCTCACAGACTTAAGTTCTTTTAAAAATAAAATGTTTATTCACACCTATTATATTGCACAGAGGCTTCAAAAGTGATATAAACCAACCACAATTCTTTTTCTCTCTCTCTTGTCTTCCTCCACACCTCCCAGGAGAGCTTTGGTCTCTTACACCTGAATCCAACTCCATGGATGATTTTGAGCAGGTCCTTTTATCTTGGACCTGGGATTACTTCCAGTGCCAGAGCAATGGAAATCCCTTAACGTAAGAAGCATAACTCCCTGCAGCACCCTCTGGTGGCACCCACTAACCCCAGCAGGGCTGCCCCACTGCACTACAGTTCCCAGCATTCCCTGTGGGTATCTGAAGCCCAAGGTTGCTGCCATTTTGAGGGTCAGGGGAGCATACAGCTTTGAAATGAAGCCTCCCCAAATCTCTCTGTTATATTGACCACCCAGATGGTTAAGGAAAAGGAACTAATCCCAGCTGTGATGCCACACAGACACGGGGAGAACATGCAAACTCCACGCAGGGAGGATCCGGGAAGCGAACCCGGGTCTCCTAACTGCGAGGCAGCAGCACTACCACTGCGCCACCATGCCGCCTTTAATATCAGCAATTCACTTAATATGCATATCTTTGGAGAGTGGGAGGAGACCAGACCACCCAGGGGACACCCATGCAGACAAGGGGAGAACATGCATACTCCACACAGGGAGGACCCTGGACATGAACCCTGCGTCACTGTTGGAATGTAATACATAATTGTATATAGTATATATACAGTATGTATCTACATGTTTTATACCTGTGCACTGACTCTTATGTAACAATATCTATTCTGTTCAGCAATCTTACGGCTTATGGTTAGAAACTGTCCCTGAATGAACTTGTGCGAGTGCCAATGATTGTGTACCAATTGCCATTTGTCTATTGTATTACTACAGGGGAAATCCATTCATCCATTTTATCAAGAATGGCACTGGATAGATAGCTAGCAGCAAATGTTAACAAGAGTGTGCCAGTACATCACAGGACACACTTACTCTCTCACTCACAGACACACACACACGCACAAACACATTCTTATAAAGAACGTCAATTTATCTAGCCAGTATTGTTAGTATTCTTAAAAAATAAAAAATGGTGGAAAAATGTACTTTACACTTTAATACCAATATTTCTAATGTAATCTGTAATTTATTTCATGAAAGAAACTAAAATTCATCTTTATACAGATCACTGTGTTTGACAACACTGTGATGAGCTGATCAAAATGTATTGTTGATGGCATACGTAGATAAAACTTGATTTCTATTCCTCATTCACATTTTATTTCTCATGACTTACAAAGAGAAATTGATTAAGGAAAAATGTGAAGCTATTATTGATAAAGGTTTATTCTTAATTGCATTTCTTCAGTAATTCAGATCAACATGTAATGTTTTTTACAAGTCATTTTATAGCTTTCCTTTATAAAGGACCATATCTGTTAGTCTTTATATAAGGCATAACCATTCTTTTGTTCAACACAAAGCATTTCTGCCACTACAGTATATAAAAAAGCTCTATTAACTTAAGTAGACTGGTAAATGTAGTAGATAAAAGTCCTGTATGAATAGCTCTTTTTAACAAGCAGTTTACTGTATATACAAACAACCAAAAGTAACTGCTTGGCAGGTGTAATGAAACCCTGTACTTACATAAAATGACGTTCTCCATACCATATCATTCTCAAACCTAATTAAGCTAGTTCAGGTTCATGATGGACTGGAGACATTTCCAGCAGGACTGAGCACAAGGAAGAGAAAAGGCCTTGCACAGGGTGATAGATAAGGAATGTGACCAAAAACCTAAGTACCCAGTTACAAAACACACACTACACAAACAGACTGTGCAAATTCAACATGGACAACAACCAGATACAGAATTTAAACCAAGAATACTGAATCAGTGAAGCAGAACTACTTACCATTCCATCGACTCTATAATTGCACAGGAAAAGAGAGAATGAGAGAGAGAGGAGATAAAGGTTGAAAGCTGCATATGGCATGCTTACAATATTTATTTATAGAAGCATTAATGTCTTTTCTGTTATGTTAATCTTCTAATCATACAAAAAGTCACACAGACACATCAGCAGCAGAGTCATAGTTGGATCAAACCTCACACTGGATGTCAACACACTTCACGGCACACACATGGCCACTCTTGCTCATGGCCAGTTTAGTCACCAGTCAACTGGACAGGATGTCTTTAGGGTGTGGATGTGTATTGCTTCAGACTCACCACTCCACAAGCCACCTCACCTCACAAGTTTGCACTGTGGTAATTGCTGGTGTCCAGCTTGGATTACAACAGCCTTACTATCCTCAGATAAAAGGAGAACTCCCAGCGTTGGTCAAGCAGATATTGCCTCTGAGTACTGCAAGTGGAGTGCTTATTGGTGATGTCAACTGAACCTTTTTTTTCACTCTCTCACTCAGCCCCCACTATACTGCAAAGCACCTCCATACTCCACCATCATCACAGTGTTAGCTGTAACCACAACCGTAACCCTAACTCTAAGTTGTAACATTTGAGACACAAAAATCCCAACCAGAGGACTGTCCAGATTTATAAACAGAATGGATGGCGAGAGCCAGAGATACACCCAAGGGAAACTAACATGCTAGTGGAGAGTGCAATCACCCCACCTTCGGGCAGGTGGGGGGATTGGGTACAAACCCAGAGAGGTATATGTCCCTAATTCCCAAAGTTAAATGATCCCAAAAAACTAACACAGTATCACATAATCAGATATTCAACAATGCAATATAAAAGTATAGAATAAAAAACACTATTTTCATTTTTTTATTTCCACTTAAAAACAAACAAACAAAAAAACAACAGTAATACAACGAAAATCAAATGACAACTAAAAATTAAAATAAGAAAATATAATAACAAGATCTAGGAATCCAATTTTAGTAAAATATAAATAATACAACCCTAAACTCACTAAAAATAAAATAATACAACAAAAAATCATACATTAAAATATTTTTAGTAGAAAAATGCAACAGTGAAACAAATGGAGAAAATGTACTACTAAAAAAGAAATAAAATATAAAAAGCAGAAATGCAAACTAAATTCACAAAGTAAACAAAAGAGCTTTTCTCCATTTTGTGAAACACAAGACTTTCCTTTTTTTTCTTAAATAAAAAATATACAGTATTTAAAGACACCAGTGCCACATAAACAACATAAAACTATACAGCACGGCACTCATAACAAGAGACAAAATAAAACAATCTTTTATTTTTTAATAAAATAACTTTTAAATCCATACAAGCACAACTTTTAAATAAAGTGGACAAAATTATCATTTAGCAATATAAAATCAACAAAAAGACTTAGCCCCACAAAAAAAGAAAAAAATGATAGAACAAAAAATTAGTTTATAAACTAAAAACATTAGGAAACTTAATATCCTATCAAATTTACATAAAATGACCATCAATGTCCAATATTAGGACAGCTGCAGGCAATCCGAGCATCACACAGGGGCCTATTTTATCGATTTGGAATGAAATACTACCCTCTGTCAGCCAGAAAGTATTGTGCCTCCTGCTAACCTTCTGTGGCCTAACAACAAAACATTAACGAGGAGGGTCATCTGCTGGGATGCTTCTCCAAAAGTGGAAGTCAAACTGGTACCCTTCTCAAAAACACCCAGTGATCAGAGAGGATTTACAGTAGCCTGGCAGCATCTTTCTATATAATCAAATATGACCAATGTCGTAATTATAGCACATTATGCATGAAAAAATGCATATTAAACCGTGTATTCTGGCACCTTACATCTTGTAATACTTTAGGTGTGGGACATTTAATTACTTATGGATAAAATGTTTATGACTTACTAATAATTTCTCTTTAGGCAGAGATGTAGAGTACACAGCGAGATGACATAAATTAATGTTAGTTTTGATGTACTACTTCCTTTTATTGTGCTGATAACACAGCTTAATAGGTGTAACTCTTTATAGTTGGAAATTTGAGAGCTTATATTTCTAAATTCATGTGGTATACTTTCACCTCCGCCCCCTTTGTTGAAATGGATTAATGTCCATGTTACTAATCTTAGATCACATATCTAAACACAAAAAGCTATAAAAGTGGAAACGTATTTATGGAGTTGAACAAATTTAAGACAATATGATGGACCAAGGTTTTTCCTATTTCTTGTGCATAATATTTTATTGTTGTCAAAAGTAAATAATTATTCATTCATCTTAAAAAAAAAAAAAATCACATTTTTAGCAAATTCACAAAATGGGGTGCAATATTATACAATTAATGAAATGTAACACATAAATAATAAGTTAATTTTATTTTTTTGCCAAGCTGTATCAGTAAAAAGGGCAGAAATACAATATTAGATTATTTGGAAACGAGTTTTTGTGAGCAAAACATAGCTTTCTTTCATTAAATGTAGACTTCCCCGAAGCCAGCTGGGCATATTAAAAATAACAATGAACCTCAGCTGCCGAGACTGAACAAAGATTTATCATCAAACGAGATAACAGTGTCATCAGAATATAACATGATAACTGGCTCTGATACTTTAGGAAAATGAACAACCAAAGTGGTAATAACTATGGAATGAGCCCCTGAGGCACATCTTTTCTTAGCAGACATGAGAGTGAACATTTTCATGTAAAATTATTTCTGAGCAGACAGATCGAACCACAGAGTCACATGTACAATTCTGGCACATGAATGGACTGCTTCATTATACAGGAAAAAAAACCCTAATTAATATTACCTACACATAATTTCCTCTACTGTCATGCAAATGACAATATTTGATCATTTGCACGTTTCAGACTTTTATTACTAATAAAATGCTTCTAAAGTATGCAGATGCATTGGTGTTGTGTATATATGTTAGGCATTGCTATCCCTTTAAACATGGCAAAGTTCACAAGGAAAGCAGACAAAAAAGGTGAAGCAAAATAAATCAATGGAATATGGAAACACTAATCATCCAAATGTATATATCACTAAAGGAAAACATTTCAGTACTAGTCTTTACAGTTAAACGTTTATCAAATGTTACATGCATTTCAGTTTTTAGCAGGTCTAATAGCTTTTTGAGACTCTGGAAACTAATGTGCCTTGTGAAGGTGGGAGCCCATTTGTCTATGGTTGGAATTCTTAAGTGTTAAATGCAATCTAATTATTCCATTTATTTTCCAGACCCAAACTTTTAGGGGTCTCAAACCCTATCCTAACATCATTAGGTGTAAGTGGAGAACCGATTTTGTGAGTTGAAAACTGTTCAGTTGGAATACTGGTATCCTGAGTGAATCATTCTGGATTATACAGTAAATCACTGGTGAAGACTGAACTAAAAATCTGTGGTAAAGGTGTAGATGGTGGATATGGGTCAGCATTATAGATATAACGTATTTCAGGACCATCATTGACAGAAGGCTGACCCCTCATCTGAAAATATATCAGTAAAAGGGGATGGAAATTGATGTAAATTTAGTGCTAAAATTATTGGTGTCCTTTCTTGCTGAAACTTTTAATAAGGAGGCTAGTAACGATGGCAGTTTTCTCTTTTCAGAATCTAGCCTTCTTCTGTTTTCAGATGTTTAAATATTGCCATTAGGCTATATATTTAGATTATCAAGTTTCAAGAATACAAAGCCCTCAGTACTTAAGCATTTTGAACTCTAAATTGCCATGTAGGTGTTGGTGGGTCTGCACCTGATACACTCTGTTATTACACTATACACTATACTATGAAAATATGCACATATTTTACCTTTGGAATACTGTTGTATTGTGTATCCCTGCAGAAAACATTAACATTTCCTCATGGATAATGAAACTCTGGTTTTGGTTTAAGTAAAATTTGATACAATACTGCTTCTTTTATGTATTTAGCACCTTGGTATAACTCAATGCAGGTACAGATTCCTACCAGAGACTGCACTAGACACATTCAGGTGTTTGTTATTTTTTCAAGTCAAAATCATTTCTTCACAATAATGGAATATTTTAATTTACACTGAAAAAGTGAAGAATTTTTTATTAAGAAATACCCAGCCTGTTCTTCCATTTTAAAATGGAGGTCCAAATGTGATAACAAGAAGCCTTAAAACTTGTCAATTTGGTCCACCCTGAAGCAGCAAAAGTTTCAGTACAGGTTTCAAACATTGTTTTCTCATTTCAGAGGCCTGCCTCTGACAACAAATGTAAAGTGGAAGTAATACATTTTATTTTATTACAGAAAATTGGATAGAACCTATCCTGTCCTTCAGGGAGATCATTGCACATATAATTCAGTCACACAGTAAAAGACTCAGATAATGGTATTTGTTAGCTTTCTTATTAGTCTGTTGGATTTCAAATATTTGTAACACTTTAGTTTAGGTACTACAAAATGCACCTATTACTCATTTACTCTTATATAACAAGATGTTAATGTCTTGTTACCCAATAGTAAATGCCTAGTAAATGCATTTTTATAGTAAGTGTTACCTAAAGATTTTATGAAATGAAATATTATTAAAGTACATAATATTCTTAAAAATGCACAGGACTTAATGGGTCCAATCAAACTGTCAGCTATACATGTTCTATACTGCTTGAGTTGAAGCACCATTGTGAAATGGGTCTAGTGGCCTGTCTCAAGTTTATAATTAATATGATCAAATAAGATCTGTTTCTGTACAGAGCTAAAGAGTCAAGATCTTGGCAATGAAAAAGAAATTTCACCATCAAGCCAGAAATTCTTGTTCCAGTAATGGTCAGGATATGTTCCTTGTCTGTACATCCTGCTTGAAGTCAAGCTACTGTTGGAGTGTTTGCTCTTTTGCTGTCTGTTCTGAGGTGTATTTATGTGTGCTTGCTTTCAATTTAAAATGAAGAAATGGAAACTATTCTTTCAGAAAGAGTGCGTATCTGTAAAATAAATGTATGCTTCAAATCCTGCGAGACTGCTTCATCCTTCCAGATCAGGACAAAAAAGGTCAATGTGCATCTATACAAGTAGACAGGTGTCACACTTTCAAATTTCTTGTGGCATTTTCCCCCAAACACATTCTTGACATAAATCTGCTTAAAAGCCATAAATACCTGCAATCCAAGCATACTAAAATAGGTCACTATAAGATTTCTTGCTGCACTGAGGGTCACAGGAGGATGTCTGGTTTCTTACTGAAGCACTGAGCATTGAAACCCTTCAATATTAGGGTCCAATATGTGATTCATCTCATGCCATCTCTTGAGAATGTTGGTGTACTCTCAGCTTCGCACAACTGTGCCTTTACAGAAAGAAAATGTATTAATGTTGGCAAGACAGAATTCAAGTTCAAGGTTATTATCATTTGAACACAGTACACATAAGTATTATACTTCATATTAAATACAACATCAGACAACATAAATAAACTCACATCAGGTCCGCTCATGTGTGACTCACTATTGAGGGCCTTTTGACCTCTGGGTAAAAACTGTCCCTGAATCAACTGGTGTGAGTTCTAATGGCCTTGTATTGTTTTCTGGAATGTAGGAGGGAAAAAGTAACTGTGAAATGTAGCAGAGTTCTTCAACTTTTTGATTTTCTAAGGCAGCATTGTATATTTATGCCTTGAGCAGAAGGGAAATGAGTGAAAGTAATACCCTGGGCCACTTTAAATTCTTTTCTGTTCTGTCCATGCTATTCTATTTTGCACAACACACTTATTCACTTTGTTCGCTATCAAGCCTAATTTCCAAGATTCATTCAACAAACAGACAATTTGTACACCTTAACTTAATTTTTGGATAAATATCGTGATAAGGAAGTGGCTATGTTCCATTGCTTTGGAGCACACCTAGAAAGGTGTGGTTTACTTCCGGTTGAGAGTACACTGTGCACATTTGGCTGCCGCTTCTCAACGGTGTCGTTGTATTTGTTTTGTTTTGTCCCGTTGGACTTTTCCACCTTTATCTTCTGATTTGACAGCTCTTTTCGAATTATATTTACGAATGCCACTGGCGATTGTCTAGATCACACCTGCTTCAGTCCTGCGCGAGCTCTCTTCCTTCTCTCCTGTTACTGCCTTTATTTATTCTTTTATATATGTTCTTTATTTCGCTTATACAATTTCTTGTATTAGGAATTTGTTAGTTTTTGCAGGGTCAGCCATTGTACATTAGCCCCTGGAGCAATTGAAGGTTAAGGGCCTTGCTCAAGGGCCCAGTAGTATAGGATCTCTTTTGGCAGTGATGGGGATTCGAAACTGGCAACATTCGGGATACCAGCGCAGATCATTAGCCTCAGAGCCACCCATTCACTTTGCGGTGAGTATGAATCTACTCTAGCAGTCGCCAGTTTGAACTGCGAATGTGCAGCCTGCCCATTGTGCTTTTCCTTTTCTAGCTGGTTATGCTGTGAGATTTTGGGTTGGCTAACGTGTGTAGATGGGGAGTTAGCATGGTGTTTGTATGGCATTCTGTTCACTCTTGCAGTGTCCACCGGTGTCTGGATATTTTTAGCCTGTTTGGAGTTGTGCTGTGTGTTGTCTTTTCTACTTAAAAATCTAACTTAAAAATCTTGACTGTCATCCACAATTGGTCTCCCTGACTTATAGTTTTTGTCTGTCGCTTGGAATTACTCGTGTCTCACTATTTTCACCTGTCTAAAAGAGGCCCCCTCGCAGATCTATGGCTTGGACCGGCGTCGATTCCAAGTATATTGACATCTCACGTGTTCACTGGTGTAACGCGTAGGCTGTCCGAGGAATAAACAGGGCCATCTTCGTCCTCTTCAGGAAGTATCTGCGCCTACTGTCCCGGCTGTTCCAACTTTTAGGCTCGCTCCTTTTGAACACTCGGCTCCATCACTAAACAAGACCTCGCTGAATTAACGACCTCATCTCCCAGAAGGCAAAGTGACATGTTTCTTCTTACAGAAACTTGGCAACAACCTGGTGGACTATTTACATTTAAACTTGCTGTCTCCCCCCAGGCTATAGCCACATATTTAAACCCAAGTTAACAGGAAAAGGGGGGTGGCCTGGCTGTGGTTTATAGATCTACCTTGACAATGAAGGAACTCTCCTTTTTTGAAGTCACATCTTTTAAAAATATTGCTGTTAAAATGGTTTCCTCCCCTCCTGTACTGCTGTTGTTAGTTTATCTCCCTCCCAAATCTGTGCTGAACTTTCTGTCTGAATTTAATGAACTTCTCACTGTAATCTCATTTCTTTGCCCTGCTGTAATTTTACTTGGTGATTTTAATATTCATGTTGATATCAACTGCTCTCTCACAGCTGAATTTATCTCAACTTTGGATTGTTTTGATTTGACACAGCATGTGGATTTCCCCACTCATACTCAGGGTCAAATTCTTGACTTGCTTTGATCAAATGGCTTGAATAATGTCTCTGTCTCAGGTTCACTCTCTGGTATTTCTGATCATAAGATTATTGAATGTAACTTTATTGCCACTACATCTGCCAAGAAAATGTCTGTCTCCTATCGCAACATTTGGTCTGTTAATTCTGATTTGTTTGCTGCTTCCCTTCTGTCTTCATCTCTTTCTGAATTGCATAGTCTTCCCTCTCCTGAAAACATGGTTTCCCTTTATAACAGCTGTGTTTCCCAACTGTTAGATAACTTTGCTCCCTTAAGGACTAGGCATGTTCTAGCCTCCCGCTCCTGTCCCTGGTACACCGATGAGCTCAGAGCTATGAAAGCCACTAGCCAGCGTCTTGAAAGGCTTTATAAGAAAACGGACCTCATAGTTCATTCACAGCTTTCCATTGAGCACATACTTAAATATAGGGATGCCCTTAACACTGCTTGCTCCAACTATTATTCCTCTCTCATAAATGGTGCTAAGTCTAGGCCTAGGACTCTTTTTAGAACTGTTAATAAACTCCTCAAACCCCCTCCTCTAGCATGCCCCAATACAGATGAACAGTGTCAGGCTTTCTTACATTTCTTTAATACCAAAATTCATCAAATCTATCACAGTTTCCCCTCCACACCACAGTCACTCACTCATTCTGATCTGCCATCTCAGTCATCAAGACTCGCTTGTTTCTCGCCTGTTGACTCTCTTACCATCTCTGAACTTATTAATAAGTCTAATGCCTCCTCCTGTCTGCTTGATCCTGCCCCCACTTCTCTGTTTAAGACATGCTCATCCATAATTAGTATTCCTATTGCCTCATTGGTAAATGCATGTTTCATTTCAAGTTCTGTCCCTACTGCCCTCAAAACTGCTGCAGTTACCCCAATCCTTAAAAAACCTGACCTGGATCCTTCCTTTCTCTCCAGTTACAGGCCTATCTCTAATCTGCCTTTTTTGGCTAAGGTGATGGAATGTGTGGTTGCTACACAACTCCATGCTTTTTTTCTAGATAATACACTCTATGAGTCTTTTCAGTCTGGCTTTTGCACAGCACTGAGACAGCTCTTCTCTGTGTAGTCAATGATCTTCTCCAGTCTGCAGATTGTGGTTCCCTTAATATTCTCCTCCTTCTTGACATAAGTGCAGCATTTGACACTGTTAATCATGAAATCCTCTTGTCATGTCTCTCTGCTGTAGGCATCTCTGGCTTAGCCCTTCAATGATTCACATCATATCTTTATAGTAGGAAAAAGTTGTCACACTCGGCCGATATAAATCCTCCACCTCACCTGTGTCGCATGGTGTCCCTCAGGGTTCAGTCCTTGGGCCATTACTTTTTCTACTTTATATCCTTCCTTTGGGTCAGATTATTTGCAGACATGGCCTTAACTTCCACTGTTATGCCGACGATACAGTGTATAGTTATATCAGTACAGACTCCCCTACAGATTCACCTCCCAGCACACTCACTGAATGCATCACTGATGTTAATCTATGGATGGAAAATAACTTTCTCAAACTTAATGCCAATAAAACTGAAGTGTTACTGGTAGGTCCAAAATCACAACTTTCTAAGGCATCCAATTTCTCTATTTCTGTTGATCATACACTTGTCAAACCTACTCCTGTTGTCAGAAATCTTGGTGTTTTGTTTGATTCATCACTTGACTTTGAGCTACACATTAGGGCTCTTTCCAAATTTTCATTCTATCATCTCCGTAACATTGCCCGCCTCCGTCCATTTCTGTCCTTATCTTATGCTCAAACTGTGGTTCATTGTTTCATAATGTCTCGTATTGATTACTGTAATTCCCTCTTCATTGGCTTCCCTGCAAAATCTATACAGAAGCTACAGTACATTCAGAAATCCGCAGCTAGAGTCCTCACCCACACAAAGCGTTTTGCTCACATCTCCCCTGTTCTCTCCCAGCTTCACTGGTTACCGGTTCCATTAAGCATTAATGATCCGTGATCATCAGAGGTGACTGTGTGCAGATGGTACAGACCTATAAATATCTGGGAGTGCAGCTGGATGATAAATTAGACTGGACTGCCAATACTGATGCGCTGTGCAAGAAAGGACAGAGCCGGTTATACTACCTTAGAAGGCTGGCGTCGTTCAACATCTGCAATAAGATGCTGCAGATGTTCTATCAGACAGTTGTGGCGAGCGCCCTCTTCTACGCAGTGGTGTGCTGGGGAGGCAGCATTAAGAGGAAAGACGCCTCACGTCTGGACAAACTGGTGAGGAAGGCAAGCTCTATTGTTGGCATGGAGCTGGACAGTTTAACATCTGTGGCAGAGCGAAGGGCGCTCAGCAGGCTCCTATCAATTATGGAGAATCCACTGCATCCACTTAATAGTATCATCTCCAGACAGAAGAGCAGCTTCATTGACAGACTGCTGTCACCGTCCTGCTCCACTGACAGACTGAGAAGATCGTTCCTCCCCCAAACTATGCAACTCTTCAATTCCACCCGGGGGGGTAAACGTTAACATTATAAAAAGTTATTGTCTGTTTTTACCTGCATTATTATCAATCTTTAATTTAATATTGTTTTTTTTTTTGTATCAGTATGCTGCTGCTGGAGAATGTGAATTTCCCCTAAGGATTAATAAAGTATCTATCTATCTATCTATCTATCTATCTATCTATCTATCTATCTATCTATCTATCTATCTATCTATCTATCTATCTATCTATCTATCTATCTATCTATCTATCTATCTATCTTCAAGATTCTGCTTCTCACCTTCATAGCTCTACATAATCTTGTCCTCCTCTACCTCACTCAGCTACTAGCTCCTTACACTCCTTGTCGCTCTCTCAGGTCCTCGAGCAGTAACCTCCTTACTGTCCCACGCACCAGACTCTCCACCTTGGGAGTCAGGTCCTTCAGTGCTATAGCACCTCAACTCTGAAACTCTCTTCCTAAGTCTCTCCGAGATTGCTCCTGTTTCTGCACTTTTAAATCTCAACTGAAAACTTTCCTCTTCAACAAACTTTTATCATCTGTGTAATTTTTTTTGTTTTTTTTTACTCTGTATGTAAAAGGCACTCAATAAATGTACTTATTATTATTATTATTATTATTATATTACATTGACCATATTACCAAGAATAAAATACATACAAACATAATCTATACATAAAATAACTTAACACAAGGTAAAAAATAATCAAAAGGAGAAGTGAAGTAAGAAAGTCTGCTGCCTCTTTGGGCTGACTTAACAGCCAAGAATACTTCATCATTTCACCTTTTCCTGTTTCACTCAGTGGCCTTCTATCAGTTGACCACCAGAACTCACCTCCCCACTCACTGAGCTAGGAACTGCGGGTAACTCTAAATCCTATATTTGCCTCATTTTCTATCAAGCTCCATCACGGTTGAACTATTGTGGAACTGAGGTGTCACCCGTTGCACGACTGCACTCAGGTCCTGATTTGGGATCCTGAGGTGGTTTGTTGTGTGGTGGAAATGGCAATGCCAGGGTGGATGTAGCTTTGTAAGAAGACACATGACTAGACATAACCCGAGCAGCCACTAAGTTGGCAGCTTCTGACACAGGGCCATGCTTCCAGAGCACTGTATTTACTGCCTGTGCCCCTTAAAGGGGGGAATTAAGTGCTTTTGCTTGAGGCAATGCAGTCTTATTCTCTAATTATAAGTAGGTTCATGGTTCAGATTCTTGCCATTTGCTGGTTTGCTCATCTTCTATTGTAGGGGAACATTGCAGGCTCTTTCAACACTAAAAATGCTTCTTACCATAACACAATTACAGATATTCCAAAAAAATAGCATTCAAAAGTTCTTTTCAAATAAATAGTTCATGCTGTGGGAGACAGTCGTAGTTCTTTATTAATGTATGCCACCTATATTTTCTAGTTTACATGGTGAGCACAAATAATTGTCTCATGGCTCTTAAGATATTTACAAAAATGTGCAAATGTACAGTATGTATGTAACATTGTCCAGGCCTGCACCAGTTTATATTGTGAAATGAACATTGAAACCTAGTGTGGCACAGTGATGCAGTGGTAGCACTGCTGCCTCGCAGTAAGGAGAGCTGGGTTCGCTTCCCGGGTCCTCCCTGCTTTGAGTTTGCCTGTTCTCAGAGTGTCTGCGTGAGTTTCCTCCGGGTGCTGCAGTTTCCTCCCACAGTCCAAAGACATGCAGGTTAAGTGCATTGGCAATCCTAAATTGGGCTGGCGCCATGCCCAAGATTTGCTCCTGCCTTGCACCCTGTGTTGGCTGGGATTGGCTCCAGCAGACCCCGTGACCCTGTGTTAGGATATAGCGGGTTGGATAATGAGTGACTGACTGACTGACTGACTGACCTTTAAACCTTTATAGGCACATTTTCTGACAGCAGCTTTGAGGAATGCAGTAAATATTGACCTAGACTGCTCATCATATGATGGTAGTCCTGAAGCACATTAAAAAATTAAAACACAAAAAAACATGGCACCATCAAGCTTAAAATGATTAAATGACAATTAAACAGATATGGCCATTTATATGATGTAATGAGAAAGCTAGACAATGTGTTTTGAGGCATATTGTGATCAACCCCATATAACTGAAAAATAATTTTATAGAAAGGGTATGTGAAAGGCAAAACAGGTCTTCCATTCAATTCAGGTCGACCACTCAAGATGGTGGCTCTTCCAGTTATGAGGCATTTTGGGAGGAACAGGTGGGTCCAGGTTGATGGACCCTGGAAGTAACGTCTGACGTGGATAGCTGTTAGTCTTCCTTTTGGCAAAGGGTGGAAGAGAGATCATTATTACACAGCACCACCCCAGGTCTCAGTAGAGA
Organism: Erpetoichthys calabaricus; assembly: GCF_900747795.2. Classification (NCBI taxonomy): domain Eukaryota; kingdom Metazoa; phylum Chordata; class Cladistia; order Polypteriformes; family Polypteridae; genus Erpetoichthys; species Erpetoichthys calabaricus. The sequence continues at coordinate 77,026,509 of NC_041398.2, read as the reverse complement.
ATTACCATCATCCAAGTCCTTAAGCTGTCTCCCATGTGCATGCAAGTGGCAATTGTCTGTCAAATATAAAATACAACTTTAGTGTACTTAACCCTAATTGGAAAATTAACCAATGATTCCACCCAAATTGTCTTTATTTTAAAATAAGGTTTAAGAAACTGGAAAAGCAAGAAGATTATGGTGTTGTGAGCCAGTTTTTCCTCTCTAATTGTATTAATAATTGTAATTGTATTTGGTATCCTCTTAGTTAAATGACCACCAATGCCAGAACATGAGATTCCCCCAAGATGGGATGATTGTCGATAAAAATGAGAGTGAATATCATGTGGTGACATAAATCACCACGACCCACTACCGCAATCCCATCAACCAACAACGGAAACTCACAACCCACTGGTGATAGCCCCAGTGTTTAAGAAACACTGACCTTGATGGCATCTGTGTGTTGGAGAGTTAGACAAGAAAAATGTCTGACCTTTCACAATTATTTAGGAATATTTTGTTATCTTGAAGTAAATTTTGAAACAGAGATTTTGCTGATTTTAATCAAAACACTAGTTAAAAATGAGTTTTTATGATGTAAATATTCTAAATATTATGGCTCACAAGGTACGAAATGTGTTGTTTTGCTTTTCTTTATTTTAAGTGAGCTGTGCTTCACAGTCAATAGCAAAATATGCCACTGGTCCTTGAGTTTATCTTTTCTTCTTTTATGGTGTATCCTAAATACAGCATAAAGGCACATGAAGTGAATGAAAATGATCACTCTGAACTTTAACACCAGCACTGTAATTGAAATGCCATCCATGGCTAATAGTTCAGAAAGCAGCTCTCTTTCTAGCTGAATGAACTTATAAGCCAAGAACATTTTAGAATTCAAATATAAGAAAAATCTTAGCAGCGACATTAAAGCTGTTGCATAATACATAAAAAATACAAACTGATGACTTCATTAGTGGGTAAAATGGAAATGGACATGTTGCCAATGCAGAATTTACTTATAATTATACTTATTTATAGCTTTAATTATATAGAACACATTAAAACAGCTTTAAAATAACAAGAACATATTTGTGTCTGACCTTCATCCTCAGTATTAGAATTTTTTACAACTTGCTGCTGAATTGACTACTTTGTCATGAATATTCAAGCAACATAAGATATCTGACAAAAATGGAAGTCTTATTAATGCGTTCAGTTACATGGTAATTATGATTGTGGCAACTGTCAACTAAAATGAATCACTTTTACAAATGAGACAAACAATATGTTAATCTGGAAACAGTTTTTAATTACATTATGATAACTTAGGAATGGTGTTCTATTTATATTAACCAAGTGTTTACAAAAGCGATGTCCATGTTGCCTGACTAATAAACACATTGGAAACATATTCGTTTATGAAATATTGACTAAAATATTCCTAAAAGGATTTACATTATTGGCAGTTAAAAACATCATTATTGTATAATCAAGATCTAATGTTCAGGTATTATGTGAACATAATTACAATGTATACCTTAAAATAACTGCAAAACTAGATGGCCATAAAATTCAATACATCTACATTGTAATAGATAAAGTTACTATATAAAATGAATGATGAATTTAAATATAAAATTTCAAAATACAACCAGTGATTTGTAAACAAATATCTGTAGTTAAGCTGAATTATTTCAACTAGAAAAAATGTTTAAAAAGTTGAGGCTTAGTATTTTGCTCTGGCAGTAAGACACTTTTTTTTGAGATACACAATTCTTCATACTCCAGGCAGTAATTTAAACGCTCAGCATGGAAGCTTGGTCACTTCTAGTCAAAGAGAAGAAGGATTAACTATGATGATTGCACCCACTGAGGGGAATTTATGAAGGCTGAAAAAATGAAGGCAACACAGTGCAGTCCAGGGAGGCTAATTGAACAGTTTTGCAAAGACAACCAATGCTCCTAATACAGAGTGACTGAGACACAAATTGTGTGTACTACTGTTGAGTTAAAGCAGCCAGGAGGTGAGAAATAGTACTTTGAATCCCCTTCATTTGATTTTCACACACAAGTGATTGCAGGATACAGAAAGAAGAGCTGTCCTTACAAAGCATTTTTACTGTGGGCCAAATACAATTTACAATATTAGGACCCATCAGCTTCACTGTTGGAAATATGTTGGGTAAACATGATCAAATTTCAACAATACCAAATTCTTTAAAAATACATACAACTTGTATCATTTCAAAATAAGTGCCATTTTATAACTTATTTAAACCCAACTTGCAGTTCTTATCCATCCATTGATTTACTAAACCATTCAAACCAGTCCTTAGGGACTATTATCACTGAATGGGTCCTAGTCCATATTATTTGATTCTGTTAAACCATGACAGTCCTTTTTTTGCTTCTGATGCATACTTCTTAAAATTTCAGTTTTTGTTGAGGTTAAAGCTAAAACAAAATCATTTGAAACTTTTCTGTTTTTAATACGTTCTTGTAACTAACATTATTTAAAATGCAAAACAAAAGATAATTTTCTGAAAAATAATTAAAAAGGAAAAAAGTCAACAGTTGTATATTTAAACATAAAAATTATCTTGCTGAAGTAAAACATTATTTTATCATTATTAATAACTTAATAAATGTATGTTTTTTTTAACAAAGAACAGTTTGCTTTGCATTTGTGTAGCTATTTGTTTTGCTTCTTTATGGCTTTTCTGCCTATTTTTACTTATGCTGAAATTGTGTGGTTATGTGTGTGAGTTGAACCTCTGATGGATTGGTTACCACCTTTCACTCTGTGCTGCTGGGATAGACGTCTGAACTGGACTTAGAACATATATTGATGGATTTATTTTTGCAGATTTCTCAAGCCATGAAGTTGCTGCTTGTTCTACTACAAGAATGGCCATTAATCATCTTAGACTGTTAAGGGTCAGGATTTGACCAGGTCTGTCATTGTCTGCTCCATATCACACCATCAATACCGTTTGTTTTGTTTAGCTCCTCTCCTCTATACAGATGCATCAGGCAGTGACACTGGAATCTACAAAATCTGTTTAATGGTAGATACTCTCTGTGTGAAAGCTTAAACCCAGGAACTTTTTTATTTGGGTCAGATACCAAATGTTCAATTGACCACAGACTGCATTTTAGTTCAGTCTGAAGAGGGCCAACACTGCATTTTTGCACTGAAGAACTTTTTTTGGTTATCCAGCAGCTTATATACAGCAGGCTACCTGTTGTCTCCTCCTGAGGAACTGACCGACAGATCAGTAATATCTCACCCAAGCTTCACTCCATTATTCCTACTCTGCTGGAAGCCATCAACCTGCCAGCAAGACGTTAAATCCAGTTTTTATATGGTGTAGGTGCACATACATAAAACATTAGATGTTTGTCAACATAAAAAGGCAGTCTGTGGCAGCGGCTGATTCTCCTAACGTAATCGGAGCAATTTACTGCACTGAAATTGCAATAAGGGCACCTTACGAGAATAAACTGCTTTTGTTAACCATGAACAGTGACATTTCATTAACACACAAGTCATCTTTGATGCCAAGATGAGACTGACAAAGTTTGTGGCTCAGTGGCCTGGATCAACCTGTGATTTATTTATTTTGGGGCAAAGTAGCTTTAACAGACATGATGGTATCGTATGTGGTAACTGGCATAATGGTAACATAACTGGCTGAACCCACACTGCTTCAAATGACCTGTTCTATTCATTGCAAACTTAATTTCTGTCTAAACTCATAACCAGGTACCTTATGAGCTTTTTTATATTTCTTAAAATTAAAATCTTTACTTTTCTGTTTATCATGCATTTGCAAAGGAGGTGAAAAATATCTTGTGGTGGTCAGGTTGCTCCAGACTCCTGGGTTGCTTCCAGGACCCTCTTGAACCCGTAACCATCAATAGTCATGAACCAAGATAAGTCAGGAAAATGAGGACACACACTTTCATCAAGGGGTTGGTGCAAAAGTGTTCAGTGCTTTAGAGATAAAATCCATGTAAAACAAACAGTAATTGGCTCCTTATTGTTCCTCCTCTGTTCAGCGACAAGCCCAGCACAACTCCCTCTCCATCTCCCCAGCTGGCCCTTAGCCTAGGTCTTACAGCTGACAAACACTCCAGCACCCACAGTCATCTTCACCAATCCCTAGCTGCTGCCTCTGTTGGCATTTGCCATGCTGCTTTTGGTTGGTTGTCCTCCTGTCTTCCTTCTCACCACCATTGGACCCACTCAACTGTAATTTCAGCAGGGACAATCTGCCCCTAGATTGCATTTGCCCTTCCATGGGGTTAATGACTCCGCTGCCTCTTGTTCACCAGCTGGCTTGTTCGGGTTAGCCACCCAATACTTCTCTATAATAGTTCTCTTCCTTGATTTGATCTCTGTTGTTCCCCCTTCTCTGCCATGCAAGCTGCCTTTATCCAGAGTGATTGGGTGCAGGTGTGATCCTCCACTTTCTCCGAGGTGTGAATGAGGCACCTGACTGATATGCTCACATTTGCACGTGAATGAGTGATCAGTCAAGAACCCCAATGAACCCTGGAGCGAACACCGACATGCACCCTCCTTGCACCTGACTAGAGCCTGCATGCTCCAAGACCCCTTATCACATACCTTCAAACTAATGTGACACTTGTAAACAAAGCCCTTCACAAAAGCAGGATTTACACAAAGTGAAGAGATCAAAGAGAAAGATTAGACAAAACCCAGACAAAAGTCAATCATGATTGCTCAGGCATGTTTTCACAGAATTCAACTCCTGTTTTTTCTTTCTTTTTTATTTTCTTTGTTTTTTTTTCATTCTGGTGTGTGTTCAGACCATAGTTATTTTTATATATCTACTGTATCTATTTATATAATGAGCTTCTATTAAAAATTCAAATTTCCTCCTGGAGACTAGTAAAGTTCTATCTGTCTGTGCATCCATCCATCCATATTTTGACACCTCTTTCTCAGAGCCAAACATTTTTTGTTCAAATGTAATCAAAATACTTCCTGCTTATAATATAAGTAAGCCTATGTGTGTGAAGATGATGATGGAAATTATGGAAACTTTAAATTTGACACAGTAATCAACATTTAATATAATAGCTGTTCTTAGTCTATGTAATATATAAAAAGAACCATTGTTTTCTTTAACAGATACAAATACTGAAACTCACAAAAATCACCTTTAAACGTTTCCTATCACATACCAAGTTAGGTTTACACTTCACACTACAGGAAAGTGGCACCCCTTTGATGAGACAGCAGAAAACTGAAGAATATTCACCACAACAGAATAAGGCAGAGATAAAGACTGTCCTCCAACGGTATGTCAAGTGCTGGTAACCTATGACATCAAAGAAGAGAAACACATGTAAGACTGTCCTTAGATTATGTTCTCAATCTTCTTTTTGCTTCTGAACTCATTTGCCAGTTATTATTCTTATTTAAGATTAAAATTAATTGGTCTTGTCACTGATAGTAGCCATTAAAAATCAGATAAATTGATTTTAAATGGATTTTAAATTTACATATGAACTGCAATGCACACAAGCCCAGGAGCCAGCTCGTGTTGACTACACGTCAAACTGGCTGCGAACTTGGATGGAATGGCATAGTGGACCTGATGGCTGTAGTATGTCTGCAATGCCTGGAAACATAAGAGACACTGAGATATAAAAGTGGGGTGTATTAAATATTCCCTTAATCAGTTAATTACATTGAAATAACGAGTGCCTAAGTAGCTCAGTTTCACTACTGCTGGAGCTGTTTGTCCATAGATGGAGAGGGTGTATTGGCAGTGTGAGAGTAAAAGCAAGGCATAAAGGTTTTAGGACTTGTCTGCCATCCATTGTAATGGGAAATGTTTGATTGCTATCAAATAAGATGAATGAACGGTCTGCTGTTATAGAAGGTCATGGAGCATACACATACAGTGACATTTTGTGTTTTACGGGGTGCAGGCTTAAACCTGATATACCTGACACTGTTTTAATGTGAAACAGTAAGCAGTCAGAGAACCAATGTATTGTGGAAAAAAGACAGGACAGGAACTGGTCATCTATATGAATGAGGAATGATTTAAAATTTTTATATTCCATCCATCCATCCATTATCCAACCCGCTATATCCTAACTACAGGGTCACGGGGGTCTGCTGGAGCCAATCCCAGCCAACACAGGGCGCAAGACAGGAAACAAACCCCAGGCAGGGTGCCAGCCCACTGCAGATGTTTATATTCCTTCCTGTGCAAATGGAGACTTGGCAACGTAAATGATTCATTCTGTCACCAACACTTTAATAATGACTCATTATGACCCTCCAGTTATTATATTTGGTGACTTCATCCACATGACTTTGAAAGGAGCTATGACAGATTTCAACCAATTTGTTTCTTGATCCACTTGAGGAAATTGGGGAGAGCTGACCTCAGCCTGATTCTTCTTATTCCCAGCTATATGTCCATTATTAGATGGCAACCTGTTATCACCAGAACAGTGAGGAAGTGAAGCCTAGAGGTCGAAATGCCTATGAATGACTGCTTCCAAATGACAGACTGGGGATGTGTAAGTCACATGGGGATGATATTGAATGACACAGTCACTGTATACAGACTATATTAACTTTTGTGTTGACACAGTGGTGCCCACAAAGACAGTGCATTGCTTTCCAAACAACAAGCCCTGGATTACTAAAAAGCATTCTGAATGAGAAAAAGAGAGCATTCAAATCTGATGACAAAGAGGTACAGTGTGTGTTAAGGTAAAGCACAGTGAAGGAATGGAAGGTTACAAACCTAAAATAGAAAACAAACTCACACAGAATAATATGAAGGATGTCACGAATGGACTAGGTATAATTAATGGACTCAAACAATCCAGGGCTCAATTGCTAGAAGGTAATATGGACAAAGCTAGCACCCTGAATCAATGTTTCATAGATTTTCCTTCCTACTGCCACCTTCTTCCAATGACCAGTTCCCCCACCCCATCCCTACTGTGACAAGTCCACCCCTGGCTGTCAGTATGGGCTATCCATTACTGAAGAACAAGCAAGGAGACAACTATGGAAGCTACACACAGGAAAAGGGACCAGATGGAGTCAGTCCTCTGGTTCTTAAGGCTGGTGCTGACCAACTTTGTGGCATCATCTGTTACCAGTTCAGTCTGTCCCAAAGGTTCCATAGAGTGTTGCTGCTGTGGAAAACATCTTGCATCATTCCTGTTCCAAAGAAGGCAGGCACCACTTCACTTAATGACTACAAACCAGTGGCACTTACATTTCACATCATGAAGACTTTTGAGAGGATGGGCCTGGACTATATTAATCCCCTTGTGGTAGACCATCTGGACCCACTGCAATTTGCTTATTGGATAAAAATTGCAGTGGAGGATGCAATCCTCTATCTGCTTCCTAAGGCATATCCTCACCCGGACAAAGCTGGCAACACTGTGAGGATTATATTTTTCGATTTTTCCAGTGCATTCAATACCATCCAGCCATCCCTGTTAAAGGGTAAGCTCAGAAATATGCAGGAGCCTATGGTGTCCTGGATAATGGACTATCTGTTGGGCAGACCGCAGTTTGTGGGACTCAAGGACTGTGTTTCTGATATGGATTTGAACAACACTGGAGCACCACAAGGAACAGCCCTGTCTCATTTTCTGTTTACTCTGTACACCTCCAACTATAAATATAACATCAGGTAATTTCATTTGTAGAAACTGTCAACTTCTGCACTTATAGGGTATATTGATAAGGAGGAGGATGAGACAGAGTATGGAAGTCTGGTGGAGAACTGTCAATCTAGGTGCAAAGAAAATTATCTGCATCTTAACATCAGGGCAGATTTACAAATCTGTGTTTCAGGAGATTGTGCCTAAGGCTGTGCAAAAGATGTTATCAGTATAGCTATAGAAGTTAAGCTTTGGAATATTGTGTTTAGGGTATCAGTTTTAGAAAGTTAGCAATTGAAAAAAGTGTAATAATCACAACCTGACTTACAGTTCTACTAATTAGCAGGAGAAGAAATTAACATGTAAGTCACTTAAGATAATGAAGCAATTTTATCAACCTTTTAGTGACATCACTTTTGTAGTTGACTGTTAATTAAAGTCTATTTTTTTATTCTCTGGTGTTTGGTATATATCTTATGGGGGTATGACAGGTGTTATGTTAAGATTGTGTTTTTGTTTTATCATTCTTTTGTATTTTTAAATTCTGTAATTTTCCCTGCTTACTTGTTTGTTCTCAGTTTATGTCTTTTGTAGCATTTGTAATCTGTCCCTTTTCCTTCTAGTGTGTAATTAGTGCCATTCAAGGGGTGACCTTGAGAACCATGCATAAACCACCTGACAGATATTTGCTGTGACCTTAGCTAGACAGTTTAGCTGCTCTATAGACGTTTTATTGGTCTTTTGACCAGAATCATTTGCTTTTTTTTCCCTAATCTTTTTGTTTTTTGTTTTCTCTTTTTCCATTGTGGTAATGCTTTAGTTGTTTTTGGATTGCCCTTTTTTAGTTTAGTACTTATTATTTATTTTTTTTATCTTTGAAAGTGAATCTTAATTTTATATTTCTTTTAGTTTTCTTTAATATTATGTCATTTTGGACCAGGGTTTTTTGACAGCTGCCCTTTCCCTTTCTTAGGAAATCTGTATTTATACCTTTTTTGAATGTTTAAAAAACCTTTTATATACCTCTGAGTTTTCTAGCACTGAATCACAACACTGTGACGGTCTGGCTCAGACTTCTGTATTCTGTTTACCTGTGCAAGTTCCAACTCTCAGGACATATGGTAGATGCCACCCTTTGTTTTTGTTGTGCAGCTGGCTAAACCATAGTCTATTGCCAGTTTCATTAATGTCTGGACTGCACAGATGTCCCACCTCAGTATCAGTTACTTATCACTATCTTGTCTCAATAGTATAGTTAGCCCCTTAACCTAGCAACAGTTGCCTATCTTTCTTACTTCTATCTAGCATACTGTATCTTGGGGATCTCATTTTGTAATTGACCAGCCAACAACCTCAATAATATAGTTGCCGGAAAAAAAACATACTCTAATTTCCAATTCAATAACATCTTTGTGTGAAAGTCCTTACCCCTGGTTCTGCTGACTCACAACATCTGACACTCAAGTAAAATTTGACCAAAAAACATTATGTATTGTTCTTTTTTCACCCAGATAGATCATGTGGACTATATAAAAATAAGTGAAAAAAAAAATTGACATAACAGCTGTCCCTCTTACTCAAATTATTATCTCTGAAAGCTACTAGAATGCATACAGAAGAATAAAGCACTACTCAGTCAGACTACACTTATAACGACATCAATATAATTTATTTATTGTCTTTTACATCTCAAGATGTGAGGGCTAAAAAATTAGCTCCTTCACTAGTAAGTGAAGCTTCTTTTCAGACCCTCTCCACCATCTCTGTCCTTACATTGGAGAACAAGCAATACCACTATAATTATTTATTGGTGTGCAAGTCACTATCTACTGCTTTTTTTATTAGTTTTGGAAAACAATAGTAATGCCCATAGCAAGAAGATTAGGAGCACAGCAGAAAATTCCTTTGATAACCTTTTCACAATCTCTTTCATAAATCTTTCTTAAAAATTTAGATTTTACAGAATACCCCCTTTATGCTTTTCAATGACCTAACATAAAAGACATGTTTAACTGGCATAGTATTCCAGGCCTCCTCATTATTGTCCAAAATATAAGAAGCATATGTGAAAGTTATTGGGATATTATAGCTTAGCATATGTGGCTTTGATAAATATTTCTAAAACATTACCTTGAGTTGAGTTTATTTAGGACTAAATACTGACATTTAACTATTTTGAAAGAGATAGGCATGTCATGCTCTGTTGAGACCCATAGCAGGTAGGCCTTGTGATGATATACTGTATTTAGAGGCACAGGAGGATATTTTGGCACCATTTATAAAGCAAAAGTCACCCACATTTTGTCATAGACAAAATTTTTGGTTATTTTTAGGGACTCCTTACAGGATCAGTTGAACAGGGAAGACATATCAAGGTCAAAATGTTCTAATAGATCAGTGACATTATGACGGTAGATGAGACAAACAAGTTACAATCTTGTTCTCATCACAGTTCCTTTCTGTGTTCCCTGTAAGCGCAACAGAATAGTCACAATCAAGACAATAGGAGTACACTGAATAAACCTGACATTACAAATAAATGGTCCAAAGCATAATTTATCCAGGACTGATAATATTGAATGAAATGAATTCCTGTGGTATTTCATGTTGTTACAAGTACCGTAGATACTCGCGTATTAGTCGATCTCGCAGATAAGTCGAGTGTATTGTTTAAGCCGAAAATTACGAAATTTGTTATGACCCACGTATAAGTCGAGGGTAAAACTTGACAGCTATCAGAGATAGAGGGCGACAATCAGCTGTTAATGGCGACAAAACTCACTGTCATGTCACAGGCATTCCCCTCTGTGCTTGGAGAAATGCTAGACTCATTGACTCTGCAACTAATCCTTGCGTGTGTGTGAGTTGCGAAATGTAAACAAAGGAAAGATGGCGTCGATATGTCGCAAGGGAGCGAAGCGAGTGCAGAAAAGAAAACACTCGGCAGATGATGTTTTGCACATTATTGCTGAGTCGGACTCTGATTTTTCAGAATCAGATTTTATTGACAGTGATCAGGAATCGAGCATGAGGGTGAAATCCTTCGTGTGCATGAGTTGCGAAATGTAAACAAAGGCAAGATGGCATCGATATGTAACAAGGGAGAGAAGCGAGTGCAGAAAAGAAAACACTCGGCAGACGATGTTTTGCACATTATTGCTGAGTCGGACTCTGATTTTTCAGAATCAGATTTTATTGACAGTGATCAGGAATCGAGCAAGAGAGTGAGAAGCCAGCATCAGCTGATCAGACACCAGCCAATGCCGCCCCAGCTGATTGGCTGCCAGCTGAACGCATTCGCCGATGCAGCTACGGCAAGGTTCGCGTGGGAGGAATATCCAGACATTGATCCGAACTGGCTACCGGAGTTCACAAGACAGCATGGCTTGCTGTAGGACGCGACAAATCACCCGCTGCTGGACTACTTCAGGCTGCTCTCTCCTGATGCTGCTTTTCAGCTACTGTCAGACGAGACAAACAGGTAGGCAGAGATAGAGGGCGACAATCAGCTGTTAATGGCGACAAAACTCACTGTCACGTCACAGGCATTCTCTGTGTGCTTGAAGAAATGCTAGACTCGTTGACTCGGCAACTAATCCTTGCATGTGCGCGAGTTGCTAAATGTAAACAAATTTAAACAAAGGCAAGATGGCGTCGATATGTAACAAGGGAGCGAAGCGAGTGCAGAAAAGAAAACACTCGGCAGACGATGTTTTGCACATTATCGCTGAGTCGGACTCTGATTTTTCAGAATCGGATTTTATTGACAGTGATCAGGAATCGAGCAAGAGAGTGAGAAGCCAGCATTAGCTGATCAGACACCAGCCGATGCCGCGCCAGCTGATCGCATTCGCGCAGCTGATGCAGCTACCGGACTTCACAAGACATCATGGCTTGCTGTTGGACACGACAGATCACCCGCTGCTGGACTACTTCAGGCTGCTCTCTCCTGATGCTGCTTTTCAGCTACTGTCAGACGAGACAAACAGGTAGGCAGAGAAATTTTTTGAATAGCGGGCTGCGCTTGCATCACATTGATAGCGTGCATTGCCTTGGTTCTTTTGATTCCAAATCTGGTTGCACGTGGCAGCTAATGGTATGTTTGTTATCCAAAACATGCAAAAGCTAATGCTCAAATTCAAGTATTTCACAGTTTAAAGAATTATTTAATGAAATTAGAAAAAAACTAGCTAATTAGCAATAGTATTGCTGGCTTATAATTATTTCAAAGACCATGGGAAACGGCAGATGACCGGTGACTTAACACCGTGAAGCGTTGAGTGTACAATGTCATTACCCAAATTCTATGGACAATTGTGTTGCCCCGCGGATAAGTCGATTCTGTTTTTTTGAATGAATTTTAAGGCATACATTTTTCGACTTATACGCGAGTATCTACGGTACTCAACAGTATTGTTGTAAGTGTAAGTGTCTGTAGTTTTTTTGTAAATGTGTTTGTACAATATGGATGAAATTATTAAGCTGAATGAAATAAAGTGATATGATATGTTAAAAAGTGCCGTATCACTTAAGCCTCATTTTGTTATGATACACACTGTGCTTTAGGTTTATTGTTGTAACTGACCAAGCTCCATTATCACACAATAAGCTTTAGGAAAGGCTTTAGCTTATTTCATTTATGCACTAGTGAACACCTAGCAAAGAAGGAACAGGAAGGATTCTCATTTGGCCTTAATGGAAATATGAACTACAATCCTAAATTTACTGTAGTAGTTAGAAAGTACATGTAGTGAATATATTTAGTAACTTCCAGGCACAGTAGTGCTTGAAGTTAACAGGAAATAGTTAAGCTTAAAATCAAAAACAACAATAAGAAAAAAATAGCTTTATTCATTATATAGTGCAATTCAAGCATGCTAAATTTTAAATAATTACTAGCTTACCAGTGTTCTTAAATCCTATTACAGTATATAAAGCGTGCAAAAGAGTACTAACAAAAATGCAAAAAAAAAAGAGACAGTGCATGAAAGGATTATCATTTTTAAAAGAATGTAATGGCAAGTTATTTCCCTTTGCAAGTAAAAGGTAATTAAACTTCATAAGCCTGGTAATATTTGTGAAAGATTTACTCATGCAACATCTGTTGAGTTAAAAGAATTATTTATTGCTGAGAGTTAGCAATGGGTCAATGCTCAATGACCTAGTAGCTTTACCTTGAACAAATAATAAGCTTTTGTAATGTTAAAAATACAGTTCATTTTAATAGTTTCCTAAAACGATTTGAATTGCTTAATTCTGCAAACTACAGAAGCATATGTGAAAATAAAAAAAATCCATAAAACAGAACGTATGAAGTAAATGAGGGTATGAAGTAATACATACATAATAGTTACATATGGTAGCGATGAAGAAAAACGTGAGACTGGAGTCAATAGTTTGAAATAAACATGCATTTGTTTCACAAAAAAGTTAATGGTTTCTGAGTGATACCATCTGCACCTCTCCAAATTAAATGACAAACTAAATGGCAGTGGGTTATTGACACACAGCATGCTATCCCTTTTAAAATTTGTAATTTTTCTTAGCTCAGTAACCAACAAAAAGGATTAAGAAGATAAGGCCTTTCAATCAGTACAATAAATTGTACATACATATAAAATAAATAACCATATATATAAGATCTCTCACCTCTAAACTCATCTGTTGGCCTATATAACAAATGAAGCACCCTTGTTTGAATATGTCAGTGCTTGACATGGAGAAGCACTATATATATATATATTGTGGCAAGCGGCTGGGGGTGGCTTTGGGGACCACGGGAATGGAGCTTAGAAGCTCAACCCTATAGGGGCTTGTGGTCACCGCCAGGGGGCGCCCCAATGCCTATGGAGCGCTGGCCCTCAGCACTTCCACCACATCCAGAAATGCTGGGAGGAAGAAGACTAGGGACACCCGGAGTGTTTCGGGGTGCACAGCCAGCCAGTACTTCCCCACAGCCAGCGGAAGCTTATCGGGAGGCACCTGGAGCACGTCCGGGTGTGTATAAAAGGGGCCGCCTCCCTCCATTCGATGGCTGGAGTCAGGAGCGGAGTCCTCCCTGTGTCGAGTTTGCATGTCCTCCCTGTGTCTGCGAGGGTTTTCTCCGGGTGCTCCGGTTTCCTCCCATAGTCCAAAGACATTCAGGTTAGGTGCATTGGCGATCCTAAATTAAGCTTGGTGTGTGTGTGTGAGTGTGTGTGCCCTGTGGTGGGCTGGCGCCCTGTCTGGGTTTTGTTCCTGCCTTGCACCCTGTGCTGGCTGGGATTGGCTCCAGCAGACCCCCGTGACCATGTGTTAAGATATAGCAGGTTGGTAAATGACTGACTGACTGAAATATTTCATTTAATTTTTTTTTTTTATTCATATGTCATAATGATTAAGGATTCTCAAAAATGACATTGCCCAGTTCCGATTTATTTGAGTAAATGCAACAACAAATAGTGCAGACATAATTAACTTGACAGACATTGCTTTAGTGCCTTATTTTTCTTTATCTCTGTTGGTCTTTATTCCATTCTTGTCCCTCTTTACTTTTTTCGACAGAACCTGTCCGCATCTGTGGACTTTTAAATGCATGGAATTGTATGGTCCCTGAAGGGTCAGTCAGTTATCAATATGTAGAGGTAGGTTGGGGTTGTCACTAACAAAGACACTGTGTTCCTGAGCAAATTTCATGTCACATTTGCACATTCCAGTTTGCCGTTTAAAAGATTCTAGTGGTGGAAGGTATTTTTTACTCCAACTAGAGCAGTTTTCAGTAAAATGAGCACTGCTGAAATGAACAAGAAAAGATGGTGGTGAATTATACAGTACAATGGCAGAATAAAAATTGGCTGACTGCTCTTGATAGTAGCAAAGTTGAGAGGAGGCTTTTTAACAATTCAGATCACATAAATCTTGTTAAAGTCTGCAGGGAAGATATCAGATTTCCACGATGAATCGGAAAAATAGATATGAAACTAGGTTAAATTTGCAGAAATAAAGGAAATGGGATCCATTGGTATGTCTAAGCCTTTGAGGCAGTATTTCAGTATTTGCAATTCAGGTAAAGAGATAAATATAACTTTATAGAAAAATAAGTACATATTTTACATACAGTTTTAGTTCTTACCTAATAAATACTTTTATTCAGATATTTTGTGAAATATATTGAAAAGAAAGTCTTTAAATAATAAACAGATACATTGATTCTTCAGATGGTTCCATGTGAATAATACTTGTCAGTTTCATGACTAATGAGACTGGTATTTGAAGGATTTGTTTGATTTGTAACAGCCTTGAGGATCAGTCTATGTAATTGTTAAATAATATTTTCAGTTCTAATCATCAGAACATAACAAATACTTGAATCCTTATAGTTCAATTGTCAATTGTGCAGTCAATTCTAATTTGTTTTGATTTTGAAGGAGATATTTTCAAACATTAAAGACATGTCTTTTTTATTTGTCATATGTTATACTGTATGAAGCCACATTATATGTGGACTTATAATATTGCATTCCACTAAAGTCTACAGCTGAACTTAATTTTCTAACAAGCTAGACAACAGCTATTAAAATCTAAACAGTTTCTTTTGAAGGCCTTATTAAATGTGTTAAAACTATTTAAAACATATTCTGTACTGAGCTAATAATGATACCTGTGTGAGGCAGAGTTGAAATGAATCTATTAAAATATTACAATGTCACATTGTAACATGCAAATTAGCCCTTAGAAAGGTTCATTCACTTCACTTCAGAACCTTTCAAAGTGATATTTTGCCCTTCAGTACAGCCTCAGCGTTAACTCTCAGGGAAGTGAAAAAAAATGTAAAAGTAGGGGACACAGTTGTCTGCATTATACTCCTCAGACTTGTTTCCAGGGCTCAGAGTACATTATAGCTTGTATCCATTTTTTAAAATGTTGCACACAATGTAAAAGTCCCTACCAATGCAGCAATTTGCCACTGGGTGTTTCTGATCCACTGCATACAGTAATACAAAGTGACAATTATATCTTATATGTTTTTTATTAATGAGGGTGGTGCCGTGTGTGAGTGTGGGGTGTGCCTTACATGCAGTGCTGCTGGAATTGGTTTCAGGCTCCTGTGGCTATGAATTAGACCAATGTTATAAATGCATTCTCCTCTTAATCCATAAATTGACATATATTGATATCTTTCAATATAGATTCTGTAAAAATATTTTTTTTAAAACTTGCATGTAAAAATGTAACTCACAGTTTACCACCTGTATTATTTAACTATATTTTTTTCTGAAGAAATAAAGAGATGCCACATAGGTTACTGAAGAGGCAGATTTAATGCATGGTGACAATCATGTTGTTTAGTGTGTGTACTGTATTATGTTTTCTTTATAATCCAGTAAATGTTAGCAGTCTAATATCATACTACTCTTTCTCTTCTAAATCTATTTTGAACATCTGAAATTTACTATTCCAGTTTAGTATTATGTTGCTGCCTTGAAAGGTCAGAACCATTTTACAGTGGTTTGAACATATTATGAGAATACAAATTGGGTAGCACTTTAGGACTGGGGCTTGCCATAGTGCATCCATTAATCACTGACTGTAATATAACAGAAAGCCGTTGTTAAGTGGTAGCTGACTATTATATTGTAGATGCACCTCTGAACTCTATTCCAAAGAGATTTCAAAATGTTATCTTTCAATCAGTTGCTCATAGCATGATTCTCCATATCTTCTAGAGCAGAATGATATCTACATTCTGTCTGCAAACTTAAATTAGTGGACTAATATTCCCTGACATCACATTGTCATTTAAGAAAACATTTTAATCCCAGATGAACTTCATTTTTTTGCATGCTGGAATCCTGAACCATTTTTCTCTTTTCTTAAAAAGATTAGTGAAGTGTCCGGTTTATTTATTTCTATGTATTATTTCCATCAAGGTTTAATTTCATATTCATCTAAAAAATGTTTACACTTCTTTGTTATGAATATGTTCATCATCAGTTTCTTTCATGTGAAGCCTGAAAACCATGAGAACTGATTAAGAACATCTATGTTGGGTAGAATGCCCACTGGGGGTTGGGCGATCTTTTGACCTTGGAACCCCTGCAGATTTTGTTTTTTCTGTCCTCCTGGTCATTTGACCTTACCTTTTTCTTTGTTACATACTGTATAATATTATTGCCTAATTTTTCTTGTTTATGTTTTATATTAATTTCCTTTTATTTCATTTTGTAAAGCACTTTAAGCTGCATTGTTTGTAAGAAAACATGCTATATAAATTAATATTGTTTTTGTTGGTGCTCCATCACACTAGAGTGAACTACTCGATTGTACCTTGATGTTCTTGAAGAGATTAATTATTCTCTGTTTTGCATTACACTGTTCAATTTTCTCTGACTTTGTGTTTGGAAATCAATGTATATGATAACCAAGAAGAAAGAGTCATAACCAAATATATAGACAAAGGAAACCTTGTCATCTTAGGCCAGCGACACACTAGAAAACTTCTAGCTGGAGTATACTGTATGTCAAAATTAATGATTGTTGTTGCAGCATTTTGTTGCCCTTGAAGATCTCAGATTTCGTACATGATTAGAAATCATGAGGGATAATACCTTACATCACTGCCTTAGGACCTTTAGGCGCATTTTCAAATTTCCAAAGTACTCAGGTCTCGTCACATTTTGACAACCAGTTATTGCACTGCATGACAGTGCTGGTGGCTGAACAAATGTTTTCCATGTATTGTGTGTTCAGCCATAGTGTTAGCCCATCTTTTTCCTCTTTCCTTCCCACAATGGTATGACAGATAAGAGACACTGGACATACAAGTTTCTGTTCTGTTTGCATACTCCAAAACACTTGTTTTGCCTCTTTCCTTGCACCTTCATTATATACATGTAAATTGTAGTTCTGGCTCTTTGGTTGTCAACTCACGTAATATGAAGGAGCCCTGCTCTACAACTTATGTCAAAAGCAGACCTGTTTGATTTTGTTGTGATGTATCATAAAATGCTATGACTTAGTTGCAGGTGATGACACACTACATAACTGGATGTAACAGGCACACATGTGACTCACTAAAATTGCGTAAATGAGGGCTATCATTAAAAATGTCAGGAAAATTCATTGAATGAGATGCTAGGTGTACTGGCATCAAAGGTGAACATGGATGAAGGTGTTCAGTGTGCTGTGCTTATACTCACACTGCTCTAGTAGATTCACTGTGTTAGAGAAATGTTCCCGAGATAAACAGAAAAGACACTCAGAGACTAGAGAAACTTAAGAGAAAACAATAATGACTGACACTGAGTTCGGATCAATGAAAACTGGTTCTCTGACTGAGAGTGCACTTCGAACTACTGTACAGAGCATTATCTTTCATATCCAGGGGCATCATTTTTAAAACTTTGTGTGGATTTGAGAAAATATGTGCACTGGAAAAAAACAATAAAATATGTACACCAAAAAAAAAAATCAGATTTATAAAACCGTATTTATTACAATCACCTTGTAAATATGCACTTGTGAACGCACCTTGAACACCATCCTGAAACATCTATTTATGAAGTATGCTAATCAACCTCATACATATGCAATTTGGATGCTGCAGAAATTCATTGGCTGGTAGAGCAGCCTCCCCACCTGATGTGCTGAGACCCTGCCATCTGTATTCAAGAGTATCTAGCTGTGCTCCACAACTGAAAGATCAAGATCAAGCACAACATTGTAGCACCTCTTCTCTGCTCTCTGGGGTTCCAGGGAAGGTGTAAGGCACCATCATCTGAGTGGATAGCCACTATCACTATCACCTGTAATGATGTGACTGCTGTTAGAATGAACTAGCTGTCCCCTGCGGCTGTGCCCACGTTAAGTGAAACAGGACAAAAATTAAAAATCAATAGACATTGACACTGTATCTGATTGTGTTCAGGCCTGACGGGAGTGCGTCCCTTGCGTGGGGAGAAAAGCACGCGGCTGTGATAACTCTGGCAATTGGCAGTTACACTCTTCAAAACATGTAGCTCTGATGCCTCTCTCAAAACCGTCAAACATTACTCCTTGACAACCTGTAGATGATAATGTCTGTTGAACAAACAGGTATCGCTAGTTAAACAGAAGCAAGGTACGCTCCAACACATGGCGAGAAGTAGACCAGCTCGAACTGAGGCTGGCATGTGAGTGAGGGCCCCAACCCCTTCCCCTCAGCCCACAGCGTCTCTCTCAGATTCGTGCAAATAAATTGGTATCGCAAGTGAACTATGATGCTTAGTGCGATGAGAGAAGTCTCAAAATCAAAATATAATGTTCAAGCAAATTACAGAAAAAAACCGATTTAAATCCGTTAAGTAGTTCTCTCCTGAAAGCAGACAGACATACAGACAGACAAACAGATGTTGGATTTTTTATATATATATATAAATATATATATATACAGTATATATAAGAGAGAGAGATAGATAGTTCAGGTCCTATGAAACACTGAGGGTTCACCTGTTTACCTCACCAATAAGCTAGCAACCACATTATGTCTGTCAATGTTACTGTGCCTCAGAATAAATGAATCATGGGTTGACTCAGCACACAGAAAAACAATCTTTGCCAGTCACATCTTGGATGACTTGTGCATTAATGGAATGTAACTGCTTATGATTAAGAAAAGCAGCTCCATTTTCGCTAGGTGCCCTTATTTCAATATAAGCGCAATAAAGTTCTCTGATCACATTAATAGAACCAGATGCTTAAAAGGAAACTAAAATACAACATGTGCATAATATTAGTTTTTATGGTATAATATGGTGGCACATCAATGTGCATCTTAATAACAGCATCTGAGGTGTCACCTGGGATTAATAAAGTATCTATCTATCTATCTATCTATCTATCTATCTATCTATCTATCTATCTATCTATCTATCTATCTATCTATCTATCTATCTATCTATCTATCTATCTAGCTGGTTTCTCCATTCATTTCCAAGTTTCTCCGAAATGTTGCATACACATGGGTCAGAGTTACCGTAAATATATGCATGTTCCCCTCTCAAGTTTTATAAATCCCGACATTTGCATGGAAGCAGAGTAAGCACACTTAGAGCCTCTTAATATTATTACGTATCAAGTACATAATATGTACTTGTATTTGTATTCTGCTGATCGTCCAGTGACAGAAGTATATAATCCAAATGGCAGAAATTTGCTAAACTAAATAAATGTACAAGGATATACAGTAGGTGAGACATTGCATTTCACTTGCGAACCTTATCAAATTCAAATATTATCTTCTATTCTTGTCTCTCTCAAACTATAAGTTAATGTTCACATGCAAATGTCAAATTCTTCAATAAAGAGTTTATATACAGTCATGTAGTAAATTTTTAGCAATTAGCTGCTTTATATGAACATCGGTTTATTATATATAATAGTATAAAGAAAGGGGGGGGGGGGTACTTCTCTTAGTACCACTATGGTGCCTTAAAAGTCATTTCACCAAGGTGAGCAAATATATAAGGACACTTTAAGACATAATGTTACGCACATTCACACCATTTCTAATTGGGTTTTCCTTCTAAATCTCAAAGACATTCAGGATGAGTCTAATGATGGTTCTGCTGCTGCGTGCCTGAGAAAAGTCTCTGATGAGCTGGCACTTTTGCCCAGTGCTGCCAGGATAGGCACTGGCGCCTTACAACCCTGAGCAGGATAATCAGGTTACAAGAAGGTTGGATGAATAGATGGATTTAGACATTGCCAAAAAAGAAGTAAACGTCATAGAAGGAAATGAAATGACAAACAATGTTGTGTTATATAAGCCAGATAGAAAAATACCTTATCATGTCAAATCTTCCCAGCTGAAATGGCATTTTTGCTTAATTTGATTTAACCTGATATGATAAATTGTTAACCTTGGCAGTGTAATGATTTTATAGACACAAAACTCAGCAATGTGTGTAAAGCATAGTCTAAATGTTTTAGGCCATTTTCAGACTATTTATGTGTAGAAATGCTTTTTAAAGAAGCTCTTTAAAGAAGAAACATATTGCTTGATTTCATTAAGGTCATGCTGTGGTGCATTCAATATCTTTTATTCGTATTTGAGCTGCTGCCTAGTGTTTTTATGGATATTTAAACATTGTAGGCAATTTGCTATTTGTTTTTTTTTTTATAACTGGAACAATCATTTTATCCGTTTTCAATTTCTGGTACATGTTAAACTTTATCAAACCTTTAAAAATATGCTTATCTTTTGAAATTGCAGTTTATGATTTGGACAGGAGTAATGCACACCAATTTTACTATACTATTTTTGGATAGAGGGCTATCTTAGGTTATGTCATTGTACTAGTGCTTTGTCTCTTTATGTGCTATAGATACATATTATAAACATAATTTTACACTTAACAATTTTTTGTTTTTTGTGTTATGCATACCAACATTATTCCCTTACTTCCAGTATGGTCCTCTGTTCAATCAATCTACATAATTAGTTTTAGGCCAGCACAATCTATGGGACTTTTTCAGCATTATATATTTTTCATCATGAGGGAATTTTCTCCTCATTGAAAATTCTTGTTGCTTGTTATTAATTAGTTTTTACTTGGCACATTTATTAAACGTCATTTATTTTTGGAGATTCACTTCAATATAATATCCATGGGATTTATCAGGATTATTGAATTTATAAGTAAATATTGACAAAATACATCACCATTTACTTGAATATTTGCAGCAGAAAAATCATATGAATCAAACTTCAGGAATATACTCCATTTTTCATGCTGACCCCTTTAGAAATGCTTTCCTACAACTTTTCCAAGGCCATCTTATGATCACTAGTTTAAGAATTACTATAGAAACACTCTTTTTTTCCAAAATCCATCTTATATCATTTTACAGAGTACCCAGAAAAATCAACAACAAAAATGTAACAAATATTTTTATTTCCCTTCACTTACAGTAAAGTATTTTGTGATGCATCTTACCAAAGATACAAAAAAAAAAATTGCTACTGTGAGAACAATGTTACTTAATGTGAGACATTGCTCCCTCTGAACAACGGGGAGCATAATTTCAACCTACTAGTTGGAAAATGGCTGAAGAAAATCTTTTATTCAAGTTAAAGATAGATGATTGTGCATACTTTAAAAAGTCTTTCATTATGTAATATTAAGAATTAATATTGACTTCATAATAATAATAATAATGTTATCAGTGAAGGTGATTTGACATGCGTCCAACTAATTACAATTATCTGCAATGTCATGTTACCCATTTAAAAAAATGTGCAGGATGAACTTAGCCAGCAATGGCTGTCATTCAAGTCTTAAGATGGGGCATCATTCACAGTATGAAGCAACCACTTGACTTTTTGCATAAACCCATTCAAAGACCATTTCCATTTTAGTGCAGTCACTTCACATGTCAGATCTATCTATCTATCTATCTATCTATCTATCTATCTATCTATCTATCTATCTATCTATCTATCTATCTATCTATCTGTCTGTCTGTCTGTCTGTCTGTCTGTCTGTCTGTCTGTCTGTCTGTCTGTCTGTCTGTCTGTCTGTCTTGGAGTACACATGACTGAGTAGTAACAATTTCTATCTTCATACTATGTATGTATATATATTGTGATATATGGCCGGCCGTTCATCCCGGCCAATACCCCCATGCCGCTACATGGAGCCCTTCCGGCAGCATGGAGGTGCCCCGAATTCCAGCAAGGCATCATGGATATTGGAGTTTTCCTTCACAGCCCTGCTGGATACCATGGGGGCTGCAAGGGGACACTGCAGGGAGGCTCAGAGACTTGTATTTGCCCTATAACCCGGAAGTACGTCCTGGTCACAGGGACAGAGGAAATGACGTGCTTCCGGGATGAAGAAAAGGAGAAGTTTTTACCTGACCCGGAAGTGATAGAAAGTCACATGGACGGAGGGACAAACACTTCCAGGTCAAGGACTATAAAAGGACTATGGGAAACCCCAGAAGACAAGCTGAGTTGGGAGGCAGGGTGGCTAAGCGTCTGGGAGAGTGGAGGATTGTTATTGTTTATAGTATTGTGTAGTGATTTATGAGTATTGGGGAGTGGAGGGTGCTTGGTGCACATTATCATTATAATAAAGTCAACTATTTTATCTGGTGTCTGACGTCTGGCCCTTATCTGTCACAATATATATAATATTTGTTTATTTATTAAATAGATAGATAGATAGAACTTTATTTGTCCCCAATATATATTCTACCAAATATATTCACAATGATCAGAAATGGTATTAACAAAAAGTAAAAATCATTATTTGGCAAATTGCATTATTTAATGCATCTGTGTTGTTAGATGCCATTATGTCTTCCCCCTATATGACAAGTTCGGAGGCTGTTATGTGACAGCAGAATAAGGCTCATTATAGAGGAAAATGACAGCAGCAACCTGATTGTGTACTGAGAGAGATACTGAGATGCTCAATGCTATCAAATACAAAATTACTTTTGTTCTTGTTATTGTTTTACCATTTATAAAAATGCTTCATTGAAATTGTACTCCAGTCTTAAAATTGGTAACACTAAGAATATTATCTTTGCATACTTAGAAATTTTAATAATATAATACAACAGTGTTTGGAATTCTTACTAAGAGTAGAACAGTGTTTTTTAACATTATCTTTTTAGGTATTTTTTTCTACATTGTTGACATTAACTTAAAATTTCAGAAATTAAAAACAAAATGTTCTATTTATATTCTAAACATTGCAGTTACAATAGATGGGAATTTTGGATTCATGAATAATTAAAGATGTATTTCCAGTGAAGCAAGTGTTTGTGGATGAATTAGAAAACCTGTGTGTAATGTATTCATTCATTAGTTTTTTGAAAACAAAAAGAATAATTCTTACATGAAATGGTATTCATTTCCCCTTCACTTCCTGCACACTTTCTTATGTTGTCCATTTAATTTTAATTGGATAAATTTGCCATTTTTGCCCATCAATATACACTCAGTAAACCAAAATGACAAAGTATAAACATGTTTTCAGAAAGGTTTGAAAATTTATTAAAAATCACAAACTGAAATCTCTCATTTATGTTAGTATTCAGACTCTTTGCCGTGGCACTCCAAATTGCGGTCAAATGCACTCTTTTTGTTTTAATCGTCCTTTAGACTAGAACTTGAATGTAGTTTGCATGTGGCAAATTTAATTGATCAGACATTATGTGGAAAGGTACACACCAGTGTATATAAGGTTGTACAATACACAATACATGTCAGACAAAAACCAAGCCATGAAGTCCAAGGAACTCTCTGTAGACCTCTGCCATCAAATTAGGTTGAAGTTATAGATTAAGGCAATGTAAAAAAAAAAGGTTAAAAAATTCTAAAGTTTTCAGTGTTCCAGAACCACAATGGCCTCATGGAAGAAGGAGTCTTCATAGAATTGACCTTCCATCTAAACCAAGGAACTGGACAAAAAGTGCCCTGATCAGTGAGGTAACCAATAACTGCTCTAACAGAGCTTCAGAAGTCCTCTGCTGAGATGGAAGAACCTACTACAAAGGATGAATATCTCAGCAGTACTCCATCAATCAAAAGTTTATGATAGAATGGCTAAAAGGAAGTCAGTCTTGAGTAAAAAGCATATGACAGCTTGCTTGGAGTTTGACAACACATAATTTAAAGGACTCTGAGAGCATGAGGAAAAGAATTCTCTGGGCTGATGAGATATAAATGGAACTTTTTCAGCAGAACTCCAAACATTATGTCTAGCAAAGACTAGGCACTACTCATCAGCTGCCTGATACCATCCCAACAGTGAAGAAGAGTGGTGCCAACATCATGCTATGTAGGTGCTTCTCATTGGAAGGGACATATGAACATACTTCACTCAGGAAATCTTCTAAGACAATGGGCCTTGGTTACAGTATCTTGCTTTTGGTTGATCGGCTGTAAGAGAAGTATTGTGTAACAAACTAGGTGCTTTTTTTTTTTCAATGGGCTAATATTATTAGTTCACTGGAGCTGCTTACTTTTGAATGATGAGGATGAAGTGGAACACTGTATGAATGAAAACAATAATATGCAAGAATAGCTGTCATAAAATTCACTGTTATTTTATGAGGCCTTTCCCAGTGGGAAGGTGATGCTTCTGGAGTTACAGCAATGAATCATTTACCATTAAATAAACACTCCTGTTATTCCCCTTAACTCTCATTTGGTGTTTGTCTTGGTCTTTCCATCTCTGTGCTTGTTACGGTATTATTCCTGATGTTGTTGTGAAGTGGTCCAGCTCAACTCATCACTCTAAAGTACTTCATGAGAGTGGCATACAGTATATCCTTTATTTGAACTTAATCACATCCCTTTGAACATTATTATTATTTTTGTGGTAATAAGTATCAGAAAGCTACAAAACACCATCTTGAATTTCTGGAAAACTACATAAAGCCTTCTTGAATGCCATTTTGTGGCTTGGTGTGCCATAAAATCCTGACGTCATTCATTCTTAATTGTGAACTTCTATCACCCACTGGGACTGAGTGTAGGATGCTTCATAACTGCTTATCATGTCCTACTCTGAGGTGGGACAAACTGTTATTCTAGTATAATGTTTAGTGCAATTAATAGGAGTAATTGTGAGATTCTTGATAAATATGGGCACAGAATTCTAACCCAGGGTGCTGGGTCTATGAGGTAACATTGCTACTCATCATATGCCATTCTATTTTACAATTGTACTTAAATCACATTTGCTGCATGAAAGGACATTCAAAAACTTTCAGTAACCAAAAAATACAAAATAGTTTTTCTAACGTTTTGAGCTTAAAAAAACAAATACCACAAAAGTAGTCTGCTTCAATCTAACTCTTTAACCTCTGTGAAACTACAAAGGCTCCCAAATAAAATTAAATGTTCTTCCTTTGTTCACTGATTAGAGTAAGGGTTAGTTTTGTGTATTTTTATGGATTTTGCCAATATAACTTCAAATTTAGCTTTTGTATACACTTAAATTTACACTTAAGATTCTACTATTTTCTAAAAATACCTTAAAGTTCATTTAGTGCAAACTAAACTGTATTTAATGCCATTTACTCACTATTTCATAAAGTCAATGCTTTAAATAATGTGCTTTAATTTGAGTATGAAATCACTTAGCTAGTAGGCTGCAGTTGTATTTATATTATAAAAGGAATACAGTATGTATCTGTTAGCATAGCTGTTACTTTTATTTTTAAATAAGGGCTAGAAGCATGCAATATGCCAAATCATATTAGAGTTACTTAAAACCTTTTTAAAACGTGCAAAGGTACAGTGCTTTTCATAATTAGAGAGAAACACATGGCTGTCATTAACCCGCGTGTCCTAGATGTTCTTTAGCCTGGTTGCTGACTTTTTTTTGCCTTTTGTCTCTTTCATTTTCATGAGCAGTGCCTGTCTTTGCTTTTCTTACCAGACCTTTGAACAGTGTGGTACGAAGGAAAGGCTGCTGTTCAACATGCTAATTTAGAAAAGATAATCAAAGAAAGAGATTCTTTTGTTTTTCTTAAGCTGATGTCACATTACACTACTTCTGGTCAAAGCGTATGTCAAACTTGACAACTTCAATTGCTGATCTTGTGGCCAAAATATGTCAGTTTATGCAACTAGAATTCTCTAGGGATGTCAAATTACCCAGCTCGGTGACAAATTTCCAGCACAGTTTCACACTTTTAAAGAATCACGTGCTTTCCCCTTACTATAATAGTTAGTAACATGCTGCCTTTCTTTTTTACACTGTATCGTGATACATAAAAGATAAGGCATTAGACAAATGAGTCTTCTGTCTTTGAGCTGCAAAATACCTGCATTCCTTTTTCCTCATGGCTGTTCATTATGTCAGCTCTCAGGCAAACAGAATCTGCTTCTATGACTTTTTTGGGACCAGTCAGAGACTAGCTGTCATGAGACGCTGCGTATATCAGACTAGATGACTAACTTTGTGACTGTGTTAGCCTTCTTCAGAATATATAAATGTAATCTACAGCTTGTGAACTGCATAACATCTTTCTGCCAGTAGATTGTTTAAGCAAGCTTGGAATGGCTCAATTGCAATATGTAGTTAAGATTACTTGAAAAAAGGCATTTGTGATTTGCTGTGTCCATGTACACTGGGAATTTTCTCAGCTATCATTTGTCATGCCTCGCCTTCCCACACTGTTCTGTATATGTGAATTTCTGGTTGGTGTTTCAGAGGAAAAGTGATATTACTATTGGTTTTTATGCCTGATTTACATGAAAATTTGAAAGATTTGTTACATTTATGTGATAATAAAGAAAAACTACACTCATTTAGTTTATATGGTATTGCTCCAAATGCAATGTGACCAGAAAAAAACAATACACAGACTCCTATGAGTAACATACAGATTAATGTATTGCTTCTTCTATAATATACTGGGCATATTATTTTTGAACAAGCTTTTCAGAGATTTGAAAAACATTTATTTATTTACACTTAGATAGATAGATAGATAGATAGATAGATAGATAACTTTATTAATCCCAAGGGGAAATTCACATTTGGTAGTAAGTTCACATTTCCCAGGATCACAGAAGTCACCGAAGGTTTGTAATGCCACTTTCTCGCCAGCCATCTCGCCTTTAACTTAGCACCGGCCCTGCTGCCACGATACTGCCTTCTTACCTCGTCAGGTAAATAGGGAACCGCACCGGCGCGGGCATTTGTTCTCAGTGTTTGAAGTTGACTACCTGAATAGACGAGTCTCGGCATGTATACATCCATCTCCAAGTAGTAAAAAGTAGTAAAAAGTGTCCAGGGAACGAGTCCACATAAAAGAAAGTGGTAGGAGTGATCAGTTAAATAGATAAAATAGATAAAAAGGTAGAAAGGTAAAGTCATACACGGAGCTGCTGGAAAGGCTGCCACTTGTGGCAGCGCCTGAGTCATATATATATATATATATATATATATATATTGTGGCACCCGGACGGGGCTAATGCCCGGCCGGGACGCCCAGGAAGAAAGGAGGAGGGCTCATTCCCAACCCTGTAGGGGCCTGTGGTCACCGCTAGGGGGCATCCCCCTGCCTGAAGGACCCTGGACCCCAGTGCTTCCGCCACACCAGGAAGTACTGGGGAGAAGAAGAGAGGGAACACCCGGAGTGCTTCCTTGGAGGACAGCTGGCACTTCCGCCACACTGGGGTGTGTCCGCGGGGTGGCCGGTGCACACCTGGAGCACATCCGGGTAGTGATAAAAGGGGCCGCCTCCCTTCATTCGAGGCTGGAGTCGGGTGGAAGAGGACGAGGTCTTGGAAGGAGAGACAGGAGGCGGCCTGAAGAGTGAGGCATCGTGGTTTGGTCTGGACTTTGGGGAAGTCTGTGGGTTGTGTGGCACAACTGTAAATAGTAATAGTTGTAATTAAACGTGTGTTGGGTGACATGAACGTGTCTGCCTGTCTGTGTCTGGGCTGTTCCCCACAATATATATAATACACCATCTTAGTGAAGTGTACTTAGTTTACATAAAAAATTAAACAGTGACTTAAAACAAATACAAATAATAATCAACAGACTATCAGATCTATGTAAGTACTAAAATAACGTATCAACATTAAATCAGAAAAGATTGAACCAATAAAATAACATGCATTAAGAAAAATTCAAATCACTAAACTATTTACATTTAAAATTAACGAGGTCATTAATAGGTCCTCTAAAACCATCCAGAATCACCATTATGTTCAGCTGAAGCATGTCTCACAAATTTTTTTCCAGGAAGATGGAGTACCTCATCTAAATGCCATCCAATCGAGATCAGTAATTACTCTGAGGAATTGTAATACTAACCTGCATTGAAAGTGAGACTGGTAAGTCCATTATCCTAGGGTTAGATTTATACACACAAAATGAGGCTCAAAATGTGAATTTGCAACTTTCCAAGCAAAAGTCAGGATTTCAACTTGACTGGGCTCTTTATGGCAATTCTGACCAATCCGTACACAACAATATGGAAAAGGTGCAAAATGACAACACTCTCATTCAAGAAGGGAAATGCAGCCAAACCAACTAAATAACAACTGGGCAAGAAAAAAGAAACATGATCACGTTATGAAATGAAAACAGAATGTTTTGCTGTTTACTACTAGCAATCTTAGATGTGTACTGGCTTTCACCCTTGCTTATCCATTTCGCTCTGTTGACTTCCTGGCATTAAGTATTGAGCACCACAAAGCACCAACACATAAACAACAAACCAGTGGGTTATGGTGCGGCATGGTTTGTGTGGTTAGTGAGACGTGGGTACCAAATGGTGAAAGGTGTGATAACAGCTGCATGGCTCTTCCAAACTGCTGAAGTCCTAGGTCCAAAGCCTTAACCACTACAACGTACTACCTGCCATTCATATTAACTCTTAGTTAAAAAATGTAAATATTGTAAAAAGCAAAGTCCCTAGTTAGTCACATGGTATTTCCGATACAGCTGATAAACCAACAGCACTAAAACTGACACTCATTGTCTTACAAAATTTCAAAGTTAGTTTCTACATAAAAAGCTAAGCTTCCCCTTAATGTCTCCATCCATGGTGTGACATGATTTTTAAAAGACAATTTATCATCAAGCCAAATACTAAGGTATTTCTATTCAGATGCTTGTTCAATGCAGGAATATATATCATCTAGTTAGAATGAGCATTGATTCAGTAATTTTGTTTTGCATGGATTAATTGCAAGATGGAAACTAAGGACATGAACAGTGATAAAAGCAAGTTGTAGGTGTTCAATGACTTTTTGACTAAGAAGTGGAATATAAAACTGTGTCTTCAGCATAAATGTGGGCATTACATATTATGGCCGTCAAATTATGAAAAATTTTAATCATAATGAAAGTCACTTGATCATGATTAGTCACTTTTTTTAACCCAGTTAGTTCAGCAATGTCCAGTAGTCATACATTTATGAGACTACTGTACAATTTCTTAGCTGCTAAAACTGTAAAGACTTGTGCCTTTTGATATAAATCCTTGATATGTGACACATTTGTCCCATGTTAAGGTAATATATATAAAATAATTTGCTGAATGATGTCTCTCAGCCCTGTATCTTCAATTATTTTATAGGTCTGATGCAATCCATTTTGCTGCAAATAATGGTTGTTAATACTTTACTAATTAACAGTTAATACTGTTTCATTCATGGTCTTAAGTGGAGTTGTACAATCATGGACTGTATCCTGATGATTCTGCTGTCTAACAATTTTGTATAATAGTAGACATGTTAATCAAAGCAAACGCTAAACTACAGCATACAAGTGACTCATACAGTATATGATAAAATGTCACACAGTATCTCTAGGCCAGGGGTTTTCAAACTTTTCTCTTGGTGTAGCACCTCCAAGAAATGATAGATTGTAGTACTTCCATTTTCTTACAGCTTCAGTTTATAAAGTGCTGAACTCTTACCAGGCATAACTAAAAGTGAGATTTCTTAGCAACAACTCCTCCCTAAAATAATCTTTTTAGGTTTTTAAACAATTGATTATAGAGAAATGTTTGTGGTTGTGGAGGTCTTTCACATTTTCTTATGCACATCAAATTATTTTTTTAATGTAAGAAGAGTAGCATGGTTTGATAAGAAATAGAAATTAGCCTAAAATTTCAGTGTTTTTAATTTAGAAAAATTATACATCTACATAAGAATCCACATGAAAAGAAGCAGGCATGACAGGATAAAAGGTCAATGTAATACACCAGGCTTTATCCGATCTGTGAATACATCCTTACAAAAAAAACAAAAAACAATCAGAACAAACTATTTTTGCTAATCAATCTTTGTTGACCTTAATTCTTGCCTCTCATCCGGGTTTTGGTTGCTTTGTTTATTGTTATTTGTTTTGTTTTGCTGCTTTTGCACATCTCGCTCATCTCAAAAATGAATTAATCTGTTTCCTGCCAAGTCAGAACAGTTTTATGCTGCCTACAGTTAAAATTAGAATTCTATTTGAAAAAGAGGGATCTTTAGAGTCATTTTGAAAAGGATGACTATCAGTGACAAAACGTTTGTTAAAAGCTGAACCTCCTGAAATCCTGTTATCAATTGATCATTTGATTTCCTTTTGATCTTAAAAGTGATTTTACATAAGAAATAGATTTTTTAAATTCTAAAACACTGCATTGTATTTATAACTGGGTTCTCTGAAAGAATGCCACAGATAGACATTAAAAAATTGTCTATCTAAAGGCAAAGTTTTATTCCAAGAGGTGCATAGTTTTGAAAAAATCTGAAGAAAAACAGGGGTTAAATCTTTCTTTAGTTCAATTTTTTCTGAGTAATGTATGTTTATCAATAATTATTGAAACATAAAATATCTAAGGGTTAGTTCAGAATCAGGAATATTTAAAATATAAGAAATAAAACTATGGTAAAGGTCATGCAGAAAAACTTCTTTATTAAAGATCTTAAGATGTCTCTTCTCTGAAATTGGGGAATGACCTTTCGTCAGTCTTCAATCCTGGACACAAGCTAAGGCAGTGGTCGCTAATACCTAATTCAAAGACTCCACTGTGCAGAATTTCTCAAGAAGATCAATGAGAAATGATTTATTATTTTTTTTTGGTTAAGTTTAGTAGATTTAGAAATATTCTATGCAACAATAAAGGCACCTCAAAGTTGTATTAAGATCATGTAGGATATATGCTAACCAACCAAGATTTAGGTCATCCCTAATAACTATTTCCTTGACATTTAATGGAGAAAGCAAGAAAGGAAATTTTTAAGATTTAAAATCTTGCATTGCAGTCACTGTGAACATTTTATCTGTCCCAACTTCAAAGCTGAGGGATTGAAATTCATACTGCTTAGGAAAAGAAATATTACTCAAAACTAACATCAAAACATGATTTAACATAAATAGCTACATCACTTCCCTTGACAATGCTACCTGTCCTGAACATATTTTCTATATGCTGATTAAAATCAGTGACAGATTTTTCCAGCCAAGTTTCAGTTAGAGCCAAGGCATCAGTCTAAAACTGAGAAATATCATTTTCACGTGATATAGTTAATGGAGCTTTAATAGGCTTCTCACAATAAGGTGAATCAAGCCTAGGCTCTTCCTGCATTGAAAAACACCAAGATAAATTATATAACACTTCTTCATTAGAAGCAATAGGCTTTAGTTTAGACCCTAAGTTATGAACTGGTAATAAACTGCAAAAAGCCCTGTTTCTGACATTCTAAAACCATTTCTGTGACATATTATTTGAAATCACAGGAATAACAGAACAACATGGACAATGGTTATGGATGACTGAAACTATTAAGTACAGCTGACAGAAACATATGGTACTGAGATAAACACAAAACGCATCAAGTGCTGGATCACATCATAAAGTGAAGCCCCCTAACTAACAAGCAACTACTAGTGTCTGTAGTATCATAGTATCATTGTAGTATCAATCCAGAATTATGTTTCTGAACTTCTCTAGCGCCTTCAACACCATCCAACCTCAACTCCTTGGGGACTAGCTGACAGAGATGGGAGTAGATTCATAACTGGTGGCATGGATCGTGGAGTATCTTACAGACAGACCTCAGTATTTTACTTCTCGGGAACTGCAGGTCTGACATTGTGGTCAGCAGCACAGGAGCACCACAGGGGACTGTACTTTCTCTGGTCCTGTTCAGTCTATATACATTGGACTTCCAATACAACTTAGAGTCCTGCCACGTGCAAAAGTTCGCTGACGACACTGCTATCGTGGGCTGCATCAGGAGTGGGCAGGAGGAGCAGTATAGGAACGTAATCAAGGACTTTGTTAAATGGTGCGACTCAAACCACCTACAACTGAACACCAGCAAAACCAAGGCGCTGGTGGTGGATTTTAGGAGGCCCAGGCCCCTCATGGACCCTGTGATCATCAGAGGTGACTGTGTGCAGAGGGTGCAGACCTTTAAATATCTGGGAGTGCAGCTGGATGATAAATTGGACTGGACTGCCCATACTGATGCTCTGTGCAAGAAACGACAGAGCTAACTATACTTTCTTAGAAGGCTGGCATCCTTCAACATCTGCAAAAAGATGCTGCAGATGTTCTATCAGACGGTTGTGGCGAGCGCCCTCTTCTACGCAGTGGTGTGCTGGGGAGGCAGCATAAAGAAGAGGGACACCTCATGCCTGGACAAACAGGTGAGGAAGGCAGGCTCTGTTATAGGCACAGAGCTGGACAGTTTGACATCTGTGGCAGTTTGACATCTGTGGCAGAGCGACTGGCACTGAGCAGGCTCCTGTCAATCATGGAGAATCCACTGCATCCACTGAACAGTATCATCTCCAGACAGAGGAGCAGCTTCAGCGACAGACTGCTGTCACTGTCCTGCTCCACTGACAGACTGAGGAGATCGTTCCTCCCCCACACTATGTGACTCTTCAAATCCACTCGGGGGAGTAAACATTAGCATTATACAAAGTTACTGTCTGTTGTACCTGCATTTTTATCACTCTTTAATATTGTTTTTAATCAGTATGCTGCTGCTGGAGTATGTGAATTTCCTCTTGGGGATTAATAAAGTATCTATCTATCTATCTATCTATCTATCTATCTATCTATCTATCTATCTATCTATCTATCTATCTATCTATCTATCTATCTATCTATCTATCTATCTATCTATCTATCTATCTATCTATTGTAAATCTGTTTGAAATGTTGAGGGTTCTGTAGTGATAAGGGATTATGGGTCGTGGGGAACTAACAGGAAAAAAAAACTGTAATATATACAGCGTACGGTGTGAACATGTACTCTGTAAAAGAACCTTCTGAAGTTTATTACTTTAAACCTGCCTATGTCTCTCTACTATTATCTGCTTTCATATATAACTACTAACCATAGCCGTACAAGGTAACAAACCACAAGGAAAACAATAAAAAGAAAGTTTTAGTAAAATATCACATACACAAGCACCAGGGAAACACATAACATGAGTCTTCCTTCCCCTGTTATTCTAGACAATAGGATCCCCAAGAATGATGGTGGAGTGTTGGAGCTTGAAAATGCTATTGCAGATAGTTCAGGGAGAACAATTGCAGGCCAACAGTAATGTTTTCAGGAAAGCTTTGCTTGCAGCCTAGTATGGATGACAACATGAGGAGGTGGACAGCCACACGCAGTCTGCACAATTACTATTTTTAAAATGATGTACAGCAGCTCACAGCCATATACCTTACTTCTAACCTGTGCAGAAATCTTCCAACTGAGTTTCAGCAGCACCAATTCGGGTATTAGCAGCCTTCTTTACATCAGCACTGATAGTCACATTGGCTGAGGTAGACAGGGAGTCTAGAAGTTCATTATCTTCTTTAGATTGGTTGTCCTCTCATTTCAAGTCTAGAATTTTCTTGCTCAAATGATAATAGCTATCACAACCTGATGCAGAGAAGAGTAAAGAATCATTTTAATTGACTGCAAGTGACCATTTACTGAGCAAGACTTGTAGGTAAATGTAGGTGCCATGTAGAGAACTGTCATCCTCAAGGTAAAAGTCATGCAGTAGCATTCATTTTCTTAAGTTAAAAGATATGTATATTTAGCTGAGGACATTTTTTTAACTTTTAGACTGACAGGAAAAGATAAAGAATTAAAGGTAGAATTTAAACTAGAGCCAGATGACAGCTTATCACAGTAGTCTTTAAAGCAACTGTATATGAGCTACATTAAAATGTTCTTTACATTTTTTCACAAAGTTGTTTTGAAAGTATTGCGGTAGATACACACAAGTGTGCACACACACACACATATATAAGAATGGCTTTGCTTATTTTATATGAGCATGGAGATCTTAGGTTAAGATCTGAACAGAATGCTACTTACTATATACAAGCACAGTAAGCTTTGCCTGAGCTAAATCAGCTTACCCTTTCTAAAACAGTAGCACACCCTCAATAAAATGCAGTTAGCTGGGGATGCAAGGGAATCAGGAACTGTAATTTTTAACAAATTACAGAGTATACAATTAAAAACTATCCTGTGAACACACAACTACACTTTTTCTGTTTGGCCATAGTGAAGGATGTGTGCTTTAAGCGTCTAGGAGAATGGATGGATGGATGAAAGTAAATATATTGTAAATGAAGTATTGTATCCTTGTAAGTGTGGACTGGAAAAAGTGAGGATGAAATTGATGGATGGCTGAAATATTGTACATTGTTTGAGACTACGTGAGTGGGCCCTGTGACCAATTGCTTCCATGCTCAGAATTGTTTTCAGGCTTGCATCAAGTTCAATAAGCAATATACGGTTTTGATTTTATCAACATACTGAATTTGGATTATACATACCTTCCTAAAATTACAGTAGCACACAATGCTACTGACTACATACAGTACATGAAATGAACTTTTCCACTCTGCAACTATTTTGAAAAATGGATATGCAGCCTATGCCTGTATTATGGAACCCAGGAAAGAGATCAATAAACATGGACTGTGACCCAGCTAAAATAGAATCTGCCTCTTCATGAAATTGTTATTTACAGTAAATAAAACTAAACCTTCAATGTCTATGCTAACCATTTTAAGAATATATGTATGTGTGATACATATATTTCTGTTTCTGAAATGGCCGCAACACCATTGCAGAATCTCTTTCTACTTGTCTGTAGATGAGAAACATGCAAATGAGAGCATCTTTAATGGTTGTAAGCAAATAATACAATATAAATAACTTGTGTATTTCTGGAACACAATTCAAAAATTCTTTTACAGGAATAACATTCTGTGGTGTGAGTCAGGGTGGAGGTCTTTCTCTCCTCTTAAAAGTAACAATAGTAAGATTTTAATCCAGTTGGACTTGGATGTTATTGGCTTAGTTTTTACAGGAAGTAATTTGCCATTCATTGGTTGTTTGTTGAACAAGAATAATAAAAAAGAAAACCTACAAATATGATGGGGGGTTCACAGCAACATGACACCTCACGGCAAAAAGCAATTGAATTGCCATGGTTTCAAGTGATATTTATATAACTCCAAGTGTAAGACAGAACCAACCCTACAGCAATGATATTCATCAAAAGTGCTGTCGAACACACTCATACCTAGGTAATTTGTCATCTCCAGTCTACTTGATAATACAGTATGTTTTTAGATATGAGTAGAATGTGGAATCCCCAGAGATTTCCTACATGAACTATGTTTTTTGTCTATTTATGAGTCATTCCTGATTGAAAATGCTGGGTGTGTAACACTTTTCTCTTAATTGTGGAGACCATACTTTTATTATATTAATTCTTATTTAAAATCAAGATGCCAATAAGGCAAAATATATATTTTGTAATATTAACGATTTAAATTGCTTGTGACACAAGTGTTTTCAGCAGTTTTATTTTCTTGAACATTCCACTATATTTATTTCAGTAGTTTCTCAGCTACTGGCCTTTATTATCCATCTTTGATTTTGTAGCATTCTGTCAGTTAACTTGCATATGATGATTCTGGTCATTTTCCCTTATTTTCCAATTTGATTTATTTCTTAAATTTTGCTGGTAAAACTTATCCCACTTACTGTATACCCATCCTTGACCTAATACCTGTTCCACTGTTACATTCTCTTTATTTTTGCATGTATTTCCAATTTAAAAAAAACAAAATGCCACCCTGTTTGCTTGAAAGTTATGCTTTCAATATGTAGCATTACAT
Source organism: Erpetoichthys calabaricus (assembly GCF_900747795.2). Taxonomy (NCBI): domain Eukaryota; kingdom Metazoa; phylum Chordata; class Cladistia; order Polypteriformes; family Polypteridae; genus Erpetoichthys; species Erpetoichthys calabaricus. The sequence continues at coordinate 76,990,191 of NC_041398.2, read as the reverse complement.
TTACATTTATTTATTTGGCTGACACCTTTATCCAAGGTGACTAATGACATTTATGATACAATTGTTTATATTTCTTTTAGTTTTCCAATTGGAGCACAGGCGGGTAAAGTGACTTGCTCATGGTCACACAGTGTCAGTAGCGAGATTTGTACCCATAAATTCAGGGCTTGAAGTCCAAGCCTTAATTTCTACAACCACACTGCCTAGAGAGAATTCTTACAGCCATTAACTATACATTTGTTATGAATCTTATTATAAACATGACTGACACATTTCACATTTATGTGCCACTAACAAACTAGTCTAAAACTATAGTGATTTAATTTACAGTTGGTAACCTTAGCAGTGTAGCTGTAGCTGCAGTTTTACTACCCTTTATTTGGATTAAGGCTCAGACACATTGGCCTGGAACATGCTTTTGTCCAAAATACCCATGATGATGATGATTGGTTTTGAGCAAAATTCATGGACCCTCCCCACCCACCACCACGATAGCAGAAAGGTGAGGGCCGCTACCCAGAAAAAAGCATTTTACAATAGAACCCCAATTTGACAACCCTTATTTAGCATTTTCATACATTTCATGCTTTTTTGGATGCAGTTGTAAACATAAAAAAAACTCTTGTCTGAAGAACTAGAAGTCTTTTAAGGCTGACCAGTTTTTTGCCTCATATGTGTTTTGTTTTTTTTTTTTGTCTCCACAGATAAATTTTGCCGCTGATCCAAATGCCCCATATGCACAAAATAAATAAAAGAACTTTGTCAAACAGATGTAAACTAAAAGATGCTTGTTGCTGTTCTATTTCGCATCACTTCAGTGCAGGACGTCTACATACTCATAAGTTCATGACGGCATGGAAATAAACTAAGAAATAAAAGGTGACAGCTGTTGGTTTGTGCACATTTATCACTGCCCATTTTCTGGATATACTGTAGAAGCAACTGGTCCAAAGAATAGAACACAAGAATGCTGAGCATGATGTGGATGATTTGGATGCAAAACAGTTGTTACAAGAGTAGGGTAAATACTTTCTGAAAAAGTTTGATTCTATGTCATTTTTTTTGCCAATCATAACTCTCCAGAAAAAAAAAACAACACATCTGTATCACACATTTAATGACCTCTTCAGCACAGCCATCAGCAGTGTGTCTATCAGTGGAGAGAGTGTCTACTGCATCGAGAGGTTTACTTACCTTGGCAGCAACATTCATGTTTCTGGTGACTCTTTCTATGAAGTCAGTAGACAGGTTGGGAGGGCATGGGAGGTCATGAGTTTGCTGGAAAGGGATGTGTGGTGCTCCCAATATCTTTGCAAAAGGACGAAGGTCCAAGTCTTTAGAGTCCTGATGCTTCCTGTCTTGCTATATGGTTGCAAGATATAGATGCTATCCAGTGACCTGAGAAAAAGACTGGATTCCTCCAGTACTGTGTCTCTTTGGAGAATCCTTGGGTACCACTGATTTGACTTTATGTCAAAGGAGCAGTTGCTCACGGAGTCCCAAATGACAAACATTATCTGCATTGTGACGGAGCATCAGTTACAGCACTATGGACATGTATGTACCAGTGCATGCTCCCCAAGCTGACCTGATCTGTCACATATGAGTGAAAAAATGTGAATTGGGCTGCAGTGTGAATGTAGCCTTTGGTGTGAAAAGCATCATACACAAAGTTGTATGCAATGGTTTAACAACAACACAGTTATTACCAACAACAAGGCAGCATTGATATAAAGGAATTAACAATCAGAAACAACACAAATTACAATAAGTATAATTTATTTATTAACAAATATAAGTAATTCAACAGATTAAACAGATCAGACTGCATCATAACTATTAATACAACAAATCACTAGCACTTAGGTGAAGTCAGAAACTATTCAAACAAATGTTTTTTTCAGAGACTAAACTTAAGTGAAACTTGTGCTGTGCCTGACTAATTTGTTGCAATTTTGAGGAAAACTGCTGTGACATTAAAATATAATATTGAAATATTGTACATCTGCTTTTGTTTTAATACTGCCTATTACTACTACTTGGATATGGGACTGTCAGGTTGTTGCACATCTTTACATACAGTATAAGCTTGTGGTTGTGGAATGGAAATGGAAAGATGTGGGCAAGGAGAACAAGAAGAAGAAATCTTTTCTATCACGCTCCCTGGGATGCTCATTCTCCTGATGTACAGTACAGTAATCTACTCACATGGATAGCATTTCACCAATTCCTCCTTTCAATGATATATTAGGCATAGATGTTATCCTTGGTAGTTTGGTAACTGCCAGTTGTGACCATTGGTCCTGCACCTCCTATTTCTTGATTTAAGGTGTATTTTTATTATCATGATGTACCTTTTTATTGTCTACTAGCCTACTTATGCAGATTTTAATTATTATCATGCTCACTTTCTCTTGTCTATGTGATGTGACACACCAATTTCTCACTGTTTCGTTAGCCTAAAAATGCACAATATATATATGTATATATACATGAGGGACTTTTAAGTTTTCATTGGTAATGGTGAAGGCAGGAGGAATAGTAATTGGTCGTGTCTGAGAGTGTCATGTGATTAGTTCTGTTTGGCAAGCTGGCTGCCCTTGCAGTTTAGTATAAGAGTTGTCACCCTGTGGTGAAGGTTGCAAAACTTATAAATTGAACTAAAGAGGAACAGCGTTCTGTCATATGCTTTTTGTGGGCAGAAGGTGTGTCGAGAGCACAAATTCATCTCCGCATGTGTGCTCAGTATGGGGATAAAGTTCTCTCTCATAGAGTCGTGTATGAGTGGATTGACATGTTTGAAAATGGCCGTACTAGTGCGATGGATGCAGAGTGCTCCAGATGTCTAGCTACAGCCATGACCACGGGGAATGAAGAAAGAACCCTGATGTGAAAGCAGCAGTGCATCAGTGGCTACACGCTCAACCAAAAACATTTTTTGCTAATTGCATTAAAAAGTTGCTACGGAGCTGGGAAAAATTGCATCTCAACAGAAGGTGACTATGTAGAAAAGTGATGTAATTTGTTTTTGAAATTATTAATAAATAGAGTTAAAAAAGTGCAGAAACTTTTTGAACATCCTTCGTATATATATTTATATATTGGTCAAAAATTAAATATATATTTTTGTGCCTGGCTTTGTGGAGGTCTTTTGAGGGGGCCCTTATGGTCTGGAGACTCCCCTGTCTCCTTGGGGCTGTGAGGGCGTCCAATAAGCCAGTGATGATGATAACTGCTAATTAATAAAACTGTGTCATTCTGCTACATTTTTTTAGCTGTCTTAAAGTTCAATGATCCTGGATTTAATTTAAATTATTGTTCAGTATTTATGAAAGCTTTCTATACTGTATATAACCTAGTATTTTGTATAGTCATTATATGTGACTGATATCATTTAATTGAACAGATGATAACTGCTTTTGTACTCCAACTAAATAACACAATACTGAATTAAGATTTAAAAGGCTATATGATACTACCTTTCATTATGACACAGAGTGTTTTAAACTGTGCATTTTCAATTTTCTGCCTATCAGATTAATGTCTAGTATGGCATGTTTTGCAGCAGCCTATGTCTAAATTCAGTTGTGTGGACCAGCCAATTCAAATTTACAAATCCAAAAAGAAATCTTGTACAGCTTTGTGAGTCCAACATTCCTTTACTTCTTTTTGACTGTACTATTTAGTAGAATCAGACAGATAGCAGTATGCTTGAGAAAAACACCAAACTATAAATAAAATGTTAAGACTGTATTTTATAGCAAGAGTAAAATACTTTTCCATGTTTTCATTTTATCAATGGGAAATTTAGTCAATTTAGTGGCATTAAGTAGTTCTTAATGCCGAGTCACAGGTCTACATGTTTTATATGCAACATTTTGGACTGTAAAGTGATCTGAATTAGCCCACTGAGTGGCTATATGGTGGTTATTGTCACCTCACAGCATCTGGGCCACATAATTAAAATTTGGGCTTGCAAGACTTATGTGAGGAGTTTCCATGCTCCCTTGTTTAATGTGGAATTCCTAAAGAGATGCTTGTGGTAATACTTAGTAATGTATTACAATAAGTTATTAACAATGTGCATATTCTAAAATATATTGGTGGTTTATTTCAATAGTGTGCATGCTATCAGGGCAGTGTGTAAATCAGCCTTATCAACGAGTGCATGCGTTTAGTGCATGAGTTTCTCTTGCTTACAAAAACCAACAACAAAATTTGGAAAATGAAAATGGAAGGTAGAAGGGTCTGTATACACGTAAATCACCAAAACAAATACAGATAAAATGCAACACCAAAAATATCACTGCTGTATCTCTAACCTTTTTATAATTAGTACATTGTTCTTAATAGTACATCCACAAAAATTGTTAAAATCTTCCTGTATTCTCAGCTTCTTTACATTTATGTTCAGTCTAATATCATTTTCAGTCTTAGAGGTCAAATCTAAACAGGCTCCTTTGCTGGCACACAGTTCAATAAAAATGTCATGTTTAACTTTAGCAATTCTTTATTTTTTAAGATCTAATGAATACATTATCTGAGCTACTACCAGAGAGATTCCTTCAACTCTGCAGCCTTCCCAACAACTTGCTAGTGCTCATTTCAAAAAATACATATAAAGGCATTTCTAAGCATACAAAGCGTATCATCTTTATAATGTAAAAGCTTTGAATTTGTAAACAAATACTCTAGCTCTTGAATTGTATCCATTTCTTAAGAAGTCACATTTGTCAAATGAGGAACCTTGTTGGTAAAGGCTTCAGTCATGCAGAAAGTTGCTTTCAAATTTTCATAAAAAGGAGAAAACATCATTTACATGATAAATTGTTCTATGATAAAAGCTTACCTACTGAACAATTGCATGTTTCCAGTGCTCTTTCTTCGTCCTTCACATTTCATGCAGTATGATCATACTAGGATAGGATCTAAAATGTAGCATAAAGCAACTAAATTGTACTGTGCATTAGAAAAAAAGAAGTGCCTAATGGATTTTGGCTTCTAGAGTAAAGATGATATCACTTAATATAAAATAACAAATCTTCAGCTATGACAACTGTCTCCTCCAAAGGGCAACCTACTTTAGCAAAGAAACCCAAGAGATATCATAAAACTAATTCAAATGGTATGATACAATTACATGCTAAACTTGCTGATGTGTGTGGTAATATGCTCTGCCCTTGTATCATTTTAACCTCTGAATTATTTACAGAGATTTTAAAAAAGGCATTCCTGGACTGTTCTATGTTAAAGTTTTCAGTGTGTTGTATTGCCTTCTTCTTTAAAGTCCTGAGTTCAAATCTTCCTCAGTTTGCGTGGAGTTTACATATTCTTCCCCTGTCTACTAGATCCAAAAGACATGCAAGTCAAGTTAACTGGTCACTCTACACTGGTTTTACATGAGTGGGTGTGATAGTGCATGTATGTGCGAGTGTGCTCTGTGATGGAGTCTGACCCTGTCCAGGATTTGTTTCTGCAAAGCTCCTTGTGGCCGGAATAAGCACCAGCTCCACATGACATCTGACTGGATTTATACTGCAGATGATGATGATAATATAATTATTGTTTGTAATAAAGTCACAAATATAAAGAAATGCAGACTGATGTATATATTTTAAATGGTATATTTTCAGAACATTCAAATTCTAAAAAAATACGTTATATACAGTAACAAAACTTTTGCTGTAGAAGCTTTGAGTATATTTTATAATTTCCCTTTTCTGGTTGCAAAATGAAAGAGTATATGAGATAAACAGTTTAAAGATTTACATTTTAGAATTTAATTTTATTAGCTTGAAAAAATCTTTCAGTTATATTGAAGGTCAGCTTATTAACACACTATTAGTATTGCCTTAGACATGTCTTAATTTTAATTTACACCTTGCCATCATAGTCTGTCGCCATTAATTCTGCAGATTTTATTGTTGGGACAGTCAGAATAAAAACTAGAAGAGACAATGCAAAAAAAGTACAGCATGGGGCTTGTAAGAAAATGATTTATACCAATGTTCAATTCAATTCACCCTATTTCATTTCAAAGCTCATTTCTATCAACTTTATGGCCTCTTCTTGATATTATATTACTTATCATCTTTACATTATGTTGCCTCACAGATATAAAAGTGAAAATGTATATGCCAAACTGAGGCAGCAAGATGATTTTTAGAAAAGACTAATGTGCATTTTATGAAAGTAAGAGAGTGCTTTATATGAAACAACATCTGGATTTGCCAATAATAAGCATACCAATAATTAATGAAGCAAGGCTGCTTATCTTATCTACAGATGACATTATTATGGGAAACATTATTTTGACTAAATTAATAAGCATATTTACTGTTTTGCACATAATGATCTTGTTTCCCATCCATTAATATGTTACTTTACACACATCTGTAGATTCATGAATCTTAATGGTGAATAGCATGAATATCATGCTATCCTGGATGGACAAATAGAAACAAATTGCATCTTTGCACTAGAAAAGTATTTTTGTACTCTTTGCCAAGGTTTTCATTAATAGTGTAACAGTGTTCTACTGGCTTTGTATAAGTGAATATGGACAAGTATGATTTACAAAATGGAAGAGAAAAAAGTACATGAGAAGGTATGGAAAATGTATCACGCAAGAGAAATCATTGTAACATTTTAAAACATTACGTTCAAATTCCACTTTATTTGTTTGTGCACCATTAAATAAAATTGATACTTACATCTCTCCTGAGGGCATACAGACAAAGATCAGTGAATATAACACCACATACTGTAACGATTACAAGTCACACAATCTATATCTATATTTATTGTCACAATAACAGACTGAAGACATTGAAAAGGTTTGGGGCAGCCACCCATATATTGTGCCCTAGCTACAATTGGGTAATTTTGGAGAGATATTCACAGGTTTTAAAGGCCAGAACTGGAAGTGATGTCATCGGGACCGGAAGTGGTGCCATCAATAGCACCGGAACTGGAAGTGACATCTTCTAGTCCGGAAATAACACCATCAATGTCACCAGTACCGGAAGTGACATCCTCAATGGCGCTGGGACCTAGTGGGATTTCCCGTGGATGGTCTGCAGAGGATTGACAGAGAAAGTTAGTGCAGCTCGCCACCCCCTGGTCTGGCGTGGTACTACTATTATTCAGGCCCTCTAGCTGCCTCCCAATCAAACATGTGTGACATTATATACAGTTGACCCTTGATATACGACTGGCCTGACATGCGAACAACTTGATTTACAACCATAATTTATGTTTTGATTTACGACCAACATCTTGTGTTACGACCTGAATGCAGTCACGTGTATCCGCTTGCGCGATTGTAAACAAACAGCCGAGAGCGTTTGTAAGCGTCATTTGGAGCCCAGATACATGTGTTTGTGGATGTAATTTCGGTCAGTGCAGTGATTTATATAATTTTTTTTGATAATTGCTAAGGAAGGAAGAAAAGGTAACAAAGGTAAAGAAAGCGATCACAATCAAAACGAAGAAGGAAATTGTACGGAAATATGAGAGTGGTGTTCGTGTGACCGATCTCGCTAATATGTACAGCATGTTGAAATCCACCATCTCAACAATTTTACAAAGAAAAGATTTGTATAAGGAGGCTCCTTTCAAACAATAACCACCTTCCATTTCATTCTCCTCCTCCTCCATTCCAGTATGAAATTGTTGTTTCTGGTAGGCTAGGCACTTTTTATAACTTTTTGGTTAGTACATTAGAAAAATTATTGGTGTTTTGGTAAATTATGCACATTATACAACCCTTTTTTATTATGAAAAGGTTAAGTAAGTGTTGCTGTGGGAGGTTTGGAATGCATTATGGTATTTCCATTATTTGTTATGGGAAAAATAGTTTTGACTTACAACCAACTTGAGTTACAACCAGCCCTCACGAACGAATTGAGTTCGTAAGTCAAGTGTCCACTGTATATATATATATATATATATATATATATATATATATATATATATATATATAAAATCCCATGTCTGTCTGTATGTCTGTCCGCTTTTCACAAGAGAACTACTTAACGGATTTAAATCAGGGTATTTTCTATAATTTGCTTGAACATTCCAGTTGATTTTGTGACTTCTCTCATCGCGTTAAGTATCATAGATACCAATTTATTTGCGTGAATCCTAGAGAGTGGCTGCCGGCTGATGGGAGGGGAGCAGGGCCCTCCACACTCACATGCCAGCCTCCATTTGAGTCGGTCTACATCTCGCCACGTGTTGGAGCATACCTTGCCTTCACTTAGCTACCAATACCTGTTTATTCAACAGATGTTACCATCTACAGATGAGTAAGGTTTGATGTTTTTGAGAGAGAGATCAGAGCTACTTGTGTTTCAGAGGGTGGTTGCTGATTTCCAGAGTTGTCACAGACACATGCTTTTCTCCCCACATGGGGGACGTTTCTCACATCAGAGCTGAACACGAACAACATCTGACATCGGGGCGTACCTACCTTCCACTCAGCCATTACATTTTTAAAAATTTTTTTTATTGATTTTTAAAGTTTGTCCAGTTTCACTACTACGTGGATGGAGCCGTGGGGACAGCTAGTACATAAATAAGAAACAAACAAAAGCCTTAAGACCAGAGGATTAACTACATCCATGGTGAAAGTACTATTTGTGCTGGAATGGAGAAAAGACAAAAGTGATTGTGTGGGGCGACTGAGTCCTTTAATAATAATGTTTATTTCTCTAATTCTGATTGTGTTATATATGTCCTGAACAGAAAACAGCTGCATGCCAATAATATTCTGAACAGGCACCCTCTATAACACTTTACAGTCCTGAGCTGAGTAGGTGTCATACAAGGATGTTATGTAGCCAACCAGAATGAACTTCACTGTTCTATAGATGTTGGGGTACATTGATGAAAATATCAGGGCTTTACAAAAACATAATATGATGTAAGAGCATTGGTGAGCCTTTTGATTACAGTTGAGATTTATTGTGCCCAGTTTAGGTCATCTTTAGGTAACTCTGAGAAATGTAGAGTTGCTCACCCTCTCCACAGCATTGTGATGAAGTAGATGGGTGGATGGGAGTATGGTCTGTCTATTGCTTGCATATATCTGTGACCAGCTTCTACATTTATTTGATATTAAGAAAGATTAATATCCTTATGGAACTTTGACAGAAAGCAAATCTCTTCGTTCTATGCCATCATCATCATGAGCCAATTTAATGATGGACCTGGAGCTGGGTCTAACCACATAATCAAAGGTGAACAAAGACAACAACAAGGAGATCAACACATTACCCTGTTGAATACCTGTGTTGAGCATCAGTGTGTAGGAAGTGACACTGCCAGGCTGCGATGGTATGTCAGTTGGGACAGGGCTATCCATAATCTAATTACAGAGGATGGCCCTAAATTCCAAGTGTAGAATCGTGGGGATCAATCCTGATGGAATAACAGTGTTAAATGTTGAATTCGAGTCTATAAATAATAATATAGCAGCTTTTATTATTCTGTAGTGCCAGCATGGTATGATGTACAAGGGGTATAAAATCCTCTGTGGACTTAATTAGGCAATGAACAAATTAAAGGTGGTCTAAACTGTTTGTGTCACCCTTCTGCTGTATGCATTACTATGAGTATTTAGAAAATTACGCTTGCCATTATTGTTCTGCAATTTCCTATTAGGAAAGCAAAAAATTGTTCTCACTATCACACAGTCACACACACATTTGTGTAATAATCTGGTGACAACTGTTACATACTCATCCAAATCTGATGAAGAAACTAAAAACATTCCACAAATCACCAATTCAAAACAATCTAATAATGTTTCCTGCACTATTTTCATCCTTAGTTCACCATCATCTAGTATCAGCTTTTGTTACCAACTCCGGGTGTCTCCAGAGTCTTAGGTTTTAAAAAGACTTCAGAAGTAATGAAAGGTGACTGACTGCCCTGGGTGAGGGAAGGAGAGCAGGCTCTAATCATCTTTGATAAGGGTTGAATAATAGCACCACTCACGAAGTTTGTTGAAGTTCCCAGAAACAAAACAAAACAATTCTTTTAAGATACACATATTCCCATTTTGTAATGTTATTGAATAGTTTGCCCAGGATAATGTTAATGTCTTACAGTGGGATGTAGACTGGAGTCATATATACAAAAAAAATATTGGAAACTCTAACAAAAATAAAATAGATGGTATCTGATCATTAAATATTTCAGATCCAGGGTGGGGTGGAGTAGTTTTATGGGAAGATTCTTAAATACGTGTGTCAGACATTGTTAACATAAAACATCATACCTAGTGGTTTTAACTGATGATCTAGTTTGGTCCATACTCTGTATAAAGAAATCATCTAGATAAACCACAAACATTAGCCATGATTCACACAAAATGTGTAATGAATTAATCACACATGACTCTCTGTGTAGTCAGTCTTTCTCTAGTATCACCTGCTTTGTAATTTAGCAACTAAATGTTGATCAGGAAAAATACTAGAGATAGGAGGTCAGTGGCAACTGCATGTTGTCCTCACTTGGAAACCTACCTTTCTTAACTCTCTCTTTTTGTTTATTGCCAGTTCCGTCATGCCAGTTGTAATGTAATATAGCATTCTCCAAATAACCTGATCCAATTCAGAATTCAGCCCTGGACAGGAAACCAGTACAATTGGAAGGTCCAATTACATACACAGCCATATCCACACTTGAAATGGTCAATTACTCTATCATTCACATTTTGCACATTTAGGGTATGTAGGAGGAAAATCAGGCTCCGGGAGGATAGCCTATGCAGAAAGGGGCAAAATGTGCCGACCCCACATGGTCACTGACCACATTTCTGGCTTTGGATTAATAAACCAGCAGAGCTAACTACTGCCACTGTGCCAATTGTGGTGTAAATACCTGACAATTGGAACTCTGCACAAATCAAGAAAAAGTAGAATTCCAAACATTTGCTCTAATGTTTAAAATGTTTACCAATCATAAGTAATAACTCAGGCAACAGACTGCAGAAACAATGAAAACAACAAGATTATATACTGTACAATAAAATCAAGGAAAAACATGCAACACATTGACATTATCAAGTGCCCAGACACAACTGATATTAGTTTATATTAATTTATATTAAGAAAATTGGTACCCACTAGCAGTAGATGATACCATCAAGGTAACAGATGTTTTCTGTGGACACTAACTTTCTTCCATTACAAAAACTTTTTTACAGTTGGATTAATCCAAATGTCAGGAGCAGACTCTTGAGGCAACCTCTCTATGAAATGTTTAAATATTATGCATGTAATAGTTCCAGTAAGATCTTCTATGTTACAGAACACAAAAATGCCTCCTAAACAAGCACCAAATGACCAGCATATGCCAAAGAGAGAGTGGTTTGATCCACTCAGTCATTAATGCAAGTGAATCTAGAGGAAGTGGACCCAGGCCTTCATAGGCCTGATGCTAGAGTTCATGAAGGGACCTGCATAACCCAGTTCTATTTGAGTCACAAGCATGCTAGACAACTGAGGCTCATTACATGCTCAATAGTAGAAGCAATTTATAAATGGCAAACTGTATAAATAAAAAATCGAAGGAAAGAGGAAGGAGAAAGGAAATAGAAATAAGTGGAAAAGAAAGCATCTCATACAGATGTTATTTCTGACTATGTAAGTCAGAAATATGCTTTGGTCTGATGTATCTTTATGTATCCATTTAGGCTAGACGGGTCAATTGGAAGTGGTGTTGTTGAATCTGAGTTTGAATTTGTATAATACTTATTGTGTGTTCAGTTTTTCTATTCTGTACTTATTGTAATGTCTTCTTCTTCTTTCGGCTGCTCCTGTTAGGGGTCACCACAGCGGAACATCTTCTTCCCTATCTTTCTGTCCTCTGTATCTTGTTCTGTCACACCCATCACCTGCATGTCCTCTCTCACCACATCCATAAACCTTCTCTTAGGCCTTCCTCTTGCTCTTTTTCTCTTGCCTGGCAGCTCTTTCCTTAGTATCCTTCTCCCAATATACTCAGCATCTCTCCTCTGCTCATGTCCAAACCAACGCAATCTTGTTTCTCTGACTTTGTCTCCCAACCATCTAACTTGAGCTGACCCTCTAATCTACTCATTTCTAATCCTATCCATCCTCGTCACACCTAATGCAAATCTTAGCATCTTTAACTCTGCTACCTCCAGCTCTGTCTCCTGCTTTCTGGTCAGTGCCACCGTCTCCAGCCCATATAACATAGCTGGTCTCACTACTGTCCTGTAGACCTTCCCTTTCACTCTTGCTGATATCCGTCTGTCACAAATTACTCCTGACACTCTTCTCCACCCATTCCACCCTTCCTGCACTCTCTTCTTAATAATAATAATAATAATAAGTTACATTTATTAAGCGCCTTTCACAAACCCAAGGTTGCTTTACATACAGAGTAAAAAAAAAACTACACAGATGACAAAAGTTTGTAGAAGAGGAAGGTTTTCAGTTGAGATTTAAAAGTGCACAAACAGGAGCAATCTCGGAGAGACTGAGGATGACAGTCCCACAGTTGAGGTGCTATAGCACTGAAGGACCTGCCTCCCAAGGTGTAGAGTCTGGTGCGTGGGACAGTAAGGAGGTTACTGGTCGAGGACATGAGAGAGCGACAAGGAGTGTAAGGAGCTAGTAGCTGAGTGAAGTAGAGGGGGGCAAGGTTATGTAGGGCTTTGAAGGTGAGAAGCAGAATCTTGAATTTAATCCTTGATGGAACCGGTAACCAGTGAAGTGGGGAGAGAACAGGGAAGATGAGGTCAAAATGCTTTGTGTGGGTGAGGACTGAATGTACTGTAGCTTCTGTATAGATTTTGCAGGGAAGCCAATGAAGAGGGAATTACAGTAATCAATATGAGACATTATGAAACAATGGACCAGAGTCTGTACATCATTAAAGGACAGACATGGACTGTGGTGGGCAATATTACGGAGATAATAGAATGACATTTTGGAAAGAGACTTAATGTGTAGCTCTCTTCCACAATCCCCATTACTCTGTACTGTTGATCCCAAGTATTTAAACTTATTGTAATGCATTCTTATCAAACTAGTAATCAGAACAAGACCTACTGTATACTGCAGGCATGCTGTCTTATTATGCTCAACTACTAGAATGATAATAGGCCTAATACAATAAGAAAAGGATGTCTTATTTAACAGAACATCCATCCATCCATCCATTTTCCAACCCGCTGAATCCGAACACAGGGTCACGGGGGTCTGCTGGAGCCAATCCCAGCCAACACAGGGCACAAGGCAGGAAACAATCCTGGGCAGGGTGCCAACCCACCGCAGGACTTAACAGAACATTGGAAAGTTAATATTCACTTTACACGGAAAAGTCCCAAAGTTCTTTAGAACCTGTTAGGTAATAATTCATTATAATAATTACAAATGACACTCTAAAACAAAACAGTTTGTAACAAACAAAGCTGTCTTTGGCTGGCTGTGCCTATGAAGCAGTATCTTCTTTGAGGTGTCTGACTGTAGTACCATAACTGGAGTATAGTAGTATCTTAAATTGCAGTAAATTCTCTTTCACTGACCTTCTGAGACCAGCAAAACTTCATCTCCCGCTCAGCATGCTGAAAACAACACAGATATTAATGTAGATAGATAGATAGATAGATAGATAGATAGATAGATAGATAGATAGATAGATAGATAGATAGATAGATAGATAGATAGATAGATAGATAGATAGATAGATAGATAGATAGATAGATAGATAGATAGATAGATAGATAGATAGATAGATACTTTATTAATCCCAATGGGAAATTCACATTCTTCAGCAGCAGCATACTGATACAATAAATAATATTAAATTAAAGAATGATAATAATGCAGGTGAAAAACAGACAATAACTATGTATAATGTTAAATGTTAACGTTTACCCCCCCCCCGGGTGGAATTAAAGAGTCGCATAGTTTGGGGGGAGGAACGATCTCCTCAATCTGTCAGTGGAGCAGGACAGTGACAGCAGTCTGTCGCTGAAGCTGCTTTTCTGTCTGGAGATGATACTATTAAGTGGATGCAGTGGATTCTCCATAATTGATAGGAGCCTGCTGAGCACCCTTCGCTCTGCCACAGATGTTAAACTGTCCAGCTCCATGCCAACAATAGAGCTTGCCTTCCTCACCAGTTTGTCCAGGCGTGAGGCGTCTTTCCTCTTAATGCTGCCTCCCCAGCACACCACTGCGTAGAAGAGGGCGCTCGCCACAACTGTCTGATAGAACATCGGCAGCATCTTATTGCAGATGTTGAAGGACGCCAGCCTTCTAAGGTAGTATAACCGGCTCTGTCCTTTCTTGCACAGCGCATCAGTATTGGCAGTCCAGTCTAATTTATCATCCAGCTGCACTCCTACTACTACTAATGTAACACCCTGACTAGTAACAAAGCAAGTTATATACCGTATGTTGACTTTTGTCTGGATATAATTGAGCATGTTGAAGCACTGCTAACCTTTTGGATACCTCAGCTTCTTTGAGTGGTTAACTTCAAATTAAGCTTTCTTTCTTTCTGATTAAGTTCAGGTAGAGTTTTGCAATTCTTTTTGAATAAGATTATTATAGCCTTTATCTGCACATAATATAGGTAATGTAATACAATTTATGAAATCAAATAAAATATAAATATAAAACAGAAAAAGAGAAAGGGGAGAGCTACTGGGCATAGTCAGTTATATTGGTGTAATGCATACATGCACTCCCTTAGTTTTTTGTGGACACTTTTTCCTTCCATAATACAAAGATTTCCTATTAGATTACATGGCATCAATGCAAGTCTGTAAATGACAGTTTTAGAATTAGTTCAGCAAAAAATTGTTTATTTCACCATTACGGGTATCTTTGTCAAACTGATTGCTACTCTGACAACCTTCATTTCCCCACAGTCATCAACTGAATAAACTGGTAAAGATTAGATGATTAAATGATTGGAATATGGAAGATAAAATATTCAGTTTGGCTACTATATACCATTGTTTGAAAACAATGAAAATGATTCTCTTAATCTGTTTTAATATATTTTGTAGGATTTACCTGCAATCCCTCTAAAATATTTATGATCAGAAACATTTATTATTGCAGCTCATGCCACAACATTTTTATTTTCTTGCTTCCTTTACACATAACACAGAACAAAGAAATACCAGTAAATAGCAGGATTGGCTTCCGTAAACACAACTGATTATTATAAGAGTAAATGTCAAAGATTTTGAAATATTATAGCACTATTAATTGGTATGTTCTATCATTTAGCTTTATGATTTATGGTATTTCAATTAAAGAGTTTCATTTTATAAAGCATGTCATTGCCACTTCAGATTTTTACCCTTGCTTGACTTTTCTTCAGGACGAACATGTGTGCACACACTCTAAAAATATACTTATCAATAATGTGAACCATAACAATATTAGACATTTGAAAAAGCCCACTATGCACAGCTGATAATAAACATTGTGCCTTAGAGCCTTAAGATAACATAAATGGTTATTCCCAGTTTCCCTAAGAAACCATTATGAAAACTGAACAAGCTTATTATTATGTTGCTTCTGAACTTTCTACCCCTAGATAACTGACCTTTTAGCAGAAACGTGAGAAACAGACTTGGGACACTATACATTTGTTTGTAAAACTGTGAAGAATATTACACTAGAGAACTTCCTCATAATCCCCCGACATATACTGCTAGGTAGTGTTTTTGATCTCAACCTTAATCCTAAAGCAATAAATAATTATTGTGAAAATATGTGTTTGGCTCTTTTTGTTATGTCACATTAGCACATTAAACAAATGATATACATTTCTCCTATGATTTTACACAAACAGATCAAAGCAATGGATTCTGAATATGAAATTTAGGAAGAGAGCTATTTTCTATTTTACAGTTATAGAATGAATGTAGCCTATTTAAAGAAACATCACAGATCACTAACATTGCTTTTGTGTATGCAGTTAAAATGACAGCAGCAGAAACTGGAAAGTATCAAAAACAAACATGATAAGCGCTGGCTTAGTGAGAATAAAAGAATGTTGTATTGATCTGCAGTATCAGACACTTGAGAATAAGCTGCATGAGATTGTTTCAGTTGCAGTGTTTCCATCATTGCCATTTTCTTTCAGTTGGTTGGCATTGCAGTATTTTTGTATGCATAATATAAATACATACATGCTTTTAAATACATCACTCTTACCAGTCTTTCCACTTACCTCTGTTTGCATTTCAAGCAGAGAAGTTAATCCATGTTATGTCCATATACTAAACTGGGAAAGCTTATAAGTATGGATCCACAGTATTTAGTTGTATTTAACTGTTTACATGTACTTTTCACTGTAGGAAGACAGGCAGTTTAATTGACATTCTTAGGATCATACTGTGAATCAGAGGTGAGGACTGAAATAACAACCTCATGGTTTATTATTTTAAATTAGTATCTTGCTTGCCTCCATTTTGCGACTGTAGATCCCCAATGAAGAACACCATATTTATTTTTCCTGTTTTCCAGACATTGGGCATTAAACAAATTCATCAACTCGTATGAATTCCTATTCATATTTAGATGTAAACAAAAAACCTCATCCAAGCTTTCATTAAAACAGAAGAGTCATTGTTAAGAACCAAGTTAGGCCGAACGCCTTCTGCATACACGTAAAATTGTTCATCCGTTTTGCAAACAATAGTACCTGAGGGCCATAGGTGTATAAGCAACTGAAAGTGCCCTTAAACCGAGGCCTGGTTCTTGCCAGAATAAAAGGTAATGTTAGCAGGTGGGAAACTATTTACTGCAAAAACAAAAGACCAGTCTTTTACAGATAGTAAACAAATAGTTTTAAAAAGTGCCTGACACACTTGTGAATAATTCTAAATGATTCTAAACAAGTTGATCTACTGTCTCAAAAGCTGCTGAAAGATCTAGATGAAGTTTAATCCTTTGGCACCCAGGTCTCCAATTACAAATATTCAGCACTCAACAGGATGCTTGTTGAAGCTGACAACAAGAAAGTGTAATATAATTAGTGTTTGATAGTCTGGAATGTTAGAGTTCCTAATTATGTTAACCCAGCAATTAAAGTAAATAAATACATATAGAGAGGATGAGGTCTTTAGCGGATTCCATTCCCTTCAATGCTGGTTAGAGACACCAGTGTCTGTATTTATCAAGCGTCTCAGCATAAGAGAAAATTGAGTAAATACCAAGCTTCATGAAAATTGGTTTTTGTAATTTAGAATTTATAGGGCTTCATTAACTGAATTTGGTATAACTTTCTCTCAAGGTTGTAAACAGGCAAATTTATATGAGTTACACCTCGTAACAGAAAATAATCTGACAAATTTTCATTTCAAATAATAACATCTGAGAAAATTAACATTTTTCACACAAATTATATTGAGAATATGAGTTGAGGATTCGACATTTTAAACTATTAATTTACTAAAATTAGATATTCTTGAGTTAGGGAAGGAGTAGATAGTCTTATTGTGGAAATAAAAGAGAAACATTCATTTAAACAGAAGCCTTACCTCCTGTAACAGATGGAAAGTATACCACGGCAATCTTTAAAAAAATGAAGGCAAACTTGAATCGAACTGTATCACATATCTATTATCTGCTGAGAGGATGTGGCGAATGTTTGCTGACCAACCACGAGTGTTACCTGGTAGGTAACCACATAATAATCAGATTGCAGTTCAGCTTTAAAATTAAAAAGAATGTAATCATTTAATCTTCACCCAGCCAAACAAGTGAACCAGCTGCCGTGGCTTAGCCTCAGGCACTGACGTCCCAGGTTCGATTCCCGTAAGGAGATGAAAAAGTACATACACCTGATGAGCCCCAATAAGGGCTGAACAAGCGTTGTGTACTTTGTATTATTATCATATATATATATACAGTATATATATATAGTCATGCACGTGTGATTAGGGGACAGTCAAAAGGCTCAATGGCACATAAAAAACCAAGAGAGGGGGAACTGGAATGGGGCACTAATGCTTTTATTTCCTTCCATCCACAGAAAAACGTCAGAATAAATGCATTCCTACCTGACATAACGCTCCAATATCCACCACCATCCCAATGAAATAAGAAGACTCCAATTCCAGCTCCAAGAAAACACCTCACTTCTGGTCCCCTTCTGATGTCCTCAGTTCCATCTCTCTGCTACTGACTTCATCTCCAGCCACTATTACCTTCTACGACATCAGCTGCTGTTAATTATACTTCCTGTATAGCCTCCATATAAGTCGGAGCATTTTTTTATTTGTTGTCAAATGTTTGAGTTGATTTATGACCGTTTGACTGTACTGGAACCTGAAACCAGTACACAGGGAGGCTCCCCAACACTTAACATGTGTCTCTGTGATTTGTACTTATCATAATATATACACCGTATTTGTCATCCACATTTTCACTGCACCGGAGGACTGAAGTTACTGGTATCCTGGCCATGTTTCTTGTTTTCTAAATATCTGTCATTACAAAAACACTACCTCAGCTTTATAAGTCTTTTTCAGCAAATAGATACTGTTTTAATTAAGTCCACAGTTGAACAGTATAGATAACCATTTTGTAAACCATGAGCCTTTTTTAAGCATCATTAGTTTCCAGATCATTGTTCCCAGCTATTACACTGATTCTGAAGAGAAAAGTTTAGTATTTTGTAGTCAAAGTTACAGTCGTGTGAAAACTGGTACGCACCATGAAATGTTTTTTTCTTTTTTAACAAAAGTGGGCATATCAAGATTTGATCTTCGTTTAAACAGTAACTATAGATAGGGTGATTTAATTTAACAAAAGTCATTCCATTTTGTAGCTTATTGTATAATTTAAATAAACATAAATGCAAATTTTATATGTGGAAAAAATAAGCATACCCCTCCATCTATTACTACTTCAAGTACCTTAAAGTAAAATTAGGCGGATCAGGGCAGATGCAAATGATTAGAATATCATTAGGCAGGATCTTGTCTTATTTAAACCTCAGACAATTAGCCTGGTTTCCTCTTCGTTGTTGACGTGTATGCTATTGCCATGCCTTGCTCAAAAGAGCTCTATAAGACCTTCAGAAAGAAGGTCATAGATGCCACTGAGTTTGGGAAGGGATTTAAAAAGACCTCCAGACAACTGGAAATCAATCATTCAACTGTCTGGAAGATAATCTAAAAGTGAAGAAGATTTCAAACAACAACCAACATATCTAGGCCAGGCTGGCCCTGAAAATTCAAACTGAGACCAAAACACAAGATACTTAAAGAAACCTTTACAAACTCCAGTGTTTCGTCATGGGACCTGTAAGTAGCTTTTGCCACTCTCTATGTCAAAGCGAATGAGTTTATCATTAGAAAGAGGCTGCACTAAGTAGATATACATTGTAGGTGTGCCAGGAAGAAACCTTTACTGTTCAGAAAGAACATCAGGGCAAGTCTAAATTTTTACCTATTACCACCTAAGTAAAGACCAGGGGCCTCATGTATAAATGGTGCGTACGCACAGAAATGTTGCATACTCCTGTTTCCACGCTCAAATCGTGATGTATAAAACCTAAACTTGGCGTAAAGCCATGCACATTTCCACGGTAACTCATACCTTGGCGTACGCAATTTCTCCGCTCGGTTTTGCAGACCGACGGTACCCAGCGTCAAAGCAGTGCTACTGTTCCTGTGTGGTCACCCTTTCTTTCTTAGCTCCACATTCCTGACGCGGCTTTATAAATACACTGAAACTAACTGCATATTGTTTATTAGTGTAATGCATCTGATTGTAATTAACCTGCAGCAATATTATGGTCCAGGGAATAGCCATAGTATTCCAAATACCATAACTGCTTTAGCGTTGTAACTCTCACTGCATCTTCTTCTTCTTTCAGCTGCTCCCGTTAAGGGTTACCACAGCAGATCATCTTTTTCCATATTACTCTCAC
The DNA here is from genome assembly GCF_900747795.2 of Erpetoichthys calabaricus. Taxonomy (NCBI): domain Eukaryota; kingdom Metazoa; phylum Chordata; class Cladistia; order Polypteriformes; family Polypteridae; genus Erpetoichthys; species Erpetoichthys calabaricus. Next base: position 76,970,244 of record NC_041398.2, on the reverse strand, counting down.
TGCACCACTCGGAGTATTTATATCACTGTATCTGAGTGGGGAATCACAGCAGCAGCTGATTGGAAAGAGAAATATCGGTATACAGCATGATGCTGCCTGAGCCACGGCAAAACGCTTTAGAGACTTCCCAGTATGGACTTCGCTGTTTAGAAAAGGTTTCATCCCATGAACTCTAAACGCACTCAATCAGTCCATCAAGTGCTCCTTGTAGAACTGTTTATTTATAAGTACAATTACCTTACTGTAAACTTGCACTACAGTTATAATATTGCACAACCTGCGCCACTTTATAAAGCGCGTATTTACATATGATGACGGTATTCATTTTTAAGACCAAATGCAGCAAAATATGTTGATTATATTATACAGATAAAATTTTAACTTCATTTAAATAATCTGTATTGTTAATAATTAAACATGTGAGGACACGGTGCCGCAGCACTAGGTAGTTTAGGGATTGTTCCTGCATTACGTTGTATTCTTGCGCTGACGTGACACTGGAAAGATAGAATAATTAAACATGTACTACGAAGATATTTCAATGTTCCTTAAAAGTTTTGAAGAATCGATGTTCTGAGCTTACAGATGGCTTCACGTCTATTACATAGCTGATTGTGTGGCGATTGGGTATTTGGAGAAAGAAAAGTAAGGACAGGAATTGGAGGTTAGTACGTTTAAAAGAGACAGTACTGCTGTGATAAATTATTTCATTGAAGGTCGCACATGGCGCAGCAAGCCTCTTATGTGAGACATGAACAAGCACTGCGCCACCATGTTCCCATGTTTAATAACATGCTTTCATTCCTATCATCATGAAAAAGATATCACGTATACATCTCAGTATTTTAATTATTCAGAGAGCTGTAATATCACGAATGTAATGGATTATGTGTCCTGTTGGAGAAAGAGAAAGCCAGTTTAAGAAGCAGGTAGTGATTTACACATAGAGCACATAGAAGATCACATACAGAACAAAGCATTTAACGTCCTACTTTAGTTACAATGGGATTTGAGAAACTACTGTAGTTAATTAAACGATTTTAAGATGAAGTTTATGATGTTCTACTTTAATGGCAAAATAAACTATGAGATTAAAGTGGAAATTTAGAGATTAAAGTTGACATTTTGTGCTTTTTTCCCACTGTGTGCCTATTTTTTTGTCTGTACCCTAATAAGCTTTCATATGACACTCAGATGGTGGGCTACGACTTGCCTTTTCATGGCGACTTTGATATGTGGTTTCCTTTTTATTTCGGGCACTGTGCGACTTTGTGAACTTGAGCTTTCGAGTTTGTCCGACACTCTGTCACTCGATCAACTTCCTTTTGTTGATTATACCACTGTTTAAACCAACAAATAGTACGTTTTTCCTTTGCTTCCACTTGGTATTCGCTGAAATTCTTATATTTTTCCCCGTGCTTTTCCCATTGTCTTTTCTCAGAAGGCCATTTATATCGATTTGTATATTCAAAGTAGCGTAATTCTGGGAGGAGTTGGGGCAGGACAGAAGGCGCGTGCACATGCATTACTTTTCACGCTGATTGGGATTTATGTAGAGGAAGAACGTGAAAGTTTGCGTACGTACAGATTCCTGCATCTGGATTTTTCTGTGCGTACGCACATTCCCACTTTTGTGCTTACGCCATGTTATAGTGTGAGTTCTACGTACCCCGTTATACATGAGGCCCCAGGACAGGTGACACAAGGATAGAATTATTAGGACATGGTACTAGAAGACATGTTGAATGAAAACCAAAGACAGTATTTGAACAAATAAACCTGAAATCAACTGTAAAGCATAGTGTTGGAAATATTATGGTTTGGGGCACCTTTGATGCATCAGGGTCTGCGCAGCTCACATTATATACTCCATTATGATGAATTCTTCATCATATCAGAAGGTGCTTGAGGGTAATATGCAAACATCTATCAGACTGAAGCTCAACCAAAAATGGACTTTATGCAGTGCACACAAGACACCCCTCAAACATCACATAGCTAAAATAATTCTGTACGGAAGAGTGCAAAAACTTTCACCCAGTCAATGTCACAGACTGGTAGACAGTTATGGGAAACACCTACTTGAGGTTGAGACAAGAATGTACTTATTTTTTTCCAAAGCTGGAAATTGCATTTTTATTCATTTTTGTTGAATAAATTATTGCCAAGTCAAAATTTTCATTGTTTTTTTTTCATTACATGACCTTTATTTGAAGATACTATTCAAATGAAGATACAATCTTGAATATGCTACATATGTTAAAAAATAAAAACATTTCAATGGGTGTATTTACCTTTTCATGTAACTGTATTGTTGATGTGAAAATGTGTGCACAAGTAAAGAATGAAACATACTGTATATAATTTACGTTCATTCTTCCTGCAGTTTTCAAAGATATACCTGGTAGCAAATATGAGCTTTTAAGTATCAGTATTAAGCAATCTACATATCAATAAGCAAACATACCCTAATGAAAGTTGTTTTATAAATCCTTCAGGCTTCAATGGTTTCTTCCAGGTCAATTTTAGAAAATGGGAAAATGTTTCCAGAACACTATGAATGATAAGGGCTAGAGGATCATCCCCAACAGGAACACAAATGGCCGCCTTGCATGACAAAGGGGGCTCATCAAAGTATACTAGTAATTTTTTCAGTGCCAGTAGCAGTAAGTCTCTAGTAGAGACTATTTTATATTTTCCACATTCTTATCATTTGTCCTCAGGCTCACAGTATAACTACTGGCTGTTAATTGTCCTCGCTTTGCCTATTCAATTCTGTCTCCTGCTTTTTATCCTCTTGTGTTTGATCTGCTGAAGATCTTCATCAGTGTATTCTGGCTCATACAGGTAAAATTCAGGAATAAGGTTAAATGTTATATTATCTTCTCATTTTGGCATATTGATTGTATAACATCAGATTTTGTTGGCCTAATTTGACTTACAAATAGCAAAATAATGTTTTAAAACTCTGCATACAGATAAAGAATGGTTTACCTGAACTCCTAGAACCAATGCCAATGCAAAAGAAATATACCTATGGTCTACCTACTCCATGAACTTCCTTGTTTCTCAGAGGAGATGATGGATAGGACAAGTAAAGGCTAAGGCTAGTCATGTATAATTTTGCAGAAATATATTTTCACTTTGGGCATTAAAGAGTCTTCTACTGTTGATCAGTGTCTAAAAGGGCAAATTAATCCACTGTGATTCAATGTTGTACAAGGGAGCAAATTCTTTTTATAGGTACATTGTAGAAATGAGTTACAATCTCCAAAATAGTTATTGTATGACATAATTTTTATATTTCTGTTTTCCAGTTCACCATGTTTTGCATAGTATGTTTAGATGCCATAAGTGGGTTAACTTACTAAAACTATTGTACCATACTCTTTAATGAAAAACTCCTTTACAAAATAAGCTTCCTTGAATGACCCAGCCACCAGGAATAGTTATAAAATTACATGAAACATTGTAATGTTTTACATGTACAGAATAACAATATGCTGTGTGAAGGAAACAATTCCATTGTGTTCTAGTGTTGTGTATATCCTTTCTACAAGGATAATCCAAAGTATGTGTTCTGTTTAGCATTAAATGTAGTAATATAGTGTACTGTATGTATACTATGTGAAGAAGAACCTGATGTAAAACAACATATAAATAAGTTCTGAGTTATGATGCAGGAGTGGAGAGTGAGATACTGAAAAAGGCATTTAACAGAATGAGTAGAAGTAGAGAAGAATGATAGAAATTATAAACCAGTTGACTCTTGTTTATATATACAAGATGCAGAATATAAACACCAAACAGCATCACATACAAGATAACATATATTTCTATAGCAAATTTTATACATAGCTCAATGTGCCTTAGCAGATGTCAAAAAATAGTTAAAAGAAAAACAAATTAAAATTAGAAATGAATAATAATAAATAAACAATATACAAAAAATAAATCAATACTGTACACACTTACATAAAGTAGATATATACAGTAATTAATAGAGAAGCACAGTCCTTATATATAGAATAGTTTCTTTAAGTGTCTTAAGATTAGTCCAATGATAAGTTCAGAAAGCCAGGGAGACAGACAAAAAAAAAACTCAAGATAAGCTGGAGAGAAAAAAACAAACAAACAAAAAAATATGCAGAGGTTCCAAGGCCAAAAGACCACAACCCCATTGGGCATTCTAAGTAACATACTGTATATGTACTTTTAAGGAGTTCTTGTCACTTGATTGCATGCTATTCTTCCTTGCTTAACCTCTTCCTCACTAGGTGTCACCAGATGACTGAAGTACTCATGTGCACAATGTTATTACCATTCCCAGCAGGCAATGTCTTTGTAACATAATGCACTACTTTGGCAAAATAATGCAATACTTTTGAGAAATTATGCAATAATCATTTAAAATGAATACAATACTTTTGGTGTGCTGGGAATAAGATTTCAAGTTCCCAAAAACTGTACATTGTGACTTTGAAAATGTTTTTTGAATGTGTGGCAAGCTCACAATAAAAATCTATTTAGCCTTTAGCTCTAATATCAGCAACCTGAGTTAAGGTGAGGTTATCCATTTTGAATCTAGAAAAATCATTCATAATCCTCAGTAAACTCACTTTGCTCCCCTTACCTTCTGAATAAAGTAGTATTTATAAAAATCGAACCTAAATTCTTAACTAACAATTATTTATTTAATTTGATAGCTAAAACACTACAGCATTCAAGCTACCCAACATTTGATTTTATTTTCTTATATAGCAGTAAATACTTTTATTTCTATTTGTTATAGCCAGAAAAATATGATCAAGCACATTATGCAATCTTTTTTTAACTAATTATGCAAACATTTTCAGCTTTCTATGCAACAAAAACAGAGCTGAAAAAAACCTTTTTTGTGTTCTGATCTGTGTTTTGCTTGTTTAGATCAAAAGGCATTTCACCACAGAACTGAAAGAACTGATCCTTAGAGCTTATCTACTTTAAAAAAACATCCCCAGTCTGTATAAAACATGACAAACTGTCAGTCTTATTTCAGAGATAATTTTGCAAAAATGGCAGAATGTCCATAATAGTTAGCTAGGACAAAGAATACTTGTAACCCTTTTGTGAATGACTGTAACATTTTGTCGTTAAGTATTAGTAAAAGCATGTACCTGTCAGGTGTTTTATATATAAAGAACTCAATTGGATTTTGAGTTAAAATGGACTAAATTAATTTTATAATATATAAGAAGTTTAAATCTCAATAAATTGTATTTCTCTTTAACTTCATGTTTTACAGGCATTTGGTACAGTGGAGAGACTGTTGATGTAAATGCAATGTACTTCAAAATAACTATATAAAATTTCAATTTCAAATTTGTAATCATGATCTTTTAAGTGTAACATTTTTTAAATAAAGGTCACAACTAATTCTCACCCACAATTCTCACTTAACTTTGATACCCACTTATTATCATGTCAAAGTGAAGGGTAAATTCCAAGGCCTGCTTCCTTCCCACTGAACAAATAGCATTAGATTGTGTTGTGGTCATTTCCATGTCCTGTCTCCTTCACAAGCTGTTGTCTCTCTTTCATGGTCCCCACTTGCCTTGTGTCTTCAGATAATTAGATGTGTTTAAGTTATTACGGGCTTGCAGTTTTTGTTTTTTTTTAAGTTTAGCTTTGCTAAACACATTGTGAATGTGCTGTATTGCTCCAAAGTTCATGACATTTGGAGATGTCACTGGTCACATGACTTACAAATCATGTGAAAAATCATCTCATTTTGTCCTTCCTGTAAAAGATGGTGGTGCAGTATTTTTTTTTGGTGAAATTTTTGACTACTGATTTTTCTATTACATTTTTGCTTTGATTTTGGTGTAGCCATCCCTGCTTACCTTCTGATTCTTAATTTGCGTCTCCTTTTTGGTATTTATAAAATATAGATCCTTCACATTTTCAAATTAATGTAGGAAACACCTTTATCATTTTACACTTTAAATCATTTAAGATTTGCGAAAAGCAAATTATAGAAATGCAGGTAAACATAACATCATATAAGCAAAATGCCTTAAGGTGTAAATAAGATGCAGCATGCTGTATGGTGGTCTAAAATTTAAACATGAAGATGAATTTGTAGCCTTGAAATAAAGGCTAACAGAACCATATTTCCTTCTTAATGACTGTTTGGAAGTTAAAACTTTGGTTAGGTTTAACAGCCATTACTATAAAATGATTGATACCTACTGTACAACACCCCCTTCTGGAGCATTTTGAGTCTGAAATAGGAGGAAGGAGAGAGAATATGGCAGATGTTGGAGGCAGGAAGGAGGATTGAGTTTTGTCAGATTACAGAATCTGGATGGCATGTTGTAGGTGCAAGAGGTGGGAATGGAGTTTTGCTGCAGAGAGCACAGAGATTTGGTTGGAGAACAGAGTCCATCAAAACAAGAGAATTGCCTATTTCTTGTTTTCCCTAATGTGAACCAGAGATTGATTTTTGCGGCTACTACAAGTTTTTGCTTACAAGAATTTAAATGTGGTACTAGGGTGTTGAACCGTTCTTCAGGCCTGAGTTGCCTCAAAAGCTTGCATATTGTAATCTTTTAGTTAGCCAATAAAAGGTGTCATTTTGCTTGACTTCTCACTACAATGGTAAGTTTGGTATTTTTCAAGTCAAACTTATTTTTTCGCAATTGTGATATATATTAGGACACATAAAATTGTGACCTAAAGTGAAGTTTGTTATAGAAATTTTAAAAAGACTTTGTCTATTCTAGCATCTTACAGTGGGGATCTCTGGAACCCCATGTCCATAAGTGATAGAAAAAGCCTTAAAACCTACCTAATACATCCATTTCTAATTAAGAAAACATGCCTTATATGTTTGTGAGGCAGATTCTCTGTCCTGTCTCAAGCCCATATTACAGTCTGTGTGTTGTTATTTTACAAAGCCTATGGAGCGAGTAGTAAAACAGGAGGAAGCTTTGTAACATGAAAAGTGGACGTGTTTTAAGGCTTTTTCTATCATGTAAGGATGTAGGATTCCATAGAGCCCCACTGTAGGAATCAAAGTCTTTTTAAAATGTATTAAAAATGCTTCACTTTAGAATAAATTTTATTTGGCAAATTAATACATGCCATGATTGTGAAGAAACAACCAAACTTATCCTTTAATCTAACAGCAAATGTCAAACAAAGTGTAACTTTTTTCTCTGGTGTTTGAATGTCATTGTGTTTTGTTTTGTACTTCTCCACCTTCAGGCGGTGGCTTGCTGCACATATATCCATGATTTTCTCTGCTATATGTACAATGCTGTCTCTTGTTAAGTATCAGTACCAACATGTTCTTTTTTAACTATAAATCACATGGTTTCTTAGATTTGTTTTTCTTCAAACTTTTCTAGGTTAGATCCATCTACAGGAAGAACACTGGCTGTTAGGTCTCACCCAGATTTCCCAAAAAATGCATATTTTTCTTATGCAAAGATAAAAGATTATTTTTCACTTCAGTTACCCTAAACAAAAAAGCCGTCCTGTCATGGTGTAACACCCGATTCAGTCACCTCAGCTCCCCAACGAAAAAACTACCCAGATTTAAAAGATCTAGTATTTTTTAACATGTTGTATATATAGTACAAAATAAAATTCTTCCTTTCCTTTTATTTGTTTTTTTCCAATTAAAAATAGGTTTGCATTTATTTGGGAATATTAGGATAATTTTTTTACAGTTTTTTGGGAGTTCTGTCTTTGGTTTCTGTGTTGTATTATAATTAGCACCTACCATGGGAATGCTGTGACATCCATCCATCCATCCATCCATCCATCCATCCTCTTCCGCTTATCCGAGATTAGGTCACGGGAGCAGCAGCTTGAGCAGAGATGCCCAGACATCCCTCTCCCCGGCCACTTCTTCTAGCTCTTCTGGGGCAATCCCGAGACGTTCCCTCCAGCATGTCCTGGGTCTTCCCCGGGGCCTCCTCCTGGTTGGACGTGCCTGGAACACCTCACCAGGGAGGCGTCCAGGAGGCATCCTGATCAGATGCCCGAGCCACCTCATCTGACTCCTCTCAATGCGGAGGAGCAGCGGCTCTACTCTGAGCCCCTCCCGGATGACTGAGCTTCTCACCCTATCTTTAAGGGAAAGCCCAGACACCCTACGGAGGAAACTCATTTCAGCCGCTTGTATTCGCGATCTCATTCTTTCAGTCACTACCCACAGCTCATGACCATAGGTGAGGGTAGGAACATAGATCGACTGGTAAAATGAGAGCTTTGCCTTACGGCTCAGCTTCTTTTTCACCACGACAGACCGATGCAGAGGCCGCATCACTGCAGATTTCGCACGGATCCGCCTGTCGATCTCATGCTTCATTCTTCCCTCACTCCTGAACAAGACCCCAAGATACTTGAACTCCTCCACTTGGGGCAGGATCTCGCCCCCAACCCTGGGAGGGCACTCCACCCTTTCCCGGATGAGGACCATGGTCTCGGATTTGGAGGTGCTGATTCCCATCCTAGCTGCTTCACACTCAGCTGCAAACCAATCCAGAGAGAGCTGAAGATCACGGCCTGATGAAGTAAACAGGACAACATCATCTGCAAAAAGCACTGACCCAATCCTGAGTGAACCAAACCGGACCCCCTCAATGCCCTGGCTGCGCCTAGAATGCTGTGGAATTTTTCCACACATTTAACACTTACTGTCACCAACAGTACACTCCTGCAGATGCCCTGTCATGCTGTGGGGTCATTTCCTCACACATGCTTGCTGTTGTGTCCCTGCTTGTACTTGTGTATAATATCGAAAAACTAGGATGACAGGACAGCTTACATTAAGATAATAAAGTCAAAAAAGCTTTTAATGATCCTTTGTAAGATGAAACCTTGCAGGTTTCACATAGCCACAGCAACTCCAGTATAAGCAACATGTAACAACATACATTTCTGAACTTAAGAAAAACATTACAGAAATACCCTACCCAAATATTAAGGGCTTTAGGAAGTGTCTAAAAATTTTATTTTACAAATGAACACACTTTGTAAAAGCAAAACTTACAAAATCACAAACCCGAAAATTAATATGTGCCTTAAGCTTTTATTGTCTGTCTAGTCTATTACTTTTACATAATTTGATGTGCATCAGAGTGTCATGCTGTGCCTAAGATGGGTCTGTAAAAAGCATTGTACAGTTAAATTTCACTAATGGTCTCTTTACATTATATAAAGTATACCAGATCATCAAAAGAGATGGCCCTGTTTAAATGCAAAATTTTACAGTAAATTAAATATAATTATAATGGAATTTTATATTAGAATATGTAAACAGACCCAAGGTTTTATTTTAACCTTTTCTGAGCAACAGCAGTGTTGCTTCCACTCCACAGGCATTACTGGCAGCAAATAAATGATATACACTATGATCTTTGAGTTCATGCATTTTAATTAAAAGTATCAAAGACAAAATAAAACATGCTTTTAATTCAAACAAAAAAAAAAACATTTTTGTAATCAAAAGGAATGCTTAAGTACAAAACTTTACCTTACTAGAGAAGACAAGCCAAAACTGTTTAGTTTCTGCATTTATATATTTGACACTAAATGCTTTCTTCAGAGTAGTCTGTATTAGTAATTGCCACACAAAAGCAGTCATCTCTGAATTCACCCAACTATCAATATATGTATCAATATACAGCATGGCCAGAACTTATGGGGCACAAGGTAGGAATGAACTCTGGATGGCACTAGTCTATGTCAGGTCAAGGCCCACTCACACAATCACAGATCAGCTTAGAAATTATGTATCTGGAAAATATTCCACTCAGCGCCTGGTCTGGATTTCAACCCAGGACTCTTGTGTCACCATTTTTACACATACATAAAGCAAGTTGTGGTAATTGTATTTTTGACACAATGCTTAATCAGTGGATTGAACTTTATTATGTTTACGTTCTTTTGTTCCTAAATCTACACTGCCTGTGTTTTAGATTTGTAATTAGTTTAGAGCACTTGGCACTTTGACTTTAAAGATTTTTTTTCTGTTGATCATTGTCAAAAAAGCCAAATTTAATCCACTGAGATTCAATGTTGTACACAAACAAAATGTGAAAATGTCTAAGGGGATGAATACTTCTTATAGGCACTGCATATCAAAGTTGCCATTACATGACAGTAATTAGCTTTAAGTTAGCCTTTGATGCCATAAAACAGGGTTTGCAATAAAAGTCAAAGTGAAATAACCCACACTGAAAGAAAAAACACACACTTCTTGTGACATTCACAAAAATCAGGGGCAAATCTTCTGACCAGGACACCCTAGGCCTCAGCTTGATGATCGACTTTGGTTGTGTCATCGGACTTGCGGCCACATGTCTTGGACACTCGGGTGAAGAGAGGGGCAGAGCTGTCAACTGATCACCACCTGGTGGTGAGTTGGCTTCGATGGTGGGGGAGGATGCCGGTCAGGCCTGGTAGGCCCAAACATGCTGTGAGGGTCTGCTGGGAACGTCTGGCAGAGCCCCTTGTCAGAAGTAGCTTCAACTCCCACCTCCGGCAGAACTTCGACCACATCCCGAGGGAGGTGGGGGACATTGAGTCTGAATGGGCCATGTTCCGTGCCTCTATTGTTGAGGCAACTGACCGGAGCTGTGGCCGTAAGGTGGTCGGTGCCTGTCGTGGCGGCAATCCCCGAACCCGTTGGTGGACACCGGCGGTGAGGGATGCCGTCAAGCTGAAGAAGGAGTCCTACAGGACCCTTTTGTCCTGTGGGACTCTGGAGGCAGCTGATAGGTACCGGCAGGCCAAGCGGAATGTGGCTTTGGTGGTTGCTGAGGCAAAAACTCGGGCGTGGGAGGAGTTTGGGGAGGCCATGGAGAACGACTTTCGGATGGCTTCGAGGAGATTCTGGTCCACCGTCCGGCGTCTCAGGAGGGGGAAGCAGTGCAGTGTCAACACTGTATATGGTGGGGATGGTGCGCTGCTGACCTCGACTCAGGACGTTGTGGGTCGGTGGGGGGAGTACTTCGAAGACCTCCTCAATCCCACTAACATGCCTTCCAATGTGGAAGCAGAGCCTGGGGACTCAGAGGTGGGCTCCCCCATCTCTGGGACTGAGGTCACCGAGGTGGTCAAAAAACTCCTTGGTGGCAGGGCCCCGGGGGTGGATGAGATACGCCCAGAGTTCCTCAAGACTCTGGATGTTGTAGGACTGTCTTGGTTGACACGCCTCTGCAACATCGCATGGACATCAGGGACAGTGCCTCTGGATTGGCAGACCGGGGTGGTGGTCCCCCTCTTTAAGAAAGGGGACCGGAGGGTGTGTTCCAACTACAGAGGGATCACACTCCTCTGCCTCCCTGGAAAAGTCTATTCGGGGGTCCTGGAGAGGAGGGTCCGTTGGATAGTCGAGCCTCAGATTCAGGAGGAACAGTGTGGTTTTCGTCCTGGTCGCGGAACAGTGGACCAGCTCTACACCCTTAGCAGGGTCCTAGAGGGTGCATGGGAGTTTGCCCAACCAGTCTACATGTGTTTTGTGGACTTGGAAAAGGCATTTGACCGTGTCCCTCGGGGAATCCTGTGGGGGGTACTCCGAGAGTATGGGGTACCGGACCCCCTGATAAGGGCTGTTTGGTCCCTGTACGATCGGTGCCAGAGCATGGTCCGCATTGCCGGTAGTATGTCGAACCCGTTTCCAGTAAGAGTTGGACTCCGCCAGGGCTGCCCTTTGTCACTGATTCTGTTCATAACTTTTATGAACAGAATTTCTAGGCGCAGCCAGGGCGTTGAGGGGGTCCGGTTTGGTGGACTCAGGATTGGGTCAGTGCTTTTTGCAGATGATGTTGTCCTATTTGCTTCATCAGGCCGTGATCTTCAGCTCTCTCTGGATCGGTTCACAGCTGAGTGTGAAGCGGCTGGGATGAGAATCAGCACCTCCGTATTCTTCAGCATTCTGTCACAGAGAGTGGAAGCACCTTGTATGGGTTATCATGGCAGATGTAGAAGATGTTCCTGTGAGAGTACAGCAGAGGTGTGTGATTGAATTTTGCATTAAGCTTGGGAAGAGCTTTAATGAAACTCTTGAAATGATATGGCAAACATATTTAGATGAAATGATTAGCCATGGTGCTGTATTTCGGCAGTGGAAGCACTCTAAGGTCAGAAGCATGCGAGTGAATGATGGAGTGCATTCATGGGGGGCCATCCATCGTGGTTACGGATATCAACATTGCCAAGGCTAACTAACTGTTGCAAGAAGACAGAAGGCTCATTTTATGCAAACCGTGAATGAGAAGTATGCTGCTTTGAAAAAGAAAAATATTCCAAGCCTGTTCAGTCATCCAATTTCGAATAAAAAAAACAGTCTAACTACTTTTCAATCATCTCTCAATCTGTAACATTCCTGGAAAAGGTGCTATATAAATAAAATGTATTATTGTTATTATTATTGTTATTATATTATTATTATTATTATTGTTGATTTAGAAGCATGATGTCACACTATTTCAGTATAAGAAAATTCACCTGTTGTCTAAATTTTAATATTTTATACTTGCAGTTTTTATTTTTGAGCATTCATCTATGCAATAGTATGCTTATTAAGATGTGTTTTGTTGTATAGTCTATAATAAAGAGAAAAAAACAGATGATACATTTTTACGGCACCATGAAGGCTAACCCTGTATATTCAAATAAAACGCAAAGTATCGCTCATTGAAAAAGAACTGTCATAACAACATGAGTCTCCAAGACAGACTGACAAAGATGGTGTTGCTAGCAGTGATAAAGGTTCTTACCAGGAAGAGGAGGGTCCAGGCAGTTGGAAACCAGAAGTGATGTCAGAGGTGTCATGGTTGTCAGTCTTCTGGTCTGCAGAGAGAGAAAGAGAAAAGGCATTGGTCAACAGCACACTCTGGCATTCCAGGGGAAAACTATGATTATCTGAGCCCTTAAACTATCCCTTATGCACATGCTTGAGGCAAGTCTTCAACAACTTCTTTAATTACTAATTATCTTATTGTGTCTTTGCATTTGTGTACATGATTATTAAATACATATATGGCTTTTGATTTTCCAAAATCCACATGATTGTGCCAAACCAACTGCTGCAGATCATGAAACACATATGGTAAACAAAATGAAATAAAGCCACATAAAACCAAAAATGGAGGTATTAAACTCTAAAGAAAGACATTACATTACTTTATACACTTACTGTATATTTTAAAAATTACTTGAACGGCCTAAAAATAAAAAAGAGTTCATCATTATGAAGTATGTGACAATAAGGTAGCTGTTATTATTCAAGCTGAGTAGATTTGTAAAATATGCTTGGAGGGTAACTGTTATTTTATATGTATTTTATCATTTTATAAGGCAAGATGAATAGAAATGATGCTACAAATGAAACATTTTCAAGTTTCTTGCCATTTTTCCTAAAGTACAATATACTTTTTTTTTTACTTTTCATATTCTGTGAATTTCACTGGGACAGAAAGATATGCAAGTGTCATAGCAAAACACTGTATAACTACAATTGCTAAGGGCTGGGCAACTAATATTTTTTTTGTTACTAATTTTACAATCCTTCTTCTGTTTATTCCTGTTTTTATTTAATGGTGCTTTGAAATTTAAATGTGCAGGTTAAAGGGAACATATTCAATGGTTGAAATACAATAGTAAGGGTTGTCTCAGATGTCAAAGGTCAAATCCAAGTTTTAAATACCTAAATGGAGTTAGCATATTTTGACCATGTCTGCATGGATTTTTTATTTATTTATTTTTTTCGGTGAGTACACCATAATTCCTCCAATATTAACTGGCAAGTTTAAAATGTTTCAGTGTGAGTCTGAGCATGAATGTGAGTGTGCCCTGAGATGGGCTGAACCCTGTTCATTATTGGTTCTTACTTTGTGCACAGTATATCTAGGAAAGGCACTGCCAACCTAAACTAGAGAAACGTTAGAAATGGATGAATGAAGGATTGACATCTCACGAGCACTTGGAAACCTAAGATCAACACCTAAAAAATCTTCAGATAAAGTACTGAATATTTTATTTTTCAAAGTAGGCTACTCTTATTAGAAGTCAGCTAGATTATTTTTTTTTAGGATAATGTAAAATTTCTTTAACAATCAACTTTATACAAACTATTGCACTAGCACTCTGTGGCTAGAGTTTTTTGCAGTTCTTTAGTGCCGTATATGCCTATTTGGAATTTCAGACTGAGGTAACTGTGCTTTATATTTGGCACATAACCAGAAATTTCCAAATGCTGACCTTGCAGTAACACTATTACCATGACTATATAATTACAGCTTCTGTATATTTTTTACAAATGGAGCACTGGTTAAGTGACCTCTTCAAGTTCACACAGTGAGTTGGAGGCTAGAATTAAACCAGCTTACCTAGTGGTTTAAAGTCCAAAGTTTTAGAAATAACCCCACAGTTTGTAAATTGTATTATATGGTATACATTAAAAAATCTCACCATAATGTTTGTTATAATATTGCACAATATTTTGGTCAGTTTTTTGGTGTGGAACTGAGTCAGTGGCTTTGAAAATTTAGGTAAATCATATAATTTGCTTTGTTTTTGTCAACAACTGCAGTAGTCGACTCCAAAAAATCTTAAAGATTTGCTTGGCAGGATGTCCTTTACAGTTCTGTACTTCTTCTTTTTGACGTAATTGCTCAGATAAGGATTTAGAGATGATGGCTTTCATGTCTTTCATGGTAATTGGTAAAATACCATCAGAAAGTTTATTAAAGTTCAATGTATCGAGGGCTTGAAGCACATCTCATTCTTCTGTTTTATAATCGATAAACTCAAGTTTATTTTTGCTTCTGTATGGGGCATTCCATTTATTTTTTCCTTTACAAACACTGTTGTTAAATGTTTCTTCAGTTTGATTTCAATTTCCTTCACATTTTCACAGATTTTCCCTTCCTTTTCTGAAATGCTATAGATGGCAATAGGAGGAGCATATTGCATCTAATGGGTAGAATGGTCACAAAAGTTTACAAAACACCAAGGCAACTCCTAATGTCCCAATTACCAATAAAACAATAATAAAAACACATACCTCAAAAGTTGCAGTTGTGCTATAATGGAATTAATTCTTTATATAATCAGTATCCAATCAAGAAGCAGAAAGGTGGGATTACCTGTACAGTTAAATGTATATTTTAGGTTTTTTTAGGTAGGACTTACTGTATAAATTTCACTTGACTAATTTTATTTATTACAGTTTTTTTGTTGTTTTTAGTTTAGTTTTTTTTTGTTGATTGATTATGGAATAGTTACAGATTTTCATAGTTTTGAACAGTTATTTAACACATTGCCATATGTCCCATATGTCACATGTTTGGAGTCTCCCTGTTGGCAACATGACTGATGATACTTTTCATGCTGACGCATGTAACTACCGCTGAAGCTGTTGGTTTATTTACATCATAGAGCAGCGCTTCCCGATTGGGAGTGGGGTGCGAGCAACTGTTGCTGGGGGTGCCATAATCCATCGAGGAAGAAAAATGAAAAACATTATTTGTACAAAATCTTAATTTATCTGTCCATTCCTAAATAATTAAATCATTTCATACTTGTATTTTGTGTGGTTGAGGTGTGGAAGGCTGCTCTTTCCACCCTCTTGTTAGCTGTGAAAAAAGTATCCATTATTCATAAAGCTTCAATTAGTGATCTGTTTTTCTGCATTAACCTCATATTTTTTCATACTTCTCAAACCAAGGGGGTGCAAAATCGGCCTCGTCCGTCACAGGGTGTGTGAGGGTAAAATGAATCGGGAAGCGCTGTCATAGAGGGATGAGATCATCTTTAGTAAAACAAGGTGGTCAAAAGATTTTTGGCAGTTGCCCTGGATAAATTATTATGCACTTATGTACAGTTATTGTGAACAATTAGAAGTGTCCAATCAAATTAAAACAATATGTAACAAAGTGCTTAGTTGCTCAATTCCAATGACTTTGCCTTTAAGAAGAAAATAAAGAGACAATAACAATAATTCATGACTTTATAAATATTCAAAAATCATTATTTGAATTATAAATATGTGATAATTAACAATGACTAAATACAGTAACTTTAATAACTAGTAAGAGAGTTAACAATAGGGCATCATGTAATTCTAGATACTTTCCTTATTCAAGATGCAGATGGACTCTAGAAAAAGCTCCTTCTTGGTCTCAGTGAACTAGTTTTCAGGCAGTGGTACCATTTACCTGATTACAGCACAGAGGATGTGGTTGGAATGACTGGTGTCACACATCATTTTCTTTGCTCTGGTTAGATCTTGTTTGGTTTAGATGTGCTAGAAGTTAGAGAGTACACATTCATACCACTCTCTGTGGTCCTGGCATTAATACTTCCTGTCAGAATGCTGTCAAAGGTGGATGTGTAGAAGTTTGTTAGTTTATTTGTTTGTTAGAGAGGGCAGTCTAAAATCTGAGGTGGTAAAGAAGTTGCTGTACCGTCTTCATTAAGGTACTAGTCCTTTACAGTCATTTTTTTTTTGATTAATAAAATAAATTTTTTATTTTATTTGAATGATCACTTTGGCGGTTGAAATTGCACTGTTAATATATTTACCACTGTCTGAACAATGCAATTTGTAGTAATTTCTATATTTTTCACTACGTTGTCTGAGTTTCTGTGGTGTTGAGTTACTTCTAAGATATATCCTGTATTTTTATGTTTCAGTTAATGTCTACAATAAATTCTGTCATAAAGTCATTCTGGAGTGTTATAATGTTGTCATTTATGTTATTAATAAGAGGGGAAAGACAGGAGCAATTCTTGTTAAAATGCTTTTGACTTTTTTATGTAGCTATAATTTTGTATGAGGATTTTTGATAACGTGTTAACATCTAATCATCCACTTTAGATCAAATATTGAATAATTTTTGATTTGTATTTTTTAATTGTGTGCTTTTATGTAGCATATTTAATAATTCTGGAATATGGATTTTTTTCAGAACTTACTGTGATTGATCCCTTTACAGTTGTTTAAACATTTTTGGCTTTTTAAAAAATAGACATTTTTGTTGATTTTCAGAAAACCTTTGCATAAGCATTCTACAATTTTGATGCAAAACTGTTTATGTTAGGGAATTTCTCTTTAATATATAGTAATTGTAATCTGAATTTTTGGAAATTATTAATCAAAAAAATGTTCAGGTGTACAACAAATTCTTTTTTTTCATTTTCTTAATTTTAGTCTGCTTTACTTATCTTTGGCAAGTCTGGCCATGAGTACTGCCAGTTTTCATAGGCTTCCATTTCATAGTGACACATTCTACAGACAGGCTTTTCCACTACCTATCTAATGGTGGTCTCTCTCAGACTGCCCCATTGACTCATTTTGTATCAACTATGGCTCTAAGATGTCATTTATTTTATAGGAAACAGAAAGACAAAAAGGAAAAAAGATTATTTAAGTCCAGTACGGTTGTAATCTTGAAAATTGTCATTATTCACATACACTAGTACCTCAATACAGTGTCCACAGTGTATCCCTATGATTCTCTCTACACATGGTGTGGCATCTCTTATACATTGATCAAGTATACAAAAGTTCGTGGTGTGGAAATGCAATACAATCTATGTTTTCAGTACTTGATCTTGTTTTTTGATCAATCAATGTTAAATGTATGGAAAAAGAAATGTCAAAACACTGGAATTTGCTCAGAGTTGTCAGTGTTGCCTGTCAATTACAAATGTGGAATCTTTGCTTTACAAAGACACTGCCCAACTAAGTGCGCCAAAAAGAAGAACTTGTCCAGTTTCTTGATAGTTACGGTTTCTAAGCAAACGTATAACTCCATATGTATGATTTGCAGCTGGCCCTCACCCGCATTACTACGTGTGACTGGACCTCTTACTGGCTTTTTGACAAAATTAATTGTATGTAATCTGCAGGTCAGACATGTGACTGAAATTAAGAGTTTGGGAATCTTTAAGACCAAGTAAATACTGTTTTGGAAGCAGTAGATCAGTGGGAAGAGTTAACAAACTTTCAGTGAGATGAATTACCTGCCCTTGAGAATATATCTTCTTCTGCTCATTTAAACTGTGACATTGTAACAGTAAATACTCCAAACACATACTAAGCACCTGGGAGTTAACAATGTACATGCAATTTTGATAATTATGCAAAAATATATATTCAATATGTTGAAGCTGGTGTTTACATTCAAGCTATATGAAGCTAGAAATAATTTAGAAGAGATAGTGATTTGAGCCCTCATCAAATTTAACACAGCAGAGGGGTATGAGCAATAATAAAAGCCTTAGTTCTCTGTTTGTCAACTCATCTATAAAGACTATTTCTCCGATGATTCAAGAAGTAGCTGAAATTTGTATCACAGGTTTGCTGTGATCATCAGATTATTTTCATTTCAATTTATCTTCAGTTTGTTGTGATGCCTTCTATTAAACTATACTGGTGTGAATAACACACAGTGAAGAAATGCTGTGTCGGTAGAAGAGATGCTGATTGTGCTTCCAAACCTCTTGAACAGCTTATTCTGCTCTAGCTGCATGTTTTCTTTAGATTTTCTGCTTTGAAATATAATGTGGAAATGATGAAGTGTGCATCATTATTGTATAGTCTTATTGTGAACAGTTTAAAATCTACCTTGATGCTATGCAGTAGTTGCATACAGGCTGATACTGATATTTTCCCACTCCGACTGTACAGTGTGCATAAAATGTCAAGCTACTGTTGTACAGTTTTGACCCTAAGTGGTCATTCTACCTTTTACTCTCAAATACTGATATATATATATATATATATATATATATATATATATATATATATATATATATATATATATATATATATATATATATATACACGTATATATACATACAGTGCATCTGGAAAGCATTCACAGCGCATCACTTTTTCCACCTTTTGTTATGTTACAGCCTTATTCCAAAATAGATTAAATTCATTTTTTTCCTCAGAATTCTACACACAACACCCCATAATGACAACGTGAAAAAAGTTTACTTGAGGTTTTTGCAAATTTATTAAAAATAAAAAACTGAGAAATCACATGTACATAAGTATTCACAGCCTTTGCTCAATACTTTGTCGATGCACCTTTGGCAGCAATTACAGCCTCAAGTCTTTTTGAATATGATGGCACAAGCTTGGCACACCTATCCTTGGCCAGTTTCGCCCATTCCTCTTTGCAGCACCTCTCAAGCTCCATCAGGATGGATGGGAAGTGTCGGTGCACAGCCATTTTAAGATCTCTCCAGAGATGTTCAATCGGATTCAAGTCTGGGCTCTGGCTGGGCCACTCAAGGACATTCACAGAGTTCTCCTGAAGCCACTCCTTTGATATCTTGGCTGTGTGCTTAGGGTCATTGTCCTGCTGAAAGATGAACCGTCGCTCCAGTCTGAGGTCAAGAGCACTCTGGAGCAGGTTTTCATCCAAGATGTCTCTGTGCATTGCTGCAGTCATCTTTCCCTTTATCCTGACTAGTCTCCCAGTCCCTGCCACTGAAAAACATTCCCACAGCATGATGCTGCCACCACCATGCTTCACTGTAGGAATGGTATTGGCCTAGTGATGAGCGGTGCCTGGTTTCCTCTAAACGTGACGCCTGGCATTCACACCAAAGAGTTCAATCTTTGTCTCATCAGACCAGAGAATTTTCTTTCTCATGGTCTGAGAGTCCTTCAGGTGCCTTTTGGCAAACTCCAGGCGGGCTGCCATGTGCCTTTTACTAAGGAGTGGCTTCAGTCTGGCCACTCTGCCATACAGGCCTGATTGGTGGATTGCTGCAGAGATGGTTGTCCTTCTGGAAGGTTCTCCTCTCTTCACAGAGGACCTCTGGAGCTCTGACAGAGTGACCATCGGGTTCTTGGTCACCTCCCTGACTAAGGCCCTTCTCCCCCGATCGCTCAGTTTAGATGGCTGGCCAGCTCTAGGAAGAGTCCTGGTGGTTTTGAACTTCTTCCACTTATGGATGATGGAGGCCACTGTGCTCATTGGGACCTTCAAAGCAGCAGAAATTTTTCTGTAACCTTCTCCAGATTTGTGCCTCGAGACAATCCTGAATACTGAATTTACCACAGGTGGACCCCAATTAAGCTGCAGAAACATCTCAAGGATGATCAGGGGAAAAAGGATGCACCTGAGCTCAATTTTGAGCTTCATGTCAAAGGCTGTGAATACTTACTGTATGTACATGTGCTTTCTCAATTTTTTTATTTTTAATAAATTTGCAAAAATCTCAAGTAAACTTTTTTCACGTTGTCATTATGGGGTGTTGTGTGTAAAATTCTGAGGAAAAAAATGAATTTAATCCATTTTGGAATAAGGCTGTAACATAACAAAATGTGGAAAAAGTGATGCGCTGTGAAAACTTTCCGGATGCACTGTATATATATTGAGATAATTAAGGTCAACAACACGTTGAAAAGGTTTGGGGATTTGCCCCGTATAATGTCTGGAATCCAAAAATCGGTCAAAGTGAATTGAAATATACATCAAACATTTGACCCCAACAGTGCTGTGAGGATCGTTTTTATACAGAGAAAATGGCTACAGAAAATGAGGAGGAAGGAAGTTAGCTGGCAACGAAAATGATGTCATCTGAGCTGGCCGGAAGTGACGTCATCATCGATGGACCGGAAAGTGACATCATCTGTGGGAGTTGGAAGTGATGTTGATTCTGAAGGAGTTACTGTTGCAGAGCCATTTTCGTGTGTTGGGATTGTTGATGCTGATTGTGTGTTATTATTTTTCCTATATATATATGTATTTTGTCAATTTCCTGTTAAACCATTCATCACTGTCCTGCAATATTGCATTTATTTTTTAATTATTATATTTGGAAATAGTTGTGTGTTTTTAATGGTCACCTGTATCCAGTTGGGGTGATTCTTGGACACCAGATAGAAATATACACTTCATAATAACTAAAGAAAATCATTGGTTTTCCACTTGCTAATTTGCCAATTGATTGTTGACATATGCTTCACTTTTAAATGAGTAAGTTTGATTTTTTTAGTAAAGTTTTGACAAAACAAGTTACTTTTATTTTTGCAAACAAAAATGAATAGGCTCTTACAGAGACTTAAGTCTTTGTCTTTTTGTTTGTTAAATATGCAACCCATCTGCCAAACTGTTATGCTCTTTAACATACTGTATATACATTCAAAGCAGAAGATACATTTTATCGTGATTAGTTTATTTTGCTAATGAGTTATGATATAAATAGAGCAACACATTTGAATTCAAATCCAATTGTTTTAATGTATTTTTAATGACATCATTAGCTATTCTTAATGTATAGTTCCTTTTTTAAGGTTCAATTGTATTAGAACTCACAATCAAACAATGATGCTCACCTTTTGAATTTTGAGATAAACTCCCTGCCTTTGCATTCCAATTTATGCAGTTTATGTTTGTAGCCTTAATTAATGTTGCCCTTCAGTATGAAAAGTGGATTTATTGCCAGTACATACTTGCCTTCCTTCCATTTCATTGAATTTGCAAATGTTTTTATAGAGCTGTTTTAAAGGTTGTGTTTTTTTCATTTGATATTTATTTTAACTTGTTGACACTTCAACTTAGATCTCATTTTCCCTGCCTGCTTGTATCTGCTATGCTAATGCAGTATCTTGGTTATGTCCTTTGTTTTCTTGGGTCAGTACTGTTGTCTTGTTCACTCTGTCCAAGGGGTTTTTAAGACAGTGGTAAGACCAGCAATGATTCATAGAGCCAAGACACGGGCAGTAAAGGGAGGACAGGAGAAAAAGTTAGATGCAGCAGAAATGAGAATGTTGTGATGGATATGTGAAGTTATAAAAAAGGACAGAATAAGAAATGAGACAATCAGACGTACAACAAAAGTGGGAAAGATATCTAAGAAAGTACAGGAAAGTATGTTGAAGTGTTGTGGACATGTGACAAGAAGAGACAATGAATATGTGGTCAAAAGACTGTTGGAAATGGATGTACAGGGGAAGAGAAAGTGGGGGAGGCCAAAGGTGGATGGATAAAATAAAATAAAATCTGAAGGGAAAGGGTCTGATGGGGAGGAGGTGCAAGACTGAGCTATATGGAGAAGGTTGATCAAGTACATCGACAGCACACAGAAGTAAAAAAAGATCATGGAGTAGAAGAATTTTACTTGATTTTTTATCATGTTGTTTTTTTCTCTTAGGTACTAAATTATCATAAAATCTCATTTAACTCCTGTCTGGCTTTTTATTTGGAGCTATAACTAATTTTGGTGCACTGCAGGTATTATTTACTCATGATATGTCTTTTTCAATAACTTTTATTTATTGTTTATGCTGTTAGTGAAGGTGAATGCAAGTAGAAATTCTATTGTAATTGTGATATTTGGCATATAAATCTATCCAACTAAATCCTTTATTTCAATGAGCTGTTTGCTTAACTTATAATCTTACAACAAAGGTCATCTAATGGCTGAGACAACCAATACAATGTTATCAGTAGATTGTTTCCTGTTTTTCCCATGTTCTGATAAGCAATCAAGAAGTTTAGAAGTGTCTGTAGAAATCATACATTTCTGCTGAAATGTTCTATTTTTATAACTAGGTATAATGAATCTGTAGCCCAAATTTCCAATAAAAAGTACACATATTTACCTCCATGAAATATTAATAAAAGACAATTCTGGCAGACAGCAGAAACAGTTCTGAACTGGACACAAGTCTATTTGTATGTTGTCTACATACCCACACTTACATACACTGGGTCAGTTTAGAGTACACAACACACCTAACTATAAGTTTTTGACTATGTGAAAATATGAGAAAAGTAACTGAGGAACATATAAACTTGTTGATGGTCAGTAGAAATAAGAATGAAAATGGTTCAAAGTATGATAGCAGTTGCAGATTTTGCCATTCGAATATCATTGTTTCCATCTACAGACTACTGGGTTGCATTATAAATCTTTGGTACCTTGTGAATAATACAATAAAAACTAAACATGCTTGAAAAGTACAGATACCTATCAGTCAGAGACTTTCTCTGATGGTTAAAAAAATGTTAAGTTGTTTTTGTTTTTAACTATGTGTTTAAAGCTTTTCACTTTAATCACTTGGGCATTTGAATGAGACTGTGGTAAGTGTATACAGGTATGTCAACATAATATAAAATAAAATCACCTAAACTTTGAATGTCAAAAAAAAAAGCTTCAAATATAAACAATATTTAAAATTTTTTATACAAAATGCAGTTACTGATTACAGTTATCATTTGTGATATAAGAATTGACAAAAAAAAGCTACATTACAACTGACTACAGACATGTCTTACAAATTATATTGACATAATTATTTTATGTAATTGGAAGTGAAATAGATAGATAGATAGATAGATAGATAGATAGATAGATAGATAGATAGATAGATAGATAGATAGATAGATAGATAGATAGATAGATAGATAGATAGATAGATAGATAGATAGATAGATAGATAGATAGATAGATACTTTATTAATCCCAAGGGGAAATTAGCACTGCGGTGGGTTGGCACCCTGCCCAGGATTGGTTCCCTGCCTTGTGCCCTGTGTTGGCTGGGATTGGCTCCAGCAGACCCCCGTGACCCTGTGTTTGGATTCAGCGGGTTGGAAAATGGATGGATGGATGGAAATTAGCAATTTCTGTTAGCATTTCTTTAAAACAATACAAAAGATGAATGACTTTCAAGGTCAATCCAACATGTCCAGTTTAATAGAATTAGATCTCGCTATATATTACCCTTTATATTAAGTTAGGAATTTAAATATTGGCAAAAAATGTTATTAACCATGTTATTAACTTAAAAATTTACTGTTAAAAAATAATCAGAGAGCTTAATGTTGAACTGATCACAGAAAACAAATTCATCTATCAATTTATTGAATAGGGCGGCACGGTGGCGCAGTGGTAGCACTGCTGCCTTGCAGTAAGGAGACCTGGGTTCGCTTCCCGGGTCCTCCCTGCGTGGAGTTTGCATGTTCTCCCCGTGTCTGTGTGGGTTTCCTCCGGGCGCTCCGGTTTCCTCCCACAGTCCAAAGACATGCAGGTTAGGTGGATTGGCGATTCTAAATTGTCCCTAGTCTGTGCTTGGTGTGTGGGTGTGTTTGTGTGTGTCCTGCGGTGGGTTGGCACCCTGCCCGGGATTGGTTCCTGCTTTGTGCCCTGTGTTGGCTGGGATTGGCTCCAGCAGACCCCCGTGACCCTGTGTTCAGATTCAGTGGGTTGGAAAATGGATGGATGGATGGAGTTATGATACCACTGATGCTTCAATACACTAAACAGACAAATGACCAAACACAATAACAACATTTATTTATATAGTATGTTTTTATGCAATTGATGTGGCTCAAAGTGCTTTACAAGATGAAGAAAGAAAAAAGGAAAATATAAAAACAAAATTTGGCAATGCTAAGTAACAAAGAATAAAGTAAAGTCCGATGGCCAGGAGGGCAGAAAAAACAAACCAAAAAAAAATCCCAAAGGGCTGGAGAAAAAAAAAAATCTGCAGGGGTTTCAAGGTCATGACACCGCCCAGCCCCCATTGGGCATTCTATGAAGACAATGACAGGTATGTGGACATCTGGCCTTCAATCCATTAATGTAAGGACCGCATGGTGCCTGATCAGGTGGTGGTGGTGCAGATCGCCACCACAGGAAACCTGAAAAAGAACAGCAGAGAAACTAGGGGTTAGTATGGATTGCAGAGCCATGGTAAAAACAATAATTAAATGCATATACAGAATATCAGGTTTACACTAAAATGACGCTATGAGAAAGCCATGTTAAAATAATGGGTTTTAACAGGTTTTTAAAGTGCTCCAATGTATCACCCTGGCAAATTTCTATCGGTAGGCTATTCCAGATTTTAGGTGCATAACAGCTGAAGGCTGCCTCACCACTTCTTTTAAGTTTAGCTCTTGGAATTATAAGCAGACACTCATTGGAAGATCTAAGGTTATGATTTGGAGTGTAAGGTGACAGGCATTCCGAAATATAGGATGGGGCGAGATTATTTTAGGCTTTGTAAACCATAAGCAGTATTTTAAAGTCAATTGTAAATGGCACAGGTAACCAGTGTAGTGACATCAAAACTGGAGATTTGTGATCGGATTTTCTTTTTCTAGTTAAGATTCTGGCAGCTGCATTCTGCACTAGTTGCAATCAATTGATGTCTTTTTTGGGTAGTCCTGAGTGGAGTGTGTTACAGTAATCTAGTCGACTAAAAAGAAATGTGTGACCTAATTTTTCAGCATCTTGCAAAGTTATAAGGGATCTAACTTTTGCTATATTTCTTAAGTGAAAAATGCTGTCCTAGTGATCTAAATAATATGTGATTCAAAATTTAGGTCAGAGTCAATAATCAACCCTATGTTCTTTACCTCTGTCGACTTTTAAGCCTAATGGATCAAGTTTATTTGTAATGCCCTAACTATACCCATTTTTGTCAATCACTAAGATTTCTGTTTTCTCCTTATTTAGTTTGAGAGAATTACTACTCATCCATTCGGAAACACATGTATAACAATGGGTCAGTGAACCAAGAGAGTCGGGGTCATCAGGCACTATTGATAAATACAGTTGTGTGTCATCATCATAGCTGGGACAGCTCACATTATGCCTTTGATAATCTGACCTAATCGAAGCATGTAGCTCGAAAAGAGCAGTGGACCCAAGATAGATCCTTGTGGAACACCATATAGAATATCATGTGTTTTCGAAGTATAATTTCCACAACTAACAAAGAATTTTCTACCTGTTAAGTAAGACTCAGTAAGCACAGATTTGAGCAAGAGATTAAGATAGACACTGACATATTAACAAGCAATGGACTTGTTAGAAGGAAACAGAGATCAAAACAACCAAAACCAAAAGAACAAAATGAGAATCAAAGTTAACAGCAGAAGAGAGTTTAAATAAAAACAAACAATATGTAACACTTTGGCCTACTTGACTTGGAGAGTAACTACTGTTAAAATTTATGTTCTCTTTTTTATAAAACTGAGGAATAGAATTACATTTTGCCTCCAAAGTACTTATAGCGCATTTCTGCTGATGTCACTGAAGAGCAGATTGTGGTCACATGACACGTCTCTGTGCATTAAAAGATGGCCAAAACAAAATAAAATTTACCAAAATAAGTAAAAGTGATTCCAATGAACTAAAACTAGTTTTTCCGTTATGAAAACCCTAAAAGTAGTTCAAAACATTCATGTAACAACATGTAATTATTATAAGTAAAAGTAAAAAAGAGTGCTCTGCCCTTCTCTTAGAATTATTTTTTCCAAGTAAATGGTGAATACCATATGGTAATTTTTAGTGTTGAAAAAGATTTAGCTAAGTAACTACCAGTGAGGGATGTAGGATATATTGGATATGTTGGAAAGATCCTGCTTGATGCCCTCTTGGAAGTTTACCTAAATTAGGTCTTTCACAGGCTAGGTAGGCCATCATTACTACAGTTTTTAGATAATTCTTTTGTTTTGTTCACCCATTTGAATTCCATTGTATTTTAAATATTGAACATACAATATATATTTAAGAAATAACCTTACTATGAACATTTTACAAACTGCCTCCAGGCTGTTCAGGTGGTTTCCATGTGTTTGAAAGAGTCTGTTGTCATCTTAAAGAAGAACATGCTCTTCTTTAGAAATATGTAATTTCCTTGTGCGATGTGCGTTCTTCATTTTGTTTGCATTTGTCTTAGAAAAAATAGGTGCTTGATTTTGTGATTATTTAGATTAGATTAGATAAACATTATTAATCACATTTGGAAATTTAAATGCATATAGCAGCAGAAACATAAAATAAGTCAATAAACTTAATGTTATCAGCTTTGTTCTAATTGTTTATTAAATTATATTATCATGTTTGCAACATCTCATTTTCCACAGCTTTGTTTCATCTCACAGAATTGCCAAAATGTCACCTCCTAATGAAGTTATTTTCTAATGATTTATTTTTTAATGTATGGTACTGTATGGTAATGTATGGTACTTTTTTGTAGGTGACATGATTACCATTTTGTAGGTGACATGATTACCATTCATAAAAGGGCTGGTTAAGAGGGATTTTGGGAACTGCACAAAAAAACTTATGTATGTACAGCATGTGCAGTGGAAAGTTGCTTGTTAATGTTTAAGATTAAGCATTTTTGGAAAATGCAGTCTTGATCAACAGTACAGCACGTTTACATTGCATTGTAGGTTACTCTGTGCTGTATATAAAATGACGTACCTCAAACCAAAACCTGAACAAAATTTATATTGCCAAGAATGGGAATTACCAGGAGTTGAGATGATCACCTTCATTTTAAAACTGTATGTCATTGCTGCCTGCTGCTGAGACAATAGATTCAGACAGCTACTGTAAATTTCAGTGCGATCAAAGAGCTTTTAATTTACACACACTTTAGCAACTTGATAATAAAGTCTTGTTTCTTTTTTCCTTCATAACAAGCATGACAGAGGCAGAAGAAGATATTAATAATGTTGTTTTTGATGTTAAATTGAACAGCTTTTCATGGAAAAATATTGTTGTGAAATTTGCTTCCTCATATATACCTATATATTTTTAAATTTAGACTTAAATAGCTTCATTTAAAGAAATCAATGTATAAGTCCATTATTGTTTACTTGATAACCCACAGGAACATGCCCCTGCAAACAACTGTAAAGTAAATATTCCAGGAATTTTAATCCACATTCCACATAAATGTTATGTTTAAAACAAGCCCATGTTTATATATATATATATATAGACAGGGGTGGCCAAAAATAGGTTTGCAGTTGTTCCTATGGAAAAGGATGTGCAGGTTATGAATGCTGCACTCCAGCACACTTTAATAGTAATAATAACAAGAAGACATATAATACCAATAAATAATAAAATAATTCATAAATAATAATACAAGAATAAACTCTGTGTTTCATATACTCACAACTGTAAACCTATTAGAACACTGCGCCAAGCCATGGTTCAGTGGGTAATTACCATCACTAAAGCCCTTAAGCTAACTCCTATGTGCACACACCTAACAATATATTTAACTTAATTTTTAATACACTATGAGAGCAATTACGGTGGCGCAGTGGTAGTGCTGCAACCTCGCAGTAAGGAGACCTTGGTTCGCTTCCTGGGTCCTCCCTGCGTGGAGTTTGCATGTTCTCTCCGTGTCTGCGTGGGTTTCCTCCAGGTGCTTCTTCCCACAGTCCAAAGACATGCAGGTTAGGTGCATTGGTGATCTGAAATTGTCCCTAGTGTGTGCTTGGTGTGTGAGTGTGTGTGTGCCTTGCGGTGGGCTGGTGCCCTGCCTGGAGTTTGTTCCTGCCTTGTGCCCTGTGTTGGCTGGGATTGGCTCCAGCAGACCCCCATGACCCTGTAGTTAGGATATACCAGGTTGGATAATGGATGGATGGATAAGAGCAATTACAGCTTGTATCCCCATTGTGCTGTCTTCTTCCTAATATACTTCTTCTTCTTCTTTCGGCTGCTCCCGTTAGGTGAATTAGGAATCTCCTGGATTTTATTTACATATCTTAAATAACAGTTTTTGGTTTAAATAAATAAAAAAGATAAAAATGGCATGGTTTGGAATGAGGAAGTGAGGAAGAATGATACTGTGTAAGTGAAAGCCGTGTATTATTTTTCATTCAAAGTTACATTCTATGGAAAGTTTCTAGAAAAAAGAAAAATGATAAGAAATAAGTCTTTATAAAACATGATACAACATATTATATTTATTCTGATTTTTATTTTGTCTTTATTTTAAATTGTCTAAAGGCATATTCTACTATAAGTGTATAGTATGAGTAATACTGCAAAATGCCTGAAAGTAAAATTTGGTTAAAAGATTTTAGTATAGATTTACTCACCATCCTAATAAACAATAACAAGATATGTTTTGTTCAGAATTAAGAGGGTGCTAATGAATGTGTTTTCATCCAACTGCTTGGCATGAACATTTGACAACTGTTCCAAGATGTGTTTTCTCTGAACACAGACTCAAGAAACACTTTAACTTTGATAAAAAACCTTCATCTGAACTTGTTGGATAACATTTCTTTTCAATTATGCTCTACTCTGACCCAGTGTGACTCCTGAGGCCTCAATTGACATATTTTGAACTGTTCAGTAATTTAGAAAAATAGTCTGTATTACAAATTGTGTTATAAATCAATTTAAAATATTTTATTCATTTCAACAATTCGCATTAAATATGTCCTAGAAGATTGATTACAATAGATTGTTAGCACTAGAATGGCCAAAGCTGACAAAAAAACTCGTAAATCTGGCCCACCTTAAATCCCTTTGCACCTCTCCATCAGCGTCTTTTGTCTTGTAAATGTGTCAACCAACATAAGCAGCAAGCAGCCTGCTATACCATCCCCCCTACCAGCGCAGAAAGAGCAAGAAGTTCTCCCAGCTCAGGCCGGGTTTACGAGTTTTTTCGTAGGCTTTGGTTATTCTAGTGTTAGAGAATATCTACATACAGTATCTACCAGTTTTAGGTGTTTTTTTCTTCTGTCAATTATACCTTCCTGTGTCATCAAATGGATATTCAGAGTCTGCCTCTGTTCAACTGTCTGAGGCAGTTTAACATCAAGAGATACTCCATTGCCAACACAGAACTTGTTTTTACTTGAGTATGCAGAAAATGCAGAGTCAGATTAGAAGATTCCCATAAACAGTTAAATATTAACATTTGACTCTTGGTGCACACTTGAAAAATTTTGAGCTTAAACACATTTGCCCTGAACAATCAATGAGTTCCACATAAATCAAACAAAACACCATTTGGACTCAAGTCAAACAGGCTCTTCTTCCTAATCACATCTTTTCAAGTATCTGTCATGCTGCATTTGAGCACTGAAGACTCCTCGTAGGAGTACAGAGTCAATAGCAGTCTTGAGAGCACTTAGTCAGCTAATGAGCTTAGTAGCTGATCAGTACTCAAGTTAAATTTATCCATTCTACAGCTTGATGTTGCAATCAGGTATCTGTACAAACCTAAACTATATAGCACCAATCCCCTCACCCAATCAAGACCTCTGTTATTAAGAAATTCCAGAGAAGACTGAAACCATCCCAGTTAAGAGGTCTGGTACCATTTTCCCACCATAGCTCTGGCTCCTTCCTCACCAGAGAATAATATTTCAAAAATTATTTTTCTTTGCCAGCATCAAATATGATCATGTTTGGGACAGATCAAGACATCACATGAATGACATTAGCCCATAACCCTTAGCTGGGCTTCACGAGTGGGTCCCCATATCCGAAGTGCAACCAGCTTGAAAATTCTTAATCCACTTTTTTGGTCAAATGGAGATGAATGTGTATCTAGCATCTCAAAACAGCCATTTAATTTGATAAAGCAAACTCACACTATTCAATCAGACTACTGTTGAAATTTGTAATAACCTTTAGCATTCCTTTCCATGATGTTAATACAAAATGGTACAACTTGTTTGTGTATTTATTTATACCAGGATACAGAAATCTGAATTATATGCATGATGTCTACTGTTAAGAAAAAACACACAGATATGGTTTCACACACAAGACCATATCCAAGTGTAGTATATCTTTTAATTGTCAGAAGTATTTTATGTAATGAAGGTTAGATCACGCTATTTAGTCAGCAGAATACCAGGAATATCCTTACTGCACACAAGTATAAATGTTCAACTAAACAATAAATAAAATACAGTAAATTTAAATCAGAATTTATTGAACTGTATATTTAGGGAGGAGGAAAGCAGACATTGTGATGGAATTGATAGGGTGTTGACTTTTAACTCACAAGGATGTGACACTGTCTCCATCTGCACTTCCTGGGTGATATTTAACAAGGCACTTAACTATTTATTGCACTAACTGTAAAGAAAAATATACTCTATTTACATAAACAACGTTAGCAAATCCGGATCTTGAAAGTAATCTTAGATAAGCCCTGTCACACTATTAGCCCTTCACAAGCCATTTTTATGCCCGTAATATTCTGTTATTTAAACTACTGTACTGGTCTCTTTAAAAAGGTAATGCAGTGTAGCAAATTGCTTTGGTGTTTATTTTTTTAACTAATCTTGCTTTTAAGTACATTATTTTACATGCGTTTCAAAAAATATAATCCACTTTTCATCTGTCCATCCACAGATTTGCTGAGCACTTCTAACTCTGTTATAAGTTTGTAAGGAGATAAAACAATGTTGTGTGACATCTTTGACAGAATTTGCATGTGCAGCTAAGTATGTTCCCCTAAAGAAAAGTGGTGGATGATTCATTGTTGTTAATATTTATTTCGTAAAGCATATGTCTTAA
Organism: Erpetoichthys calabaricus; assembly: GCF_900747795.2. Classification (NCBI taxonomy): domain Eukaryota; kingdom Metazoa; phylum Chordata; class Cladistia; order Polypteriformes; family Polypteridae; genus Erpetoichthys; species Erpetoichthys calabaricus. Next base: position 76,938,909 of record NC_041398.2, on the reverse strand, counting down.
TAAAAAGTACTGAAGATCACCAGACAGATTTGAATGATACAGTGCAACCAGTATTTATACATCAACTTTACAGTACAGTATCTATGTACTGCTTAAAAATAAAATTGGCATTTAGAGACCAAAGTTGTCCGAGTAATTTTTGTCAGGCAATGTAACCCACTTAGAACAAAACACTTTGATTTAAACATCACGAATCCCATATTAAGGACAATCAGAATTAAATTTTCAATAATGGGAAGAGGCACTTTAATCCATTCTTTATCAAACCCACTTAATCCAGGGCAGAAGGTAGGAATTTGTCCTAAATGGGGTGCCACGCTCACTAACATTTATGTCTGATGTTTGCAATGCCTTCTTTGAACCAATACGGATGGCTGGCTTGGTTGTTTAGTTGGACATCAGACTATATTTTTGCACAAACAAGAGCAGAATCCAAGAACAAAAGCAGTCAGAAAGCCAGAAAAATTGATACTCACAGCAGACAATGCACACTCCAGACAACAAAGAACCACTGAAGGGCCAGAGTCAGCCTTGGAATATAAAGGCTGAGGACGAACCATCAGCTATGATATCAGGGTGGCCCCGCTTCTTGGAGTTCCACCCACAAAAACACAAGGAACCCAAGAGAACACAGAAGCACAATACACAGATGCTTAATGAATAAAAAACAGAAAACTATTAGCAAAAACTACGTAGTTAAAATAAACCTATGACAAATAATACGACATAATAAGACATCTAAAAAGAAAATAAACATAAGCCAAGGAACAAACCTTGGCTGTAGCCGCTCCAATCTTTTAAACATCCTTCCATGTGGGCAAAAAGGTCTTTTTCCTGTTGCTACCCCTGCCTGCACATTCATGTCTCCACCTACCACTCACACTGCTCACTTGGGGTCAGAAGCAAAACCATCTGTACTCAATTTCTCCTACTCTATGAGTCAATTAAAACAAGGATTATTCCCATGCCAATTAATTTAAGAATAAGAGCAGGTGTAATACGTACAGCTCATTAAGTGCTTGTTCATATCTCTCTCTCTCTTCCTCTCTCTCTCACACACACACCTTCTCAGGATGACTCTACCCCTTTTGACAGAGTGTCTGTCTCAGCTCTGTTTGGCCACACTAAAATTCTCCTTCCAAAAATGCCACTGATCTTCTCACAAATATTTCTAGAAGTATGGTTAGAAAATGCATGACAGATCTACCAGCAGAGGCTACCAAAGCTGAATATACTGAAGGACTGCTGGTTCATTCATCTTTTACTTGTATTTTTTCTCATGGAAGAAACTATATAAGTTTATTAAATGTGGCCTATGCCTTGGTGCCCCAACACCCTGACACACTTCCGGATCTCCTTTTTACAGCATTTTATTATTATCACACAACACTGAAATACAATAGAACATTATGTGCGTTGAAAGGAGAGGAGGAAAACTCTTATACACGATAAATCCAAAATTGACAATGTTTTCCTTTTAAAAAGGAAAATACTAGTTTACATACTATATTGCTTTCACATATTATAAAAGTCCAGTCATATTCATACTCTTTTATGTTTAGGAAGTTGGCAGATATACTGAATATAACTCTATGGCTGTGACAAGGTTGCTACATTTAAAACACAATTACCTTTCATCGGCTTTAATAAAAATTTATTAAAAGCATGAAAATAAGAAATAGTCATTTGGAAGACTCTTTGTAAAAAAGAAATAAACGATCATCTATAACTAATCATTTTAGTTACAAATTATATAACTCCAGTAAATATGACCCGTATAATTCCTCTCTCTCTTTTCAGATTGAAAATTTTAAGATAATTTGTCTGCATATGATTGTGATTTTGAATGCCTTTGATTTTGTTTAAACATCCAGCTATTGTTCCACTGCATCAAAGAGTTTTAACCAGAGAAAGTAGTGATGAAAGGCAGAAAGGTAGAGCTTAAACCAGGTTAGGCAAGATATGGTGGCGAGGTCTCAGGGAGTGCGGTCGACAGGAGGTGTGGCAAAGCGCATCAGGGAAAATGTTTTAACATCTTCCAAAGATAGCTTGTAACATGGTAACATGGTGTATATATACTATGCATATACTTATTGAGTAGTTGATGCTCCTGAGTGGTCACTGAGAGAGACATCTTTAAAGACTGCTCACACCCATGGCTTGCTGGGTCATCTAAACGCGGAGAAACACTTCTGTTGGCTAAATTTGGGTAAAGATGAGGAGCAGTTTTGTAAGTCTTGCCCCAGCTGTCAGATTGTTTCTGTTCATAGACCTGCTAGGGCTTCCCTTTCCCTGTTGGCTATTTTAGATGTCCCTTTCGAGATGGGTTAGACATTGTTGGTCCACTTCCCAAGAGTAAGAAGAGTTATCAGTATATGCTCATGTTGGTTGATTATGCAACAAGATGGCCATTTTGCAGAGGCGAACGCTCAGGCTGTTGCTATGGCTATATCAGAGGTGTTTACTCGTATCAACATTCTATGCAAAATTTTAACTGACCTGGGTACTCCGTTTACTTTTAATTAAACAATTGAGCACCACTGTTTATCATCTGCAGACAAATGGCCTGACTGAATGATTTAACAAGACTTTGAAACAGATCATTCAGCAGTTGCTCATGATGACCCAACCTCCTGGGACACCGTGTTGCCATTTCTCCTGTTCTCTGTTTGGGAATCTCCTCTGGCATCTACCAGCTTAACGCTAGAATCCCTGAAGCCTACAAAAAAGTCGTAATGCTGGGCCACCTTAAGTTCCTTTGCACCTCTCCATCAGCATCTTTGTTTTGGAAATGTGTCAGTTCAAGCAGCCTGCTATCCCATCCCCCACCGATGCAACTGAAGTTCTCCCAGCTCAAGTCTGTTTATCTGAGTGTGAGGTGCCTTGAGTTGTATAGGGTAAATAATATAACGTTATTTGGAATGCATAAATTTCATGTGTGCTCCATTTCTACAATAATCTGGATAAATGCAGGAAGACAGGAAATGCAATGCAAGAAATGTTGAACACATAACTAAAACAGAAACTTTTTTCATGTATAATTGATAAAATGTTAACGTGAAATGTATAATGTGTGAAGACTGAAGTTCAAATATCAAATAAAAAAAAATCAACAGCTCAGGTTGGCGAATATGCACTGGTACAGTGCATTGCCACACCCACCACACAATGAAACAGCGGGGTACCAGTCCAGTCCTACCCTCCAGAAATGACCATCTTTCACACGCAGCAAGGTGTTATGTGGGTGTCCCCTTGGCCTGATCCAGCCACTTGGGTCCTCAGCAATAAGGATAAGGAGAGCTGGATCACCCTCAGGGAATCATGCCACATGTCCATAGTGCCGAAATTGACTCTCTCTCACAATGTTTGTGATGTGTCTCATTCAAGACTCCATTAGCATCTGCTCGTTTGACACAAAGTCAAACCAGGGGTACCCAAGGGTCTCCAAAGACACACAGTACCAAACAAGTCCAGTCTTCATCTCAGGTCACTAGATAGCGTCCATATCTCACAATCATATAGCAAAACACGAAGTACCAGGACTCTAAAGACTTGGACCTACATCCTTTTGCAGAGATATCAAGAGTACCACACACTCCTTTCAGTAACCTCATGACCACGTCATGCTCTCCCAATCCATCTACTGACTTCATAGGAAGAGTCACCAGAGTGTCACTGCCAAGGTAAGTAAACCTCTCAACAAGGTCAACATTCCCTCTGCAGACAGACATACTGCTGATTGCTGTGCCCAAGAGAGCCTCAATCAGAGTTTCCATTGACTCCGTGAAGATCACAGCATCATTGGCAAAGTCAAGATCAATGAATCTCTTTTCACCAATTGATGCCCCACATCCGCTGAACACCACTATACGGCCAAACACCATATCCACGCAAGCATTTAATGGAGTAGGAGCAAGCACATATCCCTAACGAACCCCAGAATTAACTGGGAAAAACACAGAGGTTTTGCCTTCACTCTATTCAGCACTCACAATACCAGTGTAAAGACCAGCCAGCAATTTTACAGGGATCCAGTGAAGTCTCATGATGTTCCAGCTCAACGAAAATATATACATATGTTCATTTATATACAGTACATATATATATATATATATATATATATATATATATATATATATATATATATATATATATATATTTATATATATATATATATATGTATATAGTATATGTATATACATATATATACAGTCATATGAAACAAATTTTTGTTGTTGTTTATCATTGGCTGAGCTTTCAAAGTGGCAACTTCCTTTTAATATATGACATGACTTATGGAAATAGTATTATTTCAGCAGTGACATTAAGTTTATTGGATTAACAGAAAATATGCAATATGCATCATAAAAAAATTAGATAGGTGCATAAATTTGGGCACCCCAACAGAGATATTAGATCAATACCTGGTTGAGCCTCCTTTTGTAAATATAACTGGCTCTAGACGCCTCCTATAGCCTTTGATGAGTGTCTGCATTCTGGATGGAGGTATTTTTGACAATTCTTCCATACAAAATCTCTCCAGTTCTGTTAAATTTGATGGCTGCTGAACACAGACAGCCTGCTTCAAATCATCCCATAGATTTTCAATGATATTCAAGTCAGGGGACTGTGACGGCCATTCCAGAACATTGTACTTCTCCCTCTGCATGAATGCCTTTGTAGATTTCGAACTGTGTTTTGGGTCATTGTCTTGTTGGAATATCCAACCACTGCGTAACTTCAACTTTGTGACTGATGCTTGAACATTATCCTGAAGAATTTGTTGATATTGGGTTGAATTCATCCGACCCTCGACTTTAACAAGGGCCCCAGTCCCTGAACTAGCCACACAGCCCGCACAGCATAATGGAACCTCTACCAAATTTGACAGTAGGTAGCAGGTGTTTTTCTTGGAATGTGGTGTTCTTCTTCCACCATGCAAAGCATGTTTTGTTATGACCAAATAACTCAATTTTTGTCTCATCAGTCCAAAGCACTTTGTTCCAAAATGAATCTGGCTTGTCTAAATTAGCATTTGCATACAACAAGCGACTCTGTTTTGTGGCGTGAGTGCAGAAAGGGCTTCTTTTTCATCACCCTGCCATACAGATATTCTTTGTGCAAATTGTGCTGAATTGTAGAACGATGTACAGATACACCATCTGCAGCAAGATGTTCTTGCAGGTCTTTGGAGGTGACCTGTGGGTTGTCTGTAACCATTCTCACAATCCTGCGCATATGCCACTCCTGTATTTTTCCTGGCCTGCCAGACCTGGGTTTAACAGCAACTGTGCCTGTGGCCTTCCATTTCCTGATTACATTCCTTACAGTTGAAACTGACAGTTCAAACCTCTGAGATAGCTTTTTGTAGCCTTCCCCTAAACCATGATATGGAACAATCTTTGTTTTCAGATCTTTTGAGAGTTGCTTTGAGGATCCCATGCTGTTACTCTTCAGAGGAGAGTAAAAGGGAAGCACAACTTACAACTGACCACCTTAAATGCCTTTTCTCATTATTGAACACACCTGTCTATAAAGTTCAAGGCTTAGCGAGCTAATCCAACCAATTTGGTGTTGCAAGTAGTCAGTATTGAGCAGTTACATTCATTCAAATCAGCAAAATTACAAGGGTACCCAAATTTTTGCACAGCCAGTTTTTCACATTTGATTTAATTTCATTCAACTAAATACTGCTTCACATAAAAATCTTTGTTCGGAAAACACCCCAGTACTCAGATGTTCCTAGGAAATGAAAGACATACCACTGTTATCTTTTTTGTTGAAAGTAGAGTATATATATATATTTACATACTGTATATATAATTTTAATTGGACAAGTATTTAAGACAAAAAAGATTATATTCAAAGCATTTTAAGCATCTGAATTATATTATTAATTTGTAAGAGGTAATTTTGGTGATTTATAAATTAATATATTTTACACACACTAAGTAGAGATACTGTTTTTTATAACATAAAGAAGCACTCTGCCTATCAAAGACCCATCATTTATCTTATTTATAAAAACCAGTCGAAACCACCTGAGCTTCCAGTTAAATGCAGGCCAGCTCACATTGCCATAGTAACAAGAGGATAGACTTCGATTGGGGTAAGTGACCTGTAGCATCAAAGAACCATCAAAGTTTAAAAAAAATTCTTTCAACTAGAAAGATAATGATGAATACACAGTGATTTTTATTTAGAGCCATATAAAATAAATGATTAAAAAAAAAAGATTAAACAATTTAAAAATAAAACAAATAGCATTTTTACTTATACAGATAATTTGAGTAGTAATTTAATGTAAAGAGTGGCCTATATTTTTATACCATACAGTGCATATAGAAAGTCATCATACCTTGTGAAAATCAATACCTTTTATCACATTACACACTAGAAAATAAAATATTTTTTTAAAAAAGTCAATTTTTTTAGCTGTATCTACACATTATAACCCTATTTGCCAATGTGAAAATATTCCAAAACATTTTGGACAGTTATTAAAAATCAATTAGTGAAACACCTGGTTTGGTAAAGTGATCATACCCTTAGAATGTACCATTCTAACCTTAATCAGATGCAACCAATCAGCTGCCAGATCAAACACTAGGTTAACTGCCCCACCGGAGATCAATTGTAGTGGTGTTGATTACCGCAGTATAAAAGCAGCTGTCTGTTGAAGAGTTCTGAAAAATTAATCAACATGGTTGGGAAAGCGTCATCAAAAGGCCTCTGTGATAAAGTTGCAGAAAGGCAAAAGTTAGGAGGCAGCTACAAAAAGAATTCAAATGCTTTAATATTAAAAATGAGTATTTCTTTAATTATAGTTTAAAAAGAACTGCATAAAGGAAAAACAAAAATCCAATGAATAATTTTACAATTTTAGAGATGGCACAATTAAATTTTTTGGTTACTTCCATTTTAGAAGAGTATTCTAAAATATGTATAATTATTCTGAGCCATTTTTATGCCATTTAGAATTCTGTTCCACTGCCATTTTGTGGCATTTTTGATGCGGTTACTAGGCAGTTGACCTGGAAGCATTTGGGTTCCACTTCTGAGGTCAAAGGAATAAAGGTTTTTTTCCCAAACACTTCCTATCTATCTCCGTTTGCAGAAAAATAATTAAACAACAGTGTGTTTATTTAGTTAGTGCTTCTTGTTAATGACTACTTATCTATATATTAACTTAAAGTTTGGGATTTTGATTTTGCCTATTTGATATTGTTTATTTGACTTCTTGGTTATGAATCTTTTCTAGTTTTTCTTGGTTACAACCTTAAGAGGCACTGCTCCCTAAGAATCAACATAAAAAGAGCAAGACAGCCAACTAAACTGACATAAAATGAACACCAAAAGAAAATTACAAAATAACTGAGAAACAAGGTAATACAGAATGAAAAAAAAATACAAAAGGAAAGATATTATCAAAACATGTTTGTTAATAAATATAACAAAATACTTAACAAAAAACAATAAACATATAAAAAGAATAGAAGCTAATATCTGGGGAAGCCAGAAGAAGGCCTGCAAAAAAGATGCTGGGGTTTATAGATGTTATTCCTGATGTTAGAAGGAATTCTGCAGAGTGTTCCATGCCACTTGCCTGTTGAGAAAAGGGTCTACAGGAGAAGAAGAGTGGACAATCAAATGGAAGTTTTAAGACAGGTCAAGGTCTGAGAGAGATACACAGAGATACAAGAGGTAAGAAAATGTGCCTATAGTATAGTACTGTTTTGGGCATGTGGGTAAACACCAAAAGTTTTACCATAACTGAATAATTTGGCACCAATTTTAGTTAAACACACTATAAAATATCATATTTTGAAGCTTATGGATCTAAGTCCAAGAATATTTCTTAAACAGACTCATTTACCCACTGATTTCATGTCTTAGACTGCACCTAAGCCCTTTGTCTAAAAGCAATGTCTGACTAGTAAAATGGCCTAAATACTCTTTGTCACACTGATAAAGTAACTATTTCTACACTAACTAACAGTCATGTAAAAATCTTACAACATTAGAGCAATTGAAAAATTGTGTCAAGAACAGGAGTTTCAGCCCAGCAAGGTCAATCCCATTCACGTAGATCCTCCAAAATAACATCAAGTTGAGATCTAAAAGTCCATAAAGTACTATTCTGAACCACACTACTTGGTAAATTGTATTTGATTCTTTACATGTAGAAAAATTTTTATTTGAAAGAAATCTTCTTTTCACAAATTTCTAATCATGTCTCTGCATACTTGTTACAAAATTAATTTTTAAAGTAACCACTGGCATCTATTGTACTATTTCCTTTCATAATTTTAAACACTTCAATCATGTCCCCTTTTAATTGCTGTTTAGTTAAAGTGAAAGGGTTCTACTCCTTCAGTCTCTCCTCATAGCTTATACCCCTCTGTCCTGGAACCTCCTAGTCACTATTCTCTGGACTTTCTTTAGTGTTGTTATGTCTTTTTTGTAATATGGAGACTGAAGCTGCACACTGTACTCCTGGTGAAGCCTCACTAGTGTATCATATAACTTAAGCATAACCTTCCTTTTCTATCAGTCAATCAACTTTATCGAAAGTACAAAATCACCACACAGCATGGTCCCAATACACTGTACAAATTAGAAGTATACATGAAACCAGTGGCGTAGCTAGCTTTTTTAATTTCCCTGTGCAGTGCCCTGAGGTGGGCCCCTCCTGTCTAGCATAACTGTTAGTAATTTAGATTTAGATCCTAGGGGCCGGCTAGGCAATGGTGTCCGCGACCACAACACTATCAGATCACACGCTAGTGACAAACCAACCGGCTCTCTAGATGGAATTTGTAATAACTTTTTTAATTGCTTTATTACAGTAGCTGTAAGTTGACAAAAATAAAATAAATTGTGGGAATGGGATGTGGGAGGTGTGGGTAGTAGTACTAGTACATACAGTAAATATATGTAAAATGTGGACCCGCTTACTTTTCCAAGACAACTTTGTGAAGGAAGATGATTAAAATGTAACATAAGTTAGAAAGTATAAACTGTTCTGTGGTATAAAATTAAGCAATTTCAATTTGTAACAAATTAAAATGACAACACCGGCTGACAGGATACTGCTACACAATCAACCTGTTTTACAGAAGTCCTGAGAAAATGAACATCATAAAGTGAGGTATCAATGGCTCCAAGAAATTTGCCTTGTCGGTAGGAGATTTGTTTGTCATATATATTGCATGTTTGTCTTTAGTAGTTTCTCCATTTTTAACGGTTTCAGCAGATAGCACCTGATCTGAAGCCATTGTATCGCTACTTCAGACTCGGTAGTTGCAACCATTTCACTCACTGCACTACTTCCATAACCTGCTGGCAGCTGTTGCAATGATTCACCAGCATCAGCATTCTCATTTACTACTGCTGGCCCTTGCACAGTTTTGAGAAATGTAGAAATCTTGGTAAACTTAGCATTTTTCAGTTCCTGTTACAGGTGTGCCTTACGTTTAGCAGAACCACTCTTAATTTTTGCCGGATCTGCTGCTACTGGCCAACATGGTGTTGTATGAATAGTTCAAATATTTGTCATTTGCCGACTAACGGGGACCATAACTTAACAACAGAATTGCTATGATTTACCTTTAACAAGTTCAAACTTCAAAAACTGTTGACATCAAAGTAACAATTATTTACGATAATAATGAATGATTACATTATTCATGCGCCGTCCTTCAAAACTTCTTCCACTCACGTCCGCTGTGGCACGCCAAAGGTTGCCAAATTTGGGAATGTGCACTTCTTTGTAAGGCGAACTAGGACGTGTTGTGCCTCCGATTAGGCTCTGAGCCACCAAACTCCTGAAGTCTAAATTCGTGTAAATTGTAGGCCTGCCGAATATGTAATATCACCATGGATTGGGCTTGCCTGGTGATGGTGCAAACATGCCACTGAAACTGTGAATTATTAACACAATGAACTGTGAAAGTGATTTAAGTTATTAAGTTTTTTTTAAAAATATATATGGTCCTGAGTGGGCCCCCCAAGCTCATAAGCCCCTGTGCTTTGCATAATCTGCACAGTCCACTGCTACGCCATATCATGAAACATGATATAAACTAATCAAATAAAGAAGAAATTGAAATAAAACATCAATGTTAAAGGAATAATAACTAATAAAATTGGAATAAAATAACATTAAAAGTTAAGGTATGCCAAAAAAGGAATAATATAATAAGTAGCATTTCAATGATGGTAGACCTGACTGAATTCTAAGGCACATTGTAACGAAGGGAGTAAAGATAGGTTTTAAGTCTTGATTTAAAAGTCTCAATTGAGTGTGTTTCTCTTATACATTATGGCAGGCCAATCCAAAGATAAGGTGCACAATACACAAATGCTCTTCAACCAACTGTTTTTTTCTTAACTGAGATAATGACCAAAAGACCAGCATTAAGAGAGCGAAGAGGACGTACAGGAGTGTATTGTGTAATTACCTCAGCTAACTAAGTAAGGAGGTGCAACTATGTGCAAGGCCTTATATGTTAAAAGAAGAACTATAAAATCAGCTCTTGCTTGTACTGGTAACCAGTGAAGAGAAGCTAGAATGGGTGAAATTTACTCAATTTTTTTCATTTTTGTCAAGATGGCATAACTAGGAAGACTGGAGAAAAGGGCATTACAATAATCAAGTCTAGAAAAAAACAAATGCAGTGATCAATATTACAGCATTACACAGAGATTGAATAGATTAGATTTTATTACTAAGATGCAGACACAGACAATTCCTAATACTAAGTCTTTCACAAATAGAACAGCCATTAATATTAATACTTAACTTCTCTTCATATTTGGATGGTCTAACAACCAATAATTCTGTTTTATCAGCATTTAACAGCAGAAAGTTCATACTCATCTATTTTTTAATTTTTAATTTCCGACAGACATGCCTCTATATTTAGAAGTTGGGAAAGGTCATTTGGCTTTGCAGGTATATATAGCTGCATATCGTCAGTGTTACAATGAAAATTAACACCATATTTACAAATGATGTCATCAAGGGGAAGCATATAGATGGAAAAAAGCATGGGGCCAAGAAATGACCCCTTGGGGTACACCAAACCTTACTTCAGAAAATTCAGAAATTTCATTTTTGTAACTTACACATTGAGTTCTGTTTGATAAATAAGAATGAAACCATGAAAGTGGGCAGAGTGGTGGCTCTGAGGCTAAGGATCTGTGTTGGTATCCAGAAGGTTGCCGGTTTGAATCCCCTTCACTGCCAAAAGTGATCCTACTCTGCTGGGCCCTTGAGCAAGACCCTTAACCTGCAATTGATCCAGGGGTGCTGTACAATGGCTGACCCTGCGCTCTGACCCCAAGGTGTATGTGAAAACGAACAAATTCCTAATACAAGAAATTGTATAAGACTAAATAAAGAACAAAAAAAAAAAAAGTACCATCCCCTGGATGACAATATGTTTCTCCAAGCGGCTTAAAAGTATGCCATGGTCTATGGCGTCAAAACCAGCACTTAAGTCAAGAAGCAGCAACACTGATATCAACTTGGAATCAATAATGATTAGCACATCATTGATTATTCTGGTCAAAGCAGTTTCTGTAGAATGACGGGACTGAAAGCCAGAATGAAATTTGTCAAAAAGATTATTGTCAGACAAGTATGCATTAAGTTGATCAGTGAGAACTCTTTCAAGTAATTTAGACATAAAAGAAAGATTGGAAATTGGTCGATATTCAGAATCATTGGATCTAAGCTAGGTTTTTCAAGCAATGGTTTAATAGTGACAGTGTTAAAAGCGGATGGCACAGAGCCAATGGATAGTGATTTATTGATAATATTCAAACTAGATAGATAGATAGATAGATAGATAGATAGATAGATAGATAGATAGATAGATAGATAGATAGATAGATAGATAGATAGATAGATAGATACTTTATTAATCCCAAGGGGAAATTCACATACTCCAGCAGCAGCATACTGATAAAGAAAATATTAAATTAAAGAGTGATAACAATGCAGGTATACAGACAGACAATAACTTTGAATAATGTTAACGTTTACCCCCCCCCCCCCCCGGGTGGTATTGAAGAGTCGCATAGTGTGGGGGAGGAACGATCTCCTCAGTATTACAATGAAAATTAACACCATATTTACAAATGATATCATCAAGGGGAAGCATATAGATGGAAAACTAGGACCAATTAAAACAGGAGTCATTTCCTTAAAAAGATAAGATGGTATTAAGTCTAATATGCAGGTTGTAGGTTTGGAAGCAGTTATCAGGCTGGATAAAGCCTCAGGGGAAACTAATTCAAATTATGAAAAATTACAAGAGGTCCGATCCACAGTGCCGATATTCATGAAAGATCTGAAGGGGTCATAGCCATCATTCTGAGAGGTATAGCACCCCTAACACTGATTCCTAAGGAACATCATTTTTACATTTACTTCTTTTGGCTGATGGTTGGTTTCATTTCTATTTGTTTTCCAAGTCAAGTGACTTGCTCATTGTCAGTAGCAGGATTTGAACCCATAACCTCAGGGTTTGAAGTCCACAGCCTTAACCACTACACCACATTGCCTGCCTAGTTTTTTAGAATCACCTAATTCTGAAAAAAAATTCCCCTCACAGTCACACTTTGTTCCATCCATCCATCCATTCTCTTCCGTTTATCTGGGATCGGGTCACAGGGGCAGCAGCTTGAGCAGAGATGCCCAGACTTCCCTCTCCCTGGCCACTTCTACTAGCTCTTCTGGGGGAATTCCGAGGTGTTCCCAGGCCAGCCGAGAGACATAGTTCCTCCTGCGTGTCCTGGGTCTTCCCTGGGGCCTCCTCCCGGTTAGACGTGCCCAGAACACCTCACCAGGGAGGCGTACAGGAGGCATCCTGATCAGATGCCCATGCCACCTCATCTGACTCCTCTCGATGCGGAGGAGCAGCGGCTCTACTCTGAGCCCCTCCCGGATGACTGAGTTTCTCACCCTATCTTTAAGGGAGAGCCCAGACACCCTGCAGAGGAAACTCATTTCAGCCGCTTGTATTCGCTGTCTCGTCCTTTCGGTCACTGCCCATAGCTCATGACCATAGGTGAGGGTAGGAACATAGATTGAATGGTAAATTGAGAGCTTTGCCTTTTGACTCAGCTCCTTTTTCACCATGACAGACCGATGCAGAGCCCGCATCACTGCGGATGCCGCACCGATCCGCCTGTCAATTTCCTGCTCTATTCTTCCCTCACTCTTGAACAAGACCCCGAGATACTTGAACTCCTCCACTTGGGGCAGGATCTCGCTCCCAGTCCTGAGAGGGCACTGCACCCTTTTCTGGCTGAGAACCAAGGTCTCGGATTTGGAGGTGCTGATTCCCATCCCAGCCGCTTCACACTCGGTTGCAAACTGATCCAGAGAAAGCTGAAGATCACTGCCTGACAAAGCAAACAGGACAACATCATCTGCAAAAAGCAGTGACCCAATCCTGAGCCCACCAAACCAGACCCCCTCAATGCCCTGGCTGCGCCTAGAAATTCTGTCCATAAAAGTTATGAACAGAATCAGTGACAATGGGCATTCCTGGCAGAGTCACTCTCACCAGAAACGGGTTCGATTTACTGCCGGCAATGCGGACCAAGCTCTGACACCGGTTGTACAGGGACCAAACGGCCCTTATCAGGGGGTCCGGTACCCCATACTCCAGGAGCACCCCCCCACAGGATTCTTCGAGGTACACAGTCAAATGCCTTTTCCAAGTCCACAAAACACATGTTGACTGGTTGGGCAAACTCCCATGCACCCTCCAGGACTCTGCCAAGGATGTAAAGCTGGTCCACTGTTCCACGACTAGGACTAAAACCACACTGTTCCTTCTGAACTGAGGTTTGACTATCTGACAGACCCTCCTCTCCAGGACCCCCAAATAGACTTTTCCAGGGAGGCTGAAGAGTGTGATTCCTCTGTAGTTGGAACACACCCTCTGGTCCCCCTTCTTAAAGAAGAGGATCGCCACCCCGGTCTGCCAATCCAGAGGCACTGTCCCCGATGTCCATGTGGTGTTGCAGAGGCGTGTAAACCAAGACAGTCCTACAACACACAGAGCCTTGAGGAACTCCAGGCGTATCTCATCCTCCCCCGGCGCCCTGCCACCAAGGAGTTTTTTGACCACCTCAGTGACCTCAGTCCTAGAGATGGGAGAGCCATCTCCGAGTCCCCAGGCTCTGCTTTCTCATTGGAAGACATGTTAGTGGGATTGAGGAGGTCTTCGAAGTACTCCCCTCACCGACCCACAACGTCCCGAGTCGAGGTCTGCAGCGCACCATCCCCACCATATACAGTTTTAACACTGCACTGCTTCCCACTCCTGAGACGCTGGATGGTGGACCAGAATCTCCTGAAAGCCGTCCAGAAGTTGTTCTCCATGGCCTCCCCAACTACCAAAGCTGCATTACGCTTGGTCTGTCGATACCTGTTAGCCGCATCTGGAGTCCCACAGGACAAAAGGGTCCTGTAGGACTCCTTCTTCAGCTTGACGGCATCCCTCACTGCCAGTGTCCACCAACGGGTTCGGGTATTGCCGCCACGACAGGCACCGATCACAGCTCCATTCAGCCGCCTCAACAATAGAGGCACGGAACATAGTCCATTCAGACTCAATGTCCCCCACCTCCCTCAGGACGTGGTCGAAGTTCTGCTGGAGGTGGGAGTTGAAGCTACTTCTGACAGGGGACTCTGCCAGACATTCCCAGCAGACCCTCACAATACGTTTGGGCCTACCAGGCCTGATCGGCATCCTCCCTCAACAACGAAGCCAACTCACCACCAGGTGGTGATCAGTTGACAGCTCCGCCCCTCTCTTTGCCCGAGTGTCCAGGACATGTTGCCGCAAGTCCAATGACACAACCACGAAGTCGATCATCGAACTGAGGCCTAGTGTGTCCTGGTGCCAGGTGCAAATATGGACACCCCTATGCCTGAACATGGTGTTCATTATGGACAATCCGTGATGAGCACAGAAGTCCAATAACAAAACACCACTCAGGTTCTGATCGGGGGGGCATTCCTCCCAATCATGCCCTTCCAGGTCTCACTGTCATTGCCCACGTGAGCATTGAAGTCTCCCAGCAGAACGAGGGAGTCCCCAGCAGGTGCGCCCTCTAGGCACCCCCTCCAGGGACTCCAAAAAGGGTGAGTACTCCAGACTGCTGTTCTGCGCATTCGAGCAAACAACAGTTAGGACCCGTCCCCCTACCCAAAGGCAGAGGGAGGCTACCCTCTTGTCTACCGGGGTGAGCCCCAATGAACAGGCTCTAAATCGGGGGGCAATAAGTATGCCAACACCCATTCGGTACCTCTCACCGGGGGCAACTACAGAGTGGTAGAGAGTCCAACCCCTCTCAAGGAGACTGGATCCAGAGTCCACGTTGTGTGTTGAGGTGAGCTCAACTATATCTAATCGGAACCTCTCAACCTCACTAACTCAGGCTCCTTCCCCTTCAGAGAGGTGACATTCCACGTCCCAAGAGCCAGCTTCTGTAGCTGAGGATCGGACCGCCAAGGTCCCCACCTTTGGCCACCACCTGACTCACACTGCACCCAACCTCCTTGGCCCCTCCTACAGGTGGTGACCCCATGGGAAGGGGGACCCACATTGCCTCTTTGGGCTGTGCAGGCCCAGCCACCAGGCTTGGCTGAAGAGGGGGGTCCCGGTGGCCCGCGTCCAGGTCGAGGGAAAATGCCATCCAATGTTTGTATGCATCATAGGAGGTTTTCTGAACCGCTCTTTGTCACGTCCCTTGCCTAGGACCAGTTTGCCTTGGGTGACCCTACCAGGGGCATAAAGCCCCCAACAACAGAGCTCCTAGGATCATTGAGACACACAAATCCCTCCACCACGATAAGGTGGCGTCTCGAAGAGGGGGTCACACTTATATACACTTCCTGTATTCCTGTACTTAAATACACTTCCTGTATTTAAGTCAATTTTGTACACACCCACAGATGTGTTCTGAATTTCTTGTAGTTTTATCACCAACCTTTCATGTGGCTCCTTATGTAGAATGCCAGACCTATCCTGGCAGTGTTGGGCAAAAGGCAGGAATTAATTACCAATGGGGCACCATTCCATCATGTGGCCTATTCACACACACTGTATCCACATTCACTCTTGCAGGAAAATAGTTAAATTGCCAAAGAACCTTACATTCACATATGTGGGATGAGGAAGGAAAATAAAGAGAATGTGAAAACTGCACACAGACAGAGACCTGGATTGAAATCCAGGATGCAGGATTCATAAGGCAGCAGTGCTAAATGGCAATGTAAATGTCTACAAAAAAAAAGATAATACACTCATTTAATGCTGTTGCACTTACCTCTTCCGGGCTCCGCTCATCCTCATGAAACAAACATTCCCTCTTATAACAGTTTGTAATAAACTGTAACATTTTCTTAATAGTTTAAAATCAGAAATAAAGGTTCAGACACATGTATTTGCAGAGCATAAAAAACTAAACTTTTTGTTTGTGGGTAAACTGCTTTTTTAAATCATTTCACATTCAGAAATGAATGCACAAGTGAATGTTTCTACAGATGAGAAGGTTCAAATTTATTTCTCAGAGAAGCTGTCTGCACAGCAGTAAAGCTTGGATTAATCGCTTTTAATGATCAGAAATGTTATGAAAGCTTTCACCTTGATGAAAAAAATTACACCAACCAGGGAAATGAAACAAGAAAAAAGCACATCCATTTTCCTGTTATTTTCTGGAGCATATCTTTTTGCTGAAGCACAGATATTACTCATAGCATGGCTTTTTCATAATTTTATTCTCAATATTGCAGAACACATATAAATTACATGTTTTATTTAAATGTTTTTAAAGTGAATTCATCAAGCAATTAGCACAGTATAAAGCATACCACCTTCTAGTTTATGTCAAAAGTTAAATGTATGAAACCCTAATTCCAAATCTTTCAAACGTCTTGTGGTTTCCCTACTTGCCACTGATATCTTATTGCCATAACATGTCCAATTACTGTTAATCCTATAGCAGACATTTTATTAAAATGTAAGGTAATAATTTTCGGGCAATTAGTTATGATTTAATTTAAATGACACAAATAATGTAAATGCTGCTTGATTTTATATCATACCAACATAAATAATGTGCAGTAAAGCACACAATAGAGGCATAAAAAGGGTTGATGTTCCAATGTGGAAGTCCCATTCATTGCCATTGTAGTAAAAGTTTTTTTTTTTTAGTAAAAATAATGCTTGGGTGAATATTATCATCTGCTGTTCACACTCAGTAGCACTGATGGTGCTGTCTTTGCTGGTTTAAATGCCCCATAGTCTGGAAGAAATGCTGTCAGAGGCAGGATGGAGATGACTTAGAGGTCCTCCTGAACAGAGAGTAAAAAGGCAACCGGTAAGTCACAGCATAATTTCAAAACCATACCTTTGAGTTCCTTTTAAAACAGTCCCAGTAAGGTTGTGGTGCTGATATGTCACCCACTGCACTCGGGTTCAAATCCAGGTGGTTTGGTGTGTGGTGGGTGCGGCAACACTCTTATCAGCGCATGCTCCCAACCCCTCTCTCTTTGTTAGGTTTGCTATATTTTAACAAATCTACATCTATGTATTCTATAAGTTGACATTTGCTTTTCTTTTATAATGTTGTTAAAAGAATAGAATATGAAACAACAAAGAAATGGACGACAACTCCAAGAATGTCCCTAAGAGACTTCCATAGCTGTACCTGTACTTACTGGAAAAAATGATATATAAACAAAAACTCTGTTTAATGGAAGGGTTTATTTGAATTGAACAAGTGAAGATTAACAGAGCTGAATACGTGAAGGTCAAAGCCAATAGGGATATTTTATATTTTCACTCTATTGGACTTTTCTTATGGATGACAATTTCATCTGGAAGAAAGATGAAGAACATTAGCTGATCAAGCCGGTGAGCCACAATGTGTGTGTCCTTTGTGATCCATAACTGAGTATTCTCAAGATCAGTGTTGTGCAAATTCACACCTCACAAGAACAAGCTCAAAGTTCAGTTCACACAGATTAAAATGAATAATTTCACGTTCATAGTTCACCATTTCATTTTTGAACTAGTTCATGTTGAGTTCATTTTGTATTTTTTAAGGAGTGAGATAAATGACCCATGAGTTTAATTTTTACAATTTTGCATGTCTTATATTAGGCTATTATAATGATCTTGAGTAAAATACAATAATTATGAAGACTTTTTTTATTTAAATACACTTTATTGAGTTATACCCAGCAACAAACACGTATAACCATATATGCTAATATCATCCCAGTCAAAAAAGAAATTAAATTAAATATTCTCAGTTTACTGCTCAATTTCCAACCTTGTGACACAAATGGTGACTGTGGAAACACAGTGTAGGTGAACTAACCTATTACGTTGCCGGTAGGAATTCGCATCACATATTGCATTTCCAACGGGGAAAAATATAAAGTGGCCTTGTGAAGTACAATGTTTTCCTAAAAGTGAAAGCGGAGCTTCACCACATGCTCGTGTCAGTGGGGGTGCTGCTTAAGCACAAGCAGACAGACACAGACAGTGCCTATTTGATTGTATGTTATTTTTTCCGAATACAAAAAATCGCCAAAAAATCGTACAAAATAAATATTCGTAAAAATCCACTATTTGTGCTTCGGCTCCTCCCCTACATTACAAGCTCAGGCAAAACGTTTAATCTGGACCTAAACCAGATCCAGAATGTCACATAAAACTGAACTAGCTTACGTTCAAGTTCTTCACTTGCAAATACATTATGTTAAGTTCACCGTTCTTAGAAAAATGAGCTTGTTCAGTGAACGTGCTCTTTTGAACTAGTTCATGCACAACATTGCTCAAGATTCTCTAAAGCATGCCAAATGCAGCTGGTATCAAGACTGCAAAATATAGGTGGTGGGGTGGAATGTTATTTCTTTAACTGCTCTAGTAAATATCTGTAAGTTTTATTTTGGTGTTGTTGTTATTTGTATATAAGCGAACAATATACTGTATATATCAGTCTCAGATCAGATCTGGTAATGTTGTAGTGTTGCTGTTTTGTCATATAGTCATATGCATACCCACTCTAAGGCATACAGTACATAGAGTTAATTTGGAAATGCCAATCAATCTAACCAACACCAGACTGACAAGGGGAAAATGTGGAAACTACACCTAGACCGGGAACAGGATTCCATTTATATGAATTTTTATTTTACCCAGGGTATGTATTTCCATCAATACAAATTCCTGAAATTTATAAACTTGCCTTGGTCCAAACTTCCAGTCATGCCAAAGTAATGATGCAGAATTCATTATGCACATTAAAATAGGAATAAAAGAGCACTTAATCTTTATTTTCCATGAAGCTAATTGCAGAAGAACTTAATAATTAATAAAATCAGGTGAAAAATGTTTACAGCAAAAACTGTGCAACAGTAATAAAAATTAACTTGGCAAGGATTTTTCAAACATTACCATAGGATCTTAACTGCTTGTATAGCAGAATACTTAAGGAAAAAAGCTAAGTGAACTTGATCCAAGTCAGGTTATTAAGGTTATTAACATATTAAAAAGATATGACAAGAATTCTCTGGTTAACTCATATCCACATACTGTAGTTCTTGTTCTTGACAAGTTCGTACTTGCTGATAGTTAAACAATACGGACCATTTTTACAAAGTAAAGTACAATCTAACACATTGGGCCAGGATAGACAGCTGCTTTTTTTTACGAGATCCCCTACAATATCGAATGAAAGAAACTTTTTCCATTTGCTATAATGAATAACACCTACATGGCAAGTCAAGTTCAATTATTTTCATTTTGTGATTTGTCCACAGCTCAGAATTTCCAAAAATGCAAACATAGCAGGTGGTTATACTATATGTAAGATACAAATCATTACTATCTTTTAATCAATATATACTTGCGTTTTTATATTAAATTCGATCTTTACCTCCTCAGTCAATCTTTAAAAAATATGGAAACTATATGACTAAAAGTAATTATTATATGAATGTATGACTATGTTAAGAAATATAATTAAGATATTAATTTTTTTAGTTCTCGAATAACAAAGTAATACAATAATACATTAATTTCTTAATACAGTGTTATATGTTATTTTCCATTTTTAATACATTTTCCCTATTTTAATATATTTATCCCTATTGTCCCAAACAATGAAATCTGTGTATTGTATAATCTCTCTCTCTCTCTCTCTCTCTCTCTCTCTCTCTCTCTCTATATATATATATATATATATATATATATATATATATATATATATATATATATATATACTGTATTTGTATTTGTGTGCATGTCTGTGTGTACAGTATGTGTATATATATATATATATATATATATATATATATATATATATATATATACATATATATATATATATATATATACACACACACACACACGCACACATGCACACACAATACAGTATGTATTTTTAGTATGCAAAAAATAAAATGCTGAGAGAGCACTACTAAGCCAGCTTTGGAAATAGACTGCTTTTTTGTTAATTAAATTAACATAGTTTGAATAATAGACACAAGTTAAATATACCACTCATTATTGTCTAGTGATTTTGTACATGTTTGGCCATTATTTCCAAAGTAATTTCAAAATCAGGTGACTACTCCTGTTTGCATGAGCAACATTTAAGATTACAGATATCATTCTTTGAAAGAACATCAGCTACTCTGAGCACATGAACTGTAAAGTGATCCAAAGTGGCAGCATTCATCAAGAGGAGGTCAGTGCTCAGGATGTTTAAAGCAGTCTCTACCCAGCCTGGTCTGCCCGTAGCCAGTATGAGTCATGGAAACGTATGGGGTCATGTTATTCAAAGTGACAGAAATACCAGGGTTTGTCATAAAGTATAGACAATGTTCAAATAAAAGGGAGAAGGATTTAAACTTTGTCCAACATTTTTATTTGAACTGCTATGCTTTATTCTTGCAAACCTAATTATTTTTGTGATCAGTTCAGTGACACACTTCAACCATTCCCTTGACCCAAAAATACATCTTATTGTATTCATCAGTGTCTGTATGCTAATATTTTCTTGTCTCTGGATAATTACAATATAATTTTACAAAATATTTAAAGATTACTGTATTTTAATAACTATTGCAGGTAGCTTTTCTAAATTGCTACGATTTTCAGTTTCCTCCAATATAAAATCAAAGCTAACTATTCTTAAAATCTGAATGTTTATTTTTTAATCAATCATTTCTAAACTAAAGATGTATAAAATGAAAAAGCAAACATGTGTAAACATCACAATATTTAAGAAATGATTTGGTATTTCTAGTGACCCTGATTAGCATCTGATGTTATTTGATGAGATATGTTTCCATGTTTTACTTTAGGCCATTCTGATTCACTAAACATACACTGTTAGTCAAGACCTTTGAGGCACTGTCATTTTACAGATAGCAAAAATATAATTCTTTGTGTCATTTTGTAAATTACTACTGACAAATGGCCATGGCTCCTTAAAAACTTTGCAGAAGCAACATATTTGAATGCAACATTATTATTAGCAAATGTTATAGCTGCATATAAGAGTAGTAATTACCTTTTACATTATATATGGTGGAATATTCTCAGTTTTAAAGAAACAAAATGTGGTCATAAAATGTAATCAAACTAAATGCTGCATGGACTGTACTTTGAAAATTAATTGTTTTCTGTTACCTTAAGAGTCATTACTTATAAATAATTCAATATAGATGAAATATATGATTCTGCTTTTTGATGCATGATGTATATCAAACATAAATTATTTGTAAAAAAAGAAAGAAAAAATAGTGTTTTGATTGTATTGATTTTAATGAAAAAATAAGTATACTCACCAATGGTTCTATCCATCCATCCATTTTCCAACCCGCTAAATCCAAACACAGGGTCACGGGGGTCTGCTGGAGCCAATCCCAGCCAACGCAGGGCACAAGGCAGGAAGCAATCCCGGGCAGGGTGCCAACCCACCGCAGCCAATGGTTCTATCCTGAAGTATTAGTGAAATATCAAAATTTGTGACTCTTGCATTGTCATCACAGATTTAAAAACAAACTGAAAAACTGATGTAGTATAGTATGTAGTCCAGAGTATGTTCTACCCTACACCCAATGCTGCCAGGTTCAGTCCCCACCCCCCCAGCCCTGAATAGGATTAAGTGGGTTGACAAAATTCTTGTCATTTAGTTTTAATCCAGGCTTGCTAACATTCAGCCTGATTTAGTTGAATATGCACCATATGTCACCCTTGGATGAGGTCAAAGGAAGATCAGATGCACAGACAAATCCCAGTTTTTATATCTTCCATCCATCCATTTTCCAACGTGCTGAATCCGAACACAGGGTCACGGGGGTCTGCTGGAGCCAATCCCAGCCAACACAGGGCACAAGGCAGGGAACCAATCCTGGGCAGGGTGCCAACCCACCGCAGTATATATATATATATTATACTATATATATATATATATATATATATATATATATATATATATATGTAATGTGGTAACATCCTGCAAGAAAGTATAAATGAGTTCCTATTTGCACAGAAAACGTACTTGACACAACCTTTTTTTGCCCCAAAGCAATCCACTAACCATTACATACCTCAGTCCCAGGGCCAACGTGTGGAATAATAGCGCCTGAGGCAAAGTGCATTTTGCCACCTATTAACCACCAGTAGACTCTTTAGGCCTTCTGGCATGAAGCATCTTTAAAGCTCCTTTTGGGGTTGATTCTGGGGTTTAGAGGCAGCCCTTTGTTTGGCCCAGTATTCCTGCACCCCTGTGCTTTCAGTAGGCTTCAAAGGGCTGGGTCTTCACCCTTCTTTCCATATGCATATTCCCTTAAAGAAGAAATAGGTTCTCTATTCAATTTTTTGCACTAATTGTTTGCTAAAAATGGTCTTTCGAAGCATGGCACCACTTAATGATTCATACAAGATTCAACATGTGAAATAACATAGAAGTTTTACTTTAATTATGAATTAGGGAATATACTCAAGACCTGAATGAACCAGTGAAGAGGAAAACTCAAACTAAAAACCTTGTGAAACTTGTTTCTAAATTCTAATATTATTTCTAAATTTTCAAAATTTTATCAGAGTTGGAGAGTATTGAGAATTTGATATTAATATGTAACCTACTGGGAAGAGGCACCACACTGAATTTTGATGCAGAATCTTGAAATAGACCACTGTTACATGAGGTGACCACTACAGGCCAGTGTGCAATCCTAAAGGAAACTATATGGAAATAGTGTCACTGGTACAGTTAGCTCACTTTCGGTACAAATGGAGGGAAAGTAGAACTTAAAGCAACATTATTGTTCTTTACACCTTATTGAGCATGAACACCACAAATTCATTTATTCGTTCATTCATTTTCCTAACATCCTTGTCCAGGATATGGCTACAGAGAGTACAGATTCAACCACAGCAAAACCAGTGGGTTTTATGTACTAGTTTGCCACATTCCACAGACTTACCAGGTACCGATTTCACCTCAACTGGATGTCTTTCTATTATATACTTTTAGCTCAGTTCTTCAGAGGACAGCAGGTCCTATTTTAAATTTGAAGTCATCATTTATCAATGTGGTCTTTTCTGTGATGTTATGTACAGAGCTCTGGTCTGTTTATGTCATTTATTTTACAGAAAGACTTGCTGAAATTTTCACATTTTACTATTTATTTATTTGATATACACTGCAATGTAATTGTGCAAATATAACCTTTTTATGCAACAAAGCAAATTACTCAGCCTTACAGTTTACTCAACTCCCACGTTAACTGCATAATATTATTCTTTCATCCATTCTTAAACTAATTGACAGGGATTCCTAAAATGAACTTAACGAAAATGGACATGTAAGGTAAGATATGTTTAATAAGTGTTTCTGTTTAAAAAAAATCTTAATTTCCAAAACAAGTGAAGACTAATTGTTTTTTTTATAATTAAAAAAATAATTGTATCTAAATTAACAACTAGCAAGTCATACTTCTTTGTTTTAGCATATTCTTAACACATATATATGTACTGTAGTTATTTATATATTACTGTAGTATGCTTAATATGAGAAATAACATAATGGATATATAGCCTTGGAATAAGTTCATAATTTGTGTCCTTTTCAGCTAATAAGTATAATTTAATAGACTGCACCAACTGGCACAGTTTCTAGTTCTCTTTGAATAAATGTCACAGAGATTTTTTTCCAGAGGTTTAACAACAAGGATAAACTTTAATTTATTAATTTTTTTCAGAAGGTGCAGCATACAGTGGAATTAATTACTTCAGCACCAAACTACAGGAATAATTAAGCACTATGTATTGCAAGCGATAGATAATAAGAAAGCGTTAATGAATAAAGTGTTATAATTTAGCATTTTCAAATGTTCTTTCTGCAAGTAAAATTTTCTTTTTGAGTTGTATAAATAAAGAGACTAAAGTTGCATAAAATATTTACATTTACAGTAAATAATAATTAACATCCCAAATGTGATCTATGTGTATAGAGTTCAGAGTATTTGAAAATATCAAAAATTCATTAGGAATTGTTTTTTAATTCATATAAGCTAAAGAAAATAAATGTGATTTTGAAACTTGACAATACAGTTGTGCCTTATTTAATGCAATATTATAAAAATATACCTGCAGCACATATTAACACAACATTTATAGAGCAATTATAATATTAATTCATTAACATTTTGCTACTTGTTATATTTTTTAATTTCAGTGCCTTCCAATTTGCCAAAAATTACAAGAATTGACACATACTAAATATATATTTTCTTTTGTACTTTTTAAGAATGTTCTACCAAGTACAAAAAAATTGTTACCTAGTACAAGTTATTAAAATGCCCAACTATATTAATTTTATATTTTCTTCATCTGTGGCACCATTACAAAAGTAACAAAAAACTTTACATTTATAACTTCAAATCTTTTAAATAAACCTATAAAATATACTATTTAACCATTTTACACAACTTTAGTTTCATGATATCTTATAATTTAGGTGATTAAACTTAACAATTTTATTACTTAACGTAATTAGGAAATCAATTCCCTTAATTGGAGACATACTTTAGAAATGCAAGGTTGTTATAAATAATAATATTGCAAAATAATCATATTAGAATATTTAGATAAATAAGTAACAAGTGTATAATAATGTCTGACTCCTGAAACAATGTTATTTAAATTGTTTATTAAATTAATTACTGTCATTTAATCATAATACTGGGTGATTTTTCACAAATGCCCATTCTGACACATGAAGTGACTTTACAAGAAACAATCAATCACATCTTTTTGCCTCTGTACTGTTAACACTAATTAAACCATGGTGCATAATTTGCATATTAAAATTTAATACAGCATTTGAAAAAAATGCCTGAGCAATATTTAAAGACCTTTGGGAAACACCTCATACGACAAGCCACAATTTATTCCTGAAAATGAATTATAAGTCCAAAGACATCCAGGTTTCATGGCATATCTCTGACAACTATGCTGTCAGTTTCAACATATAGTAGCTCAACTTAGTCAAGTGGTTCCCAGATTCTGTATGAATGTTTTCTGGAAAAAAATATATATATAAATTTAAAATACTTATCTATAATTCAAAATGTTGGTATATTATAGTATAAATAGTCCATCCATCATCTATACCTGTTTTTTCCAATTGTGGGTTATAAAGAGCCGGAGCCAATATTGGCAGCAATCTGTTGTGAAGGGATTGCCATTCCATTGCAGGGCTCACTAATTCGCAGACTCACACACCGGGACATTTTTGGAGACTCCAATCAGGAGGTAACCAAAGTCTCTGTAGGCAAGAGAATCAAAAGCAGGGGAAATAAAAGAAACTCTGCACCAAAGACATCTTGAGTGGAATGAGGTTATAAGGTGGCAGTACTATCTAGTGTACCATAATGCAACAACTGTAGATTTTATTAAAACTTGAGCTCATCTCGAGTAAAATCATGCCCTACTTTAAAACACTTTCTTAGTAGGTCAGAATTTAATTGAAAAACGCCCAGAAGCAACATTGTGCTTTTTAAATGTCAAATTAAAATTATTTAATTATCATTTAATGAGTTTTATTTCAACAGTCTAAAACCTAAAATTCATATATCTGCATACCTGTGGAAGGCACTTTACTAATCAGATATGTTTTATATTTTAACATAACATGATCTTTATTGTGTACTTTGAGAGTACACAATATCTCCAATTTTCTTTCTGGAATTACTATTAAAAAAGCCAATTGCACTCTTGGGGTATACTATTGTCATAATTTGCTTTGACCAACCGACTTTGGCTAGAATCTGAAATGATAGTTATTATTTTAATTGTGTTATTGTAACTGCTTTAATAGACATATAGCTGTTAATACTTGCATTGTCCCATTACATTATCTTATTGCATCTGAATTCCTCTAGATTATAATTTGAGAACAAGTCTTAAGAATCAGGTTACACGGTGAATATTTTTGTGAATTATTTTTCAGCTGCATAACAAGGGATCCATGTTAAAGGACACACTGCATTAATTCTAACCTTAAGAGTAAAAGTTGGTCAAATATACACATATCAGTTTTGATGCTTTTATATCAAAGCATATAAATTATTCTTATTATATTACTGAAGTAAACCTTTATGGGTATTAAAGTTGTTTCATCTTTTTAATATTTGCAGTCATATTCCTTTTCTTTGTGTATGCTGCTTGTTTAGCCAAATTACCTCACTTTACAGAAATGTGTTATAAAAGGTACTCTATGTGCAATTGCGTTGATTTCTTGTATACGGTAATGTATTTCAGAGGAAAAAAACAGAATGAAAGAAATCAGTGTTGGAATGAATCAACATTTGACCTCCTCGGCTACAGCTCTTTTCAGCAGAAGCGGTTATGATTTTATGTGCAAGCTACCCATTTCCTCATAATGCTATTTCCACACTTGCATTTAAATAGTTAAATATAAGATCTAAAAGCCTTTTTACAGAGCATAAAGAGCTCCAATTTAGTTTCAGTGGGATTTTTACAAACTCATTTGAAATTTCTGGAAGCTGTGATTTCTTAAGACAGAGTCCATGCAAAATGTATTTGAGTATTTCCCTTGCTATTTTCAGGATGATTTCTCCATGGAAGCCTCATAACCATAATTTGTGCCTGTACATGTGGCCCCATACATTATTTATAGAAAACAGTAATGCATTGTTACACTTTTAGCTGTGACTAATCTTTCTTTTATGTATTTGTGCACAACAATAATTCCTAGTTGTACTCCATGACTTCAAAGATTTTGGTTGTTTTATCACTTTAGAATCAAAATAGGAAAACAAATTCACAACAAGGCCAAAGCATAATATTATTATTTTTTAAACAGATTATGTTTCATTGAGTTTGTAAAGATTAAAACAATATTTACAAAATGTGCTTTACAGAAAGTGTGTGTAAAAAGTAATACTGTACATTTTTAAAATACAAAGTAGAGTAAGCAATTTCATGTAATTTCTCAAAAGTATCCTTTAATACATCTAAGTCACCGTGAACTAGTAGTCTATATGCCAGATACATCAGATTCAAGTAGGGGATCAACTCTGGGTAGACTTACAGGCTTAAAATAGCAGTAATAATCTTTTTGCAATAATATATTGTGATCCCTCTTATATTAATTAATGTTATGGTAAGACAAAAGATAAATGTTTAAATCAACGTACTGTGTTTCTTATCTAAGGACATTGCAATTCACATGCAGTAACTGTAACTGAACTGTATCCATATGAACAGAAGATCTCTTAAAATGCATTGTGTTTATATTGTGGGATCATTTTTTGGACATTTTACTCATTAAGGGTTAATAATAATAATTTATAATTGTAATAATAATTGGAAACACTGCATGTCATTTAGAAAACATAATTGTTTAACGGTTAGCTACGATGTACATATTAAGTCAAGA
This sequence comes from Erpetoichthys calabaricus, assembly GCF_900747795.2. Classification (NCBI taxonomy): domain Eukaryota; kingdom Metazoa; phylum Chordata; class Cladistia; order Polypteriformes; family Polypteridae; genus Erpetoichthys; species Erpetoichthys calabaricus. The sequence continues at coordinate 76,910,889 of NC_041398.2, read as the reverse complement.
CAGTGACAAATAATTTCATAGAAAACAATTGGGTGGCATGGTGGTGCAGTGGTAACACTGCTGCCTTGCAGTATGGAGACCGGGTTTACGTCGCAGGTGTTCCCTGCGTTAAGCTTGCATGTTCTCCCTGTGCCTGCATGGGTTTCCTCCACGAGCCCTGGTTTCCTCCCACAGTCCAAAGACATGCAGGATATTTTCTCCAGCGATGTTAAATTGATCCCTGATGTGTGTGTGTTTTCCCTGCGCTGGACTGATGTCCTGTCCAGGGATTGTTCCTGCATTGTTCATGATGCTAGCTAGCTATTACTGCATCTGTCACCCTATCCTGGATAAGCAGGTTACGAAACAGGATGGATCAAAGAATTATTAACATTAATAACAAAATAACAAATATACATGTACATGATTATAATAGGTTGGCTCGGATGCTTAAATCTCAGTTGACTACCTTGTAGCAGAATGAAGAAACTGAAATTCACAATCTACATTTGAAAACTGAGTACATCTTCAGTGGAACAGTAGTGCAGAGGTTAATGCCACTGCTTCACAATATCTCAGTCTGAATCTTGGGCTGACACTGTCTGTGTGGAGACTGCATGCTCTCCTCATTTCCGTTTGTGTTTTTTTCTCTACTTTTCTTCCTAAATCCTGATGACATGCATGTTTTAGATTAATTTCAGAATTTGCCTCAAATGAAAGAGTGTGCCCAGTAAAGGACTAGCTCTTCACTCATATGTTTTGAGGTGGTGACATGAGCTTGTCCGGATGGACTGATTTTAACTGCATGGATAGGAATTTGAAGGCACCTCAAAAGAAGGAAGGCAAAAGATTGTTAAGGGAAAATGGACAGAGGCCAAAACCAAAAAAGATTAATGAGTACCATGATGACCAAAGTCTGTTATGATTTCCAAAAATCAGAAACACTGAATACACGCAAAGTTCCGATTCACTATTAACATTTTATTTCTCTAATTAAACGTATATGAAGACTTTCACAATATCCAGAAAGTTGTTTCCTGATGCACTGACTAAGTTGTCCACCACAGCCATGTCATTCTGGCTTCCTAATCATTCTCTGTACCTTACAGGCTAACCATAACCACCTAATAGTTATTGTGCGAAAAGTGTACTGACCTAAAGAATGGCTGCCATGCATCATCCAGGTGGATGCTACATATTCTTGGTAGCTGAAGTGGTTCCTGTCTATGTAAGGTACTTTGAATAGGATTGGATTGATTAGTGTGATTCAATATCACATGACTGGCAACAGACATTGTGACAACAAAAAACACGATGCGACAAAAACACATAAAATAGTGGTGTTTAGGAGAATAAACCAAAATATGAAAAAGGATTCCAATTAATAAAAATGTGATGAATAACTAAATATAAAGAGAAATGAAATATCTACAAAATACATAGAAAATTAAAACTTGGATGTATAAGAACCCCAAAAATCACAACACTGTATATGGTTTCAGCCTTGTGTCTAATGTAGTCCAGGTAACTTCTGATGTTCCAAGAAACTGAACTGGATTAAGTGGGTTTTGTAATGGATGAATGCATACATCTTTGTAATGTTTTGTAAGTTAAAACTAAAACCATCATTATTTAATACCAGTAATAGCACATTACACGATAACATGCAGTGAATACACTTGACTTGAGCATTCATTGTTTTCAGACTCTTTCTCTGTACGTTTAGCATTCGTTTGCTCAGAGGTTGATGCGCTTACTGCTTCCTAAGCAGCTCTTCTTTTCTCCACCCTAGCAGCCCGCTTCTTCTCTTCTTTTGTCGGCATCTTTTCGCGTTAAAACTGATTAAGTCTGTGTTTGTGCTGCAATTACTTAGTATGTTTTCTTTCATTTTTCACTTAAGCTGGCACTAAAGTCTTCAATCTGCCTCAAGAATGATTTAATATATGAAGAGGTAGGGGAAGGTAGTAGGGATGAGAATGGCGCCCGTACGCATGCGCTGCATGGTCACCCTGCTGGCTGCTGCAGAGAGTTGATTCTACAATAAAATAAAATAAAAATAACAAGAGGAATAACTTTGGAGGTTAATCATCACCCCAAAAGCAGACAGTAGAGGTCACGTAGTATATGTGTACCAAATTTCAGGCCAATAGGTCAAACAGTTTGCGAGCTACAGGTGATTTAAAATCCTGGACAGATAAACGGACAGCCACAGAAGTGTATTATATATAAAGACATCTGACTACTTAGGAGTGAATGACGAACATTTATTTTAAATTGCATCTTTTTACAGTGAACGCTATCATAAGTGGCTTCACCAATTTTTCTTTTTTTTCTTTTTTTTTTTTTGCAGTTAGAGCTTAGCCTCTTCTTGGATGTTATTAGATTAATGAATACCACATCACCAAATCTGACTGTATACTCTGTGTGATTTATACTACACTTTGTATTTTGTTTCAGTAGTCTCATGTACTACCAGTGTTTCCCAAACTCGATCCTGGGGAACTCCTGTAGCTGCAGGTTTTTGTTCCAACCAGCTTCTGTTTTTAATTGAACTCCTGGGCTAATTAAGTGAACTGATATTTCCCAACTTCTGTGTTTAGGGAACAATATAGAAATTAGAAAACTAAGTTTGCTAAAAAAAAATATTAAAATGTACCAAGCAGTTATATGGGAATAATGTATTTTTTTTGTTTTTAACAGTATTTTCATCTTGATTTTCATTCTACTTTTCTAGGTCTTCTAATTGTTTAATTAATTCAGTGTTGTTTGCCTGGGTGTCTGATCTGCTCGTTTTAAATTGTCATTATTAAGATACAATGAAGGGGGAAAAACTGCACAGAGAAAGGGCAAAGTATAATGAAATCAACAAAAGAGAGTTAAGCATTTAAATCTATAGCAAAGGCAGAAATATTTCTAAACGTCTTATAAATGTATAAAATCATGCTCCTATGCTTTTCTGAATGTCGAATAAAAGAAAAAAAAAATACCAGTTAATTAAATAGGATCAGTGCTATCAGGTGTTGTCACTGATTAGGAATCCGGTTGGAACAAAAACCTGCAGACACAGAGGTTCCCCAGGACCGAGTTTGGGAAATACTGATCTAATCTATTGGTACTACTTTTTTTACTTGCTGATAATTGCAGGGCATACTGCAATAATATTTATTTTAGGCATAGTTATCTTACTGTATTTTTGTATTAATGTTATTTCGTTCTTTTTATCATTTATCTGTGATACTTTTATCACAAAGTCTAAAGGGTTTAAGGGGCTACTTTTTATTATGTAGTTTTTTTTTAGTTTTTTTTTAATGGGGTTATCATGGGCACTGTTTAATTACCGGGACCTGAGTACTGAATTTTGTTTCTGCACATGGATGTTGGAATGACAATAAAAGATCCTTGATCCTTGAGATAGGTCAAGTGACTTGTATATGGTCATTTGTGAGACCCTGAGCAAGAAATGGGAACTTGTGGCTTAAAGTTCAGCCTTTTGACCACTATGTAACAGTTTCGGTCTAATCCAAGAAGAATTCTTTCATAGCCTATTCTTGGCATGGAATCAATTTGTGAAGAGACTATTAAGCCTCATGGAGAAATAACCAAATGTATGTGTAAAAGGTGGCAGAGAGTTAAACAACATATACTAAGTGACTAGAGTGAATCAAACTTTACTGCTTTATTTTAGAAAAAAAATTGCATCTTCCATGAAACTACACATAATATATTATGACATTCAAGTCTGAAGGTGAAGAGAGCAACATTTGCCAAACGAAGTGGCGCATGGAGCTAAGAAGGAGTGCTATTGGCATATGGGGCACCAGGAAACATGGATAGCATCTCCAGAAGGCAGTTAAATGTGATTGTGTTGGATTTATAATTTTGTAAAAGAGTAGGTTTAACAACTGTGTTTTATATTTTGAAACCTCCTGCCTTTCATAATACAGTGATCCCTCGCTATATCGCGCTTCGCCTTTCGCGGCTTCACTCCATCGCGGATTTTATATGTAAGCATATTTAAATATATATCGCGGATTTTTTGCTGGTTCGCGGATTTCTGCGGACAATGGGTCTTTTAATTTCTGGTACATGCTTCCTCAGTTGGTTTGCCCAGTTGATTTCATACAAGGGATGCTATTGGCAGATGGCTGAGAAGAAACCCAACTTACTTTCTCTCTCTCTCTTGCGCTGACTTTCTCTGATCCTGACGTATGGGGATTGAGCAGGGGGGCTGTTCGCACACCTAGACGATACGGACGCTCGTCTAAAAATGCTGAAAGATTATCTTCACGTTGCTATCTTTTGTGCAGCTGCTTCCTGAAACAACATGCTGCACGGTGCTTCGCATACTTAAAAGCTCGAAGGGCACGTATTGATTTTTGACTGAAAAACAAACTCTGTCTCTCTCTATCTCTCTCTCTCCCTGCTCCTGACGGAGGGGGTGTGAGCTGCCGCCTTCAACAGCTTTGTGCCATGGTGCTTCGCATACTTAAAAGCCAAACAGCCCTATTGATTTGTTTGCTAGAGATTGTTTTCTCTATCTATGTGACATTCTGTGCTCCTGACACACACTCCTTTGAATAGGAAGATATGTTTGCATTCTTTTAATTGTGAGACAGAACTGTCATCTCTGTCTTGTCATGGAGCACAGTTTAAACTTTTGAAAAAGAGACAAATGTTTGTTTGCAGTGTTTGAATAACGTTCCTGTCTCTCTACAACCTCCTGTGTTTCTGCGCAAATCTGTGACCCAAGCATGACAATATAAAAATAACCATATAAACATATGGTTTCTACTTCGCGGATTTTCTTATTTCGCGGGTGGCTCTGGAACGCAACCCCCGCGATGGAGGAGGGATTACTGTAATTCAAACTTACCTTGTGATTCAGAAGGCACTGGCCATTTAAAGTACACTGAGCTAATTTGTTCTTGAGACCACCAGCAATAAGGACAACAATACTCTTCACCACATAAAGCAGGGCACTAACGTCACCTTTTGTAGGTGATTATTGTTTATCTTGCATAACTCTGCTGATTTATTAGAGGGTCCTGTAGGTTCTGCTAAGACAATAAAAAAAACACGTAATCTTTATTTAATGGACATAAGAATTTGACCAAAGCTAGTTTAATGCTGAGGTTAATATGCCTACAATTTCTATTGATGTGTTTCTTTATTTTTATTACCTGTCATTAATGCCATTTCTTCTTTGCTTTTAGATAACCAAATTGTCATATGATGTATACTAACTAAAGATATATGTGTACCAGGAAAATATAGATACTCTAGTTTAAATCTTACTTATCTATTTGTCTCACCTGGAAAATAACTCTCATGTATAACTGCCTTCCTTTATCAAGAGAGCATGCAGCACACACCTGGGAATGCATCATGTATATGCGAATAGTAGAATATGACTAGCTTAGCTGCATGCTTTTTCCCTGCTGGAACAAAGTCTTGTTTCTTTTTAGCACACTTGATTTATTTACATGTTACAGGTCAGTTTTCTTTAGCTCCATTACACTATTGAATTGAGAGGATCATAAATTGAGAATAATATATATCTGTTCTTGGGTTGAGAGGGAATGTCTCTGCTTAAAGAACATTGGAGACTTTGTACCTGAGCATGTTGTTTTAAGACTGTTTCTATACAAATTTTAAATAACTTCATCAAAGCTATTTGTTTATGTTTCCCATCAATATATTTATAATTACTCAACACTTGATGGAGAAAAAAAAAGTAGTATGGCATCAGTGTTTCAAAGCCTGTAATGCAGGGTACTTTCCTTTCCCACTTCTACAACATTGTAGCCAATTACTACCTTCCAGCATGTGTGAGTAGAAGGGTAAATGGTTATGTTAGTAATAAAAAATATAGGTTGGCGTAGAATGTGACAAAAAAATAGGTAAAATGAAATTTGTTGAAGAACTCAGTAATATGGAGACACGGGGAGAACATGCAAACTCCACGCAGGGAGGACCCGGGAAGCGAACCCAGGTCCCCAGATCTCCCAACTGCGAGGCAGCAGCACTACCCACTGCGCCACCGTGCCGCCACTGTTAATAATGCATCACTGTAATGTGATTCACATATGCTATATGGTTTGGACGTGTGAGGATGCCGTACGTTTAATACGGAGGGTTCGTTTATTCTTATTACCCGGACCATGCTGTGTAGTGTGGACCTGCATCTTTCGTACTTTCTCGCGCCTTCCGTACTATCTTTGTGGATCTTTGCGGACTCCGTAGTGTCTTCCGTTTGACTCTGGGGTGCAATACAGAATCCTCTTTTCTGTGTGGCTGTGTTGTTAGTCGTTAGCTATGGCCGCGTTGTTGCTTCATGTCTTATTTACGTTAGTTGAGCTCTTTCGTTTTTGAGCCGTGACTCCTTGGTTCGCGGTGGATCAGACTTCGCTTGCGGTTTATGAGACGTGCGCTGTAGGCGCCTGCGCACTATGTCTCCTGGGTCCATCGCCGTGTACCTGTGTTCGTGCCTTCCGGTTTACCATTCTCGGTTAGTAATATGGATAATAGATCGTTATTTGGAACACATGCATTTCATGTGTGTTCCATTTCTACAATAATCTGTGTAAACACATTGTTAAAACAGAAACTTTTTCATATTTTAGTAATAAATGTTACAAAATGTAGGCATAAACTATAGAATAGTAGCTTGAAGTCCAAAGATTAAATAAACACTTTCACAAAAGGTTCAAGAACAATACAACAACTTCCGTGGCATAGTGGTAACATTTGCTGACTTGTAATCAAGGGGCCACCGGTTCGATCCCCACTGTCTCCTATATTTGAGTAGTGAGCTGCTCTTATTGTTAATATTATACAGTACACACATACATTTGGTTTGAGTCTGTAACAGACCTTGTACATTTATAGTACTGTACTTGTAAAAGTTACCTTTTTTTCACTTTTTATTCTCTCACTCACGATGTTGTGTCCTCCTAACTCAACAGTTACTTTACTTGTAATAAACCGATTGAACCCTTTCAGTCTGGTTTCAGAGCACAGCACAGCTAAGAAACTGCTCTACTTCACATACTGTAACTAATGATTTGCTTATGACAGTAAAACCTAAGCAAATCAGAATATTAGTGCAGCATTTAATACTGTCAAGTATGATATTGTAATGTCCAAAATGGAGAGCATTCTGGGTATCTCTGGCACTGCTTTCCAGTGGTTTAAGTCCAATCTGACTTATAGGAAAGAGTTTGTTAGTTTTGGCCACAGGGAGTTCCTCAAGGCTCCATCCTCAGCCTTCTGCTCTTCTGAATCTACATGCTTCCCCTTAGTCATATTATTCATAGCTTAGGACTGAGTTATTATGCTTATGCAGATGATACTCAGATTTCAGTATTAAAAGCATAAATTCATCAGAGCTTTCTCAGGTCACAACTTGCCCCAGTTAAATTAAAACCTGGATGCAATAAAACTCTTTAAAATTGAACTGTAATAAAACTGAAGGTATGCTAATTGAATCCAATACTCATTTTAAGAAAATGAATTAGTTTTCAATCACTCTTGGTGATAAGCAGACCGTTTTCTTCTACAAGGAATCTTCCTCCCTTTCTTATTTTGCCTACATAAAACATATTTAAAAAATTCTTACTTCCACCTCCGTAACATATCCTGTCTTCAAATGTTCATCTCCTTTTCTAATGCTGTGAAACTTGTTCATGCTTTTACTACATCCCACATAACTTCTGTATCTGCCTACTGGCAGGTAGGTGCCCTTTCTAATCTGCTATTACAGGTTCAGTTGGTACAATACTCTGCTGCAAGAGTCCTTAGACAGTCCCGCAACAGTGAGTACATCACATCCATCCTACTGCGCCTTCTCAAACTCGCTGTGTCTTGCAAGATTGAATATAAAATTTTATTACTAACATACAAAGCTTTAAATGGCCTTGCACTGGATTACATCAGTGACCTCTTCTATCACTATGATCCTGTCCACCCACTAAGGTCCACTGATCCTGGCAATCTGGTTGTGTCACAAACCAGCATGCAGTCCATGAGTGACAGTGCCTTCAGTATCATTGCAATCAGTCTTTGGAATAACCTCCCAAAATAATTAGATCTGCTAATTCAAGTAATTCTTTTAAAAAATAACCTAAATCTTACTTGTTTAGGAAGGAATATAACTTAACTGGACATTCTGACCCTTTGTTCAGTTTACCCTACCTGTCTAGGCTCTGAGGATGATTTGCATTTGTATCATAAATTATGTTATTTGTTCATGGTTTTCTTGTAGTATTTGTACTTTTGTATTTTTTCCTGGTTTATTATTTATTATTTTAATGAATTGTGTATATTGTATTTATCTTTATTTAGTGTTTTATTCAGATATTATTTGTATGCAAAGTTGTATATGCCCTGTTATTCATTCAGAATTTCTCTGAAGCACTTTAAGCATAAGAATAAAATGCATTCTTCTTCTTCTTGTTATCATTAATATTATAAACCTTCACACTATGCTAATGTAAAAGAAACATTGACAAAGAAAACAACAAAGTCCGCTATTAGAAGGAGAAACTCCAACACACCTTATGCATCTCAAAGTTTTATAAAGACGATAATAAAACAAATATGAAAGTAGTTAAAAAAATAAAGGAAAATTTATTAAGCTGTAAAAGTTTCTATGCGAGCTGAAATCAAAACACCCAGTCCTCAGATAAAGAAGCAGAAAAACTTTCCACTGTATCTCTTCTGGGTAATACTTTGCTAAGGCTTTTTAACCTCCTTGCCATTAATCCCGCACATGACTCGTAAATACAGGTAAGTCCGAGTCAGACTCAGAGTGACGTGTAATGATCCCTAATACAGTGTTAAGCCTGAAAAACTCTTAGGATCGTGTTCTGCTGCCATCTAGTTGACAAAGTAACATTATGCTACAAAAAATCAGAAATATTTCTTTGCATTCTGCTACTTTATGGTAACTCACCAATATTCATGGGGCAAAACCTTCAAATAAAAACACAGTGGCAAACAAAAAGACATAAAGACAGTTTTGGAGCAAACTGAAACTGAGTCATCGCACAACATGAGAAATAGTGATGATGATGTGAATTAGCCATAAGACGCTGACAGTAAAACTGACACCTACAGTATTCAGTACATTCCTACCTACCATATTTCAGTGATGTTCATGTTCAATGTTGTTTCATACTACTGTTGACAATTCTACATCTCCTCATTGCCCATTAGTGAGTAGTACAGTCTAAAGATGACTCTTGATCCTGATTATCTGGACTATTTACTATTTGTCAAAGACAACCTGGTGGAGAAAATGTTGTTGAAATGAACTATTGGAGAAGTACCGGAAAAGTCACTGTAAAACCACTTGCTTGCCACAGTCACTGGTAACTAGTAACTACAGATGACGTGGGTATTTTTTATTCTTCTGATACTTCAGGGCAGTGTGTAAACCAGTCCAGAAATAGCACTGACCCACAAACCGTTTGTTGCAGACATACATTTTTGGCAAATGTATGAGTGAGTCTCATTTTTCACTCATGAAATACCAGAGTTTCACTAATAACAAGGACTATAATGATGCTAATCACCCAGCAACTAAACTGTACAAACTATGGGATGTGTATAAAGTGATCAATGTTATGCAGAAAATACAGCGTATGTTTCCCATCATGACATAAGTATTAATGAATGTGGCATGGGTTGCAAGGGAAGGCTGCTGTGGCTAAAGTACATCACATCCAAACAGGCACTGTTAAGTATCAACTTGTACATGCTGCACGAAGCAATCTCAGAGTAAATCTGGAAATTGATACTTTACACCAGAAGAGGGACCAAGTGGGAGGGCTTGTGCAGTCAATACGGTGTTACTACATCTTCTGTGCTGTCACTTGCAGACCCTTTGTTTGACCAAGGTTGCTGTATAACAAAGGATAGTTTATATACTTCACCTGAACAGCTTAAGATTTTACTTCAAAGGAAAACTGAGGCATATGGCACTGAATGATTCAACTGCCATGATATGCCTGCTTATTCACTTTGCATGAACACGTCAAGCTGGAGTGTGGTGTGGTAGTGGTGTCAATTGTGCGGGTCAGGCACTGATATTCCACCTTGTCATTCGTAAGCAACAGAAAAAATATTACAAAAAAACTTTCAATATCTTCTCGAACAGTGCCTATGTTCATTATTGACTGTTTAAAAATTTATCACATGAAGCATGTATGCTAAATCTGCACACTGTACAACAGTGGATACTAGACATACCTCTCCTATTGTGATTATACTGATGTTTTGGTATTTATATGTTTCTGTTACACATGATAACACTTTGTTATTGAAATAAATTCAACAATTTGAGCTCATTTTTCTGGGGGTAAACAAGGGTGGGGGTAAGAATCCTCTTATAATAATTAAGCTGAAAAAGTCATTGTATGACAGACAGAAGGAGAGATTGAATAGTTTGCTCTTTGAAGGATACCATAAAATTATAACAGAGTCAGGGGAATATTACTTTAGCTCTGCATGCTATTGAACTGGCATAGTGAAAGGGCCTATATGATTCACATGACTAAGTGAGGTGGTCAAACACCCTTTCTAAAGATGATATTTAAAGAATGATACATGAATGAAGAGCAAAGAAAAATGAACAGTTTATAAAACTGAGAAAGCACAAACAGTAAGATTAATCCATTCATCAATCTTTTTTGTTACTTGCTTATCTAGTTGAGGGTCGGGGTGTAAAGGAAGCAAGAAAAGTAGTCTATGGACTAATAAAGAAACTTAAACCTTAAAGACTATAGTCAGTTGGATCAGGAAGTGCTGAAATACTATAGCCATTAAGTTGAAACGATCTTCAATGTCACAAGGTATGGTGGCAGGTGGTATTTTCCAGAAGAGTATAAAAAAGGAAAGCATAAGGCCCAGATTCAAGACTGGAGTTCCATAGAAGTTCAGCAATTTCACCTGAGGCTGCAGTGATAAAATGAACACTGACTGGATCCTCAGAAATAATGAGGTTTGAAAACATTACAACTTGTGTCAATCAGCTACCATAAATAACCTTCAAGAAACTGAATTATTATCCATGAGCAAACCCAAGAGGTTCCCAGAAAAGGGGTATATGAATTTTCAAGGCCAGCATTCTAACTTGCTCAACACACGGTTGAAGAGCATAATGTACAAGACAGGGAAGTTTAATTTACAGTATGTTTCATAGACTATATATTTTTACAGGGTAAAATAGGGATTTAGATCTAGTGCATTATTTGTTAGCTTCAAAGGCTTTATACATCAAGAAAAACAAGGTTTTCGAAGTCTAGATGAGCCCTTGTTTCCAAGATATAACACTGTTGCCAGTTTTGACAGCACAGTATGCCTCACCTTGATGTGGAGTGGTTTAGCCGTGTAAAGCTTCCCTGCAGGAAATCAACCCAGCAATTTTTTCTATGCAGAACAAGTGATATTCCATTCAATAAAAGTTGACATATGCACACTGAATTGTCCTTTAAATTTTTAAACAGACTATCTGAAGTACTATACTTTTCGATTCCTCAAATAAAATGTTATTTATGCCAGGAACATGCTATCTATATTTATTCTGCATCCATAAGAGACCCCTGCCTTTTTATGTATAAAAAGACTGAAAGTAATGTTGTACAGCTTGAACAATTAAATTGCATCTGGTGCTGGGAAATGTAAGTGAGCTAAGTGTATAAAGTAATTTATGTTTCACATAATATGAAGAGTGCCTTCATCTATCCTACTCTCACCTTCTTTTGGCTTTAAGCCAGGAACACATTTATTTATGTTCTAATCGCTGTCAAAATGCTGCTTCATTTCCATACATTTGTGTTCTTATTATTAGCATAAACTAGCAGCAACACCTTTGGATTCACTAAAGAATTTCAGACTAAAAGAAGCACATTAAAAAAAAGCTTCCTGCAATAAAAACACAAAAGGCAAAAAGCTTTACTTAATTTTTCCTATTGTCAAAAAATGGAAAACATCCTTACAATTATGCTTTAATGGATAGATGTTCCCTTTTAAAAATGAATGGAAATCTAAAAACAAATTAAATCAAGGATTTTGACGTTACCCAACACTTCAAATAGTTGAAATTCATGAATATGTACCAGATTATACGCAGCTATCACACAGCATGTGGTTATAAATGTTCAAATATAACACTTCTCATTATCAAAATTATTAATCCAAGCAGATATTTCAAATGCATGTTTTTCGCTTTTTCCAAAAACATTAAATGGTTTTCAGCAAAGTCTTTTCAAAATGAATACCACATTAACTGATAGTTAAATAAGATATAAGAGTAGAATGACTGCAATTAAAAGACTGACACAGGAACGTTTTTAGTTTTAGTCACAGATAAATGCCCTTTCTCCTACCACATACAGCAGTCTGCACCCGTTTATAGCATAAGGAGAATAAGTATAATTTTTGTAATAATTCACCCTGGCCTTTCCAAATAAATATAAAATTTCCACATTTGCAGAAGGCCTATTTTACTCATGGTAAATGGTTTATACTTTTGTATTTTAGAAAAACATTTCACTATATCTATAATGTAATGCGGGCAATGTGGCAATCACCTAACACATACATCTTTGAGATGTGAGAAGAGACCACTGTTCCAGAAGAAAACTGATGAGCATATTGTGGGAACCCGTCACTGACAGTGACTGGGCTGAAAATTGAATTCTTTGGATATGTGCAGTAGCAGTACTAACCTATTAAACACTCTTTGGCCTATGTAATAAACAGTATTTCATCATTGCATGTCTTACTTTTTTCATTTTTCCAGGGCTGTTTTAGCTGTTTAAATTACTGTCATGCATACACAGTACAAAGAAACAATTTTTTGCATATCTTTCAAAGATTCGTGACAGTAGTGCAATATCAAGAACAGATAATAAATACCACACCATGTAGAAAATTAACACTAGTCGATATGAACATTCATGCAGTTATCAGTACAAGTGATTGTTGAATAGCCCTGTAGCCTATGGATAAAAACTACCCATGAATCTAGAGGTGCCAGCGCTAATGGTCCTGTAGTATTTTCCAGTATGAAGCAGAGAGAAAAGTGCATTGGCAAAATACTGTAGCTGAGGTTGTTAATAACACTATTTGTCACTGTGATGAACTGGTTACCCCTTTGGTGTTAGTTTCACCCTTGTCCCATAAACTCTTGGGGTACGGTCTATTATGGATTAAGTGGGTATGGGAATTAAATATCAATACATTTAGTTATTCGATGTCAAGTGCAATTAAGCATGTCATTTGACCATTGGGCAGATGATAATAAACTTTAAAAAATAATAAACTGAACTAAAAGTTATGAATATAAATCTTGCAAGCCTATGAATTAAACATCTACTGATGTGCACCACTTTACCTTTCCCTGCTGAGGTCATGTTGTATTGTGGTTTGCAGATCATATCCTCATCATTAAAAATGAATAAGAAGTTGAGATGAGATTATTTTTATTAAATGAGAGTTAATATACTAACAATTTTAGTTTAATGATTGATTATACTCTGCAAAAACTAGTACAATCACTGGTGTGGAGCCCATTTTACCGGGTTTACCCAGGTTAACCGGTAGCCTCCAAATCTTCTTTCCTCCAACTGTCCACGGTACAGGGTATTCTTTACAGTGAGATCAATTCTTTTCATATCATCCCGAACCACCTCCAATCACATCTTCTTTGGCCTCCCTTACACCTCATTATCTTGGTGCATCTGTCCATCCAGTTATCCTATGCTTTTTGCTCCACATGTCCAAATCACCAGATCTTGTTTTTCCTCAGCACAACACCTATCATGTCCACACCAATGTCTTCTCTTAATTCAGCACTCTGTGACACTACACATTCAACAATAATTCTCGGCTTTGCTTCAAATGCTCCCTTGATTGCCCACATCTCACTCTCAAGAAGCATACAACTCCTTACACAACTTTCATAAACTTTACCCTGCAATGCCAGAGAGATTCCTGTAGACATCACAGCATAGAATGGTCATGGTTAATGGGATTCATGCAGCTGATGTTATGTCACAAAAAGATCAATAATTGTTCATTTTTGAGAACTTGTTTTCATAGCAAGATACTACTAAAAATTGACAAGGCTGTTTGACAAGATTTTACATTAGGTAAAATTAGGTTAGGTTAGATTAGATTAGATTACATAAAATCTATAATTCTCATTAGGGTATTCAAATTTTGTTATAAGGAGTAGTTCTTTGGTATACAGTGATAAACAACTCAAAAGTTTCAAGGGTGCACACAGTGCTCTAGACTTCCTGACCAGTATAGTTTTGCTATGCTGACTTAACATAGTCAAAAATGTTCATATATTGCTCTCACAGTTTAACACAGGCTCTATTGTAGGCACGGAGATGGACAGTTTGACATCTGTGGCAGAGCAACGGGCGCTGAGCAGGCTCCTGTCAATCATGGAGAATCCACTGCATCCACTAAACAGTATCATCTCCAGACAGAGGAGCAGCTTCAGCGACAGACTGTTGTCACTGTCCTGCTCCACTGACAGACTGAGGAGATCGTTCCTTCCCCACACTATGCGACTCTTCAGTTCCACCCGGGGGGGGTAAACGTTAACATTATACAAAGTTATTGTCTGTCCGTATACCTGCATTGAAATCTTTAATTTAATATTTTCTTTATCAGCATGCTGCTGCAGGAGTATGTGAATTTCCCCTTGGGATTAATAAAGTATCTATCTATCTATCTATCTATCTATCTATCTATCTATCTATCTATCTATCTATCTATCTATCTATCTATCTATCTATCTATCTATCTATCTACTGTATATTACACTGCTGCTGCAGCCCAATTAAACTTTTTTTTTCCATTCTTCACAACTGTTTCATGTTCCCTATGAGTGCCCAGTCTCTGAACCTGATTCATGACAGTATGATAGAGAACATTAATCTGAAAATTAGTCTAGGGAGTAATATCAGCAACACGTGCACAAAGTAAACTGAGGATGTAGTGTTCTTATTTCTGAAAGATGTGCACCAAGAGGTGTTTGGGTGAAATATTTCTTTTATGATAGGACAGAAAAGTGGATCCCTTGGTTAACTTGCTTAAGTAATTAGAAAATGATGGTGCGTTAATTGGCCTTGACACCCAATTAGATAATTTTGTCACATTAAATTGTTTTTAGGGAACAACTATATATTTTCTAAACACCACTTTATGTTGACCAGGGTTGTGGGGAACCTGGAGCCCATCTCAGCAAGCACAGACGCAAAGTAGGAACAATCCCTGGACAGGCCAACAACCACCGCAGGGTGAACATACAAGCACACACCAGAGCCAATTTAGCATTGCCAGTCCAACTAATCTGCATGTCTTTGGACTGTGGAAGGAAATCAGAGCACCAGTAGGAAACCCACACATACACAGGAAGAACATGCAAGCTACACACATGGAGGACCCGATATGTGAACCCTGAGCCCCTCACTGCATTTCATCGCACTAGCACTATGCCACTGTACCATGCCACAAGGAACATGTATAGTTTAAAAAAATCTTCTACCATAATCTAACAAAAGTAATTGTTATTAATTTTTATTTTCTTCCATCCACCAATCCATTTACCAACCCGCTGAATCCGAACACAGGGTCACGGGGGTCTGCTGGAGCCAATCCCAGCCAACACAGGGCACAAGGCAGGAACCAATCCTGGGCAGGGTGCCAACCCATCACAGTTTTATTTTCTTCAAAAATCTAATTTTTGTAAGGAAATAGTGTGATTTATTTTAAGGTCATGATCTTAAGTAGTCACATTAACAGTTAACATGGATAGCTGTTAAAAGCAATTTTGAATAGTCACATAAAGACTTTCCACTCCCTCTTCTCAGAGTGGCCGGAGGAATTTCCTGCCTGGGATGTAAAGCCCTGCAAGTCCACTTTGTCCACAATCACTCGGCACAAGGCAAAAAAATGCAAACAAGACAAGATATCACAGAAAGAATAACAAAAGCGAAGTTAGTAACTTACCATTGTAATGAGAACAGTTATAAGGGTGTTACAAATGAAACAATCAAATTAACTAAAGGAACATAATATAGCAATAAAAACAAGTTGCAGCTCATATTGATATCCTGCTGCAAAACTCTTTTTTTACAGCAGTCAAGTAAGCAACCAATTTGATATATGACAGTAAAATGAAGAAAAATGTATCAGTTACTTATTTTTGTTGCATAGAACATGTTATAAATATACACAACAGACAGAAGCAATAATATTAGATGTAAAATCAAGTATGTTTACATGAAGTAAATTTTAGTTGGACATGCTTTAAGGTATAAATGGTGTGTGTCTCTTACCTGATGTTGCAAGCATCTAAAATGTTGCCTTTGCTTTCATTCTGCCAACCACGGAATTGATGTATTGGGTATATTATGTACATATGTGACCCCTTTTGTTCCTGGAGAAATATTACATCTATTCAAGAACAAAGCAACAAAAAATAAAATAGAAAACTTAATAAAAAGATTGCTTTGATTGACTCAAATCGATGATAAACACATCTTGATGCCTTTTGTTTAAGACATGAAAAAAAAAGAAGCAACAGGATGCACGACAGTCTGTAAGCACTTGAGCAAAGTCAAACTTCAGAACTTGACCATTGGGAAAGATTAAATTTTCACAATAACAACTGTGTACTGTAGCATTTAAAATATTACAAAAATAAAAAAAATGAATGTAAGATCTTAAATATCTGAAATGTCTCAGACAAATAATATATTTTGAACATTTTAGATCAATGTTTTGGCATACGTAAATATATGGAAAAAACATGAAAAATAATTTTAAATGTATTAAAATTAATTTATGAGTAAATAACTGAAAGTAAAAGCCAATTTAACTATTCATCGACGTTATTAGTTACAAAGTTATTAATGCGAAATGCAAGAAAGTAGCCATTGATGATACAGCTGGCATCTGGCAACTTAACTTCCCATAATTATTAATTATGTGCCACCCAAGAGATCAGATTAGCAGCTTTGATTGGAACGTTTGAAATTATGGAGCTGAAAAGGTATGAAATGGATCTTCTTTATGTATACAATGATACTTACTAGCATATATGTCTTACAATTTTAAGCAAATCTGTTATCTTACATTTCTGCTATACATGTATTCTATTACTATCTCCCTATGTGGTGAATCTTACATATTCATCCATCCGCCTATTTGTAGTCCACAGAGTAGGTAGAATTTGAGCCTATCCCAGAAAATTCAAGCACTAGACAGGAGCTAAAACTACAAAGAACAACAGCCCTGCCACCACAGGACACATACACCCACATGGTTTACACCAATTTTGAGATGTCAGTTAACATGCAAGAGCAATGTACGAAAGAATCAAAGTACTCTGAAAATACTCTGTGAACTCCACATGGACGGAGATCTTATAAGGCAGTGAACCCTAGTCCCTGAAGATGTGAGGCAGCAGTGCTAAGCACCACACAGCCATTATTTTGATATTCTGTCATTTATAGATAGATAGATAGATAGATAGATAGATAGATAGATAGATAGATAGATAGATAGATAGATAGATAGATAGATAGATAGATAGATAGATAGATAGATAGATACTGTACATGCACCTACATTTCAAATATATGCACAATCTACAATTTATGTGGGCCTTTAAAAGTACACAAATGAGAAATTTTGTACCATCACTATATAAATTCACTATTACCTGACTGATCTGCCAATAAACCTTTACAACAAATATCATGATGGATAAATGACTGCTCACAATCCTGGAAGATATTTACATAAAGTATATAACTGAGGCAGCAGGAATTAATTTAGTTAGAACTGAAGCAATGTAATAATTTGCTTTTGAATTGGACTTCTCTTTGCAGCATGCACAGTTCTAACATGTCCAGAAACAGCAATACCTACACATGGTGCGTCACTGCACCTTCTAAATTGAGCTTCATGTGTAGCACTAGGCAAAGTAATTATTACTGTAGCTGGTGTTTCTGACATCTTTATATTATTCGCTTATGCAGTCACAAAACACTTCAGCATTTTCCATGCATTAATTTCAGTTAAGCAAACCGGAAAATAATATTAAGAACACAAAAATTATACCATAAATAAGTGACAGTGTTTAATATCTTGATACTGACATCATGTCAGATTTGGTTTCATTTTATTCTTCAGGTTTGGAGTAAGCAGCACTGGTAGCTAAAGGGACAATTCATCCTACTAATGCTTAACATAAAAAGACAAGTTTCTTGATCCCAGTAGATAATGATAGAGAAAATAAGAAATTTCATTTGGTAGCAGATTAGTATGATTTGAATAATGTAATCATAGAGATGAAAAATGTTCAAGTTCATTGTACATTTTCGCTCAATATGCTCAAGACCATTCTGCCCTTATGGAATAAAATGGAAATATCGAAATCCCCAAAAGTTGATCTGTATAATTTTAGGCAGTGACATTTGCATTAATGCCAATTAACTGATCCATGATATTGCAACTGCTGATGCTTTTGTCCTACAGCATTTTTAAATGCTTTCATTTATGTCATTTTTAGTTTTTTTCAGAAAAGGAAGAGGTAAATAACACAGAAGTGGGGCTTTTAAGGAAAAAGATAGTAAAAACATATTAAACTGTAAGTATCCGATACATCATCTAATATTAAGGAGAAATGTAAGTTTTGACATAGCTTTAATTGGACATTAGTGAAGTGCTGCAAATGTGAAACTTCACAGTTTATTTTCTTGCCTCTTTACAAATTCATAATTCATTTTGTAATGTGTTAAAATTATAAATGCATGTGAAACACCACAAAGAAAAAAAAAGCAAATACAGACTTCCCATTTCATATTCTTACTCACATACAATAGCTGTTTTTGATGAACTGCCCAGCTTTTTTTTCCTGTTGGCCAAGGGGGTCTATCTTTTAGTTCTGCAAAACATATTAAGCAATTCCACAACCTTGAACAGTCTTCAAGTTGTTTTTCATTTACAGAATTAAGAATGATCAGGCTCTCAGAGTTGACAAGATCTTGTCCTAATTAGGTCAAGCTAAACCTGATAGGGCCCAAATGCCTGCCAGTGCTAACGCTCCCCCTCCATCTGTATTAAAGCGCTAGGAGCAGAATGAAAAATCGACACAGGCAGCTCAGGGGTTTTTATCCTTATCAATGTCAGTCGCCATTTTTGTGCTGAAAGACAAATTTAGACAGGCTCCAGGAATGAATTAAAGTGTAATTGCAGCCACACATGTGCATTAACAACGACAACTTGGTTAAATGGCAGAAACGGCAGAACTCATCCAGTAAAGATCATATAAGCCTTCGGGCAAAGGCTCTTTCCACTCTTCAACAAATAAACATAACATAGCTGTTTTTACAATTGGCTAAATAAATTGCCAATCACATCCATTATATTCTATTTTTAGATATCACATACTGTAGGTAATGATCCATCCATTTTTGAAACATACAAGGCAGATGACTCTTGCTGCAGAAATAACAATCACAGAGCAAACTTGACAACATGAAAATAATTAATACAGGCCAAATAACTTAATAAATATGTGTTACAGATACAGGAGTGTACTTGGTTAACTGGAGCAAACTCACACAGTCTCCTGGAGAATGTGCACATTCACACTGACCAGCCGACTGTGAACTGAACTCAGCTGTGTGTAGGTACGAGGCAGTGGTGCTAACCAATGAGCCACTGTACCACCCTGTATTTAATTACCATCCACGTAAAAAGGATTTTAATATGTTGTGTTAGCATAATTCATTGACTGCCTTCTCTTCTTTGCTATTAGTGAGTAAATAGCTATAGAGAACATTTTTCTTTTGGACAGTAATGTAGTTGTATCTTTCACTTTTTACAATTAGAGCTCTGTATATATGGCTTATGAGTCTCAACTTATTTAGTAAAAGGTTTATTAACATTTTGTTTATTACCAGATAATTATGAAAAATGTCCAACTGCTTTGTATGGGTAAAAGGCACGTGAACTCTATGAGCCAAGTAAAGCTTTAAAATGCCTTTGCGTGTAATAGAGCTTTCTATTTGTTTTCTGAGACCAATCCAAAATATTCTGGATGGTGTATTGTTCATTATGGCCTACTGGCTAAGACACTGGACCTTGAAGTACAAGATTATCTTCCCAATTGAATCATGCTTGTAGTCCAGAAAGCCATTTAATCTGCAGTAATTATGAAATGTAAAGAGTAAACAGTTATATCCTGATCTTAAATATCATCCCAGGCAATTTCAGTGCATGTTACAAGCAACCAGAACCTGACATGTCCACATTGCTGCTACTAAAACTCTAAAACGCTAATTTGCTTTCAAAGAAGAAGAGAAATGAGCTGCGGCAAACAAGGAGCTAAAATGCAGCCTCTTCACAGAAGGCATCTCACGTTGTTTTTAAACATATGACCTAAGTGGCACTACTTGCCAAAGCTGATGATAATAAGGTAATAAGCAACTCTTTATAAAGGCGCCTGTTCTACCATGTAAAGTCATTAGTGGCCGTCAGACAGATTGCCTTGATTGCATACTGTCCATATGGTCATTAAAATAGCACAGATGTGCAACTTTAACATTTAAAAAAAAATTAGAAAGGTGCATATTACTGATATTTGCTTTGGGGCATAGCCTTGCTGCTTACAGACCCAGCAACATGGGTTCAAATCCCTTACTTGATCATCATCTGTGTTGATTGTGCTCATTTTCCCTACATTTCTTTGGGTTTTCCTCCACAAGACACTTTGTGGTTAGGTTAACAGGTGATTCTAAATTGGTCCTGCCTGGATGTGTGCTTTAGTGGGTACCAATTGGTACCAGAATGGATTCCAGCTCCCAGTAACCCTGAGATGAGTTAAATTTGTGCATGTAACTCTACATTGATTGACAGCTCTTAAATGGTCCATTAGGAGTGAAGGTGAGAGCATAAGTGATTGCAAAGCTTCAGACCCTGTCTGCTGTTGCTTTCTGCCTTGTGCTGCCATTGCTGCTGGGGTTCATTGCCCCTCCTCATGACCCTGGGTAGGATTAAGCAAGTTTGGAAAAAAAATAAATAAGTGATTTTTTTAAAAGTTTTAGACTGTAAAATTCTACGGTGGGCTGGCACCCTGCCTGGGATTTGTTCCTGCCTTGTGCCCTATGTTGGCTGGGATTGGCTCCAGCAGACCCCCGTGACCCTGTAGTTAGGATATAGCAGGTTAATGGATAATGGATGGATGGATGGACTGTAAACTTTTAAATCCATTTTAGAGTTCTAATCACAGACTGCTAATATTAAATTAAAGAATCCCCCTTTTAATACATTATGCCTATCTTTAATATTTATTATTTACAGGATTTTATTTATTGCTAGTACTGAAACTGAAAAGTGCTGTAACACATATGACTTGAAAACTGCCACTGCTGTCTTATCTTTAGTCTATGCATATGGCTGGCTATCTCTGAAGAGCTTGTGCAAATATGTAAACACTGATTAAACATACGGTCTCCCATAAGAAACTGTATTTTAATTCATCCGATAAAAGACAACAAACTGATAATAAAAGAATACACACATAGCTCTGATTGGAAGTGTACCTCCAATTCAAGATACAGCATATGGCACGTTTTGCTATCAGTAGCTCAGGATACTAGTTTATTTGATGTTTCTCAATCCAATTCAAGGTTCTTCATCACTCATTTACTCT
Organism: Erpetoichthys calabaricus; assembly: GCF_900747795.2. Lineage (NCBI taxonomy): Eukaryota > Metazoa > Chordata > Cladistia > Polypteriformes > Polypteridae > Erpetoichthys > Erpetoichthys calabaricus. Next base: position 76,889,162 of record NC_041398.2, on the reverse strand, counting down.
CTGAAATGAGATCCAGTTAACTGTTTTTGGGTTTACCACTAAGTATTCTTATCAACCATGAAAAGGTTTTAAAATTAACACTTGAAAGTAGGAATATTAATTTATTTTTAAAGAAATAACACATATGCAAATCGTTTCTATTATTTTCAAATAGACTTGCATAAACATTTACAAAAATCTAGCATAACTATATTATTTTTGCAGCACAAATCATTAATCAAATAGATAACAGCATGCAATATAGTTTAAAAGAGGACAAGACAAAAGATAAACATTTGGGGGGGCAACACAACCCCGTATATTGTAAAGGCAAAATATTTTAATGCTTTTCAGCAAAAAGAACATCTCAAAGGACACAAGTTTCAGTTTAGACAATCCAAAATGGTGACCCTTCTGGTTAAATGCAGGTCACGCAGGAAGAGATGGGTCCTGGTGGACGGATAATGGAAGTGATATCAGATGTGGCGATGTTGTCAATCGTCCAGTCTGCAGTGGGCAGAAGAGAAGAGGCGTTAGAATACAGTGCCAATATGTGGATTGATGAGGAATTACCACCTTTATCAGAACTGGCTGACGTTAAGTCCCTTTATGCTGTCCCCACAGTGCACATATGAGACAACAGAAATATGCTGTAATAATGTGCATTTATATGCCGTTGCAAGAGAAGACCTTATGCTTTTATTTACACTGTCCAGTAGCACAATGGTAGCGTGTTATTTTCATGAAAACAAGGTCAAAAGTATAAAGTAAGATTCGTGTCTTTCTTGACCTCCTTAAAACATGTTAGAGAGGTTTAGTGACCTATTTTTATCATTAGAAATATTTTAATGCCTAAATAAATGTTATTTTTATATGAATTAATTGCACATTTTTTTATCATTATGCCATTTTGCTATCTTTTTCTTTATCATCACAGTGGCAAAGTTGGCACCAGACTACACAGTGGGCATCTTATAGTTCGGGACCGACTGGGATCAGAATCGAGAGATGGCAGACATGGAGGCATAGATGCAAAAAGGTGGTAGTTCCAAAAACAATAGTGTGTTTAATTTACAGGTGCACAAAAACTCAAAAAAACAATGTCGCAATCAACTATAGTGAATGATATTTGAAGTGAATTACCGGTACCCAAAAATTTAAATAATCAAAGAAAAAAAATCGGATATACACAAAAAGAGTAGTCATCCTAAATAAAGAAAATACACTGAGGGAGAAACTACACAAAACACAGTGCAATGAATCCACAAAAATATTTTTTTTAAAAAAAGTGTATATATAAGAAAAACAAACCCCAAATCTATATTAAAAACCTCCACCCAAAGCTAAACTATAACAAAACCTAACTAGGAGATATCTATATTTATACTTATACTATACTATACCAGATGTGCTTGTGACTACACTATTTATACTACACTAAGAAATTATGCAAAGGTATCATTTCCCAGTTATAAAAAAAATGTATTTTCACTTACACAGGAAAAATAACTGCTTGCAGAAAATAGTGCAAAAATGGTAACAGTTTAGTTTAGGTACTGCAAAAATACCACCTTTACTCATAAAGTTGTGTAACAAGACTTTAGCAAATGCTTCTTTTTGGATTTACAAAGCATCCGTAAAGTTGTTATTCACTTTTGTGCAGTATGGCATATCGACACGCTGAATATGCAGGATTTGCAGGTCTTATACTCAAATATGCCATATCAAGAAAAACTTGTCTCAATTAAGCTGCCTTTGACCATTCCAAAGTGAAGTTGTTTTAGAAGGCCATATTGGAGAAATGAACTTTATTGATGCTTTATAAGTGGTATTAAGGCCAAAAGAAGCCTTTATTATTGTCTTGTTACATAAAACAGTACCTAAACTAAAGTGATCCCAAAAGAAGAAGTTATTTAATTAATGTGTTTAATGTGAATAATATTTTAACCTCTTTAGAAAAACCTCCAGCAGGCCATTGGGTCGGATGTGGTTGGAACATCAGGGGTTTCATAAGCTTTTTCATCAGCAGATCTTCCTTTTGCCAGCCATGATGTAACGCAAGTTTGTGGGTTAACTGTTCCAATGGCGGCCCATTGTATTTTAGAAGAACAAGGTGAAACTGTTGGTTAATAACCAGGGAGTTCCTTTTCTAGGTAAGTACATCATTTATGTTGCTATGTGTTCGTTTACACTCACTGGTAGAGACGGCAATTGTGGAGACTGCTCTCAGCAGACGCTCAAGGATGGATGGTGGCAGAGTTGCTCTTAGTTCCTCATATTCCAGATAATCCTGGGTACCTTTTCTTGTATCTACTTTCAGAGTGTAACAAATGTGACATGCCTCGCACTGTCAAGGATTTATTAACATGTAGCATCCACTCCAGTCCTACACTTGCATTTTTAGAGTCTCTATTGCTAATGAAGGTCTCCTGTAGGATTTCACTCGGCTCTGCACCATCCTAATCATGACATTCTCCTGGCAACCTCTTGGAAATCAGTCATTGTTTCACAATACTTATATTGTATTAAAAGTTTTGTTCATATGCTTGATTAATTTTCAAGGGCATTTGCAAAGAGGTGCAAAATACCAGATCATTTGCTGAAGTTAGAGGATAGAAATATGAAAGTATACAATATCAGTTTAGAGTTAGCTACAGGGTCCTCAAACTTTGGAGGGATTTGTGAGCCATTATAAGAGATTGTCCATCTGCCACAACATCCAAATGTAGGCTGAAGGTGCAGTAGTTTAGTCTAATTTTGCTTAAACTTGGAATTCTCGATGCTAAACCATTGCTTGCTGTTTTTCCGTATATCCAATAACCTCTGATGATCTGCTTTCCATTTTCCTTTCTTTTTGAGCAGCTTGATGCTTTTCTGCCTTCAACCATATGACCTCTCCAGATCACTGCAAAAAACTGATTTCTAATTTCTGTGTCCTTAACAGTTTATTAAGAAAGATAGCCACTTCACATAAAACATTCTGAACTGACAGGAAATATATGCATCTGATCTGATCTGTAAAATAATATACAGGTGTGTTTGCACATCTACAGTAGTCCTTTCAAAAAGCGCATTCTATTATTTGCTTAATAGGCCAAGAAAAGTAAATTGAAATGCCCAACTTGTGCTTGTATTACTGTATATATTTTTAACATAGTTTAGACGTATTGTTGAATACTCTGTAGAATAAGTATATTCAAATAATTTTCAACAGAAAAAAAGCATCTAAAATGCTGCTTAACCAAAGGTAAATTTTAAGAAGAAACTAAATGAACACTGCAAGATGTCTGACAGAACCTTAAAAAAAAAACACTGAATTTTCTTCCAGCAAAATTCAAGTCCAGCCTGGCCATCTGGAAGTCTGGTAATTGCCAGAGGGGTTGATGTCCTTAACAGTCTGTGGACAAGTACTCATTAAAAAAATTAATTAATTTTCGCTATAAAACATATTTTCACTTTTGGTGTTATGTTTCTGTTTAGATATTTCACTTCAAAAAAGTATCATAATAATACTGAGCTTGCCAACAGTAAAAATAATGCAATATTGCTACAAGTAAAGTACTGTATGCACATTTTTCTGAAAACAGGTTTAGATTATCTTTGGAAAATATTAGGTTCTTCTAGGGGTAGGGGTGCATGAGGTGTTTGTTGGGATCTTTGGAGTCCATATTTATTATATAAAGTTATTTCTTACTTTTACATATTCATGAGCCTGTTGCAGACAACCCTAGCTAGTTATGAGACCTTAAAAGCAATTGAACATCAGTAATATTTCAGGAATACAACTATTTAAATAGTGATCCATTATCAGCTGTGAGAGGTCACCTGAACACCATCAGACTAACACCAGCAGGGTTATAAAACACACGTTTATTTTCACCCATAGTCCCAACACAGTCCCGCACAACACACAGTGCTCCCGCACCAAACACCCCTAAACACTGGCCTCTCCAATGTCCGTGGGCCACCTATCTTCCCCCTGTCACTGGAGCTTCGTCCACCTCCAGCTCCTGACTCTCACTCCTCGAATGGAGTGATGTGGCCCCTTTTATCTAGCCGCAGATGTGCATCAGGTGCCTGATGACTGACTTCCGGCAGCATTCCCCAATGTGGCAGAAGTGCTGCCCTTGCACCCGGAAGCACTCCGGGTATAAACCATCCCTGGTCTGTCAGCACTTCCTGGTGTCCCAGAAGCGCTGTCCCCCAGGGATCAAGGACTGTCCGGGTGCCGAGGGAAAAGAAGTGCCGCTCTCCCGGTTCCTCCTTCCTCCAGGCATCTCGGCGGGGTAGGGTTCCTGGCTGTCTATCACACAGCTAATTTCAGCAACCATGGGAGGAACAGAGCCAAGATAGACAAGAATTCATGTATGTCACTTTAGAAATGGAGGAGCATGGCATCGCGACTTTTAAAGTAAGCCAGTGGCAGCTGTTATATGCCACATTTTGTACTGTAAAGGTATTTGCAAAATATAAAATAATCCTGTCAACAACAACAACATTTATTTATATAGCACATTTTCATACAAAAAGTAGCTCAAAGTGCTTTACATAATGAAGAGAAGAAAAATAAAAGACAAAATAAGAAATTAAAATAAGACAACATCAGAATGTCTTATGTACCCCTTTAAAGTGTTTATTTTGTATTGCAATAAAAATTTGATCACAATAAAACAAAAAAAAAACAATAATAATAAAAGCATGTTCATGCCATGCTCAAACATTTCTAAGAGCAAATGTGGAACCAATTCACTTTCACGTTAGTGTTTCTAATAAAAAGTCAATCCAGTAAGTAGATGATGAATGCTTTTCTGTGTGTTTAATTGCACTTTGCTAAAAATAATCACTTGTTTGTTTCTCACAAAAATGTTTTCTTCACTTACGGAGATGGTAAAAGGTCACTTTTACCAGTAAAATAATTAGTTCTCAATCTGCTTGACCCTATCTCTTACTTGCGTGTCTTGTCGTACTGTAGGTCTGAGGATGTATTCCTAACTTAGTTCTTCCCTTTCTAGTCTTCTAGCCTCTTCTTCACTCTATACAACATCTGCAAGATCAGACTGTATTTGATGGGCCATGCAACACAACTCCTGGCCCTACTTTGGTCTTGTCATATCTGCACTACTGCAGCAATCTTCTGGCATGTGTCACAAAGCTACTGCAGATAATACAAAATGCAGCGACACATCTGGTGTTCATCCATCTGAAGTGGGCACATGTTATTCTTCTTTTCAGATTACTGCATTAGCTCTCTGTAGTGGGAAATATTAAGTTCAAATCCTTGTTACTTGCCTATAGTGTAGTCAATGGATCAGCACCTACGGTATAAATATGAAGACACTTGGAAAGTTCTACGCTCCTTCTCAATCACTCAGGTCTGGTGATGGATGGCATCTGGTGTTGCCACCCCTGTGTGGCATCAAATCTTAGTCTAGCTTGTTTTCATTTTACAGCTGATGGAACAAGCTGTCCATCTCCATTTTAAATTCAGTCTACCTTAATGTGCTTAAGAAGCGTATGAAGACTCTCGTTTGACGAATTTCTGTCTAATTGATATTAGCTGTTAGATTTTGAATTGTAACTTACGTGCATTTTATTCTGAGCTCTTCACATGTGGTGATCAAATTTGTAAAATTGTCCTCCTAACACTTCCTCGAAAACAGCCTCCAGACTGATGTTTACTCGATTATGTTGATCTCATTTGTAAGTTGCTTTGAATAATAACGTCTGCTAAGCAAAAAATTGTAAAAGTACCTAAAACCTAATGAACTTCCTTAATCTGGTGGTGTGTGTGTATCTAAGTCTGTGTAAATCATATATTCCTTATAGCCCTGCAAGTGATTATCATTTCTGAAGCTATCCAGAATATTTCCTTCTTTTCCAAAGTTTGGATGAAATAGAATTGAAGTCTTTGGTACTCACTGAGCAAGGTGCAGTTATGCTATTCTTCACTCATTTACTGAAACTACTCATTCCAAACTCCAGGTTGCATGGGTTATAGCCAGTCCTAGAAGCACAAGGCAGAAGGCATTAACTGACACTAGACAAGGCACTAGTCCAAAGGGTAAACAGACGTCCCATATATCAGATCCAATTCAGGTTGCCTATGTTGTTCTTGTAAAATCTTCATTTTTCTAATATTTTAGGAGTGGCTAGCTTGTCACTGTGATAAGTTATGCAGACATTGCACAATGCATATTGATGCCCAGAACATCTGGATAGGTTTAAAACATCACACCACGTTTAATCACCAGTCACATCAGTTCTATTCTAAACAAACAAGATTTGACCGATTAGATGCCTTGTGATTGTGAAGCTCATGCCTCTGTCAGCGCATGTGCCAGACAGAGCTCTGGGGAGAAGATTTCAAGAATTCCAGAAGGTGTTATAAACCCAAGAAATAATTCTGGTGATTGCCCTGGACATAACCTCTGTGTAGGTTTAAAGGCTGCCTCCTGCCAGGAGAAAACAATTGATTCATGAGAGAAATGAGGCCAGACCAGTAGAGCTTGAGAATGAAAGGTAGTCATTGAAAGAAAGAGAAAGAACAAAACAGAGAGAGAGAGAGAAATTGGAGAAGGAATGTAGAATAGGAAGAACTTTGAATGTGATGCTCTCAAGTCTATGGGCAAGCCAGGCCCCCGACAGACAGGGTTTCGAGTCCATGTAGGAAGACCCAGAGAGGCAGAAGGGCTCTTTAACTTTTATTCACTTGTTACTTTTTTGTCCTTTATTTATTCATCGTATCTTCATTTATTTTGTACAATAAATTTATCTTCTGTATTGCTTTCTTATTCTTTTTTTAGAGAGTCTACAAAATAGTTTATTATTGTTCAACCCACACTGAAAAAAATAAGAATAAATATGAAAGATGTAATTCCAATATTTGCCAAGTGTTCCTTACAATTCTTGTCAATAATGGACTGTTAGAATAAACTATTTAGATTAATTAAAAAGTATCAAAATGTTTATTTGTGCTACCTCAAATATAAAAATTAATGTATTTGAAATACTATGCAAAATATTCCTTATAATTCTTATCAGTAATGGACTAGTAAACTACTTAGATTAATTATAAAGTAACAGAATACTTATTTGTGGTGCCTCACATATAAGAATTTGTTAATTTGCTACTCAACAGTACGTAAGGATTGTAATTTTTTTATATATGAACAAAATAACAGTGCATGTTAAATGAAAAGAAAAAAAATCAGAGAGTTAAAAAAAAGGAAAGCAGCAAAACCAAATTCAACACCCACCTGAGAGGGATTATAAATTAATGAACTGGCCAATATATCTGTTCAAACGATATATCAATGTAAAGATTCCCAAATTTCTAGTAATGTACAATATGACTTTATATTGTTTTAAGCTCTTGATATACACAAATAGTGGATTTCCACCAAACATGCAAAAAAATGCAATCTAGCTAACTTGAAATGATTTTAAGCTTTATTGCCAAAAGTAGTCTTTGGAAACAGAAATCACTGAAGGTACCATGTATAGAAAGAGGCTGATGAGGGTTAGGAACGGTCAACACAAAGAGTTTCCAGGGGTGCTATTCTTTCCATTTAAGTGATCTGTGCAGCCCAGGTACTGCCTAGGAGATCTGACTTTTGCATAGCACAAAATCATCTCAAAGGTGTAGGGACGCCATTGGCCACTAGGACCCTGTAATAAGAATATACGTTTAATGTCAATGTGCTCTGTACAAAAAATTATTTTAGAAATCCACTCACATTTACTGGCCAGGCCAAAGTTAGCACACAGGGGCTCTCAGCATTTAGAACTGCTAGGCAAGCATTTGAAGAGAGAAGGTACAACTACGAAAATAGGCCTTGTTCTATTTCTGTGTGTTAGAGATGAAATGGAATCCTCTCCTTCCCTTGTTTGGAACATAAGTTAGGGCCTGCACGAGGTGAAGACAGTATAAAAAGACTTGGACAGCAGCCAAACACTTTGAAGTCGATGGATGGATGGGTGATATCGTCATCCGTCCTGAAAAGTCTTCATGCGCAGCGATGAAAGATGGCAGACTGTATAGATCAAGATCCCACCTTGGTATTGTCTTGCTATAGGCTTCCCGTCTGTAATGCTGCGTAAATCATCAGTAAAGAAAGCTAAGTTATTTTCTCTTATGTGATTTTTTACCACCGTATCACTATGGGAGGGATATCGCGTTTTAATATCATATCTATATAGATTTCAGTTATTTAAAACGCCGCAATTACAAAAGAACTTATTCCAGTTAGGGAGCTATCACCCCCAACAGGAAACAGGCCCCAGCATGGTAGCCTCATAGCTACAGTATCTGAAGTAAACCAGAAATGGAGCTTAAAATCCTATTTTTGGTGGAAAATTAGATTTGCATTGTGGTGCAAGAAGCAAAGGCTCACTAGAAAAAAATGGTGAGAGGCAATGATTCAGAGAAAAAGACAGTGACAGATGGTTGTTGATAAAGGAGAATGCTATAGCCAGAGGTGGGAATACAGGAAACGCATCACCATAAGACAACAAGAGCAAGGAACTCAGAAGGTGCAGGTTGAAAGCAGAATTTATTTTGTCACTGTCTGCATTAATGTTATGTCCTGCTCCACTGACAGACTGAGGAGATCGTTCCTCCCCCACACTATGCGACTCTTCAATTCCACCCGGGGACGTAAACGTTAAAATTATACAAAGTTATTGTCTGTCTGTATATCGACATTCTTATCACTCTTTAATTTAATATTGTTCTTTATCAGTATGCTACTGCTGGAGTATGTGAATTTCCCCTTGGGATTAATAAAGTATCTATCTATCTATCTATCTATCTATTACTGTGTGTTTGCCTGTAATCATTTCTCCTTTGTGGTGTTCTTCAAAATAATCATGTCAGGTTTATTACCTTATGGATATTTTGGCATTACTTTACTTGAAACTATCCATCCATTTTCCAACCCGCTGAATCCGAACACAGGGTCACGGGGGTCTGCTGGAGCCAATCCCAGCCAACACAGGGCAGGAACCAATCCCGGGCAGGGTGCCAACCCACCACAGGACACACACTAGGGCCAATTTAGAATCGCCAATCCACCTAACCTGCATATCTTTGGACTGTGGGAGGAAACCCATGCAGACAAGGGGAGAACATGCAAACTCCACGCAGGGAGGACCCGGGAAGCGAACCCAGGTCTCCCAACTGCGAGGCAGCAGCGCTACCCACTGCGCCACCGTGCCGCCCTAGTTGAAACTAAACTGGTGTAATTGAAAACAGTTAACAATTTGAATAGTTGGCCATGCCATTTCCAATATTATAATATCTTAAAAACTTTAGTGCACTCAATTTCTATCACCATTTCAGTTTACTTCTATGAAAAGTAATATTATTAATGTCACTTTTTACATTAACATCTTCCATGTTCCTGAAGGTTCATTTAAACAAATTACATGCAGTATAGTCATGTTTCATTTTTGTTCCAGTAAATGTGGATGACATTTAAAGTGCATTCATTCAGAAATTTATTATCAAGGAGGATTCTACAGAACTGTTCCTTTAATGTCACATAGCTTGTGAATAGCTGGATAATTTTAGAGGCAGTCATTAATATCATAAAATGAATAACAGTGAATAAAACATTTTTCCACAAAATGAAAATGATTAACTAAGTTAAATAAAAATAGTACCAGATGAAAATGAAGGTGCTGTTGTGCTCAGTGTCTAGGAATTCATATTCATATTTTTTGCTGTGGAATGTTTAAATTTAAATTCATGGGTCATATTGTCACAAGATCACCAGTGACCTCAAAAGCCTGACCTTATTCTATAAACAGCATGCTGAAAAGACCTTCGACATTCCAGGAAAAAATACAACCATATTCCTTTCCCAAGTTTGAACCTTCCCCACCTCAGCTCTCACCTGTACCTCCCAAGTATTTGACTAATAGGCACTAATAGGCACAGCTCCTCATTTTGTGTCTGAGGCCATCCATCTAGTCAAAATAAAAATGACCTTGCTTCCTTACAGAAATTTTAGCAGTGGTGGCTAGCAGTTGCTATTGCACTGCCATTTGATTACAGTTTGCTTGTTGTTTTTTCCTTTGGAATGTACATTTTAATACTGTACTCTAGACTGGAAATTATCACTCCAATTAATACAGATTAACTCATTTGTATTGTATTTTGTTGTACAATTCACCATTACCTAAAGTCATGTCAGGGAAACACCAAGGTTACCAATTCCCTTATCCCAAGCAGAGAATTAGGAGATATGAAGGCAATAGGGAACTTAGTGCTCCAAAGTTTCATCCTGCATATCCACACTCCTTTACCTTATACCTGGTGATGGGGCTTTAACTGGTTTGGGGTACCTGCCAGTGCCTCCATTATCCTGAAATTTTCAATGCTTTGCTTTACCCTTCAGTGTCACCCATAGGATGATAATCTCTCCTCAGATAAACCACTGAGACTTGAAAACTATTCCAGATTAATAATAAATTTTTATATTTTATTTTATGCCCTTTACAAAAACCAATTTCTCATCTAACATATATATACAAAGCCTCTATCACACAATTAAATATCTTCTTATATAATATGCTACCATGGCTGTCCATTTGTCTGTCCAGGATTTTAAATCACTTGTAGTTTGCAATTTGTTTGACGTATTGACCTGAAATTTGGTACACATATACTATGTGACGTCTACTATCTGCTTTTGGGGTGATGATTGACCTCCAAGGTTATTCCTCTTTTTATTTTTATTTTATTTTATTATTGTATCAACTCTCGACAGCGGCCAGCAGGGCGGCCGTGTAGCACATACGGGCGCCATTTTCTTCCCTACCACCTTCGCCGTCCCCTACCTCTTCATATCTTAAATTATTCTTGAGGCAGATTGAAGACTTAAGTGCCAGTTTAAGTCAAAAATTAAGGAGAACGTACTAAGTAATGAAAACTGTGAAAAAGTAGGCCTCACAGTGATGTAGCAGTGTCACAGGGTGTGTGCCCTTCTCTTCTGTCTTCAAGGGAGAAGGTGTCTTAAATCAAAATTCCCTTTTTCATAACAAATTTTGTCAAATTTAATGATAATTATTGATATAATAAAGTATTATTTAATGCATCATGACAGTGATTACCCAAAATTTATGTAAAATACAAGCTACATACGATTAATTTATAGCACAGCTTTTGACTTTTGAATTTGAAAAAAAAAATGCTGAAAAAAGAAAGAATAGACAGTAATAAAAATGCCAAAACTTAATATTGTTCCTTGACGCAATACAACAAATGATTTGACCTGTATTATTTGTCCTACCACACAGATGCATATTTGCCTCAGAAAATGTCTCCATTTTCTGCTGCCATGGGCATCTTTAGAGTCTGGGCCGTGTTTCCTTACATTCAGGTAGTTCATTTTTTATTGGCCTCACTGTACATCTTATGTCCTCCTCCTCCTCACAGTATTCCAGGTCTTATCATCACCTCCCCCTCACTGTGATATGCCAGTACTGTATATGAATAAATTACAGTGTATCCACTCATTTGTCATAAGCACAACATATCAAAGGCTTTTTTATTGCTACTAGTAGTTATTTTTCTTTTACTGGTTTATGTTGTGTTAGCAAAACTCCACAATTGTTCCCCTGGTCTATTGCTGATGTTGTGTGTATAAATGCTTTGCCACATTAATAAATGGACAATGTTTCTAGTAACTCAGTTATATGCTAAACGAGTCATGTATCCTTATAAATGAACAAACAGGCCAACTATGCTGGGAAGGACACATGCATTAATAAGATCAACAGAGGAATGTCAGGACTGCCCCACTGCTAGATCACTGCTGAATCTGGCAGCAACATACTACACACTGACGCCCATAAACGTGACAACAATTTCCATTTGCTGAGAATTACATCAAAACAAAATCAGGCTGCATCTGTAAAGTATGCTGCTCACACCTCATTTCATCAACTTCATCAGCTAAAACTGTTAATTTCAATGCAAGCTTATTTTCTTTGGAAACACAAACTTGTTTACTTATACAGTATTTTGAAAAATAGCTACCAAGATGTTAATTCTGGGCCAGGAGCAAACACAGATTTCCCATGCATTCTACATGCCACACATACAGTATATATATATATATATATATATATATATATATATATATACATATATATATATATATATATATATATATACATATATATATATATATATATATATATATACATATATATATATATATATATATATATATATATATATATATATATATATATATATATATATATATATTATACGCTGTGGTGGACGGCTGGAAGGACTGGGAGAGGGACAATACCTCCCCTGGACCACAAGAGGGCAGCCGCCCTGGTCTGCATCGGGGCCACAGGATCAGAGCTTAAAAGCTCAACCTTGTTGGGGCCTGTGGCCACCGCTAGGGGTGCCCGGAGGATTGCGGAGCCCTGGATTGCAGTAGTCCAGGCACACCCAGATGCTTTAATTTCCTGTTTTAGCAAACTAGAGGAAATGGCTCTAAAATATAAAAAATATATAAACTGGGAACATAATGCTGCTAGCCCTCACACTCAGTAATCACCATCACACTCTTCATAATTATTCAGATGCTTCTCAAATTTCCTACGAAAGTCTTCATCCTCTGTCTCATATCCTTCTGCTTTAAAGAATGTGTTTCTCTTCCTTGCAGATGAGCTGCTACTAATCAAGCATGTAGCACATTCAGCCTGTGAAAAGTCGTCTTCCGGCTTCTGCAATGTTTTCCCATAAACTTAGCAATGGACACTGAGTGATTTTAGAATACCGCAACACCCTTTTAAAATCTATTTTCAGGAACGTTCTACAATTCTAATTTTCAGGCTTTCAAGGAATCACAGGGCTAATTAGGTAGAGCAGCACTCACTTCCATATCATCCACTGCTCTTTTGCTCACTCTGATCACAAGCTTTGTGTGCCATGGCATCTACTAGAACATGAAGAGGACCCTCAGGATCCCTCTTCTCACTCCTAATCATTCTGTTGTCTTCTTAGATATGCTTTACTTTTTTGCAATCAGGATAATTTATTGATATTCAGAATGCTAACATGTCAAGTTCTCACTTATGCCCTCACAGTCACTAACAGATTCATAACAGATTCTGGCCATAGCTCAGTCTCCACCTCATAGTTATTCACTGTGCCCACATGCCATCTTGACCATTATTACTAATTTATCATATAAATTGCAGCAGACAGTACATGTACTATAAGACAAAAAAAATCAAAAGAACTTCTACAATAGTTTTCATGTTGCAGACCTTTGAGGGTTAATTAGAGAGTTAGTGTAATTGCACCAGCTTTTTTCTTTAACAAGGTAGTTGTTAACATTTGTGGACAGGTTGAACTTGAAAGCATGTCATATTCATTGGTGTGTGCCTTTTGTTGTTTTTTCTATGAAGTTTATTTGCATCAATTTTAAAATCGATGGTATCATGTTGTTATAATTAATAAACCAGTATTTGTTTAATTAGCTTTGCTTCTCTCTGCTTAATTAAGTGCCCTAAGAAATTATATTAACAAAACAAGCCAAGTGATTATGCTCAGCCACTGCTGTCAAAACAGACAGTCTAGATTTAAAAAAATGTACTCTTCCAACATCTGGCGTTAAGATAGCTTTACTTAATCCCAAGTGGTTAGCCCTGCATTAGTCCCAAAACTCATGCCACTTATTTAATTACAATGCATATTAGCATACATAAAGTTGTTTTTTCTATTAAGTGTCCCAAAGTGGTTGAAAAAGATAATAACCTTTTTCAGTTTCATTTAAATATATGAAAAGATCTACAGTAGAGAATTCTGAACTTACTGCAAAAAGAAGACTATAAGAATCGTGTTATGTTTTATATGCAATATTGAGTGTTATATTGCAAATTTAATTAACTACTACATAACTAATCAAACAGAAAAAAGTGGCAATGAGTTGGTAAAAATCACATTATAGCAAAGCCTCGAAATAAAAAGTTTTCATATTAGCACAGATGTATCTTATTCTGAGTAGCAGAAATATAGGAACTATATCCAAAAAACTAAATTTGTAATCTGAGCTGGACTGGAGTCAAGAGTCATACACAGAATCAATTTAAATAAGGCATCTGCATCTGGGACAAAACCAAGAACTCTAAGCAAAAGCATGCCAAGGTTAAAAGTGCAACAGCCAAAACTGACTAAACAACAACACAAAAATAAAGGCTGTCTTCTGCTCAGAAAATTAAGTCAAAACAAAGTAAAATACACCCTGAACTATTTACAAAATGTGCATATTTAATCTCAGGTTTTTGGCAATAATAAACAAGCAAAATATTCATAGTTTTCCTTTGTATGCTTAAAATTTTAAACACTTTTTTCCCAATTAAATATTAGAAGTTCCCCGAAAAATTAGAGATTCCCCCAAAAAGTTGCACTGTTATCAAAAATAGCAGCTGTGGCTTCATGCACTGACTTCCTGAAGCTGTACATTCATAATGCTATCCTGGCATCATTTTTAAACTGTGGCAAACTACATAATTGGTGAACAACTTGACAGCAAACAAGAAAGCAATCAGAAGAACATAAAGACATCAAACTGAACCACTTAGGGGAAAAAAAACAAAAAAAAAATCTGTCTATTGCCACCTGATTCTTATAGGGGAGAGGACCATGTAATTAATAATATTACAAAAATTATCTTAAATAATGTATATACTGTAATCTAATCATTTAATTTCATTTTAAGTTGTTATTGTTTTAATACTGAACATTTTTGATGTTGCTTTACCATATGTAAACCACTTACTAATTAGCATTGCTTGTTTCCTTTCCAGTTGATTGTGTATTCAATTAGTTGCACATCTTTGTCATATCCACTATGACTTGTAACATTACTTCTGAATTCTGAAATGCCAAACACACACGCTTTCATCCATTAACTCTGCTTACTTAATCCAATTTCACAATATGGGGAACAAGAGTCCATTCTGGCAGCATTTGGCTCAACTCAATAACCAACTCTGAATGCAATGTTAGTCCATCACAGGGTGCACTCACCTTTACATACCTCTAATCTGCTCTAACCTGCATATCTTCAGAATGTTGAAAGAAAACCAACATACTTAGAGGATCCACTCTGGCATGGTGAAAATGTGTAAAGTACTGTATAAAGAGTGTAGATGATTGATTCAAACCCAGTCAACCACAGCTATGAAGCAGTAGTGCCACATATGGAACTATGAAATTGCAACTGTTATGTTATTAACAAAAAGAAGATAAAAATATGTTCACATAGTAGCAGCTGTCACAGACATTACAGTACTATACTGTTTTTGCATTTCATAATTTGTCAATTATAAGCTGTTTTGGGCAAGGTTTTAAAAAAGTATTGAAAAAATTGAACATATCAGCTTTTGTTTTATGCTTCCATTTGGTCATGTTATATAATTTTATTTTGAGAGAATTTTGTATGTAGAAAAACAAATGTCATGGCAGGTTAAAATAAGTAGAAAGCATGTCAAAGTGAATAGGTCTATTATGTGTCAAGTACAGTTATTGGCAAACTACTTAACAATTGCCCACAACAAATATTCTTTAACACAGTTCTGCATTTCTTAAATTCAAATCAAATTGGTTTTGTGATTAACAACTTTGGAAGCAATACATCAGGTAAAGGCAAGATCAACAAAAAGAAATTCCCTCGAGCTATCACCACCTCCAATCTCTGTCTTGATTAAAGGTTATTTCCTTCTTTTAATGAAACTGTTTAACTAAACCGCAGTGGTAGTGCTGCTGCTTTGCAGTAAGGAGTCTGTGAAAGATTGTGGGTTCGCTTCCCGGTTCCTCCCTGTGTGGATAGCACTTTGAGTACTGAGAAAAGCGCTATATAAATATAATGAATTATTATTATTATTATTATTATTATTAAACCTGCAGTTTTTTTTTGACAGAAATTATGTACAAATATTTATATGCAAGAGAATGCTGATTCCCCTAAAAGCTTCTGATTAATTTAATGTTTATGTTGATTTTAGGATGATTACACAGTATACTGTATATTTTTACTTGAAATGTTAGAGTTAACAGGTTACTTTTTAACTATAACATGTACTTCTTTATTCAATTTAAACATAACAAAATAAACATTACCGTATAGTCGTGGCCAAATTTTTTGAGAATGACACCAAGTACTAGTTTTCATGAAGTTTGCTGCTTCAGTGTTTTTAGATCTTTTTGTCAGATGTTTCTGTGGTATACTGAAGTTTAATTACAAGCATTTCATAAGTTTCAAAGGCTTTTATTGACAATTACATTAAGTTTATGCAAAGAGTCCATATTTGCAGTGTTGGCCCTTCTTTTTTAAGACCTCAGTAATTCGCCCTGGCATGCTGTCAATCAACTTCTGGGCCAAACCCTGAATGATGGCTGCCCATTGTTGCATAATCAATGCTTGGAGTTTGTCAGAATTTTGTGGGTTTTTGTTTGTCCACCCACCTCTTGATGATTGCCATGGAATTATAGTCTGGGGAGTTTCTTGGCCATGGACCCAAAAGTTCGATGTTTTGTACTCCCATGCCACTTAGCTATCACTTTTGCCTTATGGCACGGTGCTCCATCATGCTGGAAAAGGCATTGTTCATCACCAAACTGTTCTTGGATGGCTGAGAGAAGTTGCTTTTGGAGGATGTTTTGGTACCATTCTTTATCTGTGTTCAAAGCTTGGCTCATACACTGTCTGTTTAGAAACTCCATTTTCTAAAATGTTCACTTTTTATCTCAGCATTAGAATAATGTATAGGTTACACTGTCTGAAGACTCCAAACTGGCCTAGAATGACACATCTTGTCAAGGGTTATTCACTGCCATACACCCAATGCTTTCTGGGTGATCATGTGATCATGTAAATAGGCTATCAATATAAATCGATACATTTTTCTAAATTTCTTTACTGAGTAAATAATATAAACATCTGATACAACTGCCAGGGAGATGTAACAAAATTCCTATTGAAAGAAAAAATTAAAGCTGGAAATAGCTTCTTGTTAAGAGTTAGACTTAAAAAAGGCATAACAGCCAAATTGTTCCCCAAGGCATGATTTTAGCATTTTGTGATTTACAGTTTTTCTCAATCACTTACACATTATTACCAAACATATTAACTAAAAATTTCAATCCATACTGCCATCTACCAAAATACAAACTAATTTTCTGAAACTAGAAACACTATTCCTCTATTTTGACACATGATTCTGATTCGTTTCACTTTTTGTGCAAAACTCTACACACAAATTCTTCATGTATCATGGGCTTTACTATATACTCCTTTAGAGAGCAGTGGCTTCAATTTCATTAGCCCAAGTCAGCACAGCTAGTACACAGTTCCCTATGTGCAAACATTATGAGTCAAAATTGTTCACACATCAGTCATAGCCTTAGGATAAATAGATAAAAGGATCATGGGTCAGTTCATGTATTTTGGAACAATGGATCAAGCACCACATGATGAAAGAGGAAGAGGATACAGGAGAGGAGGTGGAAGACATTGAGGAAAAATAAGAACAAGAGCAAGGAGACAAATGGTTTCAAATGAGACTTGTGCCACTCTTGTTGACTGTGTCCTTATGCATGGGATGTCAATGGCAGAAGCTATTCAAAGAGTGCGACCAAACCTGAGCCGCTAAACAGTAGCTTCTATAATACAAACCTTCAGGGAGGAAAATGGGTAGGCCATTTGAATTCTGTTCTCTGCTTTTACTTTGAAGTACTGTACACTGTTACATACAACACCTACATGTATTGTAGCTGTTCTATTGGACTGTATGCTGTCTGAAAAGTACTGAATTACTGCACAATTTCACATAGTTACTGCATGTTCCTATTGTAAAATGTGTGGTTTTACAGTTAGAACTTGCAGTATTTTGTTTTCCAGAACTGAGAGATGTGGAAAAAATTTGAACCAATATCTTAAATAGTAATTGAACAAAAAGTCTTGGGTTGAGGGCCTTTTGACCTAGTCAAAGGGAGGGGAAGAAGATTTTGTGACTACGCCTTAGTGCAACGAATATTTTTTTACTTAGATAAACAAGTCTAAATCGCCTTGATGAGTACTATCTGTGTGCGTTTGGGTGGATGGAAAATATGTTATGCAAACCAGCTGATGCTAAGAAACTGTATATATATATATATTTGCAAGTATAAGAGTTCTTTGTGTTAACCATATGAATGCATTAAGATTGTTAAGGTATGTGATGTGGGGAAGTTAAAAGGTTATTAAGCGTTAGAGCCTAGGTGTAGAAAATAACCGTAAGACAAATAAAAGAAATAAACGAAGGGTGAGTCAGCTCTTAGGAAATTACACCCTGTCTTAGTTAGAGAAGAAGAAGTTTCTCCACCAGTAAGGAAGGGCTGCTTGTGAAGCTACAAATATAAGATAAGCTTTGCGATAATTGTGTACGTGACTGAAAGAATACAAAAACCTGCTGAAAAAGAGGAACGGGGCTGTGACACGATACTGTTAGTGACAAGCTGACAGGCTCTGCACAGAGTCTCTGTTCACCAAGAAAGAAAGAAATAAAAAAGAATTCTGTTTGTTTGAATTGGTGTCTGCCTGCTGTTGTCTCGAACCTTCGTTCACAGAGACAACCACCTGGTGAAAGCAGAAGAAGCCTATTTTTGAAGAGCAAGAGAGGGCAATGATCAATATGGTTATAGACAACAACACAATTTGCTTATAGGAGATACAATACAGGGTTATTGAGGATCAAGAAATCTCCTGGGGGATTGATGCAGTCAGCATTTCAACAACTGACTGCATTCTTCGAAAGAACAGATTGATGAAGAAACATGCCTATTGTGTACCGTTCAAAGGGAACTCCGATGGAGTTAAAAAATAACACCTGGAATATATGCAGGTATGAGTCTTTCATACTGTATAAAGTATTTGAGCATACAGTAGTTACAGTAAGTGTTACAGTACTGCACAGCACTATATAGTGTAGAACAAACTGTATTTATGGCCTTCTTTTTTGTGTACTCTAGCAATGTGTTTCAGAGTAGTCATTTACTGTAGTGTGTGTCATTTTTTGTAGAGTATCTTTGAAACAGAAGGAAGACACACTCCTCATGAGCTCATTTTTTGATGCCGCAGGCTTCAACCTCACTAAAAGAAGGAGGGGAAGAAACATAATTGGCCAATAGGCTATTGTAAATGTCCCTGGCTAGCAAGGGGAGAATGTGACAATGTATGCTGGCATCAGTCACTGGGCAGTCCTCCACCGACATGCCATCGTTAGTTCATACAACACCATGCTTCTACTGGCTCTTCTCAATGTTCTTTGAGCTCATGTATACCAACTCAACCAGAGGGAGCCAACACAACCAGAGCAGCCATGCTATGCTGTAATTTGAGACAATGTCAGTTTCCACTGGACTGCTGTTGTTTGTGACTGGTTCACCAACAACCCTAGATTCAGCAACATCTTTCTGCCTGCACATTATGCTTTTCTAAACTCTATGTGGAGTGTCATTGTATTATATTTCTATTTTGAGGTTGCTGATTATGAAAATGATAATATTGTTGATACTTGATTCTTTACTGGTGGCCATAGCCCTGTAAGAGCCACTCCAAGAAAGTAACAAATTTCAAACATAAGCATGTGATGTATCATTTAAAGTTATTTCAAGGTTAGTGATTATGAATGATATTACTTAATGTAAATATCTTTTTTAATTTCTGTGAGAAACAGTTAACTTCCTGAGGAAAAAAAACACAGACACAAGGAGAATGTCCAAACTCTAATACTCCAAAGTTTGAATCCATTTTCCTAGAGTTAACTACTGTACCACCCTGCTAATTACTTCCACATATCCAAAATTACTTAAACAAAACAAATACCCTTATTTATAGAAACCTAGGTTTAACAAAGGACCTTCAGATCTTCATGATAATGTTTTTTTTTAAATACTTGTATTACATATATAATAAGAATTAGAAGATTTATCGCCAACTCCAAAAATCTTGTTTTAAATATTGAAGGTAGAATAAGTGTATTTTACCCACAAGATAACAGATGTAAACATGTGGATGAATGCAGCTATCGATCCATTTAAACTGTGCCTTCACACTCTCATCAAAAGAACATCAAATAAAAGAGACATTCTGTGAAACTTGAATAGAGGTCAATATGAAAAGGAAGTGGTATGTTGTCTGTTCTTGTTGTTTTATCATTTTTCAGTTATTTTATCCCATGTTCTATTTCTTCCCCGATCAATTGTGGTCCAATGTCATCTCTATTAACTTGTTCTACCTCTTCCAGCTCCATCTCTTCTATTGTTGGTTTATTATTAGCATTATGCAATTCTTCTGTATATTCTTTTCATCTTGCCTTCACTTTGTCTGATTCTGTTAGTGGTTCTTGATTTTTATAGTAGCGTTACTACATTATGTACTAATGTTAAAGATTTTTGTGATGTCTCTCATTTTTACATAATTCTTTGCATTTATATAGCTCTTTTCTCACTACTCAAAGCGCTCAGCAATTGCAGGTTAAGGGCTTTGCTCAAGGGCCCAACAGAGCATAGTCCCTTTAGGCATTTACAGGATTCGAACCGGCAACCTTCCGATTGCAGATCCCTAGCCTCAGAGCCACCACATACAGTAGAAGTTAAGAAATTGGTTGGGTCTCTACAACACACTCAAGAACTTTTCACAGAAAAGTTAAGTAAGAGATAGGTTGAGAATTATTAAGATTGTTGGAATCAAGACCAGAATTTTTGGCTGGCACAAAACTTGTGTCAATGGATGTATCTATGATTGTCATAACAGTCAGGATTATGGCATGAAGGCAGGATTGAAGAAGTGCGGTGGGGATGGGATCCAGAAAACAAGTAGTTGTCCTTATCTTACAAAGCAGGTTATTAACAAATGCAGATATGAATGGTGAAAATTTAGAAAAGGAGCTGGATGGAGTGGGAAGACAGGAAAAGATATACATGGATGATGGATTTATGCTAGTTGAATTAATTAGATCTTTACTTTTATTACAGAAAAAGTAGAGGAATTTTTCATAGACTTCAGGATTGGAGGTAATTAGGCTAGATGCAGGTTGAAGTAGTTTATTAACTGCAGAGAACAAAACCCTTGGGTTATCATGGTCACTTTCTATTATTCTGACATATTGTGTGTTCTTGGATGCAGTTAGTGCATCCGTGTAAGCCCTTTGATAGGCAGAGAAAGCCTGGATATGCACAGTGAGGCCAGTCTTACGTGACATTCTCTCAAGGTGTCGGTCAGTTGCTTTCATAGACCTTAATTCTGAATTAAATCATGGAGCAGAAAGCTTGAAGGAAACCTCCTTATGTTTTAAAGGAGCTGTTTTATCTAGAGCTGAATGAAGGGCCTAATTATAGAAGTCAACAAGACTATCTTGCATTGATGGAATAGGGGAAGACAGAGAAAGATCAGAAATGCATCTAGCAAGGATAGAGGAACAGTTTCTAAAAGAACTTGATGTTTACAGGTAAGAGGAGGAAGAGGTAATGAGACAGTGAAAAGTACTGTTTATGATCAATAGTCCAAAATCACTCTTACAAGTGTTGCCAAAAGATAAGCTGGATGTGCAGATCAGGTATAATATATGACCACAAGAGTGGAAAGAAAAATCAACATGTTGCACCAAGTCTTAACAGTCGAGTAAGAATAGGAATTCACTCTTCAGTTTAAATGTAGAAATGTCAATATGGATGTTAAAATTATGAAGAAGAATGACTTTCTGGGAAAGGGAACTTAAGTGGTTTAATTACTTAACTTCTAATAAGTTGATGGAATCCTTTCAGTCTGGTTTCAAAGCACAGCACAGCTGTGAAACTGCTCTGCTTCAGGTAACCAATGATTTGCTTATTGCTCTGGACAAACCAGTGTATTAATTCTGGTAGACCTCAATGCAGCATTTGACACTGTCAGACTTGACATTCTACTGTCCAAAATGGATAACATTCTGGCTGTATCTGGCACTGCCCTCCAGTGGTTTAACAACAGCAGATCCAGCTCACTGCCAGTCACACAAGACAGGACTCTGTCCTCGGCCCTCTGCTCTTCTGTATCTATATGCTTCCCCTTGGCCATATTATTCATAGCTATGGATGGGGTTATCATTTTTATGCAGATAATACTCAACTCTGTTTCAATGTTAAAAGCAAAAATTCATTAGAGCTTTCTCAGCTCACAATTTTCCTCAGTGAAATTAAAACCTGGATGGAGCAGAACTTTTTAAAATTAAATTGCACCAATATGGAACTCCTGAAAAATGGTATTGAAGCACAACTTAAGAAATTGAGCTCCTTCTCAGTCACTGTTGGCAGTGATCTCATCACACTGTCTTCTAATGCAAGAAATCTTAGGGTCATTTTTGATTACTTCCTTTTTTCCTTTCTTACTCCGCCCACATAACCACATTAAGAAACTTTCTTAGTTTCAGCCCCGTAACATATCCTATGTTCGCTCATTCCTCTCCTTTTCTAATGCTGAGAAACTTGTCTATGCTTTTATCAAATACCACATTGATTATTGTAACTCCCAACTGGCAGGTACCCCTTTAAATCTTATATCAGAGCTCCAGTTTATTCAAAACTCTGCTGCAGGAATCCTTACACGAACCAGCAGCAGCAAGCACATAACACTCATCTTGCTTTGCCTTCACTGGCTCCCTGTGACTTACAGGATTGAGTATAAATGTATCTCCTCTACAGAAAACAACTATCTCCTCTCCCCTTTCATACCTTCTTCACAGTCCAAAAGATCACACCTTCTTTCCATCTCGTCCTTCATCTACTAAATCATTGTAGATTATATTTTAGAACATGAAAATAGAAATGCTCTAATAATGTACCATATAATAAATGAGTAATACTTTTACTATAAGGCAGGAACAAGTGAGAGCTAAAGGAGAGGCTGAAGGGTGGAGCAACTAGGAGCAGGAGGAGGGACTGAATGCAGACACCACACCCATTGATGAAAACACATTTTGGTGGTGTATTTGTACTGGTTATTAGGATTTCAGAATTAAGATGACTTCGCAGAGAGTTTGATCCCATTTCAAAGTTATTCTGCTCACATATTGAAGGTTACTAAATTAAAAGGTTCTTGTTTATCATGGCAGCAGAGAGTTGTGACATGTTACATGTTTGTTAGACATGTAAGTAAGAATTTCACTGTACTCTGTATATGTTAGAGCACTACTCTTACTGCTTCTACTATTAGCCTAGATTGGGTGTATACTGTCTCTGGACCTGCTCCATTTGTAAGTTCATTATTTGTATTTATTTTTGCATTAAGGGTCGAATTAAGATATGAGAGTTAGTTGGGGTATGATAATATCGTGTTAGATATACAGTATATGAGGCAAGTTTATTTATGAAAACAGAAAATCAATAAATATTGTTAAATTCAATTTGACATTGACTGCGTATGATGAATATAACAATCCTCTTCATGTGATTGTAAAGTTTATGTTTTTTCAATAGAAGACACTCTTGAAATTTCATAAATTGTGTTTCATGAGATGCAGGCAAGCAGCTTTTGCACTGTTTACCTGGAAAATCATTTAACACTATATATTTCTTGAGAAATCATTCCAGACTGCAGTGAATTCACCAAGTGGAAGTTATGAGTAGCAAGTGCAAGCTGATAGTCTATTTACAGAAAGAAATATAGTGGGGATTATTTATTTAGATCTACTTCTACTCAACAGATTTTTTTAAAGATTTGTTTGATATTTCAGTTGCTCATAATGCATTTTATAAAGAAGACAGTTTTGTCAGCTTAAAAACAAGCTTTCTCTTTGCGATAGAAATACTGTAATTACTATAACAGCTTTTGATTGGTTAATAGGTCGATCTTTGTAGCCAACAAATTTATTTCCCATCATCTTTTCTGTGTAAATCAATCTTTTCTGCTTGAATTTTGTTTCCATCTTCATTACTATGATGCAAAAAGATAAGAACACATCTCACTTTCTCAGATCCTTTGTCTGTAGTTTTCGCTTGACAGTCTGCATGCAAGTTTATTTTGTTACATCACTTAACAATATTGTTCTTTGTCATTTTTCCAAAAAGCTTCCTCACCTGAGTGTTTCTTTAAGTAGCAAGAAAAACATTAAAAATTGTAGTATTTTAGAACACACATCACAATACTGTCATTCATCTGATTCTGTCACTTGTTAACAATGCATGATCCTCAACATCATACTGTATTTCAAAAACCTTCAGCCTCATTCTTTCTTTCTTTCTTTCTTCTACCTCTGTGTCTATAAACCAGTGTGAAAATATATGTAAATTAATTTTTATGTCTTGGCATAACAAACATTTTAATCAATGATTATAATGCTACATCCCAAATACTATCTTTGAGTGTTTCTTTCACTATTTCACTGCAGGAATACACCTTGTTACTGCCTACAAGGGTTTTGAGCACCTGGATTAGAAAGTCAGAAAGTCCTTTTTGCTGAAGGCTGATAAAAAAGCGACAGGGATACTTAACAAATACCAAGCTTTGATTCATAATTTTGCCTCTTGCAATATGCTGTCTGAATAATTGTATCTACAAAGGGCTGCAGTACTTAGCATAACAAGGAAATAAAAGAAAGAATTAAGTGATGGATAATGAAGTTAATAATTTTGCTGAAAATGTAGTTGTAAAATGTACTTTCTTTACAGTCGTAATAATCCCCACAAGTAAAATAGTTCAGACAGAGAGCTGTTAACCCTGGGTCCAAAGACTACTTAATTCTTTCCATTATTAAGTTTCTTCTGCTGATTTCACTAAAAATATTAAACTGTAGATGGCAGTTTATGGTCAAATAATAATATTATAGAGTAACTGTAATATAATTGAGATTACAAATTGCATTGTTTCAATCATATGACACCAATACTGATGATAATGCTGCTGATAATGATAATGATTGCCTTTATTTTTCACAAGTGAAAATTTGTTTTGTTCTGGCTGACACCATTAAACAATATAAACATACATTAAAGTCAAGAGAAGCTGTGACCGTTTGTCAGCAGTGTGACATCCCTAAGTGCATTTTTACATTTAAGTTGTACAATGCAATTAAATTCTTTCTTACAGAGTATTAATAAAAGCATAAAACAAAACACAGACAATGAATACAACACCAGGCATTAATTACAACCTAACCTAAACATAAAATACAATTCTGAAACCTTATTAATTAAACCAGTTCAGGGTGTCAAGGAGCTAAAACTTATCCAGCAGCATTTGGTGCAAGACAAAACACAGCCCAGGACAGGGCACCAATCCATCATAGAATCCATTTGTGCATTAAATTAACATGTATGTCATTGAGAATGTGGGTAGTACCCAGAGGAATACCCACACAGACAAATGGAGAATATGTAGACAACACACAGACAAAGACCGTCCATAGGATTCAAATCCAGGATGCTGGATTTATGAGGAAGTTGCGCTTACTGCTACACCACTGTGCCATCCTTTAATACACAGGTTTAAAGCATGAGTAATGGGCTAGAAAGTGGTGCTTTAAAGAAAAGGACATTTCTGTGTGTTGCTTTTAGAAAAAAAAACATATGTCAATAATAAATGGAAAAGCCAACAGATGAAGGGACAACAGGCACAGTTTGTTTGAGACTAGGATAAATGAAAAGGCAAATTTCCTGACTAATCCTGTTACAGGTTTTTGTTGGTAGTGGAGCTATCTACAAGACATAGATATTTACCTGTCTCAAAAAAGAGTCACCCGCTTTGAAGACCAGACTACTTTGATTGGCATCCCATCATCATACTGTACAGCATTGTGATAACAAAGGCCTGCTTCCTTAGAAAATGTTTGTATTTACTTCATTTGAAAATTAACGAGTTCTGGGGACATTGGTTTCTAATCAGCATATGTACATCTAGGTAGTAACCAACAATACCATTGTTTAACCAAAGGAAATTGGTATGTTCCATTGTTTAACTGATCGTCATCTTGATATTGAAGCAGTTATACATCTCTGAGTATGGCGAGAGATTCCTGATTGCTGCCTGCTTCCTTTATGCTTTTGACACCATATTGCTGTGGCTACACCCTGTAGCAACAGTGACTTGTACCTGGCCCACATTCCCATAGACCTGAGACTGTAACACATGCACTGATAATACAACATGAGACAAAATAGGGCATACATAAGAATCACAAATCTTGTATAACAACATGTATTTCTGTGTGTTGAGTAGCCTTATGAACTGAAAATAAAAACTGTCCCTGAATCTAGTGGTGCAAGTGCTAATGGACCTGTACTCGTTACTAGAATGAAGGAGAGAGAAATGTGACTGCATATAATCACTGGGGTCTTTAATAACTATATCGACATATGTTACAAATGCCTCTGTCTTAAAGAGAAGGGAGCTGTGTGTCAATAATATACTGAGCTGATTTCACCCTCCTTTGAAGTGTTTTGCGGTACTAGCTTTAGCTGTGGATGTACCACAATGATAAACAATAAGAGTTAAAAAGACCATTTATAACAAACACGAAGATCTTGTCTTTTATATCATCTTAAATCTGTTGATGTTTCAATGTGATTGTAGTGCCACTGACACTTAAGTTGTACACCAATGATTTAAGGTCCAGTGACTCTACAGTAAAAATCATTAACTTCGCTGATGACACCACCATTATTGGACTAATGACTAATGGTAATGAAATAGCATATAGAAAGGGAATGACTCCTATTGTGTCTTGGTGTGCTACAAATAACCTGGCACCACCAAGACAGTGGAAATGGTAACTGACTTTCACAAACAGCAGTTATATTCTCTCCCACTAAAAAAAAACTGATTCTACAATCAATATGGTGGAATCCTTCAGATTTTTAGGCACAACTATCACAGACACTCAGTTGAGATATTAACGGCACTTTCATCACTAAGAAGGCTCAGCAGCAGATTTACTTATCATTCCAACCAAAGAAAGGAAATATTTCCCAGCCCATTCTAGTACAATTCCACAAAGCCATAACTGAGTGGGTAATCACATTCTCCATTGTTGTCTGGTTTGGTTCAGCAACTGTCCACTGGAAAAATGAATTACAGTGCATTGCGAGGTCTTCTTAGAAACTAATTGGCTATGCTCTTCCATCTTTTGAAGACCTGTATGCATCTAGTGTCACAAACCATGTCAAAAGGATCACCACTTACTCATCTCACCCAGGTCATCACTTATTTCAAAAACTCCCCTCTGGTAAACATTTTAGGTCAGTTAAAACTAAAATTAATAGACATCTAAACAGTTTCCTTCCCAGAGCCATAGTCCTTGCAAACCAGTTTAGTCTTTCTCCCTCGCTTATTCTTATGTTCTTTCATATATTTTATGGAGGTGCGAATGTGTTTGTGTGTGTGTGTGTAAGGTATGTGCACATGTATGTGTATGCATTCACAATCATTCTTTACTATACACAAATATGCCTTCATCTGCACATTATTTGCACATCTCATTTATAATTCTGTTATTCAGCAACTGTTTATAATGCACAGGATATTGTTTCATTTATGTTACTTGTATGTGATGTTGTGTTATGTTATAAGCAGCTCCAAAGCAACTAAGCTAAATTACTGTACATTAAGTACAGGCAAAATGACAGTAATTCTGATATTAATTATTTTATTGTATTATCAGATCACTTATGACATGCACCTAACATGGAAGGAACCAACTAACCTGTTAGGTTCTTTTCTTAATTAGAAATATGAACAAATGTTAAAACCAGCTATATATCTGTTACTTTGCGCTCTTACCAGTGTCACTGTCTGTATTGTGCTATACGTATTCAGTCCTAGGTTCCTCTAATGGCAGGCTGTTTGTTGACTGTAACTGCCTTTTACTTTCAATCATTTACTTCAAAACACTTTTAAGACTGTCCTGAAGTGCCCTTAAGGGACCAAAGGTAGCACACAACAACACTAATAATCATTCAAACAAGGACTGCCTTCAAGCTTTTACTTAAAATTCATTTTTATTTTCATAATAACAAATAGCAGCAAATATTAGCAATACAAAACAAATAAAACAAGTGCGATTTCATACAAGTCTTCATTCAGTCCCAGATGACATTCCGCAAATGTTCCAGCTACTCAGATACAGATTTTATAACCTTAATCAGAAAATGAAAAGACATACTGTATTTCTTTCCAGTAAAAGGACTCCTTTTCCAAATGTCCATCAACTAAACAGCAACAGATAGCAAGCGCATTTAATTGCCCATATTTGCAACTCAACTCTGCTCTCTACAAATCTATTAGAAAGGAACGGAAAGTTCCATTTTTGTAATAAAGCACCAACTTAGCTAAACTAATACAAAACTCGGGTAACTCATTCTTTTTTTAGCAAAGTCTAATAACAGACAGCCATTCTCTCACTCCTTCTTGCCCAAATTGAGCACCTGGCTTTCTTTTTTACAGTTTCTCAAAATACAGAAATGTTGCTAAAAAGCCAAGGTCGAATCCCATGGGAATCAAAAGTTGCACTTTCAATCTTGGCAAAATGCTCAGAACCCTGTTTTGCCTTTCAGCATTACCAGAATACACTGCACTTCTGATCAGCATGACAAGACCTTCAGGCTTGGTCCGTTCACCTGAAATCTGTCAGTTGAAAAGTTTAAAGCATTTCTCACACATAAGGTATGCAGCAAATAGGTCTTTAATGAAAGCAGCAAGGCATCATACTCTGTTTGAAGGTTCTAACTTCCTCTCTGTTTTTTTACAAACCACCTGACGAAGTCAGCTGCTTGGCGATTTTTCCGATAATTTATCCTCAATGGCACTAACTATAGTGCAGTGCTTTCCTAAAGTTAATTTGGATATTCTAAATTAGCAGTCTAATCTGGGTCAAATTATCACATCACCAGCTTGTACAACTGGCAGTTCCTACAACATCTGCCCCTTTGATCTCCACAAGTAGGCCCGAATCTCAGTTCATAATTAATATCTCATTCAAAAAGGCAAAATTACAGATTTTCTGTGTGACAACCATTGAAAACTTGATGACAGTCAAAATTATTTTAGTATCTTAAAAAGACACAATAACTAAACAATAAAAGTTTATATTGTTAAGTGTAAGAGCCATTTGCTAGATATTTAAGTTATATAAATTTTTGCCTAAATATTAGTGCATAGTCTATTGGGAGGTTCTTACAACCCCCATAAGTTGAATTGAGTTGGCATATTCTAACTATTATACTCAGTTAGTGACCTGCCTTACCAGGTGTAAGGCGTTGAGGGCACATGGTTTTAAACTGTGCCTTGTGTGCTTTAAGTGCCAAGTAAAGACAAAGTACTTAATTGAATGTGCAGCGCCATATGTTTAAATTGTACAGAAGAAGAAGTAAAGTATCTTTAAGTATAGAAACAACTAAAGTTTGACAAGAAAAGCTAAGTTTAGAGAAGATAACATTTTTTCTAATTTTTTGCCTTTTATTCTACGTGTGTAACAACCTTTTTCCTTTATTCTTGTGTGGATTATTTGCTTTGAATTTTCACTAAATATTTTAAAACGAACTTTTGGACTGAGAGAATTCTTTCAGCACGCGTTTTACCTGTGCTTGAACTCGCCTTACACTACTGCAGCTACATTAAGAATTAATATCATATTTAATTCTAATATAAATAATAATGTGAACATCCACCTAGAAATGTAATTATACAGTATATGTGAAGAAAAGCTAAAATATCCAAATAATAAAGATACTAATTTATGCTTGCAATAATATGCTTGCAAAAATGCATAAAAGTTATAGTGTGAAATGTACTCAACCAAAATAACAAAATAACAAATTGCATATACTGTTTACTGTATAAAGATGAATTATAAAATTTGAAACTTCAGTCTCTCAGAAGAAACCATGAAGCTCTCAAAAGTCCAATGGTAGTAGGAGGTAATTCTGAGGCAAATCTACAAGACTGCCCATCTCATGACATTACTATAAGAAGAAGAATTTGAAGAGCTCAGTTCCAAAATCAGCTAAGTACAAAAGGTAAATTTTGGAGATAAATAGGAAAATCTGGGTCAATAAGCAGATTTTGAAACTAAATCCCTAAAACTATAGCGCTACACTGTTGCAATTAGCAGATTTTGAAGCTCAAACATATTTTCGGCGCATGACCAACTGCATGAAAAGTCACAATCACGTGTTCACTGAATTTTACCAAAAGGTGTAATTAGCAGATTTTGGAACTCACATCTTCATTTTCGACAGGAATTTTTTTTAAAAATAAACTCTAAATCACGAAGCCATTTAGAATAATACCAGCATACCATCCTAATTTTACCATTTAAAAGTATCTCTTTTAAAGCAATACATACTGTACATACAAGGTCATAATTAAATAAAACACTGTTTCTCAAATTACGATAACAGAAGGAAAACATGGCCAATCATTTTAAAGACCCAGCAAATTTTCCATGCTAAACAAAATAGGCTTAAAAAAGATCAAAAGAAGTAAGTATATTTTAATGTCTTAATGAATTAAACTAGTACTGAAAAGCCAGTAACACATCTAGCCCACTACCACTGCTGCACTGAAAGCTGCTACATGAGTAAAGGCAGACACTCATAAGAAGCAAAAAAGATCATTATCTTCATTAAGTCAAGTTGGTGACACAGTATCTAATTTGTAAATCCAAAAAGCTTCACGCCTTAATAATGAGGTATTGTAGTCCCCACCTCTGGAGTGTGGTGTAAAAATCTAAATAACAGAGTATCATAAATGAGCTAATGTGTTAGATGTCTTGTCTAAGTGTCTAGAGATGTTTTATAGACTGAGTGTGTATCTTACCAAACTGCAGATGATTACAGTTAGGGGTGCTAGAGTGTACTGAGCAGCACATATATTTCCATTAAACATTTAGCACAATAAAAACAAAACAGAACAGATAGAAACAATGAAGAAGTGACATACAAGGCAGCAGTCATCTTTAGAATATTCACAAATTTAATGGAAGACTGGTGGATGGTGCACATTCTTCCTGTGTCTATATTAGTTTTCTTAGGATAATCTGCCTAATCCCCACATCACCACAGGCCATCACATTACTTAACTGCCTTTCTATATAGGCCCAACATATTAGTGTGCAAAACTATGTTGCTATGTGTAAAACTGCAACAGGCCAGCATTCAATATGGGGTTGATTCCTATCATGCATTTGCTATTGGAAAGATTGATTATGAAAACTATTAGTTTCTGAATATATTAGCTTGTTATACTAAAGATGAGTTTTTTCTAAACAGGTAAAAAATTAAAAGAATGCAAATATCAGTTTTTCACCTGCTATGTTTGGATATTGCTTAAATTAAAAACAAAAGCATTATCTAAGTGTGAATGCATGGATGTTTAATATGGTATATATTTAGTGGGAGATATATGAAAATGATTGCAAGATTAAGGGTAAAGGCAGAAGCCAAATCTGAACGTGTTGACTGGTTTATCATATAATATACTCATGCTCACGCTCTTACACGGGGCCAATTTAATGTACTAGTTAAATTTGAAATGTATGTTTTTGGGATGAGGAAGTAAAAGCAATATCAGCACAGGAAAAATAACAGAGGCACAAGATACAGCAACATACAACATACAGCTTCTAGCTGTTCAGTGCCACCCTATATGAAATCTTTACATTAAAAATAAGTTGTATATCAGTTGATACTCAATAAATGCCCTCTTTATGCAAACACCTTATCCTTTGTTTATGCTGTAACATGTTAAAAGAAAAGGTGTTTATACCTGGGAGACTGTTATTTTTTGTTTGTTAAAAAAGAGCAGTTTTCCCAAATTGAAACGTTTCAGAATTTTGGGGTCTTGTTTATGAGTTCAGGTCAAGATGTGTGAAATTAACCAATGAATTGGTGTGACAGTCAATGTTTTATGAAAGTTATACCAGTATTGAAGTAGTTGATAAAAAGCTTTCAATTTACAGTACATATGCATCGTTACTACTTGTATGAATTAAGAGAAGCTAGTAGAGGTAGTTTGTGTATTGTCAAAGACAAGACAAAGAGCCAAAACAAAGATTTGAGGCTGCAAAATGGTATTTACCTTCATTCCAGCCCTTTAGCTGCCTCCCTTGTACACTTGTGTGACAGTATGTAGTCAGAATAATACTGGGCACCTTGCATGGGATGTGTACTTTGTAAGGCTGACTGGGAGAACAGCTATGAACAGATCCATGGCATGCTTCAGAATTAGACTATGTCTCATAGTTAGCCTGAGTACATCTGAGAATTCCTGAGATGAGGCTGGAGACTGCGGCTAAAGATACAGTGCTAAGTCTGTTCAGCTAGGATTATTGCCACCATGACCCTCAAAAGGTAAATGAAATCAAAAGCAATGTAAAGTGGTATAGAGGGGCATTCTGGGTGTTTGCAGGGAATAATAGGGTATAAGTTGACAAAGCATTTACACTGCTGCCTAAGAAGTAGAAAAATCTAGTGAATGAGACTGATCTGTATTGCCCTGTGAAGAAAAATATTTTTTTGCAGATGGCGAATGTTTGCATTGTGCACCTTTCCATATCATACTATTAGAACATCATGTTGATTCTGCTCCAAAATCAGTCTTTGGGTTGCAGGTTAATCTCATATGTCCTCTCATCATTACAATTAAAGTGTAGTAAATATAATGATTTCCACCACAGAACTTTAAAGTTTGATCTTAAAAATTAGTTTGATTACAAATATGAAACTTTGCAGTGAATTTAAAAATTTCTAATATTTACCTTTTTGTTTAATCTTGATATGAGCAAATCCTTTTATAATTTACATGGGTTTCACCAGTGCACTTGGTTCAGTATATTAATACTAGTGATCCATTATCAAGTCTGTTACCAAATCTGACTTTTTAAAAAATTTTCTTAAATTCTAATACCTGACTAATTTAATAGACCCTTATCATTTTCTTCTTCTTCGTTTGGCTGCTCCCGTTAGGGGTTGCCACAGCTGATCATCTTTTTCCATATCTTCCTGTCTTCTACATCTTGCTCTGTTACACCCATCACCTGCATGCCCTTTCTCACCACATCCATAAACCTTGTTTTAGGCCTTCCTCTTTTCCTCTTGCCTGGAAGTTCTATCCTTAACATCCTTTTCCCAATACACCCAGCATCTCTCCTCTGCAAATGTCCAAACCAATGCAGTCTCGCCTCTCTGACTTTGTCTCCCAACCGTCCAACCTGAGCCGAACCTCTAACGTACTCATTTCCAAACCTGTCCATGCTTGTCACACCCAATGCAAATCTTAACATCTTTACCTCTGTCACCTCCAGCTCTGTCTCCTGCTTTCTGGTCAGTGCCACCGTGTCCAGCCCATATAACATAGCTTTACTCTTGCTGACTCCCATTTGTTACAAATTACTCCTGACACTCTTTTCCACCCATTCCACCCTGCCTGCACTCTCTTTTTCACATCACTTCCACAATCCTCACTACTTTTTACTGTTGATCCCAAGTATTTAAACTCATCCACCTTCACCAGCTCTATTCCCTGCATCCTTACCATTTTCACTGACCTCCCTCTGATTCACACACAAGTATTCTGTTTTGTTCCTACTGACCTTCATTCCTCTCCTCTCCAGAGCATATATCCACCTCTCCAGGTCTCCTCAACCTGCTCCCTACTATTGCTACAAATCACAATGTCATCAGAAAACATCATAGTCCACGAGGACTCTTGTCTAATCTTTTCTGTCAACCTGTTCATCACCATTGCAAATTAAGAAAGGGCTCAGAGCCGATCCCTGATGTAATCCCACCTCCATGTTGAATGCACCTGTCACTCCTACTGTAGACCTCACCACTGTCACACTTCCCTCGTACATATCCTGTACAACTCTTACATACTTCTCTGCCACTCCTGACTTCCACATACAATACCACAAGTCCTCTTAAGGCACCCTGTTATCTGCTTTCTCCAGGTCCACAAAGATGCAATGCAACTCCTTTTGGCCTTCTCTGTACTTCTCCATCAACACCTTCAGATCAAACACCACATCTGTGGTGCTCTTTTTTAGCAGGAAAACATACTGCTGCTCTCTAACCATCACCTCAATTCTTAACCTAGCTTCTACTACTCTTTCCCATAACTTCATGCTGCGGCTCATCAATTTTATCCCCCTGTAGTTACTACAGCTCTGCACATCCCCATTATTTTTAAAAATCTGTACCAGTACACTTCTTCTCCAATCCTCAGGCATCCTCTCACTTTCCAAGATTCTTTTAAATAATTTTGTTTAAAGCTCCAATGCTATCTCTCCTAAACCTTCATGCTTCTACAGGTATGTCATCTGGACCAACGGCCTTTCCATTCTTCATCCTCTTCATAGCTTTCCTTACTTCCTCCTTGCTAATCCATTGCACTTCCTGATTCACTATCTCCACCTCATCCAACCCTCTCTCTCTCTCTCATTCTCTTCATTTTTCAGCCTCTCAAAGTACTCTTTCCATCTGCTCAACACACGTTCCTTGCTTGTGAGTATGTTTCCATCTTTATCCTTTATCACCCTAACCTGCTGCTCATTTTTCCCAGCTCGGTCCCTCTGTCTAGCCAATGGGTACAGGTTCTATTGTCCCTCCTTAGTGTCCAGCCTCTCATACAACTCATCATACGCCTTTTCTTTAGCCATTGCCACCCTTCTCTTCACCTTACTCCTTATCATTCTCTAGTAAACAAAAATGATTATAGGAGGCATGTCGGTGCAGAGGTAATGCTGTTGCCTCAGAGTAAAGAGACCAGGGTTTGCATCCCCTGTTCCTTACATGGAGTCTGTATGTTGTCACTGTGTCCACATAGTTTTCCTCACGGTGTGCCAGTTTCCTCCCACAGTCCAAAGACATGCAGGTTAGATGACCTGACATTGTTAAATTGGCCCTAGTTTGTGCCTGTATGGGTGTTCACCCTGTGCTGGACTGGAGCCTTGTCCAAATGTTGTTCCTGCTTTGTGTCCTATGATTGCCTAGATAGGCTCCAGCTGCCCTGTGATCCTACTCTGGATAAGTGGGTTAGGTAGATTCATGGTTGGATAAAAATGTTTACCATTTTTCAAGAAATAAAAGTTCATATGTCTCCAAAGGGTTAGTACCTAGCCATAGTTCCTCATTCATCTTTAATACAATTCTAGACTTGTGAGCTGATGACCACACTGATTTTGCTTGTCTTTGTGCTGCCTATGTTTAAGCTATTCATCAAAAGATGAACCATGATGATCAGGAAATTCAATAGACATAGCTGAAGGATGGTATCTGCTGTAAAATAATTCATATGTATGAAATGTGAGAAAACACAGAAAAAAGAACTTTCAC
This sequence comes from Erpetoichthys calabaricus, assembly GCF_900747795.2. NCBI lineage: Eukaryota > Metazoa > Chordata > Cladistia > Polypteriformes > Polypteridae > Erpetoichthys > Erpetoichthys calabaricus. The sequence goes on along the minus strand of NC_041398.2, from coordinate 76,853,809 downwards.
AGTACAAACATTCAGCCATCTATAACCGAAGTATCTTAAGTAGGATATTGGGAGCATCTGGTTATAACGCCAGTTTGAGCAGAAGAGATTTAATGTCTTGGCATTCCTGAGAGGATTAAGCATAAACACAGGGTGACTGCATTAAAACATAAATTCATACTCAAAATTCTGTTGAGGGCTCTAGGTCTGAGAAGACGGGATGCTTTTGAAAAAAAAAAAAAGGTCCGTGATCTTGTACAAAACAAAATATAATTTGTGTTTGCATTTTTCCACAGTTCTCTCCCAGCTCCCTATAAGTAGTGCTCAGAGACTGAAAGTACCAGAAGAAAAAAGACAATGCTTCCAGATAAAGGATGTCTTGGACTGTATGTAAAGCTGCATTGTATTTAAAGGAGCACATTTATGTCCTCCTGGTCAGAGAACACTGGTTGGTTTTGGTGAAACTGTACTGTATTTCCAACATTTTGCCAAATATATATATATATATATATATATATATATATATATATATATATATACAGTATATGCAGCACACTTTCATTCAAAGAATATAGATCAAGGCGCTTTACAAGGTGTCAAAGAGAAAGTCACAAGAAAAGAAAAAGACAAATAAAGTTAGGTAAGTATATTAAATAAATCCATACAATTTTATGAAACATAGATATATTAGTAGAAGGGTAGCATCTTTATATACAATATCAAATTGTAAGTCTCAAAAAATTAGCCCAGTGATAAAGTCACATGGCCAGGAGGACAAAAAAAGAAAAACTCCAGTTTAGCAGGAGATAAAAACAAAATCTGCAGGGGTTCCATGGTCAAAAGACCAGAAAGCTGTAACTGGGCATTCTACATAAATGTTTTTAAATTATTCCTTTTCAGGTTAAAACCATAAAAAACAATAACCATCCATCTACAGGCATCTACAGGTATTATGGGGCCCTAGGCGAAAGGGGGGTCCAGGGGCGCCCCCCCTGGAAGCTCTGTGAAATAAGTGAAAATTAGACCAAGGAGTCGATCCGGGGCCCCCCGGACGGCGGGGCCCTAGGCGGTCGCCTACTTCGCCTATGCCTAAGGCCGGGCCTGATTGGGACAAATAATGCTGTAGTATATTTAAGTATATATGACAATTGCTCACTCGGACAATTTGTTTTGGGGGCCCCCAAGAAGGCGGGGGCCCTAAGCTATAGCTTGTGTAGCTTATACGTAAATCCTGCACTGTCCATCCATTTTCCAACCCGCTGAATGCGAACACAGGGTCACGGGGGTCTGCTGGTGCCAATCCCAGCCAACACAGGGCACGAACCAATCCCGGGCAGGGTGCCAACCCACCACAGGACACACACAAACACACCAAGCACACACTAGGGCCAAATTAGAATCGCCAATCCACCTAACCTGCATGTCTTTGGACTGTGGGAGGAAACCCACACAGACACGGGGAGAACATGCAAACTCCACACAGGGAGGACCCGGGAAGCGAACCCAGGTCCCCCAGCTGCGAGGCAGCAGCGCTACCCACTGCGCCACCGTGCCGCCCAAAAACAATAACATTCCCAGAAACCTTTGTAAATTTATTTTTACATTTTGACACCTTTAATTTACAATGGAAAAACATTTTGGGTAATTATGGGAACTTTAACCACTACCCATGCACTTATTACCAGTTGGTTTGAGTATTGTATGTGGCTATCTCTTTGAAATAGCTTATTACCTAAAGTTATTTGTTTTCCAGGATAGCATGGTAAAGTATTTAGCTCTGCTTACTCACAAATTTCCGTCTTTTTGTGGAGTTTTTCCTCAGGCATACCTATTTTTCTATAGTTTTTATAGTTAAGAAGATGTCCATGCTAGGTTACTTGGTGGTTCCAAATTGGACCTTTGTTGAGGTGTGCATGATTAGGCCTGGTGCCCTGTCTAGTGTTTTTTTTTTCCACTTTCAACTAATGGCCCTTGACTTTGAATTGAATTGAATGAATATGAGAAAGTTCTTTGACTATACAAATAATCTAGATTTTTTCCCCTCCTTTTTGAACTTTAAAAATACAGTTCCTTTGCACCAGGAATGGGCCCCAAAATTCACCCAGTACTTTTATAACAATATAATTAAAGGTACCTTAAATATAAGGTAACTTACAACTTTAATATACATCTTTCTTTTTGTATTTTTTTTCCTGTGGAACAGTGCTCAGCTAACCTACTTTTGTAAAACACAACAAATCTGCAATGCTTCTGTTTATTTACCATATTGCCCTTGTTAGTTGTTTTTTGGTCATTTATTTATCCCAGTTATAAGATAAAGCAGATGGTAGGCTAGCAATCCAAATATGACCATAAAATGTGATGAGACACATTCAGATCAGTTTCCAAAATAATCAGGATATTAAGCTTATGAAAAAGAGGTTAAGAGCAAATTGTTTTGTTCTTTAAAATTAACAGATGAATATATTGGGTGAAAATATAATGATTGTATGTTTTTGTTACAAATCAGTCTACCCATCAGTTTTGTAAACTAGCTTATGGAGTTTTGCTCTGAAAGCTCAAAGATTTTAAATATAAAATTGCTTCAATCATTATTTAATGTATGCTGGGAAAGTACCTCATTTTTACCAACAGTGTATTACTGTATATATTATACACCAGGTTGTCATTCATTGTAATAAAGTATGTATATACAGTATAGTTTATCTATATAGAAAACACACAGCATTTCTTTCTATTTAATGGTGCATGTTTTCAATATTGACTTGACTGTCTTGATTTTAAAAGAGCAGTTAAACCACATTTTCTGACAAGTCCTCTAATTGGCTTATTGATCAAATGTTTAGGCTTTAAGGTAAAATAGCATTATATTCTGTAAGGCCTCAAACAAATGTGCACAGTAGCAATTAATTTGGTGCAATTATGAAAACAAGCGGCTTGTTAATTACATTAAACAATGAGGTAAAAAAGGCTTCAGGGGTAACATTATTAAATTAGGTCAGACTCCCCACAAGGTTAGTAAGGCAATAATTACTTTACATCTTTGTAACCATTTGAAAGAGGGTCATAAATTTACTTTTAATTCCATTTTATTTTTTTTCATATGTTAAAGGCAGCACTTTGATTTTTTTATTGTAAAAATCCAGGTAATCATGTTTGTTGTTACCAAAAATTTTCATTAAATATCCTCTGTGCTCTAGTGAATATTGGTCTGTTAATTGGAAGCTAATTGAGTCGTTTACCTGAATATAGATTAAGAAAGTCAAAGAGACCTCTTTGGATGTGATGGTATTAAAGCATGAAGAACGATGGAGGGCAAATCGCACAGCACAATCAATAAAGTAGAAAATAATACAGCAGTGGACATGTATTTGTGAATTTCCCATTGGGATTAATAAAGTATCTATCTATCTATCTATCTATCTATCTATCTATCTATCTATCTATGTAAGCATATTTTTAAATGGGGTGAATCAAAGGGACACTGGGTTATACAGCGATTTGGAAATGCTTTCCCAATTTGTTATTAATATGTGAGATCTCAAAAACAGCTTATTTACAAAAATAGATTTTCAGCCTTTAATGCATCACTCTCTTCATCATTTGTTGAAAAGTTTAATTGTCACTAAATTTTTGCCATTTTAGGCTCATTATTGCCTTATGTAAAAGAAAAAAAAGGTGTAAGATAAAAATTAATATATTGTTATTTGGCAAAAATATTCAAGTGAAAAAAGGAATATGGGCAGGCCCACTGAGAAGGTGGAGAAATCATTGATTAAACAAAAGATGTTTTCCTTTTTTCTTTTCCTTTAACATCATTAAAATGTTATTTTGATTAGCCTAGTTTCCTATCTGTACACATGGAACAATTTTATTATTATTCCTTTACTCTCTAGTTCTTCACACAAACCTTTAAACACATATAATATTTTTATTAGTATTATGTTGCTTTCACTATTTTTGACAATATTCGACTCAGCACTGGTTTGTTTATCACAGGACCAGCACCACCCCTACTTTATTGTAGCAGTTATTATTTTGTTCACACAGCATTTTGGCCATTTGCATTGAATGCTTCTTTATACATAAAGTATTCATTGCAAAAAGTTATGAAATCCCATTTTCACTTTGTTATTCTGGGGTATTTAGAGTGTTGCTTGATGTGACGAAAAAAATACATATAAATTATTTTAGCACAAGCCTGCAACATTGCAAATTCTGAAAAAAAAAATTGAAGGGGTCTCAATACTTTGTATTCTGTTGAAATATAGCAGAATTTTGTAGGTCCTTCTTACCTATTGTTATTACTAAGAGACTTTCTGTTTATCAAAAATATTTTGGTTTTAGGTTTCCTAATTATTAAGTTTGGTGAAGCATTATAAGGGTTTTTTAAGCTATACAGTAACTAGAAAACAAGCCAGTTTATATTTAGATGGTGTTTTTTCCCAAACTAATTCTAAATGAGAAAAATTTAGCTGAGCATATTTAGCATATTCATGTTTCACTGACATGCTCAAGTAAATAAGTGGATGGAAATGACTTGTTTTCCAGTCCAATAATGTAGCTGTTATTCTTTTTACAAAAGTTGGCAAGGAATTTTAATAAATATTAACATTTGCAAAGTATTAGATTACGTAATCTGCATAAATGTCCATCCACTCATTTTCTGAATCCATCACTTATTGCTGCAGGGTCATGAAGAGGCATAGCCTATCGTAGCAGCACCTGGTTCAAGTCAGAAACCAGCCCTGCACAGCAAACCCAATTGATTGCAGTCACACATATCAACACTTCCTCCAACAGTAACGGATCAATTTAGACGGTCAACTAACCTAATGCACAGAGAAGTAAGAATGTGAGAGGAAACCCGAAAAGATACAGAAAATCCACTTGAATGCAGGAAGCATGCACAACTTCATATACAGTAGATGATGATCAGGTTGTGTTTAACCATGGCTGTTATGAAACAGTGTGAAATAGTGCTCTAATGAGATGTTTGTTACAAGCAATTTCTTTATGAGACACTGTTAACTGGTCAAGTTTTTAGTCAATAAAATTCTAAGTAGAACCCCTTTCTAATAAATCTGCAAGTACTGAATTATAATGCATGAATTTGTAAGTTTGTTTACCAGCAGCTGGGCTGATTTCCGGATTTCCTATTATTTACTTTATTGTTCACATCTCTCAAGGTTTTTAAAAATTACAGAACAAACTATCCAAGGAATGTCTTAAAAACACTTTGGGGACAGTTTCCCTTCCAAGTTAATATTAATCAGAAACAGTTTCCAGTCTATAGAAGCACATATACTCACAAACAATTCAAAGATATTCTAATTTTTGACATTCTTTTTAACATGTTAAATTCCTTTTACAGTGTATATTTATAGAACACTCTTCACAATAAATTAGTAGCCCTTCATAGAATATCATATCACAAAATAGTTAACCAATGTAATGAGTTTATGTAAAAATGTACACTACACATATAACATGCAGAAGAACTGAACCAACAGAATTTTGTTCCATTTTTTTATTTTTATCCAAGATTGTTATGCTTTGTTAATTTGATGTATAGGATCTGAGTGCACAAATTAACAATTTATTTGTGTAGAATTCCCAGAGTGGACTGGCTTGGCAGTGAACATGTTTTTGTTCACTGGCATTTCAGAAAATCTCTGCTCTGGAGAATGCAACAAGCTAGATGTATAATGCAATATTAAAGACTATTTGTATTTATACAGAGTAATTTTGTTTCAAGCTGCCATGAAATTTTCAAAATAAGTATACATTAGAATAGTAATGAATGATATTTCATTTGTAGATGAAAAAATAAACAAAAAGATACTTTTCGTTAATCTTCAAAATACATACTGGAACAATGTTTTTTTTTGTTTTAAATGTAACTGTTTTAAAACATGATCATGTCAGATAGATTACACTCAATTGACACACCAAATTGTACACTGTATATCTTTTTTGGACATATATTTTAATTATTATGAGCAATAGTAAAAATATGTGAGCCATTAAATTTAGTATACTGTATATGGTGAAGCTTCCTTAAGGAGAATAACACCAATCAAATTATTCCTGTAGCTGCTGATCAGATCTCTGCAGCATTTAGGTAGTATTTTGGTTCACTGGCATTTACAAAATTGTTATACTTCATTTATATTTTAGGAATGTCTTGTTTGAAAGCTAGTTTAAGATCATATCACAGTATTTCAATAGAACTACAGTCGGGACTTGACCATTCCATGTCCAACTAGGCCTTTCTAAAATGCTGAATTTCCTCCGTATAAGCCTCTTTACTCCTGCTGTGTGACCCTAGATTGAATATAGGGTATTAGCTAGGGAATCCATTCCCAGACGGGTTTATCCATTCCCGGGAATTCGGGAATCCTGCATTTCATTCCTGGGAATCCTGGGCTTCCGGGCATCTCACATGTGAACGGTTTTAGAACGGCCGACACTTATTTTTAATAAAACTACTGCAATATGTTGACACAAATAAAAGACTAACCTTATCTACAAGCAGTTCATGCTGTCATAGAAGTACATGTATCTTTAGTTGTGGTAATAAGAGCAAAGAAAGCACAACGTCCTCACAGGTGGTGCAGTGGTAGTGCTGCTGCTTTGCAGGAGACTGTGGAAGAGTGTGGGTTCGCTTCCCGGTTCCTCCCTGTGTGGATAGCGCTTTGAGAACTGAGAAAAGCGCTATATAAATGTAATAAATTATTATTATTAACGTGTCCAGCGTGCGGTCGTCCATGAGAGAGCGCACCTTCATGCAGAAGTACGCCAGCCACTGAGAAAGCACGCTCTGCCTCCACTGAAGTAGGCGGCACAATCATCAGATACTGATACACTTGTTCTAAACAACGCCCGCGCTTGCCATTGTGCTGAAACACCGCCAGTTCAGCTTTTACTGATGCATCCAGTTTCTTGTTATCATTCTGTAATGGCAAGTTTCTTGGCACAGATAATGTGGATGCAACAGACTGACGCATTGCAATTTCAAGTTGCTGTTCAAAGCTGTTGTCTGATAAAGTGCGAGCTGCAGCAATGGCGCCACCTTAATTATTTTCAACTATAACTCTGTTATTTCTTGATCGATTTTTACACTTTTACACGCTATATATGCAAGCTTGGCCATTCCCGTTTTCCCGGGAATTACAGCAGTTTCACTCCCGGGAATGAAAAATGTCCGGGAGGGAGCCCAGGAATGGATTCCCTAGTATTAGCAGATGCCCCACTATTCATTTGTAAATTTCCTGATATAGGCCTACACCATGATGTGCCTGTCACCATATTTTTACTTTTGGTATTAGTGTTTGTATGCACTGTTTTACCATAACATTTAACACTTGTGTCATCTTCCAGCAGTCCTGGGGAACATCCAATTGGTCTTTTCCAAAAATGACTTAGCAGCATTTCTAGAACATACTAGCTCTGTGCATTTTACTTAATAACACTATGAACACCACTATTGTTATTTTTTCGTTAATGTAGACTCAAAAACACAGATCTTATCAAGTGTTATAGATTCTTGTAGCTCTTGAACTGTCATTCTAGGGTTCTTTGTTACTTTGTTCAGCACAGCATGACAGGCTCCAGCACTGATCTTTGGAGGACATTCACTCTTAGGGGAAAATAACAAAAAAGGAATTCCTTCCATATGGCAAAATCTGCCTGAATGTTGACCAACAGAGACTCACATCTTTGGAAATAGATGAATTATTTCATCGCTTCTTTGAAAATCTTTTTTGGCTGAGCTATTTACTGTTTTCTGCTCAGAACAGAAATCAAAAATGTTAGGATTTTGGGATTTTTTTGTATTAAGAAAGGGCACCTCAAGCTCACACCTGAATGCCTTCTAAGTGACTGACACATCTGATTTCAAATACCTTCTTTCGAAGTGATTCATGTTATTTTTGCATACTTTCATACTTAAACAATATGCATAAATGTGTATAAGTAATATATAACAGTTTACTGTCATGTGTGCTATCTGATTTATCAAAAGATCTTTATCTGTTATTACTTTAATGAAAATCAAATCACACTTTTGGTAGCATCCATGCAGGAATCCAGAAAATTCTGAAATTTTCATCGGTTTTATTTCTTTCTCACAATTGTTCCTTTACCTTAACTTTCATCTTGGTTTTCTTGTATTCCTAACTCACTTCAACAAACCAAGGATATGATGTCAAGAGACTGCTGTGAATAGCTATGCTCTATGATTAATTGGCATCCTATTCAGTAATAATTGAATTTAAAAAGCTTGTAGAGAAATTTGTGGAAATAGCTTAGAAATGGTTCTGCTTTACAGTCTTTATTATCACATTCATCAAGATGTTTAAACTTTAAACTCTTCAGATTTTAATATTTGGCTATTTGTAATCTGCTTTTTTGTACTGGTGAAACATCAATAAACAGCTTAATGTTTAATTTTATTCAATGTTGCTCTACATTTTCTTTTTATATTTAACTGCCTCTACCCATGTAGGTTCATGTTCAATACATTATGTATTTAACATTTCATTAATTCAGTTTAAACCTTCAAGACTGGATGCATACAGAACTCTTGGTTTATAGTTTGAGGAATCATGGGAGCTCCAACCATAATTATCAGTAGTGTCTGCTTTGTAAAGTCTGTTGGCTGTGGAGTAAAAGAGTATTTAAACATTTTTGTTTTAAGCAAATGCAAAAAGTTTCCACTCACTGGAAAAAACAAGAAACCGTTTGGCAACTGTTTGCAATGATTGGTATGGGCATTGAGAATATTGTGCCCAAGGGCCCTTAGAGGCAAGATTATGACATGCATTTGCCAAGTTCAAATGAATATTACATAATGGATGATTAATATTGTAGCTGATGATACTGTAGCTATTTAAAATAACTATTAAAACTCTTAAAAGTATGCAGAATGTTACTGTAACTATGTATTACTGTCAGTTTTCCCTTGTAGACAAAGCAACAATTTAGAGTCAGAAAAGAGATTAAAAATGTTAAATTAAAATGTTTTAAATAATTTACAAATGGAATACATATTTCTTTTATTTATGTTTATTGATTTCAGAAGTGGCCTTGGGGTGTGCAGGGTCTAGGACTGACCAAACCCATACTGGGCTGGTTACGTCAAACGCTGTTACCAGTATGTGTGGACTGTATAAACTTGTGTGCTAATTTAATAAAAATAATGTTAATATTCACCAGATTTTCTCATTACAGTATTCAGCTAAATTTTTGCAAGATAACACACGGACTTTATCAAAATATAACGATATAATTTATTAAAAAGTGCAATTCATAATTCATGACAATACCCCGACAGTGCAAAATGCAAATGCCTCTTCTAGAAAAGTACCCAAATTGCAAGTATACTCTGAGTCTCGATATGTGATAAGGGTTTCTCTTAGAAGCATCTCAAACATATATATACACTGGAGAATATACTGTAACTTGACAAATCCACTTGAATAGGACACGTAGACCTCAAAAACAGGGTCACCTTAGGTGTGGGGACTGGGGCAGTCGCCCCACTTGCCACCCCCAATTGATGTACTACACCCCCATGAGAAAGATTCCTCACTTACATTTGATAAAGGGTTCACATTGACTCCCCTAGAGTAAACATTATAATAAATTACAAAGTGAGCTTAGAGCAGTGGACCCGGTATCAGGAGCAAAAAGATGGCTTTACTGTTCAAGCATCTGCTTTCAACACATATACTGGAGAGGAGTAGATATTCAATATTTCTGTGGTAATATTGTGTGGTCTTGTGTTAAGCATTATGTGTTGTCTTTTCTAATGTGTATTTTTTATTTTAAATTAAACAGACTCTGTGATAAAGTATAGTACAATGGGCTTATTACTGGAAGTGCAGTACATAAGAAAAAGATTAATTAAAATAGGTCTGCGTGTATGATATATTTATTATTCAAAATATCACCCTAGCAAACCAAATATCTGTGATGTAATTTTGAATTCAGAGTTCAGAGGACACGTCATACCCAGACATAGGGTTAATGCTAACAGCACCAAACAACCATTTGTGTTCCTTTATCCAGTCTCCCACTTCTTTATAGGGTGCTGTAAAACATGGAATTGTGAGCAGCAGCTTTCTTCCTAAATAGTACTGTTTATCATAACATAGCAACATTTTCAAATGACTTAATTCAATTCAAGGTCGAGGTATAGGGGTTGCTATCAGACAAAAGATAGGCTTTTGCAGTGTCATGTGAAATAAAAACATTTTTCAATCAATCTCGTAAATATTTTATAAAGTAGCTCCTTGTTCAAACTCAGTAAAAGATAACAATATTAAAAATATGTCCATTAATGTCACAAGACTAGCTTTTCTTGAACATGTTCCTGAGACAGAGTAATGTATTTGTCAAATATTATTCTGTGATTTTTTTTTCAGCTTCTTTTATTCATCTATTATCAAAAGGTAAAAGTCATTTAACATTTATGCCATTTGACCCAAATAGCTGTCTGGCTAAGTTCACTTTTACTGGCAAGATATTGCTTTAGTAGCGCCTGCCCTTTGTTCCGAATTGATGTCAAAAAGCAGTTTTTGATGGAATTCTTGCACATTCATTTGACCTGAAAGATAAGTAGTTGACAGCTCAGTCTGCCTGAGCTGAAATGCTGCTCCTAGAGTCTCAGAAGATTTTACACATTTTTTGACCTTTCAGGGAACTACAGTTTTAGTTAAAATTGGTCATGTGTGCCACTTTTGGATATGTTTTGAACCTAAGAGTTTCACAACAAATGGTAATAGACATATAGAAAAGTAAAAGACATGATGGTCCATATTTATTAAAATTTATTACTTGACATTACACTGAATGGTCTGTTGTACTTGTCAATTTCCCAAACTCAGTTCTGGAATTTTTATTTAATATCTTTATTTTCTGTTTCACTTGCTTTTTAATTTTAAAGATTCCTGTTCCTTAAAATGTATCTCCTTATTTTTAGAAAAAGCCTTTTTTAAATTGGTTGTGGAAGACATCTTTACATTATTGTAGAATAATACATGTGGTGGAATTACGTTGTTGGTTTCTACAAGTGTCATTGCATTAGTTGGTTTATCCTGCACAGTACACCAATTTCTTTAATGAAGGAACTTTAATTCTTACTTAGGTATGAGAAGCACAATGTTGGGCATCTTGATAGTGTAGTGGTTAATGCTGTTGATTCATGGATATAGAATCTTGCACCTAGTTGTGGTCGGAGTGGAGTTTTCTTGTACTCCCCATGCTTGCATGTGTTTTTCTCCAGATCCTGTGGTTTTTGTCAAACAACCCAAAGGCTTTGCCAGTTACACCAATTGGGGATTCCAGATTAGTCATTTGTGATTGTGTGTGTAAGTAGTCCCTGCAATGGATTGGTACAGGTCCGGGGCCCTTTCATACTCTTGAAGATAGACATTGCCTCCTGGGATCTTGAATTTAGTTACTGTGTTATAATAGTAACAAAAACAATGAAGGATTGATCTGAGCTGTTGCTAAATTCACATTCACTGGTTTAAACTTGGTGATTAAGAGTGAAATCTCAGTTTGCACATGTGTAAATTTCATTTAAGCACTTCAAATGTAAGAACTCTCCTCCATTTTCATAGAGCCAACACAGTTCCTTAGTGGTTAGCTCTGCTGTTCTACTGACCTAATGTTCTGGATTTGAATCTTGGATCCCTGGCTCTGTAAAGTTTGCAGCTCTTCATGTGTGGATTTTTCTCCCTACACCAGTTTCGTTCTTATTATTAAACATTAGAAGTAAAACCGTATACCCATTCAAAATAAAAATCACAAATGTGATATGCAGGGTTACAGTTCTTAAAATAACAATTAAAAAAGTATGCATAGTGTAACATTTACCTGCGTTTGGTGAATTATTTAGCCGGTTTGAAAGTTGGAGCATTTTAAAATTTTCTAGCCACTTCACCAAATAATTCTAATTTGCTCATTTTGCTCTTTGGAATTTATATTTTCGAAACTAATTTTCAATATTACACTGTAGAAGTTACAGTGGAAAGTGAAAAAAATAGCACCTTGCAGGTGTCACACCACAAAAATGCATATACAAAAACTAGACAAAAAAACTTTGAATTAGAATTTTGCTTGTATTGAGCAAAATAATCTGCCAAAGGTCTATTCAAAATTCCTATGAAGTTAGTAGTCGGATTGGGAGGGGGGGTCATAAGGACATGGAAAGTGGCGTGTGGCACTCCCAATATCATTGCTAAAGGATGAAGGTCCAAGTCTTTAGAGTCCCGGTGCTCCATGTTTTGCTATATGATTGTGAGACATGGACGCTGTCCAGTGACCTGAAATGAAGACTGGACTCCTTTGGTACTGTGTCTCTTTGGAGAATCTTTGGGTACCACTGGTTTGACTTTGTGTTGAACAAGAGGTGGCTCTTGGAGTCCCAACTGAGGCACATTACCTGTATTGTGAGGGATCGTCAGTTATGGTACTATGGCAATGTGGCGCGATTCGGCAAGGTTGATCCTGCTCACAGGATCCTCATTGTTGAGGACCCAAATGGCTGGCTGTGGCAGATAGTAATTTCTGGGGGGTGGGACTGGATTGCATGTCTGCCTAGAGGTTGCCAACCAGGATCCCGAGCTGCTTCGTCATGTGATGGGTGTGGCAATGCACTGTACCAATGCATGCTCCCCAACCTGACCTGAAACTAAATAATCAAAAATACAAATTTTTGGATAAGTCAATAATTCCTACAAAAAGGAAAAATAGATTTAATATCATGATATACTTTTCACTTGGCTTAGATAAAATTTTTTGCATTGTGTAATTGAGGTAGGATAATTATCTAAGTGTGTTAAGAATATAATCACACACACAAGGTGATACAATGAGATTCATTTAGTACATAGAGTGTTGACATCACAACATAGTTATTACCTGGCTGAATCAGCCATCATCACTACAGACTGACACTCCTCCATGCAATCAGCCCATTTGAGGCACCACTACAGGCATGATCTTGAACTTGAACTCAAGCTATGAACTTTATTGCCAGACAACATAGTTGCAAGGAATGCATAGCAGTGCTCACAAGTGAGAGGCAGTTGTGCCAGGAAAAGACATGACTGCAGCACTGCTTCAAGAAGAACATTGCATTTGGTCCAAGTGGATATTTCTGGAGTGACAGTGGCTCTGATGTGTGCCACTTTGACCATTTGGTAAGTCACAGTCTCCCTTCTGATGTGTTGGTCCTGATGTGCTTCCATACATCTGTGCTGTTAAGAACCACATCTCCATCGGCTGCCAAAAATGATGCACTGTGGACACCATCCACCCAAATTGTTGCAATTTGATGGAAGGGCCATTCTGCTTTGTGAAGACCCACTATATGACCCTGCTCAAACTCTTGTAATTGCACAAACTTTGCATGATAACATTTATCAGGCATGAAGAACACTTTAAAGACTACTGTATGACACATAGAAACACAAACAACTGTTTTATAACACTGTGAGTGCCACCTATTGATGGAAGTGATATAACCTTCACTATAGTATATGTATTGTTATGGGGTATTCCACTGATCTTGGGACTTCGATCATATCATCATGTGCCTTGTATCTTAATATACCACATTGCATTAAAGTCAAAGCCAGTTCCAGTTTTATACAACCAGTCTTTGCTTAAAAATAAATCCTTCCTTGTAAGTCTCATGACAGAAGCCATCTTGATTTACTAATATTAAATCTTATTGTTCAGGACTAAGAGATTGAGTTAGAATGAGACCTTGGAAGATCAAAAGAGATTCTGAAGGGAAAGTTTAGCTTTGGAGAAGTCTGATGTCAAAATAAAATAAGGGAGACATATTATAATGAAATAGTTGTGATTACATCTAGACTGCAATTTGACTAACATGGAATTAAAGAACTACTGTGTATTTTATTATAAAGCTTTTTCTTTTTAAACTAAGTGGCACTTAAATAGGCAACTACAAGAACTTGTGAATACCTCAAAAGAAACATGTTTGCATTCCAAAACTTTTTAAATGGAGAATAAGTTGGGTCTTTGTTCTCAGTATCTATGTCAGTAAAACTTTCAACAAGGCTTATTGCTGTGTTAAACTAATTTATATGTGGTTTTATACATTATACTGTATATGTGTGATTAATTCACTATATGTATTATTTATAAAGAAACCAAATCACAAAACCATTTTTTTGAAACAGCAATAGCAATATAGGGGTTATGGTAAGCCAGAAGCTCTGCTGTCAGAATTGGCCACAAGAGAGGAATTAGCACTGGACAAAATACCAGTCCACTGCTGGGTACACTCCGATAAATTAACCAGTCAGAAAGGTTCAGTTTAGGCTGGACGTCCCATAAAATTAATTCTTTAGAAATGTCAAAAAATCTATGTTAAGCATTTGTGATTTGGCAGAATCATGAGTCAAGACACCAAGGAATATCCACCATCCAGATAGTTACAGTGTGATTATGAACTCTGGAAATTAAAATCAGAAATTGCGAGTTTACCTTACACCAAGACTTTCCATAAAATATATTAATTTATTTATTATTTCAAATCTTAAAGAGAATTACATTATTTGTTAAGTCATTACGTAATTACAAAACAAATTTATTTTATACAGAACCTTTAACAGTTGTCCTGCGGTGGGTTGGCACCCTGCCCAGGATTGGTTCCTGCCTTGTGCCCTGTGTTGGCTGGGATTGGCTCCAGCAGACCCCCGTGACCCTGTGTTTGGATTCAGCGGGTTGGAAAATGGATGGATGGACCTTTAACAGTGGATAGTCAACTGCTGCAGAGCTTCAATTATCTTTTAAGTGTTACTTAAAGAAATCTGGAAATCATTTCCCTATATCGACAAATCAGGTAGAGATAGTTTTAATTGATTGGATAACACTTTAATTTAGGTACTGCAAAAATGCATCTATTACTCATGTACAGCTGAACAATGAGACCTTAAAAAAAGTTTCTTTTAGTCTTAGCAACACTGACAATGTGGTTATAAAGTGGTTATTCCTCTCTGTGCAGTATAGCGTATTAAGCCTTTGATGCGCTGGTAAATTTACTTCTGATTATGAAAGATTCACATGTGTTATACTGAAGTATGCAATATGAAGAGAATCGTGCCTCATTTAAGCCACCTCTGACTATTTCAAAGTGAAGGTATTTTGGCAGGCTGCATTGCAGAGATGAATACCCTTTTTTACAGTGGCTTTGTAAATGTAATTAAAAGCAAAAGAAGCCTTTGTTAAGGTCTTGTCACAAAAGAGTATATGAGCAATAGCTGCATTCTTGCAGTACCTAAACTAAAGTGCTACCAAAGTTTATAGTAAAACAGCCAAGTTGACTAAATATTTATAATAATTTAATGATAACTGTGAAAGATGGAAAGATGTCCTAATGGAGAGGAAATCTATGATATAATAAAATGTGTGTGTGTCTGGTCCCTGTGAGCAATCTGATTGGTTAGTTTGGCTTTGGTGTCACAATCGAAAGAGGATGCACCAGAGTAAGACACACAAAGAGGAGTGAAGGCATAGGAGGCATGTTGAGAGTCGCCTTCAAAGATAGAAAGTATAAAAGTGAACAGGAGGTGACCAAGACTCTTCAAAATGACAGAGTCTGAGAAGCAGGCTTCATGGTTATGGGCTCCTTCTATGCACCAGTCAAGAGAGGTTCAGACACTTGAGAATACCGAGAAAAGGCCGTGAAAGTACATGTAGGGCAAGATATATCAAATATTTTTAAATATATTCTACTACCTAACATGGCTAGTATCTTAAAATGATACAGATATCTTACAGTACATTTTTAAATATCCTATATTTTTAAATAACTTTAAGGTATCTGCAAATATTTCAAGATATATTTAAATTCATTTACTTATATCTTATGATATATCTAGCTATTCTTTAAGTGGCTTTCCTAAAAGTGTAATAAAATGTACATTACTCGCACATGCTTAAAATAAATAGAAAGCAGATCGAAACCTTATGACCTCCTTATCTCAGGAGAAAGACATGTATTTTTTTAGTATTATTTAACATCTAGTGCTTCTGAACTTATTAAGCTGTTGTGAAATTTTACTGTCATTGAAACAGCCATAGGGCGGCACGGTGGCGCAGTGGTAGTGCTGCTGCCTCGCAGTTAGGAGACCTGGGTTCACTTCCCGGGTCCTCCCTGCGTGGAGTTTGCATGTTCTCCCCGTGTCTGTGTGGGTTTCCTCCCACAGTCCAAAGACATGCATGTTAGGTGGATTGACTTTCTACATTGGCCCTAGTGTGTGCTTGGTGTGTGGGTGTGCTTGTGTGTGTCCTGCGGTGAGTTGGCACCCTGCCTGGGATTGGTTCCTGCCTTGTGCCCTGTGCTGGCTGGGATTGGCTCCAGCAGACCCCTGTGACCCTGTGTTCGGATTCAGCGGGTTGGAAAATGGATGGATGGATGAATGAAACAGCCATTTGGAAAAGTCCCATTGTTAAATAAAAACAATCTTTAAAACTAAGGGCATTTTGCAATAAAAAGTGAAACATTTGAAGGTAAGGTAACTACTTTATTGAACCAAAATAAAATGATTACATTGTATTTATTATATTACTTTTATTTAATTCTGTGCATTTTTCACAATTTAATGACTATTTTTTCCCGTTATTTATTTATTTCATAATTGCCATTTTATTTACTGTATTTCATTTTGGTTCCATAATTTCTTACCTATGCTATTTGTATATTAGATTAGATTAGATGGCAAAACACATGGGTATGACACTTCAAAAACCTTGGTGCCCACGTTAGATTTACGGCAAGAGTTGTCCTCTATGTGGCTTTTAAATCCTCTCCCTTCCTTCCAGGGAATTGTTTTTTTTTCCACACAAATTCTAAAGACCTGCTGTCAGATCAATTGCTGACTTTTAAGCTGACCTCAGAGTGAATGAGTGGATGTCTGTGTGCACAGGCATGAACTTGCATCCTGGCCAGGGCTGGCCCTTGTCATGTGGCCTTTGCTACAGTGATATGCTCCAGCTCCCTTTTGACTTGTTATTGGAAAGGCTGGATGCAAGGAGAATGATCTATTGGTATAGTATATGATCCAAACTGCCATCATAATTTCAGAAGTCTAAATTACAAGACTTTGGGCTTTCTTTGTTTCTTTTTCCATTTTTCAGATTTTTTAATTGTTTTAATCTTAACCTAATTAACAGCCATAGCTATTCACTGTGTCAAGGTATGGGGCTATTTGGACACACTTTACAATTTTCTGGAAATGAATGCATGACATGCAGGATACAGACTTCCAACGCAAGTGCGTTGAGTGGCGCAAACACATGGAACATAAATGCAATAAAAATACAAAAGGGTACGCAGAATTTAAAAAAACAATATTAAATGCTATTTAAAAGGTAATAGTATAGCTCATCTGGGTGTGTTTTTTCTCATTAATTTATTTAGATTTTTTTTCTCTGAGTGTACAAAATAAAACAATGAATGTCTAATAGTAAGTAATTCATAAGTAATTTTAACAGCATATCAAATGCCATACTTCAGAGAGAGGAATAAACACTTTACTGATGCTTTGTAAGTGTCATTAACATCAAAAGAAGCCTTTGTTATGTTCTTGAGAGTAAATGAGTAATAAATGCATTATTGCAGTACCTAAAGTGTTGCCATGTTTCTTTTTCTCAAATCAGAGTATGTTAAAATTTTAAAGTTTTGCCACCCAGACTCATCTGATTTCAAGTTCTCTAATTATTAAAAGATTTGCTGTACTGTATACGCTCTCAAATAAACTGATAAAATCAATACATATAAAACAGACCAGCAACAACGCAGTTTCCAAAGTGCTCATACTGTATGCTTCAGTAGCACCTTTCTTTAGTCCAATATTTCTCATAAATCCAAAGTAGTTACCACTTTACGAAATTTCTGTCAATAAGAAACTGACGGCAAACAATATTCATTTAAGTTTGTGAAAAATATAAAAAGGCTAACCTTTATTCACTAAATAAAGTGAATAACTCAGATAATACTTACTTAACCTTAACTATTCAAATAAAACTGTTTTAAGTAAACAGGTGATATTAAAGTAAATTAACAATTCAGCTTATGCTATTTAGGTATGACAAATGTGCTCCAGGGTGGCACGGTGGTGCAGTGGGTAGCGCTGCTGCCTCGCAGTTGGGAGACCTGGGGACCTGGGTTCGCTTCCCGGGTCCTCCCTGTGTGGAGTTTGCATGTTCTCCTCGTGTCTGCGTGGGTTTCCTCTGGGCGCTCCGGTTTCTTCCCACAGTCCAAAGACATGCGGATTGGCGATTCTAAATTGGCCCTGGTGTGTGATTGGTGTTTGCGTGTGTCCTGCGGTGGGTTAGCACCCTGCCCAGGATTGGTTCCTGCCTTGTGCCCTGGGATTGGCTCCAGCAGACCCCCGTGACCCTGTGTTCGGATTCAGCGGGTTGGAAAATGGATGGATGGAAATGTGCTCCAATGACATTTAAAGACTTAAAGTATAAACTACCGTAATTAAAGTTGTACATAAATGATTCTAAAAGTATACCAGTGTTTTGCAAGATGCTGCAAAAGGTGGTAGACTTTAAACCACAGGGCTGCTGAATCAATTTCTGCATTCCACTCATCCTGAGCCCCCCCAAACGTGTAAACAATTGTACTTGCTGCCTAGATCTTTAAGTCATTTTGCATGAAGTCATCAGCAAAATAGACAAAAATAATAAGGGGACAGCATGGTATTAAAATGGTAATAACCGTTCACGCATGTTAGGAATGGTGTTTAAGCAAGATAAATGAAGAAGAAAACTAAACCAAGAAACAAGAAGTACCAGGGCAAAAGAGGACACTCTGAAAGGGTCCCTTCCCTCTAATCACTTCTCAGAAAAGATTAAACATTTACAGAACCTGATAAAACAATATACATATCATAAACTGATTTATTTGATTGTACATAAAAATTCCATTATCGAAACAAATGACTTATCTAAAATGGTGAACAAAAATCAATCCAGCAAGGCGATGTGCTGGATTAGAATTTTTGGACCCTACAGTAAACATTAGATATGAATATATTTAAAGACTGGATTTCTTCCACCACTCAGATGGTGTAAAATTATATACAGTCACAGAAAGCCAAGGAAAACCCCAAAGGAAGCAGACGACAATAAAAGCCCTGACTGAGCTGAGAATCTGCAGCTCACTTTCTCATGCCAAAGTAGGAGAAGAAGGAGGAACTTCACCTAGCAGTCGATGTAACTGCTTTGAGAAATATGACTACTATGACAGACAGAGTATATTAAGGACTTTTTATAGAGCTGATGAAAACCCTTAGTAAAGTCTAAAACTCAAGTAATCCAGAGATGCTAAAATGGAGCGTGAAAATATTTATTTATAAGAGGCTAAGACTCTGAAAATGTTAGCAAGACATATTTCCTGTAATCTGTGGTTGTTTTCATCTGTTTGTTTTTGTAAATATATCTTAATACTTAATTTCAATTTCTGGATGTAAAATCCATTTTATCAGCCCCTGTGGTCACTGTATATAAAATACATAAACAGATATATATAGATTCATTTATATAAAGTAGATCTTTATACTGCATATAAAACTCAGGAAATAAGAGATATGAGTAGAATTTTTGACAAGTGTTGAATATTGCATGATAAGCTTAAATAGTTCAAATATATATTCAGGCATATGTAGCCTATTTTTTAATTAGAGATCATAAAGTCCTAAGGTCCTAATTAAGGCTAAGGCCATCAGATCTTCAAAGAAATATCTATTTGATCCAATTTTTGACAATACATAGAATACCAGAAAACAAATTTATAAAGGAAAACTTACAATAGTTTTTTAACAATATCTTTAAATAGGGTCATTGGTGTAGGATGAGGGTCTCCAGAAGGTGAAAGTTATTTTAGTTTTTGGGAAAAAAGCTACACAGTGTTAGTTGCCAGGATTACAAATTAAATTTACGTTTAAAGCTTTGTTTAAGTTATTGATAATAGGTAGACTGAATAGCAGGCACACAACAAGAAACAAACATGGCAAGTGATAATTTGGATCAAGGCCTTGTAAAAATTTCATCATACAAGTACACAATTTTTCAAAAGGAATGTCCCTCAAAGTCTACAGATGTAGCAGCATGTGTAAATTGTTTAAATCCAGGCAATTAAAAATATCTTTGTACTAGAAAACCATTTTTCAACAGAAATATCCCCCAAAGTCTACAGATGGAGCAGCATCTGTAAATTGTTGCAAATTCACTACAGAAGAGAGAATGCCTTCATGAAAAAATTTAAAGATTTCCTAATGAAGCAGTATCTTCCACCAAGAAAGTAATCTAAACTTGCATTTGTCATAATGTCGTTGAAAAGAAAAAAAAATCTGTTTACTAAATGAATATTGTCCATCCAATTTTGTACCGGCATACAAAATTAAGAACCCGACTCAAGGTTCAAAGCATGCTAATGTGAAAAGCCAAACACAAATCCAAAAGCCTCATATTAAAGCCCTGAAACTTTGGTAGCTTCAAAAATCCATAATCTGGCTCCTAAATGGTTAAGGCCCATCATTAAACCATCCTTGGGTTTCCCATAAGAGAAAAGATATGTTTTAGTTGTTTTTTAATTATATATGGCCTCTCTCATTAATGCACCTCTCTACTTCTCTGACCACTGTATTCTCTTTCCTTTTATTATAGCTCACTTCCTCATTTGCTCCTAATCTCCTGTATCTTATCTCTTTGTCATCTTCTGTTCCCTATTCTCTTGTTTCTAGTTAACACCTATACAGTATTTCAGACGTCAGCATGGTCTCCGCACTGCCATTTTTACCCAGCTCTCATTGGTTTCCTTTCTATTGCAGGTCTGCAAAGACTACTGTAATTTCTCCTTCCCTTAGTTGACCAATTGTCAGGGCCACTTTCTATAGCCTGTTGATATTTTTTCAGATTCCACTTGTTCTGCTAAACCATATTTTACATACTGTGTAAAACATATCTTTAAATCAACTAAATACAAAATATTGTTACAATTCGCCAGAGTTTATGGCAGCTGCACTGGGTGCTAGGTGGGAAGCAACACTTGACAAACTAGTAGTCCATCAGAGGGTACACATGCACACAAACAATGTGGACAATTTAGGGTCACCAATTAACATGCATATGCTTGGGGACATGGGTTGTAAATGCAAGACATGCAAGACAGACATACAAACTCAAATTAGACAGTGACTTGCCATGGAATTCCAACCCAAGTTATTGGAACCATAAGGCAGTAGTACTAAACACTACACCTCTGTGCTTGTGTAAAGCACGCTGTAGTCAACATCAAATAAAACTTCTTGCCACTGATAAAATTTAAACTTTTCTCTTTTCCATCTTTTACCTCCCTTTTCCGTTTTGCCCCTTAGTGCAGATGACTCTGTGAAATTCTAAAAGAAAGTGACAAAAATTTCTCATCAAGCAACCACCTGAATCTCTGAGTGTGCTTCTTAGTTATGTTTTTCCAGACCTATGCCAGAACATGTCTGAGTTGTCCTCCATTAAAACTCATGATGATTTGGCTAATGCTCTTAAGTAAGTAAGTGGTTTTCTAGATCTTATTTCCTCACCTATTTAGTTTCTTTGCTTGAAATGAAAATTAATTTACAATAATTGCCAGCAGTTTACTGCTGTAAATTTTACAGAGCCAAGTTTTTCCTCAGAAAAAGAACATCTATAAGAAGGACATATTAAATGCTTGTGATGCAGCAAGCATACATAATTGACATCTGATCAAATTAAGCACCAGAGGAACAATTTATTTCTTAATAAATTACAAAAACATGCTTCAGAAGCTCTTCTTGATACTGCAATCCAAGAGGAGCAACATGGTTTCTGTCCCATCTATGGAAATGTAGACCCACTCTTTATACTTGTACAGGTATTTGAGGAGTTATGGGAATTTGCAATCCTGTCTATTTGTGTTTTGCAGACTAACAAAAAAATTATAACCATGTATCATATGGTATCTTCCAGGTTTTTCATAGGTATGGGGTACCTGGCACCATTTCTGAAGCTGATTCAATTCATTCTAAGGTTTTGGCTAAGATTTTCAGCTGAATGCCCTTCCTGACACTAACCCTTTCTATTTATCTGAGCTTGGGACTGGCAGCATGTTGGGTTGGTTTCCTCTCCACATTAATCATGGAATAAAAGGCTAATCCCCCCGTGCATACTTTTTGCTGATGACATTGTGTTGTGTAGTACCAAAAAGAGGGAGTGGAGAGGAAGTTGGAAGAATGGAGAAGGGCTTTGGAAGATAGAGGGTTGAAGATAAACAAGAAGACAGAATATATGAGATTTAATGATGATCAGGATACAGAGGTTAGCCAGCAGGGAGAGCTATTGAAAGAGAGGATACATTTAAATATCTTAGGATCAGTGTTAGTCCAAGATGGAGAGTTAGATGCAGAGATAACCCATAGAGTGTAGTTTGGATGGAAAAATGGGAAGAAGGTATCAGTAGTATTGTGTTATTGAAGAACTGAGACAAAGTTTAAAGATTAGTTTTTTAGGACAGTGGTAAGACCAGCAATGATTCATTGATCTGAGACATGGCCAGGAAAGGGAGTGCAAGAGAAAAAGTTAGATGTGGCAGAAATGAGAATGTTGAGATGGGTGTGAAGAGTTGCAAAAAAGGTCAAAATAAGAAATGAGATGATCAGAGGTACAACAAAAGTGGGAGAGATATCTAAGAAAGTATAGAAAAGATTTTGTTGAAATGGTATGGACATGTGACAAAGGCACAGAAAGAGTGGGCAAAAGAGTGATGTGAATGGAAGTACAGTGGAAAAGAAAGCAAGGAACATTCAGACTTTGATATGTTTAAAATAGAGATTTTCAAACATGATCTCTCCATGGAATTGTCCTAGATCTCTCTTTTCAAACCCTATACACATCCAATTTAAAACTTTATCCTAAAGGATGCTATATGAAGGTTTGTTCAGACAACTTTGCCATCATGGAACATATAAATTATGGACGGGTGTAAGAATATAGAGCCCTGGTGATACATAGTTAAGTACTACACGCTAAGATTTTTTGTGGTGGGCCTCAGGACTAGCAATGTTTTCAAAACTCTGGTGTCCATCTAAGGAGTATAAGGCAAGGTGGTCTTTATTTAAGAACTTGGAGGTGCAATTAGACAGAAATCTGCAGAATTTTTTTGTCCAGTAGCGTGAAAATAAGAGATGCCAACAAAGTTGACAACTTAATCAGGGAAGCTGTTACTGTTCTTAGCTCTAGCTTGGACTCTCTAGAGGCAAAGGATGTTGGCTAAACCGCTGGCTCTCACATCCTTCACATTACATTTTGGTTAACTTGGGAGTACCTTCAGCACAAAGCTAATTCTACCAGGTACTCCAGGGAGCACTGCTGGAGGTTTCTTTTATAAGCTGTCATCAAGACTATATTTTTGGCCAATATGTTCATTTTATTTAGATCATGGGCATTTTTCTTTATGTTACTGTACAGACATTAAATATATTTTGTACAGTTTTTGTGTACTGTATATTTCAATTGTTAGCTTAGGATCAGCAAGGTATCTATCAAGTTAGGCATGGAGTCAATATCAGTTGGTTAAATTATTTTTATTTTGACATGCTGTGATAAATTGTAATTGATTATTTTGACTTTATTTACTGCCTGCTGCACTCTTTTTAACCTGGACCAGTGTGGCACTTATTTCAACATGTGATTTCTGTGTTGGCAATATAGAACAATAGTGCAAGTTTTCAACAATTTGCAGAGCGTTTTAGGTGAACAACTCATCCTCAATTAGACAAGGCAAATTGATAAGCTCCCTAAACAGGCCACAGAAGAAAACACTAAAGGTGAGAGAAAATATTAATCAGTCACTCAAACACTGTTTATTACAGCTCAGTTCACAAAGTACACCATCACAAGGTGCTTTACACAGCATGGTCTAGACAAAAAGCAATAAAGACGGGGCAAAGATCTTCTGAGTCAGTGATAACTTAAAGAAAGATGTTCAAAGGAGAGGCAGTTGAATGAGTCTTAAATAGTTAATGATATGTGTGTGAACTTCAGGGTGATGCAATGGATGACTCTAAAACTAATGACAGAATAAGGAAAAAAAAAAAATATATATATATATATATATATAGATACAGTTTCAACGTAAACCTTCAAATACAGTGTGTATAGATAGCAAATGTAGAATTTTGTTGTATGTTGTGCAAAAGACAACACTGGAAGAAAAAGTATCATGATTCAGTATTTGCATTTGTATTCAGGAGTTACAAAAAACAGTTTCAGGTCTGTAAATATCATACATTGTAAAATAATGTGAAAAAACAAAAGTCTGTATATATGACCAATATTTAAATGGATTAACATACAGAATGTAAACAATGGCAACCGGAGACTTACACACAAGTGCCTTTTACCCATTAAGTCTGCAGTGACCAGACCAGATGGAAAGGTTAAATTGAAAGAGTCTGCTGTTTCCATAGCCTGCTAGTTCACATGTTCAGTGTGTGTTATATTTTTAGTTAACTTGTTAAACTTGTGTAACACTTATTAAAAGGGCTGTCACTTTCTCTAAGCAATTCTAGACTGTTCATTAAAATTGGAAGACCCTCATGATAGACTGTACATACACTCCAAAGTATAAGAGACTGATAAATACAAAATAGGGGAAACAAACAAATTCGTTACATACCATTATAGTACCTATTCTATCTTAGATTTTGTTGAACATGTGATTACATTTTTGTGATTTCAGATGTGTTTTGCTTGATAAATACAGCTAAGGCTTTTTGTATGAACCCAAAAATATCTTTAATACCAGCTCACATTATTTTTTGTTCCATTTTCTGTAATAAATACATCTAACAAATGAGTATCTATAGAACAGAGTAAAAGTTATTACGTACTGTTAAGAATGTAATCAGAGAAACGGGCTGTCTATTATAAATAATAATTGTAGTCATCATTAGATTCCTAGTTCAATATGTGTTACTAATAGGTATGTTATTTATTTACTTGTAAAATAAAAATAGATAAAAAAAAATCCAGTGTTCTAGAAGCAGTAGGTGAGAGTGTTAAATGCTGTCTAATTTCTTGTAAACACTTTATATGACCTTTCAACAGTAGATTTCTGTGTATAGATACAGGCTGCCTGTGGTGCAGAATGAAAAAAAGTTGCAATTTATAGTTAATAAAAATATCTACCTATAAGGCTCATTTTATCACCAGCTGACTTCAATTCCAATCCAGATTAATGAACAGTACAGCATGTGACTAAATTATATTTACAAAATTTTAAGGTTATGTTAGTTTACAGCCTAAGTGAGATGTTATTTCCTGCAACCTTTTGTTACAGAAGTTGGTTTCTTACACATTATTATTATATAAGTACACATATCTTCAGTAAAGCTATTTTGTAATATAAGCATTATAACATAGTAGTTTTCAACTAGCAATAATTGCATATGGGCCCTGAAATGGATATAGAATAAGTGTGGCTCCTGTCAAACAAAATGTTAACCCCTCTGAATAGAGGAGACTAAATTAGAAATGATTTTTATCTTGATTAATGATGATTAGAAATTAATTTTTTGAATAACTTTTTTTGTTTTTTATTACACTGAAAGTCAAATTTCTGCAAATAAATTTGGGAATAGGTTTACATATACAAATTTAGAGAAAAGGATTCATGTAGCTATTAAGTAATTTTTCTTAATGCATAATGTAGGTAATAACAGGATGGCAACAAGGCGAAAAAAAAGAAAAACTGTAATCTTCTGTGGTCCTAGGCAGAGACAAGCATAATCAGTTCAGTGGTCTTAGTGCCAATGGGCATTGTATAGTGTTGTCACCATCATCATTGTCTTCATCATCATTCATGGTCATTCCAAATATGTATGATACCCATCAAAGTTATTTATGTAAACTTAGGTGACTGAGAACTCCAGTCTTTGAGCCACATATCTTGGAATGGTGAATGCAAGAGGTTCAATTTAGTAACAGTTTCCATAAACTTGAATTCTTCCTCATAACTTGCGTTTGCTGTCGTTTGTCTGCCTCATCAGAGAGGCTGCTGGCCTTAAGGTGAACTGCCACTTAACACTAGACTTCCTGAAGCCTATGAAAAAACTTGTAATCCTGGCCCACCTTAAATCCTTTCACACCTCTCCATCAGCGTCTTTTGTTTTGTAAATATGTCGATCATCACAAGTAGCAAGCAGCCTGCTGTCCCATCCCCCACCTTGACGGAGCTCAGTTGGGCAAAATGCTCTCCCAGCTGAAGCCAAGGCTCCTTATCTGCGTGTGATGTGCCTGGAGTTGTATAGGGTAAATAATACAATACATCATTATTTGGAATACAGTGATCCCTCGCCTATAATGGAAATTATGTTCCAGACCCATCAGCGATAGGTGAAAATCCGTGATATAGAAAGACCACATAAATAAACATTTTGTTTATAGTTTAAGCCTTAAAATACCCCTCCCACATGCTTTAAACACATGTAAACTTATTAAAACACACTTTGTAAACACATATGATATGTGGATATCAGGCTAAGGATATGAGTAACATCTCTCTATTATAAAAAAAATCTTCACAGGGAGACCAGGGAGATGAGGCGTGATCTTCTCAATTTGAAATTGACATCCCGTGAGGGATATTTTAACGTCACGCAAGACAAGGCAGTGAGACAGAAGGACAGCTGCTGTACAGGCTTTTAAATGATCAACGCACAGATCGATGTGCAGAACAGGTATCTTGGCAGAAGCAGCACAAAGCCAGTAGCTGATCCGTCCACTTGTGCTTAGCGTGCGTTCAGCTTCCCCCTTCACAACGCGAGCGGGAGAGATGAGAAGTTGCAGGAGCGAAGCGCGCCTCCAGTGGGATTGAGCGAAGCGATCGAGACCAAATCATCTCAGATAGACACTTTGATGACACGCAAAACTAGACATTACAACCTTAGGAAGCAAAACCCGTGAGATGGTGCCTTTTTCAAGTCACGCCCTACTTACAAACAATTTAAAACAAGTTCACTGACATCTAAACTCACAGTTGATGGAATGCTTTTGGCAGACAAACTTCAGGTGCTCCCAGCTCTTAAAACAACGACAAGCAGAGCGCACAGCTTGTCAGCACTTCTCCTTAGCGTGCGTTCAGCCCTCACATCCCCCCCACCCCCCTTCAGAACGCTAGTGGCAGAGATGCGAAGTGGAAAAAGGACAGCTGCTGTACAGGCTTTTAAGTGGTTGACGCAAAGCACGACAAGCACAACACACAGCTGGCCAGCAGCAAGACAGCAGCTGAACTGATCACATCTCTTTAGTGTGCGTTCAGACCTCCCCTTCACAACGCGAGCAGTCCTGCGAGAAAGAGATTTAACCACACCTGGAGCAAGAAATAAAGGACAAATATTATTTTTACAAAAGTTTTAAAGTAAAAATGAAAATAATGCATATGTAACAATTTCCATGAAAATAACAATCTCTTTAAATTCTTTATCTGGTAAACCAAACCTGGGGGTGGGTGAGCGAAGCAAGTAGGGGGCAGAGCCCCCTAGTAATAATAATAATAATAATAAATCCACAATGTAGCGGGGGTGCGATAGCTGAAACGCGATATAGAGGGGGATCACTGTGCATGCATTTCATGTGTGATCCATGTCTACAAAGATCTGGATAAGTGTAGGATGAAAGGAAATGCAAGGCAAAAAATGCTAAACACATACCTAAAGCAGAAACAGTTCCCAAAAATGTACATTTTAACTCTAACCTTGCAAACGTATAATAGCATAAGTTTTAAAAAGGAAACATTAATTTGATTTGTTTGGAGCAAGCCCCACAACAACTTTAATTATTTTTAGTCTGAATTAGCAGGTCTGGTCCTTGATTGATGACAGGTTTGCTGTTTTAGTAGAAGACGCAATTTCAGAATAAAACTGTCACATAGTATGATAGTAAGATGTCACCTATTAATAATAAGCTGCATATTGAATGCATAGAACCAGAGCTGCGTGCTATTATAAAGCAGATTATGAAAAAATTAATACCAAGTTTGAGTGTAACAAGAGTTAATTGTCAATGTAATAAACAATAGCGCCCTGCGGTGGGCTGGTGTCCTGCCCGGGGTTTGTTTCCTGCCTTGCGCCGGGATTGTTGGCTGGGATTGGCTCCAGCAGACCCCCGTGACCCTGTAGTTAGGATATAGCGGGTTGGATAATGGATGGATGGACGAACAATAGCAAAGTTATGTCACATACTGTATGTATACAATGGTTTACTTTAAAACAAATGTTTATAATAAAATTTTTATATTAATATTTAGTGTAAAGAATGTTTACATATTTTTCTTTAGAAACAGCTATATTCATAAAAAAGAATTAAACATGCAATACCCTGTCTAGTAATAAATATTAACAATGTTTAATGTATTTCTCTTCTTTAAGTCTAAGTAAAAATATGTACAGCAACTGAAACTTGATAATAAGCTTCACCAACTGGTGTTGGCATCTTTATACATGCTTGAACATGCCGTCTCAATTCATTAACAGATTTCTTCAGCCTGCCAATGTTTGTAATTAGTTGCAGCTCACAGAGTGAGCATTTATCACTGTGAGTGGAACTACCTGCCAGTGCTATTTAGGCGATGTAAGACTTCAGTCCAGGCTGATTATATGAACTCAGGCTTTTTTTTCCAGTTGCAATTTCTATGGAATAACACCAGCTCCATCTGTCCAGCTCTCAAATGATTGTGTGTATAACATACAAAGGTGGTTAAGAAAAGCATTTCAGAAAATGTAAAGTTTTGTAATAATAACTTTTCTCAGCCTGTCATCCAGTGTTTGCCAAATATTATAATATTTGTTTTGTTTTCTTCTTTATGTATTGTTTCACATTTTAGTACTATATGGTTATCAAGCTTTCATCATTTCTTATTTGTTGTAGTAACAGATTAAAAGCTCCCTGTATCACTTGATCATTACTTAAAAAAACACTTCTGCCTCAGCCATCACACAACTGTTCCTAGCCATACACACAATTCCTTACCACAGAGATACCACCTCTTTCTGTGTTGGAAAAGCAGTAGAAAACTAAACTCTAAAACTCTAAGATAACTAGACCTGCTGGCTTTTCACATTCTAAAAGAACCAAGTTAAATAAATTAGAACAATTGTAATGAGAACAAGCCATTCTGCCTAACAATCTTGTCTCTCTAGTTAATCTAAATTGTGGAAAAATAACATCAAGTCGAGATTTGAGTGTCCCTAAAGCCCTACTGTACACCATATTTCTTTATAATTTATTCCATGTCGATGTTTCTTTATGTGAAGAAAAACATTGTAAGATTTGTGAATCTGCCCTTAAAAGTTTCCAAATGTGTACTTTATTCTTGTTAAAGAATGTATTTTAAAGTAATAGCTGCAATTTACCATGCTAGTTTGTTTTCATAATTTTAAACACTTCAGTCATGTTATCTATCTATCTATCTATCTATCTATCTATCTATCTATCTATCTATCTATCTATCTATCTATCTATCTATCTATCTATCTATCTATCTATCTATCTATCTATCTATCTATCTATCTATCTATCTGTTAAACTCTGATTGGTTAAATTGAAAAAATATGGTTCCTTCAGTATCTCATAGCTCATACCTCTTAGTTTACTCTCTCTATTCTGGACTTTTTCTAGTGCTGTCTTTTTGGTAAAATGGAGAACAATAATTTACAAATTACTACAAATGAGGCCTCACTAATGCGTTACATAACTTGAGTATAACCTCCCTTGACTTGTGCTCCACACATTGGGACATATATCCTTACATCCTGTTAGCCTTCTTGATTGCTGCACTGCCTGGATGTAGATTGTCCAGTAGGACTCTTATGTCCTTTTGATGATAAGTGTTTGTATTCAAATAACATTTCCACTTCCTACATGTAAAACTTTACACTTACGTTAAAGTTCATCTGCCACAAATCTGCTTAAACCTGCAAGCTGTTGTAATGATTTAGCTGATCCTGGATTATCTACTCTTCCACCTGGATTGTACAATCTGCACTCCTGTCCAGTGCATTGATTATATTTCTGTCCAAATAATTTATTTATACTAAAAACAGCAGCAGCCCCAGCAATGATTCCTGGGGGACACCACTTTTAACATTAACTATTACTGCCAAGGTTTCTCTAACCCTAACCTTTTGCTTCCTGCATTTCAGCAAATTGTATACCCACCTACACACCGCACCTTGAATTCACACTTATTAATTTCCAACGTCATTGGTATATTGATTCCTTATCAAAGATGCCTTTGTAGAGAACAACTGGGAAGTGGTCTGGTGGTCTGTCAGGAACACTCCCTGGGCAAGAGGACAGTGGAGTGAAAGAATATTTGAGGATATGGGTCAAATTGGTCTGGGTAAATGTAAAATGCAGCAGACATTCAGGGGTAGCAGCTGCAGGAGTTCTGGGGAACTGTTGTCTCCATATACTGTCCTGAATTAATCATTACTTGGGGAGGATGCCCTCATTTCATTAGGACTACTGCTGTCTCAGAGGTACTTTCAGGTTATGCAAGTATGATACTGTACATACAGTATACCTGCAAAAGTCCTTACAGTAAGTGGGACTTTAAACTATCCTTTGGGAAGCGTGAGGCTGGCTGGAAGTAGAAGGCAAGGGCTCACCAGACAAGGAATACAAAGAAGTGCATAATGACAAAGATTGAAGGAGAATGGGAAGAGTAGGCCCATGAAGGTATACAGGGGTTGTTATTAACCCTGCCATTATTGCGCATATAAACTTCATTGTTCCTGGTTGTACTGCCTTAGATTTTTTGATATTTAACTTTGATTCCACTCTGAACTGGTCAGGTTGTTGTTTGAGATATGGGAATGGCTCAATAGTGACACACCCATTTAAAGTGATTTTATAAGAAAATTTACAGTATATGCTATGAACCTGATCTGTATTAAAGTCTGCTTTCCTCACAGTTACAGTGTTCCAAAAAGTTCCACACATTACCTTTTATTTAAAATGTGAAAAAGCATAGTTTTAATTATTCAGTTAATTATATACTTTTCCATAAAGCTTTCTTAGAGGAATTCTTCTACAGTGCCAGGAAAATAACGGTAGAATTTTTTGTCTCAAATTTTGAATATACTATATGAAACTATTTAAATTAGACATTTTTCCACAGTGCTCTTCAAAATGTTGCACACCACATCAAAACAAAACAACAATTTATACAAAATATTTTGCAAAATTCATCTCTGAAGAACCAAAATTAAATTAAAAATTGTTTATTTTACTGCTAGTAAACTAAACTAAATAAACCAAAATCAAAATTTGCTTTGATCTAAAAATTTTCTGGAAAAAAACAGTTTGTTTCTGTGTGGGAAAATAGAGGAGTGCCTGTTTTGTGGTGACATATACCGATTTTCTGTTTGCGAGATCCCTCAATACTGTGCAGATTTTCACACAAAAAACAAAACTTCAAAACAAAGACAAAAGAGTTAGGAATTCAAACAGCTGGTTATTAGTTGTGAAGCACTGGGGAATATTCTGTTGTGGCCAACCTATGACATTATTTATATTTACAACATGAATATATTATATAGTGGGAATGTACAAATTTTGTCCCTTCTGCTTCTGTTAATACTGTATTTGAAAATGCTGAAGTTTAAAAGCTCACGTTTTGTTTTGAAGTTAAGTACAAAAATCTCACTGTCAAGTCCTTAATGCATAGGCCAAATTTTGTGATTAGTGGTTGGTGTTTTTGTTTTGTATTAGGTTTAAAAGGATGTTTAGCTTTAAAACACTGAACTGTAAAAGTTAAAAACTGAAAATTTGGAATTCAGTCAATCAAATCCAATCAGCTCTTAAGACTAATGAGTGCAAGTAAGCCACAAAATTTGTAAAAATCAACCTGAGTGTTCTCAACTTACTGTATCTAGAATATTTTTATCACAGGGATACAAAACAGACACACAGATGTACTCAAGACATGTTTTTCTGATGAAAACCTAAATTCAACTGACTTGTTTCTTCATGGAAACACTACCTTCTCCATATGTTAATTGTGGAGAAAATAATAATTTTAAAAACAGCAAGATCTTGCCATCCCTTTAACCCTGCTGAATAAAAGGGACACTTCTAAGGGAAGGTCCAGCAGATCCAATGCCAATTGCCAAGTTTTTCCACAAGAATGTCTGAAAGGGTGGGATGAAAAGCCCGTATGCCTGGCTGCAATATTTTTTTGCAAAGGTTCATAAAAGGATAATGCAAAGATGTGGTGAAAAGGCATGAGTTATACATTACAGTGGCACTTTTTGTCTTTAGTGCTAACTGATAGGTGTGGTGGAAATCAAACACTGCACACCAGCTTGGTTACACCACACATACCGTATGTGGAAATATGCTGCTGGTATCCCTGTGTTATCAGAATGCCTTTCTGTAGTAGGGACAATCAAAGAGAGAAAGCAAATGGGAAACAATGCAGAGACTTACCAAATAAAAAGCTGTCAATCTGCCAGATTAATTTAATGTCTCATAAGGACAGACTTGCACCGTGACAGTGCACCAAATCAAAATGACCTAAGTAGGTGCGCTTGAACTTCCCATCCACATACAGTATCTGAGTTAAACTGGACTTTGATATTTTACACCAAACCCAATGTGCACCTGACACATCTAAAGCATGATTTCATCCATATGTACAGAGCTAATAGAAACTTTTTTTAAAAAAAAATCTGCGGCTCCTACAGCAGCTTGAAGAGGTTCAACAATGTACTGTTCTAGGGGAATGAATACAAAATTACGAGATTTCAGGTTTTAGACTTTAGTTTATTGTCACACACATTGTTAGTGGCGCGCCCAATATTTTTGTGAAAGGGCGAAGGTCCAAGTCTTTAGAGTCCTGGTGCTTCCTGTCTTGCTATATGGTTGCGAGACATGGATGCTATCCAGTGACCTGAGATGAAGACTGGACTCCTTCGGTACTGTGTATCTTCAGAGAATCCTTGGGTACTGCTGGTTTGACTTTGTGTTGAATGAGCAGAGACCCGAATGAGGCACAATACCTGCTTTGTGAGGGAGAATCAGTTACGGCACTATGGCCATGTGGTGCAATTCCCTGTAGGTGATCCGGCTCGGAGGATCCTCATTGTTGAGAACCTGATTGGCTGGACCAGGCCAATGGAACGCCCACGTAACACTTGGCTGCGGCAGATAGAGGGTCATTTCTGGTGGGTTGCCAACCAGGATCATGACTTGTTTCGTTGTGTAGTGGGTGCAGCAACATGCTGTACCAATGCATGCTCCCCAACCTGACCTGACCTTACCTATTTATTGTCCATGATTTTCTTTGTTTTAGAGTGGAGCAATATATGAACTAAAAAGTAACTCATCCAATAAGGTTTGCCATTCTAATAAACTAAATATCAGGATATACAAAAATGGGACAAGATATAAAAATGCTTTCAGGGCAGTGTGAATGTGTATAAATAATGAAGAATATTAGTCTTAAGTAGAGTCAGAGCTCTGATAATCTACACACAGATCTGTGGCAAATGTAAGATAATAGTAAGAGTGATCAAGCATGGATGATCATATTAACAGAAGATGCTATGAAGTAAGTGAAAATAAGGAGGTTTATTTTAAGCATTTCTCATTTTATGAATACAGCATTTATTCTGCACTTTCCTTCCATCTACGCAAGATCACACATACTGCTGCTTGGAAATAAATTTGGCCACATTTGAAACAGAGCACCCATATTTTTATAAATAACATAATTGATTATAATTATAAACTTCAGTAAAAGAAGCTACTATTCTATGCCAGTGCAAGAAACCATTTATTTGTATATGTCTTTGTACTGGTCAAAGCATTAAAGTGATCAGCATGAATCTGACATAAAATAGGACAGCATGCAAAGTATTGATTATATACTTACAAGTTATGCACAGGGCTGGTTTGTTATTTATTTTAAAGGACATGATGACAGCAACATAGACAAAATTACTTAAATATTAATCAAATCTGAACATTTTCAAAAAAATATAGTTAAATAGAGTAGGTACCTGTGACCCTGTAGTTAGGATATACTGTAGCAGGTTGGATAATGGATGAATGGATGGGTAGAGTAGGTAAAATGGGTGGTTGCATCCTTCCAGAGAACCATGTTGGTTGCTGTATTAGGTTTTCTGGTTCTTCTGTCTTTGCTTCCATCTCCCAAAAACAAAATGTCTAGTAAATTAATATTCCATAAGTGAGCACTGGACTGTGAAAGTGCACCCAGTGATTATCTGCCATCAGATTTACTGAAGGTTTTGACATTTTACTTGTCTGCAAGAAAACATTTTAATAACTAGCTTGCAGAAAGAAATGTGGACAAACATAGGTGAAAGAATTAACTAATTATAAAGAAAAATATCATATAACAAACACAATAGCTCACTGTTGTGGGAGGGATATAGGCTCATAATGTCACTCAAAAGCAGACCCTCAACAGTTTAAGTAGCCACAGCCAATAGATCTATCCTGAATATGGACAGATTGTGGCAAGCTCAAATAGAACAGAAATGTTGTTAAGTGCCATCATTTTTTTAAAATTAAATTGTTAAATAACTGAGCTCTTACTAACTAACAGCTAAAAGTGAGATTTATTTACAAAACATTGGCCAGTATTGTATTTTGGAATTTTATTAAAGGATTACTGTTATTTTTGTATGTGTGTGGGTCTGTGTTTTTTAATTTTCCATGTGTTTACTAAAATATTTTTAATGAATTATGTTAATTTAAAAACAGTAGTGTGATTTCATATGGAATAAAAAAGCCTCTCAAATATGTTATATTTGCAAAGCGTATACAGTTACATATGCATCCAGATCAAAAGCAGGAGAAAAGTAAACCACAGGTTTTTTACAACTGACAATAAAAAGAGAAGAACAATCCAAAAATGGTTCCAAGTGAAAGTGAAAAGGCTGAGCCTGCTTCATTGCTGAGCAGTTCTGCTTCATGGTTCAGCCTTTTCTGGTATTTATTTTTTAAGAAAGGACAAAGGTTACTAAACATTGCAACCCTGCCCGAAACAAAACTATCTGCTGTTGATTAATATTAATAACACTAAATTAAAATGTTAGACACATACATTTTATTATCAGTAATTGTTAAAATTTGTTTTTCTTCCTTGTTGTATATTCTTCTCCACAAGCCTGCCAATTTCCTAAACTGAATGATGATATAACATCAAATTGTAATGATGATGCAACAAACAAGTTCACCAAAATAAAAATACTACAACATTGGCAAGTGGACCAGAGAGAGAGAGAGAGAGAGAGAGAGAGATGCTTAGCTGGTAAAGAAAGAGAGCACTCATGTGTTTTCAGTCTCTCACTTTCGGTCTCTGTACATTGTTCATGGACAGTTTTCATCCTGGCATTGATTGGCTCATAGAGGTGTGGGGAGCAAGAGACAGCAGCTGACTTGATCCTATTGGCAAGAATGGGTGATGGATAACTGAATAGAAAAACAAGATTGGGTGAACAAGACAGGAGTGCAGACTTGCTGCAAGAGCACAATGAGATGGAGCAGAGGAACTAAAATGCACTGTAATACAGAGCCTCAGATTAAGTGCTGAGTAACTGAGAGTCCATTTTATGGCCCCACTACTTGGCACCCCTCTTTTTTTTCGTACCTGACAAGCTTCCCTCATATACTGTAGCATGACTGAGAACTCCAGCCCTAGTCTATTATTACACTTGATACAGAACTACTTTAAGACAACCATTCAGGAAATTTTGAGATATGCTTATTTAAAAATTATGTGAGGAAATTTAAAGTCAATCTTCAGAGCCAAAAATGGCCCAAAATGTTGCAGACCCCTAGCACAACCTGGGGGGATGTGGCCACTAGTTTGAAAACCACTATTCTAGTCCTTATCTCTATTAGGGCTTTCAAGTCAAATGCCACTATTTAGATATAATCTGAATGTATTTTTTAAGAGTAAGGTGTACTCAGATGATTAATGGGAACAGTAAAGCATTAGGTGATGTTGAGCAGCCCTCATTTTCATGGATTTGTGACAAGACAGTTATATCTATGTTGAGTTTTGCCTAACTTGTGTACATGGATCAAATTGACAGGCAAAGTTCTCACATTCCTATATCTAGTGAATGGAATTAACTCTGCGCTCGTATCATTAACCAAGTCAGAAGTTTTTTTTCTTCTTTTTTGTATTTGTGTGTTAGTTTAGGAGTAGGGGGTGCTGTTGTTTTCTTGTTGTATTTCTTAATTAAAAAAAAAAAAAAAACTATTTCTATTAGGACAAATAAAGTGCCATGCATCTATCTAGCACCTCAAATCTTTAATCTCTGCTCACATTTATTTTAGTATACTGTACTTTCTTTTAATATGACTACTCAAATCTTATTTTTTGGATAATCTGACTGCTGTAGTCCCAATGTCATAGTCACACCATCAATGCCTACAAAGAGTCAGATTCAGGATAAAGAAATTCCAGTCACTAAAGTGTTTCTATCTTCAATGCTGGCTAACTATAACTGTGTTTTATTCTGTAGTAGAAATGGCATGCAAAAGGCTGCCTAAGCAAACAGTTAATGGTGCTGAAAACAGAGGAAGACAACAAATCATTCATTCATGAAATTACATTTAAGTGGAAAAGAATGTGAAATTAAGGAATAGAGAAAAAGAAGCAGTTTTCTAAATAACACATTATGGGAAATCTAAAATTAAAATATCCAACTTTATGTTTCTGTACTCTTCTGCATTTCTTTTCACCCATTTTCTACTTGTTACCCATTTATCAGCAGGCAACTGCAGTCATAGCAGAAGCAGCTTTACTTCACAGTGTTTGTGGTGCCAAAATGAAAAGATATTCCCAGCAGTACTTTTGAAAGAATTACAGTATATTTTTCCATCCATCCATCCATTTTCCAACCCGCTGAATCCGAACACAGGGTCACGGGGGTCTGCTGGAGCCAATCCCAGCCAACACAGGGCACAAGGCAGGAAACAATCCTGGGCAGGGTGCCAACCCACCGCAGGACACACACAAACACACACTAGGGCCAATTTAGAATCACCAATCCACCTAACCTGCATGTCTTTGGAATGTGGGAGGAAACCGGAGCACCTGGAGGAAACCCACACAGACACGGGGAGAACATGCAAACTCCACGCAGGGAGGACCCGGGAATCGAACCCAGGTCCCCAGATCTACCCACTGCGCCACCGTGCCGCCCCAGTATATTTTTAAAAACTGGAAATTAATTAGTTTTTGTAATTGTTTAGACTAAGGTCTCATTAATGAGTAACTTCAAATTGTTCAGGATTGACATGGCATACTTATTTCATTATTGTTGTTATTATCATTATGATAATACTTATCAGAATCTATACAGAGCTGGGTCTGATCCATGTTTCAATAGACCATTATGAAAAAATACATTGCTTCTGAAGATACTGCAGGGACAGTTCAATTTATATTGGACAGAATGATATAATGACTGAGTTCCACTACTTTAGCCACTGGATCAAGTAATACTTTTACTCCACCTGAAAATTTTTATTCTATTTGTATCTATTCAAGTTGCTTTGGATAAATGCATTGGGTAAACAAACAGCAACAATAAAATTAATATATCTTGCATCTGAGATGTTGTGTACTTGTTTTTGTTAGAGACATGACCAATAAATACAAGCTGTGATAAAGCTGCAGTATAGCGCCAGACCTGGCACAGACTCACACAGAGGCATGTGTAAAATCTGACAAGACTTTCATTTTTCTTCACCTGTGGGACACGTCTTCCCTGTGAACCCCACAGGCAATACACAGTCCCAAAAGCACTTAAGTCAAATTATCACAACTCTCCTGTTTGGCACCACCACTCCTCCTTGGCAACCTCGTCCTCTTCCTCCTGATTCTGGTCCTTGAGTGGTGGTTGCTGGCCCTTTTTATAGCCCACCTGGAAGTGCTCCAGGTGCTTGATCACCTGTTTCTAACTGCACTTCCGGGCGGAGCTGTAGAGTTGTCCAAGGGACCCATGCAGAACCCCCTGGCGGCCACCCCAGATCCCAACAGGGCTGTGGAGAACTCTATCTCCCATGGAGCCCCGTGGGAAACTGAGGCACCATCGTCAGCCAGGGAGGCTGCCACCAAGCATCCCGGGGGTGGTACTGAGGAGCCCATGTTTGCTCTCCCGGAACAAATGTAGAAGGGGCATCCCGGCCGGGCATGGGACCCGGCCACCTGCCACAAAGCTTAATGAGCATGTTCTTTCTTTATATAAAAATATATTTCTGCAAGGTTTTTGACTGCAACCAGTTTCTAAATCAAGGGCCGCTTTTACTTTCTTCCACTGGATTGTAGGTGTTAGTTAATTTCTAGATGGCTACTTTCAGTATTTTCAATGAGGATTTAAAATGGCCTTGCAGTATGTGTTTTACAAAAAACAAAAACAAAAAAACTGACAAACTGAATCAAGCTTTGATTTATAGGATGAATTTTAGTAAAATTCAATGCATTTAAATTGTTTTGAAAAAGTGGAACAGTTTTACAGAAACAGTGTAATTGTAAGTTACAGGTGCACTGGTTGAATGCAAATTACTAGTTATTTTGGTAAAATAAGTATAACGCAATATTACTCTTAAAAAGCAGATGACAAAATTTACTTTTTTATATCATATGTTAGGTCTAAAGAAAAACCAGTATTGTGAAGAGCAGGCAAAAATCAAAAAAGGAATCCAAGTATCCAAACAAGCATGAAGCAATCATAAGTCTTTCACAAATATCTTAATATGAGGATAACCAGATTGTTGCGTCATCTCTTTTATTTGTCTGAAACTGAAGTTTCTAGACATCTGAAACTGCCGATCAAGCAAAAAACTCAGATGGCCATCAATATAAAAATGATCTCATGAACATAGTGTCAAAAAGAGTAGAACATAACAGGAAAAACAGCAAACTAATCTATACTATAGGTAATTCATTTAATGTTAAACTTGATTAATTGTTAAATCCGTACTCCGAGTACAAATACAGGTGAGCAAGCAGTCCACTTAAGCAAAAAGTTAATTCAAAAGTAGGAATTACAGATTGACTGGATTGAATAAGTGAGACTCGACAAATGTGTCAAAACCCAAACGTGGGTCACTGGACTCCCTAGATGGGTTATCAGCTTAAGTTAAAAAAAATCTTTCAATTGCTTTAATGGTTTGGAAGCTACTGATGGCAGATTTTAAATCTGTACCCAGTTAACGGGACATTTTGTTCTTGCACACTGGCATAAGTCCAGCTATGAGCCAATAAAAAGTGTTATATATTGCATGCTTCGTTAAAAAAGCCAATGTACATGACACCTTTTCCAAACTCTTCCAATCTGTATAAACCTCACAAGATTCTTCCCAAAAATCTGAACCAAACAGGAATGTTAAAAGAACATAAACCCAGATATTCTGATGTACAGATTTACCTTTAATGTGAAACTTGGTGAGCAGTAGCCATTTTGTGTTATCTGTGTTGTGGTAGTACCAAACAAAACCATGAAGCCTTTAGCTGTAAAGATGTTTGTAAACGAAACATGCTATTTAAAGAAGTTAATTGCTCAGCTCTTTTAAATGAAAAAGTGAAAATCTTGAGACTCCACAAAAATCTTTTTTTATACAACAAGGGTACTTGGGGCACTGTCTCATTGCATTTCATTTATAAGAAGGCTCACACAATTGCAGAACAGCACATCTTGCCTTTTCCAATAGATATGTGCACTGAAATTTTGGATGAGTCAGTGGCCAGTAAACTAAAATATATTCCTCTCTACATTTTCTTCACTTACCCCTGATTTCGACAAACCTGTGTAAATCAGACAAGCCAAGGTTATATATTTAAAAAACAAACAGTAATTTTAAACACCCAAATGTCGAGTTATTTTTGCGGGAGTACCGTGTGTATTTCATCTATTATGTGCACTGCATTTTAGTATTAACTAGGTATTTACTATTACTTGTTCATGTGTGCCATTCAGAGGAGAATGTCGGTTAGTATACATTAAAATTACTGTTAATAAAGGGTCGTCACTGAACAATAAATTAAATAAATAAAACTGGGCCACAAGGCCAAAAAGGTTGAGAACCACTGTACTAGAGAGCAAGAAGTGAATTAAATCTAAAGTTCATGAAATTATGCCATTAGACTCTTCCTAAGACAACCTTTCAGATCTGGATTTCAGAACCCTGATTTAAATAATCAAATTCAGCGGCTAGCCTTTTCTTTATATCATTATGCTGAAGACTGTTCATTAGCTTGAAGATATAATAGACTGGTCTAGTATATTTTGCTCTTTGCTAATATGTTTTCTATGTTGTTCAGAGTAATCACCAAATACATAAAGAAATGGTTAACTGAGGACATCTGTAATGTCCATGTTTCTGAGAACAACAGCTGGGGCTACTTTGCTGCGTTCTGAAGCAAAAATAGTTTGAGGTTTGAATTTAGGCTTATGTAAAGAATATCAGAGGAATGGAGAATTGCTTACCTCCCTAAAGCCACTCTCTCTTTCAAGACTTTATCAATAATTCCCAGCAACGCTGCCTAGCAGAAAAATTGAGTGTCTTAACCTAGTGGTTGGGCAGATTGCTGTTGTCAGTGTAATTAACAAAAATGAGGTCCAATGCAACAAAGAGCCCAGCTGAGCCCTCCTTAACAATTTACAGTACTAGTCAAATGTTTTTGTGGAAATGCATGCAGTTTATTGTCTTAATGTTTCATGAAATCAAGGCACAAAACAAATAAACAATGTCAAATAAAAATAACTCCAAGGAATCATTAAGAGTACAGACTTTTATTCAGATTTTTCATTTATCAAAGTAACAACCTTCTGCTGATGTAGCAGCCAAACTGTGGTAACCCTTTCGATTCAGAATGCCAGTCACTCTGGGTAAGTCACCAACTCTTCCTCCAGCAAAAGAACCCCAGCCCATCCCACTTCCTCTTCTATGTATGGCAGCTGGTGTCACACACTGATGAGCCATCCTGTCACCAACTCGACAGTGTACAAACACCCTGCGTGATGAACTGAAGATTTCAGAGTTTGATTCATAAGACTTTCTTCCAGTCTGCAGTAGTCTACAACCATACAGTATATTTTAAATCCCTATTTTGTCCTTTAAGGAATGGCTTTCTTACTGCCAATTGCCCTGTCAAACCTGCAGCACAAAGTCTACTCTTCAAAACAAAATCTGAGACTTGCTTTTTTCAACCACTGTTACATTGTGCTTGAAGCTGTTGTGCTGTGAGGTGCCGATCACACATGCTGGTGACCCTCAGGAACTTAACTTTTGATTGCCTTGTGACTTTGGGCCTGCCAGATCTCTTCCTATCACAGTTTCTTCTGGTTTCCAATTGTCTTTGCATTGTGTAGGACACTGTCCTCCCTGACACTTTGATTTTTTTTGCAATTTCTCTAAAGGAAAGGCCTATACTACTAAGGGTAATAATGCTCTGTCTCATTTCATTTGTTAATCACCCTTTTCTTGCCATTATCACTGGAATATTGTCTAAGTAGTACTTCAGAGGGTGTAGTAACACAGTCTGTTTCAACTCTGCTTTAAGACAGACTAAGGATTTTTAAGTAGTCAACAGAAATTAAGACACCTGTGCAAACTGTTTGCTTCAACTTGGACAAATTTACTTAAATTGCCATAGAACATCTGTAAGTTGTAACTTATTAGTTGGTCCCTGAAGGAGACCTATT
The DNA here is from genome assembly GCF_900747795.2 of Erpetoichthys calabaricus. NCBI lineage: Eukaryota > Metazoa > Chordata > Cladistia > Polypteriformes > Polypteridae > Erpetoichthys > Erpetoichthys calabaricus. Next base: position 76,812,005 of record NC_041398.2, on the reverse strand, counting down.
TGTAATATTTTGACATTTCCTTTTTTTCAGTTTTTGCTAACCTAAACTTTAACTTTAAACCTCTGGCAGTTTACTGCTTACATTTTCACCATTTTAGGTCATTCATTGCATTATCCATCCATCCATCCATTTTCCAACCCGCTGAATCCGAACACAGGGTCACGGGGGTCTGCTGGAGCCAATCCCAGCCAACACAGGGCACAAGGCAGGAACCAATCCCGGGCAGGGTGCCAACCCACCACAGGACACACACAAACACACCCACACACTAAGCACACACTAGGGCCAATTTAGAATCGCCAATCCACCTAACCTGCATGTCTTTGGACTGTGGGAGGAAACCGGAGCGCCCGGAGGAAACCCACGCAGACACGGGGAGAACATGCAAACTCCACGCAGGGAGGACCCGGGAATCGAACCCAGGTCCCCCAACTGCGAGGCAGCAGCGCTACCCACTGCGCCACCGTGCCGCCCTCATTGCATTATAACTGATTAAATTTGAAGAAAAACTGAGGTGTTCTAAAACTTAGCTAGAAATGTTAATAAAAACTTTGTCAATACAAATAAAAAATTTGACAGTATTTTCAAATATTATTGTGCAAAGAACAAGAAATCAACAATCCGAAAGAACTATCAATATATCCTCCAGCACTCTTTAAATTCATTATCATTAGCTCTGTTGTAAAACTAAAATACGCACACAAATGATTTACTTTTCTGGCAGTCAGCATTAAATGTATTTCTGACTAAACTGAATCAAAAACTGTATTGTTGTTTAAATGTTTATACTGTTATCATTACCTACAGTATATGCTGTGTACATAAAATAAACCAATAATAACCGTGCTTTCTTTTTTTATTTTTCTATTTAAACAATTAGAGACATTTTCTGCATTACCCTGCTTTACATACCAGTCTGGAAAAATTCAGTTTTAAGCGGGCTCATGTCATTGCACTGCTGCACCATTATTTGAGTAATACCATGCATGACAACTTGATCCTTGTTAAATATGCAATGTATTAATTTGATTATCCGTCTTCTATAGCATTACACATTTTAAATATCTGATCATCCTAAAGTATAAACAATACACAAGACCAAGCCATTATTCATCAAAGCTTTATGTTCAGAAGTGGTCAGTGTTTGGGAAAATATAGGAAATAATCCTTTTCAAAACATTTGCCACGAATACTGATATATTTTTAATACACACTCAAAAAAAGTCATTCTTATTTCTGATTTTAGAAGGGTGCTATAAAAAAAAATAATTGGTTTCTGTGCAACACTATGACTTTTTGGATTTGGTCTATTGTGGATCTAAAAGGTGCCTGCTCAAAAGTGTATTTGAAATAAAGCTTCCTTGATTAAAGAAAATTGAAAAAAACTGTGCTCTCTAGTAAGCTTACACCAAAAATCAAATCCAGTACTATCTTCTGGAATGTCAGATTTAATATTTTTTTGATATCCTTCACTTGCCTGTATTCATTTTGTGCTTTAGTTTCCCTTTATTGCATTTTCAAAGTGATGAGTAACTCCTTATTACAATATAAAATAAGAACAGCAAAATATAAAGATCATCAGAATCAGACTTGGTTTATTACTACAAAAAGGCAGGGGATAGTCACCAAAGAAAAGAGGCAAAGAGATAGTAAAAAAGGACAGTAGTTAGTAATAAGAACATTGAATTCAGAAATTTGTCCTTCTCTTAGTTTAAATAATTGAGTAGGAAAGTTTGTGGATGTCATTTTATGCTTTGTTATGTTCATAAAAAGTCCTATGAATTGTTTTTTTTTAACTGAATCTAGAATTCGACAAAGGCATTCATTAAGGAAACGTTTGGGTCCTCTTTCTCTGTACAATGTCCAACACTTTGCTACAGTCTCCTATGGGGAGTTCATTAGTCAGGCTGAGTTTGCTGATGCTATTGAAGGAATCCAAAACTTATAATGAATACTTACCCTAAGTTACAAAGAAAAATATTGATCCATTTACAGGATAATAAGATTAGCATTTCAGTGTACTCTGTACACGTGAAGATAATGACCCTATAAACCTATAATTTACTAAGTGGCCATGGTGGTGCTTCTGTTATCCTGTTGTTCTGTTTTGTATGTTTTTCAGTTCACTTTCTGGTTCATGATGCCAGTGGCTGAGTTTAACTTTGGTTTTCAGGTGAATAACCAACTAACTGATCCACAGAAACACGATGATATTAGATCATCCTAAGGGCCGAAGAAGAATTTTTTTTTCATTCTCAGTCACAATGTTTCATGAAGTTAACAAACTCATTAACTGTGTCAATGGTGCTGAAGAATATTTTATTAGCATAGCACTAGTAGCTGAAGTAAAACTAGAACAATTTAAACATACAAACTAGATTATGTTTGCTAAAAGTTAATGGTGAGCCCGCTGGCTTAGTGGATGGACAAGGAATGCAGCACCCTACTTATTCTTGAAGGAAGTGCTTTACATATAGAACACATATAGCTTTTTGCCTTAATGACAGAAGTTGTGTTGAAATAAGAAAAAAATATATATATAATATACTTTTTAAAAACCATGCTTATATTAAGTTTAAAAGTTTACTAAAAAGTAAAAAATAAGTCTCTCATGCATCACTCGTAAACAAAATAAAAGGTGGGCGCTTTTGCTAAGATTTTAAGAAATGTTTTTTGAATGTTGATTGATGAAAAGCGCCCACACTTTTATTTTTTACGAGTGATGAATGAGAGACTTATTTTTTACTTTTTAGTACACTTTTTAACTTAATATAAGTGTGGTTTTTAAAAATGTATTTTTTTATATATATATATATATTATTTTCAACTTTTTAGTCTTAGGTTTGTTTTTGCACCATCTGTTGGTGAAATCTTAAACTATTCTTCATATGAAAATTTCATTTCTTAATTAACATGGATTAATTGATCAATTAGTGAAACTGATTATTGATTCATGTATTGTCATCGGAAGTGAGTAAGTGTGCAAAATTTTAAGTCATTTGGACAATAGGAAGTGGGTTAAATATCGATTACAAGATTTGTACCAGACAACAAACAGCTGAAGTTAATATAAGCGTGGTAATAAAAAAAATAAAAAACTCAGCAAAAGAATACTTGACAGCTTAAATTTTCATCAAAATCATGGCCTATTAACATTTGAATTAACCCAATGGCTTCTTAAATGTCATTTAAAAAACAAGGTCAATTTTTAACTCAGAGATTTTATAGTAAAGTCAAATATATCGAAAACACAGTTGAACAGACTGAGATCTGAAGTGGACTATAAAATGTGCAGGGCACTGCAAATGGACTCAGTTATTTCCCGATTGAGTTGTAATCTCTATCTCCAGGTTGGAAACATCTGATTTATGCTGCAGGTCAGCTAAGATTTTGTTTGCCTTACTTTAAATATGCTACACAAGGACTTGTAAATTAGTTGCTTTGTTTATTTAGGTACAGTAAGTGAAAGTCAGTACAGAAACTTAAAACTAAACTGTTTCAAATATCTTGTTGGTTTAACACCATACTGCCTGCTCAAATCCATGATAGCTAACTCTGCCTTTACAAAGGTAAGGAGAATGTGAAAAAAAAATCTGTGTGTTAAAAAATCTATTTGTGAAATCACAAAATCAACATAAATATTTGTCTGATAATAAGAAGAGATTGTTGCTCCAGGAGTTCAGATTAGAAGACTGATTAAATAAATTTCACAAAAAGAACACAACAATGGCAATACTATACACCTTTTACTTTAAAGTATTTGAAATGCAGTACAGACTTCTACAAGATTGTCAAAAGGTTTAGGATAGCTTTCCAAAAAATATATCTAAGGATTCAGTTGTTTTACAGTATATCTTTTTACAATCTGTGTACTAAAACATAAGTAAAACATATGAAATGATAAAAATCTATTACATCTCGTCTAATTTTAAGTGCAAGTTATATAGAGTGTTTATTGTGTACATAAAGGCATATACAAGAGTATTACAGTGATCCCTCGCTATATCGCGCTTCGCCTTTCGCGGCTTCACTCTATCGCGGATTTTATATGTAAGCATATTTAAATATATATCGTGGATTTTTTGCTGGTTCGCGGATTTCTGAGGACAATGGGTCTTTTAATTTCTGGTACATGCTTCCTCAGTTGGTTTGCCCAGTTGATTTCATACAAGGGACGCTATTGGCAGATGGCTGAGAAGCTACCCAACTTACTTTATCTCTCTCTCTTGCGCTGACTTTCTCTGATCCTGACGTAGGGGGTGTGAGCAGGGGGGCTGTTCACACACCTAGACGATACGGACGCTCGTCTAAAAATGCTGAAAGATTATCTTCATGTTGCTACCTTCTGTGTGCAGCTGCTTCGTGAAGCGACATGCTGCACGGTGCTTCGCATACTTAAAAGCTCAAAGGGCACGTATTGATTTTTGACTTTGTTTTTCTCTGTCTCTCTCTCTCTCTCTCTCTCTCTCTCCCTGCTCCTGACGGAGGGGGTGTGAGCTGCCGCCTTCAACAGCTTTGTACCAGCGGTGCTTCGCATACTTAAAAGCCAAACAGCCCTATTGATTTGTTTGCTTTCCTCTCTGTTTCCTTTGAAGAGGAAGATATGTTTGCATTCTTTTAATTGTGAGACAGAACTGTCATCTCTGTCTTGTAATGGAGCACAGTTTAAACTTTTGAAAAAGAGACAAATGTTTGTTTGCAGTGTTTGAATAACATTCCTGTCTCTCTACAACCTCCTGTGTTTCTGCGCAAATCTGTGACCCAAGCATGACAATATAAAAATAACCATATAAACATATGGTTTCTACTTTGCGGATTTTCTTATTTCGCGGGTGGCTCTGGAACGCAACCCCCGCGATGGAGGAGGGATTACTGTATACGTATATGCTACTGCACGATATTTTACAACATTTCACAACAATTGCTCCAAAAAAGAAAAAATAAATATTGTAATGATCTTGTCTTCTTACAAAAGTCACACATGAAACAGAACCTATGAAATATGCCATATAGATTAAGGTTCAGTTTGTTTCTAGTGACAGTGCACCTATGCAATACCTTCATATTTTTAAACACCCATCAGTTTTTGGAGTACAGAACCATACTTAAACTAACTAAATATTCTCTTTTTAATTCCTTTCATAGTCTCACAATATGTATACTTACAACTAACTGAGGAGCACAGATGGGAATTAAGAATCACTCTACCCCACTCAGCTTTACATTTACTGCAGAAATGATTTTTAAAATTTGCAGCCCCTTCATGTCTGAAAAGGATAAAGTTATAATCGTGTCTAAAACAATATAAAACTCTGAAAAAGAAATACATTATAGAAAGCTATTCATTTTTACACTGTTTTGATGAATCAATGAGAACACATCAATAAGTCAGACACTATTTCATGTTTTTGTTGCAGTCGTTGAAATAGCAAGCCTCATGTCATCTTTTAGAAACTAATCAAGATTTTCATGATCTCAGGCTTTTTAAGTAAATGTACTTTGCATAGCATGGTTTCTGAGCCAAACTTCTCAATCGAGCGTATTCTTTTTATTACTCTGGAGTTTCTCAATGGGAGATGTTCCAAGTGGAAGTGAGAATACTCTGAAGACCTCAGCTGGGTGCCAGTTAGTTTGGGTTTGTTCTGGTGGAAAAATGGGTTACCCCATTGTGACTTCAAGTTGCAGACAGAGAACTTTGTTCCTTGAGTATAAATAATAAACAACTATTCAGAACATTCAGTGTTTTTGGAGACTTTGGATTTGATGCCCAAAAGGGGACCATTTACTGGGATTCTGTGGTGAGCTGGCTCAAACAAGTGGAACATCCCTGGACTGGGACAGGAGACTTAGATGTATAGTAGAGACAGGCTGGAAGAATGGATGCAACTGTTCAGAATGAGTTCAACTCATGAGGAGTATCTCCTGTGTCTAAGGTGAGGGCAGGGTTGTCAAATCCAAATGAACTCTATTGTATAGTAAGCTGCAAAGGAATGTAGACAAAAGGATTTTGGTGCCAGGAGCAGGGGTCCATTTTCAGATTAAGCTTGAAGGTGTAATGGTTTGACATTCAGATGGCCCCAAACAGGTTCTGACAAGCCATTCAGTTACGTAGGAAGGAATGCTCACTAGGCTATTCTTAACACGGTTGGAAAAATGTTGTTTTTAACTAGGCATATCATCAATAGATGGAAAGCACAGTTTGAGGAAGCTCAGTGGATATGCCCTCCTTTGAAGTGATAGTGCCAGAAACATTGGTTGAGGTAGGGACCATCACTGTGACTGAGGTTACATGCTGTGATAGTGGCAAGGGTGGATAAGATCTGACTGGAAATGCCAAAAGCAATGGGTATTGTGGTGGTGTTTTGGCTAAAGGGCCTCTTCAGTATCCCATATAAGTCAGAGATAATGCTTTGGAACTGGCAAAGCTGGTGGTCCTCATTTTGAAAATGAAGTGTTTCTACAGGGTGGGGCATAAACAGAGGTGGTAGAGTAGCCAAAAATTGTACTCAAGTAACAGTAGCGTTACTTCAAAATAATATTACTCAACTAGAAGTAAAAAGTAGTCATCCAAAAAATTACTCAAGTAAGAGTAAAAAAGTATTTGGTGAAAAGACTACTCAAGTACTGAGTAACTGTTTGAACATAATAAATTATTTATTTTTTAGAAATGTTGTAATAAGACAGACAAAAATATAAAATAATGTGCAAATTCTGCTATTTCCAAATAATAAAATAAAAAATGAGTAAAAATAAATAACATCTTTACAAAATAAAGATGCACAAATAACACAAAGTTCCAAATCTCAGTTTTTCACAACAAAGCGTTTGATGCCAATACCTACAGTAGGTAACATGTATGTCTGAACAGTGCAAACTACTTACAGTGACAAGATATACTGTACACTGACAGTATAATACTGTATATTCACTTGCCCTGCAAATAGCACAGCTGATAGAAAATAACATTAGAACAAGGCAGCTTGTGCACATACAAGAAGTCTCACTTTACCATGACTGTCTGTGTCTGTTGTCACACACGTGCGCTTGGGAAACAGCTGAAGGGCCTAAACACTAGTAATTCCACGCCAGGCCAGGGGGCGGCGGAGTGTACTGACTATCTCTCTCAGTCCCTTGCAGACCTTTCCCGGGAAATCCCGCCTGTTGCCGGCCCCAAGGATTATCTCACTTCTGGGCACGAGGACACCACTCCCAGTTCCTGCACTGATGATGTCATTTCCCTTCCAGGCCTTTAAAACTTCCATCTTGCCTTGGTACAGGCAGTTCTGTTCTGGACTCTGAACTAAGCACATTGTGCTCCTAAAAAGAAGCAATTTTGCAGCCAAACATAATATACGGGTGGCTGCCCCAACTCTTTATGATGTCTCTGACTCATTCTTATTACACTGTGCATGTTTGGTTAAAATGTGTTTGTTCTTCACTCAGTGAAGTGATGGTTAAGCTTCAGCAGGAGTTGGCTCTCAAGGTTCTTGCAGTGAAGCTGTGACCATTTAGCAGTGAATAGAAGCCCCGCATGACTAAAAAGTCTCTCACAGGCTGTAGACACAGGAAGTTTGCATTTGATCATGTGACTGCATGGCTACATCTGATTGGTGAAATGGAATCATGTGATTATTGTTGCTACGTCTGATTGGTGAAACAGTCATGCAGTAGATCCACTGGCCAGTTCTCTCTGGCAAAAATATAGCGTATCAAATGTGTAAATGGAAAAAAGTAACAAGTCGAGTGTTGCCTCATGTAGCGGAGTAAGAGTAGTGTTTCTTCTTCACAAATGTACTCAAGTAAAAGTATGGTTCAGTAAAACTATTATTAAAAATATTTTTTTTTAAAAACTTACTCAAGTAAATGTAACAGAGTAAATGTAACTTGTTACTACCCACCTCTGGGCATAAAGATCTTCCACTTTTTGAAAGGGTATAAAAAATGAATGAGACTATCTAAAAAAATGTATATATTTCTGAAAAGTACATAAAAAACAGTTTTAATGGGTTTTAAAAATCATATCAGACAAATGGCGACCGTCATTGGCAATACATTCTTGAAGATGTTCCCGGAAGTTCTCCATCACTCTCCGGGTCATCTCAGGCAGAATGGTATTGATTTCCTGTCTAATCCTTTTCTTCAAATTCTGAAGATATTGAGGACGATGTTTGAAAACCTTTTCTTTTAGGTATCCCCAAAGAAAAAAGTCACATGGGCTTAAATTTGGTGACAGTGCTGGCCACCTCACATCTCCCGTTAAAGAGATCAAATGCCCAGGGAACATTTCCCTCAACACTCCGAGCGAATGTCGTGCTGTGTGAGCTGTGGACCCATCCTGTTGAAACTACACACGTTCTGTCCTAGGTCTGCCTGGTGATTTTCTTTTCAGTGTGGGTCCAGTTGCCCAAAGGTGAGAAATCCATAGCAAAATCAGTTTTCCGATCTGGTACAGATGCATTTCAATTGAGCGCGAAGTGTGTATAGAATGCTATCACAGAACGGTTGTTCTCATATGTTTGAACAACAATGCCCCAATGTTCACCGGTCCAACTCATGATGGGTACTTAAGACAGTAGAGCCTAACCTACCGATTGAGACCTACCCCACCTCTCTAACCCACTACAGCCCACAAAGTTCGCCCTCGAAATATGGGAGATCTTTATGCCCCACCCAGTATTACCAAGGGATCACACTCCTCAGCCTCCCTGGTGAAAACCCAAGCTAGGAAGAGGCCCCAACTGATACCTGATAGGATTAATATGGATTCTGTTCTGGAATGGGATGGGGCCAACTCTTTGTTCTTGCACAGGTACTTGGATCATAGGAGTTTGCCATTCTTATATACTTGTATGCTACCATATTCAGAGGTTGTCACCAGGATTAACTATTAAAGCACACTGAATTGTAAATTTAATTCACATTTGCATATTTCAGACAATCTATAGTAGCTTTTCACAAAAACAAACCTTTCAGCATGTGTTTCTCCACTCCAATTAGATATGATTGGTCTAAAAGTATTAATAGTAGGTTTGTAATTGCAAACACTAATACCTGGTTTATTAAGGTATATTAAACAGAATTATTCTATAGAAAATACAGTTTAATAGAAATGTAGTGGTGGCACACAGGACCTTAATATGCCCACCCTCACTTTTAACACTCCTCAGGATGCTTAATATGTAACACAGTAACATTTTACAATATTTGTTAAGGGCAAATGAATGAAATCATGTAGTTTCTAAAGCACACACTAACTCAGTTCAGATTATTATAAAGGGCAATAAAGTTTAGTGAAAGAAGGAGTACTTCGTTATATTTTTGTAAACACAGATAACACTAAAACATTTAGTAAACAAGGCATATAGTGCAACATTATTGAGGTTGTACTCCATAAAATTGCTACTCTCAAGAACATCCATGCTCTCTGAAGCAGAGCATGATAATTTTGAGAAGCTTGGCATTATCCTTTATTTTAGAAAATGCATATACATTTGATTTGCTTTTCAATCCTATTTTTGTAAAAATTGATTTATTTGTATGGCGTGATTACAATAAAATCAATCAAATTAAAAAAAATGCATATACAAAACAAATTTTTTTCCTCTGTTCAAGAGAAAAAGAAAAGATCCAAATAGATTTGTAGGGTCTGGAGATATTTCATCAATAGGTAAAAAATCTTATATGTAGCCAACATAACAACCATCCATCCATCCATTTTCCAACCCGCTGAATCCGAACACAGGGTCACGGGGGTCTGCTGGAGCCAATCCCAGCCAACACAGGGCACAAGGCAGGAAACAATCCTGGGCAGGGTGCCAACCCACCACAGGACACACACAAACAAACCCACACACCAAGCACACACTAGGGCCAATTTAGAATCGCCAATCCACCTAACCTGCATGTCCTTGGAATGTGGGAGGAAACCGGAGCGCCCGGAGGAAACCCACGCAGACACGGGGAGAACATGCAAACTCCACGCAGGGAGGACCCGGGAATCGAACCCAGGTCCCCAGATCTCCCAACTGCGAGGCAGCAGCGCTACCCACTGCGCCACCGTGCCGCCCCCATAACAACCATGATAATAAAATATTATATAGCACACTGTGATGTGTTTATTGATAGCTAAGAGGTTGCCAGTCAAAAGGGGACCACACGACAGGGGAGGCCCTAAAAGAGAGTAAGGGTGAGAGAACGATCCCCACTACCTGAGAGGAAGGAGCCAGCATTCCACATTCTACCTGAATGCTTGAATGTGTGCTAAATGTGCATCACAGATGACAAAGAAGCCTAGAAGGATGTACAGAATGATGCAAGGTCCCTGGCCAAAAGAGATGTTTGAGAATTTCTTAGCAAAAATATGATTAAATATACATTCGCTGTAGCCATATTTTTGGTTTTTACAATAGAATGATTATGTTTCTAACCAAAAGAGGGAAGCACATGGTAACTGACACAGAAAAACAAGACAAGTTAAAAGTCAAGACTAAGTGTAGGCCAGTTTGTCCCTCCTGCCTAATTGATGGCAAACCACAGTCTCTAAGACAAAGACATGAAATTGTTTTACCATTTTTATATGAAGGAGCCCAAAGGCTGCCTAAAATACAAAGGTCCTTCAAGTACTAAAGAGGGTTCAGTGATTTTTTTTTTGTTTGTTTTTTTCAGCAGCCACCAGAGGGCATTGGGGTTTGGTGGGCTGCGGTTTTTAATACATTCACCACTTACCTTTCAAGTAATTCTATGTTTGACCACACATAATCTGAAATGTTGCATTAAAAGCCTCCTCAAGTCATAGCATACTTTCAGTTTAGAGTCTGAGCATCCTACTTAGTTAGCCATCCTACTTGGTAGAGAGCTTTGAATTTAAGCTCAGAGAGTCTTCAGTTTTATTGTTTTACCCTTTATGTAGCATATGTGTTCTTCCTTCATTTTAAAGTCTTTTTTGTTAATTTTGGAAATAAATAAGCCCTTTTTGAACTATTATTTATGCTTACTGTTATTATGAATACAGAAGGTCAGTATAAGAGCACTCTGTCTTTTTTGAAAAATACACATTCATATTTATGCAATGCTCTATGATCACAGGTGATCCTGCAATTCTTTGTGAATAACAAAAATATAAAATAGTGACACCAAACAATCAAAGTATCCATTAGCGGAAAGTCAAACTTTGTTATTAAAGAAATCAGTAATTCAAATGTCTTAGCCATCTAAATGCAGAAAAAATTATATCACATTCTCGACTGAAAAATTCCAATCAACCTCAAAGGGTAACAGAAATGGGTTTCAACACATATGTATGCTAATGAGTAACTTTAGTGGACACAATTTAAATTACTAAGGTGCAGGCATAAAATGTGCCTCTGAATGCATGCAATCATTTAGCTGCAACTGCAATAATTTAAATAAAGTATAATTCCTACAATTTGGATTTTTTTTCCTAAATAAAATATTTCATGTCATAATTTGTAAACTGATTGGAAATGTTAAGTGTCTTGGTGTTACATATATTTTCAATTTTTCATCTAGAATTTAAAATAACTTTTATTGAATGCATTATGTTTAGCCTATAAGGCAAGACTCTCTGTCTAAACAGCAAGCACTGCAATACAAGTAGGAATGAAAAGTCTACTGTGACACATGAGTCTTGCACCCCAAAGATGAGGTTGAGTCTCAGGACTTTAGCAAAACTACCTTTACTCAACTCGAAACAAGAACAGCAAGGTTATTTATGCTTTATCCTATTTTACCATTCTACTATATATAGACAGAACAAATAGGCAGGGTCGGGCCCAGGTCAGTGGCCATGTTAAAATGTTCCCTGCATCACCCATCGGGCGACTGGTGCTTTGCGTGTGGCAGTGGTTTTGCTTGTAGTTGGTTCTATGGCACTGCGAACCTGCGACAGACCAGCAACCCTCAACAGACACGGCAGTCGTGCTTCTGTGTGTCGTCCCACTGGGGAAGGTCTCAAAAGAAGCAATTGTGCTTCTTCGTGTCATCACGTTGGGGAATGTCTCAAATGGTCTCACACTACTCTTGACACACAGTTTTATTAGTATAGTAAATATTTTTTCTTAATGTACAGAGCAGATACACCTGCTTGTAAAATACGAAATAACAATTGAAAATAATACTGTAAATAAACTAGAGATGTCTGAGAATTTCTTTGCAAAAAATGTGATTAAATACAGCATATATTCACTGTAACAATATTTTTGGTTTTTTGCAACAGAATGCGTATATATATTATACTATGTGTAATTTTGTTGCAGAATAGATAGACAAATTGTGTAACCTTTTAAAATTATCAAAAAAATATAATTAGATAGTTAAGCTAAATTAAATAGACACATGACATCTTCAATCAATGATTTGTGGTGCTGCCTCAGAGCAGACCAGGGTCCAGTTGCCAGCTGGATCATTTTATGGAGTTTGAAGGTTCTTGCCATACACCATTTGGGTTGTTTCCCAGCTTCTCTTCTGTCATTAACATATACATCTCAAAGTGTGCTAGAATAAATCTGCCCAGTGTAAGTGTCCCCAATTATTAGTAAATGTTTTGGACTTTTAGGAGGATACAGGGTCTCGCTGCTGAAACAGAGATGCTTGAAGGATACGTAAAATCCACACCAAAGGCACAACCTTTGGATGCAGTCCATCTAGGACCTATGATCTGCAAAAAGGCATACAGGGCTCCACGTAAAATATTCTTAGAAGGAATGGAGCAGGAGTCCAACAAACACCACCATGTGTGACACCCTACCACACATATGGATTTTAGGTTTTTGAATTTATAAAAGCACTGCACCCACTGGAAAACGTTCACAGATAAAAGGATCTATGGGCCCTTATGTAATGTCACCTGTCCTGCTTAAAATCCTACAATTTATAAAACTTGGTTGACACCTTTATTCAAGGCAACTTATAAGATCTGAGATACAATTGATCATATTTTTTTATTTTTTTCTTCCAATTGGAGCACAAGCAGATGTGACAAGTGACTTGCTTACTCAGTGAAGTCCAAAGCCTTAACCACTATGCCACACTGGATGGACAAGTGCAATGCATTATTTGATTATCAAAATAAACAAATTATATGTGTTAGTGTGCTAATGTCATATTTATTTATTGGGATCTGAACCTTACTGTTCCTCACTGTTTGACACATTCAAACCCAACTAAGAATTAAAATAGAACATTCATTTTGTAATCATGTGCAACTGTGGACAACATACAAACAGAAATTTAAAAAAAAATCTTCAAAACAAAAGGGCTACACACACTCTCTAAGCCATTTGTACTGTGAAAACTGTTCTAAATCACATCTCAGTTTTACAAAAAGCAACAAAATGTGCTTGCTATTCAGAAGTGCATTTCCTATGTACTCTATACAGATGCAGGGAAATAAAGAAAAGTGACTATTGGCTGTTGAGAGCCTAACATTTTCTTTTGAAATACTGCCATATCTGCCTACTTTAAATAGAATAAGTGCACTTGAAAAAGTGGCAACTGATATTTATTATTCTTTGTTGTTTTGTAATTGCATTTGAAAAGTATTGCCCTTAATATTAATAGGGAAGGAACCTATAATTTATTGCATGTTGGACTGGAGACATCATATTGAGCCCCAAACATGAATTAGAAGAAGCATTTACTAGTATTCTGACTACACAAAATAAACAGATTTTAATTTCAAATATGCAACAATGTAATTTCAAAGAAAGGAATAGAAAAACAGAATACTAAGTACTCTACTTCCCAGTCTCACAGCTCCTGGGCCTGGTCACCACGTGAGGAGATCTGCAGCTAAGATTAATCAATAACTATTTATTTTGGTATTTGGTGTTGTTTTGGAGATGCATAAAGAAGTGAGAGCTCAAATTGAGAAAGATAGCCTGTCTAACATCACCAGGCAGTGTTCCGTTTACACCCTGTTTTCATGTGTAGAGATAACAGAGTTATTCCTTTAGTTTACCAGCTCAAGGAGGTTGATTTCGAGGGCCGTTACAATCAAGAAGGTTGTGGGTTTGTAGCTGGTCGTCAGCAGTTAACACAGTGCAAAATCTGAGAACTGAGAAGGTTTGTGGTGTGTGTGAGAACTCATGAAAAAAACATGGACGTATCCAGGCATATCTCCTATTCTGGTCATGAATGTGGCAAGACTGAAGAAAGTAAGTTTAGAAAATGAATGAATTTACAAAACAACATCATGTCCATGGTGGCCTGCCAGCTCTTACAGGTATCCTGATTTCACAACACGTCCATTACTGCAGCACTCCAGAGATGTTTTTTCTAGACAGAAAGCTAACCCTTTAGAGTGGCATTCATACAATTAACCAAATAACTTTTACAAAAGCGGGAAACTGGAGTTATAGTTTGGTGCCCATTGCCATCACAATCTCTAACTTGAGTTGCTAGCTACCTAATAAGATTTTAATTATAAACCTGAATACAGCATCTCAGAGACCCTCCTTATGTACTGTATCTGCTTTTCATTATGCTGCAACATTCTTGCTTATCACCTGTCAGTTTCTAAGACAATTTTCTTTACGTGCCTGTTTTCCTTAATTACTTGTTATAACATGAATTTGTTTATTTGTCATTGGTTAATTACAGTGGTCTACAAAAAAATATTTTTTGTTTGCTTCTGGGAACTTCAGAGCTTCTCTTTATTAAGTTTTTTACACTGATTTCATATATCACTGTGGCAACCCCTAACGGGGGCAGCCGAAAGAAGGAGAAAACAATAATTTCATGTATGAAATTGGAATTAAGTTAGCGCGTCAAGTTTTTAAAATACACATCTTTGATGTTTTGACACTTTGAATATCAATATAATATATCAACACAATATCTGGAGTTTGGACTATGTCCCACCAAAGTTTTTTTGATGTGTTTATTCTGAAAACAAACCAGAAGACAATACCAGAGACACGTTAAAGCATATTTATGTCAATTTACCTCAATATAAAAGTGAGGTTAGCGTGCCCAAAATGTTGGAGGCACTCGCTTTTGCGCTTGTACTGCACATCTGTCTCTCTTTGCAAGAACCAACAGTAGTCACCCATCATGCTCGAAATGAATTTTTCCTGATATCAGTTTTCCATCACCTTTATATCTTAATGAAATCTTTCCCCATGTTCATCTCTGACATCGCTTAGATTTGGTGAAAAAAAGTCGAGATGAGAATGTAAAAAATGCATCTTCAGTGACATTCTGGCTCCCGTAAGCTAATATACTTTCAGCATATTCTCCACAAGCTCAGTATAATTCTCGGCTCTGTGACTGTCAAGAAAATTCTGGACAAACTGCATGAATGAGGGTGCTGATTCAGTTGGCTTCAGTTTCCTTTTGAACTCATCATCAAGCATCAGTTCACGTATTTCAGGGTCAACAAAAACACCTTCCTTAATTTTGGCTTCACTTTTCTCGAGACCAAACTTATTTCTTAAATGCTGAAACGCATTGCTTTTACTGTCCAGTCACCCTAGTTGTCCAAGACCTGGAACATCATAAATAAAAAATGGGACATGCTGGACGAAAATGGTTTTCAGATTTGGAGTCAGCAAGTGAAATTTGTTAAAGCAGAGATGAAAGAATCCCAGGGGATTTGAACCGGCAATCTTCTGTATACCAGCACAGATCCTTAGCCTCAGAGCCACCACTCCACCCAAAAAAGTTTTGAAAGTTCCTAAAGTTTTACTGTCTACCACACAGCTATTCCAACTGTCTATGGTTCTCTGTGTAAAGAAAAACTTCCTAATGTTTGTGCGAAGTGCACCCTTAACAAGTTTCAAACTGTGTCACTGTGTTCTTGATGAACTCATTTTAAAATAACTGTCTCGATCCACTGTACTAATCATCTTCATAAAGGGAATTTAATTTAATTAATGTGTTTGCGTTAAAATGGTCACATTAGTGATAAAAAAGAAAAAGAGTAAGCTTAGGCATGTAAGGAAACAATATTTCTTATTTTCTTTACACATAACAGTCAATACAATGCAATGCAATTAATTTGTTCTGACAAATACATATCTGGGGGCTCATGTCATTTTGCTGTATGATTAAAAACTCAAATGACAAGTTCTTCTCTGTGAAACTATATATATAGTAGGTCTGCCTCAGGTACTGCAGTAGATTTCACACACACTACAGTCAATATCATGAAGCATATGGGAATATAATGAAATAATATGTGTTCTTTTTATTACATTTTGAAGTGAGAGACATGCCTTCCTTTACTGTTAATCCAATTGCTGATTTTTTTCACATATACTGTAATTCTTTTATAGTAGCCACTATTGCAACAAACTTCACAAAGCATATTTTTGTTATTTTTCTTCTTATTCCTTATTAGCAGATATTCAGAAGGCATGATCTGTAACCAAATAGAGCATTATTAAGTAATCTACTTTATGTTTGCAAATTTTAATGCACAGAATATGTATTTTAAGCCACAATCTGTATGTAGAAATTTGGGATTGATATAACTTTTAACCTTGAGCTCTTTAATCCTTTTACAATTTCAAAATGAAAAAGACTACAGTGTTTATAGCCATGACTGATCACCCTGGGAAAGAGGCCATCTGAGAATGAAAAGCAACCTTTTATGAAATCATTGTGAGCTGTGCTGCAAAGGTGTGATTGCATTTTTCCCCAAAATAAACTCTGCATCTATTGTTTTTTGTTGATTTGTTGCCCATGCGACTGGTGGTAAAATCTGAGCTTGGACCTATTCTTTCTTCTGAAATGCAGAGAAATATGGGTATTGAGTTCAGACATTAAAAAATAAGAGCTCATCAAAGAAAAACTGTCTAGGTATGCTCTAGAGAATATGACAGTCATCTTAATTGTGATACTCTTTATAGAATTGTGATGTTTCTAATGATGCTACAATAAAACACATACATCACCTCTTCTTCCATCTTCTGTTATCTAAAGCACAATGTGAAAATCTCTGAGCACACAGTTTAAATGTAATTGAAACCTGACATAATGAAAATTCAAAATCACAGATTTCATATTGTATCTAGCACAGGATGCTCACTCCCTGAGAAATGCATTTACACATTTTCATAGTAATCAGGTTAAATGCCAACCTGCTGCACCTTTTTTAAAGATAAAAAAATAGTAAACACTGTTGAAACATGGATTTATTTCAGTGCTCATGGTTTACACTCTTAGTTAATAGCAAAAAAAAGTCAGAGTCTCTTCTTCAGGTGTTCCATTCTTCATCCTCTAGCAAGCTGTTAACCCTCTTAGAATTTTTATTTTTTTTATTTAATACTTTTTGCAGTCCTTTGTCCAACAATCAACCAATTAGGTAACATACTTTTAGTACCAGTATGTCTACTTTCTCTTCTCTTCTCTCTTCTCCAGTCTGTTGAAGGTCCACAGATTTTTCTGGAAATATTTAAAATGCCCCCTGCCTGTAAGAATTTTGTACATTTTGATAGACATGCCCTACCTCAATAGAGCTTTACAGGCTGTGTTCTGTTTAACTTTCAATTAAGATATGTCATTTTATAACAAGCTAAACATATTGTGGATTAAAAAATTAGAAGAATCACAAATTTGCCTAATGATTGTGTGGAGTTTAAAGTATCCATAATAGGGAATAATCTATACTAATAAAAGGCAAAGCCCTCACTGACTCACTCACTCACTCACTTACTCACTCACTCATCACTAATTCTCCAACTTCCCGTGTAGGTGGAAGGCTAAAATTTGGCAGGCTCATTCCTTACAGCTTACTTACAAAAGTTAGGCAGGTTTCATTTCGAAATTGTACACATAATGGTCATAACTGGAACCTCTTTTTTGTCCATATACTGTAATGGAGTGCAGCTCGATGGCCGTGGGAGGCGGAGTCGCGTATCACGTCATCACGCCTCCTACGTAATCACGTGAACTGAAAACAAGGAACAGCCACAAAGAGCGCTGAAGAAAACATTCATTACACAATTGAGAAGGCAGCGAAACAATAAGAAGCGAGCGAGTGACGCATATGTAAACCGTAAGTTTAAATTAAGTTTATAGAAACGCTCCCCCTGCCGTTTGCAATACCATATTCGCGAGATACAAGTTTAATGAGAAGACACGAGGTATAAACAAGACTTTGGATCACTTTGAAACAGAGTTAAAATTGCTGTAGCGAGAAACTTTTAAGTGCCGGGTCTTAGCTAACATTAAATAAAGCCGTGGACATCGCAACATCACACAAGAGAGCGGCTCACGTGAAGTGACTGAACACAGCACGAGTGATCACTTCGATGAATCAAACCTGTTCAAAAAACACATTACACAATTGATAAGGTACGAAAAGAATATGAAGCGACTGACGCATACACGCATAAATTAAGTTCATAGACCTACAAAAGATTGCCATTTTTCTCCTGTACAACTATACGTTGCATTCTCAACAGTAAGCTTCCACGGCTTGGTCATATTCCAACCGGAGTGCTCAACTGACAACGTGGTATACAAAGACAACTATAACAATCGAAATAAACGAACAATGAAACAACGGAGAACCCGTGCATTAAATAAAAAGGCTGCTTCCTTGGCAAAGCAAGGAAAAAGGATGGCCTTATATGGCGTTCGTTTATAAAACAGCGGAGAAGCTGTGTAAAGACTGCTTCACAAAAAAACAGCAGAGCGCCTTATATGAGCAGGCAGTCAGCTAAAGAAGGGAATCAATAAATAACTATAATCGTAATAAACGAACAAAAAATAGTGGAGAATCCGCGGATTACATAAAGGAAATGGGTACCTGAACAGAAAAGTGAGTCTCAAATACCTACACAATAACTATAACGATCGTAATAAACGAACAATAAAACAATACAGAACCGCTAAGCAAGGAAAAAGGATGACCTTATATGGCGTTCGTTTATAAAACAGCGGACAGGCTGTGTAAAGGCAGCTTCACAAAAAAACAGATCCTTAACAAATTGTTATTGGTATATTTTCCCTCAATTTAAAAAGGTTTTCTTTTCTTCTTAATTAAAATTTAAAAGCAATACTTCACCGCTGCGAAGCGCAGGAATTTGGCTATATGCAGTGAGTGTGTACGCCTGATGAGCCCAGAATTAGGGCGAAACACGTGTCGCGTACTCTTTGCATTATTAGACAGTAAACTATTTTCAACCATTCTATGATCTGCTTCTCACAACTGAGGGCACCGTGGCGGATGTTAGTTGACTTGCTGGCCAACCACAAGCGTTACCTGGTAGGTAACCACCCATACAATCAGATTGTGATTCAGACTACCAGGTAACGCTTGTGGTTGGCCAGCAATCTGCTAACATCCGCCACGGTGCCCTCAGTTTGTGAGGAGCAGATCATAGAATGGTTGAAATAGTTTTACTGTCAAATAAATGCAAAGAGTACGCGACACGTGTTTCGCCCTCATTCTGGGCTCATCAGGCGTACACACTCCACTGCACTCCCTCTCGGGAATCGAACCTCGGACGTCAGCGCCTAACGTTGCGCCACGGCGTACACAGGCGCTGACGTCCGAGGTTCGATTCCCGAGAGGGAGTGCAGTGGAGTGTGTACGCCTGATGAGCCCAGAATGAGGGCGAAACACGTGTCGCGTACTCTTTGCATTTATTTGACAGTAAAACTATTTCAACCATTCTATGATCTGCTCCTCACAAACTGAGGGCACCGTGGCGGATGTTAGCAGATTGCTGGCCAACCACAAGCGTTACCTGGTAGGTAACCACCCATACAATCAGATTGTGACACAGACTACGAATGCCGTGAATATATATATATATATATATATATATATATGTGAATGTATGTATGTATGTATATATGTATGTCTATATTTATATATATATATATGTGCATATGTATATATATGTGTATATATATGTACATATGTATATATTTATGTGTATATATATGCACATATGTATATATATATGTAGATATGTAAATTTGTATATGTATATATATGTATATGTGGATGTGTATATGTATGTATATATATGTATATGTAGATATGTATATATATGTATATATGTATATGTATATATATGTTTACATAACCTCTTTAACACACTACTTCTCTGCTGCGAAGCGTGGGTATTTTGCTAGTTCAGTAATATAATTTGAAGACAGCAAAACAAAAGTCAAAAACTCAGATACAGTAGATAGATAATTTGTCCCTGGGGGAAATTTGGAGCTTCTTTTAACAGAAGCTCCGTCAATACTAAAATATTATAATATCATGACAAACAACACATCCATTTTTTACAAATACACCAGAATGACAACAATGAAAGAAAACTAAAAGGAAAGAGCAATCACAGTCACCGTGAAGCATTGTAAAGGCTTATTGGCTATGTGTCTGCAAAATTTATCTACTCCCTCTTTTTGCTTCCTTTTTTATGACTCTTTTGTCTAATTTAAGATATTTTCTTAATATATTAATTATAATTATTAATTTTTGCATTTATACTGTTCCATTTTGTTTCTATATGTAAATCTATGTTCATCGATGTTACTTGTGTTTTGTTGGTGGTGCCATAAGAGGCAGGGCCAACCTGAGAACCATGCCTAAGCCCCCTGTCTGGTATTTAGGCCAAAACAAAAGAAGAACTTGGGCATGCTGCATTAACATTGTGAAGAGTTATAGTAAGAATTGTGATTCCTGTTTGACTTTTTTAAAATTCTGCTCCGTTGTCTGAATTCATTGTTGGAGTTGTGTATTGAAACATGTTAGCCATTGGATTCCTATATTTTTTTCTTTTTGCATTTTTGTCTCACTTTTTAAATATTTGAATAAATATTTTTGATTTATAAAAATTATTTTGGTTTTGTCTTTCTAAGCTAAAGATTTTTGTTATGGCTTCCTTTACGTTGGGAGACCTCAAAGATATTATAGAGGCATTATGAACTTTAAAGCCAATTTCTCCGACAAATTCATGCAGTATTGGGAGAGCTGACTGGAATGGGATAAGATTTGTTTAGACAGATCAGTGGAAATCCTGGTCTACTCTGTTTCTTATTTGAATTCCTCTAATCCTCTTTGCTACAGTCCTGACTGTGATTCATGATTTTGGTATGAAGGAGCCTCAGTAGAGTTTCTTTACACAATTCTGCTGACTAATGTGTTGGCTTTACTCAATTTACAAGGAAAATAACAAGGACACAAAAAAAATACTAAAAAGCTTATACAAAAACCAGACATATAAAGAAGAGATCAGAATAAAACCAAAGGCAATCTAACCAAATCCAAAATAAAGTAAATTATGAAGAAATAATTTCAACTTAAAAAAAAAAAAGTCAAACTTATCTTTTTAGTTGTCAGCAGATCAACATTTTTTCAAGGAGGAGAGAGAAGCACAAAACATGGAGCCGAACACCAATCATCAGGAATAGCTAATGTTTCAGCATTCTGTGTTTTGGGCCTTAAACAGGATTCAGATAAACCTGAGGCTCAATATTGAAACCAAACTTCATTAACATAGTTGGCAGTTACAAAATCATTAATGAAATAAGGCAAAACAAACTATTAAATCAGATACATTAAAACATAGATTGGACATTAACATTAATGAATTGTACAAAATAATTAAAAAAAAAAAGAATAAAATGAATAAATGAAAATCAAAAACACTGAAACTGTGGATGGAGGTCTGGTAAGACCATGATGGTTGGTGATGATTAGGCACTTTTTTGAGGCTTAACATTCAAAGGTAGTTAAGCTTGGAAACTCAAAATAGCCCACCTTTCTCTACAAGACAAACAAAAAAGGCCATTAGTTCACTGTATCTAATTAAAAAGACAATATTTCCTAACAAGCCACCATTTTAAGAAAGTGACATAATTCTGTCTTATAGTTTCCCAAGGTATCCTTTCAATACATTTTTAGAGTTTTTAGATTTTTTTTAACCTTATGACAGTGATATCACTGCTGAGCCATTTTGTATTCAGTTTCCTTCTGGTAGCCTCCATTTCCTGATATTGTTTTGTGGGTACCGAAATGTTGTCTATAGCAGTTATGCCATTGTTAGTGACGTGGTTTCTGGTCTCATAATGTGATTGCATCACTCCTATTTAAGATGGAGGTACACAGCATTTTGTGTTTAGTGTTGGATCTTTTCTGTAAACAAACTTTGTGGTACATTTATTTTTAGATTTAGCTTAAAGAAACTCAAAACAGTATGAAGACATGTGGCCCATCCTCTTTGTTCTTGACTATGAATTTGTTTGCATGTATTTGTTTTGCCTTTTATTTTAAACAGTCCTTATCCTCTTCTGCTTAAGTTCCATCAAATAAAATTTGTATGTAAATGCCTCCTTCCTCTCAGGTCTTAATAATAAAAATGTCTTTTGTGATATATTTGGATGTTATACGAATAACAGACTTACTTTTGTCCTTTTTTTTAACATTTTCTTGGCTACAGGACAGATTGGTACCTTTAAGCACCCAGAAAAAACAGGAATGTAAAAAATTCATCATGAATGACATGAATTAGGGTGACATGACCATTGAAAGAAAGTAAATAAAGGTCCTCAGGCTAAAAAGCTGGGAGAATCATGTGAAATTTCAGAGCTATTTTTTTTTTTTTTGCACACATTGTATTGTGTGTGCTAATTTTCAGCATAACCATGTGGTGTATATTTATTGAACATACAAAAAAAAACAATTTTTTCATGTGAGAAGCTAATTCTTAATTAATTAATAATTATAAAATTGTTGTTTAGAAGCCACATAATTCCTAATGTCCCTCAACCCCAGGTGTCCTTCAATTGCACAGAATAACATTTGCATGTTGGTGTTAATCCCTCCTTAGTTAAATAAAAACTAGAAAAAAAGACTTATTATTTCAGAATGACACTGGCAGTGACATAGCCATGCTTGTCTGTTTAGGAAAGTCTGGCACAATAAATGTTATCCAGCTTAGTCATACGTCCTATCAATTGCTGCGTTTCCATTGCAGGTGTGCGCAAAACAGAAGCGACACTTCTGAAAAATTGTCAAAACACAAATGTAAATTGCCTGTTTTTCCACTGAGTGATTTTATGCGAATAAAGTTTGATTTATCATCTGAAATTAAAAATGGCGACTGATATGATGGGTGTTGGTTCTGTTATTTCAATTACGTCTACAATCGCCGAGTTCATTTTTAATCGGAGGTGTCAAAAGCGAGTAAATACGACAAAGGGAAGGCAAACTCTCTATACTTAAAAATTGTCCACAGCGATTTTACTGAGGAGATGTGGGTAAAATATTTTAAGATGAGCAGCTCAACATTCATGGAATTATGCAGCACAATAGGCCATCATGTATCCCTGCCGTAGCATACATGAGGGAGCCAGTCCCGTTCGAGAAGCATATAGCCATTGCTCTTTATTAACTGGCTACATGTGTAGAGTACAATGTTGTTGCCGAGACTTTTGGTTTGAGCAAAACCACCATTCACAGGTGTGTATGTGCAGGGTTTCAGGCCATATGCTCCAAACTAAAAAGGCAATACATCACTTTATCTGATGTGGAAAAGGCATGCAAGAATTCTCAGTGCAATTACGAGGTACATTTAGACATTTAGTCTAAAGCAAAAAATCGCTTTGGAGACCTTGCCGGCTCCGACCCCTGTGATGTCACGTCCGGGCTCACACCAATGGCAGAAGACCTACATGAGCCCGACCCCTCTGACTTCACTTCCTGTCTCCCCCTTTAAAAGCCTCCACCTTTTCCCTATTCTCTCAGTTCTGTTTGGACTCGGTTTTGTGCACATCAGTGCTGTATTATTTTGAAAAGCAACTTTGCAGCCAGGAAACCAAATTATACGGGTGGCTGCCCCAAACCTTTATATGACTCTGCCTCGAGTTTGTGACTATATATATATAGAATTTAAGTTAGCATTACAGTGAATACAATAATGGACAAAATTTTAATTTGAGTTCATCCTTCCATTATCCAACCCGCTATATCCTAACTACAGGGTGACGGGGGTCTGCTGGAGCCAATCCCAGCCAACACAGGGTGCAAGGCAGGAAACAAACCCTGGGCAGGGCGCCAGCCCACTGCAGTTAATTTGAGTTTTTAAAGAAATTTGGTTTAAGCTAAATACATTTTTTGCTTTTATTCAAGTTTTTGAAAAGGTTAAAACAAACTCAAATGAATTAAGTTTACGGAAATACTTTTTAAAATTTGAAATAAATCAATTAGGTTGCTTGCTACCTTGTGAAATAATTTATTTAGGTTGATCCAACAAAACATTTTTTACAGTGAAATGTCAAGAAAATTTCAAGGGGAAAGTCCTGCAATGGCAGGGATACAAATACTCTGAGTGCCTGTGTGTGAGGTAAAACAAATGGTAGCTGGCAGTAGGTTCTGTCATACAGATCAATGAGGAACAGAATCTACAAGGAATAGTAAAAGTATGGCAGCTGAGGAGAATATTTCCCTGAGCAATATAGGCAATATAGACAGCTTAGCATATGATAGGGTAAGTGACTCTTTGCTTAGACATAGGCCATTAAATTGTGGTAAGTACATATAAGACCTTCTCACTGACAGATGGTTGTACAGCATTGGGCAAGTAGATAATGTCTTTTTCTGCTAAGATTTTAGTGGCACAGAAGGTGTTCTGTGCTGAAAATTCAGACTTGACAGTGATACAAAACTCCAACTGCTTTGTCTGCTTTCCAAAAATGACAAATATTGCAGTTGCTGTTCTCAGGCACGATCCTTCGGAAGTATTACTATTATCCGGCATATTTAAAGCTATATTTAGACTTTATTTAAACTGTATCAGCACTGTTAATCAAACTTGAGTTTACTTTGCCAGAGGAAGAAGCATCTGGAAGGAACTGCCAGAAGGAACAATCTTATACTTGTAACATCAAGCTGAGATCTTACCTTTCAGACTGGCAAACTCAAGCACCTATGAGCAAGCATTGACTTCTTCCTGGATGCAAACTCTGATTCAAATAGCACAGGCTATACCTTCTGTTGAAAATAGTTCGTTCTGTTAAAAATAGTTTTGTTACTTTTCTGTCTCTATCTCTTGGATGGTGGTGAAAAACACTCTGTCTCTCTACTGGTAGTCTCTGCTTGAACGCTTTTAGATCCAGACTCCATGGGGGTTGCTAGTTTTTAGAACATTTAGAATGTTAGAACAATATAGACAAGAATAGACCATTCAGCCCAACAAAGCTCGTTAGGTCTGTCCACTTAATTTTTCCATAATAACATCAATTTCTTCATGATCAGCTCTTCCTGCCTCTGACTGTGTGCCTGTGACTGAGCTCAGTCTAGAAGAAAAAGTCATACTTCTTTAAACTCTTTGAATGGTAATTGTCATAGTAGTGATGTGCCTATAATATACAGTATGTGCTTTTCCCTTCAAAGTTGCAGGGGGCATGGCAAAGGGCATACCCTTCAAAATAACAAAGAGCACACCACACACTACTGGCAATGGATGACATGGTAAAGGCAATGAGAACACTTTGCCAGACCCAGAGCTAAGATATCACTAGTTCAGAAAACATCTGATATCTCCTTGAAAGCTTGCTATTGTTAAAATTGCTTTAACTGTACCAAGATAATCTTGAACTCTGGAAGAATAGTAAACAGCAAGATAAACTTCTGGCTTGTATAGGTTTTCACTGTAATTGAAAACAAGAGCTGCTAGTTGCAGAATATTACTAAATGCCTCTTGAAACCCTGGGCTGTGTTATATAACCACAATGGGTTTAAAGAATGTGACCTCCCCATTACACATCCACAAGAGAAAACATTCAAATAAATATACAGTGGAACCTTGAGATACGAGTTTAATTCGTTCCAGCACTGAGCTCGTATAGCGAATTTCTCGTATCTAAAACAAACTTCCCCATTGAAAATAATGGAAATCCAGTTAATCCATTCCACACCCCAAAAATATTAACATAAAAATCAATTTTCCTAACAAATAACACTGATAAATAATATATACTGTAGTCTACCTTTAATAAATAACACTGGTAAATAATATAACTGATTATTAAAAGAATCAAAACAGGTGTCCAAAGTGCAGTAGAGCATTCAATAAATCTTTAAATAAATAATCCTTAAAACAGTTGTGAAGTGGAGGTTTAAAATACACAAGAATAACAATCCTTTAACACGAAGTTAAAACGTCAACAGGAAGTAGTCTTTAAAAAACAGATGACAATCCCCGGTGCTTCTTCTCTGTTAGCGTCAGCGTCTCACCTGCTTCTCCCATGCGGGCTCTGCAACAGGCGAGACACTCTTAATGCAGCTGACCTTCTCTACACCGTCCTGCTTCAGCTGTTTGGCTTGCCTGTTCAGCTCACTGTTCAGCTACATGTGAGCCTGCAC
Organism: Erpetoichthys calabaricus; assembly: GCF_900747795.2. Classification (NCBI taxonomy): domain Eukaryota; kingdom Metazoa; phylum Chordata; class Cladistia; order Polypteriformes; family Polypteridae; genus Erpetoichthys; species Erpetoichthys calabaricus. The sequence continues at coordinate 76,785,652 of NC_041398.2, read as the reverse complement.
TCGCTCGGTCTCCCGCACCGACTTTCTCCTACTGCTGCTGCTGCTGCCTGCCTGCCTCCTCCTCCTCCTCCTCCTCCTGCTGCTGCTGCTGCTGCTGTTGCTGCAACCTCTGTTCTCTCTCCTCTCTTTTCTTTTACTTCTTCTCCCCCTTAACCGGCTCGCACTTCTCTATATATGCGGGGAGGACATGGCAGCTGCAGCCCATCAGCCACAGGAACAATCATGGATGTGGGCAGTTTCCCACCTGTGCACTTAGGTGAGAAACGCCCACACTGCAGATCGCCCTGCGGCTCGCTACAGCTACCACGCCCCCTCGCTAAGCCGCGAGCTATACCCACAGCCTGGCTCGTGGCTCGTTATGCGAACCAATGCTCGGATTTAGATCTGAATTTTTCGCTCATACTTTCCTCGTATCTTGAATTTCTCGTATACAGAGCTGTTCGTATCTCGAGGTTCCACTGTATTTCAAAATACAGGAATTCAAAAATATGTCTATAATAACATTCTCTTGTATGTTACATACATGTACGTCTCTGGTCTGTATGGGTTTTGTGCCTCCTTTTACGTCAATACGTAAAAAATTACACAATTTCTATATTGCTTATGCTTATCAATAAAACATGTTTTTTTTTGCTTTCTTAAAACAAGCAGATTTAGTTACATTAACGTAAAAGTCCAATGGCCAGGAATTTGAATCGGAAAGGCAGTATATAAATAAAATGTATTATTATTATTATTATTAATATGAAAATAATAATAATATTGAATTGTCAAAGAAAACTATGTAAAATAAATTGAAAGTCTTTCTGAATTATCTATTTAAGTTTTCCCTTCTGACAAAAGTAATCAATGAATTTTAATGAACTAATTGAGCAAATTACATTAATCATTCATTTTTGACTCCTGATTCCTAAATTAAAAGGATTGACAGGAGTCCTGTTCTGTCCCACCAAACCATTAGAGAACAGTGCACTAACTGGATAGTGTTACTCCTTTAAGGGAGTGAACAGCTGTGGAGCTGCTCTCAGGAACGATACAGAAATCAGAAGTTCAGGGTGAAAACCATAAACCTACAAAGAGTTGCAGTCGGGTTTGACTCTTGCCAAAACTGATAAACTGTGATTTATAAATAAATGACCCAGGTAGACCCCCTTAAGCTAGAAAGATATTTATGTAAGTGTGAAGCTTGTAAGTCACTGGACATCACTAGCAGCAGAAAGATGTGAGAAGAGAGAGCTTTGCGAGGTAGCTGTGTGGCCATTAGAGGCGAGGAAACGAGAACTTAGCAGACTGCAGCTGGTAATTAAATGGGCCATCACACCAGTTTGTCAAGAATTTCACCCCTTTAAGGAAGCCCCCAAGAAGCAGCAGGTTACTTGTTTCTTTTATGTAGTCTCTTTATGTTACATTCTTATTTTATTAAAAACTGTTTTGCTGTCTGTGGCTCCCTTGGCATTATTCCTGGTATAGAAAGATTTCATAAGGATCTACTGTTACAAGATTTGTTTTTTTTTTTCCGTTTTGTATTTGTTCTGATGCACACTGCTAAATAGTAACTCTGACTTTCCCATTACTATACACTTAATTACCTGAAACTCTAAACTAGCCCTATAACCCTAAAAAAACTGATCCAAAACTGCACTGGTTGAAGGCGGCACATTGATCATTTTCTAAATCTTGAGTGATTTACATAGATGGAGCAGTGATTACCACAGATGTTTTAAACAAAAAGGCATGCTTGTCTTTCCAATTAAAATGCAGAGGCAAACCTGCTACTTTTTAATTGCTCTCATTTATGAGTGAAAAATTCACATTTTGGAATCAACTCCAATTTATTCTGAGTTCTTTATTTCTTTATTTATTTTTTTGTAAATAAAATGACACATGCAGCTGGTGATGCTTTACTAACATAAAAATCTGGATCCAGATCCATGGTTTGGGAAATTATTTTCTAAAATATAATGGGTTACACTTCATGGTAAAACTTTTTTTTTGTTTAGTAATTTAAAAGGATTTAAAAAGATATAGTAGATTTAAATTTAAAGAAGATAATTAAACTGGACTTGAGCATAAATTGCTTTTAGTTGCAATAGAGCATATTTCAAAGAGTAATTGGGCATTTGTTATGTACAATGAACAACAAAATATATGAATCAGCATTGCAGTGAAAGTTCTTTTTTGTTCAAAACATATAGTATATCAGTTCAAAATATCTTCCTGGTCGAAATACTAGGGGCATAAATGACTTTAACAATTGGTGACATTTACACTGAGGTACAAGTTTTGTAGATACTTATTTTAAATTGTATTGCACCTCCTTTGGCCTTCGAACAGCTTGATTCGGTTTGGCCGTGGATCTTCTTCTGGATGCATTGTTCAGAAGGTTGTAAAATGTAGGAATTAAAGTGTACCACAGTTGCTGCAAATTGAACAGCTACACAGAAACAGTACTATCCACCACATCCTAAAAATGCTTGATATTGTTATGATTCTGGTGCAGGTCACTGAAACAATGAAAATTTTATGTCATATTCCAGGAGCCACTCAGTGATAATATATGCCTTGTGACATGATGTATTATGCGGAAAGTGTCTATCTGAGTGTGTTTAAACTGTAGCCATGAAGATGTGAACTTTATCATTAAGGATGTTCTGGTAAGCCTTGCTGTTCAGGCATTCTTCATTGACAATAGGGGCCTAGTGTGGGCTAGAAAAACATTCCCCATACCATCACAATGCCTTCACTATACTGTATTGTTTACATCAAACAGGATGGCTCCATGAACACATGTTGCTCACACCAAATTCTGATGTAAAAGGAACTTGGGTTTGTCTGACCATGCAATTTTTTCCAGTTCTCAACAGTCTAGTTTTGATGCTTCTGTGCCTACTGGTGATGCACTTTCTTTATTTTCATTCACAACATTGGCACATGACATGGTATATGGCTACTGTAGCCCATTTGAGACAAAGTCTCAAAGTAGTGCATTCTGAGACAACATTCTCTTCACTGATTTTGAATTTGGATGTGATTTTCTGGTTGTCAAATCAGGGGAGTTTGGGGGCCATGGCAATGGTCCACCATGACCTCTCCATCAACCTGGAATGGTGTGGTCGAGATAAAAATAATCCATTTGTGTTAACATAATTTTGACTCACCCTGCATATATATGTATATTGTCACAAACTCCACAAAGAGCCATGGCAAGGTTTGGGTCAGCCACCCATATATTTGGTTTCCTGGCTGCAAATTGACGATTAGTGATAGCACTGCTGTGCTTCAACCATAGGCTCGAGCCCGTTTGTGACAGGGGCCGGAACTGGCAATGTCTTCTTCCATAGGTTTGGACCCAGAAGTGACATCAAGAGGGCCAGGTGGAATCTCTCGTGAATGGTCTGCAGGAAAGGGAGAAAAAGAGTCAGTGCACTCTGTCACATTCTGGTCTGTTTCGGAATTGCCTTTACTCAAGCCTTTAGCTGCCTCCCATGCACACGTGTGTGACAATATATATATATCTTATATATAAACATCTACGCGTGGAAGTGTGTATGTCTGTCTGTCTGGCCCGGAAGTGCGAGGCGGCCCAGAAGTACAAGGCTACAGCATGAAGTTCAAACAGCTGGCAAGGCAGCCCCAAGTTAACAAGTCAGAAGAAGAAAGAAGTATGAGGCTACAGCATGAAGCTGAAAGGAAGCGACTCCATCGCCAAAGTGAAACCGGTAGGGAAGACAAACAACAGAGAAATTTGCTTAGTCTGCAAAACAAAACTGACGACTCTGCATTTCAATTTTTTTTCTGACGATTTCAATAGTTTGTAGGATATATATATATATATATATATATATATATATATATATATATATATATATATAACATATATGTGTGTGAGTCACAGTCTTGCACAAGAGGTGAGTATAAATAAATAATAAAAATAAAGCCATCCTCCTCAACAGTAATCCAAGTCAGGAAGCTACCCCTCGCTGTTCACTCTAAATAACATCCGCAAGATCATGCCATATCTGACAGAGTATGCAGCACAATTTCTAGTTCTGGCACTGGTCCTGTCACATTTGGACTACTGCAACTGTATACTGGCAGGAGTACCTGCATTTGTTGCCAGCCCACAGAAGATCCAAAATGCAGCAGCATGTCTTATGTTCAGCCAACAAAGACACTCACATGCCACTCCTTTTTTCAGGTCACTCTGCTGGCTCTCAGTAGCATCAGTCATTAAGTTTAAACTCTGGATGCTTGCCTACAGAGTAGTTAATGGATCAGCACCCATGTATATGGAGGCACTCATAGGTTCTTATGAACCTTCTCGCCCACTAAGGTCTGCTAGTTAACAGAATGTGGTGATACCACCTGTGCATGTTATCACACCTCAATGTAGCCTCTTTGCACATATAGCTCTAGGCTGATGAAACGAGCTGCCCACCTCAATCCAAACTGCTAATTCCTTCATGATTTTTAAGAAATATTTGAAAACTCTCTTGATCTGTGAATACCATTCTAATAATTGTTTTGATGCTAGTTTCTTATTAATGAATATAAGAGCAATTAGTCGTGTGTTGTTAGTCTTGTGATTGTCAATTTTGTACGTTTGTTCTTTAACACTTGTTTCAAAACAAGCCAAGACTAATGTTATTTATATTTAACTTCTTTTGTTAGTTGCTTTGGATAAAACGCAATGTAAATGTAGAAACAAAGAGTGGTGTGCAGACTACAAAATGCAGCCAGAGTATAGCTCTACTCTGTTAAGTTTCATGTAGTCAGTTGACCATGTTCTTTCACACATGAGCTTTAGATAGAAGATTCCTCACAACTTCTCACTCTGCTATTTATTTCATTTATGGTTTACAACTGAACATTTTCAATTCAGGCACTCTCTGGCTTTTCTTTCATGAAAGTTGCATCATAAACCCAATAAATATTATCTCTATAATTTTGCAGCTCACCATTAATTCCTTATGTTGAAACCACAGTAAAAAAAAATTACATTGTATAGCATTATGATTGTGACTATTGTTTATTTTTGATTGAGCCTTCATTAAACCACATCAAGACATTACACTATTTAATTTGATTTTCTCAAGTTTGTTTATGCATATATTTTCATCTTATTTACAGGATGAAGAAGAATAATGAATTAAACTTTCAAATAAATGTCTCTGTTTTCAGTTATTATTTACCGAAGACGGCCAAACTGACTTTTTTCATGATGTTCAAAACACGTGTAGCATTCATTTTGACTTTGCGTTACATATCAGTAACTGATACTCTTGTATATGAAATTTACTTGATAAAGATATTATTTTGACAGCTTTCGGTGTCTTTCATTGCTACTTTAAAACTGGTGCTGTGTGTACAGTATCTTCTTTTATGTTACCTGACAATATGAATATATTTTTTATTTATGATGATTCTACCAAAAAATATTTTTTGACATGCCTTCAATATTTCACATTAAACTGTCAAGATCTATTAATAGTAATTTTAAGTCAGACCATTTCCATACAAAATAAAAATCCTATAAACTGATTGATACCAATACTCAAAAACATAAATTAATGCCTGTTACTCTTTCATTACAGATGTCATCAGGCTTATCCTTGGCAGCTGTCAGCACCAGCAGCTTATTCTTCCACGTTCTTAAGTCAAATTGGCTTTCTTTCTGGTCTAATAGAGCATTAAGACATGTTTTTATCTGCACAACTATCAAGTTGGCATAATGAGCTGCTTGAAATATTATTTAGTCTTGTATCAGGTTTCAGATAGAAAAATGCAATAAGTAAGCCTTGCAGGCCTTGTACACTTGTGCTAATCCAACTTTAATTGGCATTTCCTTGATTTAGGGATTATTTACAGGGGATTACAGTCATCAACAACTAATTGTCCACTTCAAGTTGTTTGCCCTTCATGGTGTTTATCAGTTAATTGCTACCATTGCATACCTGGCATTCACTGGTAGTGCTGTTTTTTGTCTATACAGCAGCAACTTCAGCATTTAGAGTTGGATGGATCTCAAAGTATAATGGGGTTACCTTCATGGTATTCTTGTGTTACAATGTTAATTCACAACAAATGGGATACATATTAAATATCACTGATCGACTTTGTCTAAATCCTCAAGAGGTTTGCTGGGGTTAAATTCTGCTGCAGTGAACGATGCAAGATTCATGTTGGCAAAAAAGGCTACGGTCTTCTTTTCCACAAGTACTTCATACAGTCTGTTCAGTGATGCAGGGTTTGTGTACACCATTTGTGCTTCTTCAGGTCCTCTTATGTTTTTCTCTCTTTTGATAAGGATATGGGTGCCATTAGGGTCTATTTTGACATTGTTTTTGAAAGGTCTGGCAGTGTTTTTATAACTCATTTCGTCTTCTTTCTGTTCACATCTGCTTAGCATTGTTCATGGTGTCACACAGGACATCACTGCCATGAATGTGCATATCTGAACACATGTCTAATTTGTAGATAAGCAGAAGGCATAGTTATTTCTGTTTAAACTTGGAAAACACACCCATCTAAGCAAGATGGCATGCTGTGAGCTCACAACATTTAGCACCCTACTATATTATTCATGTATATTTTTTTCAAACCTGATATCTACATAGTTATAGGAATCATTGCCTGTATGTACAGCATGTACAGAGACAGTTCATTTTACAATGTAAAGACTCTCATACAGTGATATTTTCATAACGAGAGTTAGAACTAAAAATATTGTTTTTCGGTTTACAAGAACGAGAACTGAAATTAAGGCAAACAGAGAAACTAAAACAAAATAAAAATTAGTGATTTGTGAAAGAACTAAAATGAGAACGAAAATTGAGTAAAAACGAAAAAAAACAGCAATAGCATTTTCATTCAGTCCAGTTCAGTCGTGCAGAGGAGTTGTTTGTAGGTCGCCCTGAGCGTTGTAACTTGGGCTTACTAGTGTCACGTGGCGCAACTTCCTAAAAGGACAGTTGTTTGTTTGTTGAGCACATTTAGCTTGAAGTAGTAATAGCATAGATGTTTGCGGGTAGAAAGTAACGTGTGAAAATACTTTAATTACAGCGCAGATGATAATAAAAGCAAATGTAGCGTGCAAGAAGAAGAAAAGAGTCTCTGAGGTTCAGTGCAGGGCCAGCAGGATCAGTGCCTAATGGAAGTCCAGCACTTCTCTGGCACCATGACTGCACTTCATACAGAGACATGTGGTCTCACCTGTCATCATGAAAAGTAAAAAAAACTAACAATGATAACATAAAATAAATGTGTCCACTGGTCTGTGCTATAAATTTGTTTTCTGCATGACTCCAATCATTTTGATAATTTTATAGTCAAAATCGCTGAATTTGCGAATTTCCTGTTCAAATACAGGGGAGAAATGCAAGGTGCAATGAGATGAGCCCTCACTCAGACTGCACTGTCCCTCACACACAGGGTTGATACATGCAATTGGCATGTGCCTGTTGCTGTCTCTCTATATGTTGCCAATAAAATGTTTGCACATGTGTTTATTATACACCCTTACTTTCCACAGTCTGGCTAATATCTTTAATAAATGTGTGTAACATATCTAGTCTTGCTGATCGGACTTATAAAACCACAGTGAAAAGGTACAAGGTTGTGACCCAACATGTGCTTGTTGCTGCTGGTCTTCTACACATAGGCTCAAGGCGCCAATAAGTTAGCGATATCAGAAAGTAAAGTACACTGCAGCGATCCATTTATTTTTATGTTTTGTTCTGAATGATTGCCAAAAATGGAAGATTAAGAGTTTTTAAACTAAAGGAAAATAAGCAGGACTATACAAGAAAGAGACAAAGATTTTCATGGAGAAGAATAGGCGCATGGACTTCATTTACAAATTGAAGCATTTTATAAAAATGGAATCAGGCTAAGAAATAAAATCAAATATTTAAAAACTAAATTTTGACCTTAAATAAAATATCCTTTTGTTGAGCAGTCTGCATTAAAATTGATTAAAGCATCAGAATTAAAAGCATTTAAAAACAACTAAATATTTCAATCAAGGTCAAAATTGAAATCCGTTTTTTGTACACCACTCTATACTTTCATTTGTATTGAATAAGTATGAATTGTGAAATTGCAACGGCAAATTTAGAACACATGGAGGGTGAGGATCAAATGCGCTTTCTCCGCTCTTTCTTGCCGCTATAAATGTAATGTTCTTTCTTAGCCAAATATGTACCTTACCTATCTTTGTGTAAAGAATGCTGATGTGATATGAAATATAACTAGTAGTCAATGTGCATGCTGCCAATTGAATAGTGAATAAGCTACTCTTTTGGGGTTCATATATTTGTAAATCTGACTCTGAAGGAGTCCATGCCTCACCAGCCATGAACCTCACCGCACGTCACTGCTTCAGTACTGCCAGCAGAAATCATCAACATACAGTCTGCTGGCGCCAGTGGCCAAGGACCTCGTCTGTGCACCTGCATTACAGGCACTCATCAAGTGAATATTTTCACTGTGCGGCTATTTGTGCAATGGACATCGTTGCAACATGAACAGATCTCTCGAAAGGCGTGCTTGTTTAAAGCATAACAGCAACATGCTTGCACAGACTGGTTTCTTGGGTTGAAACATTTGATCTTGCTGACTGTACTCATTAGGCCACTTGATCTGTTTGATCAATGATAGTCAAGCTGTGTTTAACGGCATTATGACCTGTGAGTTTATTTTGTTGACTGAAACATAACTTGCATTAAAATATGTGTAGGCCAGCATTTGTGGTCTTGCAACAGAGGAAAACTAAAATTGTACTAATATTATGTAAAGCCAGAACTAAATAAAATAAAAACTAAAATTTTAAACACAGAACTAAATGAAAATAAAAATTGTTGACTCCACTGAAAACTAGAACGAAATAAAAATAAAAATTAATTTTATAAAATAAAATAAAAACTAAAACTACAATTAATATCAGAACTTAAATATCACTGCTCTCATATCAGGTATTAGAGGTGCAATTGCCAACATTACTTTTTGTCTGTGGGATTATTACTTATGTTATGTTACATGTTAATCAATTGGGAGGTGTTTTTTTAATGCAAGCAGACACCCTATTACAAATGGAGGACACACACATATATATATATATATATATATATATATATATATATATATAGTGCATCCAGAAAGTATTCACAGCGCATCACTTTTTCTACCTTTTGTTATGTTACAGCCTTATTACAAAATGGATTAAATTCATTTTTTTCCTCAGAATTCTGCACACAACACCCCATAATGACAACATGAAAAAAGTTTACTTGAGGTTTTTGCAAATTTATTAAAAATAAAAAAAACTGAGAAATCACATGTACATAAGTATTCACAGCCTTTGCTCAATACTTTGTCGATGCACCTTTGGCAGCAATTTCAGCCTCAAGTCTTGTTGAATATGATGCCACAAGCTTGGCACACCTATCCTTGGCCAGTTTAGCCCATTCCTCTTTGTAGCACCTCTCAAGCTCCATCAGGTTGGATGGGAAGCGTCGGTGCACAGCCATTGTAAGATCTCTCCAGAGATGTTCAATCAGATTCAAGTCTGGGCTCTGGCTGGGCCACTCAAGGACATTCACAGAGTTGTCCTGAAGCCACTCCTTTGATATCTTGGCTGTATGCTTAGGGTCATTGTCCTGCTGAAAGATGAACCGTTGCCCCAGTCTGAGGTCAAGAGCGCTCTGGAGCAGGATTTCATCCAGGATGTCTCTGTACATTGCTGCAGTCATCTTTCCCTTTATCCTGACTAGTCTCCCAGTTCCTGCCGCTGAAAAACATCCCCACAGCATGATGCTGCCACCACCATGCTTCACTGTAGGGATGGTGCCAGGTTTCCTCCAAATGTGACGCCTGGCATTCACACCAAAGAGTTCAATCTTTGTCTCATCAGACCAGAGAATTTTCTTTCTCATGGTCTGAGAGTTCTTCAGGTGCCTTTTGGCAAACTCCAGGCGGGCTGCCATGTGCCTTTTACTAAGGAGTGGCTTCCGTCTGGCCACTCTACCATACAGGCCTGATTGGTGGATTGCTGCAGAGATGGTTGTTCTTCTGGAAGGTTCTCCTCTCTCCACAGAGGACCTCTGGAGCTCTGACAGAGTGACCATCGGGTTCTTGGTCACCTCTCTGACTAAGGCCCTTCTCCCCTGATCGCTCAGTTTAGATGGCCGGCCAGCTCTAGGAAGAGTCCTGGTGGTTTCGAACTTCTTCCACTTACGGATGATGGAGGCCATTGTGCTCATTGGGACCTTCAAAGCAGCAGAAATTTTCCTGTAACCTTCCCCAGATATGTGCCTCGAGACAATCCTGTCTCGGAGGTCTACAGATAATTCCTTTGACTTCATGCTTGGTTTGTGCTCTGACATGAACTGTCAACTGTGGGACCTTATATAGACAGGTGTGTGCCTTTCCAAATCATGTCCAATCAACTGAATTTACCACAGGTGGACTCTAATTAAGCTGCAGAAACATCTCAAGGATGATCAGGGGAAACAGGAAGCACCTGAGCTCAATTTCGAGCTTAACAGCAAAGGCTGTGAATACTTATGTACATGTGCTTTCTCAATTTTTTTATTTTTAATAAATTTGCCTCAAGTAAACTTTTTTCACGTTGTCATTATGGGGTGTTGTGTGTAGAATTCTGAGGAAAAAAATGAATTTAATCCATTTTGGAATAAGGCTGTAACACAACAAAATGTGGAAAAAGTGATGCGCTGTGAATACTTTCCAGATGCACTGTATATAAGCATGGTTTATAAGTAGTCATTACTTCCATTACCTTGTTAGGCTATTTTACACCCATAAACTCATTTGAAAAATAAAATCTCTCCAAAGGCAGCATCAGTTTTTTTTTAATCAGTAGACTTCAGTAAACACAGATGTATGTTATAAATTTATATTTTTTAATTGAGGAATTTTGGTGCAATTAGCATCTATTTAAATTAAAATTCTCAGATGTGTGTATTGTGTAAAATTATTTTTAAAAATTAGGCTTGAAAAAACTAAACGTTTTAAAACACCCATTTTATCATTTCACCCAAATATACCCTTTAAAATTACTTATAAAGAGGGATAGATAAAAAAAATCATTTGGAGCTAAACTTTTATTCTGAATGTGATTAACATATAACTAATATTAATATTTAACAGATGTATCACTTAGAATGCTTGGATAGTTGTGGTGGAATAAAAATGAGAGACTGCTAATCTAAGTCATCTTTGCTTCAATAAATGGTATATGTTCCCAAGACACTGTGCCAAAATGATTTTATTAATTATAGAACTACATTCACTGTCAAAAACAGGCTGAGTGTTGTGAATAATCTTCCATACCAAGTATTCCTCAAAGTCCATAGCCGCTTTGGAGATGAAAATGTATGGATTGCCGCTCTGCAGAGAATGTCATTGGTGGCATCCTTTAAAGTCTGATCTGGGAGCACTTGAATGCATGTTGCATATAATACTGGCAGCATTATATTTATCTTTTGAATGCTTTTTCTATCAGTATTTTTTATTCATTTTGAAAGCAGCTTATACTGTTTTTGATGTTTATAATGGCTTCTTTGTGTTCATCAGCTTCCCGGTGCCATGATCTTGGAAACCTTTGTGATTTTTTCCATTCTTTTTGCTAGTTAATTAGGTAGTGATTTTTGTATTAGGAGTTATCCTAATAATCTTGGTGTGCTGCCATTTTGTTTTCTCTCAGGCGATGCCATTTTGGGTGACATTTTATTTACAGTTACTAATGGGATTGCATACAATTTCTGTTTTTCCAATACTATGTTTAAAAACAAAACATTTTTACTGTGCTGTAGAGTGGTCTAAAATATCCATGAAGAAGACCTTCTCCAGAATGAACACAATCTCACACTGGGGCAACAGTTCACCTTTCAGCACAGTAATGACCCAAAGCATATACCCAAGACAATGCTAGAGTGTTATGAGTTCTCATCTTTTACTCCCTTAACAGTGCAAAAATACAATACAGCATAAGCCAATATGTAGTTTACTTAGGCACTTTCTTATATTGCTTTGCAGAAATGCACCTCTGAGCAAGTTACGTCCCTTTCTCTAGTGACACTGTAGCTGGAGGTATGGTAAGGTTGGTGCCAGCATAGTGCAGGCTTGCTGTTGCTTCACCATTTGTGAAAGGCCTCAGCCAAAATCAGCAACCAGATACAGGTTTGTAATTTGGCATGATTAAGATCTTTCAGTTACTATACATTAATTTTCCTTCAGCTTGATCATTTCATGGTGAATATTCTACATAGATATCGGTATAAATGGCTGTAATGCAATGTCCTTAAATGATCTACAGCATATATGGTAGGGCCGCAGTGGCTGTTGGTTTTCATTCTAACCTTTTTCCTAATCAGTGACCAGTTTTCACTGCTAATTAACTTGTTTTCCCTTCATTTTAATAGTCCTGTTTTTAAGAATTCAGTGCTCTGAATTGAATCTTTTCTTCATTAAATGGCAGCCAAACAGAAATGAGATGTGAAACGAGTCAACAGATGACCAGCTAAACTGGGGCTTCAAACTCCTGCCAATTTCACTCCACCACTTCCTTAATGAGAAGCCAATGTTTGCTGTTAATTAAACCAATTATTTAATTCCATGGCTTGTTGCTGCTCTCATTCTGCCACAGCAGACATTTTCAAAACTGTTGATTTTCTGTTTTTTCTAAGAACACCGTTGAGATGTTTTGGTGACCTTGGAGATCAACCTTACTGAGGCCCTCACCTTTCTTTATGTTCAGATAATGTGGTTAGCTGGTGATGTGGCAGCTTGTTTTGTGTCTCGTTATTGTTTGGTTCCTCATTAAGGAAAAAGAAGGAACTAAGGGGTCTGAGTCAAGTTAATTAAAACAAAGGTAAAAGAAGTTAATTAGCAGCAAAAACTGGTCACTAATGAAGAAGATGGTTAGAATGAAAACCTGCAGCCATCACGGCCCTCCAGGACTGGAGCTCGACACCCTTGTTCTAATGGAACAAAAGTGTGGAAAATTCTTTTAAAGGTTAAAAATTTATTGGAAATGTAAAAAAAACATCTTCTCAGTTTTAAATACCCATACATACTGGGGTCCAAATGACCCCAAACAGTGCCTTTGTAAGTCCTATAAGTAAACAGTTTGTCTAGCAAGTTAAGAAAAGATTCAAGATTCAAGAGTATTTATTGTCATTTCATCCATATACAGTAGTGCAGTATATAGTGAAACGAAACAACGTTCCTCCAGGACCATAGTGCTACATAAAACACAGGACAACGAAGAATCCACGACACATAACATAAAGACGCATAATATATAACAAGGATCACGTGAGTCAAATGTGCAAACATGTGCGACACTGCAGAACAGAACACATATATCAGATATCAGTCCGGTCCATGAGTGTTCAGGAGTCTGACTGCTTGGGGGAAGAAACTGTTACTCATCCTGGTGGTGAGGGCCTGAATGCTTCGGTACCTTTTTCTCAATGGCAGGAGTGTAAACAGTGAATGTGAAGGGTGTGTTGGATCATTCACAATGCTGGTGGCTTTGCAGATGCAGTGTGTGGTGTAAATGTCCATGATGGAGGGAAGAGAGACACCGATGATCTTCTCAGCTGTCTTCACTATCTGTTGTAGGGCTTTGCGGTCCCTTACCGTGCAATTTCCAAACCAGATAGTGATGCAGTTGTTCAGGATGCTCTCTATGGTTCCTCTGTAGAATGTTGTTAGAATAGCTGGTGGAAGATGGGCTTTCCTCAGCCTACACAGGAAGTAGAGCCACTGCTGGGCTTTCTTGGCTAAAGAGCTGGTGTTGTCGGACCAGGTGAGGTTCTCTGCCACGTGGACACCCAGGAATTTGGTGCTATTGACGACCTGTGCATATCAAGTTAAACAAACAAACAAAAAAGAGCAATACAGTTTTAGATGTTTCAAACACTGAATGGGGTTAAATTAACCCTAAATGTAATAGGAGGGTTAAGAAAAGGCAGAAGCAGAGACATTTTGCCATATTAAAGTAATAAGAAAAAAACAGTAAATTCATCCAGAATTATTTGTGTTATAATGAAATACCAACACTCTACAGGCAGAGGTCTGGTGTTGATGAAAATTGGAGCAGGACTGAAATACTGTTAAGTGTCACATGTTGTGGCCAATAAAGAAAGATACTTTATGCTAAATTAAAGCTAACTGTATGTGGCTGCACAGCTGTCCATAGTCCAGAAAAACAGGATTGGAATTCTATATTTCTTTGTTTGCCACTAACATTTATTCAAGTAACAAATCTATAACACAAAATAAAATAAACAATCATAATGGCAAAAAGAGTGAATTTGAACAAATAACAATATGATTATAAAGGAAAGCATCAGTAACATCTGATTTAATCAGTTTATCCGAAGAAATCTTTCTTAGTGAAAAAATTAGCTTAAGTATAAAACACTTATCCACTAGCTTACAAATTATATTATTATCAAGGCACCATATGGTTGTACAGTAATCCCTCCTCCATCGCGGGGGTTGCGTTCCAGAGCCACCCGCGAAATAAGAAAATCCGCGAAGTAGAAACCATATGTTTATATGGTTATTTTTATATTGTCATGCTTAGGTCACAGATTTGCGCAGAAACACAGGAGGTTGTAGAGAGACAGGAACGTTATTCAAACACTGCAAACAAACATTTGTCTCTTTTTCAAAAGTTTAACCTGTGCTCCATGACAAGACAGAGATGACAGTTCTGTCTCACAATTAAAAGAATGCAAACATATCTTCCTCTTCAAAGGAAACAGAGAGGAAAGCAAACAAATCAATAGGGCTGTTTGGCTTGCGGTACAAAGCTGTTGAAGGCAGCAGCTCACACCCCCTCCGTCAGGAGCAGGGAGAGAGAGAGAGAGAGAAAAACAAAGTCAAAAATCAATACGTGCCCTTTGAGCTTTTAAGTATGCGAAGCACCGTGCAGCATACTTAAAAGCTGCACACAGAAGGTAGCAACGTGAAGATAATCTTTCAGCATTTTTAGACGAGCGTCCGTATCGTCTAGGTGTGCGAACAGCCCCCCTGCTCACACCCCCTACGTCAGGATCACAGATAGTCAGCGCAAGAGAGAGAGAAAGAAAAGTAAGTTGGGTAGCTTCTCAGCCATCTGCCAATAGTGTCCCTTGTATGAAATCAACTGGGCAAACCAACTGAGGAAGCATGTACCAGAAATTAAAAGACCCATTGTCCTCAGAAATCCGCGATATATATTTAAATATGCTTACATATAAAATCCGCGATAGAGTGAAGCCGCGAAGCGCAATATAGCGAGGGATCACTGTACTTTTTCTTACAGTTCCATGTCATGATAATTCTTATCTTTGTTGTTGGAGAAAGTACTGTGATCTGCAGCGGAATCTCAAAAGTCAGTTGGCTATAAAAACAATGAAATATGCATTTGTGCTTCTTCTTTTTCTTAATCCATGCATAATCAAACCCAAGTTGTCTCTTTCAGGACAACAGGGGGACAGAGCCAATCCTAGTGGTATCGGGCACAAGAAAAGAGTCAACCGTGACTATAGTTCCAGTCAGGTCTAAAGCAGTTAGCCCTGCAGAGTTAGTTTAATGTTGGCAATTAACCTAACATGTATGCTTTTTTTTTTGAATACTGGAGCAACATGGGTCTGCCATGAAAAAACAGACCTGGACTCTGCAGCTATGAATCAGCAGTGGTAATCACTGCACCGCCAAGCCTCACATTTTTTTTCTGTTACCCTTAACAACATTCTTCTGATAGCTTTGAATAACCACAGTCAATAGTAATCATGAAGAAATAAAAAACACAGATTAATTGTGGAGCTTCTAAAATTTTGCAGATGTTTTAAAATAGTTTTTTGCCTTGTCATTGATTTTGTTGCTTGATAAAAATCAATGTACTGATATTAAGTATTGGAAAAAGTGGTGTCATTTTATTTACAAAAATGTTGTTTTTTGCCATACATGTAACTACAGATAAAATTTCTAGACTCTGTAAAATGTTAATTAACCCAATTAAAATACATAATTAAATAATAAATGCAACCTGCTAGAGTCTGAGTAAACTGCTGGGAGCTCAGACAGAGTTTTTGTTTTTACATTAATATTTTAATAGACTTGTTGTGTCAGGGCATATCGTAGAAGAAACAGAACACAGGTGGTAGCGGTCTTCCACATTAATTTCAGAAGACCATGTTTGTTGGAAGAGTTTCTAAAAGCAATTAAGATAATTCCTGAGAAGGTTGCTGACTGTTTACTTTTAATAAAAGAAAAATAAAGTAGCAGTCTTGATATTGTGACTTTTTTGTAAAGGAATAAATAAATGAACACCAAAGAGTATAGGGCGCTCTCTCTTCAGCTATATACTTTATACTTCAGGTGCTTCCTGAATCTCTGAATTTATTCAGATTTTGTCCAACTCTCTGCTGAAAGAAACTACAAAATATCCACAACCTACTTTCTTACATAAATGTATATGTATGAAAATAACAAAAATAGTTATAGTAAATATCAATGGTAAAAATTAAGTACAAATTATTTCAGTGCCCCTGTAGATGGGCTGGTGGTCTCCCTAGTGTTGGTTTTTGAGATGCTTCTGGGATAGGCTCCAGCACTCTACAACACTGAATTGAAATAAGCAGGTTTCAAAATGTTATTTTATTTGTATGATGAAAGGAAGTTAATGCGGAAATAACATTTAGTAGATTTTCCTAACGAACATAACTCTTGTTTTCCTTTATTTCTCCAGTAATGTGTTGCTTAAGAAAACAAAATGTTTTCAAGTTGCTGCTTACTTGTTAAACTTTCCCAAAATGTTTGAAAACAGTAATAGTATATACAGCAGCAGTTCTCAAACTGTGGGGTGTAACAAAAAAGGGGGCGCAAATGTTGCCGTATGTGGCGTAATTTCACTATTCGGAGGGAAATTTTAAACTTGTAGCGGTGTATCAGCAGCAAAAAATATAGGAATAAATTTTATTAGGGTTTCATAAAAATGTTAGGGGGACACGATTAAAACTGTTATGAAAGCTCGGGTCACAAATACTTAAAGGTTGAGAAACGCTGATATACAGTATATAAAAATTTTGTATGATAAATGGCTAACATGACTTCTTTACTAAAGATGCATAATGAGATCATAAAAACAAGGTTGAACACAAAAAACAGCAATGAGCTTAGTCCAGTATTTAATAAATGAAAATTATTTGATTCAGTTTCATTTTGCCTTGATTAACTATGCAAGCTTTAGTGTAGAAATATATCACAGGCCTTTGTGACACAAAGCCTCATAATGGCTAGTTACTCGCATTGTCATTACCATGGATTCCTTTGATAACAAAACACACAAGGTGTGTGGCCCTCTAGCAGCTGCTTTGCTGACATTGCCAAACTAAACCTCAGAGTATTAATAACACATAAAATAAAAAAACCCTCACGCAGCCAAACCACCTGCACTTCAGAACAGGTGATCTTCCAGAAACTAAGAATGTTTGGCCCCAGGTAGTATCTAGATGGGAGACAATCTAGGAAGAGCTTAGGTTGCTGCTTAAAGAGGTTTTCGTGAGGCTATTGGGGGTGCTTACTAAAGTTCTGAACTTCTTGAGTCAAAAAAGATCCCTGGGCATCTTTTGAAAAGAGTAGGGTGTTTCTTGATGCCCGGGCTAAATTGCCCACCACGACTTTGTCCATTTTGGTCACCTAATCATCTCATGTCTCCAATTGGCTAACTATCTCTCACCACTTCACCACATAATAGTTGATGTGTGGTGAGCATACTGGTGCAAAAATGGCTGCAAATTGGTGGTGGCTGAAGTGGTTGCCCATTGTCTATGAAAAGTGCCTTGAGTAGGATAGAAAAGTGCTATATAAATGTAACTAACTAAATTACTGATTATTGTGTTAGTGTCTATTATAAAGGTATGGCAAATTATCTCTCTATATATAAAATCCAACGTCTGTCTGTCTGTATTTCTGTTCGCTTTTCACGAGAGAACTACTTAATGGATTTAGATTTTTTTTTCTATAATTTGCTTGAACATTCCAGTTGATATTGCAACCTCTCTCATTGCACTATGTATCATAGTTCGCTTGTGGTACTAATTTACAGTCATATGAAAAAGTTTGTGAACCCCTCTCAGCCTGCATAATAATTTACTCTACATTCATTAAAAAAGATAACAGTGGTATGTCTTTTATTTTCTAGGAACATCTGAGTACTGGGGTGTTTTCCGAACAAAGATTTTTAGTGAAGCAGTATTAAGATGTATGAAATTTAATCAAATGTGAAAAACTGGCTGTGCAAAAATTTGGGTACCCTTGTCATTTTGCTGATTTGAATGCATGTAACTGCTCAATACTGATTACTTGCAACACCAAATTGGTTGGATTACCTCGTTAAGCCTTGAACTTCATAGACAGGTGTGTCCAATCATGAGAAAAGGTATTTAAGGTGGTCAATTGCAAGTTGTGTTTCCCTTTGACTCTCCTCTGAAGAGTGACAGCATGGGATCCTCAAAGCAACTCTCAAAAGATCTGAAAAAGATTGTTCAGTATCATGGTTTAGGTGAAGGCTACAAAAAGCTATCTCAGAGGTTTAAACTGTCAGTTTCAACTGTAAGGAATGTAATCAGGAAATGGAAGGCCACAGGCACAGTTGCTGTTAAACCCAGGTCTGGCAGGCCAAGAAAAATACAGAAGAAGCATATGTGCAGGATTGTGAGAATGGTTTCAGACAACCCACAGATCACCTCCAAAGACCTGCAAGAACATCTTGCTGCAGATGGTGTATCTGTACATCGTTCTACAATTCAGCACAATTTGCACAAAGAACATCTGTATGGCAGGGTGATGAGAAAGAAACCCTTTCTGCACTCACGCCACAAACAGAATCGCTTGTTGTATGCAAATGCTAATTTAGACAAGCCAGATTCATTTTGGAACAAAGTGCTTTGGACTGATGAGACAAAAATTGAGTTATTTGGTCATAACAAAAAGCACTTTGCATGGCGGAAGAAGAACACCACATTCCAAGACAAACACCTGCTACCTACTGTCAAAGTTGGTGAAGGTTCCATCATGCTGTGGGGCTGTGTGGCTAGTTCAGGGACTGGGGCCCTTGTTAAAGTTGAAGGTTGGATGAATTGAACCCAATATCAACAAATTCTTCAGGATAATGTTCAAGGATCAGTCACAAAGTTGAACTTACGCAGGGTTTAGATATTCCAACAAGACAATGACCCAAACACACAGTTCGAAATCTACAAAGGCATTCTTGCAGAGGGAGAAGTACAATGTTCTAGAATGGCCGTCACAGTCCCCTGACTTGAATATCATCGAAAATCTATGGGATGATTTGAAGCAGGCTGTCCATGCTCGGCAGCCATCAAATTTAACTGAACTGGAGAGATTTTGTATGGAAGAATGGCCAAAAATACCTCCATCCAGAATCCAGACACTCATCAAAGGCTATAGGAGGCGTCTAGAGGCTGTTATATTTGCAAAAGGAGGTTCAGCTAAGTATTGATGTAATATCTCTGTTGGGGTGCCCAAATTTATGCACCTGTCTAATTTTGTTATGATGTATATTGCATATTTTCTGTTAATCCAATAAACTAATGTCACTGCTGAAATACTACTGTTTCCATAAGGCATGTCAAATATTAAAAGGAAGTTGCTACTTTGAAAGCTCAAAATCCAAAGAATTAAGAGGGGTTCCCAAACTTTTTCATATGACTGTATTTGTGTGAATCTGAGAGACATGCAACGGGCCAAGGGGTAGAGGGTGGGGACCTCCTCACTAATGCACCAGCCTCGGGGCATTCCTTACCTCTGCTTAGCTAGTGAATGAGAGAACTATTTAACAGATTTAGATTGGGTTTTTTTCTATAATTTGCTTGAACAGTCCCTTTGATTTTGCAACTTCTCTCATTGCACTAAGGATCATAGACAGCTAGTATTCTATAAAAATACACACATATTTTATTTTACTAGGCTAATACTTAGAAAAAGGATGTGTCTGTAATTAAACAAGCCCTGGACCCACACCCCAACTGTGCTTAGTTATATCTGTTATGGTGGGACTCTGTGTGATGGTGAGGGTTGGCTCCATGATGTCAGTTCCTTCCAGGAGCCTCTTGAACCAGCTACCACCAATAACGTACCAGAGGGATGAGCCCGTAAAATGAAGACACTCACTCATAGCAAGGGGTAACCGGTGCAACAGTGAGTAGTGCTTTTATTAAAACAATCAAAAAAATAAAGTGTCCAAAAGCAATGCAGTGCAATAGTTCAATCAATGAATAAACAATCCATTAAAAAAAGTGACAATCCATGAGTTTAAAAGCAAGACTTAAAATGACAATAAAAACCATTACAGTCTCGGATCAATGCTACTTTCACTCTTGGACAAGCCCACCACAACTCTTTCTTAATCTCAATGGCTCCCCCATTACTTGCTCAGCTGGCAGAGACTCCATTAGCCACGGTCCTCACTAACCTGACCCCCATCTTGGCTACCACGAGTGGTGTCGGCCCAGTGTTGGTTGTCCATTCAATCTTCCTTGGATTCCTAGAGGGGATGCCACCTCGATCACACCCAATCCTCTGGAGAATCAATGGGGACAATCCAACCCTAGAGTGCCAATCCTCACGCCGTCGCGGGACCTTCAACCACACTGTGTTTCTTGCACAAGCAGCTGGCTTGTCTTGCCTCTCTTCCTGATACTGTTCTCACAGCATATCCACTCTTTCTTCATTCTTTATCTTTTTCTTTCTTTCCTTCTACATGTGCAGGTTCCTTTTCTATCCTGCCACTCCTAATGGGGCACAAGTATGCATGCGCTATTTCCTCCAAGGATTTAATGAGGCTCCTTCCTGACACACGCACTCACATGTGCCTTCGCAATCAGGCAGGCATGCCCCTGGAGATAATTCACATTCGCTTACCCACCCGTGCCTGATTAAAGCCTGCACTTTGTGCAGTTTATTTATTTAACATCAGCACAGTGGCAGACCACTTCTCAAACAGTGTCTTTCTGCAAACCTGAATTAGATTTGGTGCATCTGAGAATGTTATGTTTTATTTCAGTTTCTTATCTACTTCCTTGCACACAGTTATCTGAACACCATAAGGAGAAAGAAAGGGTGAAACCAGTTCTAGATAGAAAACCTTGTTTTTTGTGGAACACACACACTCACAGAAATTTAACTTTCTCAATCAAACTAGGCTTCTGTCAATATCTAAAACCTCATTTGGTTGGTATCCATTTTGTCAGTAAGATTTATAATTGGTAATTCCACTACAGATTAAGAAAACTATAAATACATATTTAGACTAGAAAATAGTTTTTGAAATAGGCAATTTATGCATTATACAGTACATCCATTTTGTGAAATATGTGTTTCCTATATTTTCAATGTTATTTGTTTTTGTTTTGCTTGGGATGAGAGATCACATTTTAGTGACTAAAATGTAGTTGTTCCTCTGCAGTTTCTGAAGCAATTGCTATGACTACCTATACTTGATTATTATCATGGAGAAAGAATACTTCAATCTGCTTTGATCTCATCTTGGAGTCATTACACCTCACCTGGATCACCTTTAAATAAATGGCTTGTATTGGATATTAGAAGAGAGATGAAGAGACAGAGAGACATAGTGTTGTGATTAATCTCCCAAAGTGGTCAGAATGGTGTGAGGTCTTTAAAAACAGTCGGGGAAGAAGGCCTGAAACCCATCAGCCTACCCAGAGGAAGTGATTCAGAAGGCCTACCTTCCACTAAAGTGGCTGACTTAAGCGGATCAGGATGCATTTCACTGCGTGTTGTCCTGTATAACTATGCATGTGACAAATAAAGAATCTTGAGAATTTCAAAAACGGAGTTTACCGCACATGCATTTATTGGTTACTTTGTTAGTGTATATATATTTATCTGTCTGCTTATTTAAAAAGCTAAAATTACCCCAGGAGTCAAAAACGTTCTGTCTAGCCCTTGTACAAAAACCTAGACAAAAGCTGGGGTATCACCTTGGTAACCCCTTTGGAATTGTGAGAGGAAAATAGCACGACTTTACAGACAGGAGTCCAATGCAGAACTCTACTCACTTTTTTACTTTGTAAAAAAAAATTATTAACTGCTGATGATGTAGATCGTTTTGTCTGTGCTGAAATTCCAAAACAGAGAAACCTGTCCTGACCTCATTAAAAAGATTCAGCATATTGGGACTCGCAAGATTACAAATATTGTTTTTACAGAAGTTCTGAAATAAAAGTGAAACTAATGAAATAGCAACAATTCAAAGAAAAAAAAATCTTAAAAGTGTGTATCTGGAAAACCAAACACAGGGGTTGGAGAGCGAAGCGAGCAGGGGGCAAAGCCCCCTGGTATATAAAAAAAACAAAGACCATAAGGAACACTTTAAACAGTGTTACTCAAAGGAGTAACTCTTGCTTGATCATAACACATAACACAATATAATTTTTTGTTTTAGTTTTTTTTCCCCTAGGCCAGTTCAGGTTAGTTGGTGCTGTTGCTTTTTGCCCACAGAATGGCTGACTCAGTATGCTGCCAACACCCTGAAAGTGTGCGGTTATACTGTGGAGCACCCCAGCAGTGGAAAGTGTCTGCCTCTGTTACCCTTTTGGTTATGTCTTATGTGGGTGGTGGCTTAGAAACTAGCACACATTTTCTCCATTTATTTGTGAATAATGTGATGATATTAGGTGTCAGGAATGGCTCAGTACTTTTGGACTCTGCAGTTAGACTAGCTGCAAGAGAAGAGCTGCCACTTGGGCTCTGCTAATGAGCCTTATCCGACAATAATATTTAAGTCAGTACTAAAGGACCACTCAATAATGTATATTTTTATCCTTAACGTACTGAATTATTTATATTATATTTTTATACTGAAATGCATGATATATTGTAGAAGCTATTATAGGGGTACATGTACACTACTGGTCAAAAGTTTTAGAACACCTATGTTTTTTCAGTTTTTATGGAAATGCACACAGTTTAATGTCTTAATGTTTCACAGAATCAAAACAAAGAACAAATAAATAATGGCAAATAAAAAATAAGTCAAGGAATCATTAATTGTGCAAGATTGTATTCAAATATATAATTCATCAAAGTAACCACCTTTTGCTGATATAACAGCCAAACTGTGGTAACCCTTTTGATACAGAATGCCGGTTACTCTGTGGAAGTCATCAACTCTGCCTCCACAAAAGAACCACACACCATCACATATCCTCTTCAATGTATGACAGCTGCTGTCACATACTGAGGAACCATCCTTTCACCAACTCAACGGCGTACAAAGATACTGCGTGATGAACTGAAGGTTTCAAATTCTGATTCTTGCAGTCTGCAGAAATCCAAAGCTGGTATTTCAAGGTCCTATTTTGCCCTTTAAGGAATGTCTTTCTTACTGCCTCTTGCCCTGTCAAACCTGCCGCACAAAGTCTCCACACAGTAGAAACCGAGACTTGCTTTTTTCTACCACTGTTAAGCTATGCTTGAAGCTGTTGTGCTGTGAGACACCTATCACACGAGCAGGTGACCCTCAGAAACTTGTCTTCTGCCAGATCTCTTCCTATCAGAGTTTCTTCCAGCTTCCAGTTGCCATTGGATTGTGTAGGACACCGTACTCACTGACACTTTGATTTTTGTTGCAATTTCTGTAAATGAAGGTCTAAACTTCTAAGGGTAATAATGCTCTGATTAATTTCATTTGTTAATTGTCCTTTTCTTGCCAATATCAGTGGAATGTACAACTTTCTACAGTTTAATGTTATTCACGTTGTACTTCAGAAGGTAGTATGTAGTCTGATCCAACTCTGCTTTAAGACAGACATAGAGTTTTTAAGTAATCAACAGAAGTTGGGACACACATGCAAATTGTTTGCTTCAACTTGCAAGGCTTAATTTACTTTAATTGCTGAAGGACATCTGTAGGTTGTTACATGTTAGTTGTTCCCTGTAAAAAGCCCATTTATAATATTCTGACATTTCCTTTTTTCAGTTTTTGCTAACCTAAACTTTAAATTTAAACCTCGGTCAGTTTATTACTTACCTTTTCACCATTTAAAGTCTTTGATTACATTTCAGCAGATTAAATCTGAAGAAAAACTGAGGTGTTCAAAACTTTTGACCGGGAGTACATGCTTGATTTACTGATGGAAACTGTGAATAAGAATTTAATTGTCCTTGTGACATATAGCAATAAAATAACCAGACTGAAATGAACAATTTCTTTTTGGCAATTAAACAACCAGACCAAAAATGAACAATTTCATATAATCATGTGGCAAATACCATCCACTTCTAATACAATCATTTATCATTAATCAATACACAGCAAACTGTATTAAAATTACTGTGTGATGTTGTTGGCTGATCCTGTTCTCCTTTTTATAGAAACAAAGCAGTAAGAGATGTTTTTTTACAGCGTGATTTTTCTACTCTTATATTTTTGAGGGTGGCATTACATTGAACACAATTTTTTGTCATGGCTGTGAAGTGATGCTTTTATTTAATATTATGAGATTGAGATTTCATTGTCAAAATTTAGGTGGTTAAAGGAATCAAAGTTATTTTTAGTAAATTTGTATGTGCCGTGTTGCCATTATGTTTATTTTTTTTCACACTTCCAAACTGTATTTCCTTCTAAGACCTACAAAATTACTGCTCAAATGATTTTATTTATAGCAGCTTACCTGTTGAGCCATTACTGATGCTATAAACAGTGTAACCATATTTAATCACATAGACCAAACTCATTTATCACTTACAGCATTCAGCCTCAAACTGTCATGCTGTGAGACCTTAGGATCTGGGCTGAGGCATTCCTGCTGATTTCCTAATAGCAAGACATAATGTTGTCAGACTGTAAAACTAAAATCAATGTAGCCAGTATTTATTTTCAAATCCATTAGTATTAGAAGAGGCCAGTTATGTAGGTCTCTTTGAGCATCACTCAGAAGGTGGCATGTTACCGAGTCAATACTGAGCTAGATGGACTGGAGACAGTTCTCTGCCTAGTACAAGTCCCTCTGACATATTGCTTTTAGTAAAGGATGATTTCTGCGGAAGCATCTTGACAAACAACTAAAGTAGGAGCTGTTAGACTGTGGAATGCTGAGACGAGTACAATATATCTTAAACCTCTGATTTAAGGAACATTAATCAAAAAGAAAGATCCTGGGTAGAAAGCAGTACATAGCTAATAAAACCCAAGTTCAGTTATGATTCTAGGTAAAGAAAGGACTTGAATATCCAAGTTAAAATGTGGAGGATAATTACTGCACATTGAGCAAAAAGGGAAAAAAATGAAGAAAATGCACTGCCTCTGTCATTGTTCTGATCACAATTCAGGACTTGAGACTGTAAAACATGAAACAACTGACTTGAATAGTTTTAAGGATATAAGTAAGATAAATGTGCTTGTTGGAAAGTGATTACAGCTTTTCAGCTTTTATTTTCCAACACTTTGCACTGCTAGACACAATCTGCTAAAATCAATCTGCTGTATTCTTTAAAAGTCAAGGCTGTAAAAGATGGTTTCTCTCTTCCTGAATACACTGTCTGCTGCAGACAGCACTTTAAATGCCTAATACCAGGAATAAATTGTTATGTTGTGATTCCATTTGTATTGATTTAGAAAATTACAATTTTAATTGAATGTTTTAGACCTATTTTTTAGCTTGCTGTTCTATCCGTTTTAGCCATACTACTTGACATCTATTTGCTGTACATGCTACATACTGTATATAAAAGAGGTTACAAGTTGGTAACTAAGTTCTTGTTTAGATTCAGAGCTACGCAGAAAATTAGTAAAAGTGTTCTACGTGCCTGATTGCTTTTTCTTTATTATATTGAAAGAATTCTCATGTGGCAAAACCTGAGCACTTCATACTTATAAGCAAAACAAATTTAAGACTTCTTAAGATGTACCAATTACTCTTTTATGATTACTCTCATTAATATAAGGATAACAGAAACAACACTTGTACAATGTTCAATAACCTGCTATTATATTCTGGACCTATGAGACTATAATTTTATTTCTTTTTATTTAGACCTGATAAAGCAGCATCATCTATAGCTAATAAGAAATTACTATGCTAAAGAACTGTGTTTTAATTGAACAATTCAACCTTATCATGGTGGAATAAAGCTATACAGAGCTGACTAGTCTTCTTTATCCCAAGGAATTGTCTGCAGTATCATCTAGGTGACTACCAAGCACTCCCAGATTAACCAAAATATTTAATTAAATCATTGTGCTTTAGGTCTGTCCTTGTGGGTCATGTCTGTTATATCTCTAAACTGAGAAACCTAGGGGATATAATCACTACATTCCTAAACCACTTCAGTTATCTTTTCTTAATCACAGACAGAAGCTCTTCTACCTACTAGAGTGCCAGGTTCCTCAGCTTGTCACAGAGAGCAGGGCATGCAGCAACGAGGTGGGCCCTAATTCCAGTTACGTGAATCATTATGCTCATTCTTTTTCTTCCTACCCAGAGCTTGCGAATACAAGTGAGGAAGGTATGGAAACTGACAAGGGACCTGTTTTCTAATTAAGCACCATGTTTATCTGCAACACTGTGTTGGTCAATATCCAATCCTTAAGTCTTCAAATTGTTGATTCAGAGGTACATGCTGATCCTTCATCTGCTTATACAAGTGTCACTACTCAAAGTAAGAATCATGACTTTAACTTGTGAGATGCTGTTTCTGGTTTTTGTGCTTCACACATAAGTGACTACAGTCAGAAAAGGCCAAAAGGATAATATCAGATGTATAACCATGAGGTTCCCAATTCGGATACTTTGTAAGCCCCACCTGAAAAGAAGAACAGGAGCAGACATGTGACACACACTTGGTAGACTCCAATACTAACCTTGAATGGTTTTAACTTAATATAAGTTCTGGACACAACAATCAATTCAAAAGAAATAGACTATATCATATATAATAGCATCTATCACACTTCAATTTGTATTACGGTGACACACTGCAAAGAACTACCCATAAAGCACTATAAAGAGACAGACAGAAACAGACAGATTTAAAAACTGCACTACTGTGTACAGTTAAGGGCTACTAGTCTTTTGGAACATCTGTATGTGCAGGGCATGCCCTAAGAATGCTTCAAAAAAACATAGAATATGGAAAAATGGTAGAAACCCAGGAAAATCCCTCCAGGCCAGACCTTCCAGGTGCCTCACTAAAACAGATGAAGCTCTAGTAGTTGATCACAACATGAGGGTAGGCCGAAATTGGCTATGGATGCATTTCCCTTTAAAGTTTAGAGGGCACTATAGCCTGACAGGTCCTCTACACTTCACAAACATAACTTTGATCTCATATGCCTTGGTACCCCTCAGGGTTGGCTTTGTGCATGCAATTTTTTTTTTTTCATTTAAGCAGCAAATTCTGAAAAACAAAAATATTGAGCTCCAGTAATAGCAATGCATTTCTGTTAATAGTACAAAAAAACATACTTATTTACTGTATTATATATTTAATGTTGAATAGCAAAACATTAACTGAACTAATATAAAACAGTTCAGCTATTACAAAAATGTTTATTTCTGTTTCACTAAATATTCAGTTTCTCTTCTTACCTTTGCTATCTTCCATTAGTTATAAAGTCTATCAACATTAACAGTCTATCTAGAATTTAAAAAGACCATAATTCTCACTGAGTTTTACAAATGCTCGGCATCCAAAGATTTATAGATTTTGTTTTTATATTGTTCATTAGATTAAATCCTCTTTCACAGCCAGCACTTGAGGCCTAGAATGTACCACAAATGTACAAAAGTAGAAATAACTCCTTGAAGTGATGCTGTTTTTTAGTAAATATAACCATGAGTGAAAATGTTTTACAGTTCCAGCTTAAGTAGTTTCTTAAACTCTGGATACTGGCTACAAAGATCCCTTTGAAATCAATTATAGTTTGTCTTCAACATAGTACAGTACTTGATGGAAAGCCTATGAATCTACTATAATACTAATGAAAACATTTTCCATATTTGCAGATGTAGAGAAGTATTCCTTATCCAAGACACACCACTCCTTCAATTCCTTATCTGGAAACCACATGTCTGCTGCATAAAATTGACCATTGACTTTGTTTTAACTGAAAACTGAAATGAAGATTTCTTCCTGGAAATGTGACTTGTCTCTCAGGTACCGTGACCTATGTTCCTTATTTTTGTTTTGGCAAACTGAAAAGCTTCAACAGTTGAAAGTTCACTTCTTTGCAGAAAGTCAGTACTGAGAGAGCAACATGGTGAGATAGCAAATAAACTGAATAAATATTGAATCCCATTATTTATAAAGGAAGAAACAAATGGAATGCCTCATGCAAAAGTAAAACACTCTGAGTTCATAGTTTTTAAAATAGAAGTTTCAGATGTACTTCAAGCCTTCAATACGATGAAGACTAATAAAACCCCGGGAGCTGATGGGATCTTACCAATTGTATTGAAAGAAACGAAAGACATCGTCTAAAACCCTTATTAGTCATATTTCAGCAGTCACTTTAGAAAGGAGAAGTACCTGAGGACTGGAAAGTTGCAAATGTGACTCTAATCCTCAAAAAGGGGGACAAAATGGATCCTAGTAATTACAGACCAATTAGTCTTACTTCTGTGTCATGCAAAATTATGGAAACTATAATAAGATGAATTATAAATCTACCTAAATAAAAATAATATTCTAAATAGCAACTAACGTGGGTTTATGATAGGAAGGTCCTGTCAAAGAAATCTCTTAGATTACTTAAATGCTTTTTGAAAGTCTAGGTGTAAATTGATACAGTCCCACACCAAAAATTAATTATAAAACTAGAAGCTGTATGCATTAGAGATAACCTACAAAACTGGATATCTAGTTGGTTATACCTAAGGAGACAAAGGGTACAAATAAGATGCTCCCTCAGGGGTCTGTCCTGAGACCATTATTTCTTCTGATTTATATTATTGACATTGATTCTGCTATAGTTAGTAAACTTGTCAAATTCACAGATTTTGGAGGGATGGTAGACACTGAGGAGGAGGCAAAAAGAATTCACAAAGACCTGCACAAGCTACAAAAATGGCCAAAGACCTAGAAAATGCAGTATATGTAAAAAAGGGCATGTGGGCAAAAGGAACATCAGTTATAAATACAAGATGGAAGACACTGTCATGCAGGAAGCAGCCTCAAAAAAGGATTAAGGGGTATATGTTGATGCAACATTTTTATTGACTAATTTTGTTTAAAAGTCAAGTCTTTTTGTGACTGATGATGTAGAAATCTGTGAGCGATACTCCTAAAACTTGGAAGCGATCTCTCATGCACTTAGCTTAGAAGAAACATCACTCATATGCCATGCCAGAAAATTAAGACAGGATGGAGGAAATGATAAATGACATTTATACTCTGGAGATTAGACTATGAGTAGGGAGATAAGCCAGAATTTACTGAAACAAAGATATATGGGAAGTGAAAGACATGTTTTTGTGGTGTTCTGGCAAAGTGGGGAAGACTCTCGAAACAGAAAATTAGTACAGAAATTTGGTGTCACCACTAATGTTCACCAGTAGGTCTTAATGATTTTGGTTTGCCAAGAACAAACTATCTGCTAGCCTTTGCACTAATGAGATCTTCAGTAGGGATCATTCTGTCTTCATGGTTCATGAATTTTCAGGACACAATCTCATTATCCTTTTGGGTCTCCAGGGTGTAGCGGTCTGGAGCCACTCAGATTCACACCATCATAGGGACAATGATTTGTTTATTTGTTTGGAATTCACCCAGCCTTGGTCTGATTTGCACCACCTACACACTGAGACATGAAATAACAATAACTTTATATAACAAAGCTGTATATTAAATGAAACAAAAATACAAGCAACAAATAGACAAATAACCCTCCCTTTCCCCCACGATGATATCAAATACCAACACAACACTCGCAACAAATTCCTTAGCATAGTCCAAATGTAGTGGTAATGGATGAAATGGAATGGAGGAAAAATGATGGTCTAGGGATCAGCTTGCTGTAAGAAATGTATAAACAGTTCTACTAGTATTCCTGATGCGGCGAGGGGTTGTGTGATCAGGGAGCACTTCATCCGACGATGGCGATTGTAAATCCAACACACTACTCACATGACAGGCAGGCACAAGACAGTCCATACATCCATACAGGCAGTGATGAAGGAAAAAGCGATAGTCCAAAGCAGATGATGCAGATGGCAAGTCAGACAGGTGAACACAGCCATAAAACAACGGACTTCCTTTACTACTTAGGTGGCTCCTTTTTAAGATTCCCGCTGGCCCCTCTTGTTGCCAGCAGGCCCGGTCGTTATCCTTAGATGTCCAATCAGGGCAATTCCATTGGGGCAGCTGGAAAATGGAGTCCTTTAATTTGTAATGCTGCTACAAGTCTTTCCAGCAGACATTTCAACTAACCAAGTCAATGCACCACCAAAGTATAGTCAGTCTACAATACATCCCGTTTTACTCAAAGGTAACCTTTGCTACTTTGCACTCTTTTAGCTGTCCTTTAATTTGAACCTTGTGCTTGTTATGGATAATAAATGACTAGCACAGAAATCCAATAACAGTTCTCCAGTCAAGTTCAAACTAAGCAAGCCATTACTCCCAGCCAGACCTTTGAGGTGACTTTATTACTCTATATATGAGCATTGAAATCTCCCCACAGGCCTAAAGAATCAATAGGTTGTACCCTTTTGTTTGTCCAGTTTATGAGGAGGAGAAAATTGTAAAGAAACAAAGCCTCTGAAGATGAATATCGTAGAAGACTTGAGGAAGAGCAAAATTCGGCCATCTGAGAAAATGAAGAATCATACTAAAAAATTAGGCAGGTTTCAGAATCTGTTCTACATTATATGTTTAATTTATTATTTTGTAACACTTGATAAATATACAATATATAAGACTTTATACAATACATTCTATAAAGAATATGTTACAATTCCAGAATATGTAGCAAATACCATAATATTACCAATATATTATTGTGTATATAATAATAATAATAATAGTAATAATAATTCATTACATTTATGTAGCACTTTTCTCAGTACTCAAAGTGCTATTCACACAGGGAGGAACTGGGATAAACAAATATACATAAAATTAAATAAAAAATGAAACATAAAATTAAATAAAGAAACAATATGTTTAATGTAATGTGGTCTGCAATGCCTCATATGCAAAACTGCTGGTTCAGTCTTCACTTCTGACTCACTGTGTGACCCTCAGCAAGCTATTTAACCCTATTATGTTAAAATGAAAAAAAAATATCTGTAGATAGTTGTAATGTACTGTATCATTCTGTTGTAAGTCACTGTGGATAAAGGTGTCAGTCAAATATATGATAATAATTCTGCCCAAATGCTGAGATCAACACAGAACCAATGCCACTGCTTAGGAGGATTGCTGAGCATGGAAAAATAGAAAGAAGAGCTTCCAATTTATTGTAAATGTACAAAACCAGCACAACTATGAGGGTACTTTTTCTACAGGGTGATTTTTTTCAGGAGGCTGTCCAAGTTTCAATATATCTGCATGACAGGTAACATTAGCTCATTTAAAATAGTGAAATTAATTTGCTTGCTTTACCTGCAGAATTTTAATATCAGACTTTATTGTTCAACCTATACTATTCCTTTATTTAAAATAAGCATATAAAAAGAAGAACTTCTTAAATCATTGTCAAAATTTAGCAGTCATTACAGTCTATTATCAATGAATTTTGATGCATCTGACTTTTAATCCAATATTCGAATTTAAAACTTTACTACTTTGCTTTTGATGAAGCATAATATTAACAAGGTCAGCCAGTGCTGAAGCATAGTTCAAGTACAAAATTACTTGAAGCAGTTCAGAAGAAAGAAACAAAAGGCCAAATATCCTCCGAGGAGAGGAGACTGTGTGGCTACCATTCACTTGGACCTTACATCTTCATTTATTACTTTATTGTACTTTGATGTAAATGTATTTTTTAATGCTGTTGTTCTTGCTTTGAGGTAATAATTCATTGTCACAAACCTTACATAGTTGTACTTAAACTAAAAGCATAACTTTTGCTGCCTAATATATAATAATGAAAAGAATATGTTTTAGCACATACACTCACTTCTTAAGCATCAGCAAACAAACATTTTTTTTTCATGGAGGAAATTTTTGCTAAAGTGCGCAATTGAATGGGAAGAAAAAATGGATATGCTTTTTGTCTCAGAAACAAAAAGGTTCCAGTTCAGTCCTGCGGACCTTCTGTGGCTGCAGGTTCCAACCAGTTTCACAACCAGCAAGTTATTTAATTTTTAATTGATCTTATTATTTAATTAGGTGTTTGTTTTTGTTTCTTCTCTTATTTTGAATTCAGATATGTGCATTTGTGTTACATTTACATTTACAAGAAATTTAAAAAATATTTGTGTTTTTTGTCATAGATGCTTAATTCTATCTTTTCTTATTAATTAACTTTTTCTGTGAGTTTTCTCTCTTAATTGTTTCGGAATTTTGACAGTTAATGACAAGCATAACAGACACCACTGAATTCAGGGGAGCTGTTTTAGTGTTATTATTAGCAAAAAATTCCATAAATAACCAGAAATTGAACAAGAGCAAAATATTAAAAAGCAAAAAAGAATGCATTTAAATTTCCAGAAACAGCCATGTTATAATTTCTGAACTGATACAAAGCAAAAACACAAACTAGGCAGTAACAGCATGCTTAATTAATGTAGGAGTCAAACTAAAAGAAGAAATTGGTTGGAACAAGTCCCACAGAGGGACTATGGGACTGAACTTGAGATCCACTTGCTTATAGCACCTTCATAACTTAAATCATCACAAGCTGATCTACAATAATGAGATTACAATGAAAAATTAAAATAGATTACATTTTCATGGAGAACACCAAAATGAAAATAGTGAAATAAAAAAATCAAAGTAGAAAAATATAAGCAGTTGTCCCAATGTAAGATTCTGCCTACTGACCCTATCAAGATGAATAACAATATTAAAATGATGTTCAAAATTACAAAATTGATTAATGCAATAAACACGAGGAGGAATGAACACATTGAATGACGCAACATAGCAAGTAAACATCAACACTGTACCTGCAGTCTCTCTGGACCCACCTGCAAGTACCACGAAATATTCCCATAACTCAAGTCCTGCTTCCTTTCTCCCTCTCTATGTGTAATCTCATTTCTTTCTATTTCTTTCACCAGTTAAATGAGCATCACCCCACCCATCTTCTGACTGTAAACTTGGTGATACTTTAAGGCAATTCTAAACTATTGGCCCTCCCACCCAAACCCTAGAAATCACTTCTAGGATTGTGGTCAAACTTGTGTAACAAGAACACATGGCTACAGCTTCTTCTAGCTGGCCCTAAATTTGTGTTCCCCTAACGTGACCCCTTCTCTCCAGCATAAGTTGGTATTTTGTGATTGAGGAAATACAGTATGTGATCTAAAAATAATCAGTATTTGCTAATTGTGAATGGCAGAAATTTCTGCTATCCAGAAATCAAAAATGGTGAACAGGCAAGGGTCAAAATAATAAAGTAGCCTTTTTGTAGAGGAAAATCTGAAAGTCTGCAACCAAAGTCAGATTTTTCTATCAGAGAATGTGAATAATGTTTCTCCTATTGGTAGTTTAGTTCAAAAGAGGTCTGAAGGCAGCCCCTTGTATTTAAATAATAAGATGTTTGCTACAGTATGTCTCTAAATAATGCACATACAACAGGGACCCCCAAAACAGGAAGGAAGGTGCTCTTAGTATCCAAGGCAATGCTAGTATTAAATCACATCTCCATGGGCTCAATGAAAAAATGTGAAATAAATAAAAATGGATTTTAACAGCTAGAAATTCTTACATTCCTACAATTCCAGCCTGGGACATTGTTCTGCCTTTTATTTGTTTGGTGGATTTTAACCTCAGCCAGAACCAATATAGCCCATTTCTCCAACTCTCTCTCTATGAGAAGATTCAGACATTCCTGGCATCTGCTGGGTTGCCTGCCCTCTAGAAGTATATTTGCTCCTAATCTTGCCTTCTGTCTTTCCTCACAATTCATATCTGTGCTTTCAAAGTGTCCATCTAATTAAAAATACAATTTCTGCCTTGATACATATTTACCTTTAAATCTCTCTCTGTTTCACCATTTACTTTCTGCTGAAATAAATTCTCACCTAAACAGTCGTTTTATCATTTTCTTTGCTCTTACCCTGCAACATCACTGAAGTGTGCCTGCTGCTTATAACCCAAGCATGTCTTCATTTAATGAAGTGTCTGTCTTCAATTAGCACACCTTATTCCACAACTTTTTTTAACTCTCTGTATAATGATGACACCCCAGGAACGAGAGCTTGTTTACTTCTGGGATGCAAACAGGAAGGAACTCAGCATGGACCTGGCCCAAGAAGTATTATTTGTGCACCACCTCTTCTTGTACAAAGTTGGCAAGTTGATCTTGAAATCATTGCACTGTTCCTGCCAATCACTGTACTAATGTCAGAAGGTTCGGTTGTTTGATCATCTTCTCAACAAATCCTGCCGACTATGCCACTATAAAGTAAGACAAAAGGAGAAAGAAAAAGGAATGGGGGACTCCGTTAAATGTCTTATGGATAAGACATGTGAAAAATGAGCTAAAAACAAAGATAAAAAACACCCTCTGTCATTATCACAACTCCTCTGAGTGGTATACATCTAAAAAGTTCATGTTAGAGATGAAGCACAATTTTTTTCAACAGAAAGTCTTAAAGTGAATGAGTCCATCTGGTGAAGCAGCAGTTTAAGTTCTTCATGATCAGAAGTGATGCAATTCATCTTCTGATGTCTTCTCCTTCATTCTATGGGAAACTGAAGCCAAGTTAGTGGAGTGCTTCCCCCTCTCTCTTTACCCGGTGTTTCCTGAAACCAGTACTCTTGAGACACTCCCTAAGCTTGCATGTCTGACTAAATATATATAATTTGATGCTATGCTCAGATTCCAGCAAAAGATTTTATGATTGACTACTCTTTAGCACTTGTGGCAGGCAAGTCAGTGAGCCAATCTCACTAGATGAACAGCTGTTAAGGCAATATTATTATTCTGGATCATGGACACCTTATTATTTATGCCTTGTGTGCAAATACACCAAGAAGGAGTACTCTGCTTTTACAATGAATTTAACAATCATCCTATTTTTGTATGAGCATTTTCTGGGTTGTCTGGATTCTTCCCACATCCTAAAAATATGTGTTTCACTTAAATGGTGAAAGCATGATCATGAAATGTACCTTGCAGCACATTTCCAGATTTTGGTTTGTGGAAGGATTGGCTTTAATACACCATGACTCTGAGAAACAGGGGTTCATAATTTGAAAGGAGGGTCACACATAAGAGACCTTTTAACTTAAACCAGACATTTTAAAAGCATTTAATTTATAAATTATTACATAGGAAAAACTGCAAAAGATTACATGCATTTACATGCAATACAGAGAAAAAAGTAATTAAGTTTCTTGTATTCAAACAGAAATGCTAAATAAACCAAATGTACAGTTCCCTAAAAGAGTGTTTATTTTCAACATTTGTGTTACTAACCATATTTTATCCTTTTTTAATTTAAATATTTTATAAGAAGACAGAAAGAAATATAAAGCAATGAATCAGAACAGAATGTAAATTAACCCAACATTAAAGACAGACTCCAAAAGCAGCTGTGATACAGGTTTGAATTAAAGCCAGATTTAGTTGATGATTATTGCATGGACTTCTGCCCTGGAGCATATTCCAGCAGTGAAATGTGTGCTTGTAGTAAAATAAATAAATAAAGTGCTAAGCCATGCATATGCAGTGAGGGAATAGCAAATTAGCTTTCAAAAAACAAATTCAGCTTATCTGTCAAAGTTTTAATGTTGCATAATTTGTATTGATGTCTCTGCAAATGTGATTTGTAGCTACTAGTGTATCGAAAGAAGGCCATGCAAAATTGCTTGCATTGATCCATTAGTTACAGAGGACAAGCTGAACCTTCACACACAAATGAAACATCTCACTGTGCAGTTTCTGAAATGATTCTGATTTTCTAAAATCCTCATTTTTCCCTTACTTCAATAACAAAACATTTATTTCTAGCTATCCTGGTACCTTATTTGTAGTGTGTTTTTGCTTTGTGTCCTGTGATTGCAGAGTAGGTTTGCCCCCTTCCCACCACTCTAACATTAAATTTTGTAGGTTCTGAAAATTAATGGAGTGATGAACTTATAACTTTAACATATGATTTCAATGGCCATGTGGTTAAGGCTCATTGCACAATGGCTGGGACCTCCTTTTAGACAACTGAATGTTTTGTCTCTAACTGATGACCTGGGTTCTAATTCAGCTTAGTACAAGCAGTGAGATTATTTGATTTATGTGTGTGGTATAAAACCACAGTGCTACAGTCTCCATTGCTCACTCCGTGACTAGAAGCAAATCTCTTTGACTTATTGTGTGCAACTAATGTAAAGTAAAGCTAAATTCACTAATTCTGTATATATGGTGTGATGGATGGCCGGGGCCCATGCCTGGCCGGGATGCCCCTTCACCACATCTGCCAGGGGGACAAGGGTGGGAAGCCCAGTATCACCCCCTGGATGCTAGATGGCAGCCTCCCTGGGTTGCAGCGGTGCCTCGGACTCCCCCAGGGCTTCATGTGCGTTGGAATTCTGTGCAGCTCTGTGGGGTTCCACAGGCGCCGCCAGGGGGTGCTGCAAAAGGAGCGGCTTGCCCCTTTTGGACACTGGTTTCGCCTTACCCGGAAGTGCAGCCGGATGTCGGCAATCAAACACCTGGAGCACTTCCGGGTACCCAATGAAAGGGAGTCAGCGACCACCACTCAGCGGCCAGACTCGGGAGGAGGAGGACAAAGCTTGTGGAGGAGTGGTGGTGGAAGAGAGAAAAGGAGTGTTAGTGTGGTGCTTACTGTACTTGGGACTGTGTTGTGACTGGAGGGATTATGGGGAAGACGTGCCCTCCAGCTGAAGAAAAATAAAAGTTTCTTTGTTTTTATACCTGCCTCCGGGTCCATTCTGTGTCGGGTTGGGCGCAATACAGCACCTTTCTTAAAATGATCATATTTAGATTTTTTAGATGTCATTTTAATTCTTGAGATATCAGGTAGTTGAAAACATTAATTTTACTTTTCACTGTTTCAAAATGATGAATTTATCCAAAATAAATTCCCTATATGATACTTTATAGATGTTATTCCGTGTTCTTTAGAATTGACTTTAAAATATTACCAATGGTATTTAAAGTGTTCAACAATCTTGCCTCTTCCTATATCTTGGAGTGCCTGTCCAACTAATTTCCTTCTTGTAAACTTAGATCTTCTAATAGCAGTCTGCTTCTATTTCCAAGATCCAAGCATAAAAGAAGTGGTGAGATGCTGTTATGCACCAAAAATCTGGAATACTTTACCAACAGAGATATGTCAGGGTGAAACTGTGAAACATTTTTAAAAAACTCCTAAAATCCCAGTTTTTTAATTTTGCTTTTTCATAGCTTCAGTTTAATTCTGTTCCCTAGATAGGCATTAAATGACATATTATTCTCATCAGTGAATCTGCAGTCATTATTAATCTTTACTTTTCTCTGTTTTCTTTTATGGTTCTTCCATGGCCACCACCACCTGGTCAAAGTTCTGATTTTTCTCAAGTCTTGCATCCAAGTTTATCATTTACCACATGCAAAGAGTCATTCCCAACCTAATTTTATTCTGCACTTGCTACCAGTCTGTCCAGTCCTATGTAGGTTTGCTAGGCTTACCTCACCTGGGCAGAAGTTCACATTGTAAGATCCACAG
Organism: Erpetoichthys calabaricus; assembly: GCF_900747795.2. NCBI lineage: Eukaryota > Metazoa > Chordata > Cladistia > Polypteriformes > Polypteridae > Erpetoichthys > Erpetoichthys calabaricus. The sequence continues at coordinate 76,747,751 of NC_041398.2, read as the reverse complement.
ACCCTCACATTGTGACATCCACAGACCCAAACATCTTAAAACATAACTTGCCCCCAACCTGTCTTGTCCTGTGGGTGTAGTACAAGTTCAACCTAAGTCTTATTTTGCCTATACAGTCAGGGAACCTATTATTCCTTGAAAATAAATTTTGCCTTCATTTCCTTTAGGCCTGAAAAGTTATTTCACTAAGCCTACCAAAAAAATATCCCCATACTATTGTCTAGATCAGTGCTTCCTAACCATTTTTCTGCAGTAGCACACTTTTTGTAGCCAAAAATCATCCCAAGGCACACCACTACTTTACTAATCACAAACAAATATACAGTATATACTATATCATACACTTGCTCAACTGCTCAAAGGATCACCGGAGAATAAAGTAAAAAGCAGCTCTGATATTAGCGTTCACAGACACGGCACTTAGTGAGTACTTTGGAGGTATCTCCAAGCTCCTTTGCCCCTTTGCCTTCCCCTCTCTGCCTTGGAGGCAACTCATATGCTCAATATCCACCAGCCCTGTGAGGCTCACAGGTGACCATGCACCAAAGGCAGATGGACTCTAGCAGCCTGGAGACATGTCCAAAGTGCTCTAATATGCCAATTGCGGAGCTGCTTTTATGTCAGCTTCTCCAGGTAGACCTATCCTCCTCAGACAGGTCTTGACCATCTATGGAGCTTGTGCAAGAAATAGTCCATGTGTAAGCTCATCCATAATCACTTGCCTGCTGCTGAATTCTTAAGCCAGGCTGGTCTGTTCCAAGCCCCTTTATCTCCTTTTTTCCTTCAAGTGAACGATTTATGAAAGGGTGTTTCATTAAAGAAATAATTGAATTTTCTTTGATTTCTGAAGTTCTGTAAACTGTGAACCATTGACGTGAACATGAAATCGTGCATTGACAATTGTTCAATCACTTTAGATTAAAAAAAACTAAAACAATACTAATTCACTGCCATTATATGTAGGAGTGTCTGGGACATGGAGAGCTGTAACTCTGGTTAAATCTGAAAGAAACCAATTAAAGGGCAGCCTCAAGTCATCAGCATTACAAAAGATCAATGACTTACGTAAGCTCTCATTGGCCAGTGCACTTCACTCAAGAAATATAAGTATTCACACAGAAGTTAAACAAGTACAAGTCAGAACCAATTTTTAATGGATGTTGACATGTGCTGCCACCAGGCACATTGTGCAAATTAACAAATTTATTTCATGATTATTTTGCAATACTTAATTAATTTGAGAAAAGTTTTTAAAATATTTGGAGAGGGGCAGTGCCCCATATTAAAAACTACCACTGACAGTTACTCCCCTCAACTATTGTTGCTTCATGAAGAAGATATGTTTATAACATCAAAGCTTGTTAAAATACCTTTAACTGTTTTTTATTTTTTATTCAGCAAAAATCCTGGTGATTACATAGAAGAAATTAGCTTGTAATGAGTCAGGAGCATCCTTTTTTATCTGTTTCTATAACACTATCTAGCGGGTGAGGCAAAACACATGCCAGGGTAAAGAGTCTGAAAGAGTCCAATAGAAATGGTCAAGAATAGGGAGGATTCGAGCCTACCTGGGAACTCACATGAAAAATGAGAGGAACAATGAAAGGGTGTGGGGTAAGTTAAAGGAAATAAACATCATAAACTTGATAACCTCCTCGGTATTTATGATGTCCTGGTGAACACTTATTTGTGAGGTATTTGGAAGGAAAAAGTTCAAGGAGTGGGCTTGAGCATAGGCTGAAGTCACATACTGGTAGGTCATACAAACAAAGTAATGAAATTTTCAGAGTAACGAATACTTCTTGTGGGCTTGGACAAATGAATGAACATCATGTTAAATTCATTTTGTTTTAACAAAATGTAAATCTCATTATAACAAATGTTTTTTTGACCAAAAATGGCTGAGTGTTGGAACCCCTGCAACAGTCTGTCTCAAAGAGAAAGGCAGTCTGTTGCGAAATTTCCAGTCTCGGGCAGGCTCAGTGAATGTGTAGGCGCGACATCATACACATAGCCGAATCCTGAGTCTGTGTGGGTAGTTGTGTTGTGTGCAGGTACCATACAGTTAGCACTTCTCAAAGTTTTCTTTGGATTAACAAAAAAAAACAAAAAAAACAAGTGACAAACAGGCAGTGTAGGGCGAAAGAAAAATTAACAATCCTGGAAAGGGTTGATTCCGGAATGAAAAAAATGATGTGGCAAAAGCATTTTGGAATCGCGCCTTCATTTTCATCCAATGTCCTGTTTTCATTCTGTATTCATATATGTATTTCTATTTTAAAAAGTTTCATTTAACATCTTGTTTTCATTGCGTATTTTCATAACTGTATTTCTATAAAAACAAAAAGTTACATCTAATGTCTCATTTTCAAATAAAATATTTTTTGCAGTTTAAGAAGCACTGTTTTTTTATACAGGCATTGTCAAGCTTGGGTCATTGAGTTGCATGGGACACAAGTCTAGGTTTTCAGGGAAAATACAGGTTCTTTATTACTGTATAGAGAAGGCACATACAGTCTCAAGACTTCATTCAAAGAAGGAGCTGTTAGGAACCGCGGCACGGGTAATCGTTCTGCTTTAGTTCCCATCTTCAGATTAGAAGAACACCAGCAGCTCGGAATCACCACTGTGGCAGATACAGTCTGGAGAAGCCCAGTGTTAAATGTTAAACATTGTTTGACAAGCATGGTACACGAGAACCCTGATCCTGCAGAGGATAACCAATTGCATTGCCCTTGGTTTACTGTTTACCAGATGCAGCAGAGTAGCTACGGAGCTGTTCTTGCACTGCTGCCATTAGACATGGCGAATCACCACTGGCTCTGGTCACAATACATTACGAATTGTCCCCATATTTCTTATAATGGAATTTCTGTTATAACATAATATTATTTGTGGTCCCGTAAGTTTCATTATAACAGGATTCAACCAGTATATTTAATTTTTTGCACCTGTTACCAAAGTCATTTTTTCAGAGAACAAAACGTATATTGCTTTCTATGAATCTAGACATTTTTCAGTTGTTGAATTCCTAGTTTGGTAACAATTATCATTGATTGATATACCTTTTTATTAATACAAAGTGCACAAATTTTATTCATATTGCATGGCATTTTCTGTAGTTAGATCAGTTCCAAGTCAGATTCATACTCTGTCTCATGAAAACTGCTTAGAGCTTTGCTTGTCTCCATGCTGAGATCATTGTTTTATCTCGCTCCATCCTATGTTTCAGCATGCTTTTCACCTTACACCCCAAATCATAACCTTAGATCTTCAAATGAGTGGAGCACTTTAAAAAACTGCTGAAAACTCATTATTTTAACATGGCTTTCTCATAGATTCATTTTAGTTTAACCCTGATATTCTGTATATGCATTTAATTATCATTACCAGTTGCTCAGTGGCCTCGGAACCCCTGCAGATTTTGTTTTTTTCTCCAGCCATCTGGAGTTTTTTTTTTCTGTCCTCCCTGGCCATCGGACCATACTTTTATTCTATGTTAATTAGTATTGCCTAATTTTATTTTTATATTTTGTCTTTTTTTTCTCTTTCCTGTAAAGCACTTTGAGCTACATCATATGTATGAAAATGTGCTATATAAATCAATATTGTTGTTGTTGTTTCTAAATTCTCTCAGTCCAGTTATTTTGAGTGTGATTGGTGTATTCAGATCTACCTAAATGAACCATACTATGGAGGAAACCACTCCAGAGTTTGGGAAAGTCTGCTCCAAATAAAAAAAAAAAAACATTTTGGTCCAGACTGTGGAATGTAAAATGCTTTTATTTCTTGTTTGAACACATGTGTAATGACACTATATTTTCAGTGATGTTGAACTATTAAATGATATACTGTTGCACAGTAAAGATGAATGCAGACAAGAAATGAAAGCAGGAAGTAACTGTTATATTCAGCCATCCATTCACTGTCCAAACCCACTAAGTCCAATAATAGTTTGCAGAGAGCTGGAGCCATTCCTGCATCATAAAGTGCAAAGCAAAAACCAACACTTGATAGCACTCAAATCCAATCAAGTGATTTTTAAGAACAATCATCATTCTTGAAATGTAGTTAGTAATCCTAAATACCAAAATGAAAAACATACTCAGACACTGAGGGGGCTTAGATTCAAATCCTGTCTGCTGGAACTTTGAGACATTAGGGCTAACCCCTGCCTATCATGCCATCCTGACAAAAAAAGAAAAAATAGATTGTATATGGTACCTTTATATATATAAACCTATGCTAAACTATACACTGTATATACAGTAAGTCTGCAAAGCCTGTTCTAACCTTAAATTAAATTACATTTTATCCAAAATTACCTGCTGTGTCATATTTCCGCACCTGTAAAATGTACTGAAAAATCACATTAATGTAACCAGGTTACTATTTAGAGGTTGGTTATAGATCTGAAAGGTCCCTCTTGCAGAGTTGAGGATTTAGCTGCAGTCACAGCACATCATGGCAACTGGCTTTTGCACTGCTATGGCAGTATAAGACATTTCAGCTAAGCCTAAATGTACTTATAAAACCTTGGAACAAATCCTAAATGTGGGATATTGATATCTCTAATTTAAACAGTCCAATCTTTTTCTAAGAACATCTGATTGCAGGAGCAACTGACCAGTTGTCACATGCCTAACATGATCAAATGCAGCCTTTAAAATATAAGGACTGATAGATGCAAATTATGCCTAACTGACTCTGCAATATTTTTAATTGTAATTTAACAGCCATTTAAGTCAAACATGTCAGGTCTGTACTGTTTCTGGAAAAATACCACTAATGAAATATTGCTCAGAGATTGTAAATGTAATTAAGCAATAAATAGCTACAGAATATAAAGAAGTAAACTTTTTAACAACGGAAAATTCCACTTAAATCAGATCATTCCCTGCATCATTCCTTTGTGTTGTTGATATTGCTTATTTGAACATGTCAAATGTTCACCTGTGTATCTGTTTTTGTTTTTTCAGTAACAGAGAACATCAGGAAAAAATGCTGTTTTTCAAATCCAAGTTTTTAAATGTCTAAGCATTGTTCAATTTTGATGGACAGCATATTTTTTAAGCAGATCATATTTTTCAGACATAATCCCTAAATGCAAACTGGCCCTTGGATGCCTGTTTTTTCTTTATATTTGCCCATTTTCTAAACAAGAACTTAAGTTCTGTTCACATAAAGAAACATTGGTCCCTTATGATGCTCAACGCAAATGTTAGAATATGACTCTTCTGAAGAAGCCATCTTACAGTATATCCACTTGTGTTAATTTTACAAATGTACACAAGAATCAAACAAACGTACATTGTCTCTCAAGGTTATTTTTGATCTTATAAATTCTATAAATTTCAGTTACTATTTTGTTTAGGACTTAACCAAAATGTAATGAAATCTGGAATTTGATTTTTCAGTTTACTATCATGTAAAATGTAATTTGGAATAATTTCTTTTAGTTTAGCTAGAGAATTTGCTTCGAGTGAAAATGTTTTGAACAAAAAGAAGGTTTTATTTTTATTTTCACAAAGTTACAAGTTGCAAACTTTTCCTCTACACCTACGCATATGCTATTCTAATTTGAGAGAATCTGGAATAATTTAACTATAGCCAATACATTTTTACGCTTATTATCTTTTATTATCTTTGATTCACATTAGGGTCCACTTTAAACTAAGTGGCTTCCCACACACACTAGTGAAGTGCTGTGACATAACTTGATTTTTAAATGTAGGATATACTGTACCTGTACTATTTTTAACAACCAGAGACTACTTGAGAGTTCAAATGATAATCAATCAATGGAATTTTATTAACTCAATTCTTTTATAGCACTCTTTACTGAAAACAGGTAAAACATACTGACAGTAATTTAGAAATACAAAACAGTAACAGAATCATAAAACCACAGAATCATAATGTCACATTTACATATATAAGAACATCTATTTAAACAAGAAGTAATACAGACATTATAAACTCTGGCTCAAGTGTAATTGAAAACATGCTAATAGAGGAGCCAGATAACAAAAAAATTATACAGTTGACAAGAGAGGAAAAAAAAAATCAAACAGCATTAATCTCTAAATATGTAATGCAAAGTTAACTCACTCACTCACTCACTCACTCACTCACTCACTCACTCATCAATAAAAACATAATTTCCTGTTTAGATAAAAAGCTGAAATTTAGCAGAATAGTACATTTAGGGCAGTAGGTATCCACTAAGAAAGGACATTTTGATATATTAATTATTAATATTTTGGGGTAAAAACAAACCCACATCAGAAAAATTAAATTCCCCAAAATGTCAAAAATGTCTTGACATATCTTATCAAAAATGGGTGATGTTGCAGAAAAACGAAAATTAGTCGATGTGTGTTTTTGTTTTTTGTTGTTGATGTTTGTTCTCATAATGTTCGAGTGAGTGGGGCCTTCTAACACACTGCATCAAACATCTTGACACGACTCTGACCACGATTTCATGGAGAAATGAGGCGTGCCTGTTTAGGCACCTGAAGTCTGTCTGCTGAAGAGACGCAAAATTAAGAAAAGTTTATGAAAGCTCGAAGAAGACATGTTTAGCAAGTGCTTGCCAGGTGCTATGGCTGTGAGCACAGTCAATTTCCTACAACTGATCCAGCAAGAATGGTATTTAATATATATTACCCCCCCCCCCTCCTTATTTTATCTGCAACCTTGTGCAGATATCAAAATTTGGATTACAACTCCCAGTGTGCTGCTGCAAATGATTTCTTCAGAGTTCACTAAGCTCAAACATCCAAAAGCTGGAGCATCCTATGAGAAATATTTGGTTATAATCCCCAACTAACGTTCAGACAGGTTTAAAATTATTTTTTAACAAAACAGCTATTGGGAGAACAAATAATAACTTGCAATAGGCAGCATCACTACAAACAACATGGCCACAGTTAAGCAAAAATATCACAAAATGGTGACAGTTACGGCATGAAACATTACAAAATACCGCTGCAGCAATATCATTGCCACAACAACAACATTTAAAAACAAAAGTTTTAAAAGTTATGAATTCTAAACAATCCATTATCTCAGAATTATTACATACTGTATACCCTACCCCGACAGTGGCTGACTCAGGAACAGATCCGGCCACAATATGGCAAAGTCGTATAGCAGTCACATTCTTTTTTTGACTCTGTAACAGATCCGTCTGTATTCCAGCAAGCTCAGTTCGTGCTTCTGTGGGAGGGACAAATGGATCCGCCCACATTTCGTCATGTACATTAATTGACAATTCAATCTCTTTCCGCGAGAGCTTAAGTTAATGAGAGCGTAACACACTTATGTTTTGAGTTCGTGCTCAAATTTGTGCGCCACAACGAGCAGTCTGAAAACATTTACAAAGAGAACGGAATTCATCTTTAAAAGTTATGAGAAGTTCAGCAGCTTTTTATATATAGTTAGCTTTGCTAATTATTTTTAATGTGTCACCATCATAGCAGGTTAAAGTGAAATGTAATGAATTATATTAGCATGTCACTGTAATAATTTTTAGTATTTGTACATATTTAGGCCACGACGTTAAATTCCTGTGCAGTTTATTTTAGCCTCCACCAAATAAGGGTTAGTAGGCGCTGTGTTCAAAATTATTTTTTAAACGTTTTGTGTTGAACGTGGGCTTATTTCAGATACGCTATAGAAAAAAAAAGTGATCTAACGTTTTTGTGTTTCATATGTAAGTGGCTTCGCGACCGCTGGAGAGGGTTGCGTTGGTGAATCGTGAAAGCAGGGGGCAATGTCAGAGGACCGCCTAGTGAATCAAGCATGACCGTCCGTCAGAGCAGGGAAAAGAGGGTTGGGTGTTCGCCCAGCGAATACGGGGAAATGTGGTTTAGGCAACCCGCCGGTCACGAAACACTTTTAATTGAACGGACCTACACCTGTGGTAGTTTGTTTTGCTTTAGAAACTGGAACTGTGACAGTTTGTGGTCCTCTCGACCCCTTGAACCCTCTGACCACTCTTCAGACACCAGGTAAAAGTCCAATAATTATTTATTTGGACAATAATAAAGTGCACAAAGCACCTACACTCCACAATATTCATAAATCAATAATCAATAATACAATAATCACAATCCTCCACTCCCAGACGCGTTGCCACCCTACCACCCAGCTCAGCTCAACGGTCTGGTCTCTCACAGTCCTTTTTATAGTCCTTGACCCGGAAGTGTTTTGCCCTCTCTGTCCACGTGACCTGGAACACTTCCGGGTCAGATAAAAATCCTTTCTTCTTCACCGGGGAAGCACGTCATTCCTCCTGTCCATGTGACTTGAATGTACTTCCGGAACATAGGGCAAACAATCCTTGTTCCTCCCTGCAGCGTCCCCTAGCGGCCCCCACGGCATCCGGCAGGGTTGGGGATAAAAACTGCATTGTCCAGAATTCCCTGCTGGCATTCGGGGCACCTCCATGCTGCAGGGAGTGCTCCACCTGGCGGCCTGGGGGTATTGGCCAGGATGAACGGCCGGCCACATATCACAGGAAGCTTATACAATTTAGTCTTTTCTGAGTTCTTCGCTTTAATAAACTGCCAATAGGATTCAGGTTGCACTCGTAATTTGTACAAAAATTACATGATAAAAATATATAAAGGATTTCTTAAATTTAGATACAAAAAGTAATAACATTAATATGTTGTTATTTTAAATATTTTAGTAGAATCCTGATGGGGATATACAGTATACTTTAGCAACATTTCACAAGCATAATCTGTACATTACATGTATTTTCTCTGTCCTTTAAAAGTGAATGGTTGTGAATATTCAAATTAGACTGGTAAATATATATTCACATATATGGTAGCTTGCTGGCTTCTGCTAAATAATAAAAAAAATCTTTGTAAATGAATTAGTGTCTTTTTTGTCATATTACAATTTAAGCAATATAGGTTACAATTTAAGTGAGGGTGGCATGGCAGCATGCTGCCTCGCAATAAGGAGACCGCAGGGTTCACATCCCTGGTCCTCCCGGCGTGGAGTTTGCATGTTCTCCCCATGTCTACGTGGGTTTCCACTGGGTGCTCCAGTTTCTTCCCACGGTCCAAAGACATGCAGAATAGGTGGAAAAAATAAATTGTCCCTAGTGTGTGGTTTGTATGTTTGTTCACCCTGTGATGTACTGGCACCCTATCCAGGGTTTGTTTCTGCCTTGCACCCTATACTAGCTGGGACAGGCTCCAGCAACCCCCACAACACTGCTCAGCTTGTTAGAAAATGACTGACTGACAATTTAAGTGATATGGAGGCATTTACCTGTAAGTGATGATTTCATTTATTATTTTTCTTTTGGTGACTTTTGTCTAATCCTGGTACACATTTTAAAAGCTGTTAATTAAATGTGTTTGTAGATCTGTTTTATTTAAGCAAGGATCATCTGCAGTAGTTACCTGTTGCATTACTGCTGAAAGGTAGTAGCTATTTATGTCAGTCAGTCATTTTGTAACTCACTTAATGCAAACCAGGGTTGCATGAGCTGCCGGATCCTATTGCAATTAGCATTGGGCCAAAGGCAGGAACAAATCCAGGACAGGGCACCAGGGCCATTTTTGTTTTAATGTCTACAGTAAAGATAACAGCATTTAATGTTTGTATTTTTTTTGGTATAAATTAAAATGTAGAATTCCTCTGCAGATCTGGAGACATTACTTGAAATATTTCTATTTTTATCAAATTGACAGTAATAATCAACTTTTGTTTTTAAGACATGTATATTTTGTAGCATGCTATTCACTGGGATTGGTGTGCAGCCCAAGCTTAAATTTAACAAAATACTGTTGCCGGTTGATATTTGAATTAAATACTGTAAGCTTGTTTTTTAGCTAGCTCAAACATTATTTACATATTTGCTTACCATTAAGCAGTGTGTACACAAAGTTACACACACAATATTTTACAATAACATGTTAAACCATACTTATATTTCTTTCTGTGTATATTTTTGACCTGCAGTTCGTGCATGGTGATAATCAGCAGTGAGAAATGTCTGATTCTGTGGTATTGGGTTCAACCCTCAGACGAAGAGCACGCAGAGATGTTGATAGGAGACTTCAGCAAATGAGGGAGAACTGCAGATTTAACTTTGCATTCGGAATTAGGAATGGGGAAAGGATGGAGGAAGGTGACCTTAGAAATGAGGAGAGAGTGGAGCAAAATGACTTTGAAAATGGAAGTGAAGTGGAAAATGAGGATGTTGGGAATGAGGGCATAGACAACACAGCAGACATTTTTGTGTGTCCTCGGTCAGCAGACTTTTCTGAGGATGAGTCTGATTTGGATCTGGATTCTGATGAGAATTTAGAAGAGCCATGTAGCCTCAGTGACAGTATTTGTAACTGGGCTTTAACCTTTGGAATATCTCTTGTTGCTCTAATAAGCACCTTTAGGGTTGTTGAGACTTTATCATCCTGAACTCCCAAAAGATGCAAGAACTCTCCTCAATACTAAGAGTGGGTATTCTATTCAGAATAAGGTTGGTGGCCATTATTACTATTTTGGTATACTTGCTTCAATCAGTAAAATTCTTTCAGAAACCATAAGCTCAGTCACAGAAGGCTTTACCTTGAAGTTGCGGATCAATGTGGATGGGTTGCCCTTATTTAAAAGCACTAGCATTCAGCTTTGGCCTATTTTGGGACTTCTCCTCAACCTTCCTATGAAAGTGCCTGTTGGTATTGGACTATTTTGTGAACCAAAACAAACCAAAGTCATCTGAGGAGTTTATGAAAGATTTTGTTACCGAGTTAAGGGAATTAGAAAATGGTTTTTCTTTTAATGACAAACTGCTCTTTCTGAAGGTAGATTCTGTTGTGTGTGACACACCTGCCAGGGCTTTTTTAAAGAACACAAAAGCACATAATGGATATCATGGATGCGACAAATGTGCACAGCGAGGGCAGTATGTCAACAACAGGACGACTTTTCCTTTAACTGAATACACACTCAAAACAGATGAATCTTTTTCACAAAAACTTGATGAAGAACATCATCTGTTCGGCTTGCATGCTTTTCAAGGAAGAAGCATTGGCATGGTATCACAGTTTCCAGTTGATTACATGCATTTGGTTTGTTTGGGGGTTGTCAGGAAATTGTTAAATATTTGGCTCAGAGGTCCTCTAAATTTTTGATTACCTGAAAACATTATTACTAGATTATCTGACCGTTTAAGTGACTTGTGACCTTGTATACTGGTGGAATTTGCCCGGAAACCCCGGACACTGAGAGATATTGACCGCTGGAAAGCAACAGAATTTAGACTGCTTCTACTTTACATGGGCTCTGTTGTTATGTGTTCATTCCTGGATAACAGGATGTATAACAACTTCATACTGTTGTTCTCTGCCATCTCAATTTTAGTCAGTCCAGTGCTTTCTTCATTCTACTGTCAGTATGCTCAAACATTGCTTCAAACATTTGTAAAACATTTTGGTGAGATTTATGGCAAAGATCAGCTTGTATACAATGTACATTGTTTAGACAATCTTCCTCTGGATGTACAGCGGCATGGTTCTTTAGACTGCTTTTCATCTTTCCCTTATGAAAACCACCTTCAAAGACTTAAGAAACTTGTGAGAAAGCCTGAACATCCACTTGCTCAGATTGTCTGAAGACTGTCTGTGCAAACTGCTTGCACACCCACTGGTCTGGTGTCAAAGTCTTTGGAAAAACCCCATTATGTTGGACCAGTTCCAGATGGACTTTTTGTACTTAGACAGTACTGTCAAATGCGTTGTGAACAATGGGTTATTAAAGTTTCAACAGCACATAATGTCTTCATTATAGGCGATGATGTGTGCATGATATACAATATTGTTGAATCCAGTGAACATGTCTATGTTGTGTACAAGGTGTTCTTAAAGAAGTCTGTCTTTTTTACCTACCCATTTAAGTCAGATTTCCTAAATATATATTGCATTTCTCAGATATCCGAAACAATCAAGTATGCAAATGTGTCAGCCATCAGTCAAAAGTGCATAGTTCTGCCCCACAGAGGAGGTTCTGTGGCGATACTTTTACTTCATTCTCAAAAATATTAAATCAGAGTTATTTTATGTAAATAGCATTTTTGATTGTTCTACTTGTTCATTAGTCAGCACAGATGGAATCAGGATTACATTTTGTAAGTACGTTAAGCCCTTTTTTCACTCTACTGTCAATGTATTTATATGCTTCACACTGTACTTTGTTATATATCATTTTCATTTGTGTATAAACAATTTTTTTCAGGGGCTAATAGGTAAACTTGCTGCACATTGCAAACTACCAAACAAAGCTTACCTTTTATCAATAGTCAAAAAAACATTCTTGTTTCTATTAAAATCAGGGGTGAGGATGTGCTAGGTGGTATCAACTGCTGCTTGGGTAATGCATTTTGTGTGCAACATGTAAATATTATGTTTATTTTGAACACTGTCTTTTTTTTCTTCTGCAGGATGTTTCTGGTAGTTCAGTTTATAGATGAACAAAAATCTGTGTCTGTTATACCACAGTCTTGGTACAGTGATGGCACAATCTTTTGGCCAAATTATAAGAGCGATCAAAGACTCAACAAAGCAGTAACATATGCTGAGGAACCAGGCCCAGACTGGACCAAGTACGATATTAGAGTACTAAAGTCCTAAATGAAATAAATTGAAATGTTCAAGATATGTCCCCAACTTAATCCCTTTCACCAGAGAAATATTGCTGTAAAATATTAGTTTCTTGCTATGTTCATTTTTTTTATAGAAAAGCAACAAACATTTGTCTAAAGCCTTATTTTCATGTTGTAATCATGTGATTTTTCGCTGTCTCCAGGCCTCTTTTCCAACAACCTTCATACGTTCATACTAGTGTTCATGAGAAATCAGGGCCCAATTCACACCTTTCATTAACATGCATCTCTAGTGATTGCATTTATCCAAATTGAAACCCAATCTTACTTTCTCATGTAGGTCTCTTTACAATTTTTCCTAGTTTCACTTTGGTGGTTAAATGCTATCAAATTGTGATGTGATTACAAAAAAAGAAAATATGTGAATGCTATGTGTAAATGGAGCCTAGGTAGTAGTGATTTAAAAAAAATCACAGAAGTGATAATGTTAATGTTTACATCACCTGACGTTTACTTTTTGAAATGCTTTTAGGAGATTACATGTCTGCATGGCAAGGGATGAAGAAGTCTTTGATTTGTCAAACTTCAGAATTGGTTTCAGATGGTGAGGAGGATATAGGCAGGGTGAAAAGAGCAACTAAACCAATGTAAGTTTGATTTAACTTCACCTGTGTTTTGTTGAAAGTATGAAACCTTTGTTTTGAGTAATATATGTACGTTTAGGGCAGATTTCAAAATCCTCCTTTTAATATATAAAGCATTAAATGGTCAAGGTCCGGCTTACTTGTCTGAACTTATCATGACTTACAAACCAGAGCGCACATTAAGATCTCAAGATGCCGGTCTGCTTATGATTCCAAGGATTAATAAAATAACAATGGGAGGTTGAGCTTTTAGTTACAGGGCCCCTAAACTGTGGAATGGTCTGCCTGCTGCTATAAGAGATGCCTCTTCGATCTCAGCTTTTAAATCCCAGCTGAAGACTCACTACTTCAGTTTAGCATATCCTGACTAGAGCTGCTGACTAACTGTACATACTGCATCTCTGTTGTTAGTCATTACCACTAAAACATAAGTAACATGACAGTTATAATTGGATACTAACCCTCACCTTTTCTGTTTCTCTTCTCGGTACTCAAATGTGGCACTTGGTGCCATGGCCCACGTGCCAAGTTGTTTTGCCTGCCTAAGATAAAGTCATCCCTGATGGAGGATCGCAGGAATCGTGGGAAAGAGGGGTCCTTTCATCGGATTGGCTGGCCCAGCACTGTTTCACCCTTGGAATGGCCAAATGTGGGAGGCAGCTTGATGGATGAAGTCTCCAGGACTCTAACAATATCCAAATCTTATTATATGATACTAGTCATTAAGCCCGTTACAATAACGGGCGCTAGAACAGTAGTGCATAAACATTAGTAGGAACAGTCTATATTAAATGGCAAGGGACTTTGACCTCATTCTTTTTGTTGGTCGAATTTTTCCTTGTCTTTCAGCCTTTCTTTTGTTGATATTTACTTGCTGAGCTGACCGTTCTTTGTGGGCTGCCGCCGTGTATTGTGTGACTTTAATTTTCTGTGACAGTGATACTGTCTTGTACGTCCGCTAGCTTGTACGTCCGTCCTTTAATTTTCTCTGGCGGTAATACAGGCATGCGCGTCGGTAATATGCCTTTAACTTTCTCAGACAGTAATATCGCGCATGTGCACTGCACCAGAAGACACACACACACGAACACCTGGACGCACACAGGGATTTTATTAAAGAGGATCATCTACTGTTAAATTCTGCTCCGTAATTCTAAAATTTGTATTTTTTTTACTTCTAAAAAAAACTTTTTATTTTATACTGTATTGAGGATTTGTTCTGTTCTGTATATTGTATTGTATTGACCCCCTTCTTTTGACACCCACTGCACACCCAACCTACCTGGAAAGGGGTCTCTCTTTGAACTGCCTTTACCAAGGTTTCTTCCATTTTTTCCTACAAGGTTTTTTTTTGGGAGTTTTTCCTTGTCTTCTTAGAGAGTCAAGGCTGGGGGGCTGTTAAAAGGCAGGGCCTGTTAAAGCCCATTGCGGCACTTCCTGTGTGATTTTGGGCTATACAAAAATAAACTGTATTTTATTGTATTTTATTCAATCTTCTGTAAACAGCCACTACTATGGTGACACTGACTATGAAAGTGAACATGAAGACTTAGCTAATAAAACAAAAGTTCCCTTAATAAGATCTTCAAAACCTCAACAGACAACTGGACCTTGCATGTTATCCCCACATTCTGCACCTCAGGTACTATCACCACCTTTACCATCTGTACCACCTTGTCGCTCACCACCACATTCTTCGCTTCAGGTGCCACCTCCTTACCAGTCACTATTGCTCTCTGAAAATACATCTCAACAAATTTTGCAGGAACCTTCCAAAAATGCAAAATACTTCTGAATTCTTCAGGCCTACTTACAGAGTGGGTCAATGTGGAACAGGACCAATACCTTGCACTGGTAAGTTATGATCAGACTATTGATTGTACTTGTTTCACATATTCAACAACCTTTTGAACATATCAGAGCATAAGTCAACAAGTTATTAGATATGTTATGGTATTTGTTGTCATGTTCATTTTCTGCCAGTATATTCCTTAATTTTTAGTATTTTGGTTTTTAAGATGTCAAATTTTATATGTTCCAAAGGATGTTCTTTTAACATATCTGAGAGTTGTGTTTGCTCCAAAGTGCAGGAGTTGGATTCATTGCATTTTCCAATAAAGGACCAAGTATTCAAATGAATAGTATCCTTTTTATATTTTGTTGGTATTTATTTTTCAGCTGCAGATCTTCATATCCTCATATTGCTTGAACATGTGAAGCACCAGCTGTCACAATTGGCTGTCATGATCAGTTCACTATCTGGGCTGCTAACCATTGAATGCTCACCTGATATGCCTGAGGAGGTCCAGTTTCCTTTACAATCATTGGAGGAAGTGGATGATTTTGAAGCCTGGTTGAAACAACCAACCAATGCTTTGAAGAAAAAGAACATGGTATGGACTGCAAAGCTAGACTTTGTTCTCTTTCTGATTTTGTTTAATTTAAAATATTCACTTGGATTTTGTGTCATAATTTTAAATAATTGCTAATTTTTTTGTGCATAATAGGACGAGACCAAATCTACACATTATATGCTAATCATAGGCAACATAAGAAACTGTCAAATCAAAGTTACTTCTCAATGGAAAAATATTTTATGTTTCTAAATAAACTAGTTTTAAGGTATGACATGACATGGGTAGAATGTCTGAAATAAGTCTGCATTTTCTTTTTTTTTCTTTAGTAATTATTTTTCTCAGGGGAGTACTGTATATTTTACACACAATGGCCATGTGACTTTTCAATTATTTGTGCGTGGCTGTTGTGGTATGCTTTAAAGTCTGAAGAATATATATATATATATATATATATATATATATATATATATATATATATATATATATATACACACACACACACACACGGTACTGTGCAAAAGTTTTAGGCAGGTGTGAAAAAATGCTGTAAACAAAGAATGCTTTCAAAAATGGAAGTGTTAATCATTTATTTTCATCAATCAACAAAATGCAGTGAATGAACAAAAGAGAAATCTAAATCAAATCAATATTTGGTGTGACCACCCTTTGCCTTCAAAACAGCATCAATTCTTGCACAGTTTTTGAAGGAACTCTGCTGGTAGGTTGTTCCAAACATCTTGGAGAACTAACCACAGATCTTCTGTGGATGTGGGCTTCCTCACATCCTTCTGTCTCTTCATGTAATCCCAGACACACTCGATGATGTTGAGATCAGGGCTCTGTGGGGGCCATACCATTACTTCCAGGACTTCTTGTTCTTCTTTACACTGAAGATAGTTCTTAATGACTTTGGCTGTATGTTTGGGGTCGTTGTCCTGCTGCAGAATAAATTTGGGGCCAATCATACGCCTCCCTGATGGTATTGAATGATGGATAATGAATCTGCCTGTATTTCTAAGCATTGAGAACACCATTAATCCTGACCAAATCTCCAACTCCATTTGCAGAAATGCAGCCTCAAACGTTCAAGGAACCTCCACCATGCTTCACTGTTGCCTGCAGACACTCATTAGTGTACCGCTCTCCAGCCCTTCGACGAACAAACTGCCTTCTGCTACAGCCAAATATTTCAAATTTTGACTCATCAGTCCAGAGCACCTGCTGCCATTTTTCTGCACCCCAGTTCCCATGTTTTCGTGCATACTTGAGTCGCTTGGCCTTGTTTCCACGTCGGAGGTATGGCTTTTTGGCTGCAACTCTTCCATGAAGACCACTTCTGGCCATACTTCTCAGGACAGTAGATGGGTGTACCTGGGTCCCACTGGTTTCTGTCAGTTCTGAGCTGATGGCACTGCTGGACAGCTTCCGATTTTGAAGGGTAATAAGCTTGATGTGTCTTTCATCTGCTGCACTAAGTTTCCTTGGCCGACCACTGCGTTTTTTCATGCTATGTGTTTGGAAAGTGCCACCAACAAAGGTATACTCCACCAACTCATCTGGAGTTGAAGTAAGCTAGCATCTCTGTAGAATGCTTTTGAGACCTTGATTAGCCCATTCCTTGATTTCCTGAGGTTGTTCTTATAGACCATGGCATAATTAGGTATAATTAAATATTAGAAGGATGACCCTGTATTACTCATTCATTAAGGCAAGATCATCATTTCATCTACATTTTATTTCAGCAGAGGTTAGCCCTATTTGCCTTATCCAGATTAGAAGCTGAGGTAATTTTAAGAACTTGGCTCTAAAGGGGCCAGATCTGGCACAGAGTCAGTCTGGGGCTGTAACGGATGTGTGCCAGAAAAGGCCCGGATTTTAACAAAATTATTTGATGCTGGTCCAGCTCTGGCTTAAATCTGGCCCAGGTAAAAAATCCTGATCTGTTTGCCGGTGTTGGGCCATTGTGCAAAAAGACACTGGACCAGGGGCCTCATGTATAACACGTAGAACTCACATTATAACATGGCGTAAGCACAAAAGTCGGAATGTGCGTACGCACAGAAAAATCCAGATGCAGGAATCTGTGCTTATGCAAACTTTCACGTTCTTCCACTACATAAATCCCAATCAGCGTGAAAAGTAACGCACGCGGCTTCTGTCCCGCCCCGACTCCTCCCAGAATTATGCCTCTTTGAATATGCAAATCGATATAAATAGCCTTCTGTGAAAAGACAATGAGAAAAGCATGGGAGAAAATATAAGAATTCCAGCGAATACCAAGTGGAGGCAAAGGGAAAACGTACTATTTGTTGGTTTAAACAGTGATATAATCAACAAAAGAAAGTTGATCAAATGACATAGTGTCGGAGAAACTCGAAAGCTCAAGTTCGCAAAGTCGCACAGTGCCCGAAATAAAAAAGAAGTTGTTACATATCAAATTTGGCGTGAAAAGGCTACTCGTAGCGGACCGTCTGAGTGTCATATGAAAGCTTATTAGGTTACAGAGAAAAAAAACAGGCACACAGTGGGAAAAAAGCACAAAATGTCAACTTTAATCTCAAAATTTCCACTTTAATCACGTAGTTTATTTTGTCATTAAAGTAGAACATCATAAACTTCATCTTAAAATCTTTTATTTTACTAGTTTCTCAAGTAGCACGTTAAATGCTTTGTTCTGTGTTTGATCTTCTATGTGCTCTATGTGTGTGAATCACTACGTGCTTCCGTTCTTTCTCTTTCTCCGACAGGATACAGAATCCATTACATTCGTGATATTACAGCTCTCTGAATAATTAAAATACTGAGATGTATACGTGATATCTTTTTCATGATGATAGGAATGAAAGCATATTATTAAACATGGGAACACGGTGGCGCAGTGATTGTTCATATCTCACACAAGAGGCTAGCTGCGCCATGTGCGACCTTCGATGAAATAATTTATTACAGGAGTACTGTCTCTTTCAAACGTACTAACCTCCAATTCCTGTCCTTACTTTTCTTTCTCCAAATACCCAATTGCCACACAATAAGCTCTGTCATAGACGTTAAGCCATCTGTAAGCTTAGAATGCCGATTCTTCAAAACTTTTAAGGAACATTGAAATATCTTCGTAGTACATGTTTAATTATTCTATCCATCTATCCTTCCAGTGTTGCGTCAGCACCAGCAATAATACAGTGCAAGGCAGGAGCTATCTGTGAACTAGCTAGTGCTGCGGCACCGTGTCCTCACATGTTTAATTATTAACAATACAGATTATTTAAATGTAAAATGAATAGTGTAAAATGAAGTTTTATCTGTATACTATAAGCAACATATTTTGCTGCATTTCATCTTAAAAATGATATTGTCATCATACGCGCTTTATAAAGTGGCGCAGGTTGTGCAATATTATAACTGTATCCCAAGTTTACAATGAGGTGATTGTACTTATAAGTCCAAACAGTTCTACAAGGAGCACTTGATGGACTGATTTAGTGCGTTTATAGTTCTTGGATTGAAACTTTTTCTAAACTGCGATGTCTGCACAGGGAAGTCTCTGAAACGTTTTGCCGTGGCTGAGTCAGCATCTGCTTCATGCTGTATACCAATAATTCTCTTTCCGATCAGCTGCTGCTGTGATTCCCCACTCAGATACAGTGATATAAATACTCTGAGTGGTGCAGTGAGAGTAATATGGAAAAAGATGAACTGCTGTGGCAACCCTTAACGGGAGCAGCTGAAAGAAGAAGAAGATACAGTGAGCGTAACAACGCTAAAGCAGTTATGGTATTTGGAATACTATGGCTATTCCTTGGACCATTATATTGCTGCAGGTTAATTACAATCAGATGCATTACACTAATAAACAATATGCAGTTAGTTTCAGTGTATTTATAAAGCCGTGTCAGGAATGTGGATCTAAAAAAGAAAGGGTGACCACACAGGAACAGTAGCACTGCTTTGACACTGGGTGCCGCCAGTCTGCAAAACCGAGCAGAGAAATTGCGTATGCCAGGGCATGAGGTACCGTGGAAAAGTGCGTGGCTTTACGCCAAGTTTAGGTTTTATACATCGTGATTTGAGCATGGAAACGTTCGTACGCAACATTTCTGTGCGTACGCACTGTTTATACATGAGGCCCCTGGTCCTGATGTTATAGTATATCCGGGCCATATCTGGAACGGTGTCCATTTGCTGTCTGGGTACCATCTTTAGAAAATGGCAGTAAGCAATTGGCTTCATAAACTAAATTGTCTTTGTATGTTTGTAACACTTACGTTTTAATAAATTTTCTTTCTCTTTTCGACTTTTTATTTTTGCATAATCTAGTATTTGTTTATTCTGAATCCCACATATACAAAGGGAAACTGATTCTGCAGTTGTTCTTAACATTATTACTAAATCCTTCTCTGTCATCAACTTTTATCTTTGCCATTTGGCTTTTCACAAAAATAACTTTTTTGTTGGTTATAAAATGCATATAAGGTCATTTTTCTTGAAACCTGCCTTAGATACTCTGACAAAAAATTTAAAAAGTATATCTTGTGATGGATTGCCGGCTTCTTATTCCAGCCCTCACTCCCAGGCCGCCAGGAGGAGCTCTCCCAACAGCCCCGAGTTCCAGCAGGGCCTCATGGACTATGTTGTTTTTATACACAGCCCTGCTGGATACCTTGGGGACCACTGGGAGTCGTGGACTTATTGTGTGCCCTATAACCTGGAAGTACGTCCTGGTCACGTGAGCAGGAGAAAAGACGTGCTTCCAGGTTGAAGATTAGGACTGTTTACCCTGACCCGGAAGGGATAAGGAACTGTGGACTGTTGGGCAGGAACACCTCCGGGTCAGGGTGTATAAAGGACTCTGGGAAAGCCCAGTACACTGAGCTGAGCTGGGAGGTAGGATGGCGAAGTGTCTGGGCGAGGAGGAGAGAGTATTGTATTGTGATTAATTGTATGTATAGTGTGGAGTGGAGGGTGCTTTGTGCACGTAGCTATAGTAAAATAAAGAAGTTTTGGACTTTTACCCGGTGTTTGGAGTGGTACCTGAGGGTTAAAGAGGTGGACAAAAGCCTCAACCGCTACAATCTATAAATAAAACAATGTTGTCTTTGTTCCTGTGTATATCTCCCTGAATCTGGATCTGCAAATTGGATCTTTCTCTTCTTAATGTTTCATTTGGGTAGGGAAGTAATAGACCGTTATATATGAAAGTAAAGTAAACCATCCTTCGATATGTTTTCAGATTTTACTATATTTGCAACGATTAACCAAGGCCTGTTACATTATAGTGCATTTGCTCTATATTAACTTTCTTGTTCCACATAACACATGTGAACTGTTTATTCATGTAGCTGCTGTAATTGGTATTTTATTGTACAATGCTATGCCTCTTGATTTTTACAAAATAAGATGATATAATTGATTTTATGAGGTCATATAGATATAATATAAACATATTAGGATCAAAAGGAAGAAGACTATGTGTCAGTATTTTTATAGGAAGGAAAATATAGAAACAAGTAAGACTAGAAAAGAGAAGGAAAGAATAACCCAATAATGAGTTTATGAGAAAGACAGTTAACGTGCAAGTGAGTGCATCTAATTTGATTAATTTGAAGGAAAGCCTGTTCCCTCAATGTCAGAACTGCAACATTTAATTTCCATCAATATTTGTTAGAGTACATATGGAACACCTGTCACATTACTGTGCAGATCAGTTTCAGAAGCTTAATGGTTACTATCATCTATTCAAATTCTGCATATCGGTATCCATAATTGCACTCATTGTTTAACAGGCAACATGTAAATCTTGATTTGTGAAAGACAAAAGCTGTTGGAGTATACAACAATTTATTTAAACAGACAATATGGTTTACCTGTAATGACTTTTATAAGCTAAAAAAATGAAAATCAAAGCTTGTATTTATATTCAATTCCATATTATAAAATTCGGCTTATAAAATCTCCTAAGAGATTTTTGAACAGAAGAGACTTACAAGTAAAATGAACTGGTTCAAAATTTTTATAAAACTGAAGCACTGCCAGGTTGAGTAACTTGTCACAATGTTATTCAGTTATGGGCAACACTTTATTCAGTTGCCAGCAACACTTAAACAATACGGTACTTTCTGTCGACTTTTTCATTGTTTGCAGAATGTCTGCATCTCAGTTGGTCAGTAGAGTGGTTTGAATCCAGAGTCGACTTGTGTTTTTTTTAATGGTCCCTTCACTGTGTGCCAGTTAGATGTCACTATACATTTAAACATTTATCAGATTGCTGGCTGACTTGTAAATTTGCCAGTGATAATTCATATTTGCTTTGAATCCTTTTAACCATGCAATAATTCACACTTATTAAGTTTTATCTAAAAAGCGAGTAAGTACTCAATTGCTGCATTGTTATAATTTGAGTTAGAATTTTGGCTTGAATGTTTCTGAATAAATATGAACATACTAGTCATTTAGCCCGTTACAATAACGGGCGCTAGAACAGTAGTGCATAAACATTAGTAGGAACAGTCTATATTAAATGGCAAGGGACTTTGACCTCATTCTTTTTGTTGGTTGTATTTTTCTTTCTTTCAGCCTTTCTTTTGTTGATGTTTACTTGCTGAGCTGACCGTTCTTCATGGGTTGCCGCCATGTATTGTGTGTCTTTAATTTTCTGTGACAGTAATACTGTCTTGTACGGCTCTATTCAATAAGGGCGCGCACAAAAAAGCGAGCGACCAATTGAGGTCGCCCTTTCGAGGCTCGCCTTTTTGTGTGCGCCCTTATTGAAGGATACCGTCTTGTACGTCCGCTGGCTTGTATGTCCGTAATATACCTTTAATTTTCTCTGGCGGTAATACAGGCGTGCGCGTCGGTAATATGCCTTTAATCTCCTCTGACAGTAATACTGGCTTGTATGTGGCTGTAATATGCGTCACTGCATTGTGTACCTTTAATTTCCTCTCGCAGTAATACTGGTTTGTATTTCCGTAAAACGCCTCTAACTTTCTCTGACAGTAATATCGCGCATCGCACCGTGCCCCGCGCATGCGCACTTCATCAGAAGACACCCACACACGGACACCTGGACGCACATAGGGATTTTATATATATAGATGTTTAAACTTAATGTCAGCTGCAGAAGTCTACCTACTTGTTAAGTGACAAAAGTAGCTGCTTGCCAAGCCTTTTCTTTCTGCAGATGATTTTCAAAAGCAAATTCATGCTTTGTCTCTTCTTGGCTTGATCATTATAACTCATTATGCACTGGAGTTAGCCAGTCATCCCTTGCTCATCTTCAAATGGTCCAGAATGCTGCGGCCAGGCTCCTAACAGGCATATGAAACAGAATCACATCACACCAATTTTAGCTTCACTTCACTGACTTCCTGTTGCAGGATTGAGTTTAAAATTGTATTGTTGTTTTTAATTCTCTGAATGATTTAGCCCCCTCTTATCTTACTGACCTCTTATATCTTTACTCTCCCTCACAATCACTTAGATCCTCTGATCCAGAAGTTGCTGCATCTGCTGACATCTCAACTTAAGCTCAGTGGGAACTGTGCCTTTGCAGTAGCTGCTCCTAAGCTTTGGAATAGTCAGTCTTTTTATATTAGGTCAGAACTTTGAGCACTTTTAAAGCCAGTCTTAAAACTTATCATTTTGCCTTAGCTTTGAAAACGTGCTTGAGAGTGCTTTTTTAAATTTTATTTATATAATTTGGTGTATTTACTGTATCCATATACTGTATTTATTGGTGTATTTATGCAAACTGTACAGCACTTTGGTCAACATCTGTTGTTTCAAAAGTACTTTATAAATAAAATTGACTTGACTTGTGAGACCTCTGGAAAATTAGTTATGAGATAGAGCTTGTGCATAAGAGAGCTACAATCACGAAAATTTAATTGCAGTGTCATGAAATTTCAACGTTTATACCTAAAAAGTATATCCTAAAGAAGGATGAAAGAGGAATAGAAAATGAGGAGTAATTAAATTTTTTAAAGTTTTGCTCTAATTTTAATAACATTATGTCATTGGTTTATCTTGTAGCAGGAAAATGAAGGTAGAACGAAAAGTGACCATGTCTAAGTCTCTCTGGATAGGGCTTTAATTTTCCGTTTAGATAGTGGCTGTTAAATTATAAATTAATCTGGATCTCTAGAAGACATTAACAGCATTTTAAATTATTAGGCATTACATTATAGCATGCAGCTAATGATCTCTCTAATTTACAGAAGTGTTACTTACACAGCTTTGAGCATGGAGAATGTGCTATATAAAAAAAATGTATTATTATTATAATTATTATTAATAATAATAATAATAATAATAGGAGTAGTAGATACTTCGTGATCTTATTTTCTAATTGTACAGTACACTGTAAAGATATTGCATGTCCATAGTAACAATGGTACTATATTGGTAACATTGTATCAAGGTCAGTCTGAAGTGCAGTGAGGTGCACAATAAGAAACAAAAGATGTTTCACCAGCCACCTTCACCAAACATGACATGGCAGTTTGCCAATACACAATTACTAAAGACAATCGTGGAGCAAAAACTGAATTTGTTTAATGTGGTGAATCTGTAACTGTTTTAACACTAGAATCCCTGAAGCGTACGAAAAAACACGTAATTCCGGCCCACCTTAAATCCCTTCACACCTCTCCATCAGCGTCTTTTGTTTTGTAAATGTGTCGATCAGCACAAGCAGCAAGCAGCCTGCTATCCCATCCCCTTGACAGAGCTCAACTCGGGCAAAAAGTTCTCCTACTTCAAGCCAAGGCTCCTTATCTGCGTGTGATATGCCTGGAGTTGCATAGGGTAAATAATACAGTATATCGTTATTTGAAATACATGCATTTCATGTGTGTTCTGTGTCCACAAAGATTTGGGTAAGTGTAGGATGAAAGGAAATGCGAGGAAAGAAATGCTGAACACATACCTTAAGCAGAAAATTTTTCCATGTTATACTAATAATGATGAGAAGTAAAGACTTTAGTCCAAATATCAAATAAACATGTGCACTTTTATTCAAGAATATAACCAGAAAGGGATTTAAAGTGGGCTAGGATTACAAGTTTTTTCATAGGCTTCAGGGACTCTAGTGTTGATGAATCTTCATAAGGCTGAATATGTGGGATCAAATGTGCAAACAAGTGATGATGCTACTGGTGAGTTTCAGTGACAGAACCTTTCCTTGTGACACACACTTTATGTGAGCATTGGAGTCTATGGAAAAGCTTAACCTATAATGTATTATATGTACTTAGTTTTATTATTAATATGTATACTAGAAGATAGTTTATTTATGATATGCACAAGATATTTATGTTCAGTACCTATTAAAACTTAAGGACTTTCAATACTATATTAATTTTGTTCCTATTTGTTTATCCTTTGCAAATGCCACAGACACAGCTATGTGCTGTCCGAGTGGCTATTTATCCTGTATTACTACTAATCTTATTTATATGTATTAAATATTCCTACTAAATAAAGGCCTGAACTAATAGTAACAAGGCAGAACAGTTTGTGTTTTTTATTTATAAAAGATTTTTAATAAATGTCCTTTTTCATGAGCCAGTCATTTAACAAACCTTCTTTCTATGAAACAGGGAAAGAGAACGACTGCCACCAGGGAAAAGGAATAAGATCACTATGAATCTATAAGGTATACTTTAATACCATTATAATGGAGATTTAGCCTCTGAAAGCACCAAGCCCCTTTCATCTCTTTTTGTAAACTTTACGCAATTTGTCTTTATAATTGGTGAACAAACCCATTAGCCGTGTGCATTGTGTCATAGATATAGATGTTTAGATTTTTCTGACCACAGAGAGATTGCTGTTGTGTTCAGTTGATCCCTGTTTAGAAAGATAACAGAACTTACATCCCATTTTCCAAAATTTGTGATCATAACTGAAGAGGGGATTAAGGGGAAGCTGCAAGCAATATTTTGAACAATCCCTGAAGATTGCAAAGCTAAAACCATTCTCTACAAGGGCAAAATGGTTGAGCTTGTAATAGCTAAATGCTAGGGCAATTGAAAAGATACAGAGACAAGAGATATTTGTATCTATTTCACAAAGGCCTTGATACTGTTGATACATACATGGCCATCAGAGAATCTGGAGAATATAATTCACAACTAGTGTTCAGCTGTGTTCATTGAAGGGAATATTGATCCAATGAAGGAGCAGGATTTACTCTATATTAGTTATGTTTCACCAGACACATCCAAGCTTATTGGAAAGGAACAAATGTCATATTTGAAGGAAAAAAAATCAGAAGAATTACGATTAGGATTTTTTTTTGTATTTGGATTATACATTATCAGAAGTCTGACTGATGTACACCAGATTTTTTTTTTTTTTTTGTAAAGATCTCAAAAAACATTTTCAAGCTGGAATCATTATATGAATAATACACTAAACAAATGAAGATAAAAATGGGTGAATTTAAAATATTGTAATTGTTATATTTTTCATTGATAGACATTAAAATCATTTAATTTAAACTGTATGTCACAAATTTAATGGCACTGTGATAACTGACATTTTTAGGGAGAAACATGTTTGTGTTTTATGTTAATGCTGTTTACCATTGCATATTCTAATTTAAAGCAATAAAGAAGGTGATTTGTTTTTGATTTATTAGATGTTTATTACTCCCATAATAGTGGATTTGTAGGCTAACCCTAATGTAGGGTTTAGGAGGGTAAGGCTTTCACAAGAGATAATAATGTTGAATAAATAAATAAATCAAGCTCTTGAAGGATCCTTCAGCACAAGTTTGCCTTTACTCTGAATTTGCAGAAGGTTCCCCAGCAGTGGAAAACACCCTGTGTGGTCCCAGGGGCAAAACTAAGGGCATCCCAGTGATTCAGACCAGTTGATTTTACTTGATACATCATGAACACCTTTGAGAGCCTGATCCTAAAACAACTATGATCATTGGTTTCAGAACATATGGATCCTCTGCAGTTTGCCTATCAGACACATATAGGTACGGAGGATGCTCTGATCTACAAGCTCCTCTGAGCCGTCTCCCTTTTCAACAAAGCTGGCACCACGGTCAGGATAATGTTCTTTATTTTTTGCCAATGTCTTTAACATCATTCTGCCTCATCAACTCAGGAAAAAGCTCAAGGCTTTGAATTTTGATGCTCCCACAGTCTCCTGGATCATGGACTACCTGACCAACAGACAGAAGTTTGTAAGGCTTTAGGACTATAGTGGTGTGTCATACTAGAGCACCTGAGGCAACTATCCTGTCTCCTTTCCTGCTTACCCTCTACACAGCTTTTAATACAATACTACTGCTTGCGACCTACAGACATTTTAAGATAACTCCTCCATAATAGACTGCATTAATAATGGAAATGATCCATAGTACAGGAAGGTTTCGAGGACTTTGTCTTGTGTTGCAGGGGAAACCACCTGCTACTCTACATCAGCAAGAAAAAAGAGGTGGTTGTGGACTTCTGGGATGTCAATAATCCTCTAAGACCAGTCACCATTCAGGGGAAGGATGTGGAAGTGGTGCAAAACTACAGGTACCTTGGGGTTCATGTGAACAATAAACAGGACTGGCCTGAAAACACAGTGGCTCTGTACAAGAAGGGGTAGATTACATTGTACTTCCTAAGAAGACTTGCGTCTTCTGACATAGGCAGCAAGCTGCTTAAATGTTCTGTCAGTCCATAGTAACCAGCGTGATGATCCACGTTGCAGTCTTCTGAACTCAAAAGATCCTGAACAAACTTGTCAGGAACACCTGCTCCATCACAGGGCGAACCCCAGACACATTGGAAGCTGTTGTGGAAAAGAGAATGGTGGCAAAATTAGATGTCATTATGAAAAGTCCTCTCCAACTCCTCCAGGGGCTCTTTCTTGGAGCACTTTTTGCCATAAGCTCATTTCACCATGGTGTGCTAAGAAGCGCCTCTGGGGATCTTTTCTGTCCACTGCTATCAGGCAATTCAATGCTTCCTCCCGACATACTCTTCAAGTTTATTTTGAAATTTCTGCACAATATTTATTTTATTTATGTTTAATTATTTATCATATGATTTATTGATTGGCTGTATATGTGTCATGTGAGTGTGTATTTTTGTTTTTTATATATGTTGTATATATGTATATGCTGTATGCATCTGAATTTCTGTGATAAGAGGTCCACAACGAAGTGCAGTTTTAAATAAATACGAGTGTGGGTGTGTGCAGGAGTTGTTACAGGAGCTTGGCTCATCGCGCATTAACATGCAAATGTGAGCGGATCGGTCAGATGCCTCATTCTCAGCTCCAAATAGGCAGAGGACCACACCTGCACCTAATCATGCAGGATAACGGGGGCCTGCACAGCAGAGAAGGGAGAAAAAAAGAGAGCAAATCAAGGCAGAGAACCATGAGAGAGCAGTATCAAGTTGCTAAGCGGAATAAGCCAGCCCATGAGGGAGTGAGAGGCAGCATGGGTATGATGGCAGAATGAAGACAGGGGAACAACTGACCCCAAGCAGCCAAGACAGGAGTTGGTGTAGAGGACCGCTGCTGCTGGT
The DNA here is from genome assembly GCF_900747795.2 of Erpetoichthys calabaricus. Classification (NCBI taxonomy): domain Eukaryota; kingdom Metazoa; phylum Chordata; class Cladistia; order Polypteriformes; family Polypteridae; genus Erpetoichthys; species Erpetoichthys calabaricus. Next base: position 76,719,580 of record NC_041398.2, on the reverse strand, counting down.
GTCTATGCTGGCTGCAAGACTTGGGTGATGGGAGGAGACGGAGAGGGAGTTGTGCTGGGCTCATCGCAAAATAGAAGAGGAACATTAAGGATCCAATTACTGTTTGTTTTACACAGATTTTAATCTCTGGATTTTAACTCATGAACATCACTGATTTTATTGGATTTTTTGTGAAGGTTTTAAAAATGCTCTTTTAGAACACATTCTTTGGATTTTAATAAAACCACTTGACAATTTGCACCAACCTCTTGCTGAATGTGTGTGTCCTCATTTGCCCAGCTTATCAGTTCATGACTATCGACAGTTATGGGTTCAAGAGGCTCCCAGAAGAAACTAGGAATTGTGCTTCCAACCAAGACCATAACAATTTCCCCTTGGGATAAATAAAGTTTATACAATCTAATATAATGTAAAGCACTTCGAGCTGCATCCTTTGTATGAAAATGTGCTATAGGAGTAAATGTTATTGTTGTTATAAGAATTGAAAAAGAGGGTAACCTCGGGGGTATTTTCCGTATGTCGCTTAAATCATCCGAGATCAGATGCCTCATCTTGGATGAGTTAATGCCGGTGAAACTCATCCGGGATAAGTCGGTTTTTCAAATGCAGCCGTGTAGTAGATTAGTCTCGCTGGATCTAATCATCCGAGAGTAATGCACGTGCCTGCACTGAGTGAAAAGCCCATATATATTGAGTCTAGAAAACATGATCAGCAAGTCTTTGATAGGCTGTAACAAAATTACGAAAGAACGGGTGCATTTTTTTTTCACACACGCGGAGCAGGACCTTTTATTCGAAGGACATGAAGAATTTCAAGATTTAATATGCACAAGGGGTAACACTGCAAAGCAGCCCAAACCAGAAAAGACAGCTGGCAAGAAGTGGCCGACAAATGAAACACGTGTGCATTGTACTAACTGAAAGCAGCATTTCATTTCCTATGTGTCAGATTAATTATTATTTAATATGTCATAATTCCAGATCAAACGTGAGCACAAGGAGAACACGGGAACAGGTTAAAATGAAGTACAAGAATATACTTCAAACTGGTAAATATTGGTATATAACTATTTAAAGAATTGTTGACATAAAGAATCATATATAATGTAAAGAACATTAATTTTAAAGCTAATAAGAAGGCAGACAAGCAAAAAACAGGTGGATGTCCACGCGGTCCAGACCTAACCCTGTGACGATGCGGGTTCTGCTCCACGCTCCCATCTTCTGTTAGGGAGCTCTTGAACCCAACACCGTCGGTAATGTCACCGATGAGCTAGACAGTGAGGCAACAACAGTGAGCAAGGGGATGATGTATAATTGTGCAAAAGTGCTTTTATTAAACAAACAATCAAAACAAAAGTGCAACTGTGCAAAGTTCACATCAAGTGCAGTGTTTCAAAGTCTTCTTTAAATAAATAATCCATAAAATGAAACGTGGAGGTTAAAATCAATAAATAGGACAATCCTTTAAAACGAGGTTAAAACAAAACAAAATGCTGAAGGCAGTCTCTTTAAAATCAATCTAAAGCCCGGTGTCTTTTACCTGGCAGCTCTCCTGCTTCTCCCATCTGGGCCACGCAACAGGATAGTTGCCCTTTCTGCAGCTGGCCTTCTCTCCACATGACTGATCTGGATGCTCCCCGATCCCTGGCTTCGGTTCCGCTCTCCCGATCGAGACTTGGCTTTAACCCAAGGGCCAGGATGCTCACAATGGGACTCCTACATCCAGGCCTCCCAACTACCGCTTCCTTCTTGGCTTTACGCGGCCAGTTGCCCTTCACTGGTCACCCCTGCTACTCGTTCACTCAGCGGGAGCGACCTCTACTACGACTCCTGGGTGTCGGCCTAACACCCAGGCTTCCACACAGCTGCCTGCGAGTGCTCGCGTGCTCATACACACCGGCTTTCTCCTTCTTGCCGCCTTCCTTCCTGCTTCCTTCTGCCACCTCCGTTTCCTTCTCTTTTACTTGTCCCCTTTCTAACCGGCTCGCGCGTCTCTTTATATGCGAAGAGGACATAGCAGCTGCAGCCCATTAGCCACAGGAACAATCACGGATGTCGGCAGTCTCTCACCTGTGCACTTAGGTGAGAAACGCCCACACCGCAGATCGCCCTGCGGCTCGCTACAGCTACCACGCTCCCTCGCTAAGCCGCGAGCACGGTAATTATTTATTTAAAACGAACTGGCCTTTGCTGGAGAGCTATGGACCCATAACACCACAAACCCCTGCAGAAGAGTTGCCTCTCCAGCAAAATGCCCATCGCCCTGTTTCTGAGGGCATTCCAGGGGGAAGCTCCTCCTCAGAACCAGTGACAGGATGCAGTGGTCACTTCATTTCAGGTAAAGGATGGTCATTGCATATATTTGTCCTCAATGTATGCCATAGGTAGGTTCCATACAGCCCTCTTTTTTTTGTTGGGTCAGTTGCAGGGAATGTCATATCCCTAGAACCTGTGTCTGACCAACGAGATATTGACAAAGGTCAAATATTTGATGAAGACACTGTGTCTGATTATTCATCAGGAGGAAAGGTACATTTTCCAAATAATGTTTGATCAAACTCCACTCTGAGCAGTCCCATGTGCCCCAATCACATTTGGAAATCCTGGGTAATGAGAATGTTAGGCTGATTGTGAGATTCTTTATGGAACTGTGGGTGTTTTTACCTGTGCATTATCTACCTGCAATGGCATGAAACGCCTCTTTTGTCAGCACATGCAGGTGTCCAGGAAACACTATGAAAATCTGAAGGAAATATTTCAGAGCCAAACAGACTTTACGAATTGCCTGGCAAACTGCACTTTTAGATAGATTTTCCGCATCACCTACAGTATATAAAAAAAGTGCCGCTTGCAAAAAACCTCGAAGCAATGCATACTGTCTGTGTGGTTGTGAGAGCCTGACTTCGCCTAGTTTGACTTCGAATAAAAGGTCCTAATAAATCTTTGAGGTACAATATTCCCCCTCGGCTAAAGTGGTATCTTTCGAAACGAATTTCCTCTGGGAGCAATAAAGGATCTTGCCGATCGCGCAAAACCCTCTCTATATGAAATTCTCTTCTTATAATTTGCGTACCGATATCAATTGGTCGCTCATTCATGAACGGCGAAGTCATGACTGAATGAATTCCACGCACGGACACTGATTAAGTGTGTGAGCTAATCTTTGTTTACATAGAACAAACCTGCTCCGAGCAGGTTTGAGGATTAGGATGTGTTGCTATGACAACACATCCAGCAAGAGTTTCGAAAAACCGACAGATCCAGGATCAGGCCAAATCGTCAACAACTAAACGAGTAATCCACGTATGAAAAATACCCCCCGATCATCAGTGTGCATGGAAATGTAAATAATAACCTTGAATATTTTGACAGATATTGCTGTAATTTGAATCTGGTATTTTGTTGTAGATATTGTACCATATCTTTATTGTTTAAATAGTATGCATTCTATTTGCAGTGTCTGTTTTATCATGCATTTTAGAATTACATTTAGAAGGATTTTTTAAAGATTTTATATACACAAAGATGTACTTGAAACCAGATCAAAAAATAAAGTGAATTCTAGGCAATGGAATGAAAATGTTTAATACAAAAGTTACAAGAGAGTCAATTTCATTTTGAAACAGAGTATCATTGGGTCTGACACAAGAAGAATAACTAGAAAAGAAAGGTCTATAGCGTTTCACTGACTTAGATTTAAAGAATGTTTGAAGAGTCAGATAAAGATACTTGTTCCAGAAACATTGTTCTTTGTATGTCTAATACCGAATGAAGAAACTGATTCATTAATTCTTGTTAGATCATCTTATATAAGATATGTTGTTGAACATTGTAGAAAAATGAGCTGTAATATGTATGCACCTCAAGAATCCAAAAAAATAGCAAACTTTTAGCTTTAAAAGTTAGATCAATAATAGGTTATTTAATAGGTTTATTTAATCTATTACATTGATTAAATAAAGTTACTGAGTACAGTGAATCTAAAATTTAAGATTTTCTTGCAGGAGGGAGTTTCACTCAAGTCCACTTGGGTAATTACAGTTTCATAATTAAGGTCTACCAAATGGGGGGGGGAACTAATTCCATAGATGTAAGATGCAACTAAAATTCAGTAATTTCTTGTTAGCAAATAAAATGGAAAAGTCACAAATTGCACCCTTAATGGCTAGCCAGACAACTGAAGGTCCTCTATAGTATAATATATATATATATAATATATACAGTATATATATATATATATATAATTGGCGGCACGGTGGCGCAGTGGGTAGCGCTGCTGCCTCACAGTTGGGAGACCTGGGGACCTGGGTTCGCTTCCCGGGTCCTCCCTGCGTGGAGTTTGCATGTTCTCCCCGTGTCTGCATGGGTTTCCTCCGGGCGCTCCGGTTTCCTCCCACAGTCCAAAGACATGCAGGTTAGGTGGATTGGCGATTCTAAATTGGCCCTAGTGTGTGCTTGGTGTGTGGGTGTGTTTGTGTGTGTCCTGCGGTGGGTTGGCACCCTGCCCAGGATTGGTTCCTGCCTTGTGCCCTGTGTTGGCTGGGATTGGCTCCAGCGGCCCCTGTGACCCTGTGTTCGGATTCAGCGGGTTGGAAAATGGATGGATGGATGGATGGACATTATATAATATATCAAGTGAACTTACAAACTTGTAAATACACAGAGGTCAGTGGCAGTGAAGTCAAATTGTGAGAACCATAATTGATGGAATGGTGTGATGGATTGATTGATGGCCGGAATGCCATAAAGAAAGAAAATGGACAGAGATTCCGGCAGGGATGGATTCTGATACCTTTCCTGATTGGGAGGCAATACTGGAAGGACAATACACACATTCCCCAATACACTGGATGGCAGCATTTCCCTGGTGGAGCTCCCATTGGTACACCTGCAAGGCATGGTGAGTATTGTAGTCAAAATGGTAAGCCTTGTTGGGGTACTTGGGTGCCACCTGGGTGAGCTGCAGGGCAGCGATGTCCATACTTTGTGGGGCTTCCAGTTGACCAGGAAATGCTTCTAACGTGCAGTGTTATGGCACTGGAAGTACTCCCTGGTTTCAGCATAAAAGAATCCACCGTGTCTTTATTAGTGAGTCAGAGTCTGAAAGCAGGGGGCAACACTCAGCACACCTTATTTGTGATTGTGGTGTTTGGACAGCGTACACCAAAAGAAGGTATTGTGATTAATAAGATAACTTTTATTTGAAACTGGAACTGTATTTGGGTTCATTGTGTCTTCCCCCTTGTGGTCATACAAATATACTTTGAGAGTACAGAAACAAAGGTTTGTCATTATAGTGGGAATACAGCTGTGGATAAAATGTTATCAATTGCTTGGGGTCATCAAAGGGTATTCAATCAGAGATATGAGAGTGTTAAATGTGCTGGGTAAAGGAAGAATGGCTGCAGATCCACAGCTCAGGCTTTTTCATGAGTGGATTCATCAACTTGCATTTGTATGCAATGGTTGGGTAAAAATCAGAAGAAAGATAAATTATTTGATCTTAAGGTGAGATATATTTTCATGGATTTTCAAAGTGCCAATCTGATTAATTAGAAGAGCTATTGTTTGGAATATACACCCTTTAGCACCTTTACAGTAAATGACAGTTAAACAGACCTACAGTCCTGGCAAAATTATGGGCATACAGTTTAAAGGCAGTTGGTTGCCTTGAAAGGCATAAACTTCAAAATAGTAATGTATTGTTGTTCATACAGCTCTTACTTGTACGCCTTCAATAATTTCAGTAATAACAAAGGATTTTCATGTTTTCATAGTAAGTGAAAGTAAGCTTTTCTGAAGCCTCAACAAACAAATTAAAATCAGCCTCAAAAAGTTAAATGATAGATAGATAGATAGATAGATAGATAGATAGATAGATAGATAGATAGATAGATAGATAGATAGATAGATAGATAGATACTTTATTAATCCCAAGGGGAAATTCACAGTAACAGGATTAGCATGATTTGAAACAAGAATTGTAAATTTTACAAATAAATAATTTCATAAAAATATATTGTTTCAATCTAAAGAAGAACAAAATTGTATTCACAACTTATGAAAGCATATGTATTGATAGAAAAATAAATCTTCCACATCACAGACAAAATTACACAACTATTTAAGAGGTAAAGTAAATGCACTTTAAGACACAAATGGAGAGCATCCAAGGTCAAAACAAGGTATTCTTGAAATAAATTTCCAAATGTCAGGAAAAAGACTATTTGCTTTGTGCAGTGAATTTAAATTGAAGAGTAAAAATATATGTCTAGACTGTAATCCTTTTGCCAGCTACTGTAAAATGTATGTAGCAAAGCTCACATTTTCCTACGTTTGTATAACTACATTGTATTTCATGAGTGTCAAACAAATTCTTTGCAGCCTAGAAAATCTGCAGATCTAAGAACAGATAGTAAATTATTCCTTCTAGAAGACATAACAGTGGTAGTAATGAATATGACAATCTAATGGAAAACAAATCATTAAATGTTGACTGCAATATGAAGTTGAAAAGAATACTGCAGGATGAAATATGCAAAAGGAAAAAAAACAACAAGCACAAAGCTTTTAGTAAGGTTTTGATTGGGAGCAATAAATGGAGCTGTTATTTTAAAATATTTTAGCGTAGGTGAAAAAAGTCAGAAAAAAGCAACATTTAGCCACCAAATCTTTATCACAGAAAATAAAAAATGCCCTACTGAGACTGCATGCTTTCAAATAAATTGTTCCCATGTAAATCAAAAGCAGCTTCATATTAAAATGAAATTATAAAAATAAAAAGTGCACTCTTTCAAGTAGTACTTCATTTATAATTGTAATCCTTCTTTTGTCAAAATCACTTCTAGACAAGCTTGATTTTTTCTTTCTTTCTTTTTTTTTTTTGCAAATTGCTTTATAAAATTTACATTCCAAAAATCTCAGTGGCTGGCAAACAATTACAAAGCCTGCTATATTCAAAATCTTGTTTGAGACTTCAATAACCATGTCCTGTGTGCTTACTTAGGCCTTTTTCCATTTTGTTCCTAAATACTAATAAATATCCATCTCCCCAATGCCTATGCCACTAGCTTTGGGTGCCAACCTTGGACAGGAGCTAGTCCATTATAGTACATAAACACACACTCTTTCTCTGATCTTGCCCAATTCAGTCATTAGGGTAAAAAGATGGCAGAGGTCTCAATATATACTTCTTTCAAATAACTCTAGGGTCAATTTATTCTCAAAGTTTTGCTAGACTTGCATTTCAGGTGTTACTTTGTTCACATTTTCAATGTGCCTTCATTTTATATTATTTGGCTAATGAAATTAATTGGGTTTTTACACATACTAAAATGCTTAATATTTTAAACATATCTCAGATTTACAAATAAATTATTTTTTTAAATTCTGGCCTTCATTTTTCATGATTTAGCACTTTAAGGTTCTGTATTGTTTTAAAATAAAATCTGAAAAACTACAAGGAAGGTCATAATGTATACCTTCTATTCATTTTAAAGACATTCTGTACTAATATGTGTAATGTCTGAGTAGTGGAAACCAGTATTTAAAAATATGTATTACTTAATCTATAAACTGGGTACAAAGTAAACATATTCATTTTACATACAATTAGTTGTCACTTCATTGGGTAAAGCTACCTAATAGCAAGCTGGTCCACTGTTTCCTCTCAGAAGAGCCTGACTTTGTTTGGACATGGACGTAATAAGGTGACAAAAATATGTGTCACCTGTTGCTGTAGACTAGCTGGTAGTGCTGCATCATATTCTGTGAATAGTTTGTTCCATCACGGAGATGCCCAGGTTTCATGACTAAGTAAACCTGATTTTACTGGTATGCTCTTGCAACTTTCACTATGATGAGCATGTTCCTATCATAAAAAGATTCATCTGAATGGCATCAATATTCAGAATTCCCTTGGTAATCAAAAATTAATTCTGTTGCAAGATGCAGAATAGTGTGTGCCTCAAAAACTCATTTGTCACCATTACACCACCAACATCAGAATGCATTGAAGACTCTCTGTAGAATCTCTCCATATCCTAGTCTTACCATGAGTATGAATCAGCAAGAACTGGGGTTTGTTAGACCAGGCAGTGCTTTATTGGTCCTACATTATGCAATTTTATTGTTACATTTTTGGTGACAGTAATAGAACTCATTTGAATACTTGGCTTCCGTACCCATCCACAATAACTTACAGCAAATTGTGTGTCTGATATCCCTCTTTTGACACTTCAGCTATTTGTCCACAGTAGCCTGTTGGTTACTCCGGATAAGCCAAGTCTGTCATACTCCATACATCATGAGTCTGTTACTAGTGGCTGTGCCACAATTGACTGGACATCCTGACATTTGTACCAGTACGTCTAAATTAGAGAATAATGTGGCAACCCCTAATGGGAACACCCGAAAAAAGAAGAAGAAGAAGAAGATCACATTTAACTTCATAGTTTGATCTCTGATAACAGTTTACAAATAAGAAGTCTTATTTCTTTTAAACAGATATTCACCCATGACTACTAATTATTAACTATATTGAGACACTACAGCATGCAGGCAGTGTGATGCAGTGGTTAAGGCTTTGGACTTCACCCACTGAGGTTTTGGGTTCAAATCTGACTACTGACACTGTGTAATCTTGAACAAACCATTTGACTTATCTGTGCTCCAATTGGAAAAACCAAATGAAATGTAACAAATTGTATCATAAATGTTGTAAGCTGCCTTGGATAAAGGTAACAGCCAAATAAGTAAATGTAAAGTACTTAATAACAGAGGTGAGTTTTTTGGACTATACCATTTATCTGTATGCTGATTGGTGTGTTTGAAATGCTTCATAATCATTATATGTAAATGAACCTAAGTGATTAAAGAAGAGTTTTCTGTTAGATTTCTTGAGCCAGTCATGCTGCATCGAGCAAGACACCACCTGTTGGACATCCATGTTTGGAGTTCGTATATAACGATGTCTCAAGACTCTTTATTTACTAAATATTTTCAAACAACATTCCTAATTATTGCTGCTGTTCCTGATAAACTCAAGCAAGTAAACAAAGTATCCACTGCATAGTCTCCTTATAAAATATGAGCACACACACACACACACTCATGTAAAACTGTTTTGCTGCTTTCAGGGATACTGCAATGTATGTGAGACTATCAGAGTGGTACACTATAGATATTTAATACAATAAAGTAAAATTCAGAGATTCTATGATTCTGGAAACACAATAAAAGAAGCATATCCAATTACAAAACATTTTTTTGTTTGTGCCTTTTTGTTGGTATTATATTTTTGTCAACTGTTTTGAGTAAACACACAAGTAAGAATTTCATTGAACTCCTGTATGTTGTGGAACGAGCCCCGGACACAGACAGGCAGACGTGTGTAAGCACCACCACACGTTTATTTACAACCATATTTACAAAGTTCCGTGCCACACAAACAAACCCCAAGATTCCCCCAAAGTCCAGGCTTCTCTCTCTCAGCCTTCTCTCACTCTTTCCAGGCCTCTCTTTTGCCTCCTCCCAGACCTTGTCCTTCTCCTCACCCGACTCCAGTCCTTAATGAAGGGAGGCAGCTCCTTATGTAGGCAGGAGGCTGAGGACCACGCCCTGCCACCTGCCACAATGTACACATGATGGTAAACTTGATGAAATTGTTTATTGTTACTGGACCTGAGAATGAGGGTAGGGATATCCATTGTAACTATTTTCTTTTTAGAATATTTTCATGTTTATAACAGGCCACTTTTTGCATTTTTCAGCAAAGTTTTTATTTTCCAGCAAGACAATCACAAGCATAAAGCTAAAGCTACACGGGAATGACTTTAAAACAACAATGTTAATGTCCTGGTGTGGCTGAGTCAGAGTCCAATTGAGAATTTGTGGACTTGAAAACAAATGTTCACTCATAATCCCCATGCAGCCATGCTTGATCAGTTTTGCAATGGCAGTGTTCAAATGTGCAAAGGTTTATCTTGTTAGAGAGACAGACCTGTCCACACAGACTCACTCCTGGCATTGATGCCAAACATTCATCTACTAAATATTCACTTTCAGGGGCAGAATGCTTATGCAATCAATTATTTTGTGTTTATATTTGTAATTATGTAGACCACTTTGGCAAGATATGTTTTCACTTAAATAGTATTAATTTTCTGTTGGTTAGCACCATAAAAGGAAAATGAAATTCATTGTGATTAGAAAAATATAAACATTTCCAAGGGGTGAATATTTTTATAGGCATTGCAAAATTTGATTTCACATTCACTGATCATTGTAATTACAAAAACAGTCATGCTTTTAAGCAGCTTAAGCATTTATCAATTATGTTAGATTCTTGTTGGACAGTTTTTACTTAACAGAAACAAAATCATTAATGAATAAAGTGATTGAACCAATTCATAATATAAAGTCACTATCCTTTATAATGAGGGTGGTGAACCCACAAGGTCATTTCATGTTGCAATTCTGGCCCAAGACAATATTGAAGTAAATATGTAACTGCCTGACCAGGCTCTCACAAGTAAACACCAACCCAAGAATACTTCCCTGTGATACATGCAAAGTGTTTTTCTCCTTCAGCACTGAAATGTGATATGTGTACATTCCAATTTATTTTCTTGGTATTTCACAGCAAAGGACACTTTAGAAGGAAAACACAGCTTTTAGCAACATATCTGCATGATTCCATTATGGAATTGTTATAGTACTTGGAATTCACATGAATGACAACCACGGGCATTACACAGGTATGGCATAGTGGACAAAGACTATAGCACTCATCCAGTACATTATTGAAATATATTGTTTTCTTGGCCTGGGAATCCTCAGAATGTATTGAAACTTTACTGGGGAATATATTGTCTTGCAAGAAATGTGTCCCATTGGGTAATGTGTTAACTGTAAGTAGAAGGCTTCTAATTCATAACCCAACATTGATGAACCAAATGAATCAAGAGTAATTTATTTAAGAGATCTGTAGTACAACAGTAAAAATGCCATTTTATTATAGTTTGCATATAAAGGTTATATGACATTTTATTTATTTTGGGGGGCAAGTACATTGATATTTAATTCATATTAATAAATATTAAATAATGTTCTCATGGTCTGACACAGCCGTGGGCTGGAACTTTCCCAGAAACTTTATGATATAAAATCCTGTCTTAAACACAACACTACACATTCAGCATACTAGTCCTTAATCTTAATGTTGAGCTATAGTATGGTGAAATAAGTACCATAAAGTAACTGAAATATGATTAAAGGAGTTTTGTATTTCATATATTTTAATAACGAATTTCTTGTGCATCCTGTGTAAAAAAAAATAATACAAAATCATGGAAAAATAACTCTGGGGTCATCCATCTATCTATGTATTGTCTAAATTGTGTATCCATTTGTTACAATGTTATATGTTCATTCTATGCTCTACCATCAATTATATAATAAGCATGTTAACTCTTTCATTATAAAGGTACTCATTTTTTTATTTTAAATGATCCTTTTTTAGTTAGTTCATATGTTATTTGTCTAAGGGGAAATTTAGCTTTTATAGAAGCTCAAGAAATTTAGACATATTGTTACAAACAACAACCCCCCTTTGACACACATAAAAATTACAAAAAAGAAAATAAAAACTGACTTGGCTGATGATAAGAGTGCAGTCACAGCAAAGCAAATTGCTGTAGGTATGTAGGAGCCGCAGTAGCATTTCTGCTGAATAATTTTTTGGCTAAAAGTACTTATGGATTTTGTGTCAAACAGACTATCATTACATACTTCTGTCTTTGTTCTGTCCTCCAGTGGGGTGTGAGTGTACCCCATAATTAAGACTGCCTTTATAATTAGCTTTATGATTTACTGGATGTCTCTTGAAATTATGTTACTGGCAAAGCACAATACAGCACATTATATCATCCTGGCTATCAGGAATTAAAGAACATGTAAAGAAAGTCACAACCGACAATAAAGTAAAATGGTTGCCAAAGAAAAAGAAGTCTGCTCTGCCCTTTCCCATATAGCTCATCTCTGTTACTAGACCAGTCCAACCTGTCATTGATATGAAACCCCAAGTATAGAGATTAAAAATTTCAATTTAGTTTTAAAAAGTTTGATTGAAGGCGACTCCTTATTATAAATTAGGTAAAGAATTCCACAGATGAGGTGCAGCAGCTGCAAAAGCCCTGTTCTCCTTAGTTTTGCACTTAGTACAAAGGACAACAAGAGACAATGGACTGGTAGATCTAAGCTCTCTGGATGGCTGGGTTAAAACACACAATTCAGATTGTTGCGCTTGGGTCACAGTGTTGCACAGAAACACACAGGAAATTATAGAGATAGAAACTTTATTCAAACACATCAAACAAACATAAGTCTCTTTCAGGAGTAAATCGAGCTCCGTGTGTAGTCGGAGGGGATAATTCCATCTTTCAATTAAAAGAATAGAAAGCCTCTTCATAAGGACGTGCCTCGGGAGCGGGACCCCCAACAGGAGCAGAGGATGTCTTGGGGAGAAGAGAGACAAGGCAGTGAGACAAAAGGACAGCTGCTGTACAGGCTTTTAAATGTTTGAAGAGCTGCACGAGATGCAGATCACATGGCATGGCAGCAGCAGTAAGCCAGCAGCTAATCAAGCAAAGAGGAGGTAAAAAACTGTATTTGTTTCCTAATGTATCACCATTTAAGAGGGGTTTTCGGCAGAGCGACTGCATCTCCTAAGGGTGCGTTCAGCCCCCTTCTTCACATGATAAACAGGCAGGAGCCTATCTATGTAGTGATTTTAAAACCAGCAGCAACATTTTAAAATCAATGTTAAAGCTAGCTGGCAGCCAGTGTAATGAGGTAAAAATTGGAGATACAGAGGCAAACTGTTTTGCCCCAACCCAAAAATGAGCAGCAGCAACTGCAGCCTGAGTATCACGGATTTACTAATCCCAGAATAAAATAATTTACAGTAATCAAGCAGACAAAAGATAAAAGCATGAGTAACTCTCCCAAGATCAGTAGGAGATAAAGAAGGCTTAACCTTGGCTAAAAGATGATGCTGGAAAAAGCTTACAGGTGTTGAAGATGTAAGGCAGCCTTCATATCTTTTTTGCTCTTCCTGTGACTTTGTCAAAGTTTGCGGCTTGACTTGTTGACACAAACTAGTGCTTAGGTATGTGATGACAGTATCATATTACTTGTAAATTTAAAATCCTTTGATATGATTTCCTGTGGCTACTTTCAGTGACATGCCAGATCACATGTAATCTAAACATCCTGGATGCTGGCAGAAATTGGGTTACTGTTGGCCAAAAAAGAGGGGGGAGACATATCCAGAGGCAGGAGGAGAGGAGGAAGGTAAAGAAAGTGGAACTGAGGGTAGAAACTTTTAATGTTGCCAATGTGACTGGTAAGGGGAGAGAGTTAGCAGATATGATGGAGAGAAGGAAGGTTGATATATTGTGCGTGCAAGAGACTAAATGGAAGGAGAGTAAGACCAGTTGGATTGGAGGTGGATTCAAATTGTTCTATCATGGTGTGGATGGGAGGAGAAATGGGGTAGGGGTTATTCTGAAGGAACAGTACTGTATGTCAAGAGTGTCTTGGAAGTGAAACGAGTGTCAAACAGAGTAATGAGTATGAAGCTGGAAATTGGAGGTGTGATGATGAATGTTGTTAGTGCATATGCCCCACAAGTTGGGCGTGCGGTGGACGAGCAAGATGATTTCTGGAGTGAGTTGGTTGAAGTGATGGACAGTGTACCCAAGGGACAGAAAGTGGAGATTGGAGCAGATTTAAATGGACATGTTGGTGAAGGGAACAGAAGAGATGAGGAGGTGATGGGTAGGTATGGTGTCAAGGAGAAGAATGAAGTTGATAGTGGATTTGGTGAAAAGGATGGACATGGCTGTGGTGAATATGTATTTTAAGAAGAGGGAGGAACATGGGGTGACTTACAAGAGTGGAAGAAGATGCACACAGGTAGATTAGAAAATGAGGAAGTACAGGGGAGTATACAGAGAAAGAGGATGGTGAAGAAGAAGTGGGACAGTCAGAGAGATGCAGAAAGTAGATAAGAGTACAAGGAGATAAGATGCAATGTGAAGAGAGAGATGGCGAAGGCTAAAGAAAAGGTATATGAGTTGTATCAGAGGATGGACACTAAGGAGGAAGAAAATGACCTGTACCGATTGGCTAGACAGAGGGGCAGAGCTGGGAAAGATGTGTAGCAGGTTAGGGTGATAAAGGATATAGATGGAAACATACTCACAAGTGAGGAGAGTGTGTTGAGCAGATGGAAAGTGTACTTTCAGAGGCTGATGAAAGAAGAGAAAGAGAGAGAGAGAAGATTGCTTGATGTGGCAATAGTGAATCAGGAAGTGCAAAGTTTAGCAAGGAGGAAGTAAGGACAGCTATGAAGAGGATGAAGAATGAAAAGGCTGTTGGTCCAAATGACATACATGTGAAAGCATGGAGGTGTTTAGGAGAGATGGCAGTGGAGTTTATAACCAGATTGTTTAATGGAATCTTGGAAAGTGAGAGAAAGCCTGAGGAGTGGAAAAGAAGTGTACTGGTACCGATTTTTAAGAATAGGAGGGGGGTGTGCAGAGCTGTAGTAACTAGAAGGGAATAAAATTGATGAGCCACAGCATGAAGTTATGGGACAGAGTAGTGGAAGCTGGGTTAAGAAGGGAGGTGATGAATAGTGAGCAGCAGTATGGTTTCATGCCAATAAAGAGCACCACAGATGCAATGTTTGCTCTGAAGGTATTGATGAAGAAGTATAGATAAGACCAGAAGGAGTTGAATTGTTTCTTTGTGGACCTGGAGAAAGCATATGACAGGATGCCTTGAGAGGAGTTGTGATATTGTATGAGGAAGACGGGAGTGGCAGAGAAGTATGTAAGAGTTGTACAGGATATGTATGAGGGAAGTGTGACAGTGGTGAGGACTGTGGTAGGAGTGATGGATGCATTCAGCATGGAGGTGAGATTACATCAGGGATCGGCTCTGAGCCCTTTGTTGTTTGTAATGTTGATGGACAAGTTGACAGATGAGATTAGACAGGAGTCCCAGTGGACTACGATGTTTGGTGATGACATTGTGATCTGTTGCGAGAGTAGAGAGCGGGTTGAGGAGACCCTGGAGAGGTGGAGATATGCTCTAGAGAGGAGAAGAATGAAGGTCGGTAGGAACAAGACAGAATACATGTGTGTAAATGAGAGGGAGGTCAGAGGAATGGTGAGGATGCAGGGAGTAGAGTTGGCAAAGGTAGATGAGTAACGGGGATTGTGGAAGAGAGGTGAAAAAGATAGTGCAGGCAAGGTGGAATGGGTGGATAAGAGTGACAGGTGTAATTTGTGACAGACGAGTATCAGCAAGAGGTCTACAGGAGAGTAGTGAGACCAGCTTTGTTATATGGGTTGGAGACGTTGGCACTGAACAGAAAGCAGGAGACAGAGCTGGAGATTTGCATTGGGTGTGACAAGGATGGGTAGGATTAGAAATAAGTACATTAGAGGGTCAGCTCAAGTTGGAAGGTTGGGAGACAAAGTCAGGGAGGTGAGATTGCATTGGTTTGGACATGTGCAGAGGAGAGATACTGGGTATATTGGGAAAATTATGTTAAAGATACAACTTCCAGGCAAGAGGAAAAGAGGAAGGCCTAAGCAAAGGTTTATGGATGTGGTAAGAGAGTACATTCAGGTGATGGGTGTAACAGAGCAAGATGCAAAAGAAAGGAAGATATGAAAACAGATGATCTGCTGTGGCAACCCCTAATGGGAGCAGCCGAAAGAAAAAGAAGAAGACATCAAAACAAGATACACTATTTATATTTCAACAATTATACCATTGTAGTTAATTATTCTTAATTGGGAGTATTCCTATTACATCCCCTTATAGTATAAGTTGATTGATTAGGTAACTGTTTAACTTAACAGATAAATATTTCAATAATAATAAAACATTGTGATTAATAATAAAAGTTTCTGATTTTCATTTGGATTTCTTCCACAAAGCATCAATAAGAAATCAGAAAATTCTGCGGCTGCCTGAATTTGATTTTGCAGAAAGACATTATTAAATTCATTTGTACTGAAAATCAATTTCTGCTTTCAAGAACAATTTTAAATATTTAACAGTGTATTAGTAAAGTATACAAGATAATCATATAATAAATCAATAGCATTTTTATAAAAGAAAATATTTAAAATTTAATATGTTATGCACCAATACTATTTTAGTTAGTGCTCAGATATATTTAGGATGTGTGGCTATTACTGTCCTGAGCCTAGACTCTTTGTTCTGTCTGTGATACTAAACAGCTAAACAGAGTAGCTCCTTTTGTAAAATGAACAGTGGACAGCTATGATAAATGACTACTTTAGCAATTACAAATAGTATTAATGTGTAATTAGATTAGTTTTAGTACATGAAATTTTGCTTTAGAGAACACATTGTTCCACTACATTTTTTGTGTTAAACAGCAAGTCAGCTTCTTGGCAGTCAAACATTTTAGAATAATCTGCAAGTATAACATACTACATTGACATCTTTTATCTGGGTGGGCTAAAGATCTTCAGAGATTTTTAGGAACAATCTATTGAGTATACTAATAATCTGGTTAATATTTAAAAATGAAAAACAAAATCAATCAAATCAATTAAATATTATCAGTTTATAAAAAAATCCACAGAAGTCATTGGTAGGGCCATAAACTTAAAAAAACAAACATATAATGTGAAAAGTAAACATTGTTTTTAAACATTTCAATAATTTTTCACATGCATTTGTTGACAAACTGGACATCCTTCTCCCATCTTTGCTCCTCAAAGACTCAGCCATTTGTGGATACTGCTTTTGTACCAAATCTCGATTACAATCACCTGTTGACATCAGCTGTTTGAAAACACATCATGATTTAATTATTTTGCCTCATTACTGGCTCCAATTTGCCCCTATCATAACTTGTTTTGAAATGTGTTGCAGGTCTGAAATGAAGAAATGGATGTATATTAAGAAATTAAATGGAGTTGACCAGACAAAACATGAAATATCTGGGGTTCATGCTGTCTGCAATGAACTAAAAGTCAAAGTAAATTTAGGAGTCACTTGCATTTTTTTTATTTGCATTTTCCATATCGTCCCAAGTTTTTCTGATTTAGGGTTGTAAGTTCCTGGCTCACTCTGTGTTTGTGTGTGTGTTAACTGATGTAATGATGGGGGGAAAGATGAATTTTGGTAATGCTTAATCTGCTGTCTTCCTGTTTTTTCTTCCAGTCTGCTAGGCTGACACTTTCCCTCGTGCCGCTCACAATTGAACAGCTCCCGCTTGCTCCTCTGGGTGTTCTGCATCCTGCTCCACTCTTCAGAACATGTTGTACAGCCATGCATTGTTATTAAAGAAAGGAAATGAAAACAAAAACAAAGCAAAACAAAAAAAATTACTTTAGTACTACTACGATGTAGCTATAATTAGTAGTATAGTGAAGGATTGCCTTTTGTAAGAGAACTGACAGACTACAATAAAGAGCTGGGGCACCACCTTGAAGAATCCATATAATTAGAGTTGAAAAAACAAAGAAAAACAAGCAATAACCAGACACAAGTTCTCAGTTAAACTGACTCAAGATGGGAGATCTTTCAGTCTTAAGTCCTACCAGCATGAAGAGGTGGGCCCAGGCTGATCGACATTAGAAGTGATGTCTGTGCTGTTATAGCCGACTTTAGATGGAGGGAGGTAGTAAAAAGGCATTAGGACACAGCACCAACCCCTGGAGTGGTGGGAAATGACGATCATCAGAGCCCATAAGCTGCCCCCTATTCAAACACATGTAACACTCTGTTGATACATTTGTAATAGCTTCTGTTTGCTAGAAACTTTACCATATGAACACATATACAGAGCACCTTTATATTTAGTTTAGTTTATTCTACCATAGTGTTCTGAAGGAACATACGCATTGATCATAGGTGTGAATGAGTGTGGCTGAGGCTATGAGTATGACTGGTGGTAGCTTATTTTGACTTCATCAAATGCAAAATATGAATAATAACATATTTACCCACATAGTGTATATAAAGGAAGCTATTATGTTGCTAACCATTCTTCATGCTGCTTTTTAACACTTTTGACTTACTTTTCCTTTCTCTCAGCACTGTTTAACACTGCATAAGACAAGTTCCGTGATATTCATCTGTATTCAGCACTTTTATTGATTGAAATTTCAGTATCTTGTTAAACACTGCTGTGTACTTCATCTTTTGGCCACAAACTCTTTTACTTTATTTTGCATAAAACAGAAGCATTTCCACAGATAAAGCAGGTCCATGAAGCTGAAGAAAGTTTTAAAACTGCAGGAATCAAAAATGCTTTGTTTACATTCTTCTCGCCTGTTTGATGAAAGGCCTAAGCTACCCAGAAACTATTGAGACGGTTGCTACAATCTCATTCCAGCAAGTTCTCAGTTTGCTGCGGGTTGCCAATACAAAGCAGGAACCAAGTGTGCCAAGAAACATCAATAGTCACTTCAGGAACCGTAAAAAAATATACTGTATTATGAAATCATGTTTACAGCTCCTTGTATCCTATAAGTAATTGATGATTAGATAAAACTACGTCACCTACAGCTAAATGATTTATGTACCTGATCCTGATAACCCCACTTCTTTGTCTGTGAATGTAGCATATATTAAAAATAAAGAAGGTGGTAAAGTATTTAAAAGGTTTCCAAAAATTGTTGATTACATGGTGCATACTTGGATTAGTGATGCACTACTGTTACTGCTAATATACAGTAGTTACTGTAAGTGTTCATTGCCAGGCATGCTCAAACAACTGGGGCCTCATGTATAACGCAGTGCGTAGAACTCACACTATAACATGGCGTAAGCACAAAAGCAGGAATGTGCGTATGCACAGAAAAATCCAGATGCAGGAATCTGTGCGTACACAAACTTTCACGTTCTTCCACTACATAAATCCCGATCAGCGTGAAGAGTAATGCACGTGCATGCGCCTTCTGTCCTGCCCCAACTCCTCCCAGAATTATGCCTCTTTGAATATGCAAATTGATATAAATAGCCTTCTGTGAAAAGACAATGGGAAAAGCACGGGGGAAAATATAAGAATTTCAGCGAATACCAAGTGGAGGCAAAGGAAAAACGTACTATTTGTTGGTTTAAACAGTGGTATAATCAACAAAAGAAAGTTGATCGAGTGACACAGTGTCAGAGAAACTCGAAAGCTCAAGTTCACAAAGTCGCACAGTGCCCGAAATAAAAAAGAAGTTGTCACATATCAAAGTTGGCGTGAAAAGGCGACTCGCAGCGGACCGTCTGAGTGTCATATGAAAGCTTATTAGGGTACAGAGAAAAAAAATAGGCACACAGTGGGAAAAAAGCACGAAATGTCAACTTTAATCTCAAAATTTCCACTTTAATCAAGTAGTTTATTTTGTCATTAAAGTAGAACATCATAAACTTCATCTTAAAATCGTTTATTTTACTAGTTTCTCAAGTAGCACGTTAAATGCTTTGTTCTGTGTTTGATCTTCTATGTGCTCTATGTGTGTGAATCACTATGGGCTTCCGTTCTTTCTCTTTCTCCGACAGGACACAGAATCCATTACATTCGTGATATTACAGCTCTCTGAATAATTAAAATACTGAGATGTATACGTGATATCTTTTTCATGATGATAGGAATGAAAGCATGTTATTAAACATGGGAACACGGTGGCACAGTGATTGTTCATAATCACGCAAGAGGCTTGCTGCGCCATGTGCGACCTTCGATGAAATAATTTATTACAGAAGTACTGTCTCTTTCAAACGTACTAACCTCCAATTCCTGTCCTTACTTTTCTTTCTCCAAATACCCAATCGCCATACAATCAGCTCTGTAATAGACGTTAAGCCATCTGTAAGCTTAGAACGCCGATTCTTCAAAACTTTTAAGGAACATTGAAATATCTCCGTAGTACATATTTAATTATTCTATCCGTCTATCCTTCCAGTGTTGCGTCAGCACCAGCAATAATACAGCACAAGGCAGGAGCTATCCGTGAACTAGCTAGCGCTGCGGCACCGTGTCCTCACATGTTTAATTATTAACAATACAGATTATTTAAACAAAGTTAAAGTTTTATCTGTATACTATAAGCAACATATTTTGCTGCATTTCATCTTAAAAATGATATCGTCATCATACGCGCTTTATAAAGTGGCGCAGGTTGTGCAATATTATAACTGTAGTGCAAGTTTACAGTGGGGTAATTGTACTTATAAGTACAAACAGTTCTACAAGGAGCACTTGATGGACTGATTGAGTGCGTTCTTGGGATGAAACTGTTTCTGAAACTCGAGGTCCGTACAGGAAAGGCTTTGACGCGTTGTGGCTGAGGTAGTGTGTGCTTGAAACTGTATACCGATAATTCTCTTTCCAATCAGCTGCTGCTGTGATTCCCCACTCAGATACAGTGATATAAATACTCCAAGTGGTGCAGTGAGAGTAATATGGAAAAAGATGATCCGCTGTGGCAACCCTTAATGGGAGCAGCAAAAAGAAGAACAAGATGCAGTGAGCGTAACAACGCTAAAGCAGTTATGGTATTTGGAATACTATGGCTATTTCCTGGACCATTATATTGCTACAGGTTAATTACAATCAGATGCATTACACTAATAAACAATATGCAGTTAATTTCAGTGTATTTAAAAAGGGCGTCAGGAATGTGGGTCTAAGAAAGTAAGGGTGACCACACAGGAACAGTAGCACTGCTTTGACGCTGGGTGCCACCAGTCTGCAAAATCGAGGGGAGAAATTGCGTATGCCAGGGTATTAGGTACTGTGGAAATGTGCGTGGCTTTATGCCAAGTTTAGGTTTTATACATCGCGATTTGAGCGTGGAAACGTTCGTACGCAACATTTCTGTGCGTACGCACCGTTTATACATGAGGCCCCTGGTCATTATATTTTAAATTT
Organism: Erpetoichthys calabaricus; assembly: GCF_900747795.2. Lineage (NCBI taxonomy): Eukaryota > Metazoa > Chordata > Cladistia > Polypteriformes > Polypteridae > Erpetoichthys > Erpetoichthys calabaricus. Next base: position 76,698,594 of record NC_041398.2, on the reverse strand, counting down.
TAAAATGCTATTTTAATTTTTTGTGTAATGAAAAATTATTTGACAGCTAATTGTTTAACTCACAATAAAACTATTTTAAAATATTTTAAAAATTTTAATAAGGCTTTCCAGATATAATTGTTTCTCTTTCCCCAAACCTAACTTATTTAGGTACTTTTTGTGCATTATAACCCAAGGCCTTTGAAATTATTTCCAATGCTTGCAATCATTATGCTTTAGCAATATGACTGTTAAAAAGAAGAAAACAGACACAGTATTTGGATTCTTTATCATCCCAAAAGATTACATTTTTGCCAGTTAGTTGTTATCCAGAAAGTAGAGAATGATGAAATTTTCCATCAATTCTGACCAGATTCCTAACACCAAACTGAACTCTCTGACCATGATTCACAATTGTCCTTCACAGAAGGTTGCACATCAATGTTGTTTGTGCCAAATTATCTTCTCATTGGTATCATTCTAATCTCAAATTTGGATTCATTGCACCATATGACTTCCTGGTATTGGTTGTCACTCCATACTTTACGGTCTGTTGTATTCTACAATCTCTTCTCCCTTTTGACTTAATGCAAAAATGGTTTCCTAGCTGCAACACACCCTACAAAACTATTTCTTTTAAGACTTTAGTGCCAAATGGCTTTTCCAGTTGCTGTGTAAGGACTTCACTGGACTTTAATCTGTCCCTTAAAAAAGTGACATTGAAGTGCTGTTTATCAGAAATGTTAGCTTAGGCATTGCCAAACCTTTCCTTGAGGCACCCCAGCACTTTGGGTTACCATCAAGTAAATCGATTTTTTGTTAAATTGCACTTTTTCATTAATTTGAATCAAGTGTGCTGTCTGTGAAATTTGACAGTTACAGCAAATGGCTTCAGTGCTTGATGAGCTACTCAAGCTACCACAAACTTTGGAAAACACATTTTTTTTCGTATCGGTGTTTAACATTAGCCTAAGTTTAAAAGGTGTTTTTATAAGGAAATAACACATATTTCCACAAAAACTAACTTTATTTTCTTGGGTGGCTGAAAACATTTGTACAGAACTGTACATTTCTCAGTCAGCACCAATAAGAGTTAATATGAATGTGAATCTAGTGCTACTTTCTCTATAGACAGTATATTAATTGTGCACTGCTGTCAATAAACTGTGCAACAAAAATCCAGTGGTTCAAAAATTTAGGTTAATATATTTTTACTTTTTTTTTTATAGGATGGCAACACTTACTTATTGGTGTTTAGTGTTTGTTTCATTATTGTCAAATATTTACAGTGGAGGCTCTGTTGTTACATAAAAAAAAATTACAGGTAAGTATTCAATTATGTTTTTTAAAAATGAAAATTATTTGTTGAATCTAATCTTTATAATATTTATATGTAGATTTCTAACATTTTTTATGTAGATAGATCACTCTTCTTCAGCATTTTCATTGCAAAACTGGTTAAATATCCACCAAAATCATTCTTCTTGCGGAATTTAATAACTTATGAAATGCTGGAATCGGTGCATTAAAGCTGAGGGGTATTAGTAATATCAGAATAGTTTTTGTACTGTATATTTACAGTAAATGTACTTCTTTTGAAAAGACTCTCTACTTTTTTGAAGTAGTCTCCAAGTATTTTTTTTTACAAATTGATTTAGACTATAGCAATATAGTTTCAATTTTCTAAGCACAAGTTTAGCTATCTTTTTCATTGGCGCCCTGAGGTTTCTCTTTTTATCAAGCACACTGTCCATGCTGTTTCATTTGACTGATCATGATAGAATGTCTATGACTGCCAATTCTCCTGCTCTTTGCACCTTAGTTTCTCTGATTACACGAGTGTTACAAAAGTTGCTTCAGGGTCTATACCACCTACGTGATCTCCAATTGCTCTGTACCTCTTGGCCTCTATAACTTGGCAAATGTTATCAATTTGTCTGACTTTATCTTATTCAGAAAATCTAGAATTCTAAGTCACAGTCAGCTTCTACAAGAGATTACATTTTTTTGACTGTGACTGGGATCATCCCATTAAAAAATATGGTGATGCTGTTGATCTCTAAGTTCTAAGTTTAAATTACATTTTTTTATATGTAATTATAACAAAAATGATATTTTTACATGTTACTTAACCCATGTAGTTTGTAGTGATAACTGAAACAAAAATTATTCTCATGTGTACTTGTATAATGAGAAAAAAATGATGATGTAATGAATCCTAATGGTAGGATTCTTGATGTACAATTGCAAACAATATAAAAAATGTATGGATAGTAAAATGGATAATGAAAAAAAAATTCACATTGCTTGTGTCACATAATGCCCATGTCCGTTATCATGTTGCATGCTCAAAAGGTGTTAAACCCATGTCTTCAATCAAAAGCACAGGTTTTTAAGACCTGAGAACATGATTAGAAAGTCAGTACAATATAGTATACTTTCTTTTTCATAAATTGTGTTTTTTTCCGGAGTCTTTACCCCTCTCTGTGGTTACTTTTGCTTATTTATGCTAGCCTTTGGATTCACTGATGTGTGGCTGGGTGTGGAGGGCTGCCATAAGCACCTGTTTCCTGCCTTGAGCCCTGTGTTGGTTGGGATTGGCTCCAGCAGACCCCCGTGACCCTGTAGATAGGATATAGTGGGTTGGATAATGGATGGATGGATATTTATTTTAATTAGTGAACTTAAGTATTAGAAAATTGCCAACCCAGGGTCATGGGGACAAGAATCCAGTGCTGGCTGAAAAGCAGGAAACAGTCTTGGACAAGGAACCATCTAGGTGCTATCTGGCATCTGTCTGGGGCTGTTTACTACCTTGTGTCATGATAAAAAGTCAGAAAAATTCTTTGCTTAGGATTTATCTTGAATATTCTTAATTGTACTTTTTATTTTATTTATTATTCATTTATAAAGTTTAGAGCTGAAAAAAAGAAATTTTGGGAGACTAATTGTAGATTGGATTGGTTCAGCAAGTAAGTTTACCTGCATCAGTGTAGGGAGGTAGCATTCTCCATGGAATCTGAATAAACTGTGCCTGGTTAAAGCAGGATGTTAAAGTTTAATGAGAACCTAAGAATGGTACAGCAGTAAGATGAAGGAGGAATGTGCAAAAAGTAGGATTTAACCATGAAATTAAACTGCAATAAGCACCCCTGGTGCCAGACTAAAATATTAAGGGGGCATCTGAAATACGAAGGCATGATGTGATGAATTCCCAAAAATCCAATAAGTAACAATATACCCGACAGCATGGGTGCTGGGGCTTGACATGATATTTGAGGGGGGGCTTAGCCCTGCTAAATAACCCCCTGGAGCCCAGCCTGGTGTCAAGTGCCTCTCTCTTTGTTTAATTATTAGCTAGGGCTGTGTCAGTTACAGATTTTGTCTCTGTGGTTAATCTTTTGTAAAATAACCATGATTATCAGGTAAGTATAATGGTGGCAGGGTTTGGAGTTAATGAAACATGCACTGTTTTTTGTCACGTCAGCAGAAATTAATATGAATGGGACAAGGAGATCCTGCAGATCTTGCTAACTTCCTCTTGTAGCTACCAGTATATATGGATATATAAATGCTGAAAGAAGAACAGTAGATATTGAATAGTTTTACTTAGTTCCTGATATTTCAATGTTATAATTCAGATTACTTTAGAAAGTAAGTTGATTTTTTTTTGCTAGCATCTTGCACATGTTTACTGTGGGAAAGGTTGCCTTCAGTATCATCTATGGTGTATGTATAGATTTCTAAATACTATGATTTTTAAATTACTCTAAATACTTACTTAGCATAGTGACTTTCTGAAAGTATTTCCCTAGTAGGGCCATGCACAATTACTTTAGCTTTTTGTAGAAGTGCAGTGCGCTTGGTGTTATTTGGTGACGTAGTGTTTAAATGTTTTTGGGTGGATATGCTCTTACTTTATTTTGGTCCTTGACTGGTCCCTGTGTATGAATGAATTCCTTAATCATATTCTAGCATCCTCCCTATTTCTAACGGAGCAAAAACTATACAACCATTGAATCTAAGAAAGGAAAGGGAATAAATTAACAATTCTTCATCAAGGTACAGCTTAATTTTAAATGCATATTCCCTCAGTTTTCCATTTAAGGAACATATAGTGCTATACAGGTTAAGATGCATCATCCAGGGAGGTGAGCAAGGTGATGCAAATATACTGTTTATTCAAGAAATTACTAGGATGACCACTCACAGACAGATAATCATGAAATGTGAGGAAAGTTAATTCCAAGGGTGATGTAAAAATGTGATTTTTTTTTTAGAGTTTAAAAGCATTATACAAATTATTAAAGTGCAATATTTACATCCCTAGGTATTTGATGATAGTAATGTTTAGTGTGTTTCAAATGACAGAGATTAGCGTAGTATAAGAAGTACTGATATGTCCTGATTTATTTTTTATCAAAAGAAAGTACTTCATGTTGAAAAATATTTATAGAACATCTTGTATTAAGGAGTCAAAAATCATTTACATCTTAATTTAAATATATTTTTTATTTGTTCTTTTAATATGATTTGTGTTTGCAACATTACTGTTAAAGGTATAATTAAACTGCATTTGAAGTGGTTTTCGGGTGGCTGCTGGCATAATGGTTTGGTCTGATATTCATTCTGATCGGATGTTTATAATGTAATTACACCATTATCACACAGACATCAAACACAGTTGTAACCGTTGCATTCCTTATCCAAAAGAAGGCATTTTGTCATCCATATAGTTGAAGAGGATTGCTGCTGTCTCATATAGACCTACAGTATAAGCTTGGCTTCAAGCTTATAGAAAGAACACAAAAAATAATATTATTATGATTATGAACATACTGAAATAAACCAAAAGTTTGCTCAAAGTTTCAAACAGGTTGGAAAATCTGCAGTAATTTTTAACTAGCTTCAGAAATTGCACCATATGCACAGTAGTTAATATTTACAATATAAAGAACATCACACTCAACTAAGTAGCAGCAGTGACACATTAACTTGTGTCTGACACATACAATAGATAAAAAGATCAACTGTTAATTTATGAATGTGTGTTTCACTGCGGTGAATGAAGAATATAACAAACACACACAAATAAGACAAAAAAGTATTTTTTTAACCTGACTAGGTTCAATAAGTCATTTTGACCAAAGTAACCTTATTGACAGACTTATTTTCCCTTCTTCATGGTTTCTTAAAATTTCACTCCTATGAAGTACTTGCTTAGAAACTGTCATAGTTCATGGTTCATGGTTTCTTAAAATTTCAGTCATATGACCTACTTGCTAAAAAGCTGTCATCTTCAGATTCCTCCTGGCTAAAGTCAGCTGAACTAATGGTGTGTGACTCTTTTATTCCCTTTTTAGGTGAACGTCATATGCTATCCATATGACAAGTGTCACATTGAAAGATCAGAGGATGCAATAGCCCTCAGGATGGCAGCATATATAGCAGGTTTGTAGCAAGTAGACTGACCAACTCATGGTGTTCCTGATAGTGTGCATTCAATAACAATATATAAACAAATTACCCTCAATCCATTTTCCAATGGGAAGTCAGTTTAGAATTCCAAAATTAATAGGAGTATGATGTATATCCTTATAACTTGCTCTCCTCCACAATGACTGACAAATGTCATTCTGACAGAGGGTCAGCAGCGAGATTGCATTTGGTGTTTTTCTTTAGGATGTATATACTGATGGGCACTGTTAAGCCAACCTTGAGCACCATGCATTATTTGTCAGAACATGGCAAGTTCTAATTTTCATTTTGAGTTTGGAATTTCATTTTGAGAAAGTAATCAATTAGATTTTCCAAATGCAAGCAGACATTCCTTTTACTAGTACATTAGTTAAACATTAAGTGAGTGAATATATAATCAAACTGAGTAAGAAAGCACACTTCCTAAATACATACATATCGAATTTCTAAAAAATGTAATCTCTTGCCTGATAATAGTCCCTGTACAGCATGCCGTGTGGTGACATTTTTTTGAATGGTAACCTAACAATAAATATTTTTTTCTTTTATACCCTGCAGCTGTAGTTATTATTAATTCTCTGCAGGTTCTTCAATATTTCTTAGCTGCCTAGTAGAATGAAACATACATGTTAAAGGACACACTGTGCGTGCTGCTTTACACTCTGCTATTATTAAATGTATTGTTTTTTTATGCTGCCAAAAATAAGCAAACTGTAATCTTTCTCAATTAAGTTAGTAATCAATTATCAGTTTAGTGTACAGTGCCTACTGAAGTACTACCGCAAGAAAAAACAAATAGATGTTTTTGCATCTGCATTAGCATTCTAGATCACAGCTAGTATAAAAATCACATTTATTACCTTAAATCTGTCTATAATGAGAGTTTTACCTGGTGATCTTAGCAGAAGGCAGCATGTATAAAATATCTCTGGACAGTGATTACACTGATAAGAAATATAAACATACACAATAAGAAAAAAACTGTGCCAACCTGGATGCTTAACCACAATCATCTATTCTTGAGTGTCCATCTGCATTACACTACAGAGTTTAACTTTGTTCTGGACATGCAAGAGTAGCCAGGGGACATTTTGACTACACTATTTACCTCATTTGGAAATTGAGGTTTCTTTTTCTCAAAGGTGCAGGAAGAACATACAAGACAGTTAACCTTATACACCATATGCATGGCTTTTGTGTTCTACACTAAGGACAAGAATTTTGTTATGTTAAATTATATCATGACAGGCACTGCCTCAATGAAACCCTGAACTAACTAAGTAGGTTGGATGATGGTTAAATGTACATTGTCTCCATCTTTTTATGATTTCCATAATATTAGACTGCATGGAATGCCAGTTATACCAAAACCAATATTTTTATGTATGTATTTGTGGTGCCCCCTGCAGTGGCACTGTTGTACAGTTTCAGAGTCTGGGCACCTGGATCTATAACTGAACGACCAGGGGATGGGAGAGCAAAGGCACAGTGATGACTGTTCCTAAAAATAGAATTCTATTTATTCCAGATGTGCCAATAACTATTTACAATAATTTCTTGCAAATATATACAGTTCAATGGAAGAACATTAAAAAAGAGAAACATACTTCCAAGTGCTATATATAATATTTACAGTGACTCCAAAGCAAAATGTGATGAGGAAAAAAAATCTAACAAAAATAAGCAAAAGGCCTTTTCTTCCTCAATATTCTACAACAAACATTTCAGAAAGGGCAGACAGAAAATTAATCAAAAACTAAAAGTGAAAGAAAAATATACATAAAGACAATGATGAAAAAATGACCACCCACATGGATTACATCCACCCACAAATATAAACAAATCGGAAGTAAACTGTCCTCACTAATATATGTAAACTTAACATTAGAATTACCAGAGCCAATGAAAAAACTCATAAATCCAGCCCATCTTAAATCCCTTTGCACCTCTTCATTCAACGTCTTTTGTCTGCTAAATGTGTCGATAAGCCCAAGCAGCAAGCAAGCAAGCTTCACCCCCGCGCCTCGTGATCGGAGCAACGACGCCAATGATGAAGAACTCAGCCTGTTTCAGCTATGTAGGCGGGGGTTTAAGGCTAGAACACCTCCATCGGCACAGGTAAGCATCTCCACCCAGAACCGGTTTGACCCTCTCCGCGCCCCCAGTCTGCCTTCAACCCCGGGTGATGTATTTGTGATTGGAGATTCAATCGTATGAAACTTAAACATCTCATGCCCTAATCAGAAATCTTTTGTCTCTTGTTTTCCCGGTGCTCGTGTCCGAGATGTTATGAGACGTGCACCGACAGTCTTTGAGAGGCACAAGAACAGGGCAGTGGGATCCATAGTGATACACGCCGGGGTAAAAGACATGAGATACCGATGGTCGGAGATTCTCAAAGCGGAGTTCGCAGCACTAATTAAAGCCACAAAGGAGAGGACCCTGGCTGCAAGAATTTTCATCTCGGGTCCCTTAACCTTCATTAGAAGATCGAACGACTATTACAGTCGTCTGCTGGCGTTAAACATCTGGCTGAAAGGTTTCTGTGAGAGTCGAAACATCGGGTTCGTAGACAACTGGGAACTATTCTGGGAGAGGCCGCGTTTCTTCAAGCGGGATGGTCTTCATCCAAATAGTTTCGGCGCCCAGGTCCTCTCCAAAAACATCACTAAGGTAATTCATCTCTCTTGACAATCTATTTTTACTCCTAACCGTTTCCATAATGCTTTGCTCATACATGATAATTCGGTAAGAAAATCTTCCTCAAAATGCACTGCATTAACACTCTAATAACTAACCTCAGTGCTTGTAAAAAATCTAGGCAGTGCGGCATAAATGCGAATAATGTAATTACAAATACACCTCTAGATGAACAATGCATTAAAACTATAAAAAAAGATTATAGATTAAATAAAAAATACGTACAGATCGGTGCTAATAAAAATAACTAAAAAAATAAATAAATAAAATAAATAAATAAAACCCCACAGTTTTAACTCTGACAAAGCATAAATGGGGTTTCTTCATTAATATGACATTTTTCAGACACAGTATGACCAAAAACTACCTTTCTGGAAATAACCCCAAAAGATTCACCATAACATTAGCATTAGCATGACTATGAAGATATTACACATCATAGAAATTGTAAAGTTAATTCCATTGAACTATGAATATGATATATGATATAAAACAGATTGAATGTCCATTTGGCTCACTGCTGTAATACTTTTAACAGCTGCAATCTTGGGAAGAGAGCTCATCTTATTCTGAAGTGAAATAAAAGGAACTCATTCTTTCTTGGAGACAAACAACAGTTTATTACTGATGTAGATATAAATTTCTCATGCCACGTTTATCAGGTTCTTATATGCCCCTTCCATTTTCTCCTTTTAAAGAACTCTTGGACTATGAGCACTTAAACTTATCTTGCTCAACTGGAAGAACCCCAACACACCTTTTATAATTTTGTGGGTAGCTAATGTTCTAAACTATTTGAAGTTAGAAAGAATCTAATTTGTGCTGAGAGGATCCGTTCAATACTTTTTAAAAATATGGCAAGATCTAATTAATAAAACTGTAGAATAAGCATTTATATCATGGAAAAAGACATTTTCCTTTCTTTGTTGTTTAAAAATTTTTGCCCTTGCTGTTGGGTGGGGGTTGAATTTTGTTTTATTAAGTTCAATTTGCTTGTACAGTATGTAATGGTATTTTCTTCTTTGTATAAGTTAGACTTGTTTACATCAAAATGTTTTTTTCTTCAAATTAAAAAAAAATAAATAAAAGAAAGGACTCTTGGATTGTGTGACCTTGATCATGCCCCTGGAATTTGAACATTTACTTGAATCTCCTGCATGTGTCCATTCTGCTGCAACCTGTCAGAAGCAAAGAGGTAACACTTTATGATGCATCTGGAGCTCTCCGATCTCACTCCTCACAAGCAGATGGAGCAAGCTGTGAAACCACATAGGAGCTTCTTAATCAGTAATGATTTTTCATTATTGATAGTAGGTTGGGTTGATGTGTGAGGCACTGAGTACAAATAGTTTAGGAAACAGTGTGTTAAAAGACTTTATTCTTTGCAAATTATGTAGATATTAAAATAGCTGTTCTATGGAAGAGGACATGTTAATGATCAAAAACACATTGGAGAAGCTTCAACAAAATATGAATCTAGCAATGCATGTGTGATTTAGTAACTTTACACATATCTGAACATAACTAATCATGTCAGCAATCAGGCTATTAACATCCAAATGACTAAAAACAGCATCCAGGAAATGAAAATCATGTTAGATATATCTTAGTTATGTGCAAATCTTCCCAATGCTCTCTAGGGACACAGAAAGAATGATGATGATAGTCAAAATAATGTCAATTTGCACAGACTTTTCAAAGTGCTATATAAATATGAGCCAGAGATTAAGCCTCACAAGAACAATTTATCTACTGTGACACATACTGTAATATTCAACATGATCTTGAAGCAGTACCAGCATCTTTTCATGGAGTGTAGGCTAACACAGACAGACACTGTATTTTTCTAGCAAATAAATGTAAACATCAGACTAATGAAAAACATTTGACTATACAGTATGTCTGAGTTTTTAAATATATGGGATGATGTTTAGACTACGTTGCACCTTTATTCTCTATTTTCACAGATCAACAAAAACATAGACATTCACTTGTAAATTAAAATTTTAGCTTTAAAATGTGGCCATCTTAATATCTAAGTAACAAAAATATTATGAACCTCAAAATCAGCTTCATTTCATTCAATAAGGAACCATATGCGTTACTGACACATAGTAGAAATCAGTGAATGAAAGTGTATTTTCATTTGAAAAAATATTATAATATATTATAAAATATTCTTTATCCCACAATTAAGGAAAAGGAATCCTTTAAGTATTAAATATACTGGAAAAGTTAACTGCTGTATGGGGGATCAGAATTTTAGAAGTTGAAAAGTTTTGACTTCTGCTCAAAATATCAATGCAGACTAGCAACTGTGTATGTTGAACATTCTCAGCTATTCAGCTAGAAAGCCACATGTAGATATTGAACAACTTAACAAGTCAATATTCACTCTTTTCTTTGAAGCAAATAGCACTTTCATGATTTTCAAATTTCAAATGGGTTATCTGAGGTAAGGGGTTACTGCCACAGTTGGGGTCTGGGAGAAAATGAGTGTGGTTTACAGTTGGAAAATTTAACTTTCACGCAGAATTCAGACACTATTATCTATTTGAATGGTGACACCATATCCATTACCTGGTAGGGTAGAGGTAGGCAAGTTTTGCAAACTGCAAAAAAGAATGTCCAACATAACGTTGGCTGTGTCCACCTTCATTAATTATTAATGCTAGTGAGAAATGTTTTAAAAATAGGTTAAAGGAGACGTGATGTATTCAGACTTGTTTCTGAACTTACCATATATTTCTAAATGTTGTAAAATGTTTTACTTTACTGATCTGATACTATCATTGGAAGCATGTGTAAACTCTTTGTGCCTATATATCAAAAATAATGAATCGTACTGAATGTTCAGGATTGAGAAAACATTTTGTAATAGCTAAAGGAGATAACATATTTCATACAAAACCAGATTGCAAGATAGAAAAATAAGTCTAACACTCCAGAGATCTTATCTTTGGATGTAGAAAAAGCATTTGATATGGTTGAAATGGACTACCTATTTATCACACTGCATAAATTTGGGTTTGGCCCAAAACATATCTGCATGGATCAAACTACTGTATACTAGTCCAGAAGCTTCAGTTTGTATTAACAAAATTTTTTCAGACTACTTCAAACTAGAATGTGGTACTAGATAAGGACACCCCTTGTCACCAATGATATTTGCCATTGCCATTGAGCCATTGGCAACTCACTGTCAAAATGCATCAGTGATAAAGAGGATTTTCATAGAAGTACTTGATCAGAAAATATCACTATATGCAGATAACATGGTACTATATATATATCAGACCGACAAAATTCTGTGCCTGCTGCCCTAACTGCAGAATTTCAAAAGATATCAGGACTCATTAATTAATTAATTTGAACAAAAGTGTGCTTTTTCTAGTGAATTCTCTAGCAAACGTTAGACTGGACATCTTCCCTTTTATAATTGGAGCTCAGTTTAAATAACTAGTGGTAAACATAAGTAAATGTAAAGCTCTTTTGAAACAAAATTTAGCTGTCTGCTTGGAAAAAATTAAATGAGACATGCATAGATGTTATACCCTTCATCTAACTTTAGCAGGGAGAATTAACACTATCAAGATGAATATCCTCCGTAAGTTCCTGAGTCTATTTCAAAACATCTTTGTATACATTAACAAATAATTTTTTAAGTAATTAGATTCCATCATAACTTCATTTCTTTGGAATTCAAAATATCCACGCATCCAAAGGAAGACCCTACAACAACTTGAATTAGAAGGTGGCATGGCCCTACCTAATTTTCAATTTTATTACTGGCAGCAAATACATAAGCTATAAAAACTTGGACATTGACACAGATAGATGAACATACATTAGCTTGGTCTGCAATAGAAATGAAATCCTGTAGTACTTCTTTATATTCCTTGCTTTGTACACCAGTAAATACAAAATATCGTCAACATACTAACAACCCAATTGTCCTTCAGTTCATTCAGAATATGGAAGCAATGTAGGAAGCACTTCAAGTTAGAAAATATTTTAACTGTGACACCTCTACATGAAAACCACTTTTTTCCACCCTCTCAAATTTACATTTTTTTAGTGTTTGGAAAACGTGTGAGATTAAATCATTTAAAGATTTGTATAAAAATAATAATTACACTCCAAATTTAGCTTCCCATCAACACAATTTTTCCACTATCTCCAAATTAGAAACTTTACTAAACAAAATAACCCAATTTTCCTCCCCTCCCTCCTTTTTCTATTTAAGAAGAAATATTAATCAGTCTTGAAGACTCAAACAGCATTTCTATAATATGTAGAAACATTTTAAAGTCCCTTCATTGTAAAGATCTCGGAGTACATTGGGAAAAGGATCTCTCACTGAATATTTCAGAAAAGGAGTGGAAGGCAGCCACGCACAGAATTTAGTCTAGCTCCATATGCGCAAAGCATTCAATTATTCAACTTAAAATCTTCTATCAAGCATATCTATGTTCTTTAAAATTGTCCAAAATGTTTTCCAACCTGTGAACGTTGCAATCGAGCTCCAGCCTCACTGGGCCACATGGTTTGGAGTTGCACCAAATTAATATCATTCCAGACCAAATTCTTTAAATGCCTATCAGAGAGCCTTGATGTCACAATCACTCCTAATCCATTAGCAGCTGTGTTTGGTGTACTCCCAGATGGGCTTAAAGTGGAAAAGGACAAACAAACTGTAATTGTCTTTACTTCACTACTAGCATGTAGACTTGTCTTGCTCAGCTGAAAGAATCGTAGCCCACGTCTTTTAAGTCAGTAAGTAACTGATGTTATAAACAATTTGAAATTGGAAAAAGACAAATTCTCACTTAGAGGATCTGTACAAAACTTTTTTAAAACCTGACAGGATATAATCAATAACATTTTAGTTTACACATTTATACTAGAAAGTAGGACTTCTTTCCCTCTTTACTACTCTCAAAGTTTTACTCTGGCTGTTTGCCTTCTTCTCTCTCTCATGGATGGGGTTTGAATTGAATTCAATTTTGTTTGACTTGATTGTATGGAGTGTTACATGCTTTTAATAAATTCAATAAAAGATAAAACAAAGAAAAACAAGTGCATCACACACCACCCTGTATAATGTAACTTTAAAAAATACCCGTAATGACTCAGTAAATACTGTATCTTGATCTGCAGTTTATAGAATTTTCTTGCTCAAGGAAAGAAATTTGAAATTGTAGGTGATTTGAAACTCCCGGGCAACCATGGTAGAAATAGCAGTTTCTATAAATAGATAATACATTGCATAGATATAGACAAAGTTGGAAAATATTTTTTTTTTTAACCTTGAGGTTTTAACAGAAGGAGACGTAAGGAGAGACTAAAGAAAGAACAAGAGAAATATCTAAAAAGTAGCACATTAAAGGAGGCCAAATTCAAAATGTAAAAGGCTTAGTTCATGTGGGAGTAGCTTTAAAGAGACTTTTTCCTTTCTCTTGAAATTTGCTTTTGAAATTTCAGATTTTTGAACTAAGGATGTGCCCACAAATACTTAGTGTACACTGAAGCAAACTCATAGATAAATCACAATTGGTGAATGTCATTCATGTAAAATAAAAAATAAAAAATTAACAAAAATGACACCTTTGTCGGCAAAAAAGTATTTATATACTGTTTGCACAAATGTCCATGTGAAAACAGAAGGATCTTGATTTGCAATATATGTTTTTATTGCAAATATTTTTTTTTTATTGGAACACATGTAACTATGTACTATACAGTATATTTATAGATGACTGATATATTAAGTGTGCTGTTAAGTATGTGTTAATTCCATGGTTTTATATGTTTCTGTTACTCTTTAATATGTGTAAGTTTCTATAAGAACACCGAGTACTTCTGAGAAGAATACTGTATACATTAAGAACAAATTTTAATGTAATAAAATGTAAATTATAGTTATAGGCATGTAGGTGTTAACTGATCACCATGCTATATATAAATATCTATGACCATTGTAAAAGAGAAAAAGACAAAGATTTTAAGTCACACCGCCCCCATACATTGTAAAGGCAATATATAATGAATCTTTTCAGCAAAAAATTACATTTCTAAGGATGTGAGACTCAGATTAAACTGTCCAGGATGGTGATATGTCTGGTTAAATGCATGCCAGGCAGGAAAAGGCAAGGCCAGGTGGACGGACAACAGACGTGATGTCAGAGGTGGTGAGGTTGTCAATCATCTGGGGTCTCATGCATAATGCCATGAGTAGAATTTACACTAAAACATAGTGTACAGACAAAAGCGGAAATGTGCATACGCACAAAAAAATCCAGTTGCATAAATCGCCAATGCCAACTTCCACGTTCTTCCGCAACATAAATCCTGGTCAGCGTGAAAAGTAACGCACGTGCATGCGCCTGCCGCCACTCCCCAACTCCTCGCAGAATTACGCCTCTTTGAATAGGCCAATCAATATAAATAGCCCTTAAGCTCGGCGTTCTATGAAAAGGCAATGGCAAAAGCACAGGGGAAAAAAGAAGAATTTCAGGCGAATACCAGGTAGAGACAAGGGAAAAAGTACTATTTGTTGGTTTAAGCAGTGATATAATCAACAAGTTTAAGTTGATCGAGTAACAGAGTGATGGAGCAACTCAAAAGTTCAAGTTCAGAAAGTCGCAAAGTGTCCGAAATAAATAAGAATAAATAAATATCACATATACAAATAAATATCAAAGTCGCCATGAAAAGGCGAGTCGTAGCCCACCGTCTGAGTGTCACATAGAAGCGTATTAGGGTACAGAGAAAAGAAAAACAAAATAGGGACACAGTTGAAAAAAATGTCCAAATGTCAACTTTAATCTCGAAATTTACACTTTAATCATGTACTTTATTTTGTCATCAAAGTAGAATGTCATAAACTTCATCTTAAAATCGTTTAATTTACTAGTTTCTCAGATCCCATCATAACTAAAGTAACATGTTAAATGCTTCTTTCTATGTGTTCTTTTATGTACTCTATGTGTGTGAATCACTATGTGCTTCTCAAACGGGATTTCTCTTCCGCTGACAGGACACAGAATACATTACAGTCATGATATAATGTTTACTTGATATTATTTTCATGATGATAGGAATTAAAGCATTTACTAAACATGGGAACACGGTGTCGCAGTATTAGCGATAAGCTGGCACCCTGTCTAGAGATTGTTCCTGCCTCCCGCAAGATGCTTGCTGCACCATGCGCGACCTTCGATGAAACAATTTACTGCAGCAGTACTGTCTCTCTCAAACGTACTAACCTCCTATTCCTGGCCTTCCTTTTCTTTCTCCAAGTAACCAATTGCCACACGATCAGCTCTGTAATAGATGCCAAGCCATCCGTAAGCTTAGAACGCCGTTTCTTCAAAACGTTTATGAAACATTGAAATATCTTCATAGTACATTTTTAATTATTCCATCCATCTATCCATCTAGCTCACGCCAATCCCAGAAAGTATACAGCGTGAGGCAGGAACAATCTCTGAATGGGGTGCCAGCTCGTCACTAGCACTGCGCCACCATGTCCTCACATGTTTAATTATTAACAATATACATTATTTTAATGAAGTTTAAAACTTATCTGTATAATGTAATAAATATGCTTTACTGTGTTTCATCTTAAAAATGATCTCAAGAGCTCCAAGAAGATAGCGCTTGGAAATCTAAATCAACTTAGAAGCCAGTCATCATCATATGTAAATACACGCTTTATAAAGTGACTCAGGTTGTGCAATATTATAACTGTAGTGCAAGTTTACAGTGAGGTGATTGTACTTATAAGTGCAAACAGTTTTACCAGAAACAATTCATGGACTGATTGAGTGCGTTTAGAGCACTTGGGATGAAACTGTTTCTGAACCGCGAGGTCCCTACAGGAAAGGCTCTGAAGAGTTTGCCGTATGAGAACAGTTCAAATAGATTGCACACATGGCTGAGACAGCGTGTGCAAGATGCTATATACCGATAATACAATCAGCTGCTGTACAGCTGTGATTCCACACTCAGATACAGTGGCTTAAATACTCAGTGGTGCACTGGGAATAACAACACTAAAGCAGTGATGGTATTTAGAATAGTTTGGCCATTCGGTGCACCATTATATGGTTACAGGTTGATTACAATGAGATGTCTTAAACTAATCAACGATATACGGTTAATTTCAGTGTATTTGATAAACCGTTTCAGGGATGTGAATCTAAAAACTAAAGGGTAACCACACAGGAACAGTAGCACTGCTTTGATGCTGGGTGCCGCCAGTTTGCAAAATCGAGCGGAGAACTTGCGTACGCAAGGGATTTACCTAGCGTGAAATTGTACGTGTCTTTATGCCAAGTTTAGTTTTTATACATTGCGATGTCAGTGTGGAAATGGCTATACGCAACATTTTTGTACGTACGCACCGTTTATACATGAGGCCCATGGTCTGCATTGGGAGGAAGACAAAAGGCATTAGAATACAGCAGTACCTTGTGGATTGGGAAGGAATATGTTGGTTACTTTGTTCTTTATATACACTTTGATTATTCAAGTTATAGACCAGGGGCTTCATGCATAACGCCATGCATAGAATTCACACTAAGACATGGCATATGGACAGTAATCAAAATGTGTGTACGCACAAAAAAAAATTATATACAGAAAACCGTGTGTAAGCCAACTTCCATGCACTAAATCCCGGTCTGCGTGAAATGCAACGCTTGTGCACGCGCCTGCCGCCACTTCCAGACTCCTCCCAGAATTATGTCTCTTTAAATATGCAAATCAATATAAATATTCCCTTAAGTTCAGTGTTCTGTGAAAAGACAATGGCAAAAGCACAGGGAAAAAAAAAAGAACATCAGCGAATGCCAAGTGGAGGCAAGGAAAAACGTACTGTTTGTTGGTTTAAGCAGTTGTATAAAAAACAGAAGAAAGTTGATCGAAAGTTCAAGTTCAGAAAGTCGCACAGTGCCCAAAATAAAAAAAGAAGTGGTCAGATATCATAATTGCCGTGACAAGGCGAGTCATAGCCCAACGCCTGAGTGTCATATGGAAGCTTATTAGGGTATAGAAAAAGAAAAAAAATAGGGACACAGTGGAAAAAAAGCTTGAAATGTCAACTTTAATCTCGAAATTTCTACTTTAATCGTGTAGTTTGTCATTAAAGTAGAACATCATAAACATAATCTTAAAATCTTTTAATTTACTAGTTTCTCAAATCCCATCGTAACTAAAGTAGCACATTAAATGCTTCGTATTGTGTGTGTTCTTCTATGTACTCTCTGTGTGTGAATCACACTTGCTTCTTAAACGGGCAATGACACAGAATACATTACATTCATGATGTTACAGCTCTCGGAACAATTTAAATTCTAAGATATACAGTATACTTGATATAATTTTCATAATGAAATGAATTAAAGCATGTATTAAACAAAGGGCCACAGTGGAGAAATGGTAGCAACGAGCTGGCGCCCCCGTCTACAGATTGTTCCTGCCTCCTGAAAGATGCTTCCTGCGCCGTGTGTGACCCTCAGTTAAATAATTTATTGCAGCAGTACTCTTTCTTTCAAACATACTTACCCCCAATTCCTGTCTTTCCTTTTCTTTCTCCAAGTAGCCAAACACCACACAATCAGTTCTTTAATAAATGTCAAGCCATCTGTAAGCTTAGAATGCCGATTCTTCAAAACTTTTAAGGAACTTTGAAATATATTCGTAGTACGTTTAATTATTCCATCCATCTATCCATCCAGGGTCGCGCCAGTCCCAGGAAACGTACAGTGCGAGGCAAGAACAATCCCTAAACGGGGTGCAAGTTCATCGCTACCGCTGTCTACAGTGTCCACACGTTTAATAACAGTATACTGTACATTATTTAAATTACGTAAAAAATTATCTGTATAATGTAGTAAATATACTGTTACACACGTGCGAGTAGGAGGCAGCTAAAGGGTCTGAGTAAGTGTAATAAAACATCCGACCAGGAGGTGACGGAGTGCGCTGACTATTGTGAAAGGCGCTATATAGTGCCCGACCCGGCACAGACTGAGGCAGAGGCACATACTTAAATAAAACACTTTTATTTTTCTTCAGCCGTGGGGCACACCTTCCCCGTGTCCCACAGGCCCAACACAGTCCTAAAAACACTCACAATAACCACAACAATCCTTCTGGCACCACCACTCCTCCTCATGCTTAGTCCTCCTCCTCCCGACTCTGGCTGTTGAGTGGTGGATGCTGGCCCTTTTTATAACCCACCCGGAAGTGCTCCAGGTGCTTGATCACCTGCGGCTAATTGTACTTCCGGGTGGGACTGCAGAGATGTCCAGATGGGCTCCTGGCTCCATGCAGCACCCCCTGGCGGCCACCCCAGCTCCCCACAGGGTTGTGGAGAACTCCATCTCCCAGGAATCCCTGGGGGAAACTGAGGCACCATTGTCAGCCAGGGAGGCTGCCACCAAGCGTCCCAGGGGAGGTAGTGAGATGTCCATAGCTGCTCCCCCGGAACATATACAGAAGAGCATGGGACCCGGCCGCCTGTCACACTATCTTTTTCAGTTCCTGCAAGGTTCCAGTGCCTCAGAAGACGTCACTTCCGAAGCAGGTCTGTTTGATGACGTCACTTCCGAAGCCGGCCCCTTTGCTGACGTCACTCCCGAAGCCCGGCCCCTTTGCTGACATCACTCCTGAAGCTGGCCCCTTTGCTGACGTCATTTCTGGTTCCGGCCATTTTGATGACATCAGTTCCTCTCCAGACCTTTAAAGCCTCCATCTTGGGCTACTATAGTCAGTTCTGTTTTGGACTCTGTGATATGCACATCGTACTTCATTTTTAAAACCCTTTTGCAGCTGGGAAAAACAATATACTGGTGGCTGCCCCAAACCTTTATGATGTCTTGGACTCTTAATTATCACAGTGGCGTAGCCGACAGGATCAAGTCCCAGAAGAAACCGGGACTTGGACATGAAAATAACCAGGTAGGAAAGTACTGAGGCTGAGTTTCTGGGGGGGTGGGGGGTGCATTTGGGGGTCAGGAAGGACTCAGTACAGGCTCTGCTCCTCAAATACAACACCGGGCTTATAACTTACCAAATGGAGAGTGTGAAAGGGACACACAGGCATAGGCTGGTTTCTGGGGATGAAACAAAAAGGGCTTATTATGCTCTCTTGGAGGAGAGAACTGAGTCGCCCATTGGGGCTGAGGGCCCAGATAAATATGGGCTATCCCCAGTCCAGCAGGCAAAACTAATAAAAAACTGGGAACTCGAGAGATCAATCCAGGAGAAGGCTATTAACCTCTGGGAGCAGGTGGCCGTATGGCTAAGGCCATTTGAATTAACCACCTGCCAAATAGTACAGCAGGTAGCCTGCTTTATATTCTTAAAAAGCCTCCCTAAAAACTTTGCCCAGCCAGACTGGGGAGACTTTCATTCTATGGAAGAGCTTATAAAGCTCGTGAAATCACCTGAGACAGTCTCAAAATCTGGGAGAGTAGAACAGTCCTCTAGTGGATTTCCTAGAGGAATACCATAAGTCTCTTCCACATAAATCGGAGCCTGTTTCTGAGTTCTCGGGCCACTGGGCGTGTGACCTACCCGGGAACGAGGCGGGATGTAGGTGGAAGGGGGGAGACGGTTTATGTGCTCTTGCCAACCCCCTGACGTGTTCGAATACGGAATCAGTAGTCATTAATGTTTATAAACTCAATGCCCTGTTTGATTCCGGCAGCAACATTTCCATTGTTGATTACCGATATGTTTTACCGTGACAAAGAATTAAAAAGAAGACCAGTATTAAATGTATTCACGGAGACACCCGGATGTACAACACCACCCTATGTTTCGTGAGTCAGGAAGGATCGCTAAAAAAATTTCCCATGGCGGCCCTCCCTAATCCTCCCTTTCCAGCGATTCTGGGGTGGGACTGGTCAGACAATAAATGCGGTAACCTATTGACTACTCCCGATAAAAACTTAGGCCTCGTTATAGATGGGGATAACTTGTCTCAAGCTGTCTCCACATCGTGTACACAGCCGGCAGAGAGAGATACGTAAGACCTTGAGGAGGACGGGGAGATTCCTGGACCGTCGCAGGCAAATACGTCATCCACCCGCGTCTCGATGAGCCAGGAGGAATCCTTTCCCCTTGAGGTCACGACCGGATCATCTCTCCAACATTCACTTTCAATTTAAACAAACACCAGCTTCTTTTAAAAGGGAGCAGTGGAATGATGACTCCCTAAAATTTGCAGAAAATGCAGTAGTCCTTGTTAACGGCCAACACACACACCAGCCCATGCCACAAGGACCTCACTTTGTAATAGAAAATGATCTATTATATCGGGTCGCGGAACATGGGGTGGAGGTTCGGAAACTGTTGTTAATCCCACGAACCTTGGTTTGTGAATTAGCTCACGCCCATCTCCTTGGAAGTCATTTAGGCTCCGAAAGAACTTTAGAGTGGATTAAGCTCAGATTTTATTGGCCGGGAATTAACGAGGAGGTTCGCCATTTTTGCATTTCTTGTCCAGAATGTCAATTACGGCAAATTCCTAGGAGGGACCGTGCTCCTCTCGTTCCCCTTCCCTTAATTGATGTCCCCTTTGAACAAATCAGGGTCGATATTGTAGGACCCTTGGAGTCCTCAGCCAGAGGACATAAATATATATTAGTCCTCGTGGATTATGCAACCTAATATCCGGAAGCTGTTCCCTTGCGCTCAGCTACATCTAAAGCAATCACACGGGAACTAGTAGGAGTATTTGCACATGTCGGTATTCCTAAAGAAGTCCTAACGGACCAAGGAACACCTTTTACCTCGGAAACGTTCAGGGAAACAGCCAAGTTACTGAAAATAAAGCACTTAAAGACCGCGGTGTACCATCCTCAAACCGACAGTCTAGTGGAGAGATTTAATCAGACTCTCAAACAGATGCTTCGCAAAATAGTCAGCAGGGATGGGAGGAATTGGGATCAACTCCTCCCCCTCGTTCTCTTTGCCTATCGGGAAGTCCCACAAGCCTCTACGGGGTTCTCACCTTTTGAATTGTTATACGGACGACAACCCCGAGGTATATTGGATATTTTGAAAGAAGGCTGGGAAGGAGAGGCCCTTCCCTCTACAAATATTTTGGAATGTATTGCACAATTATGTGATAGATTTGGGAAAATCCGACCTATTCTAAAAAGTCATATGGAAGAGGCACAAGCAGCACAGGCCCGTTATTATGATCGTGGCATGACACTCCGAGAATTCCATCCGGGGGATCGTGTCATGGTATTAGTTCCCATCTCCCATTCTAAATTGCTTGCCCATTGGCAAGGCTCTTATGAAATTAAGGAGAGAAAAGGATTGGTCGACTATTTGGTGAAACAACCCAATCATAGACCAACTGAGCCGGTTTGTCATGTGAACTTGCTGAACCCATGGAAGGACAGGGAGCCAGATCCCTCCTCCGTTCAGCCCTGCTCATTCTTTGCTCACATAGACACCCTTAATTTTGGTGAGGAATTAACTTATAGACAAAGACGGGAGCTGGAATCAGCTATCCTGTCAGTCTGAGAGGTGGTGAGTGAAAAACCTGGAAGGACCTCTCTGATTGCACACGACATAGTGACTGAACCGGGGATTATAATCCGAGAGTGCCCCTATAGACTTCCTGAGGCAAAGAAAGCAGAAGTGGAGCTGGAAATCAAGCGAATGCTGGAACTAGGAGTGACAGAGGAAAGTTATAGTCCCTGGTCCAGTCCAATTGTCTTGGGTAGTAAGCCTGACGGCAGTTGGAGGTTTTGCAATGACTTCCATAGGCTTAACCAGGTATCCCTTTTTGATGCTTCTCCCATTCCTCGTGTGGATGATCTCCACGAGAGGCTTGGACAAGCAGAATTTTTGACCACGCTTGACATGACAGAGCAGTACTAGTGGATTCCTTTAACGGACTCCGTGAAGGTCAAGACAGCATTTAGCACTCCTAGCGGACACTGGCTGTATCATGTTCTTCCATTCAGGTTACACGGAGCTCCTGCGACTTTCCAGCGTCTGGTGGATAAAGTGCTCGAACCCCATAATGCGTATAGTGCTGCCTATCTGGATGACGTTGTCATCTATTCCAGCACATGGAAGGAACACGTACAGCAGGTCACTGCGGTATTACAGACACTAGGAGAAGCTGGGCTTCGTATTAATCACAAGAAATGTTTCTTTGGATTGAAAGAGGCTAAATATTTGGGCTACCTGGTGGGTTGGGGTACCGTGAAACCACAGTGTTCAGAAATAGATGCCATTGTAAAATGTTCCCGTCCACGAACCAAGAGGCAGGTCCAAGCCTTTCTCGTTTTGGCCGGGTACTACCGCCGATTCGTACCTCGGTTTTCAGAGAGAACCGCGCCCTTGACTGATCTAATAAAGAAGAGGGCTCCTAATCATGTGGTATGGCCTGACAAAGTAGACGCTGCATTCAGTGACTTAAAACAGGCTCTTACTTCAGCACCAATATTAAAAGCTCCTAATTTTTCTCTCCCTTTTATTCGCCAGACGGATGCTTCGGACGCAGGCCTGTGTGCCGTGTTGAGCCAAAGCGTCGATGGTGTTGAACACCCTGTCATGTACCTGAGCCGGAAAGTGTTGGATCGGGAGACCAGGTATGCAGCAGTGGAAAGGGAAGCTCTTGCGATTAAATGGGCGATTACGCAGTTGAGGTACTACCTCTTGGGCCAGGAGTTCACTCTGGTGACGGATCATGCTCCCTTACAGTGGATGGCCCTTCCCAAGGAGTCGAATCCACGGGTCACTAGGTGGTTTCTTGACTTTCAACCTTTTTTTTCGCAAAGTTTTCGCTAATTCATCGTAAGGGTTCTCTCCATACCAACACTGCTCTCTCTCGTGCCCACGACCTCTCGGTGCATGACGCCCGACCCGATGGGTCTGGGCTGAGGTGGGGGCCTTGTCACACACATGCGAGTTCCCTACAGACCTTTCCCGGGAAATCCTGCAAGGTTACGGTGCCTCAGAAGACGTCACTTCCGAAGCCGGCCCCTTTGACGTCACTCCTGAAGCCGGCCCCTTTACTGACATCACTCCCAAAGCCGGCCCCTTTGCTGACGTCACTTCTAGTTTCGGCCATTTTGATGACATCAGTTCCTCTCCAGACCTTTAAAGCCTCCATCTTGGGCTACTATAGTCAGTTCTGTTTTGGACTCTGTGATATGCACATCGTGCTTCTGATTTAAAACCCTTTTGCAGCTGGGAAAAACAATATATGGGTGGCTGCCCCAAACCTTTATGATGTCTTGGACTCTTAATTGTCACAATACTTTACTGCATTTCATCTGAAAAATGATATCAAGAGCTCCAAAAATATAGCACCTGAAAATTTAAATCGACTTAGAAGCCAGTCGTCATCATCTGTTAATACGTGCTCTCTTCTATTGAATTGAATTGAATTCCTTTATTGTTATAGTATGGTACAATGAGATTCAATATGCAAATACTCCATAAACTTATTTTTCTATAAAAATTGTAAAATAACAACAACAAAAACAATAATAATAATAATACTACAATAAAAAAAGTGAAAAATATATAATATGAAAACATAAGTGGCTCAGGTTGTGCAATATTACAACTTTAATGCAAGTTTACAGTGAGGGAGTTGTACTTATAAGTACAAACAGTTATACCAGGAGCACTCGATGGACTGACTGAGTGTGTTTATATTTCTTGGGATGAAACTGTTTCTGAACCGTGAGGTTCGTGCAGGAAAGGATCTGAAGCATTTGCCGATGGGAGAAGTTCAAATAGACTGGGCACATGGCTGAGACAGCATGTGCTAGAAGCTGTACCCCGATAATTCTTTCCACTCTTGACACAACCTACCGTAGAGCTTTCCAATCAGCTGCTGTAGAACTGTGATTCCACACTCAGATACAGTGGGTTAAAACTGTGTGGTGCACTGGGAGTAACAACACTAAAGCAGCTATAGTATTTGGAATAGTTTGGCCATTCCGTGCTCCATTATATTGTTACAGGTTGATTACAAGCAGATGTCTTAAACTAAAAGACGATATACAGTTAAGGTCAGTGTATTTGATAAAGCCGAGTAAGGGATGTGAATCTAAAAAATAAAGGGAAGCCACCCAGGAACAGTAGCACTGATTTGATGCTGTGTGCTGCTAGTTTGCAAAACCAAGCCGAAAAATTGCGTACGCTATGGTTTGAGCTGGCGTGAGAATGTGTGTGGCTTTATGCCAAGTTTAGGTTTTATACATTGCAATGTGAGTGTGGAAATGGGCGTACGCAACATTTTTGTGCATACTCACCCTTTATACATTAGGCCCCAGAAATGTGCCATACAGGTACTTTTCATCAATAATCAGGATTTTGACATACAGCTTTTAACCTTGCCCCCTTATGCCCTTTATGGTGTGGTGGGGGAAGCTTGGCGTTGGAGCATGTACTACAGTATAAGATATTATGTTAATACAGAAAGGCTTTGGGGCAATCTCTCCTTAAAGCATAAACCCCAATTCAAATGACAGACTCTTTTCTGTCACTAGTTTTGTTTGTCTATTCACTTACCAACCTAGAGGCATATGCAGTTCACAATTGCAATAAACTTGCACACAGGATTGCCTTCTGTTAGTAGTTCCTTCAGATTTTACCAAGGTATGAAACCAGCAATAGAATACAGCAAATATGCAAACAGGAAAACAGGCTTAATAAGGTTTGGTCTTTAAGCATTATCCTAATAGCTTGTGCCATAAATGAAAGCAAGCAGTGTGTGATATTTCACACCATACAACCTGAATGGTTAGAAGCTATTGATGACAGTGCATACCCTATGTATGATGACATTCAAGTGGCTCTCTCAGTTCTTGCCTTTCTGCTGCGTGTGACTTGTAACAATGGGTCTTTTGATCTTTTTTTCCTCTTCATTCCCATTGCCCTTGAAGTAGCTGACCATTTAAAGTTTGGGGTCATCCCTAGCCCTACCCTCTGCTGATAGACTTTACTTACTTTTAAGCACATGTATCATTATGCCTCAAGTCTTCAATTGTTCAGAAATTACAATTTTACCATATTTGATGCTTAAATTAGGCGGCAATATGATCCTGTTGCTTGCCTGCCTTGAGCAACAAAAGCCATACAAGTTCTTCCTCTTTTATGTATTGAAGAATAGTTCATAATGCACAGATACCATAGAGAAAGACAGCTTAAAATATTATTCTTACCATGAACTGTCATTTAATTTATGTTTGCCACTGTAACAGATGCATTAGCATGCTTTATAGTATATTAGTGTGCATTTACTGATGGTAAAATGCTTATATTCCCCAAAAGCTACCAAATGAAAAATAGCATTATGCAGGTTGTGATGGTGGTATGATGGTTAGCACATTTACCTTTATGAATAGTTTTTTAAGCTATAGGCCTGATATGTGTCTCACAAGTACTTTTCACCATTGATCAGCGTTTGTGAGGAAGTTTGATGGGGCGCATGTTTCCCTTACATTTAATCAGGGTTTACCCCCACTATTTTTGTCGATTCCTTGAGTGGAGCCATGTTGTCTTTGGAGTTATTTATTGAAACGAAGGGTTCTTTTGGACCAAAAGGAAAAAACAAGGAAACTGAATGCAAACAAGCTTTTTAATACTAACAAAATGTGTTTCCTGACATTGAGGGTAAGAAGTATTGCTAATAAATAATTTGTAATTTCTTTCTACCTTTCCACTTTCTCACCCAGGCAATACAAAGTAACTCAGTTAGTATTAATGAAAAGGAATGTAAGTGCTTTAACCACTTACTTTGAATATGATATGTTTGTGTATAGTATACAGTGTTTTGCACAATTAATTAATAAGAAATTCATTTTGTATTTTAAGTGCCAACATAATTCTACATTGGTTGTGATATTGGTGGTCTTATGTAATATTTCATAATCCAAAATGCCACATCCTTGTCAGTGCCTGAATAATTTATTAACCTGCTTTTAGAAAAAGTCAAAGCAATTTGAGTATACCGCAACCTATTATTGCTATGCTGACAATTGGAAACTATTCTTTAAAAAGTGACTTGTAGTTTTTTGTTTGTTACCACAGAACAATCAGTTTTGAAAAATTCTAAAACTGGAAGCTAGATTATATTAAGAGTCAATACTGCAAGCACCACAAGGTCAGACATATTACAAATACTCAGCATAGCTTGCATCTGTCTCAGCGTTGACAGCTTTATGCCATTAAAATAAACATTATAACCAATATGAATGATTTTGAACCCAAAATTAGTTTATTTGTTCTATATATGATAAAGAACACACACCCATGCAAAACATTTAAGTACATTAGTGTCATTGTTTTGAATTGAGAACCAAGAAAATGTATGTCATTTAACAATGCTGCAAATTATAGAAGACCCATCTCTGAAACAAATAACAGGTCATACCTTTGCAGCAACCTGCTACATTTTTAGATAGGCCTTTTATTTTAAAGCAAACGAACCCTCAGAGGTGAAATTAAAAATTGCACGATAGGGAGCCATAAGCCTGCATGAACACATATAAAAACACATTTTATTAAAAGTTATCACAGTGTTTCATTCAATACACCCACACTCAGAGTTTCAGCAGTGTGCTTCTCCTTTTCTTACCATATTTAAGAAGCCTTCCTCTGAAATGAGCATAGAGTTTTTATGTCTTTGATAAAAACATTAGCAAATTATTGAAGTCACATACTGTATATGTTTTATAATATGTGTGCGTTTAGGTTATTTAATTAGCCGGTAAAATATAAACTTTTATTTTTGTTAAAATTATCATTTGATATTTAGACTACTAACTTAGCCATTGTACCTAAAACTGAAGTGGAAATGAAATATGAGCAGTACCGAATATATTTTTCAAAATTAAACCTAAAACATGTTTATTTAGTGTAGAAACATACCCAGGGGCAGGATAAGTTAGCCTTTTCATAAATACCTTTGCACTGCATTTGTCCAGGTTTTCCAATTTTTTTCTGCTTCAACTTCATAGAAAAGTTCAGGCATTGAAAGTAATTCATATAGAAAAAAATCCTCAGCCCAGATGCCTTCATTTCAAAGTTTTAGTGAAGTTCTTAGCAAAAAATGTTAATACAAAATGAAGAGAAAAACTGATAATACACGCGAATTAAGGAAAACCTCTCGTCTCTGATGTTTCTGTTTAAGGCTTACATATCTTGGTTACATTTCTTTAGGTTTCTAATGTTAGGACATAAGTTCAGGCAGTCAGAAATCTCTTTTCCACTGATCCCTTATTTTTTCCAAACAAACAATACAATCTGTTGTGAAAGAATAAAAACAGATATCATAAACATGTGGGGCACTAAAGTGAATTCTCTGTATATTGTAATGGGAAATAATTTGAAGTAAAGAACAAAACAAGTCTTCTCCAGATGGTTCATTCAATCCACATGCTCCCAAGACGGCCGTTTATGTAGGACAGCCATAGGAAGAGGCTGGTTTGGCAGACCGGATACCAGAAGTGACATCACCAGAGGCTAATCTGTCAATCATTCCTTTCTGCAGACTGAGGTAGAAGAGAGGCATTATGATGACAGTGCCAACACCTGGTTTGAAGAATAATTGATGTCAAATGAGTCCTGAGGTTGTCTTCCAATCGCATATGTGTGACACTATCTTAACAGTCCATTTTTCTAGCTGCCTCCTTCAATAGACACTTTACAGATAACAGACAATGATCCGTTACATTTCAGATATGGGATAAAAAGAACCCTCCATTAACTATGTAACTTTAAGAACTTAACATTTTATTGTAGTTTAGCAAATATTTCTATGAATTTTAATATTAACATTAACTTTTTGAGATTGGTGTTTACAAATATGTCAGCATAAAAATAAACTAAGAACTCTTTAAGGGAAATAGGCTAACAACAAACCCTGCCATTTAAAAATAAAATGTATTGTTTTACAAATTAATCATCCATCCATCCATCCATTTTCCAACCCGCTGAATCTGAACACAGGGTCACGGGGGTCTGCTGGAGCCAATCCCAGCCAACACAGGGCACAAGGCAGGAAACAATCCTGGGCAGGGTGCCAACCCACCGCAGGACACACACAAACACACCCACACACCAAGCACACACTAGGGCCAATTTAGAATCGCCAATCCACCTAACCTGCATGTCTTTGGACTGTGGGAGGAAACCCACGCAGACACGGGGAGAACATGCAAACTCCACGCAGGGAGGACCCGGGAAGCGAACCCGGGTCCCCTGGTCTCCCAACTGCGAGGCAGCAGCGCTACCCACTGCGCCACCGTGCCGCCCCCAAATTAATCATTCTAAACCTTTAATCAAAGTTTTCTTCTCTCATTTCTCAATCCCAATACCTCAAAAAGCCCTTGTATTTAATTATCTTTACTGCTTAATACCTATGCATTTAGTGTTCTACAGTGTTCAGCACTAGCATGACATTTTACATTTTTCTTTCCCCAAACAGTGAAGTGCTCCTCAAGTAATCACATAAGTTCAATTTTATTCTTGTGTCCACTAAAACATTAAAGTTTTACTTTGTGATCAGTTGTCTTAACTGTAAATGTTTGGTAACATTTTCTGCTAAATACAAAACTTTTCCTTTGTTTTTCCTAGTATATACAAAAGATTATCTTTATTCTTTTCATTCTTCAAAATAACTAAACTATTAATAGGTCCAATTACTCTCAAAATAATGAGAGTTCCACCATCAAGTCTGTCCATCTACCATTTTTCTAATCCACTCATACATTTCATGGCAACAGTGGGCATATGCAGAAGTATGGTACATCACCCACATCTCTATAGACTTTTTTATGCATTTTATTGATGGGTTGTTGTGGCATCATAGGAGTTGGCTCATGTGACACAATAGACATGGCCATTTGAGCCAGCATATGACACCACAGTGATTATTTTCCTCATTATAAAACTAGCCATTGGACAATGTCTGTGTTTTAGTGCTTCTTTGTTCACCTAACATGACATGTTTTTGCATAGATTATTTTAAAACTTAAAACAGACACAGAGCAAACTATAAATAGTTCTTTGTTCTAGCACCATAACCCTCTATTGCCTATTATCAGTCTGACTACCACAAGCATTACTCATGCTGACCACAGATGGTCAGATGGATGAAGCAACCTCTTTTAGACTTGGGACTTGACAAACGTTTTTAACAACATCAAAGTCAAAGTGAACTTTATTGTCATTTCAACCATATACAAGTGTATAGATAGACGAAATTGCGAAGCTCAGGGTCCACAGTGTAACAACATGACATGCAAATAATAAATTAAAAATAGAATTAAAAATTTAAATTTAAAATTAAAACACAAACAAGACAGGACATTGTGCAAAGACAAGAGAAAGAAGTAGCAGCAATATTGATGTGTAAGATATGTAATATAATAAATAAAAAATAAATAATAGATATAGATAATACAGAAATTATCAGTGTATGATAATAGTTGTTTAAGACATGTGTAAACAATGACAGGTCAGAATGTTTCACAGCAGAAGGATATGAAGAGTGTCAAAATACTTAAAGGTCAGTATGAGATTTTCAGTTCTTTTCTACATGCACACTCATCTTTGCAGGACAGTGGCTCGCATGTATAAAAGTTCTGTTTTTAGAGGTGGTTGAGGCAGTGTGGAAGGTCCCAGGGGTCTGCCTGGTGTTAAGGAGTCTAACAGCTTGGGGGTAAAAATGCTCCTGCAACCTGGCAGATCTGGCTTTGATGCTGCAGTATCTTCTCATGGATAACAGAAGTGTGAAAAGTCCATGTGAGGGGTGTAAGGGGTCATGCACAATGCTGCATGCCTTGCGGACACTGCATTTGTAAAATATGTCCTGTAGTGAAGGGATAGGCACCCCAATAATGTTCTCTGCTGTCTTCACTATCCTTTGCAGGCGCTTGCGGTTGGATATGTTGCAGTTGCCATACCAGACAGTGATGCAGCTGGTCAGAACACTCTCAATGGTGCCTCTGTAGAACATGGTGAGGATGGAAGGGGGAAGACTTGCTCACTTCAGTCGCCTCAGGAAGTGTAGTCTCTGCCCGGCTTTCTTGATTAGTGATGAGGTGTTATGTGTCCACGTAAGTTCCTCAGTTATGTGCACACCGAGGAACTTGGTACTCCTAACAGTCTCCACATCTAAACCGTTGATGCTGAGTGGGATGTGGGCAGGACATGATTTTATGAAGTCCACGATTATCTCTTTTGTCTTGTCGACATTGAGAGATAGATTGTTGTCTTCACACCATGCAGAAAGCCATTCCACCTCATCTCTGTTTGCTGTTTCATCATCCTTGCTTATCAGTCCCAGCACCGTCGTATCATCCGCAAACTTGATGATGTGGTTGGTGTTGTGCGTGGCTGTGCAGTTGTGAGTCAGCAGGGTGAACAGCAGTGGACTAAGCACACAGCCCTGCGGTGCTCCAGTGCTCAGTGTGATGATGCTGGCAGCGTTGAAGACTATCCGAACTGACTGGGGCCTCTCTGTTATAAAGTCCAGGATCCAATTGCAGAGGTTGGTGTTCAGTCCCAACCTGCTCAGTTTTACAACCAGCTTTGGAGGGATGATTGTGTTGAAGGCAGAGCTAAAGTCTATGAATAGCATCCTGACATATGTGACTTTTCTATCCAGATGTGTCAGGGAGAGGTGAAGGGCAGAGCATATGGCATCCTCAGTTGACCTGTTTGAGCGGTATGCAAACTGAAGAGGGTTAAAGGAGGCAGGGAGATTAGTCTTTATGTGTGACATGACTAACCTTTCGAAGCACTTCATTATTATTGGCGTGAGTGCAACTGGTCGGTAGTCATTCAGGCATGTCACTGATGACTTCTTCGGCACTGGTATGATGACTGGCTCAGAGATGTGTTGAAGATGTCTGTGAGGACACCAGCCAGTTGACTGGCACATTCTTTGAGCACACGACCAGGTACTGTATGTTGTCAGGTCCTGCAGCCTTGCGTCGATTGACTCTGGATAGAGTCCTCTTCCTGCTTTTATTTCTTATGTCTCCCTCTTGCTGCAATAATAAGATGATTCTCTGTTTTGCACCTCATAAAACAAATCAAAACAGTGTTATTTATTTTGTTTTATTCTGTTTCAAAATTCTGCGGTGGGTTGGCACCCTGCCCAGGATTGGTTCCTGCTTTGTGCCCTGTGTTGGCTGGGATTGGCTCCAGCAGACCCTGTGTTCGGATTCAGCGGGTTGGAAAATGGATGGATGGATGGATGTTTCAAAATTATGTTATATGAGCAGCATCTTCATTAACTCAACACTGGTAAAGTTACAACATGCTTTCATTTTTCACTTTCTTTGTATAAGTTGTTACTGGTTGCATTAAATTTTGCAGTAACAACTACATGCAGCAAGAAACTGTGAAAAGCAGCAAAACATTTTAAAATGGGGAAGTAGGTACAATGACTGAAAATTAGCAAAAAAGCACACTCAAACTGACCTAAATCACGACAACTGCAGTGGAAAAAATGTACACCATACATAACTGCTTATACCTACAAATGTAAAAGGTTACCAGTGGTAGACAAGGGGGGCACATGAAACACTGGGATGGAAATACCTTAGGGGCCTGGATAGATACATCTAACAAGAAGCATGGTATGCATAAGCCAGGTAATTAAAGTTTAGTATAAATTTAAATCAGGAGCTGTGTCTCCCCTTGAGTCTTAATTAGCAAGAAATTAGGAAAACACCAGATAGATCTTCTCTTAATGCTTTGATAGAATTACTACCTATTAAGCTATCTATGAGCAACAGTAGTATCAAGGAAAGAAAGTGTTTTAGATAAAACATAAGCCCTTTATTATTTTTTCTGAGATATTTTGATCTTTATTATTGTTTATTTCAATATTATTATTTTGATATATTATATTCACTGACTTTACTGTTAGTGTTCCAGATTATTAAAAATACAACAAAACCATATGGAAAATAAAAGTGCTGCAGCATATTATATTATATTATATTATATTATATTATATTATATTATATTATATTATATTATATTATATTATATTATGTGAACATCAGTTCATAATTATTTTCACCCCCTTTTTTGAAGAAGGTCACATTACAACACACTGTCCTTTTCAACTTCTTCCAATAACTCTTGGGGAATTTTCAGACACTCCCATGCCAGCTGAGAGGTATAATCCATGCTCTGTGTCTATACTCGGATCTCCTCACTGTGGGTCATGTCTTGTACACCTCAACTGGCTTCTTTTGATCTAGAGAAGCAGTGTTTTTTCTCCAAGCTCCTGTCATATTGTTGAACTCCTGACACTACCATAAAGAGTGAGCTCAGCAACCCTACAATGGAACATAATTTTGACTTCTTATACATTTGATCCCATTCTTTTGTTCAACACTCAGAGCTCATGACCATGAATGTGTTTGGAAATGTAGGTAGACTATTCAGTATAAAGGTTAGTCTAAGGACTTAACTTCCACTTTACTACCTCAATCAAATACAAAATTTGTATTTCTGTTACAACTGCTGATATTCATTTATCAATCACATTATCGCTAATCTGCGGTGGGTTGGCACCCTGCCCAGGATTGGTTCCTGCCTTGTGCCCTGTGTTAGCTGGGATTGGCTCCAGCAGACCCCCATGACCCTGTGTTTGGATTCAGCGGGTTGGAAAATGGATAGATGGATTATCGCTTATTCCCTCAGTATTGAAAATGTTGCTTATCCACATCGAATGAACTGAACTTACAACAACAACTACAACAACATTTAATTATATAGCTCATTTTCAAACTAACAATGTTGCTCAAAGTGCTTTACAAAATGAAATAAAAAGGAAGTTAATATATAAAACATAAGCAAACAAGATTAGGCAATACAGTGATCCCTCGCTATATCGCGCTTCGCCTTTCGCGGCTTCACTCCATCGCGGATTTTATATGTAAGCATATTTAAATATACTGTATATCGCGGATTTTTTGCTGGTTCGCGGATTTCTGCGGACAATGGGTCTTTTAATTTCTGGTACATGCTTCCTCAGTTGGTTTGCCCAGTTGATCTCATACAAGGGACGCTATTGGCAGATGGCTGAGAAGCTACCCAGCTTACTTTTCTCTTTCTCTTGCGCTGACTATCTGTGATCCTGACGTATGGGGATTGAGCAGGGGGGCTGTTCGCACACCTAGACGATACGGACGCTCGTCTAAAAATGCTGAAAGATTATCTTCACTTTGCTGTCTTTTGTGCAGCTGCTTCCTGAAACGACATGCTGCACAGTGCTTCGTATACTTAAAAGCTCGAAGGGCACGTATTGAATTTTGACTGAAAAACAAACTCTGTCTCTCTCTCTCTCTCTCTCTCTCTCTCTCTTTGTCTGCTCCTGACGGAGGGGGTGTGAGCTGCCGCCTTTAACAGCTTTGTGCCGCGGTGCTTCGCATACTTAAGCCAAACAGCCCTATTGATTTGTTTGCTAGAGATTGTTTTCTCTATCTATGTGACATTCTGTGCTCCTGACACGCACTCCTTTGAAGAGGAAGATATGTTTGCATTCTTTTAATTGTGAGACAGAACTGTCAACTCTGTCTTGTCATGGAGCGCAGTTTAAACTTTTGAAAAAGAGACAAATGTTTGTTTGCAGTGTTTGAATAACGTTCCTGTCTCTCTACAACCTCCTGTGTTTCTGCGCAAATCTGTGACCCAAGCATGACAATATAAAAATAACCATATAAACATATGGTTTCTACTTCGCGGATTTTCTTATTTCGCGGGTGGCTCTGGAACGCAACCCCCGCGATGGAGGAAGGATTACTGTAATATTATACAGTACGTAACAAAGAAAAAGGTAAGGTTGGATGGACAGGAGGACAGAAACAACAAAAAAATTCCAGTTAGACTGTAGAAAAAAAACAAAATCTGCAAGGTTCCCAAGACCAAAAGACCACCCAGCCCTCACTGGACATTGTACCTAACATAGATGGTCTAAATCAGTCCTCATGGTTTACAGGCTTCACATGTGGACATCTGGGACACCCGCCATTCAATCCATAAATGCAGGGGGCAGCATGGTACCTTAATCAGGTGGTGGTGGTGCAGTCCACTGTCCCTTCTACCACAGAAGAACCAGAAAAGACAGCAGAGAATAGTAGAGATTAGTACAGAAGTGCAGAACCCTGAGGAAAATGATAACTCAGTACCCATATAGACTAATAGGGACACAACTAAAATGTAACTGTAGCTGCGTTTTCCCAAATTTCTAAAGTTCAGCAGCTCTAACTCAAAAAATGGGATTCAACAATGGCCTGACGCGCAGAAATGATTCCACAGACAAAATATCTTCGTTTTTAAGTGTTTAGTTAAGTTTCAAAGTAAAACAGTTGACACAAAAAAGAAAATTAAAATAACAAAAAAAGGGAAAAATTTATAATAAGAAAAGTTCAGTTCTAAGCTTAATCTTGTTACATCTTAAATCGTAACTAACCACTTATAATTTCTGAACCATTTCAAAACGTTTCTGAACCATTTCAAAACGGTCAGAAAACTGTACGCTTATCCCATTTCTAAGTTGAAAATGGGTCTTTCAAGTCCCTGTTAACTGGGACCTGTTCTAAACACAATAACAACTTATTATCACACTGTTTCTCAGTTATAGCAAGAAGATTCTATCTCTTACTAACTTATAGGGGGAAAGGACTATACCATTGACTATGACTACAGAAGATAATTATATTCTATTCAAATTAAGCAAACATTAATATGAGTTTAACTCAAACCTTTACTTTCTAAGATTGGCTCTTACAGTAACTATGAAAAGGCCATTTTAAAATAATGGGTTTTAGTAGTTTTTTAAATTGTTGTACAGTATTAGCTTGGCAAATTTCTATTGGTAAAGTATTCCAAATTTTCTAATTCTTTTCAGGTTGGTTCTTGGAATTATAAGCAGACCTTCATTTGAAGATTCGAGGTTATGATTTGGAGTGTAAGGGGAGAGGCATCTCAAAATATAGGACGTGGTGAGATTATTTCAGGCTTTGTCAACCATTAGTAGTATTTTAAAGTCAAAGTGACACAAGTAACCAATGGAACAATTCTAAAGCTGATAAAATGTGCTCAGATTTTCTTTTTCTAGTTAAGATTCTTGCTGCTGCATTCTGCACTAACTTTAATGTTGAAGTTTTCCTTAGGTAGTCCTGTAAGGAGTGCATTAAAGTAATCTAGCTGACTGAAAACAAAAGAGTGAACTAATTTTTCTGCGTCATATAGATATTTATAAGATGCCTAACTTTAGCTATATTCCTTAAGTGAAAAAATGCAGTCCTAATAATCTGATTAATATGTGATTTAAAATTTAGGTCAGAGTAAATAGTTACCCCTAAATTCTTTACCTCCGACTTGACTTTTAAGTCTAAGGAATCAAGTTTATTTCTAATACCCTCATTATGTCCATTTTTACCAATAACTAAGAGTTCTGTTTTTTTCCCTTATTTAGTTTGAGAAAGTTACTGCTGATGCATTCAGAAATACAAGTAAGACACAGGATCAGTGAGCCAACAGCATCAGGGTTATCAGTTGCTATTGATAAATACAGCTGTGTGCCATCTGCATAGCTGTGGTAGCTCACGTTATGCTTTGAAATATTCTGATCTAATAAAAGCATGTAGATCGAAAAAAGCAGTGGACCCAGAATAGATCCTTATGGTACACCATATAAAATATAATGGTTCTCCAAACTATAATCACCACAATCTACCTGTTAAGTAAGACTGAAACCAATTTAAGACATTGTCCAATTCATCCATCCATCATCCAACCTTAACTACAGGGTCACGGAGGTCTGCTGGAGCCAATCTGTGCAATTGTAAACACAGTCCATAGTTCCAAGGTCAGGGTGAAATCCATATTGTTCCTTCTAGATTCAAGGCTCCACTCTCAGATGATGTCTAAATTCCAATGTTCCAACAGAGGCTTTCTCATGAAAATTTAATGTTGTATTATGTAAAACACCCTCAAAATACCAAGTTTCTTTCAGCATTCTGGTTTAATCTCATTCACTACTTCTGTTTTGTCACTATGAAACTTTTTAATCACTGTATGAACTCCAGCAAAAGAGACTTGACAGTATAAATGACTAAGGTCAGCATTTCCTTATTCTTGTTCAGAGCGATGTGGGTGATGTCACAGCTACATGTTCTGAGTCATTGAATGCTTTACTTGAACCTCTTCAAGGACATCCAAAAGATATTCTCCACGGCCTCGCCAAAATCCACAAACACGTGGGCTTTTATTTTAGCCACTGCTGTTGCCTACCACCTTTTTGGTGCAGTGGAACATCTCACACTTTTCTGCTAACATTACATGCATAGGCCACTGACTTGCAACCTAAGCTGTCTAAGGGGAAGGGATAGAAAAAAAATCAATTAATGACTCTTGTCATAGTTTCAGGTAATCAAAGAGCATCTTGCCTATAAAAAGGATATCTGGATCAACTCCTGAAGCCACACTTGGGAGCAAAGCTTACAAGTTTGAGCCTGGTGGCCAGGGGACCCATATAGCCTGTTACAATTTGGGTAAGTCTAATTTTTTTTGCTTTATATAAATGTACATTGATGTCTTATAGTGGTTTCTTGGAGACTTTAAATATCAGGAGATGTTAGTATATGGGTGTTTTGTTTAAAGATTTAACAGCAAGTAAAGATAATTTTATTATCATCATTTTTGTTTATTATAAGCTTCAACATATATGGCTGTGTTGTCAAGACATGTATACTGTTGATAGGGGCTTTATTTCCAGAAGGCGCTATCCATCTCATCACTGAAGTCACAGTTTATAACCCTGTGCCGCATTCAGTGAAGCATCCAAGATTACAGATTCAAAACCTTAAACAGCTTCAGTTTGTTTGCTTACAGAAGTGAACTACTTTTGATTTTATTGTCTCAAAACAATCCCACTCACAACTTTGTTATTCATTTTGTCAATTTTGTATTTGGGTTTTGGTAACAGTATGGGAAAGGTGCTATATAAATAAAATGTATTATTATTATTATGTCTTTTGGCTATTGATGACTCAGGCGTCACCGAGAGTGGCAGCCTTTTCAGCAGCTCCGTGTACGACTTGATTTTTCTACTTTTATTTTTCTGTTTTTTAATGATCACTCCTATCACTTTATTTTATGTTGTGAATTTCCCCTTGGGATTAATAAAGTATCTATCTATCTATCTATCTATCTATCTATCTATCTATCTATCTATCTATCTATCTATCTATCTATCTATCTATCTATCTATCTATCTATCTATCTATCTATCTATCTATCTATTAAATTCTGGCCATTCTCCTTCTGATCTTGTTCACAGTTTAGTGCTTTGGTTTTGGCAGTGGTTTCTCTGACTTTTGGTATCAGCCCTCACTACATTTTCTTGACCAAATGCACAACTCGCAGTCTGGTTACCCCAGCTCTGCGATTTGTCAAATTCCACATGTCTGGCAGACCATTCAGTAGGATTTCCTATACTTAAAAAAATAGGTGGTTGATGTCCATGATGCAGTCCAGCAGATAATTCTGGATTTAAAACAGAATATGATCCAGCTGGACAAAAAAACCTGTATGGTGGCACCATGTCAGTTCACATCCTTCAAGGTGAAGGGAGAGGTTGGGGTTCAATGTCAGGCAGGCTGCAGGCATTACTGGGATGGTAGACCTTGTCATATTTCATAAGTCATATTTAATTCTTAATATATTTAATTTATATATACTTCAGATATAATCAAAAATACATTTCTAACAGTATAACTTGGAAAGTATATATTTTTTTAGTTTTGCATTGTGCAGTCTTCATGAGAATAAACTTAAAAATAATTTTTTATTCCGTTCTATGAGATCTGAACTCTTAAGTTAAAGCATATAAACAGAGCTTCATAATTTGGGCATTTATAGATTTGTTGAGTTCTGTGTTCTGTTTAGATTTTATGTTACTTATCAGCATCTATAATTGCTTATTATGATGATGAAATGAAACCTTCACAAGAGCGTGCAGAATTGTTATAAGACTTCAATAAAGTTGAAAACTGGCATAATTCGTCTTGATTTCAACTTTTACATTCAAAAAAGCTCACATTTGAATAAGAGTGTGCAAATGTTTGATATCCTCTCAAATATATTAGGAGATTGTTAAAATGTATTGACTGTTGTGATCTGTAAGCAATTTCATTTTATTTACCTTTATACAAAACGTAATAAAATGTCTTGTTAAGGAAATAAAGAATGAATAGCAACAAGTAGATTTTCTGAAACATTATAGGAAAACAAGCTGAAATAAACATGGGGGAAGGTGGAAGCTACTTTTTCACATTTTCACCAGTTTCATCTGAATTTATTAATGATCTGCACTGTAGGACGAATCCTACTATGTGTACTGGACCCCATCCAAACCTCACTTATCAAATCCTGCCTTCATGCCATATTTCAAACTGTTTTGATAATAATAAATACATCCGTTGACAATGGTTCTGAGTGAGCTATTTTGAAAACCGCATCTATAACCACGACATCAAAAAGTCTGATCTTGATACTGATAATGTCAACATTTTTCATCTATCTCACACTTAACCTTTTCTGTCAAAAGATCACAAGTGCATTGTGGCCTCCCAACTCACTAGTTATTTAATTTGTAATACGCTGATAGAACCCTTTCAGTGTGGTTTCAGAACACTGCACAGCTGTGAAACTGCTCTCCTTCAGGTTAGTAATGATGTGCTTGTAGCAGCAGACTTTGAGCAGACCAATATGTTAATTCTGTTAGACCTTAGTACAGCATTCAATATTGTCAAGCATGATATTCTGCTGTCCATAATGAAGAACATGCTAGGCATCTCTAGCACTGCCCTCTGGTGCTTTAAATCCTATCTTACTGAAAGGCAAGAGTTTGTTAGTCTTGCCAACGGCAGGTCACACAAGGGTTTCGTCAAGGCTCCGTCCTTAGCCCTCTGCTGTTCTGCATCTAAATGCTTTCCATTTGCCATATTATTTATATCTTTAGACTGGGTTATCATTTTTATGTGGCTGATACTCAAATCTATTTCAGCATTAACAGTGAAAGTTCCTCAGAGTTTTTCAAACTCACATCTTGATTCAGTGAGATTAAAACCTGGATGAAATATAACTGTTTAAAATTAAACTGCAACAAAAACAAATTTGTGGTAATTAGCACTAAAGCTCAGCTAAGGAAAATGAGCTCTTTTTCAGTCACTCTTGTGGATGATGTCATTGGACCTTCTTCTTCTACTAGAAATCTTAAGTTTCTTTTTGATTCCTCCTTTTCTTATTATACCTACATAAAGCACAATGAGAAACTTTCTTACTTCGACCTTTGTAATATATCTCATGTTTGCTCTGTCCTCTTTTTTCCAATGCTGAGAAACTTGTCCCTGCTTTTATTATATCCTTTATTGACTACTTTTACTCCCTACTGGCAGGTGCCCCTTATAACCTGTTATCACATCTCCAGTTAGTTTAGAACTCTGCTGCAATAATTCTTAGACAGACTTGAAACAGGGAGCACTTAAAACCAATCCTGCACTGCCTTCACTGGCCTCCATTTACTAACAAGACTGGATATAAAATTCTATTACTAACTTACAAAGCTTTGCACCAGACTTCATCAATAACCTCCTCCAGCACTGTGTTTCTGTCCACCCACTAAGGTCCACTGATTCTGGCAATCTCCTCATGCCCAAAA
Source organism: Erpetoichthys calabaricus (assembly GCF_900747795.2). Lineage (NCBI taxonomy): Eukaryota > Metazoa > Chordata > Cladistia > Polypteriformes > Polypteridae > Erpetoichthys > Erpetoichthys calabaricus. The sequence goes on along the minus strand of NC_041398.2, from coordinate 76,658,684 downwards.
CTAACCTGCGCTCGACAGGTGACAGAGACTTCAGCTTCATTGCACCCAGACTTAAGAGTGACCTCCCTAAATTAATTAGATCAGCTGAATCAATTCATTCTTTTAAAAAACAACTTAAAACTAATTTATTCAGGAAAGCATTTAACTTACCCTAACATTCTGACCCTTTTTCAATTCACTCTCTTTGTCCAGATACTCAGGGTGATTTGTGTTTGCATCACAAAATATGTTTTTTGTTCAAGGTTTTTTTGTAGTATTTATATGTTTGTATTTTACTCTTGTTTATTGACTTTTACTCTATTTCAATACTTTATATATCCTATATTATCCATCCATCGATCCATTTTCCAACCCGCTGAATCCGAACACAGGGTCACGGGGGTCTGCTGGAGCCAATCCCAGCCAACACAGGGCGCAAGGTAGGAACTAATCCTGGGCAGGGCGCCAACCCACTGCAGTCCTATATTATCTTTATTTATATTTTACATTGATATTATTTATATGTCCTTTTATTCTTTCTGAGTTTCTGTGATGCGCTTTGAGCATTGGAAAGATGCTAAATAAATACAATGTACTATTATTATTAAGCCAAAGTCAGAGTGAACTTTATTGTCATCTCAACCATATACAAGTATACAGATAGACGAAATTGCGAAGCTCAGGGTCCACAGTGTAACAACATGATGTGCAAATAATAAATTAAAAATAGAATTTAAATTTAAATTTAAAATTAAAACACAAACAAGACAAGACATTGTGCAAAGACAAGACAAAGAAGTAGCAGCAATATTGATGTGTAGTTAGCAATATGAACATTGATGCAATGTATGGTATTTGCAATCTAGATACATAAATATAGTCAATAGATATGTAATATAATAAATAAACAATAAATAATATTATTAGGAAATATCAGCAGCGCAGGATTATAAAATGTAAGGTCAAATGAAACTTGATATCTTGACTAAGAATTTATGTATATTAGTGCAGATTAATAGCATTTCCTTTTTAAATACCTACTTTGAGTGGTTGATTTCAGATAACTGTATTATGCTATACAACAGTGGATGCAATCCCAAAGATGAGCCAAGAAGAGAATACGCCTGCAACTACTGGGTTACAAGATCAGTAAATCTAGCTAAAAAAGTTGTCTGCTCAATTCCAGACTTTTGATTGTGGTTAATAAAATCAGTCAAAGAAAGTACAAACATGACTTTCCAATCAGTATCAGTATTTTCAAATGGGCTGCTGTTGTCAGAGAGTAAGTAATTAAGTGTTAAAGGAAAACAAGCCGAGTTCTTTAATTTATTTGGCTATTGAGCTTAATTTCCTGTTTGTCATATTTGAGATTGCAACTTTCTTAGTTAAGGCCAATTTATACTTTATGCATCAGGGGAGTTGTAGGGGTGCAAGAGGTTCTTTGTGGTCTTATTTTTGTTAATATTCATGACTGTGCAGAAACAAAATTTGTGAACCACGTGGTCACAGATGTGATTGTCTGTGAACCTTCAGATTTTGGGATCCATGTGTGAGTGGTCAACGGCATATGTACTAATCAATTAAACATGAATTCCAAGAGAAAGGCCAGTGTGCATACATGGAACAATTCTGCATCAGCGCAGCGCAGTTACTAGTGGTTTCTACTCCACCCTCTTTTGCATTGGTTTTCCTCTAAATATGATGTTTTTTCTCACACATTCCTGAAGATGTGTATAGTATGGTAATGGTAAATTGGGAGGTTAGCAGGTGTGTGCCCACGGTTGGACTAACACACTGCCCAGGGGTTTTTTCCTGACTTGTACCCGCTGTTGTCAAGATAGTATCAGTTACCACACAAATCTGAATTAGATAAAGTGGGGTTGAGAATGAATATATGTATGCCTTTTTTTCTAATAAGACACTCACAAAAATGTATATTTATAGTTTGCATTATTTTGCTTACATCTAGCACATTTCACATTTCTACATATTTTCTACATGTTTGCCTAATTATAAATGCTTACTTTATCAAAATCAATGGCATTAATATAAGTTATAAAAAGCAAAGACCAAAGGACAAAATACAGAGGGTTCCTCATTAGTCAACTAAGGTCTCTCTTTGTCTATAGCCAATTAACCACACTGAAATCCAATTTTGAAAGTTACCTCTGATGCTAATAGTATCAACTTTCAAAATTAATCTTTTGATTTTGAAGTGCATCAAGGGCTTTTCGAAAATCTAAAGAAATTATATTTTCTGCTTTGCTATTCCAATTTGTGTTAAAAAAGGTGTAACAGATTAATTTGGCATGAGCATCCTCCCTTGAACCCATGCTGACTGTTATTTGTCGATTAGTTTAATATAAACAGCCCTCTAATTTAGTTCTGGTTATATTTCCAGAATTATCATGGAAAACAATTAAGACATAGTGAACTGTAAGTACTAGAATTAATTTTGTCTTCTTTCCTGTGGATTTCAATTACATCAGCATCTTTTCACATCTGAAGTAACTGCCAGAATATGTGCAATATAAATAAATATTTATAAATAATATCTTTAAATTCTTTAACAATACCATCAAAATCTCTTTTTTTAGTCTTCAACACATTGAGAACCTGAAACATGTCTGACTTTTTGCTTTTAAAATCTGTAAATTCAGAACAGTCTTTTGTAAATATTTGTACAAAATATTTAGTTTATTTGCTGTTTTCTTCACAAATATCTTTGTGTCCTTTTCAATTTTTTTTACATTATTATTTTTCATTTTACTTGAGTCTTCAATAGGAATTCTTTTTTGGTTTCTCTTTTTTATTTTTTGCTTTAGTGTATGTATTCCTCAAATTCTTAATGTTTTTGGCTGGTTTTAATTTTATTTATACAATGATCTTTTTCTGCATTTTTAGGATGTTCTTTTTCAACCATTTTGGACATTTCTTTGGTCTTTACATTTTATTCCTTTTTAGAATATACTTGTTTTGGGCCTGGATTGGGATTTTATTTATGTGACTTCTTGTGTTTTGTAGTTGCTTCCTCATGCCATAAAGTCTGTATTTCACACACTTTACATCTTTGGGACTGGCTTGCATCTTTGTGACTTGTTTATGAGATGGGCTGAGGTAAGACTGACCAAAAAGCATTCAAGGAGCATTAGTTGTGCCCATGTTGTGGCCTGAACTAAGGCCTTAGCTTTTAATGTACTTCTTGATATACATTCCAATTATCACCTAAATTAACAAGGTCTGGGTACTGCTCAAAAGTATGTGATTATGGAAAAAACAAGTAATATTAGGTTCCTGTATAGGTGAAATGTTCAGTGAAATGAGAGGGGCCAGTTGAAGTTGTTTGGTCAAATACTGAAGATGCCCCTGGGAACGTTTCACCCAACATTTACCCTGCACAGCTCCATGAAAAGAACCCACACTCATTGGAGGGGCTATATGTCTTAGCTGGCCTTTTGGGAATTCTTCAAAAGTATGTTCTGTTCTGTCAAACTTACTTTCCTCTGCATTCCTTTCCAAGACAAATGGATGGGCGTTCTTCCCACCAACACTAGCTACAGAATTTAAAGTGCTCTGTATTGTGTACATATTTACATATTTTACACCCTCGAATTTAGAGTGCTGTGCAATCCAAACCTTAACTTCTGGAGTATTTAAAATATATGACCATTCTAAGTGGCAGTTTTTCTGTTTGAATCAATTACTAGGAAGCAAATATTAATACATTTCACATCTTAATTACATATTTAATAAAAAAAATGAATACTTTTTTGTTGAATACATTTAAAATATTTGATTTTTTATTTTTTTATATACTTTTTTGCATACATCATAAACTTGTCATCTGTCAAATTTTTAGAATAAGCAACAGATATCTTTCTCAATTTTTCAAAAAACATAAAGCAATATTAAAATATGGAAATAAGTGCCTCAAGCAGCCTATTTAGTCTAATGATCTAATTTTTAATATTTCTACCTTGGACAGAGTTGCATGTGATGGACCATTTGACATTTAGAACTCAATATTATTCATTAACATGACAATGACTTGGTCATCAAGTATCATGATATCTCAAAAACATTAACATGCTTCTGAAGTGTTTTTTTTTTAACAACACCTATAAAAATTGTTATAATCTTTAAAAGTTAGCAAACATCTGATATATATTATGTATAAATTATGTATAATTTGTCAAATTATACTTTTTCCACATTTAAAACCTGCTTGCAAGAAATAATAAAATACAAATCAAATTTCTTATCATTTAAATCAATCTGGTAACACAAAAGTATAACAGTTAGAACTGCTGTCTGACAGCTCTTAAGCCAATAAATTCAAACCCCAGCCCATGCACGTCCTGTGTGGAGTCTGCCCATTCTTTTGTTTGCATGGATTCTCTCCATCATAGGTACTCTGATTTCTTTCCTAAAGACATGCAAGTTAGGTTAAGTTACAGCTAATTTTCCCACGAATGGGTGTATGTAAAAATGTGTTATTTCTCATCTTGTGATAAATAAGGAATTGGATCCCTATGACCTGACAACTCTACGATACTGGATAATTTAAATGTAAATAACACTGTAATGTGGACTTGTGAACCACCCCATGGTTGACAGCTGCTTTAGAATATAGTATCACTAGATTTTCCCTGTGTATTCCAGATCTTACCTTCCCTTCAACAGTTCACCTTTATTCAATTTCTTAAGCTTCTGACTATGGAAAATCTAAGACACTGTCTTGTCTTTTTGTAGTCTACCACATTGTAACTGGGAGAAGTCACAGAGAGATTTGAAAGCTCTTTAGCTAACTCTCGATTTGTGTTCACCTTCCTTAATTTAAAGACCAAAGAGTGGCAAGTTTTGAGACAAAAACAGAGCAATAATTAATAAACTGAACGGTGTCCATACTTTGTCACCTGCTACATTTTTTGTTTATTTCTTCACTTTGTTAAATTAACAAAACACATAGTGACTGCATATTAAAATGATTTGTTTAAATGTGCTTTCTTTTCTGGCTGTTATTTATAACTTCTTTTCAACTACAGATCAGTGGAATGTGCTTCTTAACCAGAGGGTGTAGAGACTTCTGCAAACATAAAAGGTACACATACAGTATGCGCTATAATGATATACATTTTAAATGTAATATAACTGTCTCCAAGTACATCATTGCATGCCCCAACCAGAAACCGTGGATTACAGAGGAAGTGCGTGTGCCACACATTACAGGGCACACTAAGGCACAAATACCCCCATGCATTCACAGGGACCCAGATTAGCTTTAACATTTCACTTAATACACTCATCTTTGAGATGTGGAAGGAAAATGGAATTGTAGGGCCATAGCACTAACAACTATAGCAATATGCTCCACCAAAATGCATTTAATAATTTAACTCTAATAGAATTTAATACTTTAGTAATTGGAAAAGAAGATTTTAATGTGATTGTAAATCCTTTGTATTAAGTATAAAAATCAGTAAAATGTATTGATTAAGTAAATTGTAAAACATCCATCCATCCATCCATCCTCTTCTGCTTATCCGAGATCGGGTTGCGGAGGCAGCAGCTTGAGCAGAGATGCCCAGACTTCCCTCTCCCTGGCCACTTCTTATAGCTCTTCTGGGGGAATCCCGAGGTATTCCCAGGCCAGCCGGGAGACATAGTCCATCCAGTGTGTCCTGGGTCTTTCCCGGGACCACATCCCGGTTGGACGTGCCCGGAACACCTCACCAGGGAGGCGTCCAGGAGGCATCCTGATCAGATGTCCGAGCCACCTCATCTGACTCCTCTCGATGTGGAGGAGCAGTGGCTTTACTCTGAGCCCCTCCTGGATGACTGAGCTTCTCACCCTATCTTTAAGGGAAAGCCCAGAACCCTGAGGAGGAAACTCATTTCAGCCGCTTGTATTCGCAATCTCGTTCTTTCGGTCACTACCCATAGCTCATGACCATAGGTGAGGGTAGGAAGGAACATAGACCGACTGGTAAACTGAGAGCTTTGCCTTACAGCTCAGCTCCTTTTTCACCACGACAGACCGATGCAGAGCCTGCATCACTGCGGACACTGCACTGATCTGCCTGTAGATCTCATGCTCCATTCTTCCCTCACTTGTGAACAAGACCCCGAGATACTTGAACTCCTCCACTTGGGGCAGGATCTCGCTCCCAACCCTGAGAGGGCACTCCACCCTTTTCTGGCTGAGGACCATGGTCTCAGATTTGAAGGTGCTGATTCCCATCCCAGCCGCTACACACTCAGCCGATCCAGAGAGAGCTAAAGATCACGACCTGATGATGCAAACAGAACAACATCATCTGCAAAAAGCAGTGACCCAATCCTGAGTCCACCAAACCGGACCCCTCAACACCCTGGCTGCACCTAGAAATCATGTCCATAAAAGTTATGAACAGAATCGGTGACAAAGGGCAGCCCTGACAGAGTCCAACTCTCACTGGAAACGGGTTCGACTTACTGCCGGCAATGCAGACCAAGCTCTGACACTGGTTGTACAGGGACCGAACAGCCCATATCAGGGGATCAGGTACCCCATACTCCCGGAGCACCCCCCACAGGATTCCCCGAGGGACACGGTCGAATGCCTTTTCCAAGTCCACAAAACACATGTAGACTGGTTGGGCAAACTCCTATGCACCCTCCAGGACCCTGCTAAGGGTGTAGAGCTGGTCCACTGTTCCGCGACCAGGACGAAAACCACACTGTTCCTCCTGAATCAGAGGTTCGACTATCTGACGGACCCTCCTCTCCAGAACCCCCGAATAGACTTTTCCAGGGAGGCTGAGGAGTGTGATCCCTCTGTAGTTGGAACACACCCTCCGGTCCCCCTTCTTAAAGAGGGGGACCACCACCCCGGTCTGCCAATCCAGAGGCACTGTCCCCAATGTCCATGCGATGTTGCAGAGACGTGTCAACCAAGACAGTCCTACAACATCCAGAGCCTTGAGGAACTCCAGGCGTATCTCATCCACCCCCGGAGCCCTGCCACCAAGGAGTTTTTTGACCACCTCGGTGACCTCAGTCCCAGAGATGGGGGAGCCCACCTCCGAGTCCCCAGGCTCTGCTTCCTCATTGGAAGGCATGTTAATGGGATTGAGGAGGTCTTTGAAGTACTCCCCCCACCGACCCACAACATCCCGAGTCGAGATCAGCAACGCACCATCCCCACCATATATAGTGTTGACACTGCACTGCTTCCCCCTCCTGAGACGCCGGATGGTGGACCAGAATCTCCTTGAAGCCGTCCGAAAGTCGTACTCCATGGCCTTCCCAAACTCCTCCCACACCCAAGTTTTTGCCTCAGCAACCACCGAAGCAGCATTCTGCTTGGCCTGCTGGTACCTATTAGCTGCCTACAGAGTCCTACAGGACAAAAGGGTCCCGTAGGACTCCTTCTTCAGCTTGACGGTATCCCTCACCGCCAGTGTCCACCAACGGGTTTGGGGATTTTCGCCACGACAGACACCGACCACCTTATAGCCACAGCTCCAGTCAGCTGCCTCAACAATAGAGGCACGGAACATAGCCCATTCTGACTCAATGTCCCCCAACTCCCTCGGGACGTGGTCGAAGTTCTACCGGAGGTGGGAGTTGAAGCTACTTCTGACAGGGGACTCTGCCAGCCGTTCCCAGCAGACCCTCACAACATGTTTGGGCCTACCTCTTATTCTTAATCTTATTATTAATATATTTCAGCAGAAGCTGCATTTTGCATTTTAAGCTTATAATTTGAAAACAACCAACCAACCAATATCCAACCCGCTATATCCTAACTACAGGGTCACGGGGGTCTGCTGTAGCCAATCCCAGCCAGCACAGGGCACAAGGCAGGAAACAAACCCCAGGCAGGGCGCCAGCCCACCACAGGGCATGCACACACACCAAGCACACACTAGGGACAATTTAGAATCGTCAATGCACCAAACCTGCATGTCTTTGGACTGTGGGAGAAACCGAAGCACCTGGAGGAAACCCACGCGGACACAGGGAGAACATGCAAACTCCACGCAGGGAGGACCCGGGCAGCGAATCCAGGTCACCTAACTTCGAGGCAGCAGCAGTACCCACTGTGCCACCATGCCGCACCAATTTGAAAACATTTTTTTAATAATAAAACTTGACTTGTTATATATTTGTCTTCTCCAAAAAATGTTTTATGGCTGCAAGATTACTGGCCACTGCAGTATAAATGTTCTTATGGCCACTTTACTAGTTACATCTGTTCATTAATTCAGAAATGTAAATCCATCAAAGAAACAATTGTGTAGCTGCACCTCAAATAGCATGAAAACTTGGTAAAGAGGTTTAGTTTTTGTTCAATCAAAAATAAGATTGTGCAGCATTCATAATCTAATTGACTATGACCATGGTCAAAGTGCCAGTTTTGATAGTTCTATCATCTAAAGAAATACACTCATGCTCTACCTTCTCTAGAGTTTATCGAAAATATCAAAAAAACAAACAAAAAGGTACAGTGTGCATCAGTTCTGTGGGTAAAAACACTTAATAAGAGAGATCGGCAGAGAACAGACTGACTTATTTGAGGAAAAAAGAAAGACCACAATATGCAAATACTGCTGGGGGTTTGTTTTGTTTTGGATGTGCTCTGTGTCTTGGAATGTCAGAGGACCAGGACTTCATCAAGTGTGGTCTAGCCTCACTTGAGTAGGCAAAATGGGGGGTTGGGAGGGGAGAGAAAGTGAGCAATGCTATTTCTTATTTATCCTTTCTACCCCAATAACTGTAAGTGCCAACATAATAATAGGCCCCAATAATATGAAATCAAGGTCAACACTATCTTATGCAACAGTGAACTATCTTAACTTAAGACTACACAATGTCAACAAAAGTTCAGAAGCAGTGTCACTATGACCAAACTCTGAACTTTGAATTAAAGAGAAAAAAAGTATTCTCTCACCTAACAGGTCTAAATGCCACAATAGTATTTTTACAGGTGGCTCACTTAATAAGTAAGATCCAATTTTTGTTGCAAAGAGATTGGATTGGCCACATTTTTCACTCCAGCTATACAAAGTAATGTTAGAGGTGTGGGAATCTTAATACACAGAACGATTCCACTTGTGGTATCAGTATTTTATAACCTCAGTTCACCTTTTAAGTTAGCAGGATAATGTACCATTCCATAAAGCATGCTGGTTTCACAAACGTAACGGTAATTTCAATTTTCTCTAATGGCCCACACAGTCTCCAGCTTCCAATCCAATGCAACTCCTTTGGAATGAGGTGAAGGTTGACATTTGTATCATAGTTTGTGAACAGAAAAATCTGCAAGATCTGCATTCTGCTATTAAGTCACCATGAACCTTAATCCCCAAAAATGTTTTCAGCGCCTTGTTGAAAAGATTTAGAATGTTTTATTAGCAAAAGTGGGTCCTACTCTGGTGCTGGGTGGTTGTACTTATACATAGTGATGAGTAAAACTCACTGGATTGCTTCTCCTTGAGTTCAGAAAAATGGCAGAGAAGAATAGAAGAATTTCAACAAACTCAGCAAAATGTATTTAAGTCAATAGGGAAGGAAAAACTGAATTAGTTTTGAGTACATTATAATGGTGCAATGGTCTTTTAAGTGTACCTTAGGGCTTAGGAACTGTCTGCCAAGTATTCAGGACCGATTATTGTGTACAAAACTGTGACCTGAAGTACAGTATGAGACAGCAGTGCTAATCACTGCACTACTATGCCACATGGACAAAACTCATGGAAATTTTGGGTCACACACAAGTGTCATAGCTCACGGTAATAAGACCCTTTATAAGTGATTGAATTGTGTGATGTAATTAGCTTAACGTGTCTGAGATGCTTCCCTCATGCAGCCCAACCCATCTGCAGAGCCAAGCTGCTTGAAAGGGGCACCACAAAATGTAGAGCAATAACATATTTTTACACTAGAAGTATTACAGCCATTGTGCTTTTATTTCATCAGTGAGCATGTTACACTACTGTCCTTCGTTGATTTTTCCTAAATTACTGTGCTTTAAGTGCATTTTGTTGCAACTCTGCAGTTTTATTCAGAAAACATAACTGACAATATATTTTTTTTATTGTACTACACAAAAGACAACCTATTACTGCCTTAGGCAACACAATGGAACATTGGTGCTCAGGTGCAGATCAATGTCTTGTTTCCTTCAACTTGTACTTGACTGTTTTCACACATTCTTTTTTCTCACCAAATCCTCTCCTGCAACTGAAAATTGAACATTGTTTCCCAGATGTGAATCTCTGTCTTCAGCAGACAACAATGAAATAATCAATGAAAAAATGTCACACTTATAATTACTCACATTGTTTCACTTCGCATGATGAAGAAAAAAACCAAAGCGGAAAACTTGAAAAGTCATCACAATGTTTTTCAGTACACACCATGGAATATGAAGTACACAGAAATTGTGAATTTGATGTGGGGAAGGAAGAACATAAGAAGTGGCACATAGTGGATTGAGAGAATTAGCCACAAATGAAGAGCACAGCAATGGACAGCAGCTCACTTACAATGTTTTCAAAGACATGGCAGATTTGGTGAGCTTACTTTATTAAAACAGAAGTACTGATGCAACATAGTTCTTAACAGTAAATGAGGCACCTTTCAGGGGATTTGAGTACTTAAATGCTGGTGCACATATTGAAACATATATCCACTGTTTATTTTCATATTTGCATACCTTGTCATGTCTGCCGTGTCTGTCAAAACATTGCAAGTGAGCTGCATTTACTCGTGGATCAGTATAGCCTTGCATTTACTTTAATTTTCCATTAGTTAATCCAAGAGTGAAAACACAAAAGTTTGTGTGAAGTGAGGTTCAATACACAAGATACAACAATACACAAAATACAGCAAAAAATATATATTCATCAGAAAAAATGTATGCATGCAAAAGAGGAGGGTCAACATAGGGAGAACGCAGAGTAACAATGGAAAATATCTGAAACAAACTCTTGCTTTCCCTGTAAGCCTAATTAAGCAGTTTCTTCTCCTGTCGAGATTGGCTAATGTCTAGATAAATAATTAGCATTTAGATTTTTTTTATTATTGTACTTAATATTATTACTGTTTTCACATTGTCCACAGCCACATATATATATGCAGTGTGTTCATATTTTAAAAAACACATAACATATAGAACAAAATGTTGATAGTTGTAACGACATTCAGTCCATCTTTTACTAGAACATGTTTCACTCCAAATATATTCTTCCAGGAATTTCAGGCCCATTATGCTCAGCAGGTCTGACTTCCTACTATTTTAAGTGCCTTTCTATCCAAGTGAGAATTTTCTTTTAAATTGCCTTCAAACTGTGAAGAAACTTGACAGATTCTGTAGTAAATGTTTTAAACATGAATTTATTTTAGTTTTTAAATGTGAGCCTGCAACTAAATGGTTTCAATATCTTTCAATAGTTTAGCACATTTGTAACACTTTAAGTAGGAATCTAAAAATGCCCCATATCTAGATATTGTTTAATTAGCTTGTGAAATGAGTAATTGTGTTATTCCTGCTAATATAAGAGGCCCACTATAGCTTTATTAGTGTCTATGCGCTGCAGGGAGTTCTCAAAGAAATATAGTGATGGCAGTAATTTAAGATGAATGGAACAATATGACTTTCTAAATTGCTTAAATACCTATATAGGTGCAGACTTAACAAATATCTAAGGGGAGTTTTAAATTTAGATCAATGGAACAATATGACTTTCTAAATTGTTTTTGTTCTGGGGAAAAATATTTTTTCATGTTTATGTTAGGGACCTAGAATTCTAGATTGAATACAATTCAAAACCTCTTCTACGCAGTGGTGTGCTGGGGAGGCAGCATTAAGAGGAAAGACGCCTCACGTCTGGACAAACTGGTGAGGAAGGCAAGCTCTATTGTTGGCATGGAGCTGGACAGTTTAACATCTGTGGCAGAGCGAAGGGCGCTCAGCAGGCTCCTATCAATTATGGAGAATCCACTGCATCCACTAAATAGTATCATCTCCAGACAGAAGAGCAGCTTCAGCGACAGACTGCTGTCACTGTCTTGCTCCACTGACAGATTGAGGAGATCGTTCCTCCCCCAAACTATGCGACTCTTTAATTCCATCCGGGGGGGTAAACGTTAACATTTAACATTATACATAGTTATTGTCTGTTTTTCACCTGCATTATTATCATTCTTTAATTTAATATTATTTATTGTATCAGTATGCTGTTGCTAAAGAATGTGAATTTCCCATTGGGATTAATAAAGTATCTATCTATCTATCTATCTATCTATCTATCTATCTATCTATCTATCTATCTATCTATCTATCTATCTAATTCCCAGAGAAAATAAAATTTGCTTTGTTCCTGTCCTGTTAACTGTCTCATACCAAGTAACAGCTAAAGCAAATTGATAACATAGAATCAGCTGTGTTGTGGTTGGTAAATGTTTAGTTATGTGCCCTATCCCCTTAAAATACAGTTTCAGGGGGCATGGCCACCATGACATCACCATCCTCTGGATTTATATTCTAGTGGAGGAGATGAGTCCAACAGTGGTTCAGTGAGACTTGGAGTGCTAGCTCATTTCTGCAAGTATTGTTTGGATCTTTCTGTTTTATGATTTGTTTTGCTTTGTTCTTGGATTTCAGATTTGGATTTGTTAGCCTTGAGTTGCCTTTACATTCTTTGCTTATTTCCTGCCTTTTCTTTGTCTTTTTTCCTTTTTAATTATTTTTTTTAATTTATTCTTTTATTTTATTTATAAAGATTCATCATTGACCCTGTCAACTGGAACCAGAGTTTTGTATGGTTTTCTTTCCCTTGAAGTGCATTTTTGTGGACTTAGGACATTTAAAATGTGTTATTTAATTTAAAAATAACTGAGGCACACTTTGTGCCTTGAAGCCTGCCTGTTGCATTTAGGGTCAGGCCTATTTTAGGGTCAAACTGTGAGGTCCTGGGGCCTCATGTATAATGCCGTGCGTAGAATTCACACTAAAACATGGCATACTGACAAAAGCAGAAATGATGCTGTGTACCAATAATCTGATCAGCTGCTGTAGAGATGTGATTTCACACTCAGATACAGTGGGATAAATACTCTGAGTGGTGCATTGAGAGGAACAATGCTAAAGCAGCTATGGTATTTGGAATAGTTTGGCCATTCCGTGGACCATTATATTGTTACAGGTTAATTACAATCAGATGCTTTAAACTATTAAACTCTATGAGGTTAATTTCAGTGTATTTCATAAAGCCGCATAAGGGATCTGATTTAAAAAAGAAAGGGAAACCACACTGGAAGAAAAGCACTGCTTTGATGCTGGGTGCTGCCAGTTTGCAAAACCGAGCAGAGAACTTGTGTACGCCAAGCATTTAGCTGGGGTGAAAATGTACGTGGCTTTACGCCAAGTTTAATAATAATAATAATAATAAATTTTATTTATATTGCACTTTATATTTTAGCAATCCCAAAGTGCTACAGAGTAAAAATAGAATAATAAAATAAAAAAGAACAGAAGAGTCTATAAAATACTTTAACAAAATGACTTTCTAAAAAGATGAGTTTTTAGGTTTCGCTTAAAGGCCTCAGTCGACTGTGGGGCTCTCAGGTAATCAGGGAGGGCATTCCACAGCCTCGGCGCCACCGATGAAAACGCCCTGTCACCCATGCTGCTGAGCTTAGTTCTGGGGACTTGAAGAGTGTTAGTGAGTACAGAGCGGAGGGAACGTAAGGAGTTATGGGGGGTAAGGAGTTCCTGTAGATAAAGAGGGGCATGTCCATAAATGCACTGATGGGTAAGAAGGGAGACCTTGTACTCTATTCTGAATGAAACAGGGAGCCAGTGAAGGGTTTTCAGGATTGGGGTGATGTGATCATACTTTCGCACCCTCATCAGGATCCTGGCAGCGCTGTTCTGAATATACTGGAGTCTCTGGATACTCTTGCCAGGAATCCCAATGAGGAGTGCATTACAGTAATCCAGCCTGGAAGAGACAAAGGCATGGACGAGCTTCTCTGCATCTGCCAGGGTGAGTAATGGGCGGAGTTTGGCGATGTTCTTGAGATGGTAAAAAGATGACTTACAGAGATATTTGATGTGGGTGTCAAAAGTAAGTTGGGAGTCCATTCTAACACCCAAATTAGTAACAGATGTGGAAAGAGGAATATTTTGGCCAGAGAAAGTAATACTGGTGATGGTAGAAGAGCGAAGATGATGTGATGTACCAACTAAGATGGCTTCTGTTTTGGATCTGTTCAACTGAAGAAAATTGAGCCTCATCCATGCCTCTATCTCCTCCAGGCAGGTAGACAATGTAGATGTTGGCAGAGGAGCAGTAGAGGAGGTGGGAGTAGTCCTGAGGTAAAGCTGAGTGTCATCGGCATAGCAATGGAACGATAAACCATGTCTGCCAATGACAGTTCCAAGGGGGAGCATGTAGATAGTAAAAAGGATAGGGCCCAGCACAGAGCCCTGTGGAACACCACAGGCGACGTTGTGGGTGTGGGACTTTGCGCTGCCAAGGGCGACATGCTCAGTTCTGCCAGTCAGGTATGATGTAAACCAATTTAGAACAATTCCTGAGAGTCCAATAGTGTATTGCAGGCGGTGAAGAAGGATGTTATGGTCTATTGTGTCAAAAGCAGCTGTCAGGTCAAGGAGGATAAGTAGTGAAGGTGAACCAGTATCTGCCGTCATCAGAAGATCATTGGTGACCCTGACCAGGGCTGTTTCGGTGCTATGGCCAGGGCGAAAACCAGACTGAAACTTTTCAAACAGATTGTTCAGTTTGAGATGATCGTGAAGTTGTGCTGCAACTACTTTTTCCAGAACTTTGGAGAGAAATGGAAGATTGGAGATGGGCCTATAATTGGAGAGAACTTCAGGATCCAAGGTGGATTTTTTCAGTAGAGGTCTGATGACAGCAGTTTTTAGTGCAGAAGGAATATGGCCAGCCAGGAGGGACTGATTTATTATCCTGGTGATAAGTGGAGAGATGGCAGAAATGTTGGCCCTCAGCAAGGGTGAGGGGAAAGGGTCCAGGGAACTAGTAGACGGTTTCATTTTCCTGATGACATCCTCCACCTCTTCCCGTGTGGCAACAGAGAAAGAGCAAAGAGGATGGACGGTCTCGGACAATGAGTCAACAGTTGGGAAGGGCAAGATATCCTTGGTAGAGAGGTGTAAACGGATATTATCAACTTTTTGTTTAAAAAAGTTGATATACATGTTGCATCTGTCATCAGTGGTCTCAGAATGGGCAGGTAAAGGAGGTTTGACAAGATGATTTATGGTTGAAAAAAGTTTTTTAGGGTTGCTGGAGCCATTTCTGATGATGGTGGAATAAAACTTGGACCGTGCAACCTTCAGAGCTTCTGCATACGCTCTCATGTGTTCTCTGTACGCCTGTTTATGGACAGTCAGCCCAGAGGCCTTGAGCCGCCGCTCAAGGACACGCCCAGCCGCCTTCATTTTTCGCAGCTCGCAGGTATACCAAGGTGCTGAGCACGAGAATGAGACGGACCTAGATGTTAAAGGGGCGTGGAAGTCCAGGAGACTGCTCAGGGACTGGTTGTAAAAATCCACAAGGTCAGCAACAGAGAGGGAGCTGATAAAGTCAGAGGAGAGAAATGTAAGGTCCAAGGCCAACGCATCCACATTGATATTCTTCAGATTTCTGAAGTAGATCTGTCGTTTTGGTTTGATACGGGAGGAGAAAAAGGGCAGCTCCAATGACACAACTTTGTGGTCTGAAATACCAAGATCAAATACCTGTAGATTCCTGATTGGGGCACAGTTTGAAATGACCAAGTCAAGAGTGTGACCCCTAGAATGTGTGGGAACATCAACATGTTGTTGTAGGTTGAGAGAATCTAGCAGCTCAAGGAAATCAGCAGTGAGATAACCTGTGGGATTGTCAACATGAATATTTATATCTCCTAAGATTATGATGTTGGCAGAAGTAGCACAGAGTGTTGTGAGAAGATCAGTAATTTCCGGAATAAAGGCAGAATTGGGTTTTGGAGGTCGATAGATAAGGAGAACAGTCAGGGGAAACGGGGGCTTACATTTAAATGCAAGGCACTCACAGGAAGATATTGCAGGTATCGAGATAGGGGACAACCCCAGGTCCTGACGGTGGATAACAGCTATACACCACCACGCCCAGTGCTGCGAGCTGCCTCCAAGTAACTGTAGCCAAGTGGACAGGCTTCATTTAAGGCAGAGTAAACCTCTGACTGGTGCCAGGTTTCTGTCAGACACATGAAGTCAAGTCCTTTTTCCCTGATGTGTTGTTCAATCAGTATGGATTTATTGCTGATAGATTGAGAGTTAAATAGTTCAAATTTAACCAATGACTGTGAAGTAAATCTCTGTACAGGACGCAGAACATTAAAATCCACTCCACGCAGCTTAGAATTCATTCCACAAAATAAATCCAGCCGGGGATGTGAAGACCTCGCGATATTTCTGTCAGTGGCTCGGGTGTATCCCATGCTAGAGTCCAGAGATCTCACGATACTTCCAGTGTTGATAGTAATTGGAGCGACTGTGCTCTGATGACGCGTCAAACGTGCGACAGATGACCAGAAAGAAGGAATGTTGGTAGTAGAACACTTTGGGTGGTTATAGAAGACGAACTTTCGGCTGGATCCTCTGTGAATGTAACGAGGACGGCGAAGAAGTCCCAGTTCTTTGATGTGAGCGTGGAAACTGGCCTACACAACATTTTTCTGCGTACGCACCGTTTATACAAGGCCCCTGGTCTAGCCTTTTTGCCAGTTTTGTGGCCTGCACCCTCTTTGGTCATTTTGTGTCTAGTAAATCATAACATATGGGTGTATGTAATACGCAGAATTTGGAAATACGTGCATGTGACCATTACTGCGAATATAGGATCTCTAAGAACCATGTAATAGAAAAGAAATGTCTCAGAAAATATTGGATGTTTTTAAATTTTATTAACACTAGAATTACCAGAGCCAACGAAAAAACTCGTAGATCCGGCCCACCTTAAATCGCTTCTTAAATCCATTCACAACTCTCCGCCAGCGTCTTTTGTCCTCTAAATGTGCTGATAAAGACAAGCTGCCAGCAGCCGGCTAGTCCATCCCCCCACCGACTTAGAATGTGCACGAACTTCTCCCAGCTCATGCCTTGATTGATTATCTGGGAGTGAAGTGGAGTTTTAGAGTGGAAATAATAGATCGTTATTTGGAACACACACATTTCATGTGTGTTCCGTTTCTACAGTAATCTGTGTAAATACATTGTTAAAACAGAAATTTTTCATATTTTAGTAATAAATGTTACAAAATGTAGGCATAAACTATAGAATGTGTAAAGCCTGAGTTCCAAAGATCAAATAAACACTTTCACAAAAGGTTCAAGGATGATACAACAGTTTCCGTGGCGTAGCGCGCTAAGATTTGCCTCCCAGACGTGAGTTTGATTCCCCGCTGGGGATAAAGTGTTACTTTTTTTTTCTTTTTACCCTCAAATGGACATAATATTTATAAATTGGTATGTACTGTCAGTTAATGAGATCGTTATATTTTCATGTGGGATGCTCCTTTTAAAATATTATTTTAACAATTGAGACTGCAATTAACATGAACAACTGTTCCTTATAACTGTTATGTTTAACATCCATAACACACAGACAGACAGAGCACTGCGTAATAGAGAGACAGACAGGCAGAAAAGTCACTAGATATATAAATAAACAGGGAAGGCACATGTACTGAAAGAAAAAAAAAGATCAACATGTGCGTTGTTCCTGCTGCACTGAATAAGCTCACGCGCTCTAACATCACCCCTCCCCCCGATCTGACTCTCTAAGTAACAACACAAGTACAGACGCAAACCAAGTGCATGTGTGTACTGTATAATATTAACAAAAAGAGCTCACTGATGCCCTGATCCAGAGCTGGGAGGGGATCCCTCAGGACACTATCTGCTGTCTCTTCAGAAGCATACAAGTATGTGGGGGCCATACACACTACAGTGGTAATATTCACGCAAGTTGGATCAGCCTGTGATTCCAACTTTTTCAGTGTGATGTTGAATCCAGCCCTCAATGGTTTGGTGATTTTGGTTTCCATTGACCGTTACTACTTCATTTTGTTCTCCACAAATTACACAGTATTACTCAGTAAAGATTTTCCTCTTGAACATTTCATTCATCGAGATCTGCTTTAATTTTTAAACCAGGAAACTCAAATAAATAACAATACTCAGGAAAGAGACTCCAACCATGAACAAGGAAATACTGCTTGAGCTTCATCT
Organism: Erpetoichthys calabaricus; assembly: GCF_900747795.2. Classification (NCBI taxonomy): domain Eukaryota; kingdom Metazoa; phylum Chordata; class Cladistia; order Polypteriformes; family Polypteridae; genus Erpetoichthys; species Erpetoichthys calabaricus. The sequence continues at coordinate 76,640,410 of NC_041398.2, read as the reverse complement.
TCTCTTCATCTTCTCCCAGTAAAAGGGCTCAGAAGTAGTGATGCCAAGGTGGCCCCACCACTTGTGGTACCAGTCACAGAACACAAAGAATAAACTCATATTTAACACTAGAATTCCTGAAGCCTATAAAAAAAGTTGTAATGCCAGGACACCTTAAATTCCTTCGCACCTTGTCATCAGCGCCATTGTTTTGTTCTTCAGTCTTCACACAATATACACTTCATGTCAGAATTTTGTCATTATTACTATAACATGAAAAAAGTTTCTGTTTTAGTTATGTGTTCAGTATTTCTTGTCTCACATTTCCTGTCATCCTACATTTACATAAATCATCGTATCTAACTTCAGCTTTGTTAGTGGGGGATGGGACTGCCTACTGCCAGTGCTGTTTGACACATTTGCAAAACAAAGGTGCTAAAGAAGGGGTGTGAAGGAATTTAAGGTAGCCTGGCATTACAACTTTTTTCATAGGCTTCAGGGATTGTAGTGTTAAAGCAACAGTAGGCCTATGCAATTATACAATACAATACAATTTATTTTTGCATAGCCCAAAATCAAACAAGAAGTGCCGCAATGGGCTTTAACAGGCCCTGCCTCTTGACAGCCCCCCAGCCTTGACTCTCTAAGAAGTCAAGGAAAAACTCGCCAAAAAAAAACCTTGTAGGGAAAAATGGAAGAAACCTTGGGAGAGGCAGTTCAAAGAGAGACCCCTTTCCAGGTAGGTTGGGCATGCAATGGGTGTCAAAAGAAGGGGGTCAATACAATACAAAACAATACACAGAACAGAACAAATCCTCAATAAAGTGTAAAAATAAAAATTTTAGGAGTACGGAGCAGCATTTAACAGTAGATGATATCACATAAGAAGATTTGGATATATTTAGAGTCCTGGAGACTTCATCTATCAAGCTGCCTCCCCCATTTGGCCATTCCATGGCTGAAACAGCGCTGGGCCAGCCAATCCGATGAAAGGACCACTCCTTCGCATAATTCCTGCGATCCTCCATCAGGGATGACTTTACCTTAGGCAGGCAAAACAACTTGACAGGTGGGCCGTGGCACCAAGTGCCACATTTGAATACCGAGAAGAGAAACAGAATAGGTGAGGGTTAGTATCCAATTATAACATATCATGTTACTTATCATGTGCTAATGACTAACAACAGAGATGCAGTCTGTACAGTTAATCAGCAGCTTTAGTCAGGATATGCTAAACTGAAGTAGTGAGTCTTCAGCCGGGATTTAAAAGCCGAGACCGAAGGGGCATCTCTTATAGTAGCAGGCAGAAGCATTCCACAGTTTCGGGGCCCTGTAACTAAAAGCTCGACCTTCCCATTGTTATTTTATAAATCCTTGGAATCATAAGAAGACCGGGATCTTGAGATTTTAATGTGCGCTCTGGTTTGTAAGTCATGATAAGTTCAGACAAGTAAGCCGGACCTTGGCCATTTAATGCTTTATATGTTAAAAGGAGGATTTTGAAATCTGCCCTAAACTTAACTGGGAGCCAGTGTAAGGATTTAAGAACTGGAGTTATGTGTTCGTATTTTCTTGTTCTTGTAATAATTCTTGCAGCCACATTTTGGATTAACTGGAGGCTGTATAGAGAACAGTTTGAACATCCAGTGAACACCGCATTGCAGTAGTCAATCCTACTAGAGATAAATGCATGAATTATTTTCTCAGAATCCTGTTTATTTAGAAAGTGCCTTAATTTCCTAACATTTTTAAGATGGAAGAAACATGATTTGGACAACTTTGTAATATGCGCTTTAAATGACATGCTAGAGTCAAAGATAACTCCTAGATTGCGGGCTGATTCAGTAAAATTAATGGGGATTCCAACTGAGTTAAATGATGAGAAAATATTGTTATGATCAGCATCATTCCCTCCAACAATTAACATCTCTGTTTTATCTGTGTTTAAAGACAGTAGTTCTCATTCATCCATTCCTTTAATTCGCTAACACAACTAATTAAAGACAACGTTGGAGAAACTTCATTTGATTTAAATGAAAGGTATAACTGGGTGTCATCTGCATATGAGTGAAAATTAACATTATGTTTCCTAATGAGAGATCCCAGTGGAAGCATGTAAAGTGAAAACAATAAAGGTCCCAGTACTGAGCCCTGCGGGACACGATATTGAACTTCTGTGTATAATGATGGAGTACTGTCAGCACATTTCTGTACATATTGGAATCGATTTGATAAATAGGAACTAAACCAAGCGAGCACGGTGCCTGCATTTTCTAGCCTGTGCAGTAAAATAGAAAGGTCAGTGGTGTCAAATGCTGCACTTAAGTCCAACAACATAATTACAGTGGAGTTTCCTTCATCAGAGTATATCAGAATGTCATTTACAACCCGTGTTAGTGCCGTTTCTGTACTATGACCAGTGCGGAAACCAGATTGGAATTTCTCAAATAAATTGTAATATATAAGGTGTGACTGAAGCTGACTGGCGACTACTTTTTCTAGTATTTTAGAGAGAAATGGTAAATTTGAAATAGGCCTATAATTATTTAGTATGTGTGGGTCTAGGTCTGACTTTTTAAGTAATGGTTTAATGACTGACACTTTTAGTGCATCAGGTACTGTGCCATGCAATAATGAACTATTGATAATGTTTAGAATAGGCGCTGCAAGAACATCCATTGCACTTTTTACTAGTTTTGCTGGCACTGGATCTAGGGAACAAGTAGTGGGCTTCATTTTAGAAATTAAAGTTAAGACTTCCTGCTCAGTTACAGGATTAAAATTATTAAAGTGCTGAATGCAATGTGAGGCAGGGTCTGCTAAGCTAGTACTTGGTTTGTAGTGTGATGCAGAGATCTGGGATCTTATATTTTTAATTTTCTCATTGAAGAACTTCATAAAGTCTGTACTGCTAATATCTGTTGGTATTTTGCACTGTTGATCTGAATTTCCATTTGTTAATTTAGCCACTGTTCTAAACAGTACCCGAAGATTTTTATTATTGCTATCTATTATTGTAGAATAGTATTCTGAGCGAGCTTTAAAGAGGGCTTTTTTACATTTATTAATTAGAAAGACATGTAGCCTTTGTTGTTCTCCATCTGCGCTCCAGTTTTTGGCACTCTAATTTAAGAGCTCGAGTGTTTTCATTAAACCAGGGAGAGTTTCTATGTACTTTGATCACTTTTGTTTTAAGGGGAGTCACTGTGTCCAGAGCATTTCTTAAGGTCACATTATAATGTGATGTTAGCTGATCTAAATTGTTTTCCACGTTTACATATGATGTTAACTGATCTAAATGGTTTTCCACAATTACACTCGACTTACTCAAAGTATCCATAAATTTTGAAGCAGAATTACAGTCTAGATGTCGCACTGTCTTTGTTTTAATCTGGGAGTGTGTTGGCAAGGGCAGGACTAAATCAAATGTAATTAAGTAGTGATCGGAAATAACTTCATTAAATGGAGTAATATTTAAATCTTGAATTTCAACTTCCATCCATCCATCCATTGTCTCCCGCTTATCCGAGGTCGGGTCGCGGGGGCAGCAGCTTGAGCAGAGATGCCCAGACTTCCCTCTCCCCGGCCACTTCTTCTAGCTCTTCCAGGAGAATCCCAAGGCGTTCCCAGGCCAGTCGAGAGACATAGTCCCTCCAGCGTGTCCTGGGTCTTCCCCGGGGCCTTCTCCCGGTTGGACGTGCCCGGAACACCTCACCAGGGAGGCGTCCAGGAGGCATCCTGATCAGATGCCCGAGCCACCTCATCTGACTCCTCTCGATGCGGAGGAGCAGCGGCTCTACTCTGAGCCCCTCCCGGATGACTGAGCTTCTCACCCTATCTTTAAGGGAAAGCCCAGACACCCTGCGGAGGAAACTCATTTCAGCCGCTTGTATTCGCGATCTCGTTCTTTCGGTCACTACCCATAGCTCATGACCATAGGTGAGGGTAGGAACATAGATCGACTGGTAAATTGAGAGCTTCGCCTTGCGGCTCAGCTCCTTTTTCACCACGACAGACCGATGCAATGCCCGCATTACTGCGGATGCCGCACCGATCCGCCTGTCGATCTCACGCTCCATTCTTCAGAATTTCAACTTTGTAAGTTATAATTAAATCTAATGTGTGGCTATGATTATGAGTTGGACCTTTGACATTCTGACAAATTCCTACTGAACTTAACAAATAAGTAAAACATTTGCTAAAAGTGTCAGTTTCCACATCAATGTGTACATTAAAATCCCCCATCAGTACTACGTGATCATAATTTATAGCCAAATCAGATAGAAGGTTGCTAAATTCAGTAATGAACAATGAATACGGCCCTGGTGGTCTGTAGACTAACACTATAATTGTGTTGGAATCTGTTATAATATTTAAAATGAATACCTCAAAGGATGTAAAGTCGGCTAAATTTTTAGGACGTGATTTGCATTTTGCTACAGTGAATTATTCCAAGTCCTCCTCCTCAACCAGAATCTCTAGACTTATGAAGGAAAGAGTAGCCATCTGGTGACGCCTCAGCTAGGGGGACAGTGTCACATTTACTAAGCCAGGTTTCAGTGAGAAGACACAGATCACATTTTGTACTTAATATAATATCATTTACCAAAACAGCTTTAGTGCCAAGAGAGCGGATGTTCAATAAGCAGCATTTAAAACTGCATGGTTCTTTCTGAACTGGTGATATATTTTTTGTTTTAATTTGAAGTAAATTTCTATTACAGATGCCCCTGGTGGAGGGTCTGGTTTTATCCCTTGGTATAATTATACACCTTATTTTTTGGTCATCAGTTAATTTAAGGTTTGTATCAAGACTAAATTTACTGGATGCCCCACAACAGGGATTTTGGGTAACAGCTTCAGGATAGTAATAGGTGGGATTAACAACAGCCTGTGATATAAGATCACATGACTGCAGCCTGGATGGTGCTCTAATCAGTCAACCAGGCAGTTTTGCTGCCATATTTTGGGATAATACATAAGATCCCCTCCAGTTAGGATGAAGACCATCTCTTTTGAAAAATCCAGGCCTTTCCCAAAAATCATCCCAATTGTTCACAAACGCTATGCTTTTATTTGCACACCAGGTTTCTAGCCAGCAGTGAAGGGAATGCAATCTGCTATAAATCACATCCCCTCTATATAATCTTGGTAAGGGGCCAGATGCAACTAAATTCTGACATTTTCTTTTAGCTTTGATGCATAGAGAGATGAAGTTCCTCTTTAATACCTCAGATTGCTGTGAATAAATGTTATTAGTGCCGACATGCAGCAATAAGGTAGATACTTCATCGTCTGAGACACGGTCCAATGCGGCCTCTATGCCAGAAATCCTGGCCCCTGCGAGGCATTTAACATTAACTGCTGGTTTAACATAGTTTGGAATTCTAACATTCCACACTATGGAATCGCCAATTATGAGCACTTTCTTATTCTCAGTTTCCACAGGCGCGCTGCGGAGTGCTGAGAATCTGTTCTGGGTCCGAATTGGTGACCTGGGTGCTGGGGGACTAAATTTTGGCTTCTTAGACCCCCGTCTTACTGTTACCCACTCGCCCTGTGGCTGAATTGGTGCTGCTGACTTCGGCCGCACACTGATTACAGTGGGACCTGGAAAGACTGAAGCCGAATCAGAAGTAGCTGAATTGTCTAAATTGGCTATCAGATTCCTAACGCAGTCCTCCAATTCGCATATTTTCCCAACCAACTCTAAATTAACTAAACACTTTTGGCAGGTGAAGCTGTCTACACTGTCGGCCGGAAAACATGAACTGTACATGCTGCAGGACATACAACATATAAACGTGCCCTCAACGGGCAGAGATCAGATAGAACTTACATTTAGTGTTATAGAATAATAAACAAAACCAACAAAACTAATAGAGAGAAATGGAAAATAATACTGTGACGATGCGGGTTCAGCTCCGTGCTCCCATCCACTTTTAGGGAGCCCTTGAACCCAACACCGTCAGTAATGTCACCAATGAGCTAGACAGTGAGGCAATAACATTAGAGCAAGGGGATGATGTAAAAAGTGCAAAGTGCTTTTATTTCAATAAATCAAAACAAGTGTTCAAATCAAGTGCAGTGCATTCAAAGTCTTCATTAAATTAATAATCCATAAAAGAAATGTGGAGGTTAAAAAACAATGCGAAAAAAACAATCCTTTAAAACGAGGTTAAAACGTTGTTCAGGAAGCAGTCTTTCTTAAAAACCAAATGCCAAGCCAGGTGCTTCTTTTAAACTAGCGTCTCACCTGCTTCTCCCGTTAGTGCCCTGCAGCAGGTGAGACGCTCTCTCTGCAGCTGACCTTCTTATTCCTACTTCTGCTACTGTCAGTCGCCTTACCGATCCTTGGCTCCGGTCGGCTCCCCCTGACAGTGACTTGGGATTCCCCAACAACCAAGGCTCCCATGCTGGAGACACCACGTCCCAAGTCCCGACTCCCGCTGCCTTCCGCGGCCTTAAGCAGAGAGTCACTCGTCTCCCGGTCACTTCCGCCCTTCAAACTAAACTCTTCGAAGTGACCACCTTTACTACTTACCCAGGTGTTGGCCAAACACCCAGGCTGCATGCTCAGCTTCCGCGAGCCTGCTCACGCTCGCTCGCCTGCACCTGCTTGCCAGCTCGCTTGCTGCTTCCTCCTGCAACCTCCGTCTTTCTCTTTCTTTCTTCCTCGTTCTCTTTTCTCCTCTAACAGTCTCGGGCTTCTTTATATATAATGGACGTGGCAGCTGTGGCAATCAACAGTTCCCGGGATCAATTATGCTGCGGACTGTCCCTCACCTGTGCACTAAGGTGAGAAATGCCCGCAGCACGAATCCTCCCGGAAACCGCTTCAGCCACACTACCACGCCCCTCACTACGCGGTGATTATTCATTTAAGACAAACTGGCCTTTGCTGGGAGAGCTGTGGACCCACAACACCACACATACTTCAAATTTAACAAAAATAAAAAGGAAACATAAAATACACAAACCCAAGTTAATACGTAACACAAAGCACAACAAGAACATATGATGTTATGTATGCACATGTATGTGTGTATAAATGAACCTCACAGTATGGCAACGTATACCCCTGGAAAATGTCATTAAAGTGCAACAACTGAAATGGAAAAACAGAAATAAAGCAAAGAAAAAAAAACAACTAAAAACAAAGCAAAAAGGGCAATAAATTGCAGAAACTTTAGAAATAAAGCAAAAATGCAGGTATATTGACAATTATGAAAAGTTATAAAAAAGAATGAGTGAATAGAACAATACTATTAAATCCAGGTATGATGTTTTGCCACCAAGTGCTGGAACCATATTTAAACTGAGGGCCATTTACAAAGTCACAAAAAATGATCATAATGACACATAAAATAGCATCTCTGTGTAAAATATTCTACCTAAAACCTCATTTTAAAACCCTCTTATTTCACTCAGACATTTTTGGCAGTATCCTGAAATGTTGATCAAAGGTCTGTAAACAAGTGATTGCATGATGCCACATGATCTGTTGCAGTTAATTAAATCATGTAATGGAAACAACACTATTTTGGTTTGCTGACCCCTTCCTTTGATAGTTCAGTCTGGTTGGCAACAAATGCCAAGAGTCACTTCTTTAGTTGAGGCTAAAACCTCTGATCAGTCTGAGCTGTAAACATTGATGTGTAAGTGAACTTTTTCCCTAGTCAATTTAGTTCTGAAGGTGACCCATGGTCAGGCATCTTGTAGGAGCAAATCAAAACAAAATAAAAATGACTTCCTTACTATTGATTGGTCACATATCATAGTATATTTAAAGTTACAGTAACTTGATGTTGGTGGTAGGAGTAATGGCTGGACCAAGGTTATTATAGTTTTGCCTTTTTATATTAGTTTTTATTTCTATATTTTTTCTGACCTTACTTGTAAATTCAGTTTAGTTTTAGTTTTCCTTTATCATGTATTTTTAGTTTTAATTTAGTTTTTACTTTACAAAGACATTTCTATTTTATTTTTATATATATTAGTTTCAGTTTTAATTTTAATAATTATAGTATGGCTAAAGAGCTACTATGGAATTTAGCTTTTGTGTCACAATGAGACAGAACTGTACACTTAATGGGTTTGGATATAATACGAGTTTAATGTTAGTGGAAGCTTACTACACTACACAACACACTTTACTGTTTGGTTTTGTTTTTGTCTGATAAAAACAAACATAATGAAAACCAGGTACTGAATATGAAAATTTTACACAATTTTATAATTTTTTAAATATTTTCTATGTTATTTGTGCTGAACAAATCTGCGCTAAATGTTAGCACTTTTTTCTTTTCCTTTTATTGCACAGAATGGGCAAATTTGTAATGAAACCTAGGTGAATTTTAAGGTTTGAGGTTTTTTTTTTACTCTAAATGTTGTCACACACGTGCGCATGGGAGGCAGCTAAAGGGCTTGAGTAAAGGCAGTTCTGAGGCATGCCGGGATGTGGCAGAGTGCACTGACTCTTTTTCTCCCTTCCCTGTAGACCATTCAAGGGAGATTCCACCTGGCTCTCTTGACATCACTTCTGGGACCGAGCCAATGGAAGGAGACCTTGCCGGCTCCGGCCCCTGTGATGTCACATCTGGGCTCGAACCAATGGCTGAAGAACATGAACCCGATCATTATGATCTCACTTCCTGTCTTCCCCTTTAACAGCCTGCACCTTTTCCCTATTCCCTCAGTCTTGTTTTGGACTTGGTTGTATGCACATCAGTGCTGTATATTTTGAGAAAGCAACTTTGCAGCCAGGAAACCAAATTATACGGGTGGCTGCCCCAAACCTTTATATGACTCTGTCTCGAGTTTGTGACAATGTCTATACCACACAACATATCTCACTTCAGTGACAATGTGCTTATAATGAATGCCTTCAATATTGCATTCAAAAATCTCAAACACTGGGCTTTGTTATTTTCTACCAGCCATCTTGATCTCTGATTCCATCTTAGGCACAAAACGTCAAGATTCATCAAAATGTCGAGGTCAAATTGTTTTCATGATTACTATATAGGGTGGTCCAGATCTAACTATGAAAAGTTTAATGCAATGCAATGCAATAATTGCATAGTTAGATCTGGATCAACCTGGTATTTTCTCTATACTTCGTGTGTGAAGTGGCAGGTGAATTACTGTCAACAAAAAGCAGGCACCTAAGAAATACACTGAAATGTTACTCACTCGTGATTTTTCTGTCCATATGGTAAAGTTTTTGTTGACCAGCACATTCCGATTTCAGGTGTTTGAATTACATCTTGAAATACAAGTGCAAAAAAAGGTGGAATGTAAATCGCTTTCCATTCCACAGGCTTTACGTGCGTATTCAGCTTGCTCTGTCACCGCAAATGCTGTGTGAACAGCATGAATATATGCGCGTGGGTTGTGGTGGATGACTTTAAGTTTTAGAGTTAAAAGTTATAAGGGTTAAAAACTAACAGCAAGAATATTCATTCAAAAATGAAAACTAAAATTATTTTTAGTAAATTATTAGATAGATAGATAGATAGATAGATAGATAGATAGATAGATAGATAGATAGATAGATAGATAGATAGATAGATAGATAGATAGATAGATAGATAGATACTTTATTAATCCCAGGGGGAAATTCACATACTCCAGCAGCAAAAAATATTAAATTAAAGAGTAATAAAAAATGCAGGTAAAAAAACAGACAATAACTTGAATAATGTTCAACGTTTACCCCCTCTGGTGGAATTGAAGAGTCGCATAGTTTGGGGGAGGAATGATCTTCTCAGTCTGTCAGTGGAGCAGGACAGTGACAGCAGTCTGTCACTGAAACTGCTCCTCTGTCTGGAGATGACACTGTTTAGTGGATGCAGTGGATTCTCCATAATTGATAGGAGCCTGCTGAGTGCCCGTTGCTCTGCTACGGATGTCAAACCGTCCAGCTCTATGCCAACAATAGAGCCTGCCTTCCTCACCAGTTTGTCCAGGCGTGAGGCATCCTTCTTCTTAATGCTGCCTCCCCAGCACACCACTGCGTAGAAGAGGGCACTCACCACAACCATCTGATAGAAAATCTGCAGCATCTTACTGCAGATGTTGAAGGATGCCAGTCTTCTAAGGAAGTACAGGCGGCTCTGTCCTTTCTTGCACAGAGAATCAGTATTGGCAGTCCAGTCCAATTTATCGTCCAGCTGCACTCCCAGGTATTTATAGGTCTGCACCCTCTGCACACAGTCACCTCTGATGATCACGGGGTCCATGAGGGGCCTGGGTCTCCTAAAATCCACCACCAGTTCCTTGGTTTTGCTGGTGTTCAGTTGTAGGTGGTTTAAGTCGCACCATTTAACAAAGTCCTTGATGAGGTTTCTATACTCCTCCTCCTGCCCACTCCTGATGCAGCCCACGATAGCAGTGTCGTCAGCAAACTTTTGCACGTGGCAGGACTCCGAGTTATATTGGAAGTCCGATGTATATAGGCTGAACAGGACCGGAGAAAGTACAGTCCCCTGCGGCGCTCCTGTGTTGCTGACCACAATGTCAGATCTGCAATTCCCGAGACGCACATACTGAGGTCTGTTTGTAAGATAGTCCACGATCCATGCCACCAGGTATGAATCTACTCCCATCTCTGTCAGCTTGTCCCTAAGGAGCAGAGGTTGGATGGTGTTGAAGGCGCTAGAGAAGTCTAGAAACAATTCTTACAGCGCCACTGCCTCTGTCCAAGTGGGAGAGGGATCGATGTAGCATATAGATGATGGCATCTTCCGCTCCCACCTTCTCCTGGTATGCGAACTGCAGAGGGTCGAGGGCGTGTTGGACCTGTGGCCTCAGGTGGTGAAGCAGCAGCCGCTCCATGGTCTTCATCACATGTGATGTTAGAGCGACAGGCCGGAAGTCATTCAGCTCACCAGGACGTGATACCTTTGGGACTGGGGTGATGCAAGATGTTTTCCAAAGCCTCGGGACTTTCCCCTGTTCCAGGCTCAGGTTGAAGATGCGCTGTAGAGGACCCCCCAGCTCTGATACACAGACCTTCACCAGTCGTGGCGATACTCCATCTGGACCTGCTGCTTTGCTGGCACGAAGTTTCCTCAGCTCTCTGCTCACTTGCGCTGCTGTAATTGTGGGTGGGGATGTCTCTCCTATGTTGGTATCAGCAGAAGGATGTGTACAGAGTGCAGTACTCCGAGGTGAGAGTGGGTTAGGGTGGTCAAACCTGTTAAAGAAGATGTTCATTTGGTTTGCTCTCTTCACGTCTGTCTCGATGGTGGTACCCCGCTTTGAGCTGCAGCCAGTGATGATCTTCATCCCATCCCACACTTCCTTCATGCTGTTGTTCTGCAACTTCTGCTCCAGCTTTCTCCTGTACTGCTCTTTCGCCGCCCTGAGCTGGACTCGGAGTTCCTTCTGCACGCGCTTGAGCTCATGCTGATCACCGTCTTTAAAGGCCCTTCTGGTTCAAAAAAAATTTTATTTCAGTGCGTCTTTCCAGTTACTTTAATAGTTTCGTTTAGTCTTAGTTTTTCATTTCGGTTTTGTTAATTGTTTTATTTCAGTATATGAAAATATTTTTTAAATAATAGTTTCAGTTTTGACTTTAGTTTTCGTTAACTATAGTAACCTTGGCTGGACAATTGTTTAAATGATGTGTAATTTTCCAGAATAATGTATGTGGCCTGAGTAACTGTGCTATCACTTGTTCTTACTTCTTGCATTTAATAAAAAACAGTACTGTGTCAGTCTTACTTTGCTTTCTACAGCTTTAAGTTTTTTTTCCTAGTATCTTCACCATCACTAAAGTTTAGTTTGTCTTGTTAAAGTAAATTGTCCAATACATGTTTTCTACTATGATTCCCTATATTGTTTGTGTAGATTTTGTTCTTAGTTATTTATGCTTTATTAATAAGTCAAGTGCTTTTTACATTTTTTGTCAAAAATGTTTATAATTTTTAGTAGTGCTTAATTTTTTAACTGTAACAATCATTTACATTATTTTACAGTTTTTACCCATTGCTTGAACACTATAGACACATGCTTAAACCAAAGTAACATAACTTGAAGTTGTTGGTTAAACAAAGTGTAACCATACCTTAAACAAAAGTGCTGCTTTGCACTTTAGTTGCAATTCTGCAACACGCTCGCTCCTTTCTACAACACACTTGCTCCTGCACACTACACACTATTTCATACATAAGACACTTCGTTCAAAAATGAAATCTCAGGGTACCATTGGGAAAACACATCTATTCAAAATACAAAACACATTGGGTAATTGAAAATACTTAGACACACACCTGCAATTACTTACTTACAAAACGGAACACCAATCAGCCAGCTAAAAAAAAGACCTCACTTAAGCCATTTTGAGAACTTTGCAAGCTTGAAGCAGGGAGAGCTAGAGCCAGAGGTAGAGGAAGAGGAAGACAGAGAGAGAGGAGGATGTGGTCGAAGAGGCCATGCAAGGACCATTATTTCTGATGACATAAGAGCAACTTTGGTGGACCATGTCATAAACCATGGCCTGACTATGAGGGAAGCTGGGCAGAGAGTCCAACCTAATCTAAGCCGTTTCACAGTTTCATCCATAATAAGGACATTCCGACTGGAAAACAAGTATGTCTTCAACTCTCTTCTCTACTCAGACTGTATCTAGAGTATTTACAGTACTGTACCATATCACATTGCCATATCACATGTACTGTATTTCAGGGTGGCTAATGCTCCTTTTCAAACAAAAGTGGTAGTTTTGTGAAACATACGATGATAACGTGTTGAGATGTTTCAGTACTGTGTATGGTATACACAGAAAAGTACAGTATATACAGTACTGTAAAAAAGAAGAATTGAGTAATGCCATCCACAATATGTATTTTTTGTTGCAGAGAATCTTGGACATGGATGGAGCTGCTCAGCCTCATGACTTTATTTACATTGACGAGGCTGGATTCAACCTTAGCAAAAGTAGACGACGGGGACGTAATATACTTGGCCAAAGGGCGATTGTGCACGTCCTGGGGCAGCGCGGGGGAAATATCACATTGTGTGCCTCCATAAGCCTCGGAGGGCTACTGCACCATCATTCCAAACTGGGTCCCTATAAAACGCAACACATAATCACATTTCTAGATGCACTTCATGATGAAGTTGTACAGGACAGACCAGAGCAGCCCAGGTTTGTTGTTGTCTGGGATAATGTCCGTTTCCATCAGGCTGCTATCGTCCGGAACTGGTTCACCAACCATGATCAATTTGAAGTTGTGTATTTGCCCCCATACTCGCCATTTCTCAACCCTATAGAAGAGTTTTTTTCCGCTTGGAGATGGCGCGTATATGACCGGCAACCACATGCCCGCATGCCTCTTCTGCAGGCAATGGAACAGGCCTGCGGAGACATTGAGGTAAGGTCAATCCATGGATGGATTTGGCACACAAGGGGATATTTTCACCGATGCTTAGCAAGAGAAGACATTGCTTATGATGTTGATGAGATCCTGTGGCCAGACCCCAGCAGATGGCAGGATCTATAAGCCCACTTACGCATAATTATGTTTTTCTGTGTTTACAGTAGTGTATTGTTTGTTTTATTTTTGCTTTACCTGAATTTACTGTACTGTAAAGAACACGACTGTAATGTACAGTATTTAGTATTTCATTTTTTGGGTGTTGTGAAAACGTGCCTTCTGTGGAACTGAATAAAAACAGTGCAAACAAAAGCCTGCAGTGTTTTACAGTATATAAAGTAGACTAGTGTGTTGCTGCTGATTTGAAAGTGTATTCATATGATGCAAGTGGGTATCATTATGTTATTAGAATGACATTCTGACAAAGGATTGTTAGGTTTTGATAGCAGAGTTTCAATTTGACATAGATGTGAATGGTTTATTTCCCAGTGTTGTTTCTTATTTACTTGTGTGTAGAGGTTTGACATGATGAGCCAAGTTTTGCAGAACCTGTTCAAAAACTGTAATAGTAATGATGATATGTGGTGAAGTATATTAAAGGTTATAATTAATTAAATGGAAAAAAATTAGCAATTAATATTTAGTACAATTCACTGATTGTTTTGTAATGGGACAGAGTAGTGGTTGTGGAAACTAATTTCAATTGCAGCCCTAAAACTCTGGAACGATTTGCCGTTGCACGTTAGGCAGGCTCCTTCACTAGCTGTTTTTAAATCTTATTTAAAAACACACTTTTACTCTCTGGCTTTTAACCCCTTATGATATGTTGGCTATCTGTATATTTTTTATTATGAATCTCTTCAGCTCTTATGTGTTTATGTGTTTCTGTTTCATTTACCCTTTGGTTATTGTGAGTCTGATATGTTGGGTTTTTATTGTACAGCACTTTGGTCAGCCTTGATGTTGTTTATAAAGTGCTTTATAAATAAATAAATTTGTGTGGCTCATCTCTGACACATTTTGCTTTTTTAAACATGAAGTTAACTCCAAGTTGTTCACTTCTTTCAGCTGATTCTTTGAAATTGTTTTGTGAAAAATGATGTGCAATATAGTTTTATTCTTGTGTGAGTCTCCTAGTAAGTTACAAATGATGTTTTTGCATTTTTACCATGTGAACAAACTGAGTTGCGGTATCCATGCTGAGTGAGCAAAACAAGTTGAGACTCCCATATCATTATATGACAATATAATTAACATCTAATTGAGTACTGAAGCAAACTTCTTAATGAAAAGCTTGGAATTTTAAATACCACTTAAACAGTGTTTAGGAACCCTGCAAGGAATGCTGCATGGTGTGCCGACTGTTCCATAATACATCTACTGGCAACATCAGCATGCAGCACGTTACACAGCATCTCTTGTAGTGTGTTCTACAGTTCTGTACAAATTTAAATTTCCACTTTGAAAAAAAAAAATCACAGAGCCGTACTCTATATGTATAGTACTAAATAAACTAATCATGTTGTTTGTCAAGGAATATTAATGAAATTAATTCTGTGTTCATATATCGTAATGATTTATATAGAATTCCTGTATTTTTATTTCATACATGCCTTTGATATTTTCTACTGAAGTATATAGACCATTATAGTAAATGATTTAAATGTTTTTAAAAAATTTTTGTTAACAAAAATACATAGAAAATGTTATGAACAGCAATATATTTTTAATGTAATCAAAATATATCCATAGTCTTCTATATGACCTTTTAATGCAAAAACATGTCAACAAACTATAGGTCACAATTGTTGAAAACATTTTAGCATTACACGCTTCCTATTCAAAATTTATCATGAACAATAATTCATGGTAATTTATAAAGTTATTAGCTGAGTTATCTGGTGTCAGAAAGTGGAAAGGATAAAAGTAATTACAGATTAACAAACTATAGAACCATTAATTTGGTGTGAACTATTACAAAACGTTTGTTAGTAATGGAGAGCTTCTTGTATAAAGACTATAAAAAGTATAAAAAGTTAAAGTTTTCACATTTGATTGCTATACAACATTGAATCACAGTGGACTTAATTTTTCCTTTTTGACACTGATCAATAGAAAATGACCTTTTAATGTCAAAGTTAAAACAGATCTCTGAAAAGTAGTTTAAATTAATTACAAATATAAAACACAAAATCATTTCTCACTTAAGTATTCACCCGCTTCAAGTCAGCATTAAATAGATGGAGCTTTGGCAGCCTTGAATCTGTGCAGACAAGTCTCTATCAGCTTTGCACATCTGGACACTACAATTTTTCGCCATTCTTCTTTGCAAAACTGCTCCGGCTCTGCCATGTTGCATGGAGATTGTGAGTAAACAGCGCTTTTCAAGCCCCAGCCACAAATTCTCAGTTGATTTGAGATCTGAATTCAGACTTAGCTAATTCCTGTTTAGGTTTGACTTTATGCTTTGTGTCGATGTCTTACAAGAAAGTTCGGCACATGCTTCTTGCAGGTTACATCAGATTTCCTCCTGGATGTCCCTGTATTTTTCTGCATTTATTTTACCCACTTTTCTCACAGGCCTGATGCTGCCGCTGCAATGCTTCACAGTGGGAATGGTGTGTTTTTGCACAGTGTTTCAACATGGCGTTCAGTCTGATGGCCAAAATGTTCAATTTTAGTCTCATTAGACTAGAATCAGAATTGTCTTCCAGATGACTGCAGGACCTCTCATGTACTTTTCTTTAGCCAAGATGTCAGTGGCTTTCTTGGTGCCATTCTCTTGTAAAGCTGTGACTGGTGAAGTACAGAGACAAAAGTTGTTGTATGCACAATTACTCCAATCTTATCCGCTGTAGCTTGTCTCTCCTTTCGAGTTATCATAGGTCTATTGTTGGCCTTCCTTTGTAGTTTTTTTTTTTCTTGCTCAATCACCTTTTATGGATGGACTGCAGTGGGCAGATTTATAGCTGCGCCATACTCTTTCCATTTCCTAATGATTGATTTGACTGGACTCCAAGGAATATTCAGTGACTTGGATTTTTTCTTGTATCCATCCCCTGACTTGTTCCCATTTTCATGGAGTTGGTTGGAATATTCTTTTTGCCTTCATTCCACCATATTGACTCACTACAAGACCTTCCTCATACAGGTGTATTTAAACACTAGAATTATCAGAGTCTACGAAAAAAAACTCATATATCCGGCCCACCTTAAAACCATTCTCACCTCTCCACCAGCGTCCTTTGTCTTCTAAATGTGCCGATTAAGACGAGCAGCCGGCTATTCCATCCCCCACCGTTGCAGAACGTTCACTAAGTTTTCCCAGCTCACGCCTTGTTTGATTATCTGAGAGTGACTAAACTGCTGGAGTTTTAGTGTGGAAATAATAGATCGTTATTTGGAACACATGCATTTCATGTGTGTTCCGTTTCTACAGTAATCTGTGTAAACACATTGTTAAAACAGAAACTTTTTCATATTTTAGTAACAAATGTTACAAAGTGTAGGCATAAACTATAGAATGTGTGAAGCCTGAAGTCCAAAGATCAATTAAACACTTTCACAAAAGGTTCAAGAACAATATACACCTTCTGTGGTGTAACGCTAAGATTTGCTGACTCAGAGTGCAGCAACCCTACCGTGCCTCAGAGACCTGAGTTCAATTCCCAGCTGAGGAGAAAGTGTTATTTTTTTTTTCTTTTTAACCTCAAACGGACATAAAATTTATAAATTGGTATGCACTGTAAATCGTTAAGTTTAAAATGTCGATCGCCGTTATTTCTGTTGATTAATTCATGCTTTTTACTTATTCAGCTTCTGATCTGACTCTAACAGCGGCAGTATAAATTCACACCCGATCTGACGCTGTTCGTTTAAAAAATAATATTGCATTATAGCACGTCTTTATGTGAAAACAACAGTGTCAGATGGGGAGTGTCTGATGATTGCATATAGCGCTGAAGTTACTGCTCTTTACTGTGCTTTCCTCTGCATGTCCTGGAGTACAAAAGAAACAGCGGTAGTATGTATCATGATACACTGCAGAGTTATAGCGCGTCTTTATGTTTAAACAGCAGTGTCAGATGGGGAGGGGAGGGGAAGGATCCTGAACGCAACTGAGAGAATGAAAAGTGAATAATAAAAAAAAAAAAAAGACAAAGCTAACCTTTACAATTACCATAAATTACACCCGCTGTTACAGACTTAAATCAAACGTATGTTTTTATTCTAAAATAGTAAGAATAAGAGCAGCTCACTTCTCAAAAGGGAGTCGTGCAGGATCAAACTCGTGACCTTTTGATTCCTAGTCAGCAACTGATACTGTTCCACCACAGCAGCAGTCATAGTAGATGTGGGTCAATGTCGCATGCTAAGGTGGCTTTTTTCCTGCAGTTATATTTTTGAATAAAGGTGCACTTGTTCTGTTATATTTGTACCTTTTTTGAAAGCGTTTCTTTGATATTTGGACTTCAGGCTTCATACATTATATAGTTTATGCCTACATTTTGTCATTTACTACTAGAATATGAAAAACGTTTCTGTTTTAAAAATGTGTTTACACAGATTACTGTAGAAACGGAACACACATGAAATGCGTGTGTTCCAAATAACGATCTATTATTTCCACTCTAAAACTCCACTTCAATCCCAGATAATCAATCAAGGCATGAGCTGGGAGAAGTTTGTGCACATTCTAAGTCGGTGGGGGGATGGAATAGCCGGCTGCTTGCAGCTTGTCTTTATCTGCACATTTAGAAGACAAAAGACGATGGCGGAGAGCTGCAAATGGATTTAAGAAGCGATTTAAGGTGGGACGGATCTACGAGTTTTTTCGTAGGCTCTGGTATTCACTACAGACAGGTGACCACCATTGAACAAATTATGTGACTTCTTAATTAAACCAATTTGCAGCACCGGTGATGATGTGGTGTTGTCATATTAAAGGGGTTGAACACTTATGTGATCAATTATTTTGTGTTTTATATTGGTAATTAAATTAGACTGCTTTGCAGAGATCTATTTTCACTTTGACAGTAAGGACTCTTTTTCTGTTGCTCAATGTCAAAAAAACAAAGCAAATTAAATTCATTGGGATTCAATATTGTATAACAATGAAATGTGAAAACTTCCAAGGGGAGTACATATTTTTAAATTGGCACTGAATATTATATTTTTTCTTTTCCTTTTAATATTAGGTAGAAGGCCAAAATTATATGTCAGAATCTTCACTTATGATATGTGCCTGTGTGTCAAATTTCATTTCTAAATGTGCAGAAGAAAACAAACAAGATTGTGCTTTATAGGTATAGAGATAACTAATAACTAATCTGGCTCCAACATCCTTTCTTATACAGTGGCGTGCAAAAGTATTCAATTTCTTTAACAGTCATCATAATTTACGGCATAACAAAAGATTTGTACACATACTGTATTTATCCATTCATTTTTTTTTGTGAACTCTTATGCTATAACAATACATTTCCAAAGTCAAAATAAACCATTTCCTTTCGATATTTAACAGAAAAAGAAAAAGCCAAAAGCTTGTGTTTGTATTAAGTGTTCAAACCCTACACATTAATATTTTGTGAAAACCCCTTTTGCTGTAATGATGAATTATTTTGGGGTAAGTATGTACCAGTTTTAGAAATAGTTCAGGAGTGATTCTTCTAGATTCTTCTTGGGAGAATTAGAGAGATCCTCTAGGTTGGTGGGATGGCACCTCTGAACAGCAGTTTTCAAATGGTGCTAAAGATTCTCAATAGGGTTAAGATCAGGACTTTGACTTGGCCATTCCAAACAATTTACCTTTGTTTCTGACCCATTCCAGTGTTGCTTTGGCCTTTTGCTTAGGGTTTTTGTCATGTTCAAAGATGAATCCTCTCTCGAGCCGTAGATTCATAGCAGACTGGAACAAGTTCTTCTGCATTATTGGGCGATATTTGTGTCCATCAATTGCCCCTTCAACTCTGACAAAATTTCAGTCCTAGCACATGCTGCTCATCCCCATAGCATGATGCTGCCACCAGTGTATTGCTTGAATTCTTCTGCAATATTGTGTGGTATCTGTGTCCATCCATTGTCCCTACAACTCTGATAAGATTAGTCAGTCTCAGCACATGAAAAGCATCCCCTTATCATGATGCCGCCATCAGCATGGTGTTTCTTAAGGCATAGGCAGAGTTAATTTTACGTCACATATACCCTTGAAGTCTGGCCAAAAAGTTCTATTTTGGTCTTACCTAACCATACAATTTAATTGTACCAAATGTCTTATGTGCTTTTATGTGGACTTTCTTAAGGAATGGATTCTTTCTTGCTATCCTCTTATTGAGGCCTGTTTTATGGTGAGCTCTTAAAATTGTGGACCCATGCACTCCAATTGCAGTCAAAAAGCACTGCAGTCTTCTGAGACTGATGGCTGAATATTTAGTAACCTCTTTCTCCACTCGATACCTTGTTCTAATGTTTACTATTGAGAGAAGGTCTGTTCTAGTAAGAGTCTGCATGCTGTGATGAACCTTCCACTTTATCATGATGGATCCAACAGTGCTTAACGGAACATTCAAACTCTTCAATATTTTTTGTAGCCATTCCCTGCCTTGTGTATTTCAGTGACTGTGTTTCTCACAGAATGCACCTTTGACTGCATTTTTGCAGAGATTGCCCAACAAAGACAATGCTCCTTAAAAAGGGCGATTTTTATATCCAGAGAGATATAAAGGATTCCAAGTAGTACCTAATTATGTTTAATTATGGTCAAATGATTGTCACCTTTGTGTTGTTTGTGATGAATGTATCATTTGTGTAAACCTGGAGCTCATAGGAAACATATCAGAAGGCCAAAGTGTGTCTTCAAAGAAATCAATGGGTTCATAAACAGCCCTCTTATACTTTATGAATACAGTAAGTTTAAAATCGAAATGTCTCAAGTGGATAGAAAGCAAATATTATTTCTGTTTACATAAGAGGAGACAAAGTAGACCCAGTTAACTAAAGAACAACAGAAATAATCCTTCATTTACTAGTAGTGTTCTCATACAGTAGGGACCAATAAAAAGCTGCTTTAGTGTGTCAGACTACTACTGCATGAATCAGTACAAATATAATGTGGCTCATTAGCGTAAGGCGATGCCCATGAGCACTATTATGCCAGCTTCCCAACAGCTTCCACAAACTTGGTGGACTGTGTTTGTGACACAGAGCAGCATATTTCAAAAAACCAATGGATTTTATAGACCATTACAGCATAAAAATATAATATTAGTCTCTTTGTACAGAAATTTCAGAGGTCTGTGATATCTCTGTATCCTCTGCAAATTCATGTTCAGATTTGACTCCATATTCCCAGGAAACCCAGATCTCAGGTGAGATACGTCCGTCAAAAGAGATATTCACATCAGATGAATATAGGGCACTGGTGGAAGCTGGAGTTTATAAACAAACATATGTTCAGTCAGCATGAAATATTCTAGCAGGCAGCAGTGCTTTCTTTATACATAGAATGTGTTCAGGAAATAGCTCTGACTGTGCTGCATCCATGTCTAGAAAGTCACTCTTTGGTCTTATCTTGAAAAACAAAATACAAGGCTTTCAACTAGTTTCTGTTAAAATTTTTAACATTTGACCAGGACTGTTCCATCATGCACAATTTAGAGAAGCAACTTTGGTCCAGTCTGTCTTCTCTAATGTTGTAAATTTAGATTTTTTAAAAAGAAGATCAATCCCATCATCTTCAGGACATAATAAGCTCACTGTAGGCTTGTTATTAAAGGCTTGATATGGTATTTTTAGGGTTTGTCTGCTGTCAAATTATGAGTTCTAGTGAACATTATCTTACTTTTGAACAGTCTCTTATATGCCTTTACTTTGACATACTGTGCTAAATACGTGTCTTTTTGGTTAAGAATTATTTAGATAGATAGATAGATAGATAGATAGATAGATAGATAGATAGATAGATAGATAGATAGATAGATAGATAGATAGATAGATAGATAGATAGATAGATAGATAGATAGATAGATAGATAGATAGATACTTTACTAATCCCCAAGGGGAAATTCACATAGTCCAGCAGCAGCATATTGATAAAACAATATTAATTAAAGAGTGAGATAAATGCAGTGCAAGTTAAAAAATGCAAGGTGGAAAGTACGAGGCAGGTATAACAGACAATAACATTGTATAATGTTAACGTTTACCCCCCCGGTTGGAATTGAAGAGTCGCATAGTGTGGGGGAGGAACGATCTCCTCAGTCCTTCAGTGGAGCAGGACAGTGACAGCAGTCTGTCGCTGATGCTGCCCCTCTGTCTGGAGATGATACTGTTAAGTGGATGCAGTGGATTCTCCATTATTGACAGGAGCCTGCTCAGCGCCCGTCGCTCTGCCACGGATGTCAAACTGTTCAGCTCCGTGCCTACAATAGAACCTGCCTTCCTCACCAGTTTGTCCAGGCGTGAGGTGTCTCTCTTCTTTATGCTGCCTACCCAGCACACCACCACGTAGAAGAGGGCGCTCGCCACAATCGTCTGGTAGAACATCTGCAGTATCTTATTGCAGATGTTGAAGGATGCCAGACTTCTAAGGAAGTATAGTCGGCTCTGTCCTCTCTTGCACAGAGCATCAGTATTGGCAGTCCAGTGCAATTTATCATCCAGCTGCACTCCCAGGTATTTATAGGTCTGCAGTCTGCACACAGTCACCTCTGATAATCACAGGGTCCGGGAGGAGCCTGGGCCTCCTAAAATCCACCACCAGTTCTTGGTTTTGCTGGTGTTCAGTTGTAGGTGGTTTGAGTCACACCATTTAACAAAGTCCTTGATTAGGTTCCTATACTCCTCCTCCTGCCCACTCCTGATGCAGCCCACGATAGCAGTGTCATCAGCGAACTTTTGCACGTGGCAGGACTCCAAGTTGTATTGGAAGTCCAATGTATATAGACTGAACAGGACCAGTGAAAGTACAGTCCCCTGCGGCGCTCCTGTGTTACTGACCACAATGTCAGACCTGCAGTTCCTGAGATGCACATACTGAGGCCCACTTTTCCACGATCCATGCCACCAGGAATCTACTCCCATCTCTGTCAGCTTGTCCCTAAGGAGCAGAGGTTGGATGGTGTTGAAGGCACTAGAAAAGTCCAGAAACATAATTCTTATAGCACCACTGCCTCTGTCGAAGTGGGAGAGGGATCGATGTAGCATATAGATGATGGCATCCTCCGCTCCCACCTTCTCCTGGTATGCGAACTGCAGAGGGTCGAGGGTGTGGTGGACTTGTGGCTTCAGGTGGTGAAGCATGTCTTCACTGGATTTATATGTACAAATTGCATAAACATGCTGGCATGAGTGAACGATTAACACTGAAAATACAAGTTTCTAAGTAAAGAAAACTTCAATCTGCTTCATTTCTGAAAACTTTTGTTTTTTAGTCACACATCTAAATTACAGTGTTTTGTAAAATCACTGACTGAAAGCAATAGTCTTCTGGAACTAAAGTGCATCCTTGCCCAATCTGTCTTGTAGGCTGCCTAACAGTCTCAGCTGTATAGAGCTGAAAGGGGTAACGTACCACAACACTTGACTTTTAAGTGAAGATCAAAATAATTAAATAAATGAAAAAGTTAAAACATGACAACAATGTAAAAATCATATTATTGTGTTGCATTGTAGCTCAATGACAGGTATGTTTTCATTAAACGGTTATTGATTAAGGGTAGTGCAATGGCATAGGTGTTACTACTTTTTTGTTGTGTTATCAGATCAACAAACGAGAAAGGTGCCAACTAATTGCTTTGGTTCTTTCCTGAATGAGGGATATTTGTACACTGGTACTTGCCACCTCTTGTTTGTGTTACTGTCTGTATCACAGGTACTGTATATCTCACGTGTTCAACATTTAAGGACCTCCAACAGCAGGCTGCTTGCTGACTATAATCCTCTTTATATGTGCATGAGTTTGTTCTGTTGTCCTGTGATGGAATGGTTTCCTGCCAAGAATGGTTCTTTCTTTCTAATTTATTTTGCAAAGATAGGTTTCATTCTATTGGATAAAATGGATTCAGGAAACCACTAGACAGGTGTTATGTGTTGAAGCATCTGGTGGACGATACTACCAACAAAAAGAGAACTCCTGCAGCAGCTAAGTCATTACAATTAAACAAATAGGATTTCTTTTTAGTCCAACAGTAAGACATTATTTGAAATAGTTTATAAGGCTCTTTGTATATCAGTATTTGTTTTTAGCAGAGCTCCAACAGTGACACTCCCAAGTCTTCCCAGAGATTTCAAGGGCTATTGCCAATCTTACACATTAAAGAGAACCCTACATGCACTAGCCGCAAAAAGTCAACTGCCTATCCCCCCTGCGCTTGTCCCCTTTACTGACATTGTCCAGGTCATGTTGTCAAAAATTGTTATTCTGTGCACTCCTGTATTGGACATTATGGGTTGTGTCTGTGGTATAGATGTTCCCATATTATTATGAACTAGTCATTTAGCCCATTACAATACGCTAGAACTGTAGTGCATATACATTAGTAGGAACAGTCTATATTAAATGGCAAGGGACTTTGACCTCATTCTTTTTGTTGGTCGTATTTTTCTTTCTTTCAGCTTCTCTTTTGTTGATGTTTACTTGCTGAGCTGACCGTTCTTCGTGGGCTGCCGCAGTGTATTGTGTATCTTTAATTTTCTGTGACAGTAATACTGTCTTGTACGGCTCTATTCAATAAGGGCATGCACAAAAAGGCGAGCTTCAAAAGGGCGACCTCAATTGAGCGCGGCGAATAAAGGCGTTCGTAGATAATTTAGTTCAAATGGCTCTGGAATATGTGAAGAGCAACAAAGGTGCAGATCTTTATTTACGCGCGCCTTTATTCGCTGCGCCCAACTGAGGTCACCCTTTTGAGGCTCGCCTTTTTGTGCGCACCCTTATTGAAGGATACTGTCTTGTATGTCCGCTGGCTTGTACGTCTGTAATATACCTTTAATTTTCTCTGGCAGGAATACAGGCGTGCGCGTCAGTAATATGCCTTTAATCTCCTCTGACAGTAATACTGGTTTGTATGTGGCTGTAATATGCGTCACTGTATTGTGTACGTTTAATTTCCTCTCGCAGTAATACTGGTTTGTATTTCCGTAAAACGCCTCTAACTTTCTCTGACAGTAATATCGCGCATCGCACCGTGCCCCGCGCATGCGCACTTCACCAGAAGACACCCACACACGGACACCTGGATGCACATAGGGATTTTATATATATAGATTGTAGTCCTTGCCTCCTAAAAAAACAGGACAGGCTTTAGAGGTTTTCCTAATGCTCCTACCATGGATGCCACAGAGCAGAGGCAGTGCAAGCTGTGACACTTTTACCAAACAGTTCAAAAGAAAGTAGACAACCAATGTTATATCAATGTCAAAGCAATGAATGTAAGACTAGGCTTTTCAACACTGAGTACATGAAAGAGGGAAGAAGAAAAAAATACAGACAACACAAACAAATGCTGAATATTTCAGACCATAATGAGGAGCATTTCTTTTCTATTGAAGCATCAATTGGGGCAATCATTCTTGATTTGATCCATGACTTATGGCCAAGTAGAATAAGATGATGAGTAATGTTTGATGGTTTCTTCCAGGTGCTCCGGTTTCCACCCACAGTCCAAAGACATGTAGGTTAGGTGCATTGGTGATATTAAATTGTCCCTAGTGTGTGCTTGGTGTGTGGGTGTGTGCCCTGCGGTGGACTGGCGCCCTGCCCAGGGTTTGTTTCCTGCCTTGCTCCCGGTGTTGGCTGGGATTGGCTCCAGCAGACCCCCCGTGACCCTGTAGTTAGGATATAGTGGGTTGGATAATGGATGGATGGATAATGTTTGATGATGTCTGACTAATACATTCTCGGTAATGTGGATGGCCTGGATGTAGGATGATGCTTTATTGTCGCCAAATCTTTTTTTCACTCTTCATACCAAAATGCAGAATTTTTATACAATAAGCATTTTTTAATGTGGTACATTTGTTAAGACTTCATAGGTTTTGGAGATGAAACATCCTTGCTGTTTTATTGTGTGTTCTGCAACTTCTTATTTGTCTGCTAAAGTAGTAGCTCTGATAAGAAATGAATTACCAGATAAACTGATAAACTAGATTTATACAGTATATTTTGAAAATGCAGCACAAACCAGTGACATGCTATTACATGCCCAATTTTATTTGGATGCACTGATTAGATTGCTGCCACTATCAGAAAACCAAGGGTGACTTAAATAAAAAGATTGCTATGAAGCAGCATAATGAGAAGAGGAGAAAAATTCAAAGAAGCATAGTGCAAATAGCATAGTATGCTCAAATGCCGGGCGTTCATGCAGTATGTTGAAACATTTCTGAGATTTAGTACGTTGACATCCAAGATAGCACTATGGATCAAAGCATTATAAAGTTTATTTGGTCTATTTATTAATTCTTTTTTGTGATATATTTTTTTGAAATCAATTCATTTGATTAGATATTTCCTATGAATGAAATAACATTTCAAAATCATTTTTTACCTGCCTCAGTTAGTGCCATTTTCACATTTGCTCTTCCTGTGATTGAAAGTAAATGTATTGTTAATTAAAAATGGAATTAAAGTCACTCTCCTGCTCCATCACAGGGCAAACACTGGACACACTGGGAGCTGTTGTGGAAAAGAGGATGATGGCAAAATTGGATGTCATTATGAAAAATCTCCTCCAGGAGGTGCTCTCTTGGAACACTTTTAGGGAAAGGCTCATTCCACCACGGTGTGCTAAGAAGCGCCTCTGGGGGTCTTTTCTGCCCACTGATATCAGGAAATTCAATGCACCTCCAATGCAATTCCACCTGATTTACTCATTAAGTTTATTTGTATTTATTTATTTATCAGTTGATTGACTGATTGGCTGCATTATCTGTCCTGTGAGTTTTTATTGTTTCTGTTGCTGAATTCAACTGAATTTCCCCGTGCATTTAATAAAGTTTATCTAATTTAATATAATGTGTGAGGAGGCATGATTTACATAATCATGCAAAACAAATTAAAGAATAGCCGATGTACAATACAGAACAAATACAGCTTTCAACAATGTACATTTTTCAGTGTAAAAGTATAATATTTTAGGCTCCTGTGATAATCGGTTTAACATCCATCTAGGAATCAATGTACTTTTAACTATTTAAACTAATTTAAACCTGTGAACTATTTCTACCAAACTATAGTGCTGAGAACTGGCTAGGGTGGCTAGAATCCTGTACAGCGTCCCTGTAGTCTCTAGTCTTATGTAGTTTCATTAATACAAAGCTACCTAATGGTTCCACAATTAGAAAAATCATACTTAGGGGAAAATGAAATCTTTATAGTTAAGAGGCTAGCCATCCAAACCCGGGAAGAAAATATATATTTTATTTTTGCTATTATAACTTTCAGAAGCCACTTGAGCACAGAATACATGTGGTGCCAAAAGCTTGTCAGGTTTGCTTTAACAGCAGCTAGGTCATGGTCAATGGATGGTATCACCGTTCACTCCACCCTCTTCTATCAGGACCTCCATGAACATAAGGAAACCCCCAGACAGGTTTCTGTGCCCCAAATGCCTGAGAGTTGGCATCTTCTCCTCTTTCATTAGATCACAACTTAAAAGACATGAATATAGCTATAAAGGTCCGTGGGAATTTGTAAATTATGTTTACCCAAAAATAATAATTGGTTTATGAGGGGTGAGCCTTTTGGTTTATGCTCCCCTGTGAGTGTTTTTCCCTAATGTTATTTCCATTTAACTAGTTGTGCACTCTTTGAAAATCTCTTATATAGTTTGGAGATACCAAGCTAGAAAGTATACTTACTACAGTGGATACTGAGAGAAGGCTAGGAAAGTTGGTCATGTTTCTTTTTTTCAGTGTTTATCTTGTGTATAGCAAAAGACATTTATTATATGGAAAATGACTGTATATTTGAGTCACAGTAGTTAAAAGAGTGCAGATATATTGTCAATACACATACCTCTAAATGTCCCAGTGTCGAGTTTATTCCATACAGTAAATATTGTGTAATATGAGGATGGTGGAAATATATACAGTAACTGTCTTGTAAGAGTGCAATTAGCCCTTTTCACAGTTAGCCAGAATCCCATTTTTTTTACAGGTTTCTCCCTTCACTTCTAAAAATCAATTTTAGCAATGTAAGAAGTATTGTTGAAAAGAATTACACAACAAAAGGCTCAAAAATGGTTTAAAGGCTATATATTTATTCTTGTGGAATTCCTTTATAATTACTGTACCAATATACGCTTGTTACCTTCTTACTAGTAGGTTAACAGTTTCAACTAACCTGTTTTTATACTGTATTTAACATTACCTCACTCCGTTTGGCAGATGCCAATATACTGTAATATAGAATAAACAAGGTAAATTAGCTGTAATCATATAAATTAATAATATTTGATCTGTATTTATTTATCTGCGTACAGCCGCCCTACACTGAAAAAAAAAGGTGATGATTCACACTTAATATTTTCGATCTGAACCAATATAATTCTTTTTAGCTTATTGATCCCACAATTTTTAAGTTGAGGCAAATCATTTTGAGTGATTGGGTGCAATTCACTTGTTTTATACTAAATCTATATTTTAAGTTGTTCTTTTTTGGTAGTTGGAAAGCCATCACGCTGGAAAGTTCGACCGGAAGAATATACAAATGGCCCCTCAAACACAGCACACGAACAAATTAAATATTAAGTTAACTGAAATAGGTTTAGTCCCTCCACCATAACTTACTTTGGTACAAACAAATTTTTTTACTTTGAGATCTGAAACCAAATATTTCAAGCTACAACACTAAATGACTAATCTTAAGTTGCTTGAAACAGAAAATTTATGTTGAATGAACAATATCAATGTTATACTTTTTTCCGTGTAACCCCGACACAGACAGGCAGATCACAGGTTAAGCACACAACACCTGGTTTATTTTCAGTTCAGCACACAGCGCACAAATCACCAACGCTGCATGACACAGTCCATTTTCTGCTGCCAGTCCCTCTGCCTCCACTCCTCCTCAGACTTTGTCCTCTTCCTTACAACTCTGACCATTGAGTGTTAGTGACTGGCTCCAATTATAGAGCACCCAGAAGGACTCCAGGTATCCAACGATCTTCCAGCCACACTTCCGGGTGTGGAGGAAGTGTGGCCAAATAGGGCCCTGGAAATGTATATGCACACCCTGGCGGAGGTCGTCCGCCACAGCATGTACAATGTGCAATGAAATGCAACCCTGATTATCTTAGCAGACTGTGCATTATAGAAATAATATAAGGAATAGATACAGATACATAAAAAGATAATATAATAAGTAAAAAAAAATTAGATAAATAAGGGGTGCGCAGCAGTGGCATGTCCCGATTAAGATGTCTTATGGCCTGAAGGCAGATGCTCCTTTTAAGTCTCTCAGTTTTGGCCATAAGACTATGGAAATGTCTGCCTGATTTCAGTAGGCTGAACAGACAGTTCATGGTGTGCGAAGGATCTTTAATAATTTTGATTACTCTGGTTTTACATCTATTGTAAATGTCCTATAAGCAGGGCAAAGCACAACTGGTGAGATGCTTTGCTGTTTTAATCACTCTCTGCAGGGCTTTATTGTCTGGCGCTGAGTAGCTGCCATACTAGGATGTAATGCTCTGGGTTAGTATGCTTTCTATAGCCCTGTTATAGAAAGTATTAAGTATCACTGGGGATAACCTAAATTTTCTTAATTGCCTCAAATGATACAACTGCAGTCTTACCTTTGTGATCAGGGCTTGTGCGTGTAAAGTCCAGCTTAAATCCTCTGAGATATTAACTCCAAGGTATTTGAAGGTGTTTACCCTTTCCACTGGGATCCCGTTGATGGTTAGTGGGGTGTAGGACTGGTGCTGCTTCTTCCTGCTGAAGTCCATAACCAGTTCCTTGGTTTTACTGATATTTAGCTGTGGGTTATTTGCTTGATACCATGAAGCCAACTTCTCTACTTCCTTCATGTATGCTGCCTCATCATTATTTGAGATGAGACCCAGCACCACAGTGTCATCAGCAAACTTTATTATGGAATTAAAGTTGAATGTGGCTGCATAGTCATGAGAATACAGAGTAATGCAGAATCTTTAGATTCTTGCAAATTTTTTAAAACATTTGCTATATGTGACTTATTAAATACTTGCCATGAAACACACAGACATGAGCATTAGATGTAGTTTTAAACTTAAAATTCATTTTAATAGTCAGTGAAAATTTAATCACAGGCAGTTATGTTGTGTATACTAAAACTATCCTCCTTGCGTGAAGTTTGCATGTTCTCCCCGTGGGTTTCCTCCAGGTGCTCTGGTTTCCTCCCACAGTCCAAAGACATGCAGGTTAGGTGCATTGGCGATTCTAAATTGGCCCTAGTGTGTGCTTGGTATGTGGGTGTGTTTGTCCTGTAGGTTGGCGCCCTGTCCGGGGTTGTTTTCCTGCCTTGCACCCTGTGTTGGCTGGGATTGGCTCCAGCAGATCCCCGTGACCCTGTAGTTAGGATATACCAGGTTGGATAATGGATGGATGGATACTAAAACTAGTTGACAGTAATTTCTCAAGATTCAAATGTTTCCTTTATTGGTACTAAGTTCTAAGTAAATGCTAAACCATTGGATTTCTATTTAGGTAATGGTCTTGTGCATAGACTACTATTTTTTAAAGGTATGTGGTCAGCAACCATTTACTACTTGCGAATTTTTCACTCTCATCTATGGAGCCTTACCACCACTAAAGCATCGACAGAAGTGCAGCTTTTTCCCAAAACTGACTCAGCAATAATCGCTTAGGAAAATAAGCTGTTCATTATATTCATAAATAAAACTTATTGCTTAGCCCAGTTGTGCAGTGGTAGCACTGCTGCCTTGCAGTAAGGAGACCAGGGTTCATGTCCTGTGTCTTCCCTGCGTGGAGTTTGATGGACTGGTGGTCAGAGGTTAGATGGACTGGTGACTAAATCAGTCCTAGTATGTGGTTGGCTGGACTGGCACCCTATCAATAGTTCGTTCCTGCCTTGTGCCCTATGCTAGCTGGAATAGGCTCCAGCATGTGCGCAGACCTTTAAAGGGGTTAGAAAATGACATGATATGACTTGTTCTTTAAAATGTATAAAGATTTTTCCTGTTTTTTTATTACACATAAAGTTTTCTGTGTACTTACAATCCAACAGGAGAAATATAACACAAGGATATATTTTAAAAGTATGATATGTGGTAGTATGTCCCTATAATAGTACATTCTGAAGTTTCAGCTCATGACAGAAACCAAGACTCACTTTTTGACAGAAAGAGAAATTGTTCGCCACATTAAAAAAAAGTCCACAAATATGAAATAAGGAATTAATGCATTGTAAAACTCCACTGATGGCCTAGAAAATTTTTTCACGTATAAAAATGATAGAAGACTATGATAGAAGATTAAACCACTTTAAAGTCACAGTTTGTTTCTTCTTAGGAAACTAAAGCCAGTTGTCACATTAGACGACTTTTTGAAGGATTTTCAGTCTTACCCTTCATTTACATAATTTCAGCGAGTCAGACGCAGTCAGCGACACGCTCATGTGAAGCCGATTGTTTAATGTGACATACCTGATGACTGAGACCAACTAGTCTATGACTACCTAGGATAAAATCAAACAGTTTTAATTAATAACTCTACATATAAGAGTCCAGAACCAATAAGCGTTCAGCCGGCAGTACGATGCATAGACTGTAGTGACATGGAATAAGGAACATGAGTGTTTTAAACCTTACAAACAGAAAAGAAGCTCATCTGTCTGATACATATTTTATGGACTAAAACACAATGGAAATAAGAAAAATTTCCAGAGACTGAGGCTGAATGCATCATAACTATTAAAATTTCACAAAGCGCTGTCAGGCAGCATGGGGGCTGTGAAGCTCACAAACAGAAGAGAAACTCATCTGTTTGATGTCTCAAATTATACATACCATAACAGAGTGGGAAAAAAAAGAAATAAAGGGCAGAGATTGCTGCTAAACTCGCTGAAGCTGTTAACAATTTGTATAGCGCCCACTCAGTCGGGCAGCACACTATTGGCTGTCAGTCAAAGAGGCACGCATGACTGCGCTGGACGATCAGAGCTCAGTCAGTAAATATAACATGGATTGTGACTTTCAGTCATGTAATTTAATATGGTGTAGAAATGAGGTCGACAACAATCGGCAAATCTGACATACTCCAAGACAAAAAATCAAGTAATGTGACACCAGCTTAAGTTACAATGCTGAGAGCAGAATCATAGAAAATGGTATATGATAGCTTTGCCCTGTGGTTGTTTATAACCTGTTCAATTGTAGAAATTCAGCGATTAAAAGTAATCAAATAGGGTGGTGCAGTGGTAGCGCTGCTGCCTCGCAGTTAGGAGACCTGGGTTCGCTTCCCGGGTCCTCCCAGTGTGGAGTTTGCATGTTCTCCCCGTGTCTGCGTGGGTTTCCTCCCACAGTCCAAAGACATGTGGATTGGAGATTCTAAATTGGCCCTATTGTGTGTGTGTGTGCACACCCTGCGATGGGTTGGCGCCCTGCCCGGGGTTTGTTTCCTGCTTTGCGCCCTGTGTTGGCTGGGATTGGCTCCAGCAGACCCCCGTGTCCCTGTAGTTAGGATATAGCGGGTTGGATAATGGATGGATGGAAGTAATCAAATAAATTCAAACAGCAATGAGTGGATCACTTCACCTAGCATGCGGACTACTTGCCATCTGTTATATTTTCTAGTTGAAATGGAGAACCTTTCAAGAATGGTGGACTTTTGTTAGTATGTCACAGTGACAGAATGAAATTAAGTAATGCAATTGTTGAATTTCTTTTGCAATATTAAAAACATACATTGTTCTCTTTAATAAAGAAACAAAAACTATTGTAATTAAACTGGAAGTAAACCAATTTGATTATGGGTTGTAAAAGGGAAGAACATCAATATCCAAACTTGCAGTTATTTATAGGGAGATTTTATAAATTACTTTTAATATAAAGTAGTATCTTGCATTGAATTAGCCTATCACACACAGGGCTGTTTCGTGCCCGGCACCAGTGCTTTTGCAAAAGTCTTCACATCACCATTGTCCTAAAACTGAGTTAGGATTCAATATGTGGATGGACTTGTAATGAATTCATTAATGCTAACATGTTTTGAACTTCCCTAGAAGCACTTGCTCTCCTTAAAGACCTATGGATCACTAGCAGTGGAAGTCTGACTAGAAGCAAAATGAAAGCCTTCATACTCCATTTTTCAATTGAGTAATATGCTAATATGGAAATTAACTGAATGAATACAGCGTTTGCTGCTTGCAAAATTTTGCATGACTGTTGCTGTTACACTGAAAAAAGGCCTTTGACTTACATGGCTTTTATGTCACTGTCAGTGACTAAAGCTTGTTCAGAATGTTCTTGGCAGGTTATCAA
The DNA here is from genome assembly GCF_900747795.2 of Erpetoichthys calabaricus. Taxonomy (NCBI): domain Eukaryota; kingdom Metazoa; phylum Chordata; class Cladistia; order Polypteriformes; family Polypteridae; genus Erpetoichthys; species Erpetoichthys calabaricus. Next base: position 76,607,562 of record NC_041398.2, on the reverse strand, counting down.
GCAGTAAAGTAGTGCTGGGCTTCAGCCAAGATCACTTTATAGTCGGAGCCAACCCAAAAAGTATCAATTTATGGCATGATTCTGGTTCATTCTTTTAATATATTTGCTTCTTTTCTTATTACCTCTGAGCAATTTTTTTTTTACTGAAAGTCCACAAAACATATTTATGGTGTATTACTTTGCATAGCTAATCAGTTAACAGTGCTCTATTGTGTATCAAGTTACTTCATGTCTGAATATAATGCAAGCAGATCCCAAAAAAGACAAAGGCAACAAGAAAACCACCCTACTTCAGGCAATATGCACACTTTATCTTTACATAATCCATTAGGTGCACTTCACTGCTCTTCAGTATTACACTTGGTTGACCCATATAGAGTGTATTTTATTTTTATTAAATAAACAGCCGCACAGCCACATATCAAGTAAAGTGTAACAAATTACAACAGGCAACACTTAAACATGATACAGTGAATTAAATGCTATGCTTGATTAACATTACAAAGTACATTGCAGTGCACTAACTAGAAAAGTCTGAATTTTAGAAATGCATTAGTGTAAAATCAATAACAATGTTGTAAGCCAGCTGATTAGGAAATACATTCCGAATGAATAATGCACATGTATTGTTTAATTATTTCTTTGTACTTCAACTTTCCTGTCTTTTTTTTTTTTTTTTGCTCACAAACAGTTGTATTTAATCTTAATATGATAATCTAGTGCTGCATCTTTCCCTAGGTGATAAAAGCATGCAAAATGTTCCATGCCTGGCAGATTTTTAACATCATTCATGCATGTTAAGATATTTACTGTTTATGCCAAATGATACATAAAGTAACCTGCCTCATGCTGGCTCCAGCAGACCTTCCATTTTATAACAGTATGTTATACTACACGTGTCTATTAGTTTTCAGCAAATTAGATTTTTTTTTCTTTTGCCTCAACTGAAATTAATGTGTAAATAAATATATATTTAGAATAATGAAAATAGTCCCTGTAATAACTGAATGCCTGTATCATACTGAATAATTTCTTAGCACAAAAATTCTGCCCATTATAATATTTGAAATCTACTGTGCACCTCTCATCTTCATTTCAGTGTGAAGTTTTTTATCCCTGGTCATTCCATCCTGATGCTAGCTGATGTCTTTCATAAGTTCTAGAAAGACTATGCCTGTGAATGTACATGGCTGCAAGCAATAATAAATAATAATAATAATAATACATTTTATTTATATAGTGCCTTTCCCATGCTCAAGGCACTTAAGCAAGACTAACAAGAAGCTGTGACACAGCTCATTATTATTACATAAGCAAAATAAAACAACTGCTTAATAAGAAATGGACCAAGAGGTAAGAATTACCTGAGAATTATTTAGAAGGATGCAGTTTCTTTCCTAGCTTCTCAAATGAATTCTTCCATCTTTTGGGTGCTGATCCTACTTTGTGACTATGGTCAGTCTCCTAAATTAGGTCCTATATTTCTTGAAGCTTCTTTGTAGATGTAGGTTTCTAATTGTGCACGCACAAAACATTTAAAGGTCTTGCTTTTAAGACCTGTGCCATAAGTGGCATGCATATGTCCAGCAGTAAGGTTAAAATTGTTACAATGTAGTTTTTCTTTCAGGAGGCTATTGTAGACCAAAAGCAGCTGGAGAGCAAGGTGAATAAGCAAAGAATGCAATTAAGCATCTCTTGTAAGGATATCATTAACTTTGCAAAGTGCATTATAATATTCATGGCAGATTGCCATTGCAAATGATGTTAGATTGCCAGAAAATGTTTTAGGCAGTAAAGCTCATTTGAGATTGGAAGGAGAGTAAACAAAAATACAGAGCAATTGTCCGAACTTAGTTTCCGGCATATAGCCAAGAAAAGGCAGTAAGTAGAAGCATGAACAAGTAGAGATGGTAGACAGCTGTTGAAATTGCTGCAATGGATGATGTGAGAATATATAATTTACTACCCTTTTATCCGTTCTCTTTCTAAATCTGCAATCTTAAAAATAACAGTTCTTTAATGGCACTACATAGTTCTTTACTGAGTTGTGTGGTTCCTCGTAGAGCCAATGCTTGACAAAGGACAATTTCATTCTGAGAAATGACACCTTTACATTACATCTTGCCTGAAGAAGGAGCCTGAGTTGCCTCGAAAGCTTCCATATTGTAATCTTTTTAGTTAGCCAATAAAAGGTGTCATTTTGCTTGACTTCTCACTACATTCATAATGGCTAACACAGTACAACACCCTAGTACTACTTTGTGCTTTGAAAAACTTCATAATATGTAGGGAAAAACAAGAAATCTTTAATGTATGGTAGGCTGCCTAGAAGGACACTAACAGAAAATCTGGACTCAGCCTGTATTGTTGAGTCCTTTTCATGAGCCATCAGTATTTTACAAAACTGTTACCATCTTATTCATGATTATTTACTGTATGGATTCATGGAGTCAGTTATGAAACTGAATAAAAAAGGGACTTTCTGAAACCATCATGTGGATGAGTCTTTTGGGAACCAAAAATCTCCCCTCTATGGCATCACTCTGAAGTACCCCTCTAGCATGTTTTAAGAGTGTACTTTGCCTATTTAAAAGACATAAGACATGGCAGCCTTTCTTGGCAGCAATGGGCACAAAGGAGAAACCAATCAAGCCAGTTCAGTTTGTAAAACAAAAGCGGCAGTTCATTTAGGCACCTAGTTTATCTGATAAAACTACTATTTAAAAGCTACTTTTTAAAGTTTTATTGAATATAGTTATTTAAGAATTTCATGTGATATCCGGTAGAATTTGCTATAATAGCAACAAATCATTTGAAAAAACAAATATGACAAAAGGATGATACATAATCCGGAACAAGCATCTCAACTTGCTGGTTTTTAGGTACCCAGAGGCTTTCTAGTAGAAGAAAGCACACAGTTCAGAGATCTAAGTTATGTTACTTTTGCATAGCATTACCAAGTAGTTTTTTTGCCATTATTCTTTACGCATAACTCCATTATTAGTATTATTTCCTCACTAATAACTTGTCCGTATAGCAAGGGGGTTGTCGTGGCTCAAGGGGAATCAAACTGGTATGGGGCAGAAAAGTGACTGACAGAATAACTAGGTTATCTTGAATAAAAAAAGTCTTGTCAAAAACAGCTGTGAGTTCCTGCAGGCCAGTAAATCGCTGTCACTGGTATGAATCTGTAATATAAAACAACAGACCACATGGAATGGATTATTGACAAACCAGCTTTTATCTGAGGCCAGAACAACAAAATACTCCATTTGAATTATTTTGATTATATTTTAATAGGTAATTAATTTTAAATTTTTTGATTACTCAGTATATTTTTTATGTACACTTTTTTTACTATTTACTTTGAACTTTAAAGAAATAACCAGTTACAGAACACAGGCATGTGAATCTAACACTTTTCAAAAATAGAACAGATTAATATTTCAGCCTTAGGAATCACATTACTATAATGATAAAATTACATTAATTAAACAACTAAAGTTAACCCTGCAAATGTAAAATTAATTTTCAGTATTGATGTATGAACCTAAATCTGTGTGCCAAAATTCAGCGGCAGGGTTGTATTGTGGTGAAGACATTCTTAGTAATTAATACAACTGATCATTGTTGAGTTTTAATTTCTTTGCTCATTGGAATACCTGCTGTCTAAAACTATTAACACATTAAGAGAGTGCTTTTACATTTTTAGGAATGCTTCATTTGAAGGGCCACATAAGTGCTTACTATTCGAATTTTAACACTATTAAACACTATTAGCTAAAAAGAGGCTCTGATAAAAATGAATGCCTTTATTGTGCACAAGAATTTTATAGAACATTATTTCTGTCATGATGCAGCAGACCATACAAATAAAAATCAATATTTATGGTTGTTAAATTGCAGTTAATTTTATGAGTGACAGAGTACAAAGTCTGCCCACTAAACAGACTCAAAATCAAAAAATCCAACCCAAATTAAATCCTGAAATCTTTAACATAACTTTTCTAAAATGGGGTTTGGAGATCCCAGCCTCCAATCTGTCTGCCAACTGATAGGGCCCACTGTTTGGTTGACTAAATCCCTTCCTAATAAAAAAAAAAAACTTTTTGACAACAGTTTTGTCTACAAACTGGTAGACGCTTGTTTTGTACTAAAGCAGTATCATTTATGTCCTTGATTGAACACAAAATGGTTTCCGTGATGTAACACATCAACAACAGCATGCAAGTGATAATGACAGTAGTATAGCAACCCTAGGCCCACAATTTGCTGAAAAATGTCATCAACTTCAACCTTCATACAGAATGCAGCATGTTAAGTGTGGCAGGGATTTGCACAATGTGTCCTTTCTCCTGTTAAGGCCTACTGTATGTACAAGAGCACGCTACCTTTTTGTTGAAAGAAACAGAAAAAAGGCAACAATAACCAAAATATGTTAAAGCTAGATAAGCTACTATTTACTGTCCGATAAGGTTATACATTATGGTCTATGATAATTATTTCTATTAATCCCACAAAACAAATCTATAATAAATATATTAGTGTGCTAATTGTGCTTTTTTGTATGATGCCATGGTTTGCCTTTGCTCAAGCAGCACATATTGACTTTGATTATAATGCTTCTTTGCTTCTTAGGGTTTCCAGCCACTCTCCACTATTTGAGTTTTATTAATTAACTGTTCTTTCACGGTGCACAGCATTTTATGCCTTTCAGCTGAATCCAAATAGAAAGAGAACTTTCCACAAGTGCTAGTTCAATGTACAAGCTGGAGCAAGTAAAAGCATTGCTTTACTCCCACAGTAATAAAATTGGAAAAACTAGCAAACTATAATGGTGGAAAGTGCCATCTTTATGCATCTTTAAATAAAAACATTCTACAAATGACCATATTTATCTACAGTACTGCTCGTGAAACTGCAAAGCTTCGATCATTTCAGATCCTTAACTGTAGTTTAGTGCTACTTTAATGCTGACGTGACGGTGAAGGGGCTGATATTATGAAAAGCTTCTACCCTCCATTTGTAAAAAGCAGGGCAAAATGTCTAATAAAGTGTGTAAATATTTTTGTTTGTGTTATGCTGGATAATGTTTGAACTTGCTTTGTTAAGTATTCGCTATGTAACACTTGTAAAGTGAAAATTGTAAAGCACGGGCAAAGATACATCATAATGACTGTGTGGCATCTTCTGCAAAACTCCAGTCAGAATTTTGTCAGATGCCAAACATGTACCAAAAATATGTTTTGTGTATTTGAACCACTGGCATCTAACACTTCATCTTCAGTGTTGAATGAATCACTGGTGACAAGTCTGTTGCTTTCAGGTCATGGCACTAGTGAGATGCTTTTTTTTTGACAGGATAATTGCTTGGAGACTGGGAGCACATTCACTTTTGAGAATGTAACTACTGATAGTAGCGATTGCTGTGTCCTTCATTTGGGGTAGCAGAAATCAAGCCGGCATAATAACCTGAGCTAAACTTGTGGCAGTGGGGTCTTTGAAGAGCAATGACACTTGTGCAGGCGGCAGTGGAGTATCACAGTGGGTAGTGCTGCTGCCTCGCAGTTAGGAGACCTGGGTTCACTTCCCGAGTCCTCCCTGCGTGGAGTTTGCATGTTCTCCCCATGTCTATGTGGGTTTCCTCCAGGTACTCCGGTTTCCTCCCACAGTCCAAAGACTTGCAGGTTAGGTGCATTGCCGATTCTAAATTGTCCCTAGTTTGGGTGTGCGTGTGTGTGTGTGTGTGTATGTGTGCACACCCTGCGGTGGGCTGGCGCCCTGCCTGGGGTTTGTTTCCTGCCTGTGTTTCAATCCCTGTGTTGGCTGGGATTGGCTCTAGCAGACCTCCGTGACCCTGTAGTTAGGATATAGCGGGTTGGATAATGGATGGATGGATGGACACTCGTGCATTCAAAAGCTTCCTGGTGGACTCACGTTCTTCAGCACTGTTACCCATGAATGCTGTTTTTAAGTAAGAGCTAATGTACAAACACATGTGATGCTGCACAGTTCAATCAAATGTTTTGAAATAGTGTTTTTTTCATTCAAAAGCATAAATGATTGCATATTTCTCTGGTATTTGATTGTTATATTTTGATACAAATGTATTCCCACAGTTCAAAACCAAACATTGTCTCCTTCAGATGACTCTAGAAATGTGTGTGTGTGAAGGGGACAGTGGGCCTTTATGGACTGCTCAGAAATAGGACTCTTGTAAATGTAGCTGTTGGCATAGGCTTTAGTGAAGAGACAGAATGAAGAAGCAGGTGGGCTGATGTTTTCTTTTTCAAAAAATAATTTTAAGAAATAATTTTAATAAAAGAGCAGTGAAGCATCTCTTATAGATAACAGCAACAGTCTTAATGTATTAACAGTAAATGTAATAGAAAGATGCAACAATGCATTTCATACAATGTAACATTCAAATAAAATGCTGATGTTCAAAGGACTGCAGAGTGATACTGAATGTATATTTACAAAGCCGTATTACCACACTTACACAATAATTTAGGGATGCATTTCTGGACAGTTTTATTTGCGTTGGATATTAATGGTTCTGTGAGAACGAGTGAAAATATCATTGTTTTTATATGTGTTTCTCATTTCTTTATATTAACCAGTTTCTTCTTGTAAACATGCAAGAGACAGGAGCCAGAACCTAAAAAATAATTTTCACTATAAATCCCAAAAGCTGAAAACACCTACAAAGAAAAAGGTATTATTATTTGTCTTTTGTTTTTGTTATTTAATGATCTTAAGACATACAACACATATACAATAATGTACATTGTACTTCAGGGTTCAAGAACACACTGTAATAATTTCTTGCTGAAAGTCTAATACACAAAAGATATTAGTTATATGTGATACCAGATGATCAGTTCTGGTGGCTGCCTTTCATCTTGTTTAAATTTGTTATTTTTGATAATAAGACATAATAAGAAATCATGGGCATACATTTTAGGAATATTATAATGGCCCTAAAGCTATACCCAAATTTCCAATGAAATTAAAAACATAGAAATAAAAGGGAAAACTAATTTGTGTCCAGGATTAAAATTAAAATAAAAATTACAAACCTTGTCTTGTAAAGTACCCCTTCTCTCCTACTGAGACACTGCCCACCAAAAGGTCTGCTGGGTGCTTTGTGGGATTTCCCATTGATCTTAGCACGACTTCATAGGAGGGGTGCATAGGCTTTCTCATCAGTTTATTCCAATTTTCTGGAGGGGTATTCATTACCCATTTACCTCATTCTAACATTGAGAAATTACATTGGTGTGCTTTAAATTACATTTAGTTAACCCTTGATTTATATTCAATCCATTTTCTTATGTTTAAATGTTTAATGATTAATTTTGTTAGAGCTTCATATGTATACATATATCTCGGGGAGACACTTTGAATTCCCGCCAGACTACTTGCACGTCACATCCTACTTACAAACAATTTCTCTGAGACACTTTAACATCCCGGGAGAACAAGGAAGTGAGACAAAAGGACAGCTGCTGTACAGGCTTTTAAATGATCGACACGCAGCACGACATGCAGATCACGCAGCTCGGTAGCAGCAGCTGCTGTACAGGCTTTTAAATGATCGTCGCGCAGCACGACATGCTGAACATGCAGGGCGGTAGCCGGAGCTGCAAGCAAACAACTGATTCGTCAGCATCTCTTTAGTGTGCATTCAGCCCCCCTTTTACAAAACGAGCGGCAGAGATGCAAAGTGGCGTGCGTGAAGTGCGCCCCCGGAGAGAGGGGTTGGGGGGGTGGGTGAGCGAAGCGAGTAGGGGGCAAAGCTCCCTAGTATATATGTTTATACAGGTTGGGGTAAGGGCTCCACCTCCAAGGATACACAAGCAAGACAAGCACATTGGCAAAGCGAAACCTCCAAAGAGCCACTCACTTAGCGGCTAATACAGAAGCGAGGCAAGCACATCGGCAAAACAGTATCCTTTTTAGTTTTCCTCCTGCCGCTAATTCACAAGCGAGGCGAGCACGCCTGCAAAAGGAAATCTCAGACGAAAGACAGTCGCTTAGCCGCTAATACACTAATTATGCAAGCACGTCGGCAACATGAAACTTCCTGATGATTTCAATACCTTACACAGCTAGTATATATATTTATATTTATTGTAAGGTTTCTAAACTCTTTTGGGACTCCCCCAACAGGATGACACGCCGAAGAGCGTCCTGGAGCATGATCACTGTGTCTGTGGAAGACAACTTAACCGTCACCAGGGCAACTGCAGGGTCCCAGCACTGCAGCGGATCATCGCAAAAGCAAATCTGAGCCGACCGTGGTCGCGCTATAACCACTGTCATCGATGGGTGATGCAAGGAACAATATAAATGCAGGGAACAGTATTACTTGGCGACTAACCTGGCCACAACTCTGCCTGATTGCTGTGTCTGTGTATAGGAGAGTGGTAGATCCCGCTACAATAAATAACCGTGCTGTTCCTATTTCAAGCTGAATAAAGCTGGTTTTACTAAAATACTGAGAACCAGCCTTGTGGTTTGGGGTGCAAGACCAAGACTTAAACGTCATTATATATATATACAGTATATATATATATATATATATATATATATATATATATATATATATATATATATATATATATATATATATATATATACAGTATATATATATATTATATATATATATATTGTGATATGGGGCCGACCGTTCATCCTGGCCAATACCCCCAGGCCGCCAGGTGGAGCCCTTTCTGCAGCATGGAGGAGCCCCGAATGCCAGCAGGGAATTCTGGACAATGCAGTTTTTATCCCCAACCCTGCTGGATGCCGTGGGGGCCACTAGGGGATGCTGCAGGGAGGAATAAGGATTATTTGCCCTACGCCCCGGAAGTACATTCAAGTCACATGGACAGGAGGAATGACGTGCTTCCGGGGTGAAGAAGAAAGGATTTTTATCTGACCCAGAAGTGTTCCAGGTCACGTGGACAGAGAGGGTGAAACACTTCTGGGTCAAGGACTATAAAAAGGACTGTGAAAGGCCAGAGCGTTGAGCTGAGCTGGGTGGAAGGGTGGCAACGCGTCTGGGAGTGGAGGATTGTTTATTGTATTATTGATTATTGATTTATTATATGAGTATTGTGGAGTGTAGGTGCTTTGTGCACTTTAATATTGTCCAAATAAATAATAATTGGACTTTTACCTGGTGTCTGAAGAGTGGTCAGAGGGTTCAAGGGGTCGAGAAGACCACAAACTGTCACTATATATATATATATATATATACATATATATATATATATATATATATATATATATACATACTGTGTATACAGTGAACCCTTGACTTACGAACTCAATTCGTTCGCGAGAGTTGGTTGTAACTCAAGTTGGTTGTAAGTCAAGACTATTTTCCCATAAGAAATAATGGAAATGCCCTTAATGTGTTCCGAACCGCCCACAGCAACACTTACTTAACTTTTTTTAATAGAAAAGGGTTGTATAATGTGCATAATTTACCAAAAACACTAATAATGTTTCTAATGTACTAACCAAAAAGTTATAAAAAGTGCCTAGCCTAACAGAAACAACAATTTCATACTGTACTCACCATTTCAGTTGACATCTTTGGCTTGCAGGAAGGAAGGAGGAGGAGAATGAAATGGAAGGTGGTTATTGTTTGGAAGGAGTTTCCTTATACAAATCTTTTCTTTGTAAAATTGTCGAGATGGTGGATTTCGACATGCTGTACATATTAGCGAGATTGATCACACGAACGCCACTCTCATATTTCCACACAATTTCCTTCTTCGTTTCTATTGTGATCGATTTCTTTACCTTCGTTACCTTCGCTTCCTTCCTTAGCAATTATCGAAATAAATTATATAAATCACTGCACTGACCGAAATTACGTCCACAAACACATGTATCTGGGCTCCGACTGACGCTTACAAATGCTCTCGGCTGTTTGTTTACAATCGCATAAGCGGGATACACGTGACCGCATTCGCGTCGTAACGCAAGATGTTGGTCGTAATTCAAAACAAAAATTTTGGTCATAAAGCAAGTTGTTCGCATGTCAGGCCGGTCGTATATCAAGGGTCAACTGTATATATATATATATATATATATATATATATATATATATATATGTATGCATATATTGTGGACACCAGGGGGTGTACAGCTCCCCAAACCCTGGACACAGCAGATGCAGAGGCCAAGTCCAGCACACAACACCCCTTTATTCGGCTGTAGGAAACGCTTTTGTCTCGGTTCCCACACCAGCACACAGTACAAAGCACCAAATATAGAATACCCAGTCCTTTTTCTTCCTCTCTCTCTCTGTTCTCCACTCCTCCTTCCGCAAGTTTTATCCACCTCCTTCCGACTCTGTCTTCCTGAATGGAGTGAGCTGGCCCCTTTTATAGAGCACCCGGAAATGCTTCTGGTGTTCCAGAATGTCCTTCCGGCTGCACTTCCGGGTGTTGCAGCAACCCTGCAGAGGAGGGCTCTGATGTTCTCCATGCGCCCCCTGGCAGTGGCCACGGGCCCCAACATGCTTGAGCTTCCATGCTTCAAACCCGTAGCACTCCAGGGGGGATGCCCTCTGTCTTCCCGGAAGAGGTGTTGCCCTGTGCAAGCTTCTTCCCCCGGTCCTTCTGTTATGGCGGTGTCCCAACCGGGTTAAGAATCCTGGCTGCCCATTACATTACCCCTCCCTCAGCTGAACTCCGTGGGGCAAAGTGTCCAGCCCCGAGAGGGTCAGGAGGGATCACAATCGGCCAGTCAACAGCTTCATCATGCAAAACAGAAACAGTGCAGCGGGGGATGCTGAGCCAGCGTTGAGTTCTGGCTTCCCTTTCTGTGACATCTCCACCTGTGCCCCTGTCGGCGGGATTCATAGCACAGCTGCCTCCCCTCTTAGTGCCCACGAGCCATGGGTACAGAAACAGGATGGAATGTCCTGCTTCGCCTCAGACCCTGCCCAGGCTGCAGAGAGAGGTTTTCAGGTGTAGATGAGCGCACTGACACACAAGATGCAATGTTAGGAGACCCATTCTTTTTCTTATGAATCCCCTTTTTTTTCTGGGGTAATGTGATAGTCTGGGTCTCCATATGGCATAGTGGGAGACCCTGTGCTGTCTGCACACCTTTTGACCTGCGTGTGATGCCTGCCATCCTGGCAGGGGGTTGGTGAGCCTGGACACCAGCACTAATAAGCTGCTCTGACTCTTCCTGCCCCGACTCTTTCTCGTTCCCTGCAGGGTGGTCAGTCATCACCCCCACATCTACTGTTGCACCTCTTGCTACTCGCTTTCCCTCAGATTTAACATAAGGAGACTCAGATGTCCCTTTTTATGTGTGGTACCGGTGTCACTGACCTGCAACGCCGTATCTGTCTTAGGAAGAACGATCCCGAGTTGCCGCAGATACAATTCTTTCTCCAACTTCACCTGGTGGTCTCTTCCAGTTCCCTGATTACCTTTTTAATATTTTCGCAATCTGCAACAAAGCACGTACAGGCTAGAAGACTCTCTCCAGTTCCAGCAGTGTCAGATCATTAATCAGTTCAGCTGGCAACTTGATTGGGCTTCCGTTAGCCTCGTGAGCCAGTGAGCATGCAGCTCGTGGCTTATGGGAGATGGAGTTCTGGGGGCTAGCCAATAGCTGTCCAGATTCCGCCTGCCTTAATCCCTCAGCCAAGATCTCAGACATCCTCCGTCCCTCCTTACCTTTGCGGAGACGGCGTGTTCGTTGCCCACCTCCCCCTTCACTTTTGGCAAGCCAATATCCAGCAGACCAGGCTCTGGGCAATCGGAGGACCATTGCTGACTCCGGTAATCCCACAACACCTTGGGATGGTGCAGCTCATCCTACTCCGGGAACAGGGCAGTGAGATCCTCATTACTTGAGTAACTTGAGGTGGGCTCGGCATCGTCTTTCCCCGTGCAGCCATTTTGACATAAATTGTTGTTCGGGTATTCACCACCTAGGAGGTACGCACACATAAATGAGGAATAACACTGGCAGGGTTTATCCACCCTCCCTCTGGTATGTACCTCCTGCCGGGCTTCGTCTGGCAGCACTTTTTTTCCCCAGTCGTCCTCCTTACCTCCCAGGACTTCATTAGAGCTACCTTCATCAGTTACCCACAGTAAGCTCTCCAGAGCCCACAATCTTCCCTGCTACTTCCATCTTTCAACAGATTTGATCATCTCCCAGGAATGGCACTTCTTGCTTACTCCCTGGAGATTCATTCGACCAGTCCACTTTCGTTTGTACTCTGGTTCTTTTGCTAGCATTCTCTCTTTTCTCTCTATTCTCTTTTTCTGTTTTCCTCTCTTCTCCCTTAACATAGACATTTTACACCTTGCAGTGTAGGAACTGTGCTCATCGACATACAGAGCTGCGTTGAGGGATGAATGATCACTCACTTGCTTGAGCATAATTAATTAATTTATTCTCCTGTCAAGTGTTACATGTCAACACATCTTTCCGCCCTCTCCACACCTACGCCACAAATTTGAGTAACACATCTATTTTAACATTGCATCCTGCTCTTTTGCCATGGTGGAGTGTCACAACATGTTTTTGCTAGACCTGAGGCTTTCATTGAAGCTGCCTATGACAAAGGTCAGCTGGTTAAAAGGGAAAAAATACCATTTGTTTTCTACATCAGTAAGCTCTGGAATAGTTTAGTTTTTGTTTGAAGAACCTTTTGACAGAAGAAAAACAAGCCATTATAATGACCTTTTAGAACTCTGCCCTGACTCATCATTGGAATTTTATGTGATATAGCATATCTCCATATACTGTATAGAGTTTATTTTTGTAAACTTCTGAAAATGGAATGTTCTAAGAAATATTGGTCTATGCTGGTTAGGTGCATTGGCGATCCTAAATTGTCCCTAGTGTGTGCTTGGTGTGTGGGTGTGTGTGTGTGCCCTGAAGTGGGCTGGCGCCCTGCCCGGGGTTTGTTTCCTGCCTTGCGCCCTGTGTTGGCTGGGATTTGCTCAAGCAGACCCCCGTGACCCTGTAGTTAGGATATAGCGGGTTGGATAATGGCTGGATGGATGGTCTAATACAATGATTTAAAATGTATGCTCTGATAAAGTTTACACACAAAACTAAAACCTTCATGGCAGAATTGTACTGCACCTTAATTTAGTACTATAATATAAATTAAATAATGGACATGAAGTGGGAACATGAGGTTGAATTCTTTGATCCATACTTAATTTATCTACCATATAAAATTACTAAATTATAAAAGCATATGCTCCTAAAATGTCATACCATGACATGTTGTTCCTTAAAATTTCTGCCACTAAATATATAAATGAAAGAAAGGTTTTGCAATGTATCATATATGTACAGTATATTTATTAATGAAAAAATAACCTTTCATCTTCTTTTTTACATAAAAATTACTCCACACTTCCTTATTGTTCTTTGGGCAATCTATTGTACTGTCCATCAGCAAATTGTTTTTGAATTCTCCATTTATAAAGATCTTCCACTGTAGGTTGTAAAATTATACAATCATTTAGTTTTTGTGAGAATAGACTGAAAAACAGTGATTATATCTAATAATTTTTCAGCATTTGACAAACTAGACACTATGTCAGGGTGTAAACAGATACTGAAAATATGGTATTATTTACTTGGTTAGTGCTCAGATATAAACATTGTTTCCCAGCTTCTGCTGATTAAGCAATCACAGAGACTAAAATGTACTGTATGACAGACTTTATACAAAAATCAGTTACCTGTATGCTTAGAAATCTAACCATTTTTGATGCCTGGGTTGCCTGCAACCTTGGCATCTCCTTTAGCCATTGATAGTCATGCCAGGGATAGACAAGTGCAATGAGAGCACAAACACCACAAGATTGGTGCTTTAAAAAGTGCTCAGTGAGCATAGGTAAGTTATCATATTAATTCACATACTCATCCCAACTCACTCATACAAGGCCAATTTAGAATCACTGATCAATGTAATCAGCACATCTTTGAAAGAAGACACAAACAGCTCATTCACACACAAGAAGTATATACTAACTCTTCACAGGCAGTAAATAAGCTAAGATCTGAACATTGGTATGCAAGTCTTCTTAACTTGTTATTTGCATTTTTCTATATTTAGGCAACATTTTCAAGTACTTGCCTAGCTTTGAATTATGATCAGGCCTGTTGGGAGTGTTTTTCTGCTCCTAAACAGTTTTATTGTCATCTGTAAACTTCAAAAATATATTCGCTATGGAGCACTCTCTTTACTTACCAGCTTGAAAACCAGTTTCATATTACTGTTAATACAATGAAGGTACAAATTTGGCATCTCAGTGTGGAACAATATCAAATGTTTTTTGAAAGACTTCAAAATGAGTAGTCTACCAACTTTCTTTGTGGAAATGTCTTCATCTATAACCATCTTGGCTGTCATTTGCCATAATATTTGTACAGCATGTATGTGGCACTCTGGTTTACTTCTGACAACAGTTTCTATAATATTTCTTTGCACACAGTTTACCCTTATTAGTATAAAATTATTGGTTACTGTTTTCTCCAGCTACTATGTATTTCATTTCCATTAGCATTATTTATAAAATCCCATTAGACCGAAGGGTTTTTATAGTCTTTATCTCACCAAAGGCTGTTATAATTTGAATGGGTTAAACATGAAGTTTGTTTTGAGTTCTGCAGAGGTATTCTTTTTTTTTTTTTTTTTGTAAATATGTAGGTGAAAAACTTATTTACATTATTTATTATGCCCTACTCAATTTGTCATTGGCATGGCATGAGTGCCATTTCTCCTGAGCCTTTTTAAGCAGTCATTTACGGTTGTAGTTTTGGGTCAGTAAACAGATAGAAGTTATATATATAAAAATGGAAAATAGTTTACATAAATCAAAAAAATGTTTTGAATAGTGCATTTGATAATTTTTTGTTTATCATGCTATTGTAGAATGTTGTCATTTGCATGGTTGTACATGCAAGAAAGAATTTCACTTTACTCTGTACATGACATTGATCCCACTTCTACTAATACTTGTTAGCATACTGCTATGTGAAAGGTAGCCAAGAAAAAGACTAGTTCACATAAATTAGTTTTAAAAATTATTTTTCTAAGCTTTAGCAGTATGTCTACTGGTATTTAACCTTGTAAACTATTTTATTTACCTTTGCATTGTAATGAAAACAAAGAGACACTTAAAAAGGTTTGGGGCACCAAGGTGAACCCCTTATATTGTGATGACCAGAAAATGAAGTTTTTAAAATGATGTTGCGAACCGGAAGAGGAGGGCCCAAGAGCCAAGAAACTGGAATTGACATCAGAGGTGGAAGGAGTGTCAATCATCCATTTTACAGAGGGAAGAAGAAAAAATGTGTTAGGTAATAGCGCCACACTCTGGTTCAGAGTGCAAAAACCGTTACATGAGCCCTAAGGTTGTCTAAATGCATGTGTGTGACAGTGTCTGGACTGTATTCAATAAAACTGGGCAAAAGCTATTGACAGGTGAGACAACCATCCTTCTCTTTGTACCGTACCAAAAAAAAAAAAAATCTTGTTCTTTGTTGAGTAAGTATTCTGCTCTTTCATGAGATGCTTTGATTTGTTAACACTTTTATGTGTTTTATTTTGAAGATAGTATTGTGAAGGTCTGGGTTGGCTCCATACTCCCAGGTTGCTTCTGGGAGCCTTTTGAACCCATAACCATTGATAGTCATTAACCAAATTGAGCTGGGCAAATGAAGACATATGCATTCAGCAAAGGGATGGATTCAAAAATGCCAAGTGCTTTTATTAAAATCCACAAGCACAGAGTGTCTTATTGTGCAGTAAATGAAAGTCTTCCATAAATAAATAATCCATAAAAAATGGAATACTCCTGTAAGTTAAAATCCAAATAAATCCAGATATAAAATCAGTATAAAACAACAGTCATCAGGTCCTTAATATTTCACCATTCTTTTCAAACTGAGCCCAGTGCAACTCCCTATCTGTCTGTCCAGCTCACCCATAACTTGCTCAGCCGGCGAAAACTCCAGCAGCTGCAGTCTTCCTTACCGACCCTCGTATTGCCTGCTTCCATTGTAATCTTTCAGACTGCTCGGAGATGGCTGTCCTTCCATCTTCGTTCTCACATCCCTGAGGTGGACTCCACAACCATCAAACCCGTTCCTCTGAAAAATCATAGGGGAAGGTCTTCCCCTAGAGTGCCGATCCTTGGTTCTCAGGCACCTGATACATCTCACTCATGTTCTTCTCAGTTGATCTTGTTCTATTCCTTGATCCCCCTCTCAACCAAGCATGCTCCTTTTTACCCTGCCAGATTAGGTGCAGGTGCTATCCTTCTGCCACTTTGAGGTATGAATGAGACACCTGACTGATCTGCTCGTTTTTGTATGTGTACGTGTGATCAGCCAAGCATCCCAGTCAACCCCGGAGCAACTCTGGTGTGCTCACACATTAAATATACTGCTGAACTAACTGCATCATTACTTTGACTTCACTTCTGGTTTATTATTTTGGACTTTGTCAATCAAGTTTTGTTTTTGACTTTCTGGCTTGTTCAGACATTGATTCTGCCTGTTTCAATATGGAATTTCCTGGTCTTACTTATTCTTTACTATGCTATTGTATTCAGTCCTCGTCTCTCCTTCTCATGTGAGTATTTCACCCAGATTATACAGAACACTTTGAGAAATAAACACCACTGCTTGGATGTATCTGAAAACATATCATTTCAATCCTAAGGAGAAGGAAATAATGTAAAGAAGCAGAACATTTTGTATTTGAGAACAAAATGTATTTGAAAACTATATTCTCCGTTTGTCCATCCATGCATAATGTATACAAATTATTAAAGTCTCCATTTTGAAGAAATCCGAACATAGTTGTATATTAGATAGGTATGGATATCCTAAGTCTAGTCCTATTTTATTAAGGTTGTGTAGTATTACTTATACTAATTGCAAAGTTTATTTTAATTGATCTTTAATGAAATCTACAATATATGCCTCATAATGAATTCTATAAAATCCTGTCACATATGCACAATATCCCAATCATACACTCTACAATTCTAAGCCAAAAGATGCTGTTCATAAAGTCCAGCTCAAGAATCCCATCCAAGCTGACCCAACAATTTCCAGACACAATACATTTCCTGTTTCAGTGTATGTGTTAACAAAGCACACAAAATATCATGCCATCTGTGGTTATGATGTTCTGACATTCATGTGAGTGAATAAAGCATGAGATACTCGGACAATGTCATATGAAATTAGCCAGATCTTTTTGTGAAATGTCATCAAACGCTGAAAGTAAGCTATTTGAAATGTGAGTGGAAATTAGACAGCTTCTGAAATAAAGAAGCAATTCTCTATCCAAGCCGAAGAAGAAACAGCTGCTTAATATTTACTAAATTGTTTTTCTGCTACCCATATACAATATTGTTTCTGTCTTTAATGCATCTACTTTGTTCAAAAATATAAATAAGTAAAGCATATGCAGTTTTCAATCATTAGTACTCAAAATTGCATGTTTAAAAATATAACATGCGGTTTTCAGTTGTTACTCATCATTACATGAGGGGCACAATGAACTTTTCACTAGGATTGAAGAGGCTTCAAAAATACTAATGTGAGGAATTTGTGATATTTAAATTCCAGGTCCTTTTTTGTGATTTCTTTTTCTTTATTGGGTTATGAAAATTGCACTCCACATACAATACAGAATGTTTCTTCTTTATGTTTGTGCAGATACAGTGGTGTGAAAAACTATTTGCCCCCTTCCTGATTTCTTATTCTTTTGCATGTTTGTCACACAAAATGTTTCTGATCATCAAACACATTTAACCATTAGTCAAATATAACACAAGTAAACACAAAATGCAGTTTTTAAATGATGGTGTTTATTATTTAGGGAGAAAAAAAATCCAAACCTACATGGCCCTGTGTGAAAAAGTAATTGCCCCCTTGTTAAAAAATAACCTAACTGTGGTGTATCACACCTGAGTTCAATTTCCGTAGCCACCCCCAGGCCTGATTAATGCCACACCTGTTTCAATCAAGAAATCACTTAAATAGGAGCTGCCTGACACAGAGAAGTAGACCAAAAGCACCTCAAAAGCTAGACATCATGCCAAGATCCAAAGAAATTCAGGAACAAATGAGAACAGAAGTAATTGAGATCTATCAGTCTGGTAAAGGTTATAAAGCCATTTCTAAAGCTTTGGGACT
Source organism: Erpetoichthys calabaricus (assembly GCF_900747795.2). NCBI lineage: Eukaryota > Metazoa > Chordata > Cladistia > Polypteriformes > Polypteridae > Erpetoichthys > Erpetoichthys calabaricus. The sequence continues at coordinate 76,589,331 of NC_041398.2, read as the reverse complement.
CCAGCGAACCACAGTGAGAGCCATTATCCACAAATGGCAAAAACATGGAACAGTGGTGAACCTTCCCAGGAGTGGCCGGCCGACCAAAATTACCCCAAGAGCGCAGAGACGACTCATCCGAGAGGTCACAAAAGACCCCAGGACAACGTCTAAAGAACTGCAGGCCTCACTTGCCTCAATTAAGGTCAGTGTTCACGACTACACCATAAGAAAGAGACTGGGCAAAAACAGCCTGCATGGCAGATTTCCAAGACGCAAACCACTGTTAAGCAAAAAGAACATTAGGGCTCGTCTCAATTTTGCTAAGAAACATCTCAATGATTGCCAAGACTTTTGGGAAAATACCTTGTGGACTGATGAGTCAAAAGTTGAACTTTTTGGAAGGCAAATGTCCCGTTACATCTGGCGTAAAAGGAACACAGCATTTCAGAAAAAGAACATCATACCAACAGTAAAATATGGTGGTGGTAGTGTGATGGTCTGGGGTTGTTTTGCTGCTTCAGGACCTGGAAGGCTTGCTGTGATAGATGGAACCATGAATTCTACTGTCTACCAAAAAATCCTGAAGGAGAATGTCCGGCCATCTGTTCGTCAACTCAAGCTGAAGCGATCTTGGGTGCTGCAACAGGACAATGACCCAAAACACACCAGCAAATCCACCTCTGAATGGCTGAAGAAAAACAAAATGAAGACTTTGGAGTGGCCTAGTCAAAGTCCTGACCTGAATCCAATTGAGATGCTATGGCATGACCTTAAAAAGGCGGTTCATGCTAGAAAACCCTCAAATAAAGCTGAATTACAACAATTTTGCAAAGATGAGTGGGCCAAAATTCCTCCAGAGCGCTGTAAAAGACTCATTGCAAGTTATCGCAAACGCTTGATTGCAGTTATTGCTGCTAAGGGTGGCCCAACCAGTTATTAGGTTCAGGGGGCAATTACTTTTTCACACAGGGCCATGTAGGTTTGGATTTTTTTTTCTCCCTAAATAATAAAAACCATCATTTAAAAACTGCATTTTGTGTTTACTTGTGTTATATTTGACTAATGGTTAAATGTGTTTGATGATCAGAAACATTTTGTGTGACAAACATGCAAAAGAATAAGAAATCAGGAAGGGGGCAAATAGTTTTTCACACCACTGTATGTCTATGCATTACCCCTATTTCTTACTTTAGAAGGTAGGTGTGGCTGAAGGCAAAAATGAAAACATTTTCCATAAATTATAACAGGAAAGCTTGAAGGCTGTAATAATGACATCAAAAATATGGCAATGTTCCTGAGGATTTAGTGTCAACCAAAATGATCACAGAGCAGAACAGAACAGATCAGTTCGACATCCATCCAACGTCCAAAGATCAAATAATTGCATCAATATACTGTACATGTTAAGGTGAAAAAAATGAAATAATAGAGAAACTGTAAGAATATTCCAAAAATGCTCTGTTAATAAAAAAGTGCTTCTATGGTCAGGTTGTACCCGTCAGAGGTTGCTGCGGCAACTGGTCCAATTATTTACTGAATAAGGGTGGTTCTTATGAGCCTGCTATCATCTGCATACACTTCGCCAAAGTTATGTGAATACTTTGTTTTACTGACTTTGTTCAGTAAAAGTTCTTTTCAGTATGTGACCAAGTTATACTTACTTATTTCAGCCCACCTTTAGATTTTGTGGGAGCCTTCATTATTTAGCTGTCACTTGAAAACTGTGCCTTTTCAAGCTTAACTTGTGGACATTTCTTTGAAATAAATAAGTAAACAAATATTAATTTCTATTAGAAAATGAAACTACCCAGTATCAAAATTAAACACTACTTTGCCTATACAAGAAAGCAGTAGTTGTGTGACTAATTTTACTAGTTAAGATTATTTCTTCTTAAACACAATAAAGTAAATTCATCTAAAGAGTGCCAACACCAACCAATTTCTTGACCTGCTTTCTTTGTTATGACCTGATTCGGAGCCCTGTGAAAACTGTGTGAGCTATTTCAGGCAGCTATCATCTCTATTATCTGTAGAAAGAGTGCCTTTGGAACACTTAACAAGCTCAAACATTGAACACTGTTGCATTGTCTGTGCTGACTTGCAGAAGCCAGAGATACCCGTCAGATTAAATATCATTTAAAAAAAGCAGTATGCTACTTGTGGTCATGCTGTAGCAACATTTTTTATGTCATAAATTATACACAGATTTACATAAGGCATAGCCAAATGATGTAGCTCCTTTCAAGGAGAAAACAAGAGGGAAAACCCTCAAAAAACTTGTTTCTATTGTGCTTCAAGCACAACGTATAAATACAAAATTACTAATAATACACATACAGTTTTTCAGTGTCCTAGATGATTTATTGAAAAGCATTGGGAATGTTAGTAGTAGGCATAAACTGATATAATAGTGTCGTATAGCCGAATTAAAGTCCATTGTTCATATGGTGTATATACTGCATTTAGCAGAAGATAGATAGATAGATAGATAGATAGATAGATAGATAGATAGATAGATAGATAGATAGATAGATAGATAGATAGATAGATAGATAGATAGATAGATAGATAGATAGATAGATAGATAGATACTTTGGGGGTTTTGATAAAAAATGCAATTTTGTGCAAATTTTTTGCAAATGATCCATTTAATATTTCAGTATTCATTAAACTGTACTGTAGATTACTATCTATTTCACACCTTTAAACACCATTTAGAATGCTACCTGTTCCTAAAGATGTCCTATATGAACATATCTAGAGCAAACTTTAAGCAAAAAAGGAAAAAGAGGAACATGATTGAAGTGTTTTAAATTAGTACAATGGATTAAGATCGAGACTATTGCTTTAAAATAAGTTCATCAGGAACACTGGAATACAGTTTGAAACTTGTTAAGGGTAAATTTTGCACAAACAGTAGGATGTTTTTATTTACACAGAGAACCACAGACACATGCAATAAGCTACCAAGTAATGTGGCAGACAGTAGGACTTTAAGGACTTTCAAAATTAGACTTAATATTATTTTGGAAGAATTAAGACTGGTGAGCTTTATTGGGCTGAATAGTCTGTTCTCATCTAGATTCTTCTGACGTTCTAAAAATGTGTAACAAACAGAATGCTGACTTGAAAATCAGCCCTTTTAACTCCATCCAAACAGTTAAGTGAGTGGTTCATAATGCTTTTTGCAAGATCATTAAGTAGATCTTTACATACCACCTGCCTCCTTTCCATAACAGCATCAGCTCAGCCACAATCCTGCCACACTTCTTTGTTTCCTTATCTTTATTTCCTTTTACCGCCTTTTTCTCTTTTGTTCACCAGCACGTGACATGTCCAACCAGAGGTGGAAACACACTCGATCATTGCTACACTTGGTTTAAGACAGAGTACAAAGCGCTTTCACAACCGACTTAAGGCAGATTGGACCACACTGCCATTTTACTTCTCCCCAAGTATAAACAAAGCATCCTGAGATAGGTTCTGGTGACGAGAGAGATCAAACACTGGTCCGCCATTCAGAAGCCATGCTTAAGGATGCGCTTGATTACGTGGACTAAGACATGTTCCAGTTGAGTTCTAACGACATCAACGAGTTTGCAAGTGTTGCTGTGAGCTTTGTTGCTATGGTAGCAGAGTCCATCATTGCAAACAAAAACAATCTGGTGTTTTCCAAATCAAAAGCTGTGGGTGGACAAAACTGTCTTGGATGCAGTGAACGTGCACACCATGGCTTATAGTGAGGGAGACTGGAGACTATAATGAATACAAGGCAGCCTGCCACTCTCTAAGGAGAGCTGTGAAGAAGGCAACGAGAAGGTATAAAGAGAAAGTGGAGTCTAACTTTCATCTGGGGCACAGCATATTAATGTAGAAGAACTGCAGACCTTTACGGACTTTAAAGGTTAACCCACTTTGTGTGTTCACTGTTCTCTGGATGACGACCTGAACTCAATGCGCAGTTTGACACTAACGGAGCTAGTATTAACTTGCAGGATAGTGAGGATAATATAGCATATATTAGCACCACTCAGAACAGCGGAGTTGCAATCTCTTTTTCAGAGCACAATGTTTTCGTACTCTGAGGCATGAAAACGGCAGGAAAGCACCAAGTCCATATGGAATCTCCGGGTGCATTCTAAAATCATGTACCAATCAGCTAACTGAAGTGATTGCATCCATTCTCAATGACTCTTTAGCCAAGTCTGTGGTTCCTACCTGTTTTAAAAATCTGTCTTTGTACCCATACTGAAGAACAACAAACAACGTGCCTTAATGATTATCGCCCTGTAATACTCACATCTCTTGTCATGAAGTGCTTCGAGGGGATTATCAAAGACTTCATCTGCTCCTTCCTTCCAAGGGACTTTAATCCACTCCAGTTTGCATTATGTACAAACGGGTCTACAGATGATGCCATCTCATATATTCTGCACACCTCATTGTCCCATGCAGGTAGCAAGAAGGGCAGTTATGTAAGACCGTTGTTTATAGACTACAGCTCGGCCTTTAACACCATTGTCCCCCTATTATTTGCCACAAAAATTAAAGACCCAGAACTGAACATCCCCCTCTGTGACTGGGCACTGGATTTTCTAACAGGCAGGCCTCAGGTGGTGAGAACAGGCAACTGCTTTTCTAACACTATCGTTGTTAACACAAACGTTCCATAAGGCTGTGTACTGAGTGCTCTGTTGTACTCCCTTCATACACATAATTGTGTTGCAAAGCACATTTCCAACACTATTGTTAAGTTTGCTGATGACACAGTGGTCTTAGGCCTCATTTCCAACAACAATGAGCAGGCCTATCTGGGCAAGGTAGAGAACATGGTAGTGTGGTGCCAGTCTCATAAACGCTCTCTGAATATCAGCAAAACCAAGAAGCTTGTGGTGGAAGCAGTATCAGATCTACAACCCCATCAGCATGAAGGGAGTTCCTGTCGAGAGGGTGAGTGGTACCTGGGTGTGTGCCTCACCAAGGACTTGACATGGGCCTAGCAAACACAAATTCAGATCAGAAAGGCAAGGCAATGCCTTTATCACCTGAGGTGGCTGAGGAAATTCAAGGTCTTCCCACATGTATTGAAAACTTTATACACCAGCATCATAGAAAGCATCCTAACACAGAGCTACTCATCATGGTTTGGGAATTGTTGAGTTCGGAATTGCAAAGTCCTGCAGAGAGTGGAGTGCTCAGTAGAGCACATCTTAAGGTCAGCAGAATATCTACACCAAACACTGCAGGACCAGGGCAATCAAAATAATTATTGACTCTATCGACCCCAGTAATGGGCTGTTCAGCCTGCTCAACTAAGGCTAAGGCTGTTCAGCCTAATGGCGAAAACTGAAATACTCAAGAGGAGCTTTTACCCTCAGGCCATCACAATCCTGAACCCTGACATGCCAACGAACATTCAAACCTAAAATTCATTGTATATTCATTTTAACCTACTGCACAGTCATTTTATACATTCTGCTGTTTCAGATTTCAGATTTTAACTTAACTTTAATCTAGTTTAACTTAATTTAATTTAATCTGTCTTAATTTAGTTAATCTTTTAATTTTGGTTAATTTTATTATCTTTTTATTATCTTTATTATTATTCTATTGTGAGCTTGCTTTTGTTTTACATAGTCTTGGAGTAGGCCAACTTTTCATTTTCACTGCATGTTATACCTGTGTGTGTGACAAATAAAACTCATGAATCTTGAATCTTTTCTTTCTCTTTTTCATCCAATCTGTTGAGGCTCCTTTTTTATCCCAGTGGGTGCAGGTGCTGTGTGACCCTTGAGCATTAAAGAGTAAATTGGATGAACCACGCATATCTACATGTGAATGCATGCTCCGCCAGTTCCCACACGACTGGTTTGCCATGATAACATGCACACCTATGCCCCTCGAAGCCAGAAAGCACTGTTTTCTCTAAAACCTGGACATAACCACAGACCCCTAAATCCACTTTACCATAGCAATATTGTAGTATAATAATCCCAAAACAATCTCATGTCCAGTGCATGATTTTTCCCTACAAAGAGCTATGATTTTAGGTATAAAATATTGCAGTGGAATTGAAATGAAAGAAGTGTATCATGCTTGAAAAATTCGAAAAAATTATTTCTGTAGAGCCAAATTACATTCAGTTAGAGTGATCTATGTTTGAGTTATTACGTCTAAAGACATACTGCTGATATACACAGGCATCACTCCAAAAGTTGTCTAATTGTGAATGCCTAATGTGTAAATCCATTTAAAACTTAGTCAAAATGTTAACCCTGACACAAAATGCCCCTATATATTGTGGAAGTAACAGAGATATGGAGATGTAGGAGATGTAAGAATGGTTGGGGAAATTCCCAGTACACCTACTTTGATTGTCAGAACTATACAAAGTAACTTACTAAGTAGGATTATGGTATTGGTTATCACTGGAAAAGTGATGGAAAAGTATTAAAAACTTTTTGTAGGATAGGTTTTTAGGTGTTATATGTTTCTCCCTAAGTCCAGTAGGAAAGTTCAGATCAGCATCTCACAAGTTAAAACACAGAACAAACTGTGTGTGTGGGGTGGGGGTAAACCAGTGTAAATTAGCTGTGAACAAAAGAACACCACAGTGTATGTGTAAACACTAGAAATTTAATAACTAGATAAAGAACTATAAGCTATATGGGATAAAAGATAAGTTGTCATTCAAGTCTAATTCAGTTCAATTCAATTTATTTTTATTTTTATAGCTTAGAGCATTGCAACAAGTTCACAGGTAAAATTCAATTACAGCCTATACAACATATATAAAGTTACAGATTAGTTTAAATACACAGTAAAATTAAGCAATTTCAATCTGATTAACCACAAAGGATACTAACAATATATATCAATTATTATTATTGTTCACATATTGCCAATTGGAAATGTAAAACTTTGATCAGAAGAACCCCTTGATAAAATAACCTCTAGGGGGTCCATGGCATAAACAATAAAGACAAAAGACACAGTGACAGTCCTGATGTTCTTGGCTAGCAAGACTCCCACCACATCCTTGGCATTCTACTATGGAAGTTTGTGCTGGGCAGATGACATAATCCAATTGATTTCAAGGCTTCCTGTATGTCTTGTACCTTTTCTATAGGCAGGAAAATAGCTTGAAAGTAGAGCAGTGGCAGGATACAGAAAAGAGAAAAAGAACAGTGGGATAATTATTGTAATACTTTTTTTTTTTTACAAAAAACATATGAAGGTAACCATCCATCCATCCATCCATCCATCCATCCATTTTCCAACCCCCTGAATCCGAACACAGGGTCACGGGGGTCTGCTGGAGCCAATCCCAGCCAACACAGGGCACAAGGCAGGGAACAGCACCTGTAATAAGGGTGTTCTAAAGTAGAGAGCTGTCAGCCTAAAAGCTGAGACTGATGGGACATCTCTTTTATACTGTAAGCAGGCTGATCGTTCCTCAGCTTTGGGGCCCTGTAGATACTGTAAATCCTCGATTCTTAATGCATTCTCCAGGTTGTATCTAATGATCAATTCACTTAGGTAAGAAGGGCCTAGGCCATTTAAAGCTTTATATGTAAGAAGGAGAATTTTGTGTATATTCATTGAGTAGCAAATGTGAAAGTTAAGCATAAGACCTTACATATAACCAAGAACTTACCAAGATGTTCTGGTTATTGAAAGATGTAAGGGCAAGAAGGGCTGTTAAAGGCAAATAATAAAAAGAGCAAGTGGAACCTCTTGCTAACCTCTATTGTCCAGTACAATGGTTTAACATATAAGAATAAGAAACTCTGCAATTGATATGAAAATTACTCATGATCTGGTTTCTCAGTTGGAGCAGAGACTGATTATATACTGCATTTTTGTGCCATTACAGTGGTTTGATTCCTGAGATTAAACTGGCAATAAAAGTAAAATTAAGCATTACTTCTCTGTACTATTTAATCTTTTTGACACTTACAAACATACCACCTAGAGTTGATTCTTGCATTGGTCCCCTGTGCCCCTGTACTGATGAGAGTGAATAATAAATGTCAGAATGTCAACAATGAAAAAATAAGCTGATGAAAAGAATCAAACTTAATAATTAGAGAAGCCTTGCAGTTTAAAGAGAGGACTAAAATCAGTTTTGTTTTGAGATAATTAGTGATAGGTATATTGTGGCACATCAGAAATTGAATTTACTGGAACAGAATAATATCCAAATGGATATTATGTGGATATTCATATTTATTAATGTTAGAGTTTGACAGAAAATATTATTTATCTATTTATATATCTAAGTATATTAATGAAAGAACCTTTATTTTTTACTAACATATCAACTGGTTAGCCATGTTACATATCTTAGAGGATAAGTTACAGCACATTGTTTTTATTTAGTTGTACTTGTTTCATTTCAGTTCCACTGACTTTGATATTAATGGTATTTTTAATACACATAGAATCTATGATAACATTTACAACATAATGTATGTTACCATAAATTTCATGTTGTAAAAAGCTGGACACCCCTGTGGTTTAATATTGTAAGTCTTTCCTGGACAGGTTATAATTTAACATGATTGACTAGCAGACAGACACCAAGATTAATAACATTTTCCTTTTCAAGGCAGAACATGTTGCCCTCAAACAGAAAGTTCAACACATAAAGTATTGTGTTATTGGTGACTTGAATTCTTGATTTTTTTATTCATATTTTTACTATGCATTTAACTCCTACTGCTGTAAACTTTAACAAGAGAAAACTGTAAATGGCTTAGATTTATAATCAAAGAATCTAGATAGATTTCAGGTTTAAAATAACATTTTTTACTTAATTTTCATCTGTCTCCTTTATATTTTTTCTCCAGAGTGGCACAACCAGCCCTAAATTGCTGCACACATGTACACATACCAGCCTACACAAATTCAGCTATATTTTACTATACTGATGAAATTTTTGTTTTATTGCTATTTTCGATGAAAAACAGAAGACACCTTTAGAAAACATAATTTCTCTCTCAAAATGTTTGAAATAAAATTATGCATTTCAATTGCACTTCTGAGCTGCACTTGACAACGGATGTAAATAAATAAATATTGTTTTGGGGAACATTTTGAAATGTTTGTAACGAGAGAAAACCTAGTAATCTTAACAAGAATACTTCACCATCTTTATTTTAGATCTGGGCCTTTGCTCAGAAAGTTCTGCATTTCAAATTGAATAAAAGATCCCAAGTTCTTACCTTGGTTACTAATAATTTAATAGAACAAAAGAAAATGAAATTGTCCTCCACAATGATGACTGAAAAACAATGCATTGTGCTCTCGATGCATGATGAAATATTACATCCAATTAATATCTGCATGTAAAGATAGAACATACTGCATATTAATATTATTTAATTCCTACAACATCTCAGACCATTTGTACATTAACAAAGATTAAAACAATAATTCAGTGAGAAGTAATAATCCAGCATCTATTGCATTTAACCTACTGAATCCAAACTGTTATGAAGACTGGTGAATCTAATTATTTCCAATGAATGAGGAATTCCTTTTAAATGCAGGTAATAATGTACAAAGTAATTAAAGAAGCACAGCAACTTTTTAATTTAAATTGTGTGGCCTGTCGATCTCAATTTCTTAGATCTTGCTGACTCTTCTGTTGACCTGGACCATGAACCACATCCGTAAAATAATAAATGATATATACTGCTTCTTCTAACATTTCTATTAACACCTCTGTTGCTCTGTTTCCCTGTGCTCTCTAAACTCCTTAGCTTACTTTTTCCATAATGGGTACTGATCCCATATCCTTTACAATGGAAAAGAAACAAAACTGTATGCCTCTCATATCCAAGTAAAATGATACCATGTGAAAAGACATATGATTTGGGTCTTTTATAAACACAATGAGTAGATTTACAAATGAAGAATAAAATAGTACAAAAAAGACTGGACTAACAATTAGTTGGTGTACTGGATAGAGTCTGGACTCTTCTCTGTTCAGATTACAGCATCCATTAACCTCCACAGTCCCACTTTCTTAAAAAGATGGTTCTCCTGTAAGTTTGCCTACCATTTCTCTAAGGTAGCATGGCCTTTAGTGCTGCTTCTACACTAGTGCGACAAACCAAGATAATCCAGTTTAAGTATAGTTTCTGGTTTATTTTCATTATTTCTTTCTAAAGTTCCTGGAACCATCTATGAAATTTCATATGTTGCAGACATTGTGGATATAGTTTAAAACATTCTGTATGCCTGTTGATTAGTATATGCAAGAAAGAATTTCATTGTACTCTGAACACATTACATTAATGACACTAGTACTAGGGTGTTGTACCGTGTTAGCCATTATGAATGTAGAGAAAAGCCAAGCAAAATGACACCTTTTATTGGCTAACTAGAAAGATTACAATATGCAAGCTTTCGAGGCAACTCAGGCCCCTTCTTCATCTTGCCTGAAGAAGGGGCCTGAGTTGCCTCGAAAGCTTGCATATTGTAATCTTTCTAGTTAGCCAATAAAAGGTGTCATTTTGCTTGGCTTTTCTCTACATTAATGACACTATATATTTATAACTGCGGACTGAGCTGATGATATTCAAAACAAGTTTGAAACCTTGGATTGAAACAAGAAAAACAAGTATAGTCATGCATAGTATGAAAGAAATCCAAAGTCCCATACAGTCAAAAAAGAGAAAACATGACATAAAACAATAATAATAACAGTAACATTAAAATAAAATCTACCATATGTGGGTAAGACAGAAAATAGTCATTATATACTTATATTTATTCTTACCTCTCCTTTACCTTTTTTGCTAGTAATGGAAAGACATCATTAAGTACTAAGTCAACCTGATTTTGGTATTAGTAGAATAGCGACATTTTTCTCTAAACTTCCTGCCAGAACACCATACACTCTGCTGTGCTGTAGAAGTCTAACTTGTAGCACACCGTTCAAAGTAAGTGGTCCCACTGGCCCAGAGGTTGCCCAGATAGGTTTGTTACTGGGTTCTGCCTCAGAATAGTTCTGCCTGTGCCCTTTTATACTGGAGTGTGTCTGCTATAGCAATTATTCAAAATTCAAAACAAGTACCATGGGTTGTACCGCTCTCTTTTTATATTTTCTTCTTACCAGCTAGAAGGCCACATTCAGATTTCTGATCAATTCCTTAGAGTTGGGCAATTTGTGTCAAGTTTCGGGGAATCTAAATACCTTTCTAATGTGTTTCACCCTAAATCCCTGAACATTTAACTGGAAGATGTTACAATAAGATTTAGATAGATAGATACTATATATGGACAGAGAGATACACTTAATTTGTCCACAAGGGGAAATTAAAGGTTTACAGAAGCTCAAGAAAATATTATAAAAGAAAAAACAAAAAGCAACCCACTCCATGCCACATACTATAAGAACTTCTGTCTTGGATAAAAGATAGTTGGCAGTAAGATAGCAGGAAATGTCACTGGTTTACCTTAGGGCTACATTTACATTTTGGGGTGGAGTGGTGGCTCTGAGGCTAGGGATCTGCACTGGCAATCTGAAGGTTGCCAGTTTGAATCCCGTAAATGCCAAAAGTGACTCTACTTCGTTGGGCCCTTGAGCAAGGCCCTTAACCAGCAGTTACTCCGTCCTGGGTATGATGTTAATCTGCATCCAGTCCTGCATGTAGGCCCTCTAACCTGCAGGGGAAAAACCTGGGGGTTGGTGGCAGAATAGGCATTCCAGCCACCATAAAAAAACTCACACTGTTCCATTCCATCTGAACTATTGTGGTGCTGAGGTGTCACCTATTGCATGGCTGCACTCAAGTCCTAATCTGGGATCCTGAGTCAGTTTGTTATGTGGTGGGTGCGGCAATGCGCTATATCAGCGCCTGCTCCTAACCTCTCCTCTACATTTAAAGGCATTAACATCTGAATAGTCCAACTTGTTGTGTCCACAGAAGGAACATACTGTTATTTCAACCAAAGCTCCCTGGTGCTGGAACTGCTTCTCTGGTAAGATAGAGCTTCTTAGGTGGTAGTGATCGCAGTGCTACCAGGTGAATAAGGGAATATTTAATATACCCCACTTTATGCTCCTCAGAATCTCTTAAATTATCAGATGTTGTACAGGTAAAGTAACCTTTAGATCCTCTATGTTTACCCTGTGATATCTCTTAAATTTGCTGCTTATCCAAAAGGCAGCTGAGACAGGCCGGAGCTCAGGTTAGAGATGACAGAAGCATAATCCATTTAAAAAAAAAACAGTGGATAAAACCCTGCCTTTTGTACAAATCATCATTCAGTAAAACTGATTAAGTCAAGTCCAGGAATTTGTTTTTTTCCTAAACCTGCACAAACCATTCAGGTATACAGCATCACAGAATAACTTTCTGTGTCACATTTTAAATACTTTTAGTTTAAATGTAATTTAGGGTTATACATATCCATCTTCATTTTACTCCACTGGTGACTATATTATCATTCTCATTTTACTGCACAGTCAATAGATGTTTGTCCACCCTTTGGCAAACCACTCCTTCTCTGAGTATCTCAGGACTATTTAATCTTTAAACCCTCTCTTTCCCTTTGAGCTTCTAAAACTTGTGCGGACTCTTCTAGCCATCATCAAAATAATGCTTTTTACAGTCCTAGTTTATCATTAAGAATAAGAGCTCACAAGAAACGTCATACTGCATCTAAATGTCGCTCTGTTTTGTTTCTTACCTTTGTACTATATGTTATGTGTTAAATCAAGTCAAACAAAAATGGCTAAATATCATCTTCATCAACTAATTTTTCAGAATAACAAAGCTGTTTGAGTGGTTTTGCCTAGAAATGTGAAATTTGCTATACTTCCTGTTTTTTACAACCTTGCTGTATTAGATTAGAATGAATAAATGTTTTACTCCATCCAGAAAAAAGAAATCCAATGAAATAATTCAACTGAAAAATACAGTCAAATTAATCAATATATTTTCTTCCATTTGCATTATATCTCCAAGTAAACAAAGTGCCTTCTGGCTCATCAGTCTATACTTTTTACTGATTCATCAAACATCAGTTATTGCTCTGCCCTTTTTTTTTTACAAATTAGCCTATGAGCAGCAACTGTTCCATGAAATAAGTCTCCCTGATATTATCTTCTGGCTGGAGGTGTTGAATGTTCAAGTTGTGGCAAGTTTGCTGACTCCTGTATTTTGGTTAATATGTAAGGCAAATCTGTATCACATAGTCACCAGCTTTCAAATTTACAAACTACAGACTGTGTAATTCATAGGATGCTTCAATGATTTCTTATTAAATGCTATTATTGATAATTTTTAAATGTTATACTTTCTAACTTATTGTTTTCAAAAATATATAAATATCCCAAATGCACTTAATCCAATTCTAATGTAGTAATGGACTTGAGCCTGTCGTTGCAGCATCATGGGCAAGACAGAAACCAACATCAACACAGAAGAAAAAAATCTGACAATAGACTACCCTCCCGAAATAAGCCCAAAAATCAAAAAAAATTAGCAAAAGTGCCACACATTGTTCTTTTCGGAAAACACAAAACATGAACCCTTTAATCTGTTTGAGCATGCTTACACAGATCTTGCTTCTCTGTCTATCAGAATTGTTAGCTTAGAAATTTATTCTCCAAAATAGCGCCAAGCACTCCTTTTCCCACCTCCTATAGGGTGATTCAAAAAGAAATATACTGCTTAGTAAGTGAGCATCGCATGTTAATGTAGTCTAAGGCAATTTGTAAAGGTACTCTCAAAGTTTTTTTTTTTTATCTTAAAAATGCTCAATATGCACTCCTCTTGTCATGTAGCACTATTTAATCCTGTAGTCAAATTCATCCCAGAGACTAGCATATCATTGATGATGGCTGACATGGTAGCCATGATGCATTCCTGCATTTCATCACTTGCCAAAACCTGGAAAACAATTAAAAGCAATTCTACAATTTAGTGCCGACTATACGATCAAATGATGCTTAGTTATGGAGTGAGATATTTTTGCAAGGGTGCAAACCCTATGTACTGTGTACCTCTGTCTCTTTTTGTTCTGCACTCTTTTGGCTCTTGTCTCTCTATTTCCTAATAGTAGCATCTCTTCCCCCAATTCTAGATTCAAATTGCCTGTTGCATCACATATTCACTGCTGAGTTCTAGAACCTCTTTGAGATTCAGAAACTGTCCTAATTATGCTAGAACGTCCTCTAGTTATCTTTGGCATATCTGCTTTCCCAGTCTTCGGTTGCCCTTAACACTAGAATCCCTGAAGCTTATGAAAAAACTCATAATCCCAGCCCACCTTAAATTCCTTTGCACCTCTCCTTCAGCATCTTTTGTTTTGTAAATGTGTCGATCAGCATAAGCAGCAAGCAGACTGCTATCCCATTTCCCCTCATGCAGCTTAAAGAGCAAAGTTTTCTCAGGCAGTTATTTCATTCCCTGTAAGAAGCAATGCTACGCTACCCAATAGAGGATGGACAGGAGTGTACTGGTCTCTTGATAGATCTCTCTGGAGCTTTGACTTCAAGACCAGACCCTAGCCTCCCTAGCTAGTAGTACTGTGGTGCCACCCCGAAAGCAAGGAAGTTCTGCTTTCTTGTGCCTGTCTCCCATAGCCCCATGTAAGGGTATCACTCTAGCTTAAAATATATACATATTTCATTTTAATGAAAATAACAAATAGGCAAACAATCATGCTATTATATCTTTGAAATGGTAAACACAGGTGAAGCTCAATTTGATTGGGTTTCTTAAAAAGAAATCAGTAATGAAGTCATTAAAATGATAACTGGGTAGAGAATATGTTTATTGGTTTTAGAAAATAGAGATTTGTTTTTGAGTTCATCCTGATTCTTACTTGAGGAATATCAGGTCATCTTAAAATGAAGGATGTATAACAATAATAACAAGTTAGAAAATGTATGCATGGCATAGACATACAGTGTAATGAAGAAAAGTGCAAAGTGCTACACATCGGCAAGCGGAATGTTTAATTATAAACAGAAAATGTGAGATGCTATTTTACAAGAAGGAACAACTGAAAAAGATTTATGGGTTTGTGTTGCTAAAACATTCTCATCATCTAAGTCATGTACAAAAACAATTAAAAAGGCAAATAAAATCATAGGATATATTCTTAAAACTGTTGAATATAAATCAAGGAATGTAATGCTTAGTCTACATAATGCGCTAGTGATGCTGTATTTGGGCTACTGTGAGAAGAAGAGAGCAACTAAGTGATCTCAGTACTATGGCATGTAGTACTTTGACAGACCCAGGGAATTTATGCTGTTTAGTCCTGACCAAAGAAGGCTGCATGTGGGAATAATCCAAAATTTTAAAATGCATCGGCAAAATGGATAAATCCTGCATTTGAGGACACCATTAGAAGGTAAGGAGAATTGTGCTTTGAATAATTAAAAAAATATATCTTGCCCAACCTGCTGCTTTACATTGTAGGCTATGGGGCATGGAGGAGAAGCTTAAACACATACCAAATACTTCAATTTTTCAAGCTAAGACAGTTGTCGAGTATTGATCTATGGCTTGTAATTACAAACACATTATAAAATAGTTTATACATGTCATTTTTGAACAAAAAACACCAATATTATGAGATTCAGCCATTTTAGAAGACCAGCTATGTGTGATAGCTCAGCACTTAGTCTTCCTGTACAACCAAATTTCCTCTCAAAAGACTACACAATGGTAAACTTCTCATGCCACATGACTGGTTTCATTTTGATTTACTTTTGTATTTATGTGAGAACTCACACAAGTGAATACCATGAGAAAAATGTACCAGGAATATGTGATTAAATAATTTTTTCCAGATCCCTTTTGTTATCACAAACGCGCTAAAAATACGAAAAGCAGTACTCTTGGCTTGAAAAATGGATGTATTTGGTAAGTATTTAAGCTTTTCCTCCATTGTAAAGTGCTAGTGTGGGCAAGATATTTTTTATAAATTTATAGAAAGTGCTTAACTAGCCAATTTACATGGCAAATGCATTTACACCATGTTTGTGAAGAAATAACTTTCAGCTGAAAAATACTGAATGTATACCTTAAGCATGACACCATAAAGCCTTCACACAGAGATTTCTGGGAATCTTTGACAAACTACTAAGTCATGTAGTGAAAGTACAAACCCTGACAACTTTTAAACAGTATCTGGATGAGATATTGGGATAACTTAGCTAGTAGCTTAACAAACAATCTTGGGTTACTGAATGGCTTATTCTCATTTGTCAAATTTCTTATGTTCTTATTTAGTTAGGAATAAAGCCCAAATAGATTTGTGGCAGCTATAATAGCTGTTATAGACAGCACACTCCAACTCAAGTGATGTAAAAAATTGCAATGATTCATATACTGTTGTTAGATTTGGCTGTGGAGAGTCTATTGTTAATTATAGTTTAGTTTGAAATTCTAAAACATAACATCATTGAAAAATGTACACAGTGGAGAGGTACAAGAGATCTCCGTTAAAGTGGCTGGGATATTTTTGCTTACCTTAATGATATGACTGTACCAGTTTCACAAGGTAAAGCTTTTTTCTATGTGGAGAAGTGACTGTCAAATTTTCTTTGAGTTCTCATTTCAGTGTAATTGTGATTACTGCTAAGATAATTGCATTGAAATACCGGTAGTATATATTTTAAATCAAACAAAAATTATATTGTCTTAATGCTTTTTCATTAATTCTGTTCTGTGATCTGATGGTAAAATGATCAGATGATTAAACTGTTGCTCTGCCATTCCACGTCAGTATAGTCATGGCAACTGGATTGCATATACAGTGTCACTTTTGTGAGTGTTAAAGTCCCTGAAATACTAACTGGGTTCAGTTCCCAGTCTGGGCATTATTTTGCATATTTTATCTATGGTTTATCTTTTGAAGACTATTTAGGTTATTCACGAGATCTACATCTGTACTACATGACTGAAAGTAGATGTATGCTTGAGTGTGTCTTGCAATGGACTGGTGCTCTTTTCACAGTTGTTTCCCACCTTTCTTCCCGTACTGTCATGGATAAACGTTTACTCCTGGGACACTTAATTGAATATCCAAGTGGGAAAGTGTATGTGTGAATGCTTATTAAGAGATTTGCAGGAACAGGCCCTGGATATGGTGTTGGACAATTGTAGGGTACACTCACCTATATAACCACAGAGCCAATTTAGAATCACTAATTAATGTAATCCATGTGTTTTGGGGGGGTGTGGGGAAAAAAAAAACAGAGCAACCAGGGGAAAATCCATGCAGACAGAGAGAACATGCAGACTCCATATGAGTAATGAAGTTGAGAATTCTAGGTAGCATCTCAAATCAATGTACATATCACTGTGCTGCCTAGCCCTGCTTTAATTATTAGTTTATTGCACTCTGTGAGTACCTTGGCAACTCATAATGTGATTTTAGTGTGTCCTTTGATCATTTTTAGATGAAAGGCAAGACAAGACTAACATTAGTCTTCTTTCACAGATGCTTTTTTGAAGCATGACCAGTGCATTAGAAATAATAATAATAATAATAACATAAAGCTGCACAGTTAAATCTCTGACTGAGGATTTGCTGAAAGAGTCGACGACTAAGATAAAAAAAATACAGCACAGATGCACCTTTCTGGATCATTTACATTTACAGTAAAAAATAATTATTAAACATTTTACTAATGTATTTCTAAAAAAAGTGGTAAAAACACCAACCATAGATCAAGTATGTATATACCGTAAAAATGAAAAATTGACCATTTATTTTAAAGCTCAATCAAAGACCATTCATCTGCAAGAAAACTGATTAATCACAACTGCCCTCAGAAAGATAAGTAGTCAGTCATGCTTGTGTGAGAACTGCATATTGTTTAGTGACAGAGGAAGGGGAGTGAGATGAAGTTTCAAAGCCATTTGAAACTGCTGATCAAGCTTGCAGTGTCCTCCCTGCTTGAGTAAAAGCAGAGCTTCCTATAACATGGTGAGCTGAAATAAATAGCCCGCAACTGCTCAGAGTTACATACAGTTGTAGAATAAATATGCAAAAAAAAATATACATATTAGTATCCATTCATAGAAATTTCTGTGCTCATAAGGTATTCTAGGTATGCAAACCTTTTCTTTATTTTAATTTGGAAAGGTAATTTTATGTTTTCAAATTGCTTTTGAATATAATTAATGTATCATCCATCCTAACCAACTAATACAACTCAATTAATTTGGTGTTGGGATCTTGCAAGAACAAGGTATTATTAAATATTTTTTAAGAAAGTACATTTTTTCAGTCCTTAGCATGTTGTGTTCCCCTTTAAACTACACAAGGACTGATCATTTTATAATTCATTACCTGAGAACAATCAGACATTGCAAATTGCAAACAAAGAATCACAACAGGACTTGCTGCATTTTAAATCTGATGACCAGCAGACAGACAGACAAAAGGCAGCTTACAGGCATCACACAAAAACTGAAGCAACAGAGTTCTGGGTTTAAAGTTGCTGTTTAAACAAGGCCCTCCATAGACTGTCAGAAATGGGCAGAAGATCCTCCAATTGACCTTTCTTTTACCCAGCTTCTGCTTTAGGCTCCTCCTATCTATGTTTGTTGCTATGCAACACTTTTTTTGCTGCTGTCACATAAAGAGGGCAGAGCAGATCAAAAGAGGAGTTTCAGATGGTGGCATTGCTTGAACATTTATACAGTCTTTGTGATAGCTACCAGTTTAGCTCTCCTTAAAGACTTCTTTAGTTCTGTTGTATCAATTTAGATTTTTTGCCTAATGACTTTTTTTCTCATTTTGGATCAGTGTTTGATAATTTGCCTGTTTTTTAGAGCTCTGTTCAATTTTTGTCCTTTTTGGGTTTTGTAGCTGTTTTTTTATAAGTCTATGCATTAAGTCTTGCCTTTCTTTGGGAATTTTCCTTTTAGATTTAAGGAGTTTTACTATAATAAATTAATAATTAAAAAAAAATCAAAAACTATTCTTATTAAAATCAAAACAGAAAGTTCTGTTAGTTGCTCAGTGAAAAAAAAAAAATATATATATATATAGATGGCTTTAAGGCCGGCTCACTTAGCTAGTATTTGTTTTTTGTGCAGCTCTGCTCATGCCTCCCTTCAACTGAATGCTTCCAAGAAGGACACCTTCAAATTATTTTAATCTGAAGGAACCGCCGATGGAACAAAACAACTAAGAAGTTGTCAAGTTTTATGTGTGTTTAAGTAAAGTTTCAATACTGAATAAAGCTATAATGCTGTTTCTTCAAGTGCAAAAATAAAAGTCTCTCTGACCCACCCCTCTCCTGGCTGTCTTTTTGTGCAACTTACAAGTCCACAATATACTTTCGTATTTGTGGACTTTAAAGGGGGATACCCTGATTATTTAAGAAGCCTCCAAAAACACAGAACAAGGTATTATTTTCCTCCATTTCATGCACTAGATAAAACAACCCCAAAAGTAAAAAAAAAAAAATCAGTTCATTCCATGGGCAGCCTAAATGCATACTCTGTGAATGTCACTGCTGTTTGCAATAAGTTAAACTTAAATGCAATTCAGTGTTAGTACTCGTTTTGTCTAATATATTACTCTACTTTCCCCTTTTGTATTATTAATATGTAGCCTTTGTCAGAATGCCTCAAATCTCCCAGACTTACCACTGTTTATAAGGTATTGTACCATATAACGTCTCCCCACCTTCCCTTCTACATTTATAACCTCGGGAAATTAGGTGTAGTAAAAGACAAGCAGGAGTTAAGTTACAATTTAAATAATGTATTATTGATAATATTCATAAATAATAACAATATGCAAAGTACATTTGAATATTGGCAACCATACAACCTGATAAATGCTAATGTGTAGTTTCAGGCGGCACACAGACTTGTTAGTTACTTAAAATGTCTCTAGTTAAGGCATCATTGGTGGTCAGCTTTTTAAAAGAACAGGCTGCATGCCTGTTTCAATATGGCTGCCAAGCTGTGCTTGTCATTGTGTTGTCCTTTTCAGTTCATGGTGTGAGATGGTCTTTCATCAGTTTAGTAAGAGAGAGAGAGAGCTGGGTAAAGCAAACTAATTTATAGGTTTTCTGTCCAACCCCTACAGTCAATAGGGCGTCATGGTACATAAAAGCTTTTTATACAAGCCAATTCCAAACAGCCATACTTCAGACCAATAGGGCAGAGAACACCTTCATACCTACCCCTGTGAAGCTTGCCAGTTAGGCAGTCTGGCTTTCCTGTGGGGGTTGACTGAGAAACAGCAGAGAAACACTTGCCAAACTTGTTTGAGGCACTTCCCCCAACCCTGTCGTAAAATTACAAAGAGACTCATTCCTAAAAGTGGGGAAGGGGTTCTTAAACCATTGCTGTTATTATCAATAATGTTACACTAATATTACATTGCTTTGTCTAAATTACAAATAAAGACATACAAAACATTTATCAACTTGTATGCAAAATTTCACATCACAACAGTACTTTATTGTGTGCCTATGGCTATCATGGACCCGTGATCATCAGAGGTGACTGTGTGCAGAGTGTGCAGACCTATAAATACCTGGGAGTGCAGCTGAATGATAAATTGGACTGGACTGGCAATATTGATGCTCTGTGTAAGAAAGGACAGAGCCTACTCTACTTCCTTAGAAGGCTGCCGTCCTTCAACATCTGCAATAAGATGCTGCAGATGTTCTATCAGATGGTTGTGGGCGAGTGCCCTCTTCTACGCGGTGGTGTGCTGGGGAGGCAGCATAAAGAAGAGGGACGCCTCACGCCTGGACAAACTGGTGAGGAAGGCAGGCTCTATTGTAGGCATGGAACTTGACAGTTTGACATCTGTGGCAGAGCGACGGGCACTGAGCAGGCTCCTGTCAATCATGGAGAATCCACTGCATCCACAGAACAGTATCATCTCCAGGCAAAGGAGCAGCTTCAGCGGGGGTGTAAACGTTAACATTATTCAAAGTTATTGTCTGTCTGTATAACTGCACTGTTATCACTCTTTAATTTAATATGTTCTTTATTAGTATGCTGCTGCTGGCGTATGTGAATTTCCCCTTGGGATTAATAAGGTATCTATCTATCTATCTATCTATCTATCTATCTATCTATCTATCTATCTATCTATCTATCTATCTATCTATCTATCTATCTATCATAAAAAAGGTTGAACATACAACTGATGAAAAATACGAAAATACACACTTGATTCAACAACATACACAAGTGAAAATTGTGAACATCTAATAATAACATATTCTCATTTCTCAATTCTGATTACCCATTTCAATTCAAAAGAATACACTTATCTGTAAAAATGTACTTTGCAATGACCATCAACAAAAGCCATGTCTCTAGGAAAAGTGGAAATTGATCTAATGCAGGAATTTTTTACTTATGTGTAATTGTCTACGGCATGTTCAAGAGTAAGCAGCTCTAGTGACTTGATTGATGCCTTTATCCAATGTGACTTACAACATTTCAGACACAATTGGTTGTTTCTTTTACGTTGTTACGTTTCCACACTGCCAGCTAATAACATTAGCCTTTGATAAAAAAAATATAATATTACATTTGATTAACTGATGGCATAATACTGAAGGTCCATTGTCTCATGCAATTTCCTGAGCAAAGCCAGTTAGCACAGCTAGTAATGATTAATTTAAAATTTCTACTTTGCTGTCAGAGTTTGTCTCAGTTACAGACATATGCCAAATTGTTAGATAGTAGACCAGGCAAAACTAACCTGACATAAAAATCCAGAGCAAAAATTTATTTCTATGCTGACATGGCATTCTTGCAGTAAAAGAATGGTTTAATGTATACTGCTCCAGGTCAGATCAATGAAATGCTATGCAAATCACAAAAAATATTAACACTGATGTGTGTATACAAAGCTGTTAAATAGGAAAGTACATGTTATATACAATACAGTATAATCTGAATTCACAAAGCTAATGTACTATATGGTTTGATAGAACTCAAATTCATAAAGCTATGGTTTGTGGTTCTGGTTGTGTACCTCAGATCTGTTTATTTTGATAAGTTCAGGGCATAATCATGCTCACTTCTACACTTACATCAAGCCAAAACATTTTCAAAAATGAACCTAGCAAGCATTTGGAAGAAAAACTGGAGTGTCCGGTTATGATGAAAATACAGAAAGAAAAAAAGAAAATGCACATATTGTGCAGAGAGTGACTGGGTGGTGAATAGGCAACACTGATATGCAATACACACAGTTATTATCGTTATTATTATATGATTGTTATACACATTAAATGTATATCAGTCATAATAATTACTTCACTTTTTATTACAAATATAAATACAGGTACATTTTTCTTTTGAAAAATTTATTTTCCTTTTAATACGCTTTTCTTTGTAACATATATGTAACAAATCTTGTGGCTCATTCTAGGATTAGGCAAATAGTTGATTGATGTATGCTGACAGAGAAGCAGGCAACTGTTGATGCCTGAAACAATCTCAGATATGACTGATTTAAAATGGCACTTGCACAGTTAAAACAAAAAAATGAACCTTACTTTGCTTGTAATCACAGTTGAACTGTATTCAGTTAATCAATTGAAAAAGAAATCAACAAATATAGTAAGAATATTCACTGTATGAATATATGTTAGTGCACATAATGAACAATTGCACAGTTGAACAATCAATCGCTTTACAGTGAACATTAACATTATTTTGAAAGATTATTTGGAAATACATTTCAATGCAAAACAAGCAATAATAACTTTAGAAGTATTGAACATTTACTACGTTGAATGTAATATTTTATAACAAATTTGATAAATGTGTGATATTTAAATAATTAGAAGTAGATTTCCTGAAGTTAAACTTAACATACCAGTCTGTATCTTATTAATCTAAGTAGGGTTGTGGTGATCTCTGCACATCCCAGTAGCATTACACACAAAGTAGGAACTAACCCAGGATGAGACACCAGTCCACTGCACAGCCCATTCACATACACACAATCGCACTGGGACCATTTGGAATCACTGGTGTACCTAATGTTCACAGGAATGAAAACAGGAGTGCGCAGAGAAAAACCCCAAGCAGACACAGCCATGTAAGTCTGACCTGCAAATATGATAGGGCTGTTTCCATACAATGACTGCAGTTGTATAGCCCTTTATTTCCTATTAAAACATGTTAAAACTCATTTCACATTTCATTACACAGGTTATAACTAAATAAAAGCTATACATTTATCTTTTTGAGCAAGTTTGATTCTAAATGATCCAGTATTCCAATAAATAAATAAATATAACAAGAGTCATTATATCACAAAGGATATTTTCTATCAGAGGAGTTGTGCAGCTCATGGATTTTGGATGGCTACCATTTCTGTAGCTTTCCATTTCTGCTTCACTAGTTTGAGGCAAAACACAATATTAAAGAGCGAATGCCCTTTGGCTTATCTGAGCATCACTTTTCCTATATTTCACTGTTCAAAAATGGATGTAAACAGTTTTGCTATTCGTGATCTTGCATAAAGGCAGCAGCCAAATATACATTAATAATGATATTGTGTGTAAATCAAGAATCTGCCTTTTATTTTCTGTTGTATTTCAAACAATTACCTTGTTGTAACAAACTCAGATTTTAATGATACTTTCAATATCAGTTTAATAAATTAAACAAATATAAAGTATATTATTGGATAAGTATATTTAAAAAATTAAATTCTTAATTTTTATTGTGCCCTTTGTGAAGCTTTAAAAGGCATTGACACTTCACGACTCTACTTGATGTGTTGTACCATGACATTTATGTTAGCCTCAGTATATATAACTCTCCTTATACAGTAATACAAGGCTTGTCATCCATTTTCATTGCAACTGTCTGTTTTTTTAAAAGTGAAGCACAGATAGGTAAAGTGACTCATTTAGAACCACACAATGAATCAGAAGTGAGCCTTTGTATGTGAGGCTCCATTGGACTGGCGTCTAATCCCTAATTAGTTTCTGCCTTGTCTCTGATGTAGGCAGGGATTCTGGCTGCTACACCCTGTAATGGAGCAAACAGATACAGAAAATGCATGACTGAATAATTTATTGGTGTGAAGTACTGTTAAGAAAAAGCTAACAGTAATCTACAAATACTAAAGATAATAGTAATCTTCCTTTAACATTTTAATGCCTTGTGACAAAGCTGACATGATGGAATTTATTCTGTTGTGACTCATTTTCATTTCTTTTAAAAAATAATGAAAACAATGTAACTTACAATATAGTAAATGCTAAGTTGTGTTCAATTCCTACATTTTAATTTCCTCATTTAAAAGAATAACCCTCTCAGAGTAAACTTAAAACATTCTATAAATCTGATTGTCAGTCCCAGACCCTATTTTATATAGCACCTTACAATGAAGAATAATATTATAAATAAAGGAGTTGCAGTCTACATGGTCTGTTAGTTTTAAGTCCTACATTAATGCTGTTCTGACTCAGACCACAGTTGATAACATATTAGTCATTCACATTCAGACTCTGCTTAATGAATTAATATATTAATTTGGAGAAACAATATAATTAATCTATCCACAAAATGAAATGAATGCACATTCTAATGACTACAACTTTTGTCCTGCAAGCCTTTTTTCACTGTAGAATAAAGTCAATTTAAAATATGTCCAAATAGGTTTAGGTAGGGAATTTACATTATTACAAACATCTTTTTCCCTTTCTGTTATATTGTGGGAAAAATGTGTTTTTTTAAATGTGTTGTGGACAACAGTTAATACAACATCACATGCAGTACTCTAAAACTAGGAATCGTGCAGTTCTAACTTGACTGTTACATTGAATGCATCTTTTGTACATTTGTCTGAACTTGTTTGGTAATTGGAACTGGTTGTCTATTTCAGACTGTTTTGAAATTTATCCTAACTGAGATCTTGATGTATGATTTTTACCATATTTCTTTAGAAATTCAAGAAATACTGTACTCAAAACATCATGTCATCTCAAAACATCTAATTATGTTTATTAAATAAATAAAGCACCAATTCTACTGTAAATTGTATGTTAAAAGAACCAATTATTAGAGAAGAACACTGAATGGAATAGAAAATGTTCATCTAAACAGTCTAAACACTATTCTGAATCTCTTTTGGCTAACAAACACTGTATTAATACCAGCAGATTCAAAACAAATAATGTATATCCTGCATGTCATTTATATGAATGTGCAATGAAAGATTGTTATGTAATTTACTGCATGTACAAGAGTATGCACAGGTTTGAATGAATTTTATATAAACATACCATTGATAAAAGCATAAAATTGAAAATAATAGGTTTCAAGTTATAGAATATGTGAATTCTTATTCAGCTGTATTTTTTGAAGTTTGAGGGGATACCTAAAAACCTGGTTGTAGTACCTTTGAAAAGTGGCAATATGCCTGTGATAATGAGGAGAAAGCCAAAAGTAAGCATGAAAAGTGGCCATGCTGTTTCAGAAAACAGACCACTTATTCAATACACCTTACAAATGTACAAAATGACAAAGATCTTAGCATTATTTTTGCAGCTATGCTACCACTCTTCTGGTCTATTAAAGATAAAACACTCTATTTAATATTAAGGCAATACTCAGCACTAACAGTCCATTTACGGTAAACTGTTGCTAAGAGTGTTTCCTACACTTTTAAACTACAAAACTACTTGTTTTAAAACTAGTTTTATAAAAGAATTAACACAAGACTTCCTAACCCATTCAACAAGAAAAATAATAAAACCACTACTTCCAAAACATGCCTTGCTCCATTTTAGAGAGTAGGAAACTTTCATTAAATCACTGTATTACTGTAAGAAAGAAAGAAAGAAAGAAAGAAAGAAAGAAAGAAAGAAAGAAAGAAAGAAAGAAAGAAAGAAAGAAAGAACATTCACATTGAAAGCTTTTATTGCATTTACTGTAGCTTCTTGTAAAAGTTGAAGAAAATGACTTGAAACTTCACAAAAATAATTGTCAACAACATGCTGATCTAAAAGTTATATAAGGACAATTAGGTAATTGCACAAATTATTTATGGTTAAATTATATACATGTACTTTTTTGCATTTATAATAAAGCATAACATGATGTAACAATTCAATTTAGTCAACCTAATTACTATATTTTTTATATCTTTCATAATAAGCTTCTTTCAACAGCTGCTCAAATTACTATAGCAACATAAGTGGCTGCTTTGGCTTCTTTGGGGTCCCCACTAACCCCCCAGCAAATTAGTTGCTCCATAAAGTTTGTGTGCTGAGTGAGCTGTAGTGTCACAAAGTTTTTCCACAAAATCACAAAATAGAGTAAGTAGAAACCTAACCAAAATACTATATACTGAACAATAAATCAATCAATGAATACAAAAGAACCAATTAATCAAAGTATGTAATTACACTTTATGTATATTATTTATAATAAAGCAAGAACAATCTTTGCATAGGAAAAAATCATTATACATAAGTCAAAAAAACCCATCTCAAAATCAAACCCAAACTGAGAACTCAAATAAAATTAATGAAAAACAAATAAAATCAATTCACAATCAACTCATATAACCCAACAAAGAAACAATTAAAGATTACTGGTGCCAATTACCCATTTACAGAGTAAATGTCTATGAAATATGTATAAAAATAAAAAATAAACAATAAGAAAATAGATCCAAAGTAAATATAACAATAGAAAAAAACAGTGTGAGCAGTTATTGAAAAGAATATATCATGAAGCCTAAACAAGCATAGCCTAAGGAGAAACTGAACGAAATGTCACTGGATTCCTGACCCCTTCATGTGATATAAAGTGTAGGTCTGGCCAACACGTTTGCTTCAGGCCACAGCCAACAGCCAACTAGTACTGAAGTTAAAAATATAATAAAACACTGAACAAGTAAAGAGAATACAATATATACATAAAATACCCAAAACCAGCGACACTGAACTATCTATTATATAAGGTCAGGTGACTCATAATAGAACATCTATCATCAATCAAATGACCAAAAACAATAAAAATGGTAGTCACAAATTAATTATAACCAAATGTATAAGCACTTAAGGAAAGAACTATTTAACAAGAGGTGAAGCTTACCTCACCAGTATATAAATAAATAAATAGTAAAAAAAATCTCGACTTAAGGAGCTTGTAACTTAGCGGAAAGGAAAACAAAACAGAATACAAAATCAATAAAATAGATCTAGATAGGGCGGCACAGTGGCGCAGTGGTAGCGCTGCTGCCTCACAGTTATTTCCCGGGTCCTCCCTGCATGGAGTTTGCATGTTCTCCCCGTGTCTGCGTGGGTTTCCTCCAGGTGCTCCGGTTTCCTCCCACAGTCCAAAGACATGCAGGTTAGGTGGATTGGCGATTCTAAATTGGCCCTAGTGTGTGCTTGGTGTGTGGGTGTGTTTGTGTGTGTCCTGCGGAGGGTTGGTGCCCTGCCCGGGATTGGTTCCTGCCTTGTGCCCTGTGTTGGCTGGGATTGGCTCCAGCAGACCCCCGTGACCCTGTGTTCAGATTCAGTGGGTTGGAAAATGGATGGATAGATCTAGAAAGCCAGCAAACGATGCAGCGTGAAAATAATGAAAACCTGTTTACCTTACACAGTCAATACACAACACATAAGTCTGCAACTGTCTGAA
This sequence comes from Erpetoichthys calabaricus, assembly GCF_900747795.2. Lineage (NCBI taxonomy): Eukaryota > Metazoa > Chordata > Cladistia > Polypteriformes > Polypteridae > Erpetoichthys > Erpetoichthys calabaricus. The sequence goes on along the minus strand of NC_041398.2, from coordinate 76,561,702 downwards.
TAGAAATGAAAGCAAAAGGATGTAAACACCCAGGGGTATATCACAGAAAATACGCCCAATCAAGTGACTCATTCAAACCAAAGGGGTGTAAAGTCTTTAACTGAAAACTCCAGTGTGCTTCCCTGCATAGCAATAAGTTATCAAAGTTACCCCGACGGGAGCTGTGATTTTACTATTTCAAGAACGGTAAATCTAAGGTTTGAAACTTTGTGATTTGTAGTAATGAAATGCCTATGTACAGGAAGTTTCATTTATTTGGTCCTGATGCTGCTTTTGTGTTGTGCAATATGATAACGAATGGAACGTAGGATTTTACCTATGTGTAACAAAGGACAGGAACATAACAATAGAAAAATGACACCTTTTCAATTGCAATCAGATCTATGTTTAATATTAATGTCACCCTGTGGAGTAGTGATTAAGATTGCCTAGTAAAACATTCCTACAATAACTACAACTTAAAGGAAAATGTCCAGGAGTAACATGGTTAAAAGTTGTGATGTAGGGAATAGAAATTATAAGTATCATCATAAATGAAAATAATAACCAGTGTGAAGGGTAAGTCTTTATCTGTCATAAGCTGCTCTTCCTAAAATCATAAGGACGTTTCAGAGCAGCATCTCACACACAGAGAGAAGTTGTGTACCAACAAACTGTTAACAAATCAATGCTAATATCAAAGTGCAGACACTAGAAACTTTTCCATTAAACTGTCTGAAAGACCGAAATAACATTTTAAAGCTAGCCCAGAAAGAAATATGTTTCCGGGTTAATTCTGTATATAAGAATTAAGGATACAGAATTCACAAAGTGTTTGCCTTTGTATATAGGAGGGAAAAAGATCAAACTAAGCTTGTGTAGATTTGTTTTATGTTGTTCATTATTGTCATTTGTCTGTGTATACAGTACTTGTTTAACGTGTATATACCTATCTTCTATTGTTCTTATGTTGTGAATAAATTATTTTATTGGATTTATTGCAGCGAGCTTGTTTGGGTTGTTTGTTGAAAAATACAGAGAAAGTGAAAGTTGAATAGTTTTGACTTTTCCCAATTTATGGACAAAGGAACTTTGTTCATGTATTTGTGCAGTTCTTGGTGAACTGGCTGAAAGGTGAAGCTGAACTCTCATATACAATAATTGGCAGTCTTATCTTGTAACATGGTTTGTTTGTAAGGATTCGAGTTAAATTTGTGATTCGTAAATACTTTCTATATTTTACATACTTAATGAAAAATGTTTCAAGAAAATCTATCTGTACTAAATAAAAAATGTCATATTACTAAACAGATATATTAGAAGACATCATATATCATATGACTAAGGGATTTATGTTCAATAGCTGTTTTAAGTGGGGATACTTCTCATTCAGTGCATGCATAATAAATAAAATACTAATTAACTGTTTCCAAGTTTAGCAGATCAAACAGGAGGTATTTACGAATGTATATACATCAGAGGTTTGTGTATTGCAATTATATGAAATTCATTTTTAAAAGGTATTTCAGATGTAATTGCAGTTTTGGGGATAGACGAACTACATCCAGCTTCAGGCTCCCTAAAGGCTAGAGCCAGCTCTGGTAAGATCAGCTACAAACATAAATAACTAAAAGTAAGAGTTCCTTTTTGATTAGGGTAATAAATAACCATCCATTTTCCTAACCTATTTATTCCATTGAGGATTTCAGGAAGCTAGAGGTCTTATGAATAGCATCATGCCCAAGGCACAAAACAAGAACCAGCCCAGGATGTGTGCCAGGCCATTGCAAATTACTCACATCTTCTTATAAAAGGACAATTTTAGAATGCAGATAAAGTATTGACAAATTGCTGTTGCTTCAAAGAAAATCAATACATCAATCACATATTATGATCTTTAAAGGAAACATATATTTAAGTTGTTTGATAAAGTCCAACAAGCTAAAATAACTGATCAAATTGTTCCTAGCAATTCCTTGAGAAGATTGTTACCTTTAACTGATATGATACAAAAATGTAAATAAACTTGTAAATGAAATGAATGCCACAAATATTGCTTAGTTTCATTTTATTGAATACTTTGGTGAATACAAAACCCTTCTCTGTATCCATTAAAATCCATTAATATTTTAACCTCCTGCATTTTGCACCTTTCCTAGGCAGTACTGAGTGGAAGGCTCTAACTAACTAACTTTGGACAGGACAACAGGTCACCACTGGGCAAATTTATTAACACATACACCGTCTCATACTGGGCTAATTTAGAGTTACTAGTTATTAGACATGCATGCCTTTGAGTGGTGGGAGGAAAAGCAAAGACATTTGAAAAATAAATCACACAGACATTTATTTTTCTTTTATTGTCTATGCTATTACTAAGGAGAATATTCAAGCCCATGACTGTGCAGCTGTTATGGACCACTGCTAACCTCTGTGTTTTGTGCTGCACCAACACAAAATCTGTGATATAAAGGCAAACCGTGGCAAATACTATGGCCAGGTTCACACAGTTACACATGAAGCAATGTGATTTCATATTCTTATAACTGCTTGGTAGGCTACACTGCTTAACTTTCCTGCTGAAAGTGTAAAATTTAAAAATTATACTTAAAATAATGATAAATAGCTACAGTATCAATCACAGTAAACTTAAAAACTTATTTCGATTTGGAAGTTAATTGAGCTGCCGATTACTGTAATCATACAGTTCAGAGTGAGTGTGTAATCTGGGGTAAGATACTTTGCCTTGCATTCACCTAGTATGCAAGTAGAGCTTATTTCTAAAGTGCATTTTACACTGACATTTTGATTATGGTACTATTTAGAAATGTAGGTCCCATCTCATGGGAAGATTCCAGTCTAAGGTGGGAATAAAGCTCTTAAGTGCCTGTAATTAGCTGATGCACTCTTAATTGCTGTAAAGTCATCAGTCAAGAGGATTCAAGGGAAACAAATGAGAGAAGTGAACAATGTTTGTTCAGAGGCAGTTGGAAAATTTTAATTTCCTACATTTAGGATGGGAATAAGGGATAGGAGATACACCTGTGCATTTGATAATAACAGATGCAAGAAGAAATGTGCTTGTTTTCTGTCAAGATGCTCTAATTGAAGGAACATGTGATGATGATCGACAGAATTGTCCATGATCAAGAAAGAAGAAGAAAGAAAAAACCTAAAAGTAAATGCTTATTACCGTAACAGGTTGCGAGGACAGACTCTGGCCTCCATATCTCTGAAATTGATTCATGATTTTACATAAGAACTTAAGGGATTTAATAAAGAAGTAGAACTGAATCAGGATTGTTTTGTAACTGTAATAATTATGCTGTTAAGTTGTTTTTTTTAAGTTGTCAATGTTTTTCTTTTAAGTAGTTGTGATGGAAATCAGTATTTTAGGTCAGTTGTTTATATTTATGCCATTAGTGGACTTGTCACAAAAAGCACAACAAACATTCAGATAAAAGCCATCAACTTCCAGTCTCCACTTAGTGCTGGTCACCAGTGCAGCAAAGGTAGAACAATACATTTCTGGAGGGAACAGATAACAAATGAATTCCAATTATTCTGATAATAAGGTTTTAATGATGGGTTTTCAATCAGGCACACTGTACAAGAATTAGATAGATAGATAGATAGATAGATAGATAGATAGATAGATAGATAGATAGATAGATAGATAGATAGATAGATAGATAGATAGATAGATACTTTATTAATCCCAATAAAGGCAATGGTGACATATAACCAAATAAGCAGAAGAAATGCTTTAAGGAATGATGATATAATTCTTACACAATCATTTAATCTTTTTCAGTTACCTCTAATTATTTTAAGAAATTAAGCTTATGGTACTTCTAAAGTATGCTTAAACTGTATAAACCAATGTGTAGCTGTGACGATGCGGGTTCACTCCACACACCCATCTTGCGTCTGGAAGCTCTTGAACCCGACACCGTCGGTAATGTCACCGATGAGCTAGGCAGTGAGGCACGGCATAGCAAGGGGATGGTGCAAAAAGTGCAAAGTGCTTTTATTTAAAACCAACAAAACAAATGTTCAAATAAATAGTGCAGGGCATTAAATCATTAAATAAATAATCCATTAAAACAAAAGTGAAATCGTGGAGGTTAAAATCCAATAAATAGAAAAAAAATCTTTTAAAAGCAACAAGATTAAAACCATGGCTGGAAGCTGTCCTTTTTACCACAAAGCCTGGTGCATTCTTTTACTAATGACTCCCCTGCTTCTCCCATTCAAGCTATGCACCAAGGGAGCCACCCTACCTGCAGCTGGCCTTTATTCTGCCTTCTGGTCTGGAGGATTCCCGATCCCTGGCTTCAGTTCTCCAGACCGAGACTTGGGTTCCCCCCAACGGCCAGGACGCTCACGCTGGGGAATACTCCTCCCAAGCCTCCCGACTCCCGTTATCTTCAGCGGCAAGCCATCCTTCTTCAGGTCACTCCTGCTCCTCACAAAATGCTCAGCGGGAGCAACCACTATCAACTGCCTTAGGTGTTGGCCAAACACCCCACTAGGGAACACTGTCCAGCTGCCTGAGAGCCTGCGCTCGCTCTCTCTCTCTCTCTCTGTCTCTATCGCACCGGCTAGCCTCTCCCTGCTTCCTGACTTCTTCTTCAGCAACCTCCATTTGTCTTTCCTTCTCTCTTTCTTCCTCCTTCCCCTGCTAGCCACCTTGCGCTTCTATTTACAGTATCACTGGGATATGGATCAGATCTTTTATAAGAGTTTTTAAAACTAAAATAAGTTTAATAAAAAATGTACTTCATTTGACATCTTAATTCATCTGATATGACTTAAACAAGGAGATGACTGAAGATTGTTCTGTGAATTTGATTAAGACTCTTCTGTGAACAATCAGAGTAGTTTTCCCTTAGCCTGAACAAAAAGTTAACTGACTGCTGTTGTGTGAGGCATACTAGTGGTATATTGAAAAAATCAATAAACCGAGATCCTGTAATCTGTATCATTACTTACCAAACTAGACTTCTAAAAGTGCTTTTTTATTTTATGCACAGATCGACTACTTGTGGGTTTACAAGTGGGACTCCTTCCATCTGATTGTGTGTGGTGCAGTGTCCCATGGCTGGGAATTGTGGTTTCATGATAGTTTAAGTGTGAGATTAGTTCTCTTATTGAGTTTTGAAAGTGGAAGCAGCATATTTCAGGATTTTAACAGCAAAACATTAGGCTAAATGGAATATGTTTTTGTAATCTCAACTGATTTAAATTTCATCACATTACAGCATTCCAAATTTTACACCAGTACTGAGTGAAGAACTCCGCAAAGCCAGACACTTGAGATACATCTTGTGAGATGTGAGATTCCAGAGGTATGAGCATGTTGTAACTGCTCAGCTGTTCTTGTGAGGATTAAGGTATAAAATTAAAAGTGTTACTATGTTTGCCTGTGTACTTTCATATGTTTGCTTAGCTTTTCCCACTGATATTAAAGATAAAGTTACTTGCTAAAATTCCTTAACAGATTTAGAGTTGTTGGAAAGGAAATACAAATTAAAGGACTGTGTTAAAACCTTAATAACTTTAGAAAAAAAAGGAAATTCTACTACCTTAAGTGTGCAGCTTAGTTATGAATCTCTGATTTGAAAGTAGCTACTGTTAGGCAATATGAAGCATAGGTTACAGTTAGACAAAGGTCTAAGGCAGGGGTCCTCAATCACAGTCCTGGAGGGCTACAGTGGTTGCAGGTTTCTGTTCTAACCCGGTTGCTTAATTAGAAAGCAATTCTTGCCAATAATTTAATTTCATGGCTTGTTAGTGCTTTGACTCTGCCGTGTCAGGTAATTCTCATATCCTAGATTTTCTCCCCTTTTCTAAGGATATTATCCAAATGATTTGAAGGCTAAAATGGATGAGCAATTCTCAGTCCTTCACTTTTTTCTCTTCATTTCCTCTCAAGTATTTAATTAAACCCAATATTGCATGATAAATACACACAGGTGTAAATGGTAACAAGCTAAATGGAGAAATGCTGGTCTCTTTTGTCATTTGCATGTTATTGCTAATTGTGAGCAATTAAAAACCAAGAATACAGCTGTTTAAGACTGAAAAAAGCAATTAGGGTTCAAAATCTTAAAATGCGAGACAACTAAAGTGAAGCAGAAGTGTTACTTGAGCAATAAGTGGTTCTCATTAAGCAATTGGGTTGAAGCAAAAACCTGCAGCCACTGCGGCCCTCCAGAACCGTGATTGAGGACCCCTGGTCTAAGGCTTTAAGTGTTAAGGCCTCAAAATTTAAGTCTCAATTTTGAACCCATCTGGATTTCATCAGCATGTTCATTAAGATACAAAAAAAAAACACTTATAGTAATGAAAAATCCAACAGTGTAAGTAAAAACGCTACCAGGAAATCTTACATTTGTTCTGAATGGTCCAAAGTAGATAACACTTACAGTAAATGTTCGTCTTCTTATTGCATATTGCCACTAATAAGATTTGTTTTAGTAATCACAAATATTAAAATGAACCTTCATTTCACTTTGCATACCAAAATAATTGAAAATTTTAAAAGTTAATTAAATTTCAAGATTACAATATATTGAGGACCTACTGCCAATTACAAATCTGATTTTTGTATTTACATAGAAGTGAAACAAACATCTTCATGTTTTAGTATAGTCATTCACATCTTAATAATCATAGTTTAGATTTACCTATAGCTCATGTTGGTAAAATTCAAATTATAACTATTTTGCATCTTAATAGAACCATTTCAGTACTGACTACTTTTGATCAATTTCTTCCTTTGCCTGTAGACACACAGTTAAAACATATATGCTAAGATATCTAAATAACAACAGTAATTCAAGGTTGATTGAGGTAATGAAAATTTCAAACCTAAGCTCAGAGTGATTATAATAATAATAAAAATATTATAGGTTAAGTGACTACAATGTGAAACAGGTAACAGATACAGCAGGTTCACTATGCAGTGTAATTGACGTTAAAGAAGATCTACCATGGATTAATGATATAATGAAGCTCTCTTAAAGTGGAATGCAGAAAATGTGATTTTAGCAATTTACATGGAGTTATGGCTGCCATAATTTGCTTCCCTACCTAACACAGAGAAAAAATGTGAAATCTTTTGCCAGTCAAGTTGGAAAAATCATTGCTCCCTTCCTATATAAGAAAACAGCACACTACTCTCTGCATAATCCCCTAAACTATTCTAATTAGTTACTTGAAAATTCTGGAGGGTGTTATGAAATTCCACATGCTTATTTGATTTTGGTGCATGTATTGCATTCTAGCCTTTTTGCTTTTTAACCCATGCTTTTCATTTTTGACCTTATTTTATCTCTCATCTCCTCCATGTGCCAATATTTTTTGCCTTTTCCCACTGTGGCAGAGCAAATGTATTAAACAGTACAAGATGACTCTTTACAAGGTTCACTTTGATTATTTCCCTGTATCAGAACATGAAAATGTTAACCACCCTTGCGTTTTTAATTAGTAGAATCAGTAACGTGACAAATGAGATCTGAATTGCCTGACAGAATTGTACCTAATATCAGCAACAATGTTTTGTAATAAAAAACTAAATTACATTCAATGAGGATTGTGCAGTCAGTTTCCAGATGTAGTAGTACCTGGTAACAACATATCAATCCTTAATTTAAAAATAGAAAATACATGCTAAGGTTTATTTCAGAAAATAAGATTTCAACCTGTGTCTTAGCCTCAATTTAAATTAGATTGTTGAAAAACTTGTTTGAATTTCCAACATAATGTAAAACACCAAAACAGAAGTGCCTAGAATTAGGCTTTCTAAAAAGAAACTTTTCTCCTTCTAAAAGTTATATTATGTTATATGGTCTCCTAAGTGAAAGTCTTTATTAAAAAATGCAACCTTCCTGAGAAATATGAGTAAGGATTGTGCTTTGGTAATATAGAATTTTAGTTAATATATAAAGCTATAACAGAATGATTTATTAAACATAAGGAAAAAGGCTGAAGGTAACTCAAGGGTGAACTAAATGTAGCTTAAAGTTTAAACATGTGAGATCTTAGAGAAACCACCAACTTGATTTTTCAAGATTAGAATGAGGTAACTGAATAATGAACACCCTTCTAGAAAGCGAGGATAAACTAATGGAACAGCCTAAACACCACCTTCTATGAAGCAGTGATAAGATCAATAGAATGATCCACAAACACCCCCCTAAGGAAGCGGCGTTCAGAATAATGGGAGAGTCAAAAAAAGTCTGGAAATTACTTGTGGCTTTAGTTGATTGGATAAAGTGATAAAGTTCTGAATATTAAGAGTCAAATGATGTAATGTATTAGATGAGATAATGGTAATAGAATAGTATAAAAGACGAAGAATTGTTTAATTGATTGCTCGCTCCATGGCTGAGAAATTTGTACATATCTTTATGTGAATAATGAAATATTCCTTATTTTTGGTTCCATGACTGCCTTCTTTGAAGATGGAGGAAAATGTTTTCCATGACAGTAACAGCATTAACTTGTGTTATAAGTGGTGTTCTAATTTCCACTGGTGCAGGAAAGCCAACCATTATCATGCATTTAGATTTAACCACCGCTTAGCATTCTGTAAAGACTTGAGAATTTAGCAGGACTATGAGGTACTTTTCTTAGTTGGTTTAATTTATGCAGTAGGCAGTATATCCTTCTTTCTCTATATAGTCAGTATGGTTCAAGGCCAGGGTACATTCTTTTTTCGTTCTCAGTGGTGCCAATACAAATGTGATTCTTAAAGTTAATATTCATTTTAAACTTATTAGTCATTACTTAACTGATTTATTAAAATAGCAGATGAGAACAAATAATTTTACAATCCTGTGCCCATTAATTAAAACTTGATCACAGAAAAACAAATGCATACTTTTAGTTCATGGAAAGTGTGCTAGTAATAAGGCCATAAAACTAAATAATTATTTTGACATTTTTATTCACACAAATTTTGCAAAATGTTAGTAAACTGAGATGTGAAGATCACAATAGTACAAATTTCTATTACACCATTATGAAATTTATTCTATTTAAGTTCTATATAACAACTAAAAATAAATAGGGTTTAAACTTTAGTTAAATTCACTCAAATTGTAGATGCTGTCCTTAACATAGATTTATCCTTTGCTTCTACATTTTTCAAATTTCCATGACCTTCTTTTATCCAAGTAGAAATACTGCCACTTCAAATACTGTGCATTCCTAATATTCTAGATTTGGAACTATTTCAGGATTTGCAGTTAGTTTATCGATCTGTATGAACCAGAGTTGACTATTGTAATATATTGTTGTAGGGTTGTTGAATTAAATCTCTTTCAACAATACAAAAAAAGTCAAAAAAATAACAAAAAAAACCATGGAAGATCATAACTAGAATTGAGTTGTACTTTAGATGTTAAAACATTTGTTTCAAGTTAAGTTTAAAGTGCCTTTCAAAATGTGAAGGTGTAACTAGATTAAACTGTCATGCAAATCTTCTATAACTCTGGAGTGTATTTTGATGATCTCAAGAAGCCCTGTTTAAAATTATAAGCATAAATGAAGTACCACAGAAGGCAGAGTCTTACATACAGGGTCACTAAATACTACAATGATCTGAGAGACTATATCAGCTAATAAATCCAGTTTGAAAACCCATTACGTTACACAGTTTAGTTATTGTGCCTAAAAATATTTCTAACTAATTAATAATAGCTGTAAATGCTTAGGCTTCTATGCTGATTAATTTTCAATTTACTTTTTTCTATAGATTTTGCTCACTTAGTTGTATCCAAATGCTGAAGATTAGCAGCGCAGGCAAAGGTGAAAACAACATTGAATGCTAAAGGTGAACAATTACTTCCCTGCCATTTTCACATGTCTGATCATTAAGAAATGTTTCTTACAAGTGAACTGACAAGTGAATAACTGAAGTAATTTCTTCCCTTTAGCATTCAGTGGTGTCAGCACTTACATATAATTCATATAATTAAGGGAGCAAACTCCATAGAAATGGGAGAATTACAATGAAAATGGCAAAGGAATCCAAGGCCTTTAAAATTTTTGCAAAACCGACACAATTTCAGAATAAGGAGAGCTCACTAACGATCAACTTAAGTAAGAATGATGCACTGATTTTGAACAGGTGTCAATGAAAAAGCATAGCCACTGGGTCAACAAGCCACTAGTATAGCACATTCCTGTCCGTATTGTATTTTAACATTTATAGTAAATGAATCGTTTAAATTGGTAAGAGTTGAAATATTAGACTAGAGTGTATGATGCATTTAGAAACTTAATCTAAGTTGGAAAAAGCAGGTTTTAGGAAGTTCAGCTATGTAAACATTGTAGGTTAAGCAAGTGTAGAAATAACACTTAAATGTATTGATGATATATGATGGCTTAGTTGTACTAATGGCCATATTGTTTGCATTTTTTTACCATCTCCTTGATATTGGCTGAAGACACTCCCTCTCCAACCGCTTTTCCAAAAAAAAAAGGAACAAACACGGATAAAAATGTGCTATGCCATGACACTGCAAATTAATTGCCAGCTGCAGATGCAATCCTTCTTGTATGCTACATAATTTTCAGGAGTCATTTAGTGCAAATTTTTTGCACTGTGTTGTGCTGGGCTGGTAACATCACTTCAACAAAGGCCCTCCGAATCAACAAGCTAATTAAAAGGGCAAGCTCAGTTATAGGACACACTCTGGACTGACTGGAGGTCGTAGCAAGGGACAAAATTAAAGCAAAACTGAGTGCCATTATGAACAATGCTGCACATCCCCTTTCTGACACACTAACACTGAGTACTTTCAGCCAATTAATTATTCAGCAGAAGTGTGTCAAGAAATACTACAGGGGGCTTTTTATACCAACAGCAATACGTCTGCATAATGCCTTACTGTGACTGGGACTACAGAAGTTTTCTCTTTTTTTTAAATTTTCTTGCTTTTTAGTCATTCTGGTATGTGTTCAGATCATATTGTGTGTGTATATTTATTTATCTATCACTCAATTTATGGATTATGCAAAAAGCCAAATTTCCCTCTGGGGACAAATAAAAGTCTATCTATCTATCTATCTATCTATCTATCTATCTATCTATCTATCTATCTATCTATCTATCTATCTATCTATCTATCTATCTATCTATCTATCTATCTATCTATCTATGTGTCAGTGTGATGACATGTACCATTAGTTGCTATGTAAAAGCACATATTTGCTAACTATAAAAGTATACAATAAATTGGATCTGAATTAATAGACAAAGACTGTAGCAGTGTTGTCATTTAAGTAATGAGCTCGTTTATATATGAGTGTCTGCTGGATTAAGCATTTCATTGGAAGTCATGTTGGGCCTACATAATTTAAATTGTGTTCTTCTCCTTTAGGGTTTCAAAAAAGTTTAGTCACTCGTGCTGTATGATAGACCATCAATGGGACACTGTATTTTGTTTAATTATTGAATTGACTATATTAAGTTGAAATTGATATATAACAAGATAAAACATTACTTTTGAAAATGAAAAGTATACTTAAAGAAGAGTTTTCAAAAATGTAATGTACTGTAACCAGTACCCAGTATCTGATAAAATTTAATATTGATAAAGATTTAAAAACTAATTTTGAGTTGCACAGCAGGGAAGAGGCAGTTCATTTTTCAAAATCTTATTGTTATTGTGGTCAAGTGGCTGCCTTTGTCAAGATGATGCCTGCGGAAGTAAATGACTGATTAATGAACTGAACACAGTGATGAGAATGATACTGAGAATAATACTACAAATATCTTTTCGGTGACATTTTTTTGCTAACATATTACAACAAATATAAAATAAAATGTTGTACACGTTTTTATTTTCTTTTTTGATACCATGTCAAAAAAAGGAATCTAACAGCTTTGGCATTAATCAATACCTTCACTATGGGGAGTGAATTTAAAATAACATTCTTTAGTAGTATTAGTATTTTTATACTCTCCCATAGTCTATAGAAATGGATGAACTTAAATAGCTATATAATGTATGCATTTATTTTAACATATCTGCTACTCATATTTGATCAGCTTATGCTCCAGTTGTTTCCTTCTTCTTTTTTAATGTGAAGCCTAGAGTAAAGAGTACTTTTGAGCTACTTTCTGTCAAAATGCATTTTCCTTTTCACCAGCCAATGACTGTTTCCTTCCTACAATATATGATAGCCAAGTCGTTTTTTTTTTTCTTCTTCAAGATGATATAGAAAAAGAATATTTTTTATTAAACTAGGTCTCTACATAACAATTCAGAAATTCAATTTTTTTCTTTGCTGAAAATATATTATTCTTAGCAGTAAATTAGAAAACATACAAGTCAAGAGACATATACTTTATTTGAAAACTAAACAAGCATTCTGCTTTAAAAAAAATGAAAATCCTGTGTATTCATTGTGTGGTGCAAACAAAATTCCTGTTTGGTGTATGAAACATAAGGACCTCAAAACAAACAGCTGTAATGGCAATTTTACACAGTGAAATGCAGAGTTTGAGGTAAAGTTATTGGTGCTAGTGCCTCATAGGTCTGACAGCTCAGTTTAAAACCTAGCCTGGTTATTGTTGCTTTTAAGTTTTCACATTGTCACCTTTTTCACATAGGCTTCCTTTGAGCCTTTTTTTTTCCTTCAACATTCCAAAGGAGCACATGTGTGGTTCATTCAAATCAAGCCAGCTTGATGTACTGTAAGTATGTGTACCTTGAAATGGACAAACAGTCAGGACTGGCTCTTGAATAGCTAATTTATTATATGAAACACGTTTTACTTTGAAACATTTTCTGTGTGTGACACAATGTGTACATTAAGGCTACTGTCTACAGATATTCGTATTCTTGATAACAGAGGCAATACAATACCATCATTCTTTTTAAGATCTGTTTACATATTATGAGCAAAGGACCTATTGTGATAGCCATGTCTGTCTGTCTGCAAGTCCACATGAAACAACTCAGCCCCTTGTCACTTCTCTGGAAGTAAATGGAAGGGAAAGTAATTATGTAAAGTATATATAAAAGTTTATTGATTGAACTAATATTATGTGCAGATTACCATTATAAAGATTTTGGAGATAAATGGTGTTGGAACAAATTAAGTACATGGGAAAGGTGCAGCTGCCCTAAGTGACAGAAACATAGAACAGGTTTGGAAATGGAAATGCAGTTGATTTGCAAGTAGATGATTGGAGCCGTTGGGCATTCAACCAGAACGACACTAGCCACTAATAGCATGGACAGGCAGGATTACACTTCGCACCATGCTGATTACTTAATGGTATAACGCAGGGGTAGGCAACGTCGGTCCTGGAGTGCCACAGTATGTGCAGGTTTTTGTTCCAACCCAGTTCCTTAACGAGAACTCAATTATTGCTGATGAAGCACATATTGCTTAAGTGACATTTTAATGCTTCATTTTAGTGGTCTCACTTCTTAAGGTTCTCCAACCTTAATTGCTTATTTCAATCTTAAACTGCTGCATTCAGTGTTTTAATTGCTCACATTAGCAGTTCTACATGGATGTTTTGGCGCCTGTTTATTCTGCTGGGATTAATAAATATTTCCACTCTCAATAAATTTTTATATGGTGAAAAAGCTTAGATGTGTTGTGCTTTCAATTTTAGCTTTCAGTATTTAACTGACTATTATCTTAACTTAATTAATGACACAATGTTTTGGCTGTATAGCCTTCATCAGTTGTGCAACTGTAAAGGAAAATGCAGGTACTTATATAGTAGGTGAATGTGGGAATAGAGTCAGTGCAAAAGAAAGGAGAAAAGGTGAAAATAGCTGAGAAAAAGCTGCCATTAGAGAAGATGATCGAAAGATTAAAAAGTTAGTCATTAAGACCTGGAGAAATATATTATCTAAGGCTGACAGCGAGTTTAGCTCCTTCTTGTTTTCTTTCAAACATGTCTTTGAAAACCTGTGAAAGAACACAAACAGATCAGCATGGCTCTGGTCAAGGAATGTGAAGTGTTCTACAATAGTATTTATAAGCTCTTTGATTTTAACAATCTGAATACGCTGTCTGACATGGTCTGATAGCCGTCTACCTGTTTCACCTAGTTACTGTAGAAGGGTGAACAGTTCCTACAAGAAATTCTGTAAATAAGATTTTTAGACTGGCAAGAGGCCTGTTGTTTAATTTTAAATTTACAGCAGGTACCAGATACAAGCATATTGTTGGTAATATACGAGGGACGTTCAAAAAGTTTCCACATTTTTGTTTTAATTCTATTTATTAAGAATTTCAAAAACAAATTACATCACTTTTCTACATAGTCACCTTCATTTGCAATGCAATTTTTCCCAGCGTTGTACCATCTTTTCAATGTCTAATTTCTACTTCTTCCAACGAAAATATAAAACTGCTGTAACTTTTTGAACATCCCTCATATTTGCAAGTGACACAGCAAATTCTGTTACCACTCATGAATGTGGATTTCATTTGTGAATTGAGGTGCAGAAGAGAAATTTGCATTGATTTGCTGGTTGACAAAATAAGATGAAGGGAGGGTTAGGAAAAAAAGGCTCTGCAAAATTGAGATCTTTTTTTGATGGCAGTGCGGATGTGTGTTAGGGTGAAATAGGAGGACCAGCGGAATGCAGGTTTCATTATTGGGAATCATCTTAGAGTGGCTGTTATGATATTTACTCCTGGTTTGTTTGAGAGCCCTACCCAAAATATAAAAAAGGTATCTTCTATCAGTGAAGAAACTCCTCTACAGAAGTCAACATCATCACTGCTGAGGAGACCGAGTCTAAGAAACTGTGAATAACTTGCAGAGTTTTTAGTATGCTAGGAATTGAAGCAGCTGTAAAGAAGGTACTAGGAATTGAATCAGCTGTAAAGAAGGTAACTGTGTGAGTCAGTTGGCTTGTAACAAACAATGTCTTAAGTCTTGGAAATACTGAGATCTAAAAATGATGGAGTTGTGGTGGAAATGTTGACTGTAAACCTAAGAGATGAATAGAAACTACTAAAATCATTAATTAATTCCAGTAGCTGGCTTCTGGAGCAAGAGGGAGCACACACATAATCGTCGATATGTCTTTTGCACTGGTTCAGTACAAAGCTGAGGTAGGAAGAAAAGAAATGCTCTTCGATCTAGCTGACAAAGATGTTGACATAGCTCGGTTTCATTCTAAAACCCATTGCAACACCAGTGACCTGGTGAAAAAAAGTTGTTATCAAAACAGAAAGGGTAAAAACGTTTTCTGCCAGTCTAATGATTCTCATGGGAGAATTGAGTTGCTTTTTACAACATGAAAGAGGGACAGTGGCCTTAGTTTAACCCCATATCGCAGGGTAAATTATAGCAGTAACAAACTTTATTTAAGTAGCACCCTTTATCCAAATAAGCTCAACATGCCTTTCATGATGAAAAATTATAAATATAGTAAGGACAATGAAGTATAAAAATAAAAACAAGCAATGCTGTTTAAAGCATTATAATAAAAACATAAAAATAAATACAAGCCTAAAATAAAATGCATAAGACCACAAAATTATCCAAAACAGAGTTAAAAAAATATGTCTTTAGCCATAGTGATGTGTCTGCTGAGGTTAGCTGTCTAATAAAGAGGAATCCCAGTTGCACTGAAAACAAACTGCTGCTTCTCCATTTCTCCTATGTTTTCCATATAATATTAGAAGAAAAACAGCATTTATAGACAAATATGTGTATTCTAAAACATTCACAGCTTTAAAAACAAAAAGAGAAACTTTAAGGTGACATGAGTATCCAGTGCTGTTCCTTTGAATCTTTAGTGATGTGTGCTTTTATTTATTTATAGATAAAATCTGTGTAAATCTCAATGTTTTCCAGTTAAATTTATGTTAATGCTTTATTTGATACACTGCAACAGTTGTTCTCTTTTTTCTACTACTGTTAAAAGTCTCCCTATACTAGTATGGAAAGTAATTTAGAAATTGCTATGGATGTCCGATCATTTAAGGCTCATTTTAATAACATGATTCAAACTGCTATTTTGCATTTACATCAAATAACTCAATTGTACCTCATTTGACTGCAGATAAATCAGTTCATTCATTGTTATTTCCACAGATGGTTTATTACAATGCTTTATTTTGTGGTTTAGTCATGCTAATAAAAATCTCCATAAAGGCCATATTATTACAAGACAGGTGCTGACTAGATGTAAACCCTGGGGTCGCGTGTCTCCAGTGTTAAATGAAGTACCATATTCACTTCAAAAAGATCTTTTGCTGTTTAAGGTCCTAAGGTTCTATGATGTTATCTACATTAGTTACACTGGTATTTCCAATGAGATACATTTGGTCTGAAAAAAAGAAAAAAATGACTATAGATTTTAGTGAGTATCCATCATAATTTTGGATTTATCTAAAAATAGCTGTTCAATTAAATATTAAGGTCTGTGATATTTTTACGGGTATATGACACTGTTTAAGCCAAATACTTGTATTATTATTGTTTAAATATTTCTAAAGTTGGAGCACAGTTAGAATAAATGTGTTCTTAAGAGTCAAAAAGTGTGTTAATATGAACAGATTGTGTGATAAATATTAGTGTTACATAGATATTGCATTTATCGGTGGCTCTGAGGCTAAGGAGCTGCGCTGGTATCCCGATGGTTGCTGGTTCGAATCCCCGTCACTGCCAAAAAAGGCCACTGCTCTGCTGAGCCCTTGAGCAAGGCCCTTAACCTGTAATTGCTCCAGGGGCGCTGTACAATGGCTGACCCTGCGCTCTGACCCCAAGGGGTATGCGAAAACTACCAAATTCCTAATACAAGAAATTGTATAAGGCAAAATAAAGAACAAAAAAAAAAAAAAAAAAATTCTTTTATACTCTGTTTTTCGACCTAAGTTATTGGCTGACTTTCCCATATAAATGGACAGCCTATGAAACACACAGGAATTAGAAAGCAATCCTATATAGAAATATGTCTGGAGAAATAGCCTATTGTATTTTTTGCTGCGGTTCTTAACAATACTGATTTCAATACCTTTAGTATTTCAACTGTTTATTTTTCTCACTAGAAGAAGAAGAAACAAACTCAAGTCTGTTGGCCCTGGAGGGAGAAGCAACAAGCTCAATAGACTGGAACTGTTTCACTGGAATCAATATTTCATAGTATTTGCTGAGAAACCTGCTATATCCTAACACAGGGTCACGGGGGTCTGCTGGAGCCAATCCCAGCCAACACAGGGCACAAGGCAAGAACAAATCCCCAGGCAGAGCGCCAGCCCACCGCAGAAAATGTTTTGTCTTTAATTAATTTTATTTAATTTGCGCCAGTTCCTGTTTTCAGTATCTTCAATTACATTTGGACTACTTACAGATCTAATTAGAGATACCTGTAATTATGTTTGGTTATTCCAGATTACAAATATCTTTTGTAACCACAAGGGGGCACCAGAGAGTCCTGAACCACAGTCCCAGCCATACAGCACATGTTAACAAAATAAAATAAAGGATATTCATTACACAACGTGCCACAATTATACACACAATCTTCCTAAAAAATTCAAAAAACTGAATCATAACAAAAACACACAAAAACATTCTTTAGTTGGTGGGGTTTCATTAAAGGTAACATTCCTTGACATACTGTGACTTTAAGATAAAAAGCAGTCAACCAGAAATGCTCACAATTAGATTAGATGTTACTGACTCAGAGCGTACTGTCTGCCATAGTACAGCTAGGGTCCTTTCCTCTGGCTCAAGCTTATTTTTTATGTAACTAGGGGGCTTCGCCCCCTGCTCGCTTCGCTCACCAACCCCCGTGTTTGGTTTTCCGGACACACTTTTAAGATTTTTTTTTCTTTGAATTGTTGATATTTCATTAGTTTCACTTTTATTTCGGAACTTATGTAAAAACAATATTTGGAATCTTTCCAGTCCCGATATGCTGAATCTTTTAAATGAGGTCAGTGAGACTTGTGTTTAATGACTTTGTCAGTTTGGAGATAATGAAAACTGGAATTCAAAAGACCCCAAAAAAACGTAGGCATAAAACACATGCAGAGCAAGATACAGAATACGAAAGCAGAAAAAAACAACAGTGTCAAAAAAAAAGAAAGTAAACATCGCATTAGCGCAAAAAAAGAGAAATTATTACTCAGAGAAATAACTAAAAGGCGAATAGAGATCGAATATATGAACATACGTGATATGTCAGAAGTATGTAAATATTGTAAGGCTTTGAAGTTTAACTCAGAGAATATCATTTTACCTCACATGCATTTATTGGTTACTTTGCAAAAAAAAATTATTAACTGATGAGGATGTAGATCGCTTTGTCGGTGCTGAAATTCCAAACAGAGAAACCTATCCTGAATTATCTCTAATCTGCTCTGCATGTGTTTGACCCTTTGGTTTTGTAACCTCTTTATGACGTTTTATTTTGTTATCTACTCTGTCTTTTATCTCTGACCTCGCTTTGTCCTGCTTTTTTTTTTCAATGACACCTGGTCCGTTGTGATTATTTTCCCTTTTTCAAGTATTAATTTCCGTTTGTTTGCGCTACTGCGATCTTTACTTTCTTTTTTTATATTTTCTAATTTTCCTACTTTCATATTCTTTAACTTTCTCCACATTTGAATTGCTCATACTTTTTTTTTTTTTTGGTGCCTTTCGAATTCAACTGCTTTCATAATCTGCTCCGCATGTGTATAGCGCCAACGTTTGTGAACATCTTTATGAAGTTCTACTTTGCCTTTTACTCTGTCTTTTAATTCTGAGCCCGATTGTATGTGCTTTGTTTCAATTCCACTTGTTATGGGCTGATAATTACTTGCCTTATTTTCTGAATTTGCACCTAGATTATTTTTTATTTTTTCTTTCCAATGCTTTTGAGTCTCTTTTCTCTGTGCTGCTTTCTTCTTTGCTTATTCGTCGACGTTTCATTTATAACATATTGTCCTTATACGCTTTATATGCGCTGAGACCCTGGATCTGTATGTGCTCAAATCCTTCACAAGACTGAATGTTTTGCTGCCCCGTTGTCTTAATTTGATATTGATTGTAAGTAGGGCGTGTCTTGCAAGAATCTCATGTTCTACGTCATCGCGAGACGGTCCTGGGTCAATCTCTTGGCACAATGTGTCATGTTTACGGTCCCCACGAGACGCACAGTGGCAAGTCTCTTTATTCTCGTGGGTCTTTTAAATGTCTTCCGAGAAGATCACATATTGTAGCCTTGCTTTTGCTTTCCAGGATTTTTTTTTTATAATAAAGAGATCTTTTTGTTATTTTTAAATATTGTTTTTAATATTATAGTATTAAATCTTTTTTAGTTTTATTCTATCTACACTGTAATATTTTCATATTTATTAGTATCGAGGCTGTTTTATATAAAGTTTATATAATTGTAATAGTTTTTCTTGTTTTCTCCCCTTTCCCCTTTATTTAGACTGCCACCATCAGATTAAAGGGAGTTTTATTTTTTTTTATTGCTGTGTTTTTTATTGTACATTATTTTTTTGGTGTATATTTTGGTTTTGACCCCAGCTTCACTTATAAGGCACTGTTTTGGTTTGTTGTTTATTGGATTTGTTCGTTTTGGATTTTGCAAAACCTAATATTTGTTCTTTTTGTCCTTGTCCTGCTTTTTCTGTGAGCTTCTTTTGAATCTTAAAATAATTGTTCTAAGTATAGGCGTAGCTGCGTTTGTTTAGTTTTTCCAAAATTCTGCAGCTTGCTTCATAAGGCAATGAGTGTGATGCATGTGCAAATAATTTCACAGTTCAATTACCTTTGTTTTACAAGTTTTAGTAAACCTGAAAGCAAAACAACACAAAAATAAATAGAAACATTGGAAAAATGTATAATGCAGAAAAAGGGAAATGTACAGGTATAAATGTTTCTGTTTAAGGCTTACGTTTTTTTTAATGTTTCCTTAAATGTCTATATATCACATTCAGTGCATGCACAAAATATGGTCATATGGTTAGAAAACTATATGCATTTTTTCCTCCAATTTGTGAAAACAAATTTAACAATTGCTAGTAGACTGACTGAAATTCTTTTTTAACATTACAAATATAGCTGAGCAAGAAGGATGTTTAGCTTTAGGAAATAAAACAGAATCTTCCATTATCTATGTAGCAATGGGAAACCTACATGCTATTGAAATTAAGCAAATGCATTACAAATACATTAAGCGAATACATTAAGCAAAAACATAAATTTAACATTTACATTAATCTTTTAAGGTTGGCGCTTACAATAGAAAAACTTTGTATTGTTTGTCCTGCTTCAGAGTATTCAACTGTTTTCTTCTGTTTCATTTGGGAGAGTTTTGAGATTTTATTTTAAAAGCTTTAGCCTTTTTTTTGTGACATTTGAGTTTGGGGCTCGCTTGTGGTTCCATACCTGTAAAGTCAGTCGGTCTGTCTTTTTTTTCTTTTTCTTTTTTTGCAGTGGGACTGATAGCACTGGAGTAAAGTCATAGATAGATAGATAGATAGATAGATAGATAGATAGATAGATAGATAGATAGATAGATAGATAGATAGATAGATAGATAGATAGATAGATAGATAGATAGATAGATGATGA
Source organism: Erpetoichthys calabaricus (assembly GCF_900747795.2). NCBI lineage: Eukaryota > Metazoa > Chordata > Cladistia > Polypteriformes > Polypteridae > Erpetoichthys > Erpetoichthys calabaricus. Next base: position 76,541,148 of record NC_041398.2, on the reverse strand, counting down.
TGAGTATTTATTTAAGCAGAATCCTCCTACAAGAGTTCACAAATGAACCTGCAGGCAGCTGACAAAAGATAGTGCAGCTGGCAACAACAATAGAGAAGTTAAAAGCAGCTGCCAAAGTAGAATAGTCAAAAGCACGTTTTCAGTTAAAAACTAAGAATGAGCTGCGTCATGCAGCTCTGTGCAAATGCATGAGCAAAATGCAAGCTTCTTCCTTTGTCCTACATGCTTTTATCGTGCCATTTAACAAACTGATCTACCCCTCTATGAAGAATTCCATCAAAGCCCTATACTCATAATAATAGCCTTGTATTTTCATTGAACTTTCATTGAAATGTTGGCAAAATTATTTGTTGGGCAGGAAATCTTATGGCCCTAAAGTGCTGAACTACTGACGATTCTCTGCCTGTTGTGATCTAAAAGAGACTGGATAGAAAGAAAACAAACTACTGGGGTATGCCAGAAAACACAGTCTAGTAACAGGCAGGGTTCAGATACCCAGCAAAACAAAACAATAACAGAATAAATAAAACAAGAGCCATAGACCAGAATTTTTAAGTCAAAGAATGTTGCCTAAAAGTCCTCACACAACCTTGTTTAAAATTCCCTTAACTCAATGGCAACTGTAAACTGAATCCAATAAATAAATGCCAGAAGCTGTGCCTCACCATCTTATATAGGCAGGATGTGATGACAAGATATGTCACATGATCCTTGTGGATGTGACAGGCAATGGGAAGAGTGACTGTAAACAGTTTTGTTTTTTCAATGGAAACCAAGCACCAAGGCCATGAAAAACAAAGGTCCCAAGTTAGTGCTTGAAATTTCACATCACAACAATAAAATTATGAACCACAGAAAAAGGTAAAAATTATTCTAACATAAACTGAATATAGGAAACTTCTATCCCACACTGACTCTTCCTAAGAATTTACATTTTTTACAATTTAAAAAATAACATGTTACTTCTTGTTTACCTAGTTATTTGATATGCTCATCTTAAATTTATACACATTTCAAAAATATCTTGATAAATTGCATTCAACTGTGTTAATTATATACACTTACAAAGATCTTTGTTGTATTGTGCATCTCTTTGCGACTGTGACCTGATTGCCAGTTAACATCAGTGCCATTAACCAAGTCTCCCATGATCATAGGTTATATCTTATATTGTGCCTTTCATTACAATAAACATTAAAAACTGTGTACAATGACAGAAATATAGTAAGCTATGGGCAGTTGACCAGGGAGGAGAGGAAAAAAAAGTAATCTGGCATGAATACTGTAGAAAATAACCCTTTAGTGTTCCAAGAATAAATGACCACCAAGAACTACCTAAGCACTCTGCAGATATTAATCTCTGCATATGATAAACACTCTACATAATATACAGTAGTACTTTTGGTTTCATCATAGGAAGACCTTTTTCTTTCTAGTGTCAAATGTGGCTGTAGAGTACCTGGGCCAGTTTGAGAGTAATGTAGTATGCCACCACAGGATACTGAAAAGAGAATATGAAGATAAAACATATTAGTTCCTGGTGCATTTAAGTATGAATAATAGGGATTGTCAATAGTGCTACTCTATGAAGACAACCTTGCACTCTTAAAAGTGCTGATAATTTAATGATACTATATTGAATTGTGTGGTTTTTTGTAGAACTATTGCTTTGCAAAGAAACCTTTTATTCTGGGAAGCATAAGCTGCATTTGAAATTGTGTTCTTTGAACTTTGAAAAGGGTCCTAATATGTGGACAAAACAGAAAATTTGAATGTACAGTACTGTGCAAAAGTTTTAGGCAGGTGTGAAAAAATGCTGTAAACAAAGAATGCTTTCAGAAATATAAATAATGATTGTTTATTGTTATTAATTTACAAAATGCAAAGTGAGCGAACAAAAGAAAAATCTAAATCAAATCAATATTTGGTGTTACTACCTTTTGCCTTCAAACCAGCATCAATTCTTATAGGTTCACTTGCACAAAGTCAGGGATTTTGTAGGATTATAGTCAGGTGTATGATCAACCAATTATACCAAACAGGTGTTAATGATCATCAATGTCACACGTAGGTTGAAACACAGTCATTAACTGAAACAGAAACAGCTGTGTAGGAGGCTTAAAACTAGGTGAGGGACAGCCAAACTCTGCTACCAAGGTGAGATTGTGGAAGACAGTTTCATGTCATGTCAAGATTGAGCACAGCAACAAGACACAAGGTAGTTATACTGCATCAGCAAGGTCTCTCCCAGACAAAGATTTGAAAGCAGACTGGGGTTTCAAGATGTGCCGTTCAAGCTCTTTTGAAGAAGCACAAAGAAACGGGCAACGTTGAGGATCATAGACGCAGTGGTCGGCCAAGGAAACTTAGTGCAGCAGATGAAAGACACATCAAGCTTATTACCCTTCGAAAGTGCCATCAGCTCAGAACTGGCAGAAACCAGTGGGACCCAGGTACACCCATCTACTGTCTGGAGAAGTCTGGCCAGAAGTGGTCTTCATGGAAGCTTTGCAGCCAAAAAGCCATACCTCCGACTTGGAAACAAGGCCAAGCGTCTCAAGTATGCACGAAAACATAGGAACTGGGGTGCAGAAAAATGGCAGCAGGTGCTGTGGATTGATGAGTCAAAATTTGAAATATTTGGCTGTAGCAGAAGGCAGTTTGTTCGTCAAAGGGCTGGAGAGCGGTACTATAATGAGTGTCTGCGAGCAACAGTGAAGCATGGTGGAGGTTCCTTGAAAGTTTGGGGCTGCATTTCTGCAAATGGAGTTGGAGATTTGGTCAGGATTAATGGTGTTCTCAATGCTGAGAAATACAGGCAAATACTTATCCATCATGTAATACCATCAGGGAGACGTATGATTGGCCCCAAATTTATTCTGCGGCAGGACAACAACCTCAAACATACAGACAAAGTCATTAAGAACTATCTTCAGCGTAAAGAAGAACAATAAGTCCTGGAAGTGATGGTATGGCCCCCACAGAGCCCTGATCTCAACATCATCGAGTGTGTCTGGGATTACATGAAGAGACAGGATATGAGGAAGCCTACATCCACAGAAGATCTGTGGTTAGTTCTCCAAGATGTTTGAAACAACCTACTAGCCGAGTTACTTAAAAAACTGTGTGCAAGTGTACCTAGAAGAATTGATGCTGTATTGAAGGCAAAGGGTGGTCACACCAAATATTGATTTGATTTAAATTTCTCTTTTGTTCATTCACTGCATTTTGTTGATTGATGAAAATAAATGATTAACACTTCCATTTTTGAAAGCATCCTTTGTTTACAGCATTTTTTCATACCTGCCTAAAACTTTTGCACAGTACTGTATATCAGGATGACCTAGCAGGATAGAACAGATTGAGAAAATCTGAATTTAGCCTGCATTATTGTATGCAGTAAGATTCCTTTCAGTTTTAAAGTCCGAAACACATGGGTGTTCAACAAATCTTCTGTCATTTCTTAATTGTTATTTATGGAACCTGTTATGGATCTAGATAAATTGAGGTCTTTGAAGAGCCTTCATCTGCATTGTTCTTTTGGGAAACAAATATGGTTCCCCTGTGTCCTCACTTTCTAGAATGACACTGGTACCTTTGTTTTTAAGAGTGTACATACCTCTTACAACAAGGGTAAAACTTTAATAGAATTCATTTTAATCAGTAAAATTAAATGTATTACATTTATGAAAGGCCAAATTGAAAAACTGCGTTTTTAATTGTTTTTTATAATGTGACACTATACTAGCTTAATATATATTTATTGGTAGTATAGTCTAGATTTTTACTGCATAAAAGCATAAGGCTGCCTCACCAATTTGTGTAAGCTTCATGCTAGGAACATTGAGTACAACAGCCATTGAAGACTTGAGATTGCTATTATGGATATATGGTGGCAGGCATTTGGTAATGTAGGGTAAAGAGGTGAAAGATTGTTTATAACCTTACAGATTCCTATTAGAATTCTAAAATTAATCCTAAAATTAATTGACACAGGAAGTCAATTTAATGGTGCTAATGATAATATAATATAAGAAGGGAGGTGATGATTAGTGAGCACCAGTATGGTTTCATGCCAAGAAAGAGCACCACAGATTGAATGTTTGATCTGAGAATGTTGATGGAGAAGTATAGAGAAGCTCAGAAGGAGTTGCATTGCGTCTTTGTGGACCTGGAGAAAGCATATAACAGGGTGGTTCGAGAGGATTTGTGGTATTGTATGAGGAAGTCGGGAGTGGCAGAGAAGTATTTAAAAGTGGTACAGGATATGTATGAGGAAAGTGTGACCGTGGTGAGGTCTGCAGTAGGAGTGACTGATGCATTCAAGGTGGAGGTGGGATTACATCAGGGATCGGCTCTGAGCCCTTTCTTATTTGCCATGGTGATGGACAGGTTGACAGAGAAGATTAGACAGGATTCCCCTTGGACTAGAATGTTTGCTGATGACATTGTGATGTGTAGCGATAGTAGGGAGAAGGTTGAGGAGACCCTGGAGAGGTGGAGATATGCTCTAGAGAGGAGAGGAATGAAGGTCAGTAGGAACAAGACAGAATACATGTGTGTAAATGAGAGGGAGGTCAGTGGAATGGTGAGGATGCAAGGAGTAGAGTTGGCGAAGGTGGATGAGTTTAAATACTTGGGATCAAAAGTACAGAGTAATGGGGATTGTGGAAGAGAGGTGAAAAAGAGAGTGCAGGCAGGGTGGAATGGGTGGAGAAGAATGTCAAAAGTGATTTGAGGGGTATCAGCAAGAGTGAAAGGGAAGGTCTACAGGACAGTAGTGAGACCAGCTATGTTATATGGGTTGGAGACAGTGGCACTGACCAGAAAGCAGAAGACAGAGTTGGAGGTGGCAGAGTTAAAGATGCTAAGATTTGCATTGGGTGTGACGAGGATGGACAGGATTAGAAATGAGTACATTAGAGGGTCAGCTCAAGTTGGACGGTTGGGAGACAAAGTCAGAAAGGCGAGATTGCGTTGGTTTGGACATGTGCAGAGGAGAGATGCTGAGTATATTGGGAGAAGGATGCTAAGGATAGAGCTGCCAGGTAAAAGGAAAAGAAGAAGGCCTAAGAGAAGGTTTATGGATGTGGTGAGAGAGGACATGCAGGTGGTGGGTGTAACAGAGCAAGATGCAGAAGACAGGACGATATGGAAGAAGATGATCCGCTGTGGCAACCCCTAACAGGAGCAGCCGAAATAAGACGAAGAAGAAAAAGTAGAATATTGGTGAAATGGGTTAATTATGTAGACTTAGAAAGAGCTTTGTTGCTTTGTTCATCTTTTTGTGACTGTAAGATGATTATCAGTTAACAGCAGTGCCATTATCCAAGTTTAAATTATTACAATATTATATGAGTATTCACTCTATTCTCTGAATTATAAAATATTATGGTATTATTTTACTCTTGTCCAATTTGATATGATTTAAAGAACCTATAATTATATCCCAAACCTATAAATGCAAGTACAGTAATGTCATTGAAAAATGTAAAAAAACAAACTTTTACCTTAAAAATTCTAAGTTTATTGTATTATAAATGTTAAAGAACTATTGAACACAAATATGGATTACCTTTACCAGATACAAAATATAATAATTATTAAAGTAAAATATAATTTGTTACTGTTACTTTTAAAATCAGTAAAACCTAACCAGCAAATTTCATTATATTCATTCTGAATTTCCTCTTCTTAGTATGGAGACATGGGGAGCTCTCAGTACATCCTTATAAGCACACTTGCACCATGGCCAATTCAAATATAAAAGTTAACCAAATATGAATGTTATTATGAAATCTGAATCTTCAGAATAAAAAAAAAATCATATAAATCCACTGACCAGCATGTTTCTGCATAGAAAATTGGAATCCCTTGGAAATCTTAAAAAAATGATGACAATTTGAAAGATGAATCACATGCTGTCTGAGACCTTTAAATATTTAACTTTTTACTAGTGTATAACAGCTTTGAAAGTTAGTGGTCTCCAAAAATTTCATACAAAGCTGTGTTTTTTTTTCTTTCCATATTTACTTTGGAGTACAAAGAGAAAACTCTGTGAAACAGTTTCTTTTCTTTTTTACTTCAAAGCACAGTCACATCAAATATATTTAATGTAGCTCAGTGTAATCAATCAAAGTACTTTACAAAGGAGATTGCTGTGATGCAAGACATCCCTTAAGACTACACATTGGGAAGATAGTAGTGATAAAGTTTTACTGAAGTTAGACACCACTTATCAACCTTTCTGTCACCTGTGCTCTTCAATCAACCTTAAAAGGATTCCTTTACACTTTATATTGCATTTTTTACAGTGTTTTCTAATCACATTCAGAATAATGCAAATGAGCATTTAATCAAGTAAAAACATTCTCCGCCAAATCAAAAAAATATGATTCATCCTACAATCCATGTTTTAGATATAAAACCACATTAAGGAGCAATTAAAATTTAGGTTTTTCTGTATTTTCAGAGAGTTGCTTTTGCAATTTTTAAGGTCATTAACATTAGAGATGAGACAAGGTTAATCTATAAAGTTTCACTAACTGTTTTTATTTTTATATTGTTTGTAATAATTATGCACTCCCAATGGAAGTTTCAAATTCTATTGTTATACACAATTGGACCAGAAAATTATAAGTATTCAAACCCTTCAAGTCACTACTTAGCAGATGGACCTTTGGCAGTTGAGGAAGGAAATTCAGAACTTTTCAGGAAAAGAAACAGACTTCTCTTGTAATGTTTAAGAAGTGGACCTTTACAAAGATGCTTTATTTTAGAAAGATGCTTTATTCCTGTCAGTGCTGAAACAGTTTTTTTTTACTATACAAAAGTTTACTTGTTACTTGGATACTTTAAATTGTACATTGGATGTTAATGCTTTGCTGTTTGCTTAAGAACTACTTGAATGTTTTGATCATTGTTCTAAGTAGAAAGTTTAATAAGCTCTTCTATTGTGTAAGTCTAAGCTATTGCTTGATTTTACATATTTTAATTGATAGGAGATAAGAACCAATTAAATCAAATGTATAATTCAGAACTGCTACCATAAAGTACAACGTATGTATGGTTTTGAAAGTGGTTTCTTAGTTATACAATTTGTTGTGCTGTTGGCTCACATTTAAGATGTTGGTGCTGTGGTCAAGCCAGGGTTTTTTCCTTGCCTTATGTTTAAATGGCTTCTTTATGTCTTCTTTGATCACTTTTCATTATTGTTCAGTGTTTTCCTTTATTCTTCATAATATTGTTGTATTCATTTATTATTTGTCTAATTATATATTATCTGTTCATTTTATTTTGTGTTGCTATTATAAAGTAACGATGTGTGATTTGAGGTTCTACTATAATCCTTGCATTTTGTGGAAGGATCTCAAAGAAGTGGACCTCCCAAACTCCCAAAAGGCCAGCCATTTCATTTGAATTCACTCTGATGGAGTTCTTTCTCCATCCATCCATCCATTATCCAACCCGCTGAATCCGAACACAGGGTCACGGGGGTCTGCTGGAGCTAATCCCAGCCAACACAGGGCACAAGGCAGGAACCAATCCCGGGCAGGGTGCCAACCCACCGCAGGGAGTTCTTTGTTATTTTGAGAATTGTGATTTTCCTTGATTTTTTGCTCTGGTTCTCGACTTTTTTCTATTGGTTCTTGGATTATTCTTGTGGGTTTTGATTTGGAACTTGTTTATCTTGGACTGCCTATTTTTTGCTCGTTTGAACATTTTGTTAATTTTTTCCCTTTCGTTAAACAGATCCTGCTTTATTAAGATTTCTTGTGGCCTTGCTCTTTCCAAGCTTCATAAGCTAAGGATTGACGGTGATCCCCTGCCAAGTTGGGCATTTTGAGTGTATTTTGGGACATTACAGAATAATTTTTTGGACTGTGATAGTAAAGTACATTTTGACCCAGGGTAAACTGTAACCTGTCAATCAAGGAGAAACCTTCTTACCTATTGGTGCACCTCCTTTGGGCAGATTGATGGGATTCAGGCCTGGGGGTATTTTTCGTACGTGGATTAGTCGTTTAGCTGGATGTAATTGTTGACGATTTGGCCTGATCCTGGATCTGTCGGTTTTTTGAAACTCTTGCTGGAAGTGTTGTCATAGCAACACATCCTAATCCTCAAACCTGCTCGGAGCAGGTTTGTTCGATGTAAACAAAGATTAGCTCACACACTTAATCAGTGTCCGTGCGTGGAATTCATTGAGTCATGGCTTCGCCGTTCATGAATGAGCGACCAATTGATATTGGTGCGCAAATTATAAGATGAGAATTTCATATAGAGAGGGGTTTCCGCGATCGGCAAGATCCTTTATTGCTCCCGGAGGAAATTCTTTTCAAAAGATACCGCTTTAGCCGAGGGGGAATATTGTACCTCAAAGATTTATTAGCACCTTATATTCAAAGTCAAACTAGGCGAAGTCGGGCTCTCACAACCACATAGACAGTAGGCATTGCTTTGAGGTTTTTTACAAGCGGCACTTTTTTATATACTGTAGGTGATGCGGAAAATCTAACTAAAAGTGCAGTTTGCCAGGCAATTCATAAAGTCTGTTTGGCTCTGAAATATTTCCTTCGGGTTTTCATAGTGTTTCCTGGACACCTGCATGTGCAGACAATAAAAGAGGCATTTCATGCCATTGCAGTTAGGTAATATTCAGGCTAAAACACCCACAGTTCCATGAAGAATCTCAATCAGCCTAACATTCTCATTACCAGGATTTCCAAATGTGATTGGGGCACATGGGACTGATCAGAGTGGAGTTTGATCAAACATTATTTGGAAAATGTACCTCTCCTCCTGATGAATAATCAGACACAGTGTCTTCATCAAATATTTGACCTTTGTCAATATCTCGTTGGTCAGACACAGGTTCAAGGGATATGACATTCCCTGCAACTGACCCAACAAAAAAAGGGCTATATGGAACATACCTATGGCACACATGGAGGACAAATATATGCAATGACCATCCTTTACCTGAAATGAAGTGACCACTGCATCCTGTCACTGGTTCTGAGGAGGAGCTTCCACCTGGAATGCCCTCAGAAACAGGTTGATGGGCATTTTGCTGGAGAGCCAACTCTTCTGCAGGGGTGGACCTCCACCTGTTTTTTGCTTGTCTGCCTTCTTATTAGCTTTAAAATTAATGTTTTTTATATTATATATGATTGTTTATGTCAACAATTCTTTAAATAGTTATATACCAATATTTACCAGTTTGAAATATATTCTTGTACTTCACTTTAACCTGTTCCCATGTTCTCCTTGTGCTCACGTTTTATCTGGAATTATGACATATTAAATAATAATTAATCTGACACATAGGAAATGAAACGCTGCATTCAGTAAGTACAATGCACACTACTTAGCATTTAATTTGTCGGCCACTTTTTTCCAGCCGTCTTTTCTGCTCTGGGCTGCTTTTGCAGTGTTACCCCTTGTGCATATTAAATCTTGAAATTCTTCATGTCCTTCGAATAAAAGGTCTTGCGCCACGTGTGTGAAAAAAAAAATATGCCCGTTCTTTCGTCATTTTGTTACAGCCTATCAAAGACTTGCTGATCATGTTTTCTAGACTCAATATATATGGGCTTTTCACTCAGCGCGGGCACTCGCATTCATCTCAGATGGTTAGATCCAGCTAGACTAATCTACTACACGGCGGCGTTTGAAAAACCGACCTATCCCGGATGAGTGTCACCGGCATTAACTCATCCAAGATGAGGCACCTGATCTCGGATGATTTAAGCGACGTACGAAAAATACCCCCCTGATCCCTGGCTGTTTTTGAGGATGTCACACAACTTTGGCCACTTTGTGAAATAAACCACAACAGTCAGAAATTTGAGATAAAGCAAATGATTTTGGAAACATTATTTTTAATGATAGCTTCTTAAAACCTCCATTTGTAAGTTACACAAGCACACCTCACTATGGCCTCACTGTTTTTGATCAATTTTTTATTTGATTTCAAAAAACAAGAAAAATATAAACATTTTCATATATAAATTTGAAACTCCTCCACCGGCACCCAAGAATTTGAATTTTAAAAAAGGCAAAGAAGTCTTGGAGGCATGATGGCAACATCATGCTTAGATTACCTTTATAAGATCAGTAAAAAAGCTGATCAGTGAGAAGAAGAAAGGAGGGAAAAGACAAGACACAAATGCTCTGGGTTATTGCTGACACTTGCAATACAAGAAATGGGCCACCTGAAAAGATTTAACATCTAGAAGTAGCAGGTCATATTGGTGTTTATAGCCACATTTTTATTTACTTTTGGGCAGTATCTATTTGAATAATGCTTAAAGATTAAAATTTACTAAAGACTGCTTTTCTGTCTACATGTTTGCTTTATTATAGCACTGAGGGCTGATAGCCAAGTCCCTTTCTCAGCTAGGTCAATCGAGGAGAAGGGAGAGAGCACACTCCCAATAGGAAGGCTATAGTGACAGTCATGCCTGGGTGAGGGCTGAAGGAACTACTTAAAAGTAGTTAAAAGAAGTACTTAAAAGAAGATAGGGGACTGTAATCCTGTGTGCCAGTGTATTGTTATTGCAAATGAACTACTGTATATATCCTCAAAGTTTGTTAAGGGTTAAATATAAGCACATTAAAGTAGCGACAGAGAATTTAATGTTAGTCCGCATTATAAAGAATCTGTGCACTTGATAAAAGGGATTTATGATTTAAGGAGAGGCATCCACCAAAGCCTTTCCAAAATAAAACAGTAGCCATGACAGCCTTGAGGCTGTGTGTACAGGACCCTTCACTTATACTGTATATATCTGGACATTGCATTTGTTTTGTCCTCTAGTCTCACAAGTCATCCATGGCCTGTAGTAAAGAATCTTCCCCACAGCATGACGCTTCCACCACCATTCTTCATGGTGGGCTTGGAGTGTTTTTGATAAAGATTTGATCTCCATCCGTGGCGAGGTCACGTGTGTGGCTTTTTCTTTGCCACTCTACCATAAAGCTGTAACAGGTGAACCTCCTGGGCAACAATTTTTGTATGCACAGGCTCTCTAATCTCAGCCATTGTAGCTTGTTACCCCTTCAGGGTTATTATAGGCCTACCTCAGTAGTCTTCTTGCACAATCACTCAGTTTTTGTGGATCGCCTGCTCTAGGCACATTTATAGCTTTGCCATACTCTTTCTACTTCTTTATGACTGATTTTAACATGACTTCCAAGAGATATTCATTGACTTGGATATGTTTTCTCCATCCACTGTCTTGTACTTTTCAATCACGTTTTCACAGAGTTGATTGAAGTTTTCTTTTGTCTTTACTGTGTAGATTAGGCCATGATACTGTCTCACCGCAAGTTAAACTTTCCAGGTAGTGTGCAATCATACTACAATCAAATGACATCTCTGTGGTACAGACAGGTGATATCTATTAAACTAATTTTGTGACTTGTAAAACCAATTGGCTGCACCAGTGATGATAAAGACTGTAAATACTTTAGTGGTCAATCATTTTCTGTTTTATTTATTTATTTGATTTGATTGATTTTATTAAAAACAAATAGCATTCCATACAAATAACTCAAGTTTAACAAAAAAAAAGGTTCAAAAACAAATCAACCCCTACCCCTGAGAAAGAGAGCTAGGCCATCAGAGTAAAACTTAAAGCTAGTAAAAGTAAGTAAATAGATAAATTAATAAATGAATAAAGATAAATGGAGTAAAAGAAGAGAGAGAACCTGCTTCCCCAATTTAAATGCTTATTCTAAAATGTTATTGATTAGATCCTGCCAGGTTTTGAAAAAGTTTTGTACAGATCCTCCAAGTTTGAATTTGATTTTTTCCCAATTTCAAATAGCATATAACATCAGTTACCCACTGACTTAGAACAGGAGAGTTAGGATTCTTCCAGTTGAGCAAGATAAGTCTACGTACCAATGGTGTAGTAAAGGCAATTACAGTTTGTTTGTCCTTCTCTACTTTAAGCCCATCTGGAAGTACCCCAAACACAGCTGTTAGTGGATTAGGAGGGATTGTGACACCAAGGCTGTCTGAAAGGCATTTAAAGATTCTGGTCCTGAATGGTGTTAATTTGGTGTAGGCCCAAAACATGTGGCCCAGTGTGGCCAGAACTTGATTGATTTGTAATCAATTTAGACCCCATTGCACAGATCTGTTTTCACGTTGATATTAAAGTGTCTACTTTTGTTGATTAGCATCAAAAACAAATTGATTTTTTTCATTGCTCTAAGGAGATACAGGTACAATGCTTCTAATTTAAAATCTCTTCTGAAAATATGTATCTTAAAAAATTGAACACAACTTTGAAATATTATATAGTGTTAGCACTATAATTGTTTACTTAAGATAACTATTAAATACCTGTATATTTAAGAACATTTGTTCATTTTTATTCTTGTGCCCACACTGGTGCTTTACTACAAGCCCTAGGCCCTCTTCTTTATTTACTTAAAGCAACTGAACAACACTTATTTCTTAATTAAAAACTTCTATCAGCCTTTTTGATTAACCTCTACTAAGCACTCACCATGTTGATGTGTGTAAAGGTCTACATCTTCCAAAGTGCCATCCAGAACTGTAAACCTGAAAAAGGCAAACTTTAGGATCTTTGGAGCGACAATCAAACTTTAAGTATGTAATAAAACTGGAACAGTTGGAAAAAAAGGCTGCATTCTAATGTAACGTGTAACCAAATCTTACAGGAATTAAGAAAATGTACATGATTAAAGTTTCTGATTAATTTCAGATGTATGCGGTGGTTGCAGATCCTGATCAGGTTCAGGCTTGGTAAGCAAAGACTATAAAGCCAGTATAAAAGAGTATAATAGGTTGCTATTCTGTGAGTAAGAGGAATGTCCATTCATCTGCCTCAAATTGTAGGGGATAAAATGATTATATATGTGAAAGTTAATATTGTTTTATCCTCAGAAGGGAAGATGAAAAATGCCCAGGTAGAAAATGAATAAATTGTTTTGTACTTTAGTGTACATAAACTCTATATATTCATTTTAAAATATCTTGATAAACATTTTCTTCATGAACTGTTCATATGTATTTCTCTTTAAAACTTTAAATTTTCAAATTAATTTAATATTGTATTGAAGTTAGGCTCAAGTAAGCACTGATATCAATGACATCCACAATTAAAATGCATTCTAAAAAGCATTAGCTCCTTAGTGATTTACAAGCTCATTCTTAAGCAGCTATAGTATTTATATCTTTTTGAACTAGGAAAGCCACCCATGTGTGTTAATATCATACAAAGTAACAGAAAAACTGTTGATTGCCACAATGAATGTAGACACATGAATATGATTGACTGGTCTGTAAGCAAAAAATGTGTTACAATAGAGTTAAAAAAACCATTGTTGAGAATACCGCATTAAATCAGTCATTTAGGACACTAACAAAAGAGTTTTTCTGTAATCTAAAACATTTATAAAATACATTTCATCTGAATTTCTTAGATTCACATTCAGATTACTTTCTAAGATGAAATTGTACACAGATGTCTTTGCATTTTTACATGTATTCAATTTATTGTGTTATAAGGTATTATTGTAAGCTGCATTTTGTCTTCTACCTGTTGCAGCAGAATTATTAAAGCACAAATATTCAAACATTTATTGCTCCTCACTTTCACTGCAGCAACACTTTTCTTAGTCATTGGTGGGGGAGAAGTTGATGTGTATTCATGTCAGCTTCATCACCATTAAATTCCCCTTTTTTTCTTTGGCTATCAGAAAATTGTTCACCACAGTGTGACGATGCGGGTTCCGCTCCATGCGCCTATCTTGCTTCTGGGAGCTCTGAACCCGACACCGTAAGTAATGTCACCGATGAGCTGGGCAGTGAGGCACAACAATTCTGAAGCAAGGGGATGGTGCAAAAAGTGCAAAAGTGCTTTTATTAAAACAGTCAAAAACAATAAACAATATGTTCAAATAAATAGTGCAGTGTATCAAATATCTTCAAATAAATAATCCAATAAAAACGAGTGAATTGTGGAGGTTAAAAACACACTAGAAAACAATCCTTTAAAAATAACGAGGTTAAAACAATGGCTGGAAGCAGTCTTTTAAAACAAAGCCCGGTGCCTTCTTTTACTGGTGACTCCCCTGCTTCTCCCATCCAGGCTATGCACCAGGGGAGTCACCCTACATGCAGCTGACCTTCATCACTTCTCTGATATGGTGGCCTTTCCGATCCCTGGCTCCGGTTCTGCTCACCCAGACCGAGACTTGGGTGACCAGGATGCTCTAACTGGGGCTTCCTCTTCACAAGTCCCCAAACTCCCGATGCCTTCGCTGCAGCAAACCAACCTTCTCCCAGTCACTCCTGCTCCAAACAAGTGCTCAGCAGGAGCGACCACTACTGTCGGCCCTCAGGTGCCGGCCAAACACCCCACTCAGGCTCGCCTCTCCCAGCTGCTTGCATTCAGCGCGAGCTTATTCATTCTCACCGGCTTTCTCCGTACTGCTTCCTTCTTCTCCATTAATCTCCCATTCTTTTTTTCTTTTTCCCCTTCCTAGGCGCCTCGTGCTTCTATTATTTATCACGGGAACATGGATCAGGTGTGGCAATTAGCAGCTCCCGGCATCAATTACGGATGCGGACAACTCCTCACCTGTGCACTTAAGCGAGGACCACCTGCATCACGAATCCACCTGGGAACCGCTCCAGCCACACTACCATGCCCCCTCTCTAAGCTGCGAGTACGGCGATTATTTATTCAAAAAGTGGCCTTTTTGACTTGAGCTGTGGACCCGCTACACCACACTCCACACACAGTCTGTTTATTATTTATTTGTGAAAACATTCACACCACTTGCTTTGACATCTGTCAGTTACAGAAAAACAAAAATCAAAACTAAAAAAGGGCAGCATTGCAGTGTATTGTCATCTGACCCTTAACCGTGTTATCTAAGTCTCTTCAAATTCTCCCCTAAGGTGTGTCATTTGTCAACCCCCAAGCATATGTGGCAAACCAGATATGTGCATAATATGATATGTAAAGTTCTGAAATGAATTGAAGTCATTTTGAAAAAAACATCAATAAATTTATTTGTAGATATTTTGTATATTTCTTTTGTGGAAATAATTTTGATTAAATTCCACATCTTTAAAATTCCAAGTGTTTGGATTATATCTGTGTGCACTTTAACACTGTCCAAAATTATTCGTTTTTTCTATAAAATACTTAGCAGCTATTTATATAATTGCTCTCTTGATTATTTACATGGCATTTATGGTATTTTATAAGTAGTTTATATATGCAATTAAAAATATCAGATTTTCAGAATACCTCACAGCATGCAATTAAAGCAGGCGCAATGCACTGTTTTGAATTTAGATATAGTAATGTAATCTTCTTACTCTTTTAATCAAAAATTTGACACATTTGCTATTAGCTGTTTTATGATTACCTGCAGCTCAGTACTTTTGATCTATGAATCCACAAAAACAGCATTTTCTGTGGTTGCAAAACATAGACAAATAAAGTCACATTTAAATTACTATTAAGATGAAATATTTAATAATCTTTTGTTTCTTTAACTATTAAATGGTAAGCATCTATAGATATGATACTGCTAGTATAACAGGAAATCTTTTCCTTTAGATGTCAGATCAGCTGTAAATCTGGCCTTTGTCTAGCATTAATAATAATAATAGTAATAGTAATAATAAAAACAATTCTTTACATTTATATGGTGCTTTTCTCATTACTCAAAGCACTTCAATGAGCTGACAGCCACTTTAACCAGAGATAGCCAATTAGAGACAGGGGATGATTAAGGGGTCAGAATGACTAGGCTGTGGTGTGAAATTTAGCCTGGACGTCAGGATACACCCTACTCTTTACAAAGGATGCCCAGGGATCTTTTATGACCACAGAGAGCCAGGACCTCAATTTTGCATCTCATCTGAAGGATGGCACCATTTTTACAGGACAGTGTCCCCATTACTGCACTGGGACATTGCGATCCACATTCAGACTACAAGGTAAGTGCCCCTTGCTGGCATCACCAACACTTCTTACAGCATTAACCCAAGCTTTTCCTGGTTGGTCTCCCATCCAAGTACTGGCTGGTCTCGAACATGTTTAGCTTCAGGTGAATGACCTGTTCTGAAGTGAATTTTAAGGAAAATATGTATCAAGATAGTAATAAGAAACTACCTACATTAATTGTATGTACAGTATCATAAACATTTACAGTACTATACCATTAGTCTCTGAGGTTTCTATATTTGTCTGATCAATTTTACTGACTTCTGCATTCTTTTTTTATATCCACATACACATATGTTATATATGCAGTATATACAATATGTCATATCAATTACAAATGAGACATAATTTCACATTAGTATTTTCACTAGGTTTCCTAGAATACATTATGTTGGAGCAATTATTCAATACAGTTCAATTATTTATAAAGTATACTTTGACTAATAAGCATGCATGCAGTGTACATACTGCCTGTTTATGTACAGAGAATGTTTCTTTTCTCTCTCTTTTTTGATTTTATTGATTTTATTAAAATAAAATAACATTCCATACAAATAAATCAAGTTTTACAAAAAAGGTTAGGAACAAATCAACCCCCCACCCCGAGAAAGAAAGCTAGGCCAGCAGAGTAAAACTTTAAGCTAGTAAAAATAAGTAAATAGATAAATTAATAAAGATAAGTGAAGTAAAAGAGGGGAGAGAACATGCTTCCTCAATTTAAATGCTTGTTCTAAAATGTTATTGATGAGATCCTGCCAGGTTTTGAAAAAATTTTGTATAGATGCTCTAAGTGCGAATTAGATTTTTTCCAATTTCAAATAGTATATAACATCAGTTACCCACTGACTTGGAATAGGTGAGTTAGGATTCTTCCAGATGAGCAACATAAATCTACTTGCAAATAGTGTAGTAAAGGCAATTACAGTTTGTTTGTCCTTCCCCACTCTAAGCCCATCTGGAAGTACCTCAAACACAGCTGTTAATGGATTAAGAGAGATTGAGACACCAAGGCTGTCTGAAAGGCAATTAAAGTTTTTGGTCCAGAACGATGTTAATTTGCTGCACACCCAAAACACGTGGCTCAATGAGGCTGGAACATGATTGCAACTTTCGCAGGTTGGATCTTGCCCTGGAAACATTTCGGACAATTTTAAATGAGAGAGATGACCACGATTGCCAGATGAGTATGGCAACGAGCACCTGGAGCACTTCCGGGTGCCTTATTAAAGAAGCCAGCAGACAGCACTGCAGGAGCCAGAGTCGGGAGGATGGAGATGAAGCTTGCCGGGAGGAGTGGAGGAGAAAAAGAAGAAAAAGGAAAAGAATTGTGGTTGTGTTTGGGACTGTGTTGCTGTGCTTGTGGGAGATGGGGAAGATGCTTCCCCGAAGGGAAAAGAAAAAATACAAGCCCTGTGTACTTTGAACTTATGTCTTACACCTGTCTATGTCAGGGCTGGCCTTTACACACATAAAGCTTGAGGTATTCTCCAGCATTTGATAGTATAGACGGTTATACAGTATAGTACAGTAGATTAGTGGTTTAACACTATTTAGATTCTAAAAGTATCACTTGAAACCTGCAAAGACTGCGCACATACACAAATTGTTTTCTGAGATTGCATCTGTCCTTGAGAAGGGAGCAGGGTATTGGAGACAAAAAGGTACAACATAATTGGTGAAAACAACATGAAACTACTTGAACTATTTGATTTTACCATGAAAGTGGACTGGCGGCACGGTGGCGCAGTGGTAGCGCTGCTGCCTCGCAGTTAGGAGACCTAGGTTCGCTTCCTGGGTCCTCCCTGTGTGGAGTTTGCATGTTCTCCCCGTGTCTGCGTGGGTTTCCTCCGGGCACTCTGGTTTCCTCACACAGTCCAAAGACATGCAGGTTAGGTGGATTGGCGATTCTAAATTGGCCCTAGTGTGTGCTTGGTGTTTGTATGTGTCCTGTGGTGGGTTGGCACCCTGCCCGGGATTGGTTCCTGCCTTGTGCCCTGTGTTGGCTGGGAGTGGCTCCAGCAGACCCCCGTGACCCTGTGTTCGGTTTCAATGGGTTGTAAAATGGATGGATGGATGAAAGTGGACTAAATTAGGTTAGCATTTTTACTGCAGTGAGTTGGAGGATTATGGAAAAACAAAAGAGTAGTCAGCCCAACAAGGTGGTCTAAGATATCTTAAGGAAAAAACCAAAGACTGAAGACATAATATATTAGCTATATTATTATCTATTCAGAAACAGTTGCCTCTGTATTTATATATTCATGTCTTTAATAGAACAACTAATTATACCAAAGTCATTAATTCATTCTTTTCTGAACCTTTTTATTCCAAAACATTGGAGAGGACATTCAGTCAGTATAAGCCAAGAACCAGCACTAGATGATGTACTAGTCTATTACCACTGTCATTAGCCTGTTACTGTGATGCTGGCAGAAGGAGGAGTACCATAAAATACAGAAAAGAAAACACAGATACTGTATGCAGGCATGAACAAAAAGTAAAAACACCATTTAAAAAATGCACAGGCTGGAATTTGACCTTAGGACACTGAAGATATGAGGTAGTGATATGTATCACAAGGCCATAGTGCTGCATTTTATTATTTATTTCCTATTAATTCTTTACTTTCTTATCTCTACCTGATTGAATGTTGTCTTGTTTGATTGAAACAAAAACCTTTAGTCATGAAGGTACTCCAGGACCCTATCAGAATATCCACTTGCAGTTTACTGTGTACATGTTATAACAATCACAGAGAAGACTGGAGCAAGGCACACAAACACACAAAATTTAGTCAAGTCCCAAATGAGTTTACTCCTCGATATATACAACAATCACTTGTCATGTGCGAGTAGGAGGCAGCCAACAAGCCCTACAGTGAGTGAATACTCGCGAGATAAGGGGTTACGAAGGAGTACTAACGTCTCTCTCTCTCTTTTTCTTCAGAAGCAAAGATTGAAAATAAGCACACCCTACCCCATTCCAGGACTCATCATGGCCGACTCCCACCGTCACTTCCGTCTCCCTCCCGACAACGTCACTGATGGTCCCGCTATGATGAGGTCATTTCCTCTTGTGTCATTTCCTGTAGCCATTTTGCCTGTTTTGTTTTCCCTATAAATACCCCACTGTTTCAGATGTCTGTGTTGAATGTCTATTTTTGAACCTTTCGTTAATTTCATTTTGAGCTGTCCACTGGACAATATATGGGGCAATTCCCCAACTCTTGAAATGAATGGAAGTCGAATTCTTTTCATTTACACACTTCAATTTTGTAATTTACCTGATTAATGTACATTTCTCACAATGTCTCTCTCTACTTTGTGCCCCAATACATGAAAGAAGAAGTATTCTCACGTTGAACCCATTTTATTCTCTCCAAAGGACAATGTACTCCCACGTTCCTTCATCATCTCAAAGGATCTTCAAAGAACGTTAGCATCTCTGATCTGATGTACCTATTTTAAGCCCAACCTCTCCTGAAAGTGCCCTCCACCACTGCTACAATATTTTTTTTTGGGCCAATGAAATTGTACTGTTTTAAAGTTGTCAAAGTGTTCTGTTCTTCACTACTGTATCTCTTTTTGTTTCTTTATTAATTGAAGAATCAAGTTACTATAAAAACCCTTTTCTTTTTGAAAAGGTTCCCCTCTTATCGTGCCAGTTGTTTTACCGCCCCGCGATGACAGCATACAACCTATCCATATGTAAGCTGCATTTTACATTCTTTTGACTCTCTTGCATAAGAATGTTTTGAAAATTGTGCATGTAAATTTTTTAAATCCTTTAGTTGACTCTTTATTTGCTTTTAATTCTGCAATAATGTGATCTGAAAATGTCTTGAGACCTTCATTAATATCTAAAAATATATCATTAATATAAGTAAGGAATAGCTATAGTCCTAACACAGATTTATAATAGATTGCATTAATCATTTATAACTAAAAATATTTTCCTATTCCTTTGCTGCAAACCTTTTAGTCCATAAGGGTACCATACTCTGCAGTTTTAAAACATGTTTTTTATGACTAAATTAATATTATATTGACATTAAAAGAGAATTTCACATATAATTTTATGCCTGGTAGACAAGACAATGTAAAAAAATAATTTTATCGATTTTCCATGTGTCTTTAAAAGCCTATATATTTTTATATCTGTGTCACCATGCAAGCTATTGTGGTTGAATTTTACCTCTGAAATTCAATAAATATATAATAAAATAAATCAAAGAGCACATCAATGTAGTATTATTTAATAAACTTCAGTTAAAAATGGTTCTGTTATTGAGAAACATAAAATCATCTCTAATGGAATTTACTCTTCAAAAAATTTACTTTTTAGTAGTAAATCTGAAAACACTGTGCAAATTAATAATGCTTAAAACAGGCTATTGCTTATGCTGCAGGAGTTCAGTAAAATATGTTCTCCAGATAAAGCAGCTACTCTAGGTAATTCCTGCAATGTACACTATACCTCAGAATAAAGTGCTTTCACTTTAAAGTATGCAGATGCACTCAGACTTATTAACAAACTATTTATGATGCATGTTACGTCCAAATAAAGTAAGAATATCTGTGTTGTGATTTAAGATCTGATGTTTAGTTTTGGAATCATACAAGTATAGTAAACTTTTCTTTTTACCTCTTTGTATGTAATAACCACAGTCTAATTGCACTTGAATATTTCTCTTGCTCCATTCAAAGCCATAGTGACAAAAAGTGGTTCTCAACACACTTAAACTTTGTTTTTGAACCCCTACTGTCATCTGGGGATGCTATGTGTACACTTTGCCAATTATGAAATGTTTAAATTATTATAAATATGATGACACAATTTGTGAAGAATGATTTATTGTTGTGCTACCAAATTTACATATTGACTCTGTATTATAGATTAGTGTGTCGAACACACTTCTGCTGCCACACTCAGGAAACAGCCAGAGTCGTGCTGAAGTATAAGGCGATCTTGTTTTTTGTCATATTGTTTCTTCATTTAAGTCTCATTTTAATTCATTGCGGAAAACAGAATCCAGAATTCTAATTTGTTTACATTATGACAATGGAAAACAAAAGTGGCTAGAAGCAGAATTGAATCACACCCAACATTACCTTTTCAAATTTAAAACACTGTGGTGCATTATCATTTTTCATTCAATCCTGGCATGTGTTGATCAAAAAATGACTATGCCAAATATTGCTTATTTAACATGTTGTGTCATCAGACTCCTAGATGTGAGATTTAGTGCTCCCTTTCCAAATGGATTTTGAATCTTCTACGCTGCAGACCTCAGCATGTGTGATTTGGCTTCATCACTTTGTTCATACTCATCCTCTCCACAGGCAACCCTCAGGACAGTGTGCTGAGCCTCCTGTATAACAATTTTTTTAATAACCTATTTTTATTACCTTTAAATAGAGAAAAAAGGGAAACAATAGAATAAGAAAAGTGCTACATCAAAAACAGAATATAGTCACCATCCCACCAGCGCCCCCCATCCATTTGGAAATGGCTGAAAGACAAAAAAATTAGTGCAAGCAGCATGTCCTACACAAGTGTAATTCATTTTTCTAAAGATGATATTGTAGATGGAAGAGAAATAAATATGTTTCAAAAAATGCAGTGAATTGTAAAAGTGAAGCGTTGAAACGCCACCGCGCAGTCCTAGAGGACAAAAGTGGAAGATGAAGGTTTAATACTGAAAATCTATGATCAGAAGACAGGTGCAAACTAATGATAAGTGTTGATCAGTGAATTTCGCCAAAGTGTTATTCACAGCAAAGTTGCTGCATTCGCATTAGCCCATGTTCATCGAATGATTTACTGATAATTCAGCCGGTTCAGGAAAACTTTTTTCCCCAGTGCTCCAT
This sequence comes from Erpetoichthys calabaricus, assembly GCF_900747795.2. Taxonomy (NCBI): domain Eukaryota; kingdom Metazoa; phylum Chordata; class Cladistia; order Polypteriformes; family Polypteridae; genus Erpetoichthys; species Erpetoichthys calabaricus. Next base: position 76,519,271 of record NC_041398.2, on the reverse strand, counting down.
AATAATTTGTGAAGCCAGCACAACATCCCCCAGAGTCTCCCAGGTATATAATGCTGATCATTTGCATTACAGACTCTGTGGCACTTAGTTAATGGTAGAACAGGTAATTAAAGATTGGAGGCTCTAAAATTTTTTTTTATAAAACATACAGCCTAAATAACGAGTTTTCTCTGCTTGTCACTAAATGTGCAGGTTGGTCTTCGAGTTCCACGTCAGTATGAAAGGAGGAGGCCCATGTCCTATACATGCATAATTAGCCACGTAGAGATAAAAAATAAACCTTGAACGACCATGATGCCCCACCCCAAACACAGGAGACTATATGAAATAATAATAGTAATGAATTATTTTTTACTATTTGCAAAATGTTTCTATTTTTTTGATAGAAGGAAAAAGTGCAAAGCAGCAGGACTGACAGTTGGGAGAGCATTCAGCACGACTTCAAAAAATAGAATGAGCCATCACGCAGCTTCAATCATGACGTGCCACTTTGAATTTTCTGCCTTTAAAAGACCTACATATTTTATTTGACTTTTAGCTATGATTTTGGCATTTACGCATTGTTTTGATGAAATATATGATTGCACATCTCTGACTGCATTGTTTCTTCTTTGATCTCACAGAGACACGACGGTGCAGTTGTTGGCACTGCCGCCACACAGCTCAGGTCACCTTTTTGGCCACAATAATAAGTCCAGTATAGTAGGCAGATGTTTCCCTAGCCCTCAGGGACATTTTAAAGATGATTGCACATTACAATTCATTTAAATCTAGTTCAAGTAGTCCTTCTCCTTTGACTTCAAACCTCAACATTAATAAGGATGTATTAAGAGAGTGAGATGTTAGTGTTTTTAGATATAAAAATATAATCAATGCTGGAGAAAGATTTGTGATGTGTGAAAAAAAGAGAATTCTTTAAAGGATGATTAAGGAGGAATAAATCAACCAATATCAGATCAGACTCAAACTTGGCCAGTGCTGAAGAGGCAGATGAATCGAGCTGATAAAGTGTCAGATTAAGGGGAAAGCATGAACGTGACTAAGAGAATAAAACTGAATAGAAAAAAAAAAATGCTAACCTTTACAAGTACCATAAATTTACACCAGCTGTTGCAGACTCAAATCAAATTTATGCTTTTATTCTATTATAGTATCAATAGCAGCAGCTTACTACTCAAAACTTTAATTCTAGGAAGCACCCAGAATCAAAAGGGCAACCTCTTGATTATGAGGCAGCAGCTCTTATCACTGCACCACCCAAGTAGTTGTGTCAGTGTTGTACCCTAACCCAATTTCTTTTTCTTCGGTTATATTCTTGAACTTGTTATACATGTACCTTCTGTGAAACTGTTTATTTGATATTTGGACTTCAGTCTTCACACATTATATACTTCATGTCAAACTTTTGTCATTAGTATTATAACATGAAAAAAGTTTCTGTTTTAGGCATGTGTTCAACATTTCTTGCATTTCCTGTCATCCTACATTTACACAGATTGTTGTAGACACGGAACACACATGAAATGCATGTGTTGCAAATAACAATATATTATTCACCCTATACAATTACAGACATCTCCACCACAGATAAAGAGCCTTGAGCTGGGGGATCTTTTTGTCCCAGTTCCGGTGGTGGGTGGATGGGATAGCAGGCTGCTTGGTGCTTGTGCTGATCGACACATTCACAAAACAAAAGATGCTAATGGAGAGTTGTGATGGAATTTACACGTTTTTTTGTAGGCTTCAGGGATTCTAGTGGTACTTGTCTGAACAAACCAAGTCAATCCAATTTTCAGTTTGCCTAATCACTATCAAGTTCCTAACACAGTCCTCCAATTTGCATATTTTCCAAACCAACTCATAATTAACTAAGCATTTTTGCCAGGTGAAGCGATCTGTACTTTTGACCGGAAAACCTGAACTGTACATGCTGCAGGACACACTCAATGGGCAGAGAACAGATGTAACTTTTGTTCAGCGCCATATTCATCCTCATCCCTTTCTGCAGTAGCTTTGGTGCTTTATACTCATACTTACTGAGTGCATAACATTCTGGTAAGGCACCTGCTGTTTTCGAGACACTTGCTACCTTAGAAAGGCAAACAGCATTATTAAACATGTCAGCCATCCTACACAAACTCTTTCTACTTTTCTCAGTGTAGAGACCCTCCTTGATGTTACATTTTAACTTTTTTTAATGGTACCATTTTAATCGGTTGTTTTTATAATAACTTTATTTTTTGTGAAGTTGGAAGCTGTTGATATTTGCATACATGAGAGGATGCAGGTGTTTACTGACTTTAAAATTATTCCTTGCCTTTCCTTATTAATTTCATTTCTCTTCAATTATTTTGTATCCTGTTCTAAGACACTCCTACTTGATAAACAGTCTGTCACTGGGGAAAGACAGCCTAATGACTGCATATGATGGATAGCATCTGGTCATGCAATGCACTGTTTCTGGATACTAATTTGAAACACTGTGTAGAAGAAAATGTCTGTAAGGAAACCTTCAAATGAGGCTAGAAAATAAATATTCTAGCGTTGTGTTGGGTTTCATTAAAAAATAATTTCTTCAAAAAATTTCAGACAATATGTCTGAATAGTATATTTATATACATATATATACATATATCTATAGCTGCAGTACACACACGTAAATATGTTGTATTTTTGTGTGTATTTGTCTATTTGTGTATACATATAAAACTGCACAATATGTTAGCAGGCTAATATAGTTAGATGCCATTTATGTTAAGTAGTTTGGAGCCGCTTTGTATTCCAATATGTAAGTAAAAGCACATCTACTATACTGGATGTGTTTATGTGTGAAGTCCGTATTTACCTATTCTCAGTGAATAGTGCTATACAAAAATAAGATGAACTGAATTGAAATAACACTCCTGAACTGAATCCTGCCCTGCACCCAGGATATGTATGTACAATGGTAATCTAAAATCTACAAATTCTAGTGTTACTGTAAATGCTTAAGACAGATCATGTCTTTTTCGATAAGTGGTTTTAAAAGAGATACTCATAAACAAATGTATTTTTATTTCACCTGATATCAGCCCTAAATAAAATAAACTGTTCTTCTAGTATTTCCACAACAGTTTTTTGGTTGCAGAAATAACTATGTCCAGAAATAGCTAATGAAAGATCTTTGGGATTTAATTGTTGAAAGATACAGATCAGGAGAGAGGTATTAAATAATTTGTAAGGCATTACATATATCATGGAGCAGTTAAGACAAAATAAAAATACCTCCTCCCAATTGCACCCTCGCCACACATCCATCCCATCTAAACCAGTGGGTGAAATAAAAATTCCCCTAGTGGGTCAAAGTCTTTAATATGTTTGCAGACAAGTAGGAGAGACATGGAAGACACAGGAAGCCCCAGAGCTATAGAAATATAGCAGCAAAGCACTAAGACTGGAAGCATAATGTTACCATTGGCTAGCCAGACCCTGGTCAAGTGCACAGTATCCTTTTATTTCTCATTATTGGAGACTAAATAATTACTGATCTGAAGTTCCAGTGGGATTAGGTTAATGAAAGAGGATTTCCAGAATTTTAAAGATAGACAATCAGGAGATTACTAGTGAGAGGCTAAAACTAATTTTACAGCAAGAAGCAAACTGTGAGGATGAAAGGGAATTTTAACAGTGGGAACTGGTAATAGAGACAACATACCAAAAGGCAGGAACTGGGGGACAATACAAAAATATATGGAGAAATTTGTCAGTGGAGTTTAGTAAACAAAAATCACAGAAATGATCATGACCAAGTGCATAGCATAGGTTTTGCAAAGTAAGTTATAGGTGATGTATGGATTCAAATTCTAATAATTTGGACAGAAGGTAGTTTCCATTAGATGGAGGGAAGAAATAAAGTCACAATGCTAGCAGTTTCTTTCTTTATGGTTGTGTATAAGAATGTCACAAGTTTTAACTTTAGAGAGAGCATACATGAACACTTGTAGAGTTGATGGGAATGAAGTGGAGAAGATAATAGGACACTATTACCATAAGGGATGATTAGTGTTATAGAAGAAGAAGGGGGACCCAGAACCTAGACCACAGTGATAGTAACATTTTCACCAGTCAAAAATCTGAATAACTTTTTTCTTCTCAGGGAGTAAAAAATTGTTTTGTGACAATAATGGACAGTAGCATTATAGAACATGGTGTGTGTTTGTGCCAGACCAGAGGGAAGTTAAGATGATTCTCTGCCTATGCTTAAGGTGGAGAGCACAGAACACTTAAGAGACTTAAATTACAGGAATGCAATTTCATTTTTTCAAAGATGTATGGAAGTATTGAAAGAAATCTGGATAAACCACATTGAGTTCATTAAGAAACCAGGATTTTATACTGATGTTGGGTATAGGGCCAACATTGTATTAAGTATTGGGTATTGAGTGTCCACACGCATTGAAAATAATTCCAATTTTTATAGTCAAAAGCCTTCTCCATGATAAACATGAGAAGAGCTGCAGGCTGTGGCAGGATTAGATAAAATAAACTTTATTAATCCCATGTGAAATTCAAATGCATGCAGCAGCAGAACCATAAAAAAACAAGATACAGACTTACAGGACAGATAATACATCCAATCAATCAATCAATTGCTTTTTTGATAAGTTTGTTCAGGCATTGTGCTTCTTCTGTGCTCAGATTGCTTCCCCAGGGCACTGCAGCATAGAACACCACACTAGCCCCTATTAGTATAACATTTCCAGAAGCTTGCAGTACAGTATGCTCTGGCCCTTCTTCTACAGTGCCACGGTGTTGTCAGGCCAGTCTAGTTTGTTGTTTATGTGAACCCCCAGGTACTTCCCCTGAATGGTAACTGGTCTCAGTGGCTTCTTAGCGTGTCGGAAGTCTACCACCAGTCCTTTTCTTTTGCTGTTGTTGAGCTACAGGTAGTTGTCCCTGGTTGGTTGGTTAGATTATCAACAATACTTTGAGTAATGTATATAACTTGGAGTGTTATATACCACACTTTGTATATAAAGGCTTATTTTGCTGCACCATTTCTGACAAGCAGTGTCTCTTCCTCACAAACTGCTGTCTGTTGGTCAGGTAGTCCATGATCCAGTAGACTGTGGGAGCATCAAGATTCAAAGCCTTGAGCTTTTTTCCCCAGTCAATGAGGCAGAATGGTGTTAAAAGCACTGGAAAGTCAAACAACTTGATCCTGATTGTGATGTTGGCTTTGTCCAAGTGGGAGTATGCAGTGGGCAGCATGTACATTAGAGCATCTTCCACACCTATGTGTGCCTGATAAGCAAACTGCAGAGGATCCAGATGTTCTGAAACCAGGGGTCGCAGCTGTTTTAGGACTAGACTCTCAAAGGTCTTCATGATATTAGAAATAAGAGCACCTGGTCTGAAGACCTTTGGATCACTGGAATGCCCTTATTTTGGTACTGAGACCACAAAGGATGTTTTCCACAGCTGGGGACCTTCTGCAAATTCAGGGATAGGGACAACAGGTGCTAAAGCACCCTGCAGAGCTGGTTGGCACATGTTTTGAGTACCCTGGTGCTAATTTTATGTGATCCTGAAGCCTTGTTTATTCTGAGTTTTCCCAGCTCTCTCCTCACTTGATCAGCAGAGACTCACAATCCAGGGAGTGGAGGTGCTGGAGACCACAGGTGTGATGTCACTGTAGGTTGTGCAGGGTGCAGATGGCAGTTGGGGTTCTGGAACATTCTCGGTTTGCAGTCTAGCAGTGTTGGGGGAAGGCTGTACTGACAAGAATTTGTCAAGCCTGTTCAAGAACTAGCTCCCTTCCACTGCATCCTTAACAGTCTCCTTGTAGCCAGTGATAAACATCATCTTGTTTCACACTTCCTTAATAGATAAGAAGGGGGGTTATGTCTATGATATGTGGGAGGCAACAGATGTTATGTGGTGCTTAATGAAAAAAGTCTGATTGGGATGAATTCATTTATGAGTAACAAGCTGCAGATGGTGTGTAAAGAGTTTTTCATTAAGGAAATTGGCAGATAGTTGCAATAGTCAGACATTTTGGAGCAAGAAAAAGCAGAATCCACTATCTGCATACATGGGGTACTAATTCTTTCCAGAATTCCAAAAAGTAGGTCAGGTAGCAAGGCATCAGGCTCCTTTGGTTTCCATTGGATTCAAGGATTCCACAGCCTCCTTAAATTCTGACAGTGTTGTTGGAAATTTTATTGTAGCATTGTCCTTCACAGATTACCTCAGAAGGAATAGATTATTTCAAAAATAATTAATTTCAGAAGGAAAGAGAATGAGACTTTTAGAAAATAATACAGGATAAAACTTAAAATGCTGTTATTAATGTCTACAGGTTTTTAATAAGATTTCCAAGTTTATTTTTAAGAAAGTTATACACACAATGGCTTTACTTTTCCATAATCCTAATGATAGTAATTTACCGGTACTAGTTTTGGCTGCACACTCATAATGGTAAGTCCTTCTATGGTGGATCTCAAATTCTGCTTTTTGTAGAAGTAAAGAATTCAGTTCAGAGTGTCTACTTGTGATTATAAATTTGTTTTCCAGATTAACACACAGGGTCATAAGTCTTCCAGAGATGGATGCGACATGAATCGCCAGTTCATGCTTTTATCTGCCAGTGCACCAGAACCAGGTTACTAGCATTGTGAAGTCCTGATTAATATCCTTTACAGCCCACCAGGATGAGTGGGGGTGCTTAACAGAAATGGGTTTAAATATCAATAAACCTTTCAATTTTAGTGGCCAGCTGTTCTAGAACAGTGAAAAAATAAACCTAACAGGTAGAAGAAAGCAAAGGGAAAACAAATATCATTCACTTGTGGTCAGATTGACTAATTGTTTCAAAGATTCATTAGCAATAGAGGCAATAAGAAGTTTAGAAATTAAAATGTAGTCTAGTCACAAGTGAGGACAGTGCCAGAGAGAAAAGAAAAAAAAAACTTTTTAGTGGAGACATTCAAAAACATAAAAAAAATCAACCTGATTCAAATCAGAGGTAATTCTGCAAAATTTGACTGGTTATAAAAGGAAGAAAGATCATCAGTGTGGAGCTGTGAAACAAATACTGCAGACAACTAATTTTATTGCTGCTCTTCTATATGAGTGTGTAACAGAATCTACCAACAGCCTCTGTACCAGTGACAAGTTTTTTTGATCAGAATAAGCACTGCATTCTGTCTATAGAGTTAGCTGATGCATAAGCCTCCATCGGACTGAATGCACAGGGAAGGCAGCTGAATTATGAAAACTAGAATCAGACGATAAATCATAGTCAGAATGTAAAAGATGTAACCAGGAAGTCAAGGAACTAATAACTAAGGCTAAATACAAATAAAAAGTAATGGGACAGCAAATCAAGAAACCGAATTTACACATAACCAGAGCCAAATATTAGTGTGAGATATGGATTCAAACAGTGAACAAATGTTTCTAGAAAGTTTAGTATTCTATATTATGGTTTTAACTCTCACTCTTTCTATTGACTCTGTGTGCATCTTAGTGTTTTGACCCCTGGGACTGAATAGAATTTTCTTGCTATACAATCTTTTGCAATTCCATTATGCCTACGATAATGACTAAGCCCTTTGGAGTAAAAACATATCTTTCAGTCACCTTTATTACAAATTGTGCAAGTGAGAAGGATGGGATGGACTGGGGAAAAAAAGGCAGACAGCCGATTTGTAAAAGAAGATAAGTTTTGAGCATTTGCTGTGCAGGTTTTTGGACCATTTTTTGTTTTTCTGTGACTGGCATAACAGCAGCTTTTTTTAGTTCTTAGTATGTCAATGACTATTCATTCTGTCCCTTTGAGGGTGACTTCCTGGGCTGTCTGGTGCATGACTTGAACACTGAGGCAGGTTTTTGTCCCGCCTCCCTAGTGTGATGCTCTCATTCTGCAGTTGGCTCTTTGTTCTATTTTTAATCTATTTATCCATATGTTGCTATCTTGAGATCTAAACATTTCCTAACATACTAGTAGAGAGTCTGTTTGTCAGTTGTATGGCAGTGTTGGCTTGGGACAGTTTACATGGTTTAAGAGGTTTATCCCTTTGTTAGGATTTCTGCTTACTGGTATTTGTGCCCCATGACTGGGTAATGGAAAGAAAGAGTGCATTAAGATGTTTAATTATTGTTTAACTAGCTGTGACAGCCATCTAAGTAGTCAGTGTAGACCTTAGTGTTAATGTTTGCAGTGCAGCATTTATTGAAATGTATTTTGTAAAGCACATACAAATAAAATTCATTGCATTTGTCATTCCAACAGAATACACATTTTAAACATCCATCTTAATTAAAGGATAAGTGTCTGTGTGTCCATCCGGTTGGTGTTTCTCAGTCACTCCAAATAATGTCACATCACAAACATTTTTAGCAATGAAATGCATTGCAGTTGTCATTCTTTTATGAATTCCAAGGTGTACTACAAACATGAAAACTTGATTACTTAGATTTCAACCTGTTTTAGACAGGTAGCACAGCCAGTTTGTAATAATAAAATGAATTAATACAAATGTTTGTGATACACCATCTGTTGGAATGACAACATGTTTGTGATACGCAATATTTTGGAATGACAAATGCAATTCATTTTATTACCACAAATATTTCTGATGCAGCATCTTTTGGAATGACAGAAACACTGCAAACTAGATAGTCACATAGGCACACAGACACTTTATTAACGTTGCACATTGAATGAGGATCAACTTCCAGGATTACCAGAGGTAAGCAATACTACCCCAGGGTGCGATGGGGCGCAGCTGCTAACATCTTTGTCTCTTCTGTCATTCTCAGCAGCGAGAAGATGCCCACCAATGGCAATTGACTCTGCCCCTAATGGCTGGTGGGCTATAAAAGAAGAGACATCCAAGAAAATGTCATCTCAGATAGGACCTGAGCTCCCGGCAACAATGACCAGTTTGATGAAAAGCTTGACTGAGATTCCCGTTATTTTAGGACTGTTTTAACACCATTGAGCATTTTTTTTGTTTAACCTTATTATGTTGGATTAAATGGGGCAACCCAGCTGGCACCTCAACACCTTTTAGACTTGTGTCCTTCCAAATTGTTCACAAGGTAAATGTTTGATGTTCTTGCCCTGTAGGTGTTTGGGGAAGGAAATGGAATTGCTTGTGAGGCTGTCAACTTCAACAGCCTTGCAGTACTGAGAAACAAGAGCATGCATCCCCTTCTTCTGCAGGTCTGAAACTGCAGTCACAATCACTTCTTTACTAATCTTGTCATTACTGCCAAACCTTTTCCTATGGAAAGGATCTTTGAAAGTTCCCAGGAAGTAGAAATCTGACGAAGCAAAGTCTTAGCTCTAGTGCAGGTGGAGAAAACAGTCTGCCTGAGCTTTATGTTTGCTTCCTGTATTTCAGACCTGGGTGTGGATGGGTATTGTCATGTTAAAGGAGGATTTCAGAAACATCTGTGTAAATTCAAACTCTCTTTAAGAATACCTCTGCATCTTTTCATGACTGTGAAAGTTGAATTACCAATTTGACCATGTGAAATACTGTATACATTTTACCCTCCTAAAACAGTTAGCTTATACTTCTTTCATAGTGAAATGCCGGGTGATAATATTACTTTAACTGTCTTTTAACGTCCACTTAAAAGTCATAAATGCATGTTGCATTTGTATTGATGTCCCTTAACAAAATAATTTCACCTTCAGTCTTATAACAGGAATGGAAATCTGTACACATCTCGTTCTACCTACTTTTTATGACAGATATATACTTCATTTGACCTAGGAAAGGGATTTTTCCTTGGTGTGCTTTGGTGGGCTTGGGGAGGGGGAGATTGGATTGTGGCTATTACAAATTTACCACAGAATAAGTTAGAAACATTTCTTGATCATTTTAATTACAGTATAGAATTTGTTGTTTTTTTGGCCATCCCTTGAAAAATGTACTAATTCTGCACAAAAAATATAAAGTCAAATTAAGTTTATTATCATATACTGTATATGTAGTAGAAGGAAATTCTTACTTGTATGGTATGTCTCCTGAAAAGTAGTGTGGCAGGGTGTAGGAATGACAGATCTTGAAAACGAAAGTTGCAACACCAATGGGTCATCCCATTTAATTTTACAAAAAAGTTTTAATGAAAAATTAATGGCTCTTGTCATTTAGGCGTATGTCCCTTGGGCTTTCAAATAAACAAAAAGGCTTGGCTTTAGCCACAAGTTTAGGATCTGTTTGTTCGGGACCTCAGGCCAAATAGATGCCTCCTTCTAAGCAGTCAGGGTTCTTGCAGCTGTGGAACCAGAAAGGACGGGACTAAGTGCCCTCACTGGGTGTTTTTTTTTTTTTTTGAAGCAGGGAATGCTAGTGACAGCACCCCCACTCATCCTGGTGGGTAGTTACATACTTCGATCGAGCCTGTGAGGAGATCCTTTGACGTGCATGCATAACAGTAAATTAATGAAAGTTCCTATCAGCATTCAAGGTTTATATCTCTTGTGAGGGATAGCCAGATGGAGCCTTCCCGGCAGCATGGAAGTTCCCCAAATTCCAGCAGGTGTAGTTATAAAAACTACAAAGTCCATGAGGCCCTGCTGGAATTCTGGGAACTTCCATGCTGCCAGGAAGGCTCCATCTGGCGGCTTGGAGGTGTTGGCCGGAATATATGGCCGGCCATCCCTAACACTCTCTATTATATAAAAAAATCTTGGGACAAGACGACACCTGCTCAGAGAGACAAGATGTGACTTTCTCAGAAAGACACTTTCACGTCCTGCGAGACGAGACTTTATGCCAACAGACTTAACCATGCCCGGGCCGGAAAAAGACAAAGAGTAGATGACAAAGTAGAACATAATAAAGAATTCAAAAATGTTGGCGCGATTATCATGCAGAGCAGGTTAGAGATAATGGAAGTAGGAAAATTCGAAAGTCTCAAAAAAATTGATAGTAAAGATTGCATTAGCGCAAGCAAACAGAAATTATTACTCAGTGAAATAACGGAACAGCGAAAACAGATCGAATATATTGTTTGGATTTATACTCAGACACTTGTAGATCGTCTAATTCGTGTTGCCAGGAGGGGACAGTTCCGTCTCTCAATTAAAAGAATAGAAAATCTTCCTCTTCATAGGAGCACGCCTTGGGAGCAGGACCCCCAACAGGAGCAGAGGATGTCTGAGGGAGAAGAGAAACAAGACAGTGAGACAAAAGGACAGCTGCTGTATAGGCTTCTAAATGTTTGAAGCGCCGCACAAGATGCAGATAATGTGGCACGCAGCAGAAGCAAATGAGCAGCTGATCAAGCAAAGAGAAGGTTAAAAAAAACAAACTGTATTTGTTTCTCATTGTATCACCATTTAAGAGGGGGTTTCGGAGGAGTGATCGCGTCTCCTTGGGGTGTATTCAGCCCCCCTCTTCACAACGCGAGTGGCAGAGATGCGAAGTGCCTGGCGTATAGTGCAGACCAGGGTTGTTGGCAAAGCCCCCTAGTTACACTTATATTTAAGGAAGCATTCAAATAGTACTTAATCATCAGTTCTGTATAACCTTATTTATGCTAATCTAGTTTATAAGATACCTAGACTGTTATGTATAACCATGACTTTAGATTATTCCTTTAAAATCAGATGATCAAATACCAGTGTTTCATACAGCCTTACCTGTATGACAATTTCATCTGTTCTATAAGAGTCTCCAAAATGTACAAAAATGTACGAGGGGTAGATATTTTTATCAAGTGTGGACGATTTTAATTAAATACATTAGCATACAATTCTCAGACCTGTTTAACTCACACAACTTTGGGGATGAATTAGGAAAATAACAGTGCCTAGAAGCAAATAATTCAGACACAGAGAAATATGCAAACTCCACATAAGAAAATGTGAGCAACACTTGTACCTAAGACACCCAATCCATTGAGGCAGCAGTGCTACCCACTGCATCACTATGCTGTCAACAAAAAGTTAAGAAATTGATTTTTGAAGGTATCATTTTATGCAATGTTTTAGATCCAATGCAACCTGGAAAGCTTTGCCATTGCATGTCTCTGTAAAAGATACAATCCTCCTTGAAGAATAAATAGAAAGTCCATCTTGTTACAGGTTAGGGGAATGTATCTTGTCCTTTATTATTGCACTTTACTCTGCATCATTTCCTGCATCATGCTGCATTTAATAAAATTCTTATGTTTAGATTTAATGAAATATTAAATCTCTGTTTTACCAGAAATTAATGACTGATACCTACACATCAATTGTTATTAAATAAACCTCTTTTGGAATGCATTAAAACTAAAGCTCATTTGCCAAGTTTTAATGTATATGGATGAAAAAAAAACTAGGCTATAATTAAATTATAACATCATTTGGAAAAAACAGGACTTTCAGAATTATTAAAGGATAATTTGAATTTATGTTACAAATGATCCCTCATTCTTTAACTCTTAAAGTCTATTGCTATACAACACTAAGTGGATGTTTTATCTGCCTTATGTTCATAACAGACCGATTCAAAAGGAATTCAATTTTATCTGCTCAATAGGTAAGTTTTTAAAATATTTTAGCAGGCAGTATAATATAGTGGCTAAGGCATTGGAAGTTAAACCACAAGCATGTTAGTTAATCTGTCTATACTGTATGTAAACAACATATTAACAGGTATAACACGTGCTGACCTTGTAAGCTGCCTTAAATAAAGGCATCAGTTAAATATGCAATAATAATATTTTAAATAAAGTAATGTAATCCACCAATTTTTTATCTCTTTTTCACACCTTCAGAATTTGTGTTTTAATAATTACATTTTATAGATTACTGCCAATTTATGCAATTTTTAAGCCTACCATTTGACTTACACTATATCAGAACATAAAAACCTGGTCTTTAACTTTAATGCACTCAGAACGTCTTTATGGCGTATTTTGGTCAATGCAGATACAACAGCATCTCACAGCCACTGCTGATTTTTCAGTCACACGTTGATGACCCAAACCTCCCTTTCCATCTCATCCCATAAGTTCTCTGTTGGTGATCTGGGGACTGCGCAGGCCATTGGAGTAAACTAACGTGTTATTGTTATGTTTGTGGATCCAGCATGATTTAAGACATGTTTTATGGTGGCGCATTATCTTATTGGAGGAATTAATTTGTGTTTGTTTAGACTGTAGCCATAAAGGACTGCACATTGCTAACCATACCTACATTCAAATGATCATAGCAGAAATTCAGATTAGCTAGACCAGGCAGCTTTTTTTAAGTCTTCAGTTTTGGTGATCATGAACCTACTTATAGCCTCATCTTTCTGTTCTTAACTGGTCTTCTGCTGCCATTGATGTTGAGGTATAGTTATACAATGTTGTATGAATTATCATTTGATTAATTATGATCTTTCAGTTTTTGTGCTTAAATAAGTTGGAAAATTCTCTTCACACTTTTATCACGGTCAAGGTGTTATTGACCACACTGCTACCACTGGATGTTTCTTGTTTATGACATGATTCTCTGTAAACTCTCGTGACTGTAATAAATGAACATCCCATGGTGACAGTTTTTTGAGATGCTGTAATTGCCACGTCTGGCACTAACAATCAAGCCATGGTCAATATTGCTTGGATTATGTGTCTTGCCCACTATAGTATTTGCCGAATCAACAACCTCTTGAGCATGTGTGCATGCTGTATCTCTAGAGCTGCACTCAAATAATTGGCTGGTTGGATGTTTAACAATTAGATATATCTAATAAAGTGATCATTGAGAGCGTGGGTATAGATGAATCTGCAGATAGATACTGTAGACTGTAGTGCATGCTTTTCTTGGAGCAGAGTAAGTGAATAACCACCCTTGCAATACCATCACCTTCTCTTCTACACTGTCTTGCACAATATTTTTCTTTTGTTCTGCCACTCTTACTCACACCTGTAGAGCACTTCTTTATAATTCTATAGGGTCATCATACTGGCAATCAGAAGGGCTTTGAAACACTGGGTCGTAACCACTTACAGGTATACCAATTTGGAATCCTAGATAACATCTAGCAGACCCAAGTCCTTCTACATTCACCCAGCAACATATTATTGAAATAGGCCACTCTCTCCAGTTTTTCTGAGGTGATAAAATATACAGTGCTACATAGTGACCTGTAGCAGCTTGTAGGACTCTGCTCAAACAAATTGGAGTCCCAGGGTTTTGTGTAACTAAGTTTTGAATTGGTAGGACCTCCTGCTGCCCAGAAATAATGATGCCATTTAGGAATACTTCATTGTAAATATATTTCTGTATATACTATGTATTATCGTGGACCTTTAATTTTGACATTTAAATGAAGCTGAATTAATTGTACTCAAAAAAATCTTTGTTCTTACTTTGAGGCAATAAAATGTTCATGGCGCTGTATCCAATGGATTTCAATTTATGCTTTCATTCCATAGAACATAGTGGAAATGTACAATTAAATTATCATTAGTACTATAATCAGGAACTTTTAGTCAAACTCCTTGATGTTATCAGATCACCTCAGGTCTCTGCTCTCAATGATTATACGGAACACCCAAAAACCAAGGAAGGCCTCTGTGATGTAAATTAGTTTTCAAAATGGTTTTTGAAGGACACACATAAATTCAGTACTTTTCCTGGCCACTTCTTTTTGTAGATTAACATGGAGTTAAACATGTACAGAAGCTGGGCTCTACAACTTATCTTTGTAAATTCATGTAATATTTAATAGCAAATTCTAATTTTGAGGCACTTTTTTAAATTAGTAATGGGTTTAAAGCTTTAAGTGAACACAAAAAGTGTTAAATTAACAAGGACACAAAGAAACTAAATTTCAGTGCAAATTATAGTTTTACCTTTGTAAAAAAAAAAACTTTATATTGGGAGCAGAAATAATTTAAGTAAATTTAAAAAATAATATGCTTCAGTACATTTTCAGTTTTTCCCAGCTTGTTTTTAATCTTTACATTCTGTCAGCTTTATAGTAAAGGAAACTGTTTAACACCTATCAATAATGTTCTGGTGTCTGATGAGACATATGGTAAATATGCCATTGGTTATACTGTTCTCCTAAGAGCAACTCTGTGGGCCAGATTTATTTCAATGTCCAAATAAGACATTAACAAAAAGAGTAAGAAAGAGAAAGTACTGTGCATCTCAATTTCAATGATTACTTATTTATTAGAGCTACATTATTCTTTATTAGAATTAGTGAATCCTTTGTGAGGTCTCTTATCTAATTTATCATTGTAAAAAATCAAGATCAGTGCGAGTTTTCAGTTTAAAAGAATAAGTGAATCTAATAAATGAATCTGATGAAATAAATTGTATCAAGTTAAGGAATTCGCTAAAAAACTGCTCTCCATAAATTTTAAGAATTGTCTGCAGTGCTTCAAACTTAACTGTGAAACATGACTTAGCAGAGGACAGAAGTGCAGAAATTCCAAGACAGCAACTACTCTTTCACTTCATATGTTACTTCTACACTCTCAAACACTACAAGTTATTTTTTTTTTTTTGTTTTTTTGTTGCTTGATTGTTTAACGTGGAGCTGAGTAATCATCAGTTTATGCATTTCCAGAGATATTTACTTTGTTTAGTTGTTTCTTTCTCCGCATTGTAGTTTTATCTGTCATTCATCTATATTGTCACCAAGTTCTTGACATGTACAATATATTTCTTCTTTGGTAATTATCTATATGAATTAACAATTGTATTGATTGATATTTTTGTTACTGGTGATGTGTGTAGTATACTGTACCATCTGATTGTTGAGTACACTACATAAAAAATAAACTGCAGCTGTTATTTGTGCTTTATCAACCATGGATCATCTGTGACACTGAAGGCATGCACTAATGCAGTTCAGGTTGGCAATATGGAAAATGTAAGCTTAGGTTCAGGAAAGCAATTAAAGTTGTTGAACTGAATAGAGTAGCACTCATGAGTCACATACAAGGTGGCAACACATACAGGTGCTTAGGTTTATAAACCTAATTGCAAACACATTTGTCCCTCAAGACATAAACCTAAAGCTTTCCAGCCCAGATGTACATAAAATAACAGTACCTGCAGCACCACATGATTCATCTTCCAGTGTTTTAGTAGGTGAACTAAGAATGATTTTAAAAACCTCTAGTGACCAATTAACACAGGTTTTAACAGATATTGTTTAAGGACTCATTGAAATAAAGTTCTTTACTCACTTCAAAATCACAATAATTATATATGTGCCTGAAAAAACCAAAGGGGACTCTCTCAATGAATACCATGCAGTGATTCTTACAGTGGTACTTTGAATGGATTATGAACTGATTCACATTCAAGTATGCATTTTATATGGACAATAGGTATATATGAATCAATGAATTTCATATGTGAAGCATGTGGTCAGGAATACATTAGACTTCTAATGCAAAAAAAAAAACAAGCAAA
The DNA here is from genome assembly GCF_900747795.2 of Erpetoichthys calabaricus. Taxonomy (NCBI): domain Eukaryota; kingdom Metazoa; phylum Chordata; class Cladistia; order Polypteriformes; family Polypteridae; genus Erpetoichthys; species Erpetoichthys calabaricus. The sequence continues at coordinate 76,502,860 of NC_041398.2, read as the reverse complement.
ACAAAAATACAAAAAATGACAAAATAAGCATGCAAAAACTGGACCTATATGGTAACATGGAAGAAAAGAAAGGAAAAATTAAATTCCAACACTTCCTTGAGTAGCTAACTCAGGTTGAAACTAACATAAAGACTAAGATATCAAAAGCTGGGCAGTACATTTTATAGGCATGGCAAGCTGACCCATACTGTCACTTCACTCCATGGATATAACTATAATAAGTGCTTGGCCACAGTCATGCAAATACAGTATATCACCAAATGACAGTGATCTTGTCAAAAAAATATGTCACCATCAAAAGATAAATTTAAATAAATATTAAGAAATCTATAGCACCATCAAGACTTTTAAGTAAATAAACAATAAAGAAATCCACAGACAAAAGTTCCAAAAATTAAACATACTACCATACAGACAAACAGAATCAGTTCAGGATGAGTAACACAGATTACGAAATGTTCAATTACCTAGCAAGTAACTGAGTAAAACTAAATGATTTAACAGAATGGCTTAAAATAGCTGGACTGATAGAGTTCATAGGACCTTTAACAAAAAAACAAACAAACAAAAAAGACTAACACCACTCCAGGCAACAACTTTTATAACAAATAAAAAACCTGCTCCCAAACAAAAAGTTCCTGCTCTTAAACTTAGCATCAAAAGATGTGTTTTGAGCTAAAAACAAAATGTATTTTTCTTTAGAACAAAAATAAAAAGGGGTTGTTTTGAAGTAATACATTCTTTTTCTCTTAAAAAAAAAAGAAAATCTGTTTTCTGTGTATCCTTGGAAAAGCTGCCAATCTTCTGACTGTCCAAAACCAAAATGATGTATGTGGCTTTTTATCCAAGAATTGCTCATGTGAACACACCAGCAAATTTGTACAAAATCCATAGCCACACCATTGTATCATTATGATTCTCTAGCCACACCTACCAAAAGACATGATGAAAACCAAGAAACAAAATATATAAATTATGCTCGGGAGGAAAACACAAAAATACATTGAAAATCTGTTTAGTAGCCCCACAATCCTGACAGTATTAAACTCAATTTTATTTCCTTGTTTTTCCAGGAATTCCTGATTGGAAATGACATTCAGATATACAAACATTATTCTGCTGATAACAGAGTGAAATGTGTAACACATAATATTACAGATAATCATACAACTATCTTTGCAGACACTAATCAAAATATGGGTATCAACCTTAATCAACAGGAACAGTGATGTGTCAGGACAAGTAATATATTTTTTATCCTGTTTGTATGATTTACCAACAATTCTGGAACTTGTTCTGGTCATCTACAGACACAACCTATCTGTGCAAACATAACATGTGATCTGAATTACTCTTTTAGCAACTCTATTGTTCTTAGGTGTTGGTGATTATATGAAACCTGTCTGTAATATTTATACAAGTTGAGACAGCTTTCATTGGTCCCTTTCATCAATGTCGAGTATGTCCGTGCTGTGTAGCTGATCAATTACCTTTAATTCTGCCCATCTTGTCGTGTTGCTAGGCAACACGTATTATGTGGCAGTCAAGTGATGTGAGGGTTGAGAAATATGAGTAACAGTGGAGCAAGCTTTTCATGGATTCCACCAGCATTATATGTGTCTGTATTTTTAAAAGACATTTTAGGGTCTAGTGTTATTGAAATTTTGTTTTTGAAGTTTGCCTGCCTCTTTGAAATTTTGCATTTGTGTATTATATTTGGATAATTTGTTGACCTACTTCCTCAATATTCAGGATCTGACACTATCACTTGACATATGGTAGGAAACAGTCCTGAACACAGCCCCAGCCTATCACAGGACCCATTAACCTTCATGAGTTTGGGTTGTAGGAGAAAACCAGGGAATGTGGTATAGAGTCAAAGAGAGGAGAAAATGCAAGGATGGTGGATTCATTAAACAGCAGTACCTCTATGCAACCCGTACAACCACCTCATCTTATTATGAATACCTGCCCAAACCAATTGAGGTTTCAAGGTAGTTATACTCACTGATCAAGGAATCAGAAAGTGGTACATGTAGATTAGCACATGCAAATAATAATCCAATAACATAATATAATAGTCTTTCTTCTCAGCATATGATTCTTTAAAATAAAACATTTAAAATAGCAACGGGACAGCATGGTGGTACAGTGTAGTTAGCAGTGCTGCCTCACAGCTCTACAGACTGCATTTGAATCCCTACCTAGGCACTCTGTGTGAAGTTTGCACATTCATTCCTTGACTGCATGGGATTTTCTTCAAACTCTTTGGCCTTTTTTTAAATTCTTAAATCCTACATATTTGGCTGATTAGTGCCCCTAAGCTAGCCCTGAGTGTGACCTGCAGTGTGCTGGTCCTCCATCAAATGGTTGGTTGCTGTTTTAAACTTAATGGAGCTCTGTGCTGCTAATGTTGAGTTAATTACAGTAGATTCAATGGTGACAGCAAGAGGATTTGAATTTTCTTCTTTTAATATATTTGGTCATTTCATTTGGAAAAAAATGCATTTATGCTCCACATGATGGCACCAAGGTAATCGTTCCTGCCTCACACATCCGTATTTGGTGTCTAAATCTGGTTATTTTTTGTTTAGAGTCTGCAATTTCTCTGTGTGTGTGAATGAATTTTTCTTCAGGTTCTCAATTTTTTCTATGCTTGATTGGCCAGCAATGCCAAATGGGAGATGCTTGTGTATAAGTGAACCCTGTGTTGAATAGGTCCTGCATCCAAGTGCGGCTACTGTCTTTCACTTGATGCTGCCAGCATAGGCATTGGTCCTTACAGCCCACAAAATGCATGCAGGTTTGAGAATGTTATGCTCTAAAATACAGTGGTGCCTCATGCTTCAAACTTAAATCATTTCAGAAGGCCATTTGAACTCTGAATTGTTCAAAGTCCGAATCAATTTTCCCCATTAGAAATAAAGGAAAGTGAATTAATCTGTTCCCAGACCTTAAACAATACCCATTTCAATAAACCTAAACAGCAAATACACATAATTTCAGGTAAAAATAACACAATTAAATGCCCTAAATAATAAATTAAAACATGAAAACAATAAATAAAATGCATAAATACTGTATAATACTGTATAATAAAATGAAAATTGCATTTACTGTACCTTAGTAAGGAGCGGTGATGTCCCATGTGGATGCCATGGTTAATAGATAGGGGTTATGTATATAACCAAACACACCAAAAATAAAACAAAAAAAGCACTGAAAACACACAAGTGTAACGCAAGAGATGCTTTCACAGCTAGAGCGAGAGTGCACAACAGATGACCATCTGTTGCTACTTTTTTTTCTCTATGCACACAGTTCGACTGTACAATCATCGTTTGCACTCCAGGTCAAATTTCTCACAAATTCAGCATTCAAACTCTGGAAAGTTCAAAGTTAGAATCATTCGAAGTATGAGGCACCACTGTATATTTAAACCAGAAACTTTAGCAAACCAGAAACAAACAGAAGGGCACAAAAACACAAATGTTGCTCTACAAGTTGTCATTAGTAGCCATTGTCATTTATGCCTAATGCATTATGAATGAATGCTTAAAAAGATAAGAAACATAACAACCTTCCTAATATCCACCAATTCATTCACTTATGATAGAGCATTAAAAGTTTAAAAGTAAAAACCGGAAAAACAATTTCAGATTTGCTTCCAAAGATGCCCAAGCCAAAAATGATATTGCTAATAATTTGAAAAACACATGTTTATAATATTATAGTATGACTTTAGTTTTGAATTTCTACATGATTCCTAAGAAAAGTGCTTAAATATGGAAAGAAGGCACTGTGAGCCCCACAGCACATAAGAAGTTGTGATTGTTACAAGCAGGCAATGAAGCAAAACCTGTTTGCTCTACCTAAAAAGTGATTCTGTTAGAAGTGATGTGAATATAGCCAGCATTCATAAAGCAAGCAGACTTCATTGATAGGCTTCTAATATGAGCTTTCTAAAGGTCTGAACATGCATTGCTTGTTCTCCATAATGACCCCTGGATTGCTGCAGGCACATTGTGTCGTGTAACTTGTTTTCTGGAAGGCTGACAACACTAAATTTCATGTATTTGGATATAAAATTGGTCTTTTTAACATATTAATTATGGGTGTCTGCCCAAATAAACATATACATTTCAAAGTTTTCATTATCATCTTTTTTTCATTAGTACCAGGTGGAAAAAAATACATTTATTATTTCGACATAGTAGAGTAGGAAAAAAACAAAAACCTAGGCTTGTGCTGTCATGCTGGTAAGTTTACCATGTATTGGAAAATTCACCTTTTGTTTGTAACTTACTACTTATGTGAATAAATAATATTTATTTGCTACTTGTTATTTTTTCAGTTTTGTCAATCTGTACTGCATTTTGAGCCAATCTATTGTAAATTAATTTTAATGCTTTAGCAACACTTCATATGTCACGCTACTAAAGAACAATTGAAATGTATTTTTAAGTTCCCTTTGGAACCTTGTGCTCTCTGAAGAATGTCTGATTTAATTACATAAAGTTACATTCTGTAAGAATAACAGATTTCTGATGAGAATAAAATGCTCTAGGGGCTTTAGGTTGCTCTGTGAAACTGTGATTTTAATCATATAAAATGTTTGTCGTCTGAAAATTTTAAACTGCAAAACTTTTTGCATTTGGAATGCTACGCCTCCTATTTTTCTTAACTACAAGTCAAAAAATAACATTGAAAAAGCATTTTTTTTTCTTTATGACAGAATTAAAGGATTGCTTGAAACCATTTCTTGAACTACCAGAGGTAAGCATAATTATTGGAGCTTATCCATTCAGCAAGTTCTAAGAAGTAAATATGTGATAAACACATGGCTGTGTATGCTCTGAAGTGGGTCACTTGAAAAACAATCCTGTAAGTAATGGACCTAGGCTGGAGAATGACAGGATCCACATGACTGCTGGGTTTTTGTGCCATCTCCACAACATCTGCTTTCTTCTATTTATGCATTCCATTCTATGGTTTGCTTGCACAAAATCCACCAAGTATTTTATTTACATTACATTATATACCATTCTGAAGGTAAAAATAAATATAGTAGAATCATCAAATTGCAACTAACTTGTCTTTTAAAATGTATTTTATTTGTGAACTACTGTACATATTTCCTCTGTTGGTGTTCTTTTTGTCTAATACTAAATGCAAAAAATTCAGACAAATCTCATTTTATTTTCTGTCATCTATCAAAATGTAGACCAGGTTTGACAGCTGCTGAAAGGAATTAATGAAACAAATGTCTTACATTACAATTTGGCATTGTTCAAGTATCATGAAAAGAACAGAAAGTCAGTTTGTTTTTTGTGTTTTTTTTCACTGAGTTACTTTTTGGCAGTTCCATCATTCAGTCATAATTATCACTGCATTGATATACCATTTCTTTGATCCTTTCTTCACTTGCTTGTCATTTTTCATGTTATGCAAAGTTCACAGTTTTAGACTTGTCATCATGTATGACTGGTTTCTGCATACTGAATAACAGTAATTGGAATTTTTCATGTAGTGTGCTTATTTATGTCACTCTGTTACTTTCTCTGCAGAAGTTTAGTCCATTTGGCAGACATTATAAAAATAAATCAACATACTTATTTTAAACTTGATAATATTGTTTTCGAAATAATAAACTTAACATTATACAAACTGACTGATGTTTTAAAAGATCATCACTCTTCATATGTTTTAGAAAATTTCCATAGTAATCAGGCCATTCAGTCCAACAAAGTTTGTCATCTGATATTCCCATAATGCTTTAAACTATAATTAGGCCAGAGTTGGTTCTCCACTGCACTGCTTCATAATTTGCTCCATGTATTAACAGTTTTATAACATGTCATCTCATTGTCCAACCTGCTTCATCCTGGGTAGGGTAGCCTAACCCAGCAAGTATAGAGCGCAAGACAGGGACAACCCCTGGACAGGGTGCCACTCCATCACAGGGTGAGCACACACATACTAGGGATTAGTGACAGAATCCACCTAACCTGCATGTCCTTGGACAGTGGGGAGAAAGTGAAGCATCTGGAGGAAACCTGTGCAGGCACAGTGGAGAGCATGCAAGCTCCACATAAAGAGGACCCGGGACCTGAACCCTGGTTTCCTTACTATTACTGCGCCCCCGTGCCACCCAGTTTCATAACATTTATGTGTGACTTACCTCTAAAAAACTTTCATCGGTGCCCAAATATTCTGGCTGAAAGACTGATTTTAAAGTAATATTTGGCATTTACATTAGTCCTTTCACAGTTTTAAACAATTTCACTAAGTCACATTTTAATCTGTTTTCTTAAGATGGAAAGATTAAAGTCTTTAACACTTTGCTCATTATTCAAACCCCAACTGCCAAATAGGACTAGTAGCATATACCTCAACATTTTTATAATAATACAGACACCAACACTCTACGCAGCAATTTTGAACATGAAATTTCTCATGGAGAACAATCAAGTTACAAGCTTACCTGAGTGCAAGGGTAAAAATATTAAATATATTTGTATAATGTGGTTGTGATTAAGTCCTGTTCTGATTACTACTGCAAATTAATATATAAAAATATTAATAAACCTTGACATCTACTTAATTAGCTTATACAGAAACAGCAATGATGAAAGTCCTAACTAAGGTTATTTTAGTTACTTTTTTTATTTCTATGCTATTTTCATCTGTCAAATTTCCGTAAAGCTTCAGGTTCATTTTATGAGGCTTTGACTATTTCTATTGTTATTACCGGTGAATTACCTTAATTAGTTTTTATTTTGAGAAAATCATTCTAGCTGAAGTTGAATGGAGATTAAGAAATGCATGCCATGCTTCCATATCCGCTACCATTGTAGAAACATGCTGATATGCCCATAAAAGACACAGTAAGTCTCTTCCTGCTCCAGCTTTGTATAGAGTTCTTACGAACGTTATATAAAATGTGTCTCATTTGTGTTTGAGAAGGGTTAATCTGTTCAAGGAGCAATTTATTTACTTTTAAAGAATGGATTAAGTACTTTATAGTAATTCACGTAGCCTGCTAGACATTCTTGATTCAATAAATAGCTGTATCTGCACACGTCTGTTTCTGAATTTGATTGACTGATGTACACAGAAAAGGTTTCTTGGCTGCCTTAGCCTGTTAACTTGTGGTATTTGGTGTGTTTACATTTTTTCAGTGTGTCATATTCCTCAGCTTACTTGTAGACATCAATATATAAATAGTTTATGTGTATTTTGTCTCCAACAATCCAACTTCCTACATGTATTATGCACTTGCTGCTGTTACTGACTGTGCACCTATCTGATCCAATACTTGATCTCAGATCAGACATTAGGGACTTCTCATTCATATTAGGGTTTTGTTGAAATACTGTATTTGGTTATTGAGCTTTACTTTTCCACGTTTCATAAACCACTAATACTTCAAAGCAAATAATCACCTGAATTCTGCACAAATAACATTTACAATGGTGGAACATAAGACAAAGCAAATGGGTCATGTTAATTGTAACTTCCAAAGAACTCACCTCCGGGCTTAATAATTGATTTCTGTGAAGACAGCCATTCAGTCATCTCTCCTTTGTCATCTTCCAACAAATCGGGTAAATTGTGTGGTTTGGAATGGGGGAAGTGGATTTCCTGATTTGCTTCTTTTTTGTGTGCTGAAACTAAAAGGTTGTGTATGATTATGCATACTTCAGAAGGAACACAAACAGTAGGCTACTAGCAGCTGGGTTCATTTAAAAAAAGAAACAACACATTTTCATTTTCGTCCATTTTAGGTGTATTTGTTATTTTTTATTTTTATTTCCTTTTCTTTTTACTTTTTGCTTTTCAATCAGCTTTTAGTTTAACCATTTTTTCAGTTAGCAATATGCTTTTTCAATCATTTCAGTTTTTGTTAATGATAACAAACATAGTCCAAACACAGTTCTTATTTTAGCCATAAAGCATATTGGGATTCTAGAAAGTTTGGATGTAGAATGAAATTTGTTTTTTGGTTCTAATTAAGATGAGCTGACTCTTCCACTACTAAGATTGCATCCATACTACTATGTCTTTTTAACACAGACATTAGCTCCATTTTTGCCTTTTGTTCACACTACCCCAGTGTTTTTTACTCCCGAAAACTTTTGAAAACACTCTCCAGAGGCATATATTGCTGAAAATGGTGGCTTGTCATTGCAGTGTGGATGGGTGAAAACACACATTAGAAAATACCGACTCTAATTATGCTTTGATTGGTTTGCGCTTATTATGTGTCCTTTCCCTGTTTGGATACCACTTTTTACAATGTCTCATGTTAGGTCACCCTTCATGGGAAAAAAACAAATTCCAACACAGTGAACAAAGAGGAGTTGCTTTCCATGGCGCTTGTTGTGTTGGTAACCTATGTGCATCTAAATTGTCTTTTGAACAATTTGAAAGTTGCATTCATGCGCACAACACAGATACTTTACTGGTGGCTATAGTTTTGTAAAAAAAAAAATCTTGTGTTAAAGAACATAACCATCTCTTCATGGTGAAAATTTCTTCTTTCTGTTTCCACTGATGCGTTCATGTCCAACAACTACAGTATGTGATATGCATTTTTGGTCATTCTGGTACAGGTAGAGATGCTTTCGTAAATGTTGTGAAAACTGTACTGTGGATGAAGATCATTTTCCTTTAAAAGTTTGTTGTTTTTAAATCAAATCCTAGTAGTTTGGGTGTAGCTTAAGATACTGGGACTGTGGTACACCTGCATTTCCCTATCTGTGGCATCATCATAAATGCAGTGGAGGCCAACAGCAGACTTTGGCTTATTTCATGCTGATCGGCTGTTGTCTAAGTGCAAAGTGCTACACGATAGTGAAAGGAAAAATATAGTTTTATGATAGTCGAGACACTACATTACAGGAAGGCATTTGCACTGACACAACAATCTAATTGTCTAGGCCAAGTGTCTCCAACTCTAGTCCTAGAGTGCTACTGTGGCTGCAGGTTCTCATTCTAAAACTCTTTGTAATTAGTGACCAGTTTTTCTTGCTAATTAACTCTTTTGGTTTAATTTTAACTGACTTGCTATTTAAGATTCAAGTCCCTTAATTATTTCTTTTTTCCTTAATTAGTGTTCAAACAATAATGATATACACAAAAGCCAACAAAGGAGAACATCTCAGTAATGTTGATCTGTTCAGCTTCACAAAACAATTTGATAGTGCCCTGTGAAAAAAGGAAATTTCTGCAGTGAAAGAATTAGAGCACCAACGAGCCATGGAATAAAATAAAAAGTTTAACCAACAACAAGAATTGTCTTCTAATTAAGAATCTGGTTGGAGTGAAATTGTTTGGAGTGTGAGGCCCATACTAACAGTAGCTGGCCATTTGTTGGCTCACTTCACATCTAATTTCTGTTTGGGTGCCATTTAAAGAAAAAAAATAAGCAATTCAGGGGACTGAAGCTTAAACAGTCAATTAAAATAAAGGGAAAATAAGTTAATTAGCAGCCAACCTGATTCTTTTTTATAGGATTTGTGATCACTAAAATAGATTGTTTACTCCCAAATATTAATATATCCATATTTTCTTTATTGCTAAAAAAGGATACAAATTCTATACTGCTTCAGAGATTCAGGTCAATTTTCTCTATGCATATAGATGCAAAATTACTGGATAAAATAATTGGAATCCTTTTTTGAAAAATCTTTCATAAATTACTAAATCCTAAGGAAAGCATATTTTTTGTTCTAAACAAACTTTTGATCATATTCTCAGATTTATTCATGTTATTGATGTAGCTTTGGTTTCAGAGTCCCCTGCTGCTCTTCTCTCTATGTATACATGTGATGATAAACCCTTTAATCACCTAAATTGATCCGGCCTATACGATGGACTTTTATTTATTAACAATCCTTTACATACCACCTTTGCCTTTAGCATTTGAAGTAATTCAAATTGGTCTCTCCCTTTGCCAGGTCCAAAATGGTTCAGTCAAGGATATCCATTGTTGGGTGGCAAGGTATCACAGATGTAACCTTGCTGCCTTGCAGCTAGTGATGAGTAAATCCTGCTGACTTTGCTTCACCTCAAGACTGGTGAAAGTGCAGAAATGTTTGGGAATTTCGGAGAACTCAGTGAAATGCATTGAAATTTTTTTTGGGAAGAGAAACTTCACTATTTTTGAGTGAATTATAATGATGCAAAGGTCTTTTAAGTGCCCCTAAGGGATAAGGAACTGTCTGCCTGGAATTCTAGACCAACTGTTATGGCCATAAAGTTGACATGAGCTGTAAGGCAGCAGTACTGATTACCACACCACTGTGCCTCTCTGAGACCACAATGCTTCAAGTCCTTTGTTTCTCTCCCTCTGCATCCCACAAGTTCCTATCACTATGACTAAATATCATCCAAAGATCCTGTGATACAAGGGATCAGTGCTATATATTCAGGAGGTTGTTCCTGTCAGTATCATATCTTTGCTACATCATGACGAGTATAACAAGGCTACAAAGCAGCAACAAACCCTGGACAGGGCACCAGCCCATTACAGGTCTATAACACACAGAAACACATAATAGAGCCAATTTAGCATCACCAATTCACCTAACCTGCATAAATTAGACAGTGGGAGGAACCTGGAGCACCCGGAAGAAACCCACGTAGACACAGGGAGAATATACAGACTCCAGACAGGGAGGACCTGGGACACAAACTCTGGTCTCCTTACTGCAAAATAGCAGTGCTACCACTGAACCACCATGCCACACCAGTTTTGAAAATGTGTGTTGCAAATTGGTAACATCTCCATCCAACATGGCGGCTACAGCTTTGTGATATTACACTGACCTTGCAAAGGTTCTCATGGTGCAAGAAAAAAAAAAAGTTAGTCTAAGCGGCCCTCCAACTTGCAGGGACAACGAGGGACTTGGTGGCAAGATTAGCACTCCAGCCACTGTGAAAAACCTCACAGTGTTCCAATCCCATTTGAACTAGTGTGATGCTGAGGTGTCACCCATTACACTCGGGTCCTCATTTTGTATCCTGAGGTGGTTTGTCATGTGATGGGTGTGGAAATGTGCTACGTCAGTGCATGCTCCCAACCTCTCTCTCTGTCTCTATAAGTGGGATGCATAGTGAATCTTCAGGGAAAAATCTGGCAAATAAGGTAACCAGGGAATAAAGCAAATTCACTGGAAAAAAAAAACTTTAGTGAATTTCACCAATCAACAGTACTCTGAACAAGGAGACCGTGGTTTCTGCATTTTCTTCCTGTGTCTGCGTAGGTTTTCTCTGGAGGTTATAGTTTCCTCCCACAGTCCAAACTGGTGTTAACTTTGAACTAATGAATGTATGTTTGTGATTGTATTTACCCTGCAAAAGACTGGCACCCAGTACAGGAATTGTTCCTGCCTTGCAACCGCTGACTGGCTGCAGCTACACTACGACCCTGCCCTGGACAAGTGATTTAGGAAAAGGATGGAGTATCCATTGTCCCCCCTCATATTTTATCTGTTACTGGAACAACTGGCTGAAACAGTTTGTGTTTCCCTTAATGTAGTTACTTTTTCCATACACGATTCTGTTGACATTCTTTAGTTTTACGCTAAACACTTTTTCTTAAATAATGCAGCATCTGACTTGCTGTATCTGCTGAATTGTATAGATTATAAACATTCTCTGAGTTGAAAATTAATTGGTCTGTGTTAACACTGTTTTCTCTGGATTTTCAAGATAAATCTGTTAGCTCCCCTCCTAACACCCCTGTTGTTACCTTGTTTAAATAATTTGGTGGATACATAAAGTTTTTTTCTTCTTTAAACTGTATTGCTCATGAATTACCTTTACATCATGAAGGTTAAATCATTTCATACTTTTTTGTGTAATCTATACCTTTCTATATCACAGCCAAGGTAAGCAATGTCTCCCTTTTTATGCTATAAGCAGAGCTGACTCAGGGGTATGCTGCACCCCTATGCAGTGCTGGTTTCAAGCACCCGAAAACAGTCATCCAAAAGAGAAACCCCTACCCCTTGAGGACTGGCGCCCTCGCAACCACAAATAAAATTGGTGAGCGGGTTCCCCCTTCAGATCGGTAACCTGAACCTCACATATGAAGTCAGTGAACTTTGATCAGTGCACGTCTCTGAACTAGGTGGACTGGGGATTCAATAAGAGGTTTTGGCACCTATAGGCCAAGGTCTACTTGACCTATGGCAAGAGCTGGCCTAGTTATAACGTCTATCATCACACATCCTCTTCCTCCTCCTTTCTTTTCTTCCTGCCACCTCTAGAGTAATCAACCAGAGTCAACTGTATATTTTATAATAATTCTTCCCCAAATAGAAGGAATCCCAAATGCACACATATTAATTTCACTCACTCAAAAAAGTGCTGCTCTTGTTCTTTTGGATCTTACATGACATGATGTGGATTTTGATACCTTCCACGGTCCCGGCTTACTGTGTCACTGGTCCTCTCTTAACACACTTTTGAAAAGTTACTTTCTACCCCATACAATTTGTACAAGATCATGTTTTCTATTTTTTTTAACTTTGCATTATCAATTACTGTGGACCCCTCAAAACGTTTATTTATAGAGGAATACTGCTGACTGGATTGTTTATTTGTATCATCTGGCTTTTTCAAAAATGGTTACACTAATGAGTGTACATTTTTTGGATCCATTTATGTTAATCAGTTTAAAATTGATTGTTCTTAATCTGTAAAAATTTACAGCAGTGTGAACCTGATCTGTTAAGTCAAGGAATTCACTCAGCGGCAGCCATCATTTACACTTCAGCTGGGACATAAACCAGCAACTTTCAGGTTAAAAGGCACACTCACAAGCTTCATATCAAGGAGAGAAATAAAAGAATTCCCAGGCCTCTGCTTGTAAACTGCCAGTAACATGTTGTCATATGTGAGATATCAGGCTGGCTCTCTCCCAGACACCCACTCCTATGCACCCTTCCAGATGGATACATCAGTGAAGAGTGCTATACAAAAATATACTGAATAGAACTGAATTTAATTGAATTTACTCTATCATGTATCTGTACTGAAGATACTATGAGCAGTTTCTTGCCCAAACAGTCATATTCTGTCATCATTTCTTACCATATGCATTTCTGTACTTAACCTTTTATCTTTTCCCTAAAGAAAGACTATGCTAAGTTCTCCTTCTGTTTGATTTAATTGCGATTTTTGGCCTCCAATCTTTGCCACTAGTGGGTGATTCAACAATTGTAGCTTTGAGAGGCTTTCATCACCCTTGAACACTTGGAAAATAGCAGTGCTATTTGTTATTCTCATTTTTAGTTTATTTGCGGTTATATATTGAACTATTGAAAGGTGATTAAGTGCAGAGGGCAGACTTACACTACTTATGAAGTCTTAATTGGGATTTTGTGTGATATTTTTTCAAGGGAGGTGAATCTCCTTTAGAAAAAGACTGAATATTTTAGGTTTAGTTGGTGATGGGCGTTGTTTATCTGCCATTTTCTGATTTAAATTATTTTTTTTATTTGCAATAAATGTGAAAAATAAATAGCAAAAATGAAAAAAGGAAGCATCATCTGAGATTGTACTGTGCTATATAGTTTCAATATATTGTTCAAAATGGAGCAATAAAAAAGTTGGCCAAAAAAATTTAAAAAAGGGTTTCAAAAACTCAACGTATATTTCAGGTAAAATGAACCTTTATGGATCACCAATACATATTAAACGGTTGTGCTGGAGATTACTTAGTGTTGAAAAATAAAACTATGAATTATACATATAACAAATGTCGACTAGAAGAATGCATAACACTACAGAAACAGCTTCAGTAATACAAATCACGACACCTCACTCACCATAATACTCTGCCTCTTCTCAGAAATATTCCCCCTTTGCCTCTTCTTATTATTATTATTGATAAAGATAAATCAAAAGTAAATGTAAATGTTGTTTCATGTTTATAGCAAAACTACAAATTTGGCTGGCAATTTCAGTTGTTGTTATGGCTAATAATACTAACAGGTAGATTGCAGGTTCATGAGTTTGAATTATTAAATATTAAATAAATCAGGTGGAATGTGTGCTTGTTTACTTGTATAACTGTTAAGGTAAAAGGGGAAGTGTACATGTGTGACTGGGATTGTTGTTTATACAGTTGGAAGATGGGTTAGGAATGGTACAGGCAAAATAGTACAGACAAATGGTTTACTGACAATGTGTGACCATAAGCAAGTCTGTTTGCCTGCCTGTACTAGAAATTAAAAAACAAAAAGAAATGTAACCAATTGTATCATAAATATTGTAAGTCGCCTTGGATAAAGGCATCAGCCAAATAAGAAAGACCTCAAGAGGAAATGAATGAAAAAGAATTGTTCTAAATACATGAGCTGCCTTCCAAAAGTTATTCATTTCATTTTTGATGGTGATTCTAAGTGGAAATGATTCCAGGACACAACAGAGGTTTCTTATGTGACCTTTCCATAGTATCCCTCAAAATTATTTATCTATTTAGGGTATAAATATATGAAACTTAAATGTGTTATTTTCATTTAGGTGATGTTTTCATCCCTTCCAGACTTGAATCTAGGTCCTCAATACATGCAGAATACAAAAAGCAACCACCTTACTCAATCCACCCAAAATCAGCATTAGTTACAGATTGGACTGTGATAGCATTTTTTTTTTTCTTCGAAGCAAACATATTATATTTTGAGCTCCACAAAATATAACTCCATTTAAAGTGTTAATAATTAAAACATCTAATTAGTTAATACTAATGTTTTATGCATTACTAATTTCTACTTCTTTCTCAAATGTGCTTGTCTATTTTATGGCAAACTAGACGGTTAAGCCTTTATTTTCTGTCAATATGGTTTTAATTATGTCACAACAAAGAAAACATCTGAGGGTAAAAGGTTAGGCCCATTGTGAATTTAGAATTTTTTATTATACCTAACACATTGGGTCTGTTGGACCCCAAATATGAGGGCTAGTTATGATATTAGTAAAAGGATAAGTAAAAATAAAACATAAAAGGGGAACACTTATTAAAAAAGCCGGGGCACTATGAGCAAAGTGACTTATTTTGTTTAATTCAGAGTCTTGTTTGTAATATGGTACATTCCGCCTATCATCATTATTGTTTTTTTTATTTTTATATTAAACATTGGAAGCCACTGATGAACGCTTCTTGTCATTGCCAACCCTAAGTATCAAAAAATAAAAGTTTAACAGTATGCCATTGGACTTTATTGTCAGTTTGTGTAATGTTAATTCAGATTGCCAGGATGTGTCACTAGAGAGGATAATGTCAAATGCTTTGAAACCTCATTTCCAACACAAGTGCTTCAAATGTTTTGGTATTTTATGAGGCTTTACTCTGCCCATCAATACTTTCAGATAAGTTGCATTTATGCTACAATCAATTGAAATACCATACAGGAAGTCTCCATGTAACTAATATTGTGACTTCTAAGGCCATTTGGCTGCACCAGTGATAATTTGGATGCATTATATTAAAAGGGGGTGAATATTTATGTGATCAATTATTTTGTGTTTAATATTTGTATTTAATTCAGAGATCTGCCTTCACTTGGACATTAAAGACTTTTTTCTGTTGATTAATATCAAGAAGCCAAATTAAATACAGTGTTATTCATTGTGATATAACAATAAAATCTGGAAACTTTCAAGAAAGTGAATACTTTTTCTATCTATCTATCTAAAATTGTTATCATTGCATATTTGCCCAAATTATTTACTCACATAAACTCAGAAATACTTCTATATACAGGTCATTTTAAATTGGAGCATAGATGGGTTAAGTGACTTACAGGGTAATTCATAAGTTAGAATGAATGCAGTATCACTTGGGTTTGATGTCAAATAACATAGCCCTTGCACTGCTCTACTTAAAAAATAAGACACTGTTTGTAACTTGAATCATGTAGTCCTACAGAATAAAAATTATTACATATTTTAAATTAGTATATTTTCCCTGAAGTAAAAAAAAATAATACTCAGAGTGGAAAAAGAGGAAAAAAAATAACGTAACAACAACAACATTTATTTATATAGCACATTTTCATAAAAATGATATAGCTCAAAGTGCTTTACAGGATGAAGAAAGAGAGAAAAGACAAAATATAAAAATAAAATTAGGCAATACTAATTAACATAGAATAAAATTAAGGTCCGATGGCCAGGGAGGACAGAGAAAAAAAAAAAAAAAAAACTCCAGACGGAAGGAGAAAAAAACAAAATCTGCAGAGGTTCCAGGCCATGAGACCACCCAGCCCCCACTAGGCATTCTACCTAACATAAATGATCTAAATCAGTCCTCATGGTATTCAGGCTTCACATGGAAGAACTTGATGATGACAGTCATGTGGACCTCTGGCGTTTAATCCATCAATGTTGGGACATCAAGGTGCTTTGATCGGGTGGTGGTGGTGCAGATCGCCACCACAGAAAAACAGAAAAAGAACAGCAGAGAAAATAGAGGTTGGTACGGATTTTGGAGCCATCATGAATGATGATGATAATAATTAAATGCATATACAGAATATCAGGGTTAAACTAAAATGAAGCTATGAGAATGCCATGTTAAAATAATGTTTTTTAGAAGTTTTGTTAAAATGCTCCACCGTATTAGCCTAGTGAATTTCTATTGGTTAGCTATTCCAAATTTTAGGTGCATAACAGCAGAAGGCTGCCTCACCACTTTTTCTACATTTCGCTCTTGGAATTATAACCAAACACTCATTTGAAGATCTAAGGTTATGATTTGGAGTGTAAGGTGAAAGACATTCTGAAATATTGGATGGAGCAAGATAGATTTAAGGCTTTTTAAATAATAAGCAGTATTGTTTAGAGTTGTGTTGTATCCACATATAAATAAGTCCACTAAAACAAAACATAAAAAAGCAATGTAAAATATCAACTTATTGGACAATTTATTAGGCACATCTAATAGCCTGTAACACAATATCTAACATATTTAAACATAGTGAAGAAGTTTAAATGTTGTTCAACTAGAGGTTTAGACGTTGTTCAACGAAACATTTATATAAGCGAAACACATGGTCTTAGTGAGTTTGTCTTTGATATTTGATGCCAGAGCTGAGGCCTCATGTATAAATGGTGCATACGTACAAAAATGTTGTGTACTCCCGTTCCCATGCTCAAATCGCTCAATAGCTTTTTCCCTGCTACAGTCAGACTGATGGCAAAACAAAATTATTGAATATGTGTAATAACCTCACGCTACCTCACTTCACTTGTCATGTAAATGACAAGTGAAAAATGTGCAATATTTTAACTGGGCAGTACCTACAATATATTGTACTTTTTTTGTGTGTAGATATTACCACCTTTCTGTATAGTGCTAGTATAATCTACATTATTTATTATTTTGTTTTACCGTTTTTTAATCTTTTTTTAAACGTTTTACTATGACTCGGACAGAGCTCTGCACAAGAATTCCAATGTGCTTTAACTGTTTGTTTTATGCACAAATGACAAATAAAAGAACCTTGAACCTTGTATAAAACCTAAACTTGGCATAAAACCACACACATTTTCGAGGTAGCTCAAACCCTGGCGTACACAAGTTCTCCACTCGGTTTTGCAAACTGGCGGCACCCAGCATCAAAGCAATGCTTTTGTTCAAGTGTGGTTTCCCTTACTTTTTTAGATGCACATCCCTGACGCGGCTTTATAAATACACTGAAATTAACCGCATATTGTTTATTAGTTTAAGGCATCTGATTATAATTAACCTGTAACAATATAATGGTCCACGGAATGGCCAAACTATTCCAAATACCATAACTGCTTTAGTGTTGTTCCTCTCACTTCTTCTTCTTCTTTCAGCTGCTCCCATTAGGGGTTGCCACAGCGGATCATCTTTTTCCATATTACTCTCACTGCACCACTCAGAGTATTTATATCACTGTATCTGAGTGTGGAATCACAGCTCTACAGCAGCTGATTGGAAAGAGAATTATCGGTATACAGCATCAAGCACATGCTGCCTCAGCCATGCTGTCTGTTGAACTGCTCTCATATGTAGAAATGTACTGTAGGGACATCGCGGTTCAGAAACAGTTTCATCCCAACTATAAACACACTCAATCAGTCCATCAACTGCTCCTTGTAGAACTGTTTGTACTTATTAGTACAATTACCTCACTGTAAACTTGCAATACAGTTATAATATTGCACAACCTTAGCATGTATTTACATATGATGACGATATCATTTTTAAGATCAAATGCAGCAAAATATGTTTATTACATTATACAGATAAAATCTTAACATCATTTAAATAAACATATGAGGACACAGTGTCGCTAGTTCAGGGATTGTTCCTGCCTCACACTGTATTCTTGCTGGGACTGGCATGACACTGGATGAATAGATGGATAGAATAATTAAACATGTACTACGAAGATATTTCAATGTTCCTTAAAAGTTTTGAGGAATCAGCATTCTAAGCTTACAGATGGTTTAACGTCTATTATAGAGCTGATTGTATGGTGATTGGTTACTTGGAGAAAGAAAAGGAAGGACAGGAATTGGAGGTTAGTACGTTTTAAAGAGACAGTACTGCTGCAATAAATTATTTAACTGAAGGTCGCGCAATCCGCAGCAAGCATCTTCCTGTGTCTGCGCCACCGTGTCCCATGTTTAATAACATGCTTTAGCTCCTATCATCATGAAAATGATATCAAGTATACATCTCAGTATTTTAATTATTCAGAGAGCTGTAACATCCTTAATGTAATGGATTCTGTGTCCAGTCGGAGGAAGAGAAAGCCTGTTTAAGATGCACATAGTGATTCACACACATAGAGCACATAGAAGAATACATACAAAACAAAGCATTTAATATGGTACTTTAGTTATGATGGTATTTGAGAAACTAGTAAATTAAACGATTTTAAGATGAAGTTTATGATGTTCTACTTTAATGACAAAATAAACTATGTGATTAAAGTGGAAATTTTGAGATTAAAGTTGACATTCCGTGCTTTTTTCTCACTGCGTCCTTATTTTTTTGCTTTTCTCTGTACCCTAATAAGCTTTCATATGACACTCAGACAGTGGGCTACGATTCGCCTTTTCACGGCGACTTTGATATGTGATATCTTCTTTGTTATTTTGGGCACTGTGCGACTTTGTGAACTTGAGCTTTTGAGTTTCTCTGACACTATATGTCACTTGATCAACTTCCTTTTGTTGTTTATAACACTGTTTAAACCAACAAATAGTATGTTTTTCTTTGCCTTCACTTGGTATTCGCTGAAATTCTTCTATTTTAATCCCCCTGCTTTTGCCATTGACTTTTCACAGAACACTGAGCTTAAGGGCTATTTATATTAATTTGTATATTCAAAGAGGTGTAATTCTGGGAGGAGTTTGGGTGGGGCAGCAGGCGCATGCACATGTGTTACTTTTCATGCTGACCGGGATTTATGTACGGAAGCACGTGGAAGTTGGCGAACGCACAGATTTATGCATCTGGATTTTTTTGTGCATACGCACATTTCCATTTTTGCCCTTACGCCATGTTTTAGTGTGAATTCTGCGCACTGCGTTATGCATGAGGCCCCTGGTGTTTCCTGGAATTCAGAAACATACAGTTTGTCCCCCTGGAATGTTAATACACTGCAGTCTCTAGAGTGTGTTGAATAAAATGTGATAACACGCTTTGACTGGCATGTTCTTTTGGGAAAAACATCATATTAATGACAGAGGTCAAAGGCAAATGGCCCAACTCATTTTTGCTAACTGACATGCCACAAATAATCTACTAACTGCTCTTCACAACTGTGTTAAGTAGAACAGTATATCTGAATACATTAGAACTTTAAACAGATAGGCAACTGGCAAAAGTTTGTCAACTATGAAATGAAAGATGAACTTACAATAGGCATGTGATTAGCAAAATAAGAAAAATTAGAACTGGAAAAACATCCTGTGGTATGGTAATTTAAAGTTTTGCTATAACATGCAGAACATACTGTATGTTCAGAACCTGAAATGAAAAGCAAGAATCTATGTAGCCATCGTACCTTGGATCAGTAGTACAGTATGACAGTTTTAGCTAAGATGTGTGAGGTATGTTTTTCTTGGCACACATTACAGTAGATGTCTTAATAAAAATTAAGAGACATGAGAATGCTACAGCACACATAAGCATTGTTGCTGACCATATTCATACCTTTATGGAAATTGAGGAAGTACCTACAGTACTTTCCTAGAGATACTTTCAATAGAATAATGCACCATGTCACATAACATACATTATCTCAAGATTGTTGCTGCAAATATGACAGTCACTTCACTTATCTTCAGTGGCCTGCACAATTTCCAGATCTCAATCCAAAAACAGCCTCTTTAGGATGAGTTGGAAAGGGCTGTTTTCTGCACGCATGCTTGGCCAAATCTGCAAGAAATGTGTGATGCTATCAAGTTGGGTTGCTCCTTAAGCAATGTTTCAGGCAGCTTGTAGGCAAAAGGATATTCTTCCCATCATTAACATAGGTGTATCTAATAAGGTAGCCTCAAAGTACAGTACATGGTAGTTAATGTAGTAAAACTTACTGTAATGCCCATTTAATATTACTTTTCTCATATTAATTTTAATTTGTTATAATTTCTTATCATTAGCATTTAACCAAATTTACTATTGTGCAAAGAGTTTTATTTTATTTTTCATGCAAGTTTTGCTTACTTTTGAAACCAGTTTTGTGATTTGTTTTAGATACTGACCCTTAAGAAATTGATACCAGAGAAAAGTGTAATTAAAACAATTTCAATAAGAGTCAATGAAATGTTATAACAAGTATTTAAATGTGATAATATCTGTACAAGTTGCAGTCATTCATTTAAATTTTCAAAACAGGAAGATTTGGATATGATTTTATCCCAATGGCCTGGGCTCATATTTGATGTTCCCTTTAACCATTTTTTCTTTTTCTTTCCAGCTGTAACTGACATCTCATTTCAAAATTAGATAGCTTCTCTACTATAATTTAAAAAGGAAATATGTCTGTGACCTACTTTCCCTTCACATTCTACCTAACAGCAGTATTTAATCAAATGGAACACATTAAAACTCAGGCACAAAGTAGACAATAGCTTTTGTGATTGCTTAGCTCAGCTTGGTAACACCATGAAAGCTATGAAAGACATTTGTATCAACTCATTACCATGTCCCCTTATTTCATTGCAAGACAGCCAGTTGCAGGTGTATTCTGGTTGTTAGTTTAGTTCAAATTTGAATAGGATCCATGTATTGGGAATTAGCCTGGGCATTTATGAAGAATGAAGACAGGGACAAAAATACTTAATAAGAGTAAAGTTTTATGTTATTCTAACACTGATTGTATCAGCAAAACCAAACATATGTATTAAATGTCACAATGATATCAATATTTATTATATAATGTTAGGGGCTTGAAGTATTTGACAGTTATACTAAAATAGTATTGCTCTCTTTTGCAGGGAAGATTAAGCAACTACAATATCCTGGCTATAAAATTGTGAAATGAATCTTTGAATTATTAAAATTAAGTTGGGTCTAAATATTTTACATAAAAAGAAATTTCGATTAAATGAAAATCTCTCTTCTTTCGCTCTCATTTAATCTCTTTGACCCTGAAGCGTCTACTGGGTGTGACTACCCAGAATAAATTTCTCACTGAACAGCCAACTTGTTAACACTAGAATTACCAGAGTCTACGAAAAAACTCGTAGATCTGGCCCACCTTAAAACCGTTCTCACCTCTCTTTTGTCTTCTAAGTGTGCCGATTAAGACGAGCAGCAAAAAGCCGGCTATTCCATCCCCCACCATCGCAAAACGTTCACTAAGTTTTCCCAGCTCATGCCTTGTTTGATTATCTGGGAGTGACTGAACTGGAGTTTTAGAGTGGAAATAATAGATCGTTATTTGGAACACACGCATTTCATGTGTGTTCCGTTTCTACAGTAATCTGTGTAAACACATTGTTAAAACAGAAACTTTTTCATATTTTAGTAATAAATGTTACAAAATGTAAGCATAAACTATATAATGTATAAAGCCTGAAGTCCAAAGATCAAGTAAACACTTTCACAAAAGGTTCAGGGCTGTAACAACACTTTCCGTGGCATAACACTGAGATTTGCTGACTCAGAGCATGGCAGCCCTGCTGCGCCGTAGCAGCACGAGTTCGATTCTCCACTGTGGAGGAAGTGGGGTTTTTTTTCTTTGTAGCCTCAAACGGACATAAAATGTATAAATTGGTATGCACTGTCAATCGTTAACTTTAAAATGTCGATCGCGGTTATTTCTGTTGATTAATTCATGCTTTTTTACTTAGAGTCAGAACAGGAGCTTATTCAGCTTATTCAGCTTCTAATCTGACTCTAAGTAACAGCGCCAGTATAAATCACACCCAATCTGACGCTGTTCGTTTTCAAATAATATTGCATTATTTGATGTTTTCTGATTGATACTATTTGCGTCATAAAATGATTTCTTCAAAACGTCACATATATTTGTTTTGAGATAATGAATACAGCTGCATATTACAGGTGCTTGTTCAGTGTAATAGGAACCATAGCACAGAGAGGTGTGTACACTGCAACACAAGTACACATGTCGTAAATGTAGGAAGGGTGCTCCTTGGGTGAGCTATAGCGCGTCTTTATGTGAAAACAGCAGTGTCAGATGGGAAGTGTTTGATGATTGCATATAGCACTGAAGTTACTGCTCTTTACTATGCTTTCCTCTGCATGTCCTGGAGTACAAAAGAAACAGCATACAGCAACATGTGGGGACTGGCAAGATTGGGGGAAAAAAAATATGCGGTCGTATGCATAGTGATACATTGCAGAGCTATAGCACGTCTTTATGTGAAAACAGCAGTGTCAGATGGGGTAGGGAAGGATCCTGAACGTGACTGAGAGAAAAGTGAATAAAAAAAACAAAAACAAAGCTAACTTTTACAAATATCATAAATTACACTGGCTGTTACAGACTGAAATCAAATGTATCTTTTTATTCTAAAATAGTAAAAATAAGAGCAGTTCACTTCTCAAAAGGGAATCGAGCAGGCTCAAACTCGTGACCTTTTGATTCCCAGTCAGCAACTGATACTGCGCACTTGATACAAGCGCACTTGTTCTGTTATATTTGTACCTTTCGTGAAAGTGTTTCTTTGATATTTGGACCTTCAGGCTTCATACCATTATATAGTTTATGCCTACATTTTGTCATTTACTGCTAGAGAATATGAAAAACCGTTTCTGTTTTAAAAATGTGGTTTACACAGATTACTGTAGAAAAACGGAAACACACATGAAATGCATGTGTTCCAAATAACGATCTATTATTTCCACTCTAAAACTCCACTCCCAGATAATCAATCAAGGCACGAGTTGGAAGAAGTTCGTGCACGTTCTAAGACCGGTGGGGAGATGGAAACAGTCGGCTGTTTCCAGCTTGTCTTTATCTGCACATTTACAGGACAAAGGACGCTGGCGGAGAGGTGCGAAAGGATTTAAGAAGCGATTTAAGGGTGGGACGGATCTACAATTGTTTTTTTCGTAGGCCTCTGGTAATTCCAGTGTTAAAAATAAATACATAAATAAATGTGAGCTGGACAAATTCAAACATAAAGCAGTGGAAAATGCTGCAACATTCTTCTCTTTCTTTAAACTTTAGATTGTACTGCCTTCCAAAAGCAGGCCTATTCCTTGGCATAGCAATGATTCTTCAACGAGCGAGCCATTTGCCAACCTCGATATTGAAAACCTTGGTTAGTGGATAAAATTTCAACATGGTGTCAATCCTCTATTATGTGCAGGAGACAGATGCTGGATGGTGGGATCGCCTAAGTGACTTCTCAGGGTTTTTCTTCCTAGTAATTTATTTTCTCTCACTGCTTGAAAATTGCTGCATAATTTCAAGAAATGCTTAAAGAAAATAATGTATACATATTTTTCCCCCAACTTTTTCTGGTAACTAAGATTATT
Organism: Erpetoichthys calabaricus; assembly: GCF_900747795.2. Classification (NCBI taxonomy): domain Eukaryota; kingdom Metazoa; phylum Chordata; class Cladistia; order Polypteriformes; family Polypteridae; genus Erpetoichthys; species Erpetoichthys calabaricus. Next base: position 76,478,847 of record NC_041398.2, on the reverse strand, counting down.
GTTTTTGAAAATTAGATCATTAAATCATGAAACTTTCTGGTACTGTTAACATAAAAATACCTTCCTACAAAGAAACAATTGAAAACTTCAAGAAATTCTGATAACAGTTTTTATGATACCATTAGGATTACAAAATTTCTAAGACTGTCAACTGGCAAAAGTTGGCACTGTACTATCTGAACAACCACAACATATTGCTTTCAATGCCTCCACATGACCAAGGAAATGAGTTTTGTCGTTCTTTTTTTATTGTTTTAACTACATAACTTAATTTAAACACTAAATGAAGGGAAGATGCATGGAGAATTAGCATAGGGACTACACACTTTTTCTTCCTTTTGTCAATGGCACAAATTTACTGGTTTGGAAACACCATATCTTGCAAGAAAGGCTTTGCTTCAAATAAAATTTTGTGTGAATCACTGGATCATCACTATTATAAAAGTAAAGCACAAATTTATATATAAATAAGGCTCGTTATTACCTCAAGCTACTGGGCTAAGATGGCCAATACACAATAGTTGCCCTCAAAAATGCTCTACCGACCAAATTATTTCATTTTAGTTCTTTCCAATTCATTTATTTTCCTTTTTTTTACATGTACAGAATTCTACTCTGGCAGCTCCACATTTACAAACTTCCATCCATTTATTTTTCTTATATCCCCCAAATAATCAATTACAATGAACTAGGTTGTGCTCGGTTTCTTCCACATCTTAACTGGGCACATTTTAACACTAGAATTACCAGAGTCTACCAAAAAACTCGTAGATCCGGCCCACCTTAAAACCGTTCGTACCTTTCCGCCAGTGTCCTTTGTCCTCTAAATGTGCCAATAAAAACAAGCTGCAAACAGCCGGCTATTCCATCGCCCCACCGACTTAGAACGTGCACGAGCATCTCCCAGCTCATGCCTTGATTGATTATCTGGGAGTGAAGTGGAGTTTTAGAGTGGAAATAATATTATTTGGTTCCATTTCTACAGTAATCTGTTTAAACACATTGTTAAAACAGAAACTTTTTCATATTTTAGTAATAAATGACACAAAATGTAGGCATAAACTATAGAATGTGTGAAGCAGCATGAAGTCCAAACATCAAATAAACACTATCACAAAAGGTTCGCAAACAACAGCTTCTGTAGCGTAGCGGTAAGATTTATTGTCTCAGAGCGCAGCAGGCTTACTGTCCATCAGAGACCTGAGTTTGATTCCTCATTAAGGAGAAAGTGTTATTTTTTTTTTCTTTTTAACCTCTAACGGACATAAAATTTATAAATTGGTATGCACTGTCAGTTAATGAGATTGTTATATTTTCATGTGGGATGCTCCTTTTAAGATTTAAATTTTTAACAATTGAAACTGCAATTAACATGAACAAGTATCCTTATAACTGTTATTTTTAAGATCCATAACACACAAACAGAGCACTGCGTAATAGAGAGACAGACAGGCAGAAAAGTCACTAGATATATAAATAAACAGGGAAGGCACATGTACTGAAAGAAAAAGAAAAAGATCAACATGTGCGTTGATCCTGCAGCACTGAATAAGCTCACGCGCTCTAACCCCCCCCCCCCCCCCGATCTGACTCTAAGTAACTGCGCAAGTACAGACGCAAACCAAGTGTATGTGTTTACTGTATAATATTAACAAAAAGAGCAGCTTACTACTGAAAACAGCAAATATAGGAGTGAGTGGGGATCGAACCGGGGATCACAGATGGGGGGGATGTTAGAGCGCGTGAGCTTATTCAGTGCTGCAGGATCAACGCACATGTTGATCTTTTTTTCTTTCAGCAATAGCGCCAGCATAAATCCAAACCCGATCTGACGCTGTTCGTTTTCAAATAATATTGCATTAGTGCGATGATGTTTTCACATATATTGTCTCTTTCTTTCACGTGTGTAATAGGAACCACAGCATAGAGAGAAGCGTGTACATTGTAACAGGTACACACGTTGTAAATGTAGGAAAGATGATCCTTGTGTGTGTGTGAACAGTTAACATTTGAATCTGATGATTGCATATAGCGCTGAACTTACTGCTCTGTACTATTCTATCCTCTGCATGTCCTGGAGTACAAAAGAAACAGCATACAGCAACATGTGGGGACTGGCAAGATCGGGGAAAAAAACACGCAGTCACTGATTACAAACCACAAGATGTTATGCAAATGAATATGAATAATATGAATAATGTTGCATCCGTGCCACAAAGTTTTCCGAAATGTACTATACAGGTCATAAAACGAATAATTCCAAATATCATATATACCTACGTCTGTGTTTTTTTTTTTTTTGACATCATACACCATAAGGTGCACACTATTTCAGCATGAGCAGGAACGCTCAATAAAACTGAATAAAAAAAAATCAAGTGATGGTGAGTTACGAAGAAGGCAGATTCGCCAGCGTTTGTGTGTCAGCTTTAATCCCTCCAGATGAGAGAATGTCCAGTTCCATTGTCTCAAAACACCACTCACATCTCCAGTTATTCCGTTTCAAATGAAAAATAACAGCATCAGATCCCCTTGGGGGGGGCGGTAGAATGTATCGTGATCATGATTTAGAGAGAATAAAAGTAAAAAAAAAAAAGGTAACTTTTATAAGTCCTATAAATGCACACCGTGTGTTACAGACACAAACCAAATGTATGTGTGTACTGTATAATATTAAGAAAAGGAGCAGCTCGCTACTGAAAACGGCAATATAGGAGTGAGTGGGGATTGGAACCGGGGACTCTTGATTACAAGTCAGCAAATCTTACTGCTATGCCAATGAACCTGTTGTCTATTCCTTGAATCTTTTGTGAAAGTGTTTACTTGATCTTTGGACTTCAGGCTTCATACATTATATAGTTTATGCCTACATTTTGTCATTTAATACTAAAATATGAAAAACGTTTCTGTTTTAAAAATGTGTTTACACAGATTACTGTAGAAACGGAACACACATGAAATGCGTGTGTTCCAAATAGCGATCTATTGTTTCCACTCTAAAACTCCAGCATTTCAGTCACTCCCAGATAATCAAACAAGGCATGAGCTGGAAAAACTTAGTGAACGTTCTGCGGCTGTGGGGGATGGAATAGCCGGCTGCTTGCTGCTCGTCTTAATCGGCACATTTAGAAGACAAAAGAGAGGTGAGAACGGTTTTAAGGTGGGCCGGATTTACGAGTTTTTTCGTAGACTCTGGTAATTCTAGTGTTAAAGATGTACTCATATTTAGCAAACTTTATTAAAAATGTGAAATTAAGCCAAACAGAAATTCAGCAGCATTACAGGCGTATCAAAGTTGAAAATAACAAAAGAAACAATTAATCTTACTGCCTTCCTGGGACATCCTTATTACAGGTCTTCCATCCCTGCCTATCTTGTCACGTGGCCAGTTTACTTATTCAGCTTAAAGTACTGTGTTTAATTCAGGTTTCTATTCCTTTCTGCTCTGGTGTATCCTTCATCCATCCAAGTATTTAACTCATCCACCTCCTGTCCAATTTTTGTTGGGAGGGCTAAAAGTCACTCATTTATCAGATTTGAGTTTCCTGCCCCCAGGATGGATACTTACTGCTCTATAATCATCAGCCAGTTCTTCTTCTTTGTATTGCCTGGCACATGACTCTACTAAATACAAGAACTGTTAACAGTCTATCCACTGGAAATGTTTATTAGAACCCACATTTCCTGCTTAATTCAAAGTAAACAGTCAATTTTATGTTAGAGCAAGGCAAACAAATTGTAGCACAGAGTTTGTAACCATCTTTGTCAGTAAAAAATTATATCTACTATCTAGTAGTATTGTGACTAAGTGACTGAAACACAAAAAATGTCTAAGATGTGCAGTCAAAATGTTGATTTTTTTACAAACTAAAGAGAAAGGAATTTGCAACTATTCTTGCTGCTTGATGTCCATATTACTGTATATTCCCTAAGTCTTCATTCCTAAGTCATATCCATTCCATTTTATCTGGATTCTTCTATGTGGTTCACTTTTCTCTTACTCTCTCCCATACATTTATCATTTGTAAATTAGCTTAACCTACAATAATTGAAAAAAGTCTTACATTTTTAATTAAAAAAAAATCACTCTACTGTAGCTCCTCCTTTTGGCTTGTTTATGAGAGTAGTTCTGTTTTGTTTAAAGTCTTATATTGTAATATACTTCATCACTGTTTAATCTTACAGTTTTGCCCCTAGACAGATCTTAGATATAAATCTACATACAGCTGTAACCCACTCTGGAAACAGTTTTAGAAGTAATTCCATAAAATTTTACTATGCAAAGTTCATTTACCTTTATCTGTAGCGTTTATTCACATTCAAATAGAGCTTCCTCCAGTTGATAATTTACAAATATTTAATGTGCCAGTCATATCAATAGAACAATTTACTTTTCTTTTTGTTTTCTAGTGGGTTCCCTGTATTGACAACTCATTTTTCTGTAGCAGAACTTTAGTAAAGTCTCTTACTAAATTCAATGAAGTCATCACTTCTAGTTATGCTCACTCTCATCATCTTTTGTATATCCAAAATCTCTGTCATCTGTCGGGTACGTTCACACATCTGTGCCAGTGTATAAATTTACTTGTTCATCTCACATTGATTCAGGTGAGACACTCTCTCTTGACACACTCAATGTGAACTAAAGCTCTGACACAACAATTCTATTTTTTTTGTTCGTCATCCTAGTGATTTGTGCAAAAGAAATTTGTCTCTGTGTGGAAGGCGAGACTGCTCTGAACACTTGTTAATAAAACTGTGCAATGAAACTGTCTTCAATTTTACTTTTTACTTAAATACATTTGTATATAACATTTATAAAGGCTTATGCAATCTATATTGTACATTGCTGCATTTCTGTTTTATTTGTGCTGACTTCTTTATTGTGTCATACAGGTTCTTTTACAGCTGTTTAACAGCAGGTTATACTTTAGTGAGTTTGCTCAAAAATAATTATTATTGAAACACTACCCATTTGAGGACAGACTGTACTAGAGTTTAAAATATTCTTTTTTTGTAAACTTAACTAAGTTTATTGATTTTAGAAAAAAATGACAGGAAGCTTTCTGTAAAAATCTGTAACTGCCTTTATAGTAAGATACTGTACTATATCCCCAGAAGTGGAGGAAGACACAGTTGCAGACTCAAAACTGTAAAAAACAGTCCAATATCAGTTATGCCCACAAAGTTTGCCATACATTGACACTGCAGTCCATTATTTCATGCCGCTATATGCTGCAGTACTGTGTATGGATGGTATGCCAATAAAACCACTTGACTTGACTTGAAATACTGCATTTTAATCAATGACATAGCAACAAAAAACGTGACATTTTTGCAATCTTTTGTGTTTACCAGAGGGTCAGTGATTTTGAGCCATATTATTTCCTAATATTTTGTATTCTTCTACAAATTAAGTTAGGAGGACACACCCCAGGGAATAAAAAATAAAATTCTGAAAAAATATACTGCCTAGATATAAAAGGCTTCCCTGAATGTACACCAAAACGTATTGAGACTAGAAAACACTATGAAACTGAAAACATCTCAGTGTTAATGACTAGCAAACAATGAGGCTTAGGAACAAGTATTCATAAAACAGTGGGTAGACAAAATGGTATCATGTAACGAAACTGAAGTGCCTGATCAGAGGTATCCTGTGCATAAGAGGCAATTGAGTGTATCTGTGGGTGTGACATACTGTAACATTTTTAGCTTTTTTACATGTACAGGTTTCCTTTAAATTCTGTATGTATGTTGTACATTTAATGATAGCACCATTTTGTACATGCTTGCTTCAATCTACATAGTATTACTAATTTATTAATAATACAAATAATGATACAACCAACACTAATAACAATACCAATAGTAATAACAATACTTTTTAGCCAAAAACAATAGGATAGCAATAATATTAATTGTGAAGCTTTAGCCTGCAGGATAATAGTCAAAATGTGTCATATATAGTGCGTAGAATCATTCTTGTTTTAAAGGTCATGTGCTTCAAGGAGAAATGTAAGGATCTAAATCATTTTAGACTTCAGCAATGCTTAGGGGAAATGTAATTGAGGTATATATAACAGTGGAAAGAGTGGACCAAATCAACCTTGCACTGTTAGCCAATTAAACTAAAGATATATGACACAAGGATATGTGGTAGGGTGATGTTAAACTAAAAAATGTTTATTCAGAATAAATGTCATGAATTAGTGAAATGATCATAACCAATCATATATTAGTGACAGAGTTGGAAGCATGTTATATATATACAGTACTGTGCAAAAGTTTTAGGCAGGTGTGAAAAAATGCTGTAAACAAAGAATGCTTTCAGAAATATAAATAATGATTGTTTATTGTTATCAATTTACAAAATGCAAAGTGAGCGAACAAAAGAAAAATCTAAATCAAATCAAAATTTGGTGTTACTACCTTTTGCCTTCAAACCAGCATCAATTCTTATAGGTACACTTGCACAAAGTCAGGGATTTTGTAGGATTATAGTCAGGTGTATGATCAACCAATTATACCAAACAGGTGCTAATGATCATCAATGTCACACGTAGGTTGAAACACAGTCATTAACTGAAACAGAAACAGCTGTGTAGGAGGCTTAAAACTAGTTGAGGGACAGCCAAACTCTGCTACCAAGGTGAGATTGTGGAAGACAGTTTCATGTCATGGCAAGATTGAGCACAGCAACAAGACACAAGGTAGTTATACTGCATCAGCAAGGTCTCTCCCAGACAAAGATTTGAAAGCAGACTGGGGTTTCAAGATGTGCTGTTCAAGCTCTTTTGAAGAAGCACAAAGAAACGGGCAACGCTGAGGATCGTAGACGCAGTGGTCGGCCAAGGAAACTTAGTGCAGCAGATGAAAGACACATCAAGCTTATTACCCTTCGAAAGTGCCATCAGCTCAGAACTGGCAGAAACCAGTGGGACCCAGGTACACCCATCTACTGTCTGGATTAGTCTGGCCAGAAGTGGTCTTCATGGAAGAGTTGCAGCCAAAAAGCCATACCTCCGACATGGAAACAAGGCCAAGCGACTCAAGTATGCACAAAAACATAGGAACTGGGGTGCAGAAAAATGGCAGCAGGTGCTCTGGACTGATGAGTCAAAATTTGAAATATTTGGCTGTAGCAGAAGGCAATTTGTTCGTCGAAGGGCTGGAGAACAGTACAATAATGAGTGTCTGCAGGCAACAGTGAAGCATGGTGGAGGTTCCTTGACGTTTGGGGCTGCATTTCTGCAAATGGAGTTGGAGATTTGGTCAGGATTAATGGTGTTCTCAATGCTGAGAAATACAGGCAGATGCAACGACCCCAAACATACAGCCAAAGTCATTAAGAACTATCTTCAGCGTAAAGAAGAACAAGAAGTCCTGGAAGTGATGGTATGACCCCACAGAGCCCTGATCTCAACATCATCGAGTGTGTCTGGGATTACATGAAGAGACAGAAGGATGTGAGGAAGCCTACATCCACAAAAGATCTGTGGTTAGTTCTCCAAGATGTTTGGAACAACCTACCAGCCGAGCTCCTTCAAAAACTGTGTGCAAGTGCACCTAGAAGAATTGATGCTGTTTTGAAGGCAAAGAGTGGTCACACCAAATATTGATTTGATTTAGATTTCTCTTATGTTCATTCACTGCATTTTGTTGATTGATGAAAATAAATGATTAACACTTCCATTTTTGAAAGCATTCTTTGTTTACAGCATTTTTTCACACCTGCCTAAAACATTTGCACAGAACTGTATATGTATATGTGTGTATATATATATATATATATATATATATATATATATATATATATATATATATATATATATATATATATATATATATATATATTGTAACAAGGTGCTATATAAATGCCTGACCTGACACAGATTCACACTGGAGACATGTATAAACTAAATAGACTTTTATTGTTCTTCACCTGTGGGGTACATCTTCCCCGTAATCCCCACAGGCACAACACAGTCCCAAGTGTACAAGAACACCAATAAGCACACCACACTCCTCTCTTTTAGTGGCACCACTTCTCCTCTAAGATTTGTCCTCCTCCACCCGACTCTGGCCCCTGAGTGGTGGTTGCTGGCTCCTTTTATTGGGCACCCGGAAGTGCTCCAGGTGCTTGATTGCTGACATCCGGCTGCACTTCCAGGTGTGGCAAAACTAGTGCCCAGAAGGGCCTAGCAGGTCCTGCTGAAGCACACCCTGGCGGTGCCTGTGGAACCCAACAGGGCTGTACCAAACTCCAACCCCCATGAAGCCCTGCGGGAGTCCGAGGCACCGCTGCAACCCAGGGAGGCTGCCATCTAGCGTCCAGGGGGAGATATTGGGTTTCCCATGCTTGCTCCCCTGGAACATATGCTGCAGGGGAGTCCCGGCCAGGCGTGGGCCCCGGCCATCCGTCACAATATATATCTCAAAAGAACAATATTCATGTTAAAGTCAACAAATGTAAGGTAAGGTAAATGCATATTGATTCTGTTACTACTGTCTCTAAGAATATGAATTATTGTGAATTGCTTATTTGAAAAAATAATATTGGTAATGCTCTATAATATTCATCAGAATTTAAAATTCTTGTAGTAATTTTCTGATTAACCTTTTAGATTTTTAAGTGCTTCAGCATTAGTAACAATCATTTTTTTTCAGATATTAATAATACAGTAGTAAATCTATTTCACATGTTTCATTTTGAATACTCAACCAAATTTAATTTCTTGTGTATTTTTTTCTGCTTTTAACACAAATGTATTTTTAGCACTAAAGGAATACTCCACTCAAGTTTAGTTTAATGTTTACCTGTATTGTTTGCAGTGATAAGTAAGAAAATCTTTAATGTCAATTTTTATGGAGAAAAGAGATTAAAAAACATTCCCCTGACACAACTGGTTTCTATGGGGACCAACACTAAACAGACAGTAAACAATATTATATTGTACATCCAAAAATCCAAATCCATATGTCATTTACCCAGTTGTCTGCTCATAATGTCTGAAACACACATATTTTTTCTCAAATATTGTTAAATACCTCTCTCCCAGAAAATCCTCTAGTGAAAGGCTGGCTACTGCATTCAAAACAGGATTGTTAGAATGTAATCTTTTTAAAACAACCTATAAACTTGAGAGCTGCCTATAAGAGCACCTGTTTCTGTCATCAAGTACCAGTAAACCAGCAATTCTCTAAAGAATTGCAAATCCAAGAATGGCAATCACTTTCTGTTAACTTCGATCTTTGGAGGGATGAAAAATGATGGAGGGTGGGAGCGTCCTGGGAAGGTTTTCATTTAATTAAATAAATATATTTGTACTAAAATTAACCAATTTATTAAAAGTAAAATTGAAATGTAATTGTTATATCATTCAAGTCCAAAATGTCTTTGAGTTGCTGCACTTATAAGCAAAAAAAATTGGAGTGCAAATGTTTAAATGAAGTAAATTGGAAACAAAAAATTCATAAAATGGTAAATTCAAAATAGTTAATCAAAAATTTCTTTATAAACAACATTTTTGGTAAAGATGGTTTCCTGTCGTTGAATTAGCTCTCCCTGGTATGGAGTAGTTAAAACCTTCACTTTAACGTCACACAAACACCGAACTCTTGAAAAGGCAACATAAAGTTGTCCATGTCCAAATACAGGCTCAGATAGGTAAATGCCTACTTTGTCCATGGTTTGTCCTTGGGATTTGTTGATCGTCATGGCAAATGCAGCGTTAATGGGAAATTGGCGTCATTTAAGTTTAAAAGGTAATTCCAGGTCAGAACCTGTAAGGTCATTTCTGGGAATCAAAACAGTATTGCTAGTATGGGATCCCGTAAGCACTTGTGCCTCAGTAATATTTTCTCTCATGCTGTTCACGATGAACTGTGTACCGCTGCATAAACCTTGTTTAGTATTAAGGTTTCTTAATAGCATGACTATTGTCCCTACTTTAAGGTTAAGATTGTGTTGTGGTAATCCAGCCGGGTTAATAGTGTTTAAATATTCTAATGGGAAATTTAGATGGTAAGTTTAGTCTTCAGAATCAACACTGTCAGTAGACACGGCTTTCTCCAGGAAGATAATGCAATCACTTGGTTATTTATCTGGTCATCGTCAATATTCTTTGGACATAATATAGCCCGGTGCGTCCAAAAGTGGTATCTGGTCTAATGATATTGCTTCACCAAAAACCTCTGTTACCAAGTCGTCGCAAATAAAGGCATGAGGGATTTGAATAATATCTGGTGAAGTTCAAACACATTGGTAAGGTTTCCATTTCCTAGTTGCAACAACCAATTGGTATACAGTAATCCCTCGCTATATCGTGCTTCGCCTTTCGCGGTTTCACTCTATCGCGGATTTTATATGTAAGCATGTTTAAATATATATCGCGGATTTTTTGCTGGTTCGCGGATTTCTGCGGACAATGGGTCTTTTAATTTCTGGTACACGCTTCCTCAGTTGGTTTGCCCAGTTGATTTCATACAAGGGACGCTATTGGCAGATAGCTGAGAAGCTACCCAACTTAATTTTCTCTCTCTCTCTTGCGCTGACATTCTCTGATCCTGACTAGGGGGATTGAGCAGGGGGGCTGTTCGCACACCTAGATGATACGGACGCTCGTCTAAAAATGCTGAAAGATTATCTTCACGTTGCTCCCTTCTGTGCAGCTGCTTCGTGAAGCGACATGCTGCAGGGTGCTTCGCATACTTAAAAGCACGCAGGGCACGTATTGATTTTTGCTTGTTTGTTTTTCTCTGTCTCTGTCTCTCTCTCTCTCTTTGTCTGCTCCTGACGGAGGGGGTGTGAGCTGCCGCCTTCAACAGCTTTGTGCCGCCGTGCTTCGCATACTTAAAAGCCAAACACCCCTATTGATTTGTTTGCTTTCTTCTCTCTATCTGTCTGACATTATCTTCTCCTGATGCGCACTCCTTTGAAGAGGAAGATATGTTTGCATTCTTTTAATTGTGAGACGGAACTGTCATCTCTGTCTTGTCATGGAGCAGAGTTTAAACTTTTGAAAAAGAGACAAATGTTTGTTTGCAGTGTTTGAATAAAGTTCCTGTCTCTCTACAACTTCCCGTGTTTCTGTGCAAATCTGTGACCCAAGAATGACAATATAAAAATAACCATATAAACATGGTTTCTACTTCGCGGATTTTCACCTTTTGCGGGGGGTTCTGGAACGCAACCCCCGCGATGGAGGAGGGATTACTGTATTCTGGATCTGTATACCGCATGTTCTCTACCAAGCTTAGATTTCTCAAAGTAATGCCAATTTTCTGCATATTTCCAACTGGACTGAACAATAGCTGAACGCATGGCGTGCAGAACAACAGCCAAGCACTGTCAAAAATCTCCTCCTAATAAAAGTATGTTTCCTCAAAATGGAATATTATTATCCATTAACGCTCTGAGAAGTTTATCAATGGTATTGAGTAAATGACTGGATGCCATTGTACATTCGTCTAAAATCAATAGTTTTGCTAGATGGATCTCATTTGCACTGTCACTTTGCATTTTCATAGTTGAAACCGATGTTTCCGTGATTGGAACTGGAAGCTTGAATAAAGAGTGACATGTCAGACCATTTATCAACAAATTAGCTGCTAGCCTGGTTGTAGCTGACGCAAAAAGGTGTGCGCGTTCACGTTCGGGCAGCGGTTGTATTGTGCACGGCTTGCTTCTGGTGTCTGCAATCCTTGTATATATACAAACATTACTAAACGAAGGTTGTATATGCGGTGGTGTGAACGTTCGGGTGGCGGTTGTATTGTGACCTGAAGTTTAGTTTACAGGTTGTATTGTGTTTTTTGGGCGCCACCTACTGACTCTGGGAAGCCTCTGAGTTTGACTCTAGGACGCTGAGGCGCAGTGCGCTTGCGGTGCTTCTGGCCTCTGGCATCCGTGCATATATACAACCTTCGTTTGGTAATATAGATTAGCTGTTTCTGAGCCACAATACCATACACAAATGGTTTACTTATTTAACGTTACAAACAATCTGATAGTTTGTATCCACTCAATGAGCTAAACATTTTCATTGAAACCTCCATTTATTAATTTTCTTTAACTGTGTTTTTCAAATTAGGATACTCAAGTCAGAGTTTAAGCTAGCAGGACACTGACGGAACTCATAATTATGATATCCCTGTTAACATTTCTTGGTATTGTAAAATGAAAAATTTGAACCATTTGACATCTGTGATTACTTTTGACACTTACTGCATAGAACCTATTACAAAAAATAATGTCTAGATTTATCTAGACAAAAAGAATCATTGCACTTTTTACACTTCTGTCCCCCAATGCTGAGGGAAAAATAGTTTTTATTTATTGGTAATTATATTTTATACTTTTATAGCAATAAAAATATTCCAATGGCTCAGATTTATATCCATAAATGTAACATTTTTAACAGAGAGAATGTCATCTATAACTGACTAGACTGATGTTTTAAAACATTCCTTCTGTTAAAGTTTCATGAGATTTCATCAACTTAAAATAATGAATCCAGTTTCTTACATTAAAGTAAAATCTGATTAAAGTTTAATCATAAGCTGATAAAAGACATACTTCTTGGCCACAATTGACTATTATATCAGCACTGACTAGAGGTGACCTACTGAGCTGCTTTTAAATTCTGCAAGAAGAAAGATTCCCTTCAATGAACTACTGACACATTAGTTTAAGTCCACACAATTTCACATCCAGAATTTTTATTCTTTTTATATAATATGGTTCTGAAAATGCAAACTGTGCCAGCAGATCAAAAGTTCATAACTGTTCATAACTGTGGACTGCTGTTGTGTTGGAAAAGTACAAAACAAAAAGATAATAAAATGACCTGCTTTTAAAAATATGAAAGACATTTTAACATATATCTCTGGTAACTTGACCTAATAAGATATATGCCTATTTTGAAATGAAAGTAGAATTTATGCATTTTTTTTTCTGTTAGTTTGTAAATACTGTCGTCAGCTGAGGAAACACACTTGTCACAGAGAAATCAGGCCACTCCTTTTAATATATTTACAAAGTATTCAAACTAAAAAAAAACACTCAAATAAGGCATAAGGCAGGTTAACTGAACAAATAAGTGGATTTTCAATCTTTGCTTGGATACATCAATGTTCAAGTAGGAGCTCCAGTCATCGGTCTGCTTTCACTAGAATGAGAAGTGCCATCCCAGGAGTGTCTCAGTTTTGAAGAGGGGGGACCAGAGGGGGTGAAGTCAGTTTGTCTCAGTGGATGGTTTCTCAGGGCTGTGGGAGAAAAGAGAATTGTAACTGTCGGCATCAGCACACACTCATGTCCCAGAGTGGTACTGCTTCCCTCAGATGAGCCCTGAGGCAAACCTCAGACATGCATGCGTGACAGTACATTAAGAAAACAACCATTCAATTCTTACTGAATTCCACTCTCCCATATATATACACTGTTCAGATAGAGCGATAAAAGGTGGGACTTGAAGCATAATGTTCTTGACTTGTAGTCATAATATGCAACCTGTGCTACTGTGCTGCCACCATAGATCCATCCTAAGGTCACCTTTTTTTCAGCTATTAAGTGTGAAACATCACCATAGTTTTTTCTGATTTTTTTCTGATTAATTTAACTTTTTAGGGCTACACAATTGATTCATAAGTTAAAAAAAAAAGTATTTTCCTTAGTTTTCCTACAAATGGCCAAGAATTTATTCTCAGTCAATCAGTCAGAAATACTAACATCTGCGCTCTTGGGCATCTGGCATAGACTCAACATTTCTCAAAAGTAAATGTGAAACACATTCACAGTTTTTAATTTTTTTTTTTCATTAAATTAACTTTTCAGTGAAGTTGTATCTTGTGAGACTGGTCTATTATTGAAAATCATTTTTCCTTATGGTGTGTGCAAATAGCCAAAAATTTCTTGTCAGTCAGTAAAGAAATCGGTCAAAGACATGTAGTTCTATCTATCTATCTATCTATCTATCTATCTATCTATCTATCTATCTATCTATCTATCTATCTATCTATCTATCTATCTATCTATCTAATAAAACACTAAGGTCTGTGTGTCCAGTCTCTCTGAACAAACTGATTGGCCAGTTTGGCTTTGGTGTGATTAGTTAGTTTGGCTAACTACTGTAAGTGCGAGTTTGACACTCCTGATGAGGAGTAAAGGCTAATGAGGTTGGTTGAGAGAGATGTCTTCAAAGATGTCAAGTACAAAACTGGACATGAGATAAGAATGCCGCCTCAAACATAATGAGAGAGTCTGAGAAGCAGGCTTTACAGGAACACGTTCAAGAGAGGAAGAAGGTATATATAGGGCAAGAGATAGCAAATATTTTTTTAATTATTCTGTTACCTGTCTTTGAGGGGTACCATGGCTAGCAAAGTTCCCGGACTCATTCACTTACTCATCAACAAAATCACTATTTCCTGTTTAGTTAAAATGCTGAAATTTGGCAGGATAGTACATGTAGTTTAGTAAGTATCTGCTAAGAAAGGATATTTCAGTAAATCAATATTTAGTAAACCAACCCCATTATAGAAATACTACCACAAAAACTGAAAAAAGCCTTGAGGGATTTGATTGAGTTTTAGTAAATGTGTGTGAGTGCATGTGAGTATAAGAAATGTGGTATGTATGATTGTACATAGTATATTGTGGACAAACCAGAATGGTAAATCTGAGAAAGATAAGAAAATTAACCAATTATTAATCAATAAATAAATATTCACGAAGCTAACACCACAAACTCTCAGCTTCAAAGACCTGGATTTGAATTCTTCTCTGGTGAATGTCTTTGTGGATTTTAAATGTTCTGCCCAAGTTTTTCTCCAGCTATGTGAGTTTCAACCCATGTTCCATTAACATGGGTATTACGCTAATTATCAATTAAGTGTTGTGTGATTGAGTGAGAATGTGCATATCAGTATCCATGGTTTTTGCTTTTCCTTTATTCTGACATTGAAAAAAAAATGTTTACAGCAGCTAGATGGATAGCTAAACATAAATACAGACTACAGAAAGTAACTGCTTTGGTTATTTCTGTGCGACAAACAACAGATGTTAAAGAATATAACATTCTCAGAACCAATTAAACTGAATCAGGTCCTCAAGAAGACAGGGCCTGTTCCAACAGAACTGCACACATAACAGGTGCCAATTTTGGACAAGGCATCAGTCTTTACCACAGAGCCCAGTAACACACTCATTAAGTCATTTTAGAATTGTCGCATAATTTAACATTCGTCTTTGCCATTAAAAACCAGGAGACAAATACATGAAAACACAAGGTGGCCATGCAGAGTCAATACAAATGGACACCATTTGCATGATTCACGACCAAAAACAATTTATCTGTGAAAAAGCAGCACCAACGTCTGGCCTACAGTGCTGCCCACATATAAGAGTAATGGAAATAAGTGTTTCTATAATTCTTTGCCAAAGGTACACTAAAGACTAAGGGCTGATGTGGAGATTTTCAGTCAACTGCACTCCTTTCCAGAACTTATCTTTGCTCTGAAGTTTGTATCATGAATGGTGTATCCCTGTCCCCTAAACAGCAGCATTTTATCCTTAAAAAACCTACACACTAGCAAAAACAGTATCATAGGCTGGAGTGAACACCTTGTATTCTGTTGTACTTTAATGACATTTAAACTTCTTTTCACAGCTAGGAACTCCAAGCAGGCTGTCATTCCCATCTACACGTATTGCTTTTAGGAATAGAAGGGGGAAATTTTCATTAAAATAACACAGTCAAATGTCTATTGGAAAGTAATGAAAGCCTTCTTTTATATTAATAACATTACAATAAAGTCACTGAATTGTAAGTATTGACCTAATTTTTGAGCGTCTTTCAAGTAGTGCTCTCATCCATCCTGCTGTAAAAAGCATTTAATAGGAAACCGTAGAAATTTGACACTATTTGAAGGCATGGGTACTAAACTAATTATTTTAAAGTACTGCATATAAGACACTACTTTGAAAAAGCTACAGAAGTATTAATCAATCTAAACCTTTTTAAGATTTAGTAGTCCTTGCTGAAGCAATATTTTTGTGTGGCTTTGCTCTAAGATTTTTACAGTAGAATAGTAAAGGTCCCAGTCTGTGAGCCATGGCTCAATATGGGGACATAAAATAATAAAAAAGAAAACTCCACCTCTCTGTGATTTCAGTTCAGTGCCAAATAGTTTGCTTTGTGTGTTGCAAAAACAAGTGATATTATTGCCTGGTAATACAAGAAGTATTACAAGAAGTTAATTAGCAGCACAAACAGGGCACACATTAAAAAAAAGGGTTAGAATGAAAACCTGCAGCCACAGTGGTCCTCCAGGACCGGGGTTGGCGACCCCTGTTCTAAAGCACCTTTCATGTTCAGAAACCAAAGGAAAGATGAATCTTTATAAGTATAGATTATTTCATTTTTTGGAGACAGGTTAATCCAGTTAAGGACTGAAGGAGCCATCGCATATCCTATAGCATCAGCAACACATGCAAACCAAGACACCATACATTTTTTAAAAATTATTTTTATGTTGTTCTTCTTGTTTGTATTATGTTATTGTAAGTTATATTGTAGTTATTTTTTCACAAAAGTAGTGTTGTTTGCTTTTTTGTACCCAGCTGGAGTGGCACTCGTAATTTTGTTTAAATTTTTTACAATGACAAAAAAGGCTTTCTCTTCTATTCTACTTATACTGTGCAGACTATTAACATTCATTGCTCAATCATGAGAGTACTCACAGAAAAGCCAAAACAGAAATGGGCAGAAAATGCAATAGCCTGCGATTTGTTAATCTTACTTTTTCATAAATACTGGTCAAGGATTAGTATAACTAAGTTTCAGCAGAATTATCTTTAAAATTTGCTTAATTTTAATTGAATGTGAGCAAAATAAATATAATAGACACAATGTACCAGTAAATGAACTCCAAAAGAATCAGTTTTTTTCAGCTGCATAATAACTTGAAATAGCAAATAAGCAAATAAGTGTGAAACTGACACAAAAACAAAAGAAATACCATACATCAGTATAAGAAAATACAACGACTAAGCCATTGCCATTTTTCATTTTGGACAGCTGCCCATTACCAGGTAAATGTATAGTGCAGGTTCACTTTCAGAATTATAAGATGCATCTCAGTCAGTGCTTGGGAAAAAACACTGGTGTTCAGCCATTGAATGAAAACAAATTAATAATGGTGCTTAAGAATAAGTCTGCTATGGGTTTAATAGCTTGATGTGCTAATAGACTTGCCCACAAAATATTATAGCACATCTGTTATTAATGTAAAAGTCATACCAGCTACTGAGATCATGAAAAAAAATGCATTTCTTGTGATTAACATATAAGCAGCATGATATTATGGATTCAAGTGTAATATTGTTTTTGCTTGTAAATGCAGAAGTATGATTATGAAAGTAGCAAGAAGAGGTTGCTGCTTCCTCCAGCATGCTTAAAAACAATATTGCTAATAATGCAAAGGTACCGCAGAAAAATATGTCAACTATTTCAATTAAAAAGGGAGCAGGCATGTACACTAAAATATCTGTAATGTCTATTTTTGGTGGTGACTGCAAACTGGGAAATTGCATGAGGAATAAAAGTTGAAATAAAGGAGACTATGCACACTCAGAAACTTTCAAGTCACCAACTAACTTTTATTATATGCTAAACAATGCTATATAAGACAAGATAGAATAAAAGATTTCAGTACTAAAACATGGTCAGCACAGGCTTAGACAAGGTAGTTGCTAATGTAGTAATATATAAACAAATGTTGTTGTTACAATATATGAAAGTAGCTCAAATTGTTTAACAATAATAATAGTTAAACATGGTTACAAAAAGGAAGTAAAAACTAAAGGATAGTTATTTATATCAGAAGGGAGGCTCAATGTCCATCTTAATTACAGACTATGTGCTCAGATGGCCAGGGTGGGCAGGAAAATAAAAACTACAGTTGTCAGGATGTTGGAGAAAAAAACCTTTTCGGTTCCAAGGCCAAAAGGCTGCCTTTACATTCTGGATAATCTGTGATTTCTACATAAATTTTGCCAGTACCAGATTTTATTTTAAAACAACTTCTTTGGAAATAGAATGAAACAATACTAGAAACGGGTTAAGACTAAAAAGTACTCTTTTTTATAATATTAATTTTCCTTTTATAAATACAAAGGATTATCAGCCATATTCCTCATGTAATATATGTGTCCACCATATTTTGTTATTTCACCTTTTATTCCAATTGTCTCCCTCTTCTTCCTAACCATTGCATTCTTTTTGTCATGACGGGACTCATTTGCTCCAATACAATCCTGTGTATTTATCTACATGCCCATCATTGGAACTGCTTACATTCATCTGATCTGATCATCAAACTCTTTTCCAACTCTGCATTATGTTATGCTATCATTGTTAATCTCTCAGCTGACACTTTATTTACCTCCATGCGCAACACAAATTAGTTTGCATTTCATTACCATTGACGTTCTCTTTCAGAGTGCCTTGGAAAAGCATTCAGTCTATAAGCAAATTGTCTAATTTTACTATGTAACAAATCATACACTTGCATTTTTCTCTGACATATTTGAAGTACTAATTGTATAAATGCTTTATTTTTTAATGTAGCAATAGTTATGTGTTAGAAAAACATTGTTAAAAAATATGCAATCATGTTAGTATTTAGTGCCTTTTTTGTAGAGCCACCTTTTGCAGTAATAACAATTTTAGTCGTTTTGGGACAAGTGTGTGTCACTTTTGCACACTGTTCACAAGTGAGTTTGACCCATTTTTCTTAGCAGTTTTGCACCAGGTTTTTCAATTTATTGAATGATGCTTGTGAGTAGCAATTTTGAAATAATACCACAAATCCTCAATTGAACTGTGATCAGGGCTTTGACTGGATCATTATAGAACATTCACAATTATTGTCTTGGGCAACTACAAAGTTACATTAGCCTCCTTCTTGGGAATATAGGCCTCTTGAAAGATGGGTTTTAGCAGGAAGATTCTCTTGCAGTAGTTACTTGGATTTTCTACCATCCATTCTTTCTTGTACTTAACCAGATGCCCGGTTCTGGATAATGAAAGGGAGCTCCACAGCATAATGCTACCACAATCATTCCAGTCATTATTGAGACTTTTTTAAGTATATTTGCTCATTTGTGCCACCTCGATAGAGATCAGTGTTATGGAAAACTCTTGATATGATTGATTGGTGCACCTTTATTCCAGTCTCAGCTTCTGAACTATCTTAAACTGTAACAGTCTTAAAGTGATTGTTGTCTCCTTCTTGACTTGTTACCCTCCATTCATTGGTTAATGGCCCATTTCTTCAATTCAAAAGCTCGTAATCACTTTGAACTCATTTCAAATTTGTGTTACTTCTTTAAACTGTAGGAAGTACTTAACAATATTTTAGCAAAATATGCATGCGTTTTAGACATTGTGAACATACAACTGGATAACTGATTAAATGACACGTATAACTTGTGATATTTACATGGACATTTCTGTTCTCCATTAAAACATGAGATTACAAATTTTTCTTGGCCATCAATACAAACAATACAGGGTAAGTGACAGATGAAAAAGGTAATGTTTGGGTGGAGTATTCCTTCAGCTTTGTGTATAATTAAACTATGTCACACTAAACAAACTCATTTTTGAGATGTCACAGAAAACAAAATATCAGTATATGATGCTATCTAGTAATTTGGGAACAAATTTACAAGGCATTCATTGCATGTCCTAGGTATCACAATATTGGTGGTTCTGTGTGTTAATCCAATAAAGAAGAAATAGGGCATTAGATAGTAGTATGACTTCCTAAACTCCATTGTTTTTTTCTGCCTTCTTCTTTCAAAGTACCACCTTGTCATCTTCTGCCTGCACTGTCATAGACTGGCTTGATATCACAAAATACCACAACCTCCTTTGGTTCTTCATCATTGTCTGTGTAATGAAACATAGATGCTGTAATACGTCAATGCTGGACACGTCATTGTTGTTATTGTATTGTATACATCCCTCCTCGGGCGGACATGGAGATAGCAGGTGACATCATCCATTCTGATGTTGCTAAAGCACCCCGAGGCGCTTGTGCTAATCGCTGGAGACTTTAACCATGTGACGCTGCACAAAACATTACCTGCCTTCTCCCAGTATGTGGATTGTAACACTCGGAGAACTAGGACTATTGACCTACTGTATGCAAACGTTAAGGACGCATACAGTGCCACCCCGCTGCCTGCGCTTGGGAAAGCAGATCATAACCTGGTTCTGCTTCAACCTCACTACAAACCAAGGGTGAGGGAGCTACCTACAACCACATGCTCATTCAGGAAGTGGTCCCCTGAGGCAGAGCAGGGTCTGAGAGACTGCTTTGGAACTACAGACTGGGATATCCTGCAGGGATCATATAGTGAGAACATTGAGGACATTGTTGACTGCACTACTGACTACATCAACTTCTGTATGGACATTGTAGTTCCAGTAAGAACAGTACGCTGCTATGCTAACAACAAGCCATGGATTACAAGTGACATCAAGGGCCTTTTAAACCAGAAGAAAAGGGCTTTTAAAGGCGGTGATCAGCATGAGCTCAAGGGCATGCAGAAGGAACTCCGAGTCCAGCTCAGGGCGGCGAAGGAGCAGTACAGGAGAAAGCTGGAGCAGAAGCTGCAGAATAACAGCATGAAGGAAGTGTGGGATGGGATGAAGACCATCATTGGCTGCAGCTCGAAGCAGGGTGCCACCATAGAGAGAGACGTGGAGAGAGCAAACCAGATGAACAACTTCTTTAACAGGTTTGACCACCCTAACCCACTCTCACCTCCGAATACTGCACCCTCCACCCATCCTTCTGCTAATACCAGCATAGGACAGAGTTTCCCCCCACCCACAATTACAGCAGCCCAGGTAAGCAGAGAGCTGAGGAGACTTCGTGCCAGCAAAGCAGTGGGTCCAGATGGAGTATCACCACGACTGCTGAAGGCCTGTGCGTTGGAGCTGGGGAGTCCTCTACAGCGCATCTTAAACCTGAGCCTGGAACAGGGTAGAGTCCCGAAACATTTTGCATCACCCCAGTCCCAAAGGTATCACGTCCTAGTGAGCTAAATTACTTCCGGCCTGTCGCTCTGCCGTCACATGCGGATGATGCCATCATCTACGTGCTACACCAATCCCTCTCCCACTTGGACAGAGGCAGTGGTACTGTAAGAATTACCTTTCTGGACTTCTCTAGTGCCTTCAACACAATCCAACATCTGCTCCTTAGGGACAAGCTGACAGAGATGGGAGTACAGTAGATTCATATCTGGTGGCATGGATCGTAGACTATCTTACAGACAGACCTCAGTATGTGCGTCCGTCTCGGGAACTGCAGGTCTGACATTGTAGTCAGCAACACAGGAGCGCCACAGGGGATTGTACTTTCTCCAGTCCTGTTCAGCCTATATACATTGGACTTCCAATACATCTCGGAGTCCTGCCATGTGCAAAAGTTCGCTGACAACACTGCTATTGTGGACTGCATCAGGAGTGGGCAGGAGGAGCAGTATAGGAACCTAATCAAGGACTTTGTTAACCCTTTAACCGCCAACTCCCTAAATATTCCCCACGCCAGGCGAAATCTGAAAAATTTTCGTTTTTTTACTTTTTTACATTTATTCAAGCAGTATTGACCACTAAATGTTGTGCAAGTTCTAGAAATGGGCAAACACATACAACTGGAGTACCAGTTATCCATCCAAATGGTGTACCCATTGTCCAATAGTGGTAGGGCAAGGTACACAACAATTTTCTCTGAAAGTCCAAAGTCCTTACATTCATCTGGCAACACTGCTGAATACTACTCATAGGATCCTCTTTGCCAGTGTATACACGAAATCTATAAATGTAACCTGAATTCTCAGCTAAGCAAAACATCTTGATACCAAACCATGCCTTTTTCAATGGTAGATACTGTCGAAACTGTAAGCGGCCCTTCCACAACAATAAACTTTCATCAACTGCAACTGACGGTCCTGGCATGTAGGGCAACTGAAATGTTTCAAATAAATGGTCAATCAAAGGACGTAGCTTGAACAAGCGGTCGCGGTTTGGATCTTTCTTATCTGGCTCATTTCTGTTGTCATTCAAATGAAAGAATTTCAGCAGCAAAGAGAATCGGTTACATTTCATGATAGCTGCAAAAATATGTGTTGCATACATAGGATCTGTAGACCAGTACATCTCAATATCTGGTTTTCTGATTATTCCCATCAACATCAAAATCCCAATGAATTTTTTCATTTCGTTTTCATCAGTGTCTACCCAAGCACGAACACGGGAATGTGGAGGTAAATTGGGATTTTTCTCAATAAACTGTGCTGCATACAGATTTGTCTGATGAACAAAATGTCTGATCAAATCAGGTGACACAAACAGCTCATAAAACTGCTCAGCAGTGTAATTGTTTACATCAACAGTAAAGCCACACGTTGGCTCAAACGGATGCAGAAAAGGTAGTTCACCACGGGCAGCAGTCCAGTTGAGATGCTGGGGATACACCCACTCATCGCCGTCATCCGATGCGTCTTCATTCACAGTATCATGCAGCGCACGTTGCTGCTCATCATTGTCGCTAAAATCTTCTTCAGAACTGCTACAGTCATGATCAGAATTGTCCAAAATCGCCTGCAAAGCCTCACTTGAAGTCAGTTTACGTTTCGCCATATTCACAGCTGTCACTTCCGAATCACGTCACATAACCGGCCAAAACAACCACAGAGTTGTCGAAATACAATGTAGTAATAATACCCACGCCAAACCGTCAGTTATACTACGCGCCAGGCATTCATATAACCATAGGCAAATGTGCCGGATAATTCCGGCAGTATGGCGTTAGCAATAAAACAACGATGCCGGATATATCCGGCAGAGAGCGGTTAAGGGGTTAAATGGTGCGACTCAAACCACCTACAACTGAACACCAGCAAAACCAAGGAGCTGGTGGTGGATTTTAGGAGACCCAGGCCCCTCCCGGACCCTGTGATCATCAGAGGTGACTGTGTGCAGAGGGTGCAGACCTATAAATACCTGGGAGTGCAGCTGGATGATAAATTAGACTGGACTGCCAATACTGATGCTCTGTGGAAGAGAGGACAGAGCTGACTATACTTCCTTCAACATCTGCAATAAGATGCTGCAAATGTTTTATCAGATGGTTGTGGCGAGTGCCCTCTTCTTCGCAGTGGTGTGCTGGGGAGGCAGCAAAAAGAAGAAGGATGCCTCATGCCTGGACAAAGTAGTGAGGAAGGCAGGCTCTATTGTAGGCATGGAGCTGGACAGTTTGACATTTGTGGCAGAGCGACGGGTACACAGCAGGCTCCTGTCAATCATGGAGAATCATGTGCATCCACTAAACAGTGTCATCTTTAGACAGAGGAGCAGCTTCAGTGACAGACTGCTGTCATTGTCCTGCTCCACTGACAGACTGAGAAGATCGTTCCTCCCCCACACTATGCGACTCTTCAATTCCACCCGGGGTGGTAAACGTTAACATTATACAAAGTTATTGTCTGTTTTACCTGCGTTTTTATCACTCTGTAATTTAATATTGTTTCTTTATCAGTATGCTGCTGCTGGAGTATGTGAATTTCCCCTGGGATTAATAAAGTATCTATCTATTGTGACAGTAGGAGGCGCTGTCGCACCTCCAAACCCACAGACAATACGCCAAAACACCAGGTAAAAGTCCCACTATTAAATTTATTATAATAATAATGTGCACAAAGCACCTCCACTTTACACAATAATAAACAATAATCCACAATAATCAATTCCTCCACTCCACCCAGCAACTCTGTCGCACTTCCTCCCAACTTCGGCTCAATCTGCTGGGGTTTCCCATAGTCCTTTTAAAGTCTCTGACCTGGAAGTATTACGTCTCCGGGTCAAACGCCTTCTTCAGGTGTCCCGGAAGTACTGCGGTTTTCTGTCCTTGTGACTCCTAAGTACTTCTGGGTTAACGGAAAGTCCTCGGGTTCTTGGTGAGCACCCCCTGGCGGCACCCATGGCACCCAACAGGGCTGAAGAACTGGACTCCATGTCCCATGCTGCCCTGCGGGAATCCGGGGAACCATTTCCATCCAGGGGAGCTGCCATCTAGTGTCTTGGGGGATGCAGTGTCCTAAAAAGGGTCTTTCTCTTAGTTGATGGACGTCCCGGCCAGACTGAAATGCCGGCCATCTATCTATCTATCTATCTATCTATCTATCTATCTATCTATCTATCTATCTATCTATCTATCTATCTATCTATCTATCTATCTATCTAATAGTTTCATTCACGTTTTAAAATGTTTTAATCCGCAGGGCATGACAACTCTTTTAGAAGTCAGAATGGGGGTCTTCTATGCATCCCATTGCTAATAGCTAATAGCCAACATTCAACATGTCTTCTATATAACTGAGCATATTCATCCACACGTTGTTTGATAACATTTAATCTATTGCAGGGCTATCTCTGCAACATCTTCATTGGTAATATCTAAATTTACACTGATGACATCATCTGGTTTTCCATTTTGATTACATTCATGTGCTCCGATGGCAGTGCATCATAAATTTTTTGTCACAATTTTTATCATCATCATAGAAAAAAAATTAACCCATTAATCAAGAGGAAATACATGCTGACGCCTTACTTTCACCAAAAAACATTCAACCCACCTGCCATTCCAGCAACTATTTGTCCCGTCTCGGTTAGCCAACTCATAACAGAATCTGTCCAATCATTCAGATCTGGCTTTAGCAATGGTTTTATCACTATGTTTTCTCAGATTTATCAATGTAAAGAACAGTCTATTATTTGCTCGATGGTTTTCCAGCATTATTAATTTCACAAATTATTAAATATTTTTTGTGCAGGCAAACGTAAATAAATAATATTCATATGAATGCAGCAACCTTGTGTACATTTCAATCTTAACACAATGTTTTTTGGAAACACAGGAGGGTGGTATTTGATATAATGGCCTTTTGTCATTAAATAATTTTTGTTCATTAATGACATTTGTCCTTAAATTTTAGGATTAGTTGAGAAAAACCTCAACGCAAATAGTAGAATTTGTGTTTTATTTTGCATTAACCTATTTTGCCTTTTCCTGAAGTATTCATCTTTAACTAGAGTTCAGTTTTAAAAGTATTAGCCTTTGTTAATGTGGAAAGCCTTGTTACCTATGAAACACGTGTGCCCATCTTTGACACTTAACTGTGGTTATTGTTTTTGGTTTCAGTCTTAAAGCACAATGGCTTAGTCAAATAAAATTTTACTGTAACAGTTTAGGTCACTTGCATAAAATGACCTATAATTGTTCTCCCAAGGCTATATAATTGTGTTTCTTTTAGTCAGTTTTAGCTCAGTTTTTTCAAATTACCTGGCTTCCTTTTCCTGAAAGAGTGTAACATGTCAATCCTTTTTAAAATATGTGTGAGATCCCAAGGCATAGGGCAAAAATAACAGACACTAATATTTGTTCAAAAATACTACATAAAAGAAGCTGAACAACTGCATTGCTAACAGAATTAAAACAATACAAAATGAAAAAGAAAATGCAAGTCCTGTAAAAATATGCCTTACTTATTTTAGCACAGGTCAGAGAATCATCCTAGCTCACTGATAAGTGATCTGCAATTATAACAAATTTTTTTCTCCTTTTCCTCTATAACAGCCATATTTCTCATTTTGGACAGCTTCTGTCTTAGCAAAGTTATATTTAGATGGCAGAAACTCCCAGCTTCTCCAAAAACGATTTTCTCTGAGTACAAGCATTCTAAATCTTTTCCTAATCCATACATGAAATCAAAGGTCTGAACAAAATCATTGCCAAATTAAAGACAGAATTCAAAAATCAGTAGCTGAATATAATTTTTACGAAGTCACTTACTACCAAGGATGACTAAATTCTCATACATTTATTTGGAAATTGTGAATTGGCTACTGGCTTACATGTGTGCAACAATAATATTACATGGACCTCAACATTGACACAACATAATGCAAAATTTATTCCACAATTAAAAATAAAATAAAATCATAATGAACACATTTTAAGACAAAATATTATACATGTCACTTGATATTCCACTAAATAATGGCACCATATGCATAAGCTTGACAGTACAGTGGCACAGTGGTAACGCTGCAGCCTCGCACTAAGGAGACCTGAGTTTGTAACCTGGGTTCTCCCTGTGGGGAGTTTGCCTGTTCTCTCAACGTTTCTATGGGTTTCCTCCAGGTGCTCTGGCTTCCTCCCACAGTCAAAGACATGCAGGTTAGGTGGATTGGCGATACTAAATTGGCCTTAATGTGTGGTTGGGTTGTGTGTGTGAGTTTGCTGCCCTGCAATGGACTGGTACCCTATCCAGAGTTTGTTCGTGTTTTGCACCCTATGCTATCTGGGATAGCCTCTGGCAATCCCCCCAAAACACATGCAAAAGCACTGTTCTCTATGAGGAAATGTCTATTGATGCGTACTGAACCATATGTGTAGTAGAATCCTCAGTTGGCATTGATGTTACAGAAAGAAGGGTTGGAATTACAGGACAAGGAGTATTAAGTGACCTTGGTGGTATTGTTTCTGGATTTCAGTTCATTATAATAAGCTTCATTATCCAAAATAATTGAACATTATAGAAACATGAATGCGCATTATGATGACCTTGTTGGGGAAGGTGGTTTGGATAGGGTGTTGCGGTGCTCATGCCATCTGCCATTTGCTTCCAAGACAGCCTACAACTGTGCTTCTGTGCATGACAACTAGTGGCACCTTCCAAGTGGCTCCACGTGTTTTCATCTGCCTCAACCACTGCCTAGACATTCATGCAGACGGCTCTACCTCTCACCTCACTTGGGCTCAGACTCAACACCATCTGCCTCATTTTCCCCAACTCTGTAAGATGATCCAAGCCAGGATCCTTAAGGAGAACTGTGGGCACACAATCAGACTATTGGACTTTAACAGTAGAGAAGCATCTACAAAGCGTTTACATGTAGGTGCACTCTGTCCATACTCCCTTTTTCACACTGCACTGGCTCTTTTCTTGTGTGAGTGACAACCATAATGATTCTATTACATGCCGTTTCCTTTCTCCTACTTTTACAAGTACCCTCTTTATATTCTGCAGTATGCATTAAATCACTAAGCACTCATGTATAATAACTGCATTGTACAGCACACACATCAATGACACAAGCACCACAGCATGCTTTATGCTAACTTTGCTATAAAGGAGCTTCATTCTCAGAGGATTTGTTAACCGAGGTATTATTGTATAGGAATATCTCCACAGGATAGCAGGTATTTTAGTCATTGTTACTTCAGGAGCACTGAAGCAAGCAGGTAGCAATGGGAGTCAATAGCTTATGTGGTAGAAGTCTATCATTTTGGTAGGTTGCAGCAGGGGTGCCTGTACTCTGTTTGGTATCCTACTATAAATTATTGTTGGCACAGTACCTGGGGATTTCCTTGCCTTTTGGGAGGAGAAGAAGCTAGAGGAATGCCACCTCACTAAATAGAGAGGGAACTAACCCATACAGGAAGGTCCTGAGCAGCAGCATGGTGTTTACATTTTTCTGTATGTTTGTTGCTCTAATTTTTTATTTCTCCCCTCTGCATATTATTAAATTACTTCACACTGGCTTTATTTTCTTTTAATTTTGTTTATATATATAGAAACTGCATTATGACACTACCATTTTACAACTCCTTTTTCACTCACTTCAAAGTAAGCCTCCCGATAAAATGAAAAGGCACATACAGCCTAGCTGTGACCAACAGAAACGGTCTCGCCAGCCTACATACGCACACCAACACACAGAAGCAGAAACATGTACATCACGCCAGACTAACCAGCACAGGCAAGATGCCTTATAACAACAAAGACAACGTATGGCAAACCACAGCGCGACATTATCTGAAGATTAGCAGCAGCAAGTCTTGTAAATAGACAGTGAACGAAAAATGAATTACACACACATCCTTTCTGAAGAGCAGCGGCAAACTGCCAGACAACAAGAAGCATTACAATGGAAAAACAAGAGGGATTCCATAATACTGACAACTCAAAACAAGATATTCCCTTTTTGTTATGCATGGGAAATTCCCTCTTTGTTTAGAATATTGTATGACTATCACCAAGTCACAACGACAAATATTTAATAATGTTTGAGTTTATCTGCCAGGCCCTGTTTTTACCCTTGGCTAGTTGTACACTACATTTTCCAGAGTTACATCGAAACCCAGGTTAAACGTACAGGTACTTGCGGGATACACACTGAGGAATATTTTCGCTGGCAATAACGTCTATGCAACAAATTGCATTTTCCAATAATTATTATAGATGTCAGCATACTACATTACCTGACGGACACACTTCACACATATTGACTTACATGTGCCCTGCATTTCCATTCTTATCCAATATGTTCTGTTAACCTGTTCACTTTGTATTGTAAATATTTATGCTGTTGTAAGTGACTATAATAACATCCCATACTAATCATGTGACTATTCTAATAATGAGTCCTCTCACAAGTCACTACTAAAATAATCTCCTTTCTTACTGTAACGTGCAATATTCTTCTCTCCCTCACTATTATTTCATTAATGCTTTTATTCTTGCGAAATTTTCGCAACCACGATTTTCTAGTATATATATATATATATATATATATATAGTAAATTATTGTTTTGTTGTTGTCAATAAATATGTTTTTGTTAAACTCTTTCCTTTTGGGTTTCTTTTTCATTAAGTTTTTTTTCATTTTGCCTGCCTTTCTTGTTATTTGTCTGTTGGGCCTCCTACTTCAGTTGCTGTTGAGGCTACTTGTCTCAATCACTGTTAAGGAAAATACTCTGTAAATAAATAATAGTAATTGTTACAAATGTATCCAAAAGTGGACATCCTTTATTTACAGCAGAGCTTATGTTCTTGTTCAATGCAACATAGCAGACTGACTAAAAAGACAAAACAAAAATCTAAAGTACAGCAGATTCCTTTACATATCATATTAAAATAATTTAATTTTACCTCAATCAGCACACATATAAATGATGTATTCTAGTAACATCCCTAATGTCAAGTATAATCTAAAGGTCTCAGTTTAGTTAAAATCTGAGTCTTAGGTAGAATGTTAGGTTAATATCTGGATCATAGATTAAGACATTTTTTGACTTCTGTAAATTATTGTCTGAGAAGAAATTAAAGAAACGATTAGTTAAAAAAGTTAAAATATCATATGACCGAATGTCTAACTTAATGTGTTAGTACAAATTAAATCCTCATGTCCTTGTTTAAGAAGCAGGCGCAAAGTTTGAATAATCTGAAGTACTTTTACTTTCCATACATCATCTTTTCCCCTTAAATCATCTACGTAAATGCTTGAGACATACCCTTTCTGCTCATTCTGTTTTGCCCTGTTTACATTTGTGGAACTATTCCTCTGTTTAGACAATAAGGGTACAGGTTTTGCAATTGGAGTTTTTGCTCTGTTTATTTTTATCATTGGTATTGCATATTTGGCTTTAACTCTTTTTTTATTTACCTTGCTTAATTTTCTTTTTTAAACCTTTGCTTTTGGAAATATTTATATCTCTCTATTATATTAAAAAAGTTTTTTCTTGTGTCTGTGTTATGCAGCCTTCACCATTCCCCTCCACAACCCTCGCCCAATCATTACTCCTACTGCGCACATCCTCTCTCTGTACCACCCTGTGACACTCTCAGTGCTAACTCCCCCTTAAAATGCAGTCGGTTATAATGGCAAGACAGAAAAGCAAATCATCTATTCAAGAATGTCAAATTTTAGATTGTGATAAAAAAAGAGCGGCAACAGCTGATAATGAACATCAAAAAAGAGAACATAAAAAAAAGAGCTACATATAATAAAAATTAAGAATAAAGAGAATCGGCCAATAATCAAAAAAGCGAAAAATATCCCAAACAATATACAATCAGAAATACAAAAAAGCAATGTTTATAGAATGTAAGTTAGAGGGTAGAATAATATTGTTTTTGACAAGGCGTTGAGGTTAGTTAATTTTTCTGTACCTTGTATTACGTTTAAACACGCTTTACTTCATTACTTCTACTTTTACTTTTTACTACGTTTTATTATTTATTGGTATTTAAAATGGACAGTTGTAGTGAAATACTCAAGTAACTGATATTCAATCTATAGTAACTGAGGGCCAACCCGTCTTCCTCTCGCTCTTCTCTATACCATCTCTTTAAATACAATCACTTTCTCTAACAGAAGAGTGCCCTGACACCCTTTGAGCGGCTCAGCTGTGAGTTAGTGGGCGCCTAGAGCCTGCCCACGGGGGTTGGCAAGCAAAGTGAACAGGGGGCTGAGCCCCCTAGTATATTTAAAATGCAAAGTGACTGACTGATTCAATGACTCACTCGCTCATCAACAAAAACACTGTTCAGCTAAAAAGCTGTAATTTGGCAGTGTGGCACAGCTGGGGAAGTAGGTATCTGCTAAGAAAGGACATTTCAACAGATTATTATATAGGGGTAAAAATTCCCCTTAAAGTAGTAAAACTAAATTCCCCAAAATCTCAAAAAACATTTAAACTAATTTCACTGATTTAAATTTGGTGATGTTACAGAATGAAGAAAATTTGCCAACCCATGTTTTTTGTCAATATTTACTGATTATAGTGCTGTAACCATTAGGCAGTTGTAATCATGCTGAACCTATATTGTATTAAGGCTGTAATCATGCAAAGAAATGGGGCTGCTGCTTTATGTAAGTGATGCTAAGTGGAGGAATGAAAGTTCATCAAAGCTCAAAAAAGATGTGCTTATCAAGGTGTGACCTTGGGTTTACGTGGTGCTTCTTAATCTATTGACTTCTTTTTATTCCTAGCAATGTAAAATTCAAACAGATTTGAAGAAGGTTGGTTGGTCGTTGTCATGCTTGGATTGATGATTGCGCTTATATACATATGCTTCGAAGAATGTTGTGGGTGGCCCTTGGGGTTGAAACACTTGCAATATTGTGGAGAACTGGGGAGGTCAGACCATGTTGTGCTGTTATGTACCAATTTGCAAAGCAGAAACATTGAAGGGCTGGTACAACATACTAGCCACTTCAAGCCACGTGTACTACAGACGGCATGCCTTGGTCAGTTTAAATGCTTGCACAGCTCAGTAAAGGGGTCACCACTGACAGAATGCATAAGAAGGTGGACAATGTACATTGTTCACCATATTACTTCTTTTCACCTGTTCCTTTCTAAACAATTCTTAACACAATTAATTCATTGCATGCATCACATACAATAAATGTGCAGATAGTAAACGCCAAATTCTGCATATAATAATAAGTAAAATTAAAACGCAATTCAGTGTATATTGGTTTTGATCTAATTCTTCTAAAATTTTGTGATTGGACAAAATTACAGATCAAAGTGTTACACTTAACTCTGAATGAAGCTACTAGTTTTATCGGATGCGCTACAGGGCAACATTACATTTATACCCAGAAATCCCATTATTACTACATAACAAAGATCATACACAAAAAGTACTCAGTTAGTTACATTGTACTTCTAATAAATCCAATTAACTAAAAACATTATAACTGAGGCCCATTATCTTAGAAAATTTCTCAGGCAAGGCTGAGTAACACAACTAGTTTACAAATAAATGGAAAAGTAGGGAAGATTCTGGGCATATTGTTAGTAATGCCCTCGGACTTTCATTAGAAAATTCTAATATTTTTTCAGTGCCCTCGAATTTTTGATCAAAGTGTAAATCTAAAACTTCACATTTAGAATGATAAGAACATATTCTAAATAAAGAACATTAAAGAACTGCTAAAATACGAAGATGTCCAAATTTAAATAAATACTGCTTGATTTACTTTAATTTCTTTGCAACCATTAATAAGGATGAGAAATATGCATCTACAAATCTGACAGACATTCCCTATAGCACAGTAACCTCTCTGTCAGTGCAATAAGAAAGATTAAAGATGAATAATTGCCCAACTATTCCTCAAGTAGCAGAATTTCCAACTTTTTGGACTGCAGTCATTCCTCCGAGACCTGCAGGCCACTCTTTCACCCATAGCAATATATGAAGCATGGTAAAAGAATCAATCCTTGACAAAGTCAAAATTCTGTTATCTCTAAGCTTCTCAGCCAGAAACATATGAAAGAGAAAAAGGAGATTGAATTTCTTAGTTTGTCCATCTGTATTTTTGAGAATATGCTCTTAGTCTGGGTGATAATAAATTAGTCAAAATCTATGGAAAAACTAAAGTTTCTATACCTGTTCATTGACCAACTACTTCTCTTAAGTAATGTGTTTATACAAAATAATATTCTGAGTTAATTACTGTATATACCACCTTGTGAGATGTACAAGTAGTGAATATATTCTGCTGTACCATACACTATACAATATTTATGTATTACACAAATATTCAATTGAACAATTAAGGTTTGGCATGAAACCAGTTAAAGGCTATTTTTGTGTACTTGTTTTTTTAAACAGTTTATTCTTTATCCACATATGCATTCACCTACTATAAAATTACATATCCATCAGGCAAGAGTTTGGCAAAACAGCACATCCTAGAGTACATGCTGTTAGAATGATAACTGATAAATCTGACAGCTCATCAGTTATTATCCTATTGCATATATAACAATCCTCGGCTTTCGGCACAATTTTAGATCATCTTAGTACACCAGCTATCATTGATTCACAGCTTTCCACTAGTTACAATAGCAGCTATTTATTTTCTTCAGTCACAAGAAGGCTCAACAAA
This sequence comes from Erpetoichthys calabaricus, assembly GCF_900747795.2. Taxonomy (NCBI): domain Eukaryota; kingdom Metazoa; phylum Chordata; class Cladistia; order Polypteriformes; family Polypteridae; genus Erpetoichthys; species Erpetoichthys calabaricus. The sequence goes on along the minus strand of NC_041398.2, from coordinate 76,446,013 downwards.
ATAGGGGTTAGCAAAAGATAATGGATAGATGAAGACATTAAATCACTTAACTGCTCATAGGTACCATCATTTGTTATGTTTTAACTTAATTTGTTTATTTTACGAGGAATTTCCAAAGACAGCAGTGATACAATTGCAGCACACTGAATAATTAACAGCATACCTTAACAGATTATAATGAAAATGCTTGATTAAAATTTTGATCATGTGTCTACATTATTGTAAGATAAATGTGGAGCTATTATATTATCCTTATGGTATGAAATAGAAAAATATGGTAAATAAAAGGCTAAATATTTCCCTTGGAATTGTGCTTTTGAGAAAGCCACATGAAAAGGTTTGTTAAGGTCATCATCTAATTACTGTGTATTCTTTTTCAAGATATTAAAACTCAGAAATAATCATAGTCATTGTCATTTTGCATGGATTTGGTGAATGCCAATAAAAAATACAGTTTTCAAGACATAATGTCTTAATACACTCACTAACTGATGATTATATACAAATGATTCTTGTGCAGTCATTAACTTCAGACTCAGTAACACATTTCCAAACAGAGAGAAAATTGTACTTGAATTTAAAATTCAAACTACATCTTAGTTGTTAGTGTGGATGCAATTCTATAATGAACTGGTGTCCCATTAAAAGCTGGTCCCTAGGCTGCAGCCTCCTTGGGTCATATATTAGAATGTTTAGAATATGAATTAATTTATTTTGGCATCCAAGGAATGGATTTACCCTGAAAAGTTCAATATTTTCTAGTGGAAAAATACCAGACTTCTCTCATTCTGAGCCCGAAGGTACTACAAATGATATTTCTGGTACTATATGGTAATTAGCAGTGTCTTCATTAAGGGATCATCACTTTAGCTATTGTATGCAAAACCACTTCCACACACATGGAGATCCAGAATAAAAAATATTAGTATTGTATTTAAACAGATGTGATTCAAAAAGAATATAGCAAAACCTGAATCCAACCCTATATTTAAGTACTACTAAAGTTTTAATGACTCAGAAAGAGCGTAATATCATATGCCAGGGGTGGCAAACTCCAGTCCTGGAGTGCCACAGTGGCTGCAGGGTTTCATTCTAAACCTTTTCCTAATCAGTGACCAGTTTTTACTGCTAATTAACTTCTTTTTCCCTTCATTTTAATAGTCCTGTTTTTAAGGATTCAGTGCTCTCAATTAATTATTTTCTTCATTAAATGACAGCCAAACAGAAATCAAATGTGAAACAACTCAGCAGTTGACCAGCTAAATTGGGGCTTCAAACTCCATTTACTTTCACTCCAACCAGTTTCTTAACGAGAAGTCAATTCTTGCTGTTAATTAAACTCATTATTTAATTCTATGGCTTGTTGCTGCTCTCATTCTGACACAGCAGACATTTCCTATCTGTTGATTTTCTGTTTTTCTAAGAACATTGTCAAAATGTTTTGGGGACCTGAGAGATCAACCTTACTGAGACCTTCACCTTTCATTATTTTCAGATATTGTGCGATGGGCACGGGTGAGCTGGTCATGTGGCACCTTGTTTTGTGTCTCATTATTGTTTAGCAGCTAATTAAAGAAAAAGAAACAACTAAGGGGCCTGAATCAAGTTAATTAAAATTAAGGCAAAAGAAGTTAATTAGCAACCAAAATTAATGAAGAAGATGGTTAGAATGAAAACCTGCAGCCACTGCATCACTCCAGGACTGGAGTTTGCCACCCCTGTTATATGCCATACCATTCTCAAATCAAAATGTTGCAGTCATGGGTTATGTGAATAAAAAAGTGAACGGGCTTAGCATTGAAATCCAGGACTCTGAATCTTTGACGCAACAATGCTAACCACTGTCACCTTGTTATCCCATACTGTTACAGAAATAGCAAAGTATACAAATATACTTTATCCTTTGTGGCCGTTCTTAACACCACTAAGGAAACATGAAAATAAAATGCTGTGCATCCCCTCAAAGCTCTCTATACATCAGATACTAAAAGATAATCATAAATCAATAGTAAATACCTCAATTAGCCACAACATTAAAACCACTGACTGGTGAAGTGAATAACATTGATTATGTTATTTGAAATAACTGCACCTGTCAAGGGGTGGGATATTACAAGGTATCAAGTGAAAAGTCAGTTCTTGAAGGTGATGTATTGGAAGCAGGAAACATGGGCAAGTGTAGGGATCTGAGCAACTTTGACCAGGGCCAAAAATTGATGGCTAGATGACTGGGTCAGAACATCTCCAAAATGGCAGGTCTTGTGAGGTGTTCCCAGTAAGCAGAGGTTAATACCTACCAAAACTGGCTCAAGGAAGGGCAATTGGTGAACCAGGAACAGTGTCATAGGTGTCCAAGGTTCTTTGATGCACATAGGCAACAAAGGCTAGCCTGTCCAGTCCTATCCCACAGAAGAGCTACTGTAGCACAAAATGCTAAAAAACTTAATGCTGGCCTTCAGAGAAAGATGTCAGAACTCACAGTGGCTCACAGTATGCTGCATATAGGGCTATGTAGTGCAGACCAGTGTGAGGGCCCATGCTGACCCCTGTCCACCTCTGAAAATGCCTGCAATGGGCATGTGAGTGTGAGAAGGTGGCTTAGTCTGACAAATCATGTTTTCTGTTAGATCATGTTGACAACTGGGTGCATTTGTGTAGTCTCCATGGGGAAAAGATGACAGCATGATGAACTATGGGAAGAAGATGAGTCAGAAGAGGCAGTGTGATAGTCTTTGCAATGTTCTGCTGAGAGACCTTGGGTCCTGACATTAATGAGGATGCTACTTTGATACATACCACCTACCCAAAGATTGTTGAAGACCATATAACCACATGTATCCCTTCATCAGAGCAGGACACTTTCAGAGGCCTTTTGGAGAATATGTCTCAAAGGTTCACAGCTGTTTTGGAAGCACAAAGGGGATATATACAACATTAGGCAGGTGGGTTTAATGTTGTGGCTGTTCAGTGTATGTTTCTATTGTCACGACCATCCGACACCCCATGAGGCCCAGCACAAGAGTGAACGGAAACCCTAGCTTAATACAGATAGGCTGCTGATACCTCAAAAGCATGTTCTCTCTTTTTCTCATGTGAGGACCAGAATTGTGCAAAATAAGGCTGTGCCCAGTGAGGTCAAGGGAGTCACTTATACCAAGGTGCTTCCAAGATGAGCAGATGGGATGACCTCTTCCAGTCAGGTGACCCAGGATGACTGCATAACAGGACATCCTAGAAGAGGAATTGATAGTTTGACTATTGACAGACCACCTTGTACCAAATGTGTTATTTGTCATCTATAGGGCAAGTCTGCAAAGATAAATAAATACAGGAAATATTTTTGGATTTCCATTTCTTGGTTGAAAACAAGGTTAAGAGACTGAATGTGCTGCTCTTTTTTCATTTTTCCTAGTATTTGGTCCTTTTTTCCCAGATTTAATAAAGACTATCAAATGTACCTGTTACTTTTCTTGGCTGTGGCATGCTTTCTCTTCCCGGGGTTTGAGTACCTCCCATTCACACTATGGTGTATTCAGTAAATGGCTTTGGAAATGTATACACTATGCTGTATTTTTGATATGTATACTTATTCACTTGTAGATTTAGCCTGAATTTACATAAGCATAAAAGTATTTAGCTTAGACTAGAATAAATACTTTTTAGTACTAAAAACCTTTATTCACAATGAGCTAATATTTGATATAATAAACCTATATGACAATGCCCATTTCAAATGTAAATAACCAAAAACTGACAAACTGCAAAATAATAGATAAAGCTGAAAGTCAGGTATAACATTTCTAACAGAAAGCTAGAACATGTTCTTGTTAGACATTGCAACTTAAAAAAGGCTGTCATAAAAGTTAATAAACCCAAACATTCTCAAACCTTCCCACAGGTCATCCCACTGGGTTTGCAGGGAAAGATGTAAAGGGAACAAATGATGGCATTCTTGCAAAGTTTGTCTTTTTCCTTTAAAGTCTGGAACTCACAGATCCAGAAGAAGATTTGGGACCCTAACCTGAGACCACCACATCATGCAGCCTTATAAAGTTTGTTCTATGCAAAAAATTGGACTCTTAGGACTGTTTGCTTGCATCTGGATTATAACTTACTGTATGTTTTGATATTTCAGTATTTCTTCTTGATTTTTGCAGTGGCTCTCAATATCCAACCACTGAGTTCTTTCCTCATTCATATTCTGAATTTGCACTCAATGATAACTCTGGGAAATGTTATTTGATTCCACCCATGTCACATTTCCCTCTTTTTTTAAAAAAAAAAAAAAAATGTGCTTATACTCGCCTGCTTGAAATCAAAAACATTTATTTTTTGGTACATTTCAGTCTAAATAATGGCTGAATTTGAAACCCGATGGCTATTCTAATGTTACAAAACCTTTAATGTTCAAACTACATAGCTGTAGCTTATAAACGAACAGTTTTTATGTTTTAAGTGCCTTTATGTTGAAGTTTGGTAAAGGTGCAACTCACTAATAATTAGTAGGACATCTGAGTCAATGATGGACGAAATCCACAGAATAAATCATTGGACAGTGATGATGCTTCAGTATTTGTTCTTAATTCTAGAAGTGAAAACTGACTGATAGCTAAAAATGACCAATGAAATACAAAGAATACAGCAGTAGGTAGTGGTAAGGGCTACTTACATATGCACACCAATCAATCTTCTTGTCTAAGCTAATACTACCACTGGTTGTTTGTAAACATACCAGTAACCACACTCTCACATTTAAACATGACAGTTAAACTTCAGAAGGTTGACAATGAAAATGAGACATTTAATTTGTTTTTGCATGATTTAAGAAGTTCAAAATGATCTTTTCCAGCACATTTTGTCATTTCGCATGACAGGATAATGCCTAAAAATATGCTTACCTTACCTAAACAATACAAATAAAAGTTTGATTATGCCAATAATACACATGAAAAGTTAATTGAATGGAAAATCTAGCAAAAGAAAACACAGTATAGTGAACAATGATTACATTTTTAAAATAATTTTTACAAAGCTATGGCCCACCACAACTTTCTGCCTATTTTAAGTGATGCAACTTTTTATCAACTTGAGATTCCCCACAACATAACATTCTTAATCTTTGTAAAAGAAAACATAAGTTGACTATAAAGGGTTGGGGTTGCAGGTGGGATAATTCATACATATTTCAGAGGTGAGGTTTAGTTAGGTGCCCAAGAGCACTACCAATAATAACCACTGCACTTCTCAAGTTGTTGAAACGAATTTTCCATCCAATCAAAAGACACTATGGAAATTAATTTGATGAACATTTATAAATATGGACAGGTAGGTGAAGTGGTGGATAGATATGTGGGCAAAATCAAGTCGGGGTCACTGTTTTTCAGCTATTTCAGTAAACCTCATGAGCTTGGCGGGAACAGACAGATACATCTTCTTCTGGGACTAGCTACCCCCCTTTACTGTGTCCATTTAAATTGAATTCCTATAAGCACAGACAAATGGTCACATTAATGACAACATGCTTAATCTAAAACCGTGTCACAGAAGGTATAGCTAATCTCAGCAGGTTTCTACAGAAACACATACATATGTAAGGATGAGATGTAAATATATTACAAATTACACAGGTCGGCATTGTGTATCCTAAGAAATGTGCCAGCTAAAATACTTCTTGTGTCCTAATATGTGTCAGTCAGTGCCAAGCAGTAATGGTTGCAATGCTATTAACTTTAGGCGTGTCATATTAAAAATATTGGGTTAGCCATGTCACTGAAACTTGTTTTGATTTTGCACTACAGAAGAATGTTAATTGCCTCTGCAACTATACAGCGAAAATGAATTTAACTCCTAGGTTTGATTATATATTTTTACATCTTGTGTCAAGGGAATAACAATATTTCTGCCCTAAATTTACATTCTTATTCTGCTTCCGATTATGTCAGACATTCTTTTTGCTTATCTTGCCATCAAATGTAATACATTTGAAAAAAAAATCAATTATATTTTGATATACAATAGAAATCCTTCCACTGGGTCCTTTCTTATCTTTTTTTCCTCATAGTAGCTAACTTCATTTTTCATATTATCTTCAAAATGTGTTCCTTTAAGAAGATTGTTTGTTACACTTAACTGTATTTTAAAGGAAAGAGAAAAAATTGTGTAGATGATGAGGGATACAATTTTATATCCATCATATTTAAATGATGCATGACATTGTGTGCCTGGTTTGTTGAAGCAAGATAGAATATATGAATAAAAGATACATCACCAAGGCTATGCATCATTCTGTAATATTCTGGTAAGTTGTGCACTGGTTATTAAACATTTCTGATGCATCACATGTTGAATATTTGTAATCATATTTTGGAATATACACTGTTACCTAGTTCTTTATAATACATCTTAAATGATTTTCAATACAGTTATAGTTCTGTGGATCTCTTGAAATAAAATTAATTTTAAGGGCACACTTTGGAAATTTTTTAGAAATAAATTCAGCAGATTAAGTAATTAAGGAAAAACAAGTCAAGTACATTTAAAATTTTAGTAATGTACTTTTTAGCATCAAACTGGAAAAAACCTCTAAATCATGAATGAGTCTTTATTGACAGAGTTGTGATTTACTGGCAGCTTGTACACCAAAATTAATATTTAATGAATGAAATCACAAATGATTTTGTGAGAATATTTCTACATTAATATATTATTGTTTATCATGGGGACAGCTTGTCTAGGCCACTGTTCATAAATTTTAAATGTTTAAATAACATTCTTCAAACAGAAATAGAAAGGAGATGTTGACATTGAAATGCTCTTTATAAGCATTACCTAAATTCTGGTGGAAAAATTTAATTAACTTAAAAGTCATGTATATAGTATATCTTTTTATTTGTTTTTGTTATGTGCTTTAAAGATTAAGAGAATAATTTCACACATTATCAGTAAGCTGAGTATTTATAAGTAGTTGTTTTCTTTATAAATTGCTTTTAGTAAGTTTTATTTTAACAGGGAGCCATGATATTACGTTAGCTCTTACATTTGTTCATTTATAACAAGATTGATTCCTGAATTGAGGCTTAAAATACTGTAAATACAGCCAGAGTTTCCGCAAATGTATATAAATGTATTTTATTAGTCTAATAAAAAGTAGCAGTTTATAGCCATAGCAGTAGTTTTGTGTTAAAATGCCAAAATTGTGAAAGTAAGACAAAAGCATTCAACTGCTTAACTAGAATAATTGAAAGGCACCTAGTTAATACATAATATACAGAGGTGGGCAAAAGCAGGTTTACAGTTGTTCATATGGAAAAAGACATGTAGATTATGATTATTACAATAGTTTTATTAACTCAAAAGAATGTCACAATGGCACAGTGCACTTAAGTACAATCTCATAAGTGCTCAAATTGCTGGCCTTTATTATTATTGCTTGCTACACTCACACATTAATAATAATAAGTAGACAAATATAAATAATAATACAATAATTAATAAATAATAATGCAAGAATAAACTGTGTTTTGCATACTCCCAAATGTAAACCTACTTTTGCCCTCTCCTGTATATATATTTTTTAATCTGTTGTGTTACAAAATTTTGAGACAAAAAAATTAAGAGCAATACTCACAGGTATTAATATCCATTCACTTTTAGACCCACTAATCCAGTTCAAAGTGACAGGAGCTGGAAAATATTTTTCTGCTTCCTGTCTTGTACACAATACAACTAGGATGAAGTTTTTGCTACAAGAAAGAAACTAGATGCAACCTTCCCAACAGTCACCTCCATCCACCCACGTACTTCAATAAATTTTGCATTGACTTTATTGTGGCTGTGTTCCATCATTCATTTCCTATATCATGGGTCCCATACAGCAGGAAGCTGCAGCCTGTGCTGTCATAATCTGGTATAAGGCAAGAACTACACATAGACTAGGTGTCAGTCAGCTATATGAGCAAAAAGGAGTACCTGAATGAAGCTAAAGTGGACATAAGGAGAGCATGAACTGATGGAGCTATGAGGCAGCATTATTAACCACCAAACTGAAATTCTTTCAATATTTTAGTAGTAAAATGTGAGTCTAAAGACTTTGTTCTCAGTAAATGACAGTATTGTCAGTTTAGTGTGGTGTCTACTACCTATTGTTGTTTACACCACTGTGTTGAGAAAAAAAAAAACACTGAGTACCGGTAGATTATATTCTTGCTGACTGACAATGAGTCTGTTGAAAAGGTGGTTCAATGGTGCTAGAATATTTTGGCAAAAAAATCTCACTAGAGGAAGTACAATTATTTGGAAAAGACAAATTGTATAAAATAAAGCTGTAAACATAAAAAGCAAAAAAAAAAGCATGCGTGTAAACCATCTTGTGTGAAGGATGCAGAAATGTAGTCCAAATAGCAGAAAGAATAGCCAGCTGAGTTATTGTCCATCGAATCTATAGTCCGAAACAACAATGAGGGGTCTTTCAATACCTTGTGTCTGTTGCTAATGGTAAAGGCTCTGACAACCTGAACATGATTAAAGACAGGGGGTTTAGCAGTATAATTTAGGATAAAATATCAATGTATTTTGGAAGAAATACTACTTGTATAAATTATTGGGGCTGGAAATAAAAGACAAAGAGTAGGACAGCTGCTGTACAGGCTTTTAAGTGTTTGAAGCGCTGCACGAGATGCAGATCACGCATCGCAGCAGCAGCAACTGATTGAGCTAAGAGGAGTTTAAAAAAAAAACTTTGTTTCCCATTGTATCACCGTTTAAGGGGGGGTTTCGGAGGAGTGACCTCGTCTCCTTGGGGTGCGTTCAGCCTGAAGTGGCTGGTGCATACCGCATCTCCCTCTTCATCTTTTATGACTGTTTTTTTCACTAGTTTTGCATTTGGCTACAGTCAGTGTCACTACTGGTAGCATTAGGCAATACCTGGACCTTACAGAGGTTTCACATGTAGTCCAGCTTCTCCAGGATGGCACATCAATACGTGCCATTGCCAGAAGGTTTGCTGTGTCTCCCAGCACAGTCTCAAGGGCATGGAGAAGATTCCAGGAGACAGGCAGTTACTCTAGGAGAGCTGGACAGGGCCGTAGAAGGTCCTTAACCCATCAGCAGGACCACTATCTGCTCTTTTGGGCAAGGAGGAACAGGATGAGCACTGCCAGAGTCCTACAAAATGACCTCCAGCAGGCCACTGGTGTGAATGTCTCTGACCAAACAATCAGAAACATACTTCATGAGAGTGGCCTGAGGGCCTGACGTCCTCTAGTGGGCCTTGTGCTCGCTGCCTGGCACAGTGGAACTCGATTGGCATTTGCCATAGAATACCAGACTTGGCAGGTCCACCAGGACACCATCCGTCATCTCATTAGGAGCATGCCCCGACGTTGTCAGGAATGCATGCAAGCACGTGGGGGCCATACAAACTACTGAGTACGATTTTGAGTTGCTGCAATGAAATTTCGGCAAAATAGTTTAGCCTGCCAGTTCATTTTTTCACTTTGATTTTCGAGGTGTCTTTGAATTCAATCCTCAGAATATATATTATATCTATATTACTAAACGAAGGTTGTATATATGCACGGATGCCAGACGCACCGAAGCGCACTACGCCCCAGAGTCAAACCCAGCGGCTTCCCAGAGTCAGTAGGTGGCGCCCAAACAACACAACACGACCTGTAAACTAAACTTGAGATAAAGCGTGCATGCCAGGTTGTACAGTATATATGCAAAGATGCCAGAGGCCACAGGCAAGCCGTACACACTACCACCGCCGCCCGAACGCGACTGCCCGCACCACCACATATACCAATGTACCCCTCCAAGCCTGGGTCCGCCGCCATCGTCACTTCAGCATGCGAATCTGCTGCCGTCAGCAAACAACTTCTAGCTAACGACACAGCAATAGAAAAACAAAAACGAGACTGCATGGATAAAAAAAATAAATGAAGGCGCCTACAACACGCTTCTGAAACACCAGAACCAGATGAGTCACAGCTCCAAAAAGAAACTGCTTTAGTACAAATATGTTTATATAATTAAATGAAAACTTTCCCAGGACGCACCCACCCTCCATGATTTTTCATCCCTCCAAATATCGGAGGGAACAGAAAGTGATTGCCATTCTTGGATTTGCGATTCTTTTGAGAATCACGGGTTTGCTGGTATATGTATAAAACATAAAATAAGTTGTAAGTAATAGGATATTCCTTAAGCTGTCCTTGGAGATAAGAAATTACAGAATCCTTGCATACAAAAATGACTGTACTTATTTGCACAGCACTATCTGTTGTTATGTCACAGAACTGCTCATACTATTGTAGTGAATTCCTTTCTAGGCTGCAAAGGCTGAACGGAAACCAACCCCTTAAAATGAGCTGGATCCTAAGATTTACTTTAAGTAAACATCTTCAAAGTTATACTTCCCACAGGTCTGGACAAAGTAGAGGGGGGAAGCAGAAATGAGAAAAAACAAACATGAAATGAAACCAACAGGTAACTTTTAGTAAACAGAAGGAAAATGACTTAAAACCAATAGGTTGCAATTAAGTTAAATGATGTACATAATGATATGACTTCTAAACCTAAAAGAGAGGGAAGAGTAACCAGATTTGGAGCTGCTACTCCCAAATGGAACATCCTTCCTCCAACTGTCCAAATGTCTGTGGCTTGAGGACTGAAGTCATCAATGATCAAAGATCACAAATACAAGCTTGACGGACATTATTTTTGTTCTGAATAACTTCCAAGACAAACAAATTATCTTAGCTCCCAAAGTACCACAGATGACCTTAGATGCTGGAAATCACAGTAATCAGACTTTTGTGATCAATTCCTGACTCTAGAAGTACAGTAGTCAATTGACAGGTATTTAAAACAAAAAAGTATTTGTTATGTCATATTTTCCAATATATTCAAGAAAGTTTGTGTTTTTGGAAAGTTACTAAAATACAGTAAAAAAAGTCAATAATCATTTCAATTCCAGATGCATGAATGCCATCTCTGTTTTAAAAATGTAAAGATAATTAGAACTCATATTTAAACTAAAACAGTGGCTAAGCCACATTGACTACATTTTGCATACTAAAGAAACAGGTTTGTTAAAGATCTACTGTGATCAGTGCTCAGTTTCAGCAATGGCATCTGGATAAACAAAAGCCACATGCCTAGTACTTTTTAATCGTTTTTTTCTCAACAGTTTACAATTTTCTACATCAGTTCTTAGAAGGAAAGTTTGTTTTTCAGCTGTTTTAATTGTAATTTGACCTTGGTATATAAAGTGCATCCCTATAACCATGTATTTGATAAATTACGTTAAAAACTTGATGGAAGTGAGGCCTACTGTTGTGTCACAGAACAGCAGAAACTACGGCAGTGAATTCCATCAGTATATATATATATATATATATATATATATATATATATATATATATATATATATATATATATATATATATATATATTAATAGCCTAACAATTCACTACATTTAATCTGATAACTCAAACAAGGGTCAAGATAAAGTACAATGTATGGTTTTTAAAGAGTTTAGTATTTTGTGCTACATATCTTTATTTGAGATAAATCTCTTAGGTTTACAACAGCTAGAAGCTTTCCTTTCAAAAATAGGTGATGGGGCATTGGCTAAATTTGCAGGCTCACAGTTTGAGAGTCTTGGGTTCAAATTTCCTTTGTAGATTTTGAAGACTTTGAAGATTGTTCTGAATTCTGCATGGACTTTTCTTTTGGTCTTCTGATTATCCTCTTAGCCAGTTGCACATTATATTTATTAGTTATTCTAATTTGGCCAGTGTGGGTGCACAACTAAGTGTGCAATGTAGTTGGCTGGAACGTGCTTGGTTACTTCTTATAATGAAAATAAATAAATATCTGTTATTATCTATACTCACATTGTGTTGTCCTTTTGTTTTGTTTATAAAAAATGGCATCAGACTAAGAAAAAAAATCAATCCAATATTTAAAAACTAAATTTTGACCTTAAATAAAATATTCTTTTGTTTTTCTTGTTATCCCTTTGCTGAACAGTCTGTATTAAAATTGATTAAAGCATCAGAATTAAAAGCTTTTAAAAACAACTAAATATTTCAATTAAGGTCAAAACTGAAGTCTGTTTTCTTTGTGCACCACTCTATACTTTCATTTGTATTGAATGAGTATAAATTGTGAAATTTATCACCAAAAGGATTTGGGGGTTGCAAGATGGGTGTGTATTCCTGATGGAGATTTCAAGTGCTACTGCACGTGTTTGTATTTCGATGGAGTTAAAGATCTCCTCTTAGCCACAATAAATATACTGTATATGATTTATGATTCATTTGTGTGCAACTAAACTCAGTTATACTTACTTATTTTTTTTAAATTATCTCAGCTTTGAATGGGTGAGCCAGCAGTATGTCTGGGTGGACAATTGCCATCCTAGCACATAAAATGGCCCCACCACTGGTTTTTAGCAGAAGAATATGAAAATTCCTTAGCAAATGAAACATCCTCCTAACTCACCTTCAAAGTGAGCAGTACATTTCTCGTGATCAGTACATACTCAATTTCAGCCAACAATTCAATGAAAACCCAAACCTTAATTTGTTAATTTATCTTTGTTGTCATATATTATTTTCTTTAACCCATTTATTCCTATAATAGTTTTATGAGAAGCCAGCATCTTACACAACCCTGCATAAAGTCACACCCATTGGGTCTGTAGTGGGGCTGCTCAATTAAACCTATCAACTGACATTTTCTAACATTGGATCATAGATACAAGGAATTAAATGTTTTTAGTTTTAAGCACAGAAAGCTGCAAGGGGACCTAATTCAAGTCTTCAAGATTCTCAAATCCATTAATAAAACTGATATAGAAGAATTCCTTTGACTACGTAGTGAATCATGTACTCAAGAATATTGTTAAAAATTAAGGGGAAATGGATTTAGGATTTAAAATAGTGTAGCAGCTTGACTATTAGCTAACCAAAGGAACTTGATAAATGGAATGCCCTCCTCACATTTATTAAACTTCTTATGTTCTTATCAGTGTAATATTTAGAGAAAAATCAGTCAGGCATCTTAACCAAGGAGTGGGAGGTTTTGGGGGGTTGGGGCTATGAGGTAAAAGTGTAAATAACTGGGTCATTGTGTCATCTACTTTACACTAATTTAATCCAAAGAGATAGTGCAGGGATTCGCACTGCTGCCTCATAGGTCTACCATTCATTTGAACCCTGCTCCCAGTTGTTTCTGTGTGGTGTTTTCATGTTCTTCTCATGTCCGTGTGGATTTTCTTGCCACATCCTCAAAGATGTACTTGTTAGTTTTCATTGTAAATTCTAATCTAGGTGTGTGTGAGCAGGATCTAAATAACACCATTACCCTATCCAGGGCTGTCTCTTGTCTTGCACAAAGTGCTACTGTGATAGATTTTGGCCCCTCTGTAAGCCTGAACTGGAGTAAGCATGATGTAGAATGTTATATAATTCTCCAAAGCAAAGTACATGAAGTACAACCATAGATTAAATTGCCACTTCACAGTGTTTGGACCTTGGTTCCATTCACAACTAGGATATATTCTATGTGAACTATGCAGATAGTGTGGTTGGACTGCATTACTCTGTGGACTCTGTTTTTCTCCCACAGTATGAAGATATACTGTTAAGTTGATAGGAAACTCATAATTGTCAAAGTGTGTATGAATGTACCCAGCAATGGACTCTCATTCTTTCCAAACTACTTCCTGACTCATAGCTTTTGCAGCCTGGGCATCCTTCAGCTTGCGAAAGTCTGGGAAATTATTTTTGGAAATAAAATGAATGTATGCAAAAAAACAAATACTAGGGCAGCTAACAGAATACCAAATGAAGGTACCTTAATTATTCACAAGTGCAAATTAGTTCAAGTTCAGATTCAACTTTATTGCCATATGTTCATGGTACAATGAAATTAGGTAGGTATTTAATATATAAAGCATCCATCCATCCATCCATTTTCCAACCCGCTGAATCCGAACACAGGGTCACGGGGGTCTGCTGGAGCCAATCTCAGCCAACACAGGGCAGGAACCAATCCCGGGCAGGGTGCCAACCCACCGCAGGACACACACAAACACACCCACACACCAAGGCCAATTTAGAATCGCCAATCAACCTAACCTGCATATCTTTGGACTGTGGGAGGAAACCGGAGCACCTGGAGGAAACCCACGCAGACACGGGGAGAACATGCAAACTCCACGCAGGGAGGACCCGGGAAGTGAACCCAGGTCCCCAGGTCTCCCAACTGCGAGGCAGCAGCGCTACCCACTGTACCACCGTGCCGCCCACAGATACTGTCACAGCATGTAAATGTCATTGCTCAGGGGTTCAAAGTTTGTATTTAGTTTTCATTCTGAGCTAAATACATAATATGATGGTGGGGTTGTGCCATCATAGTTGTATAAGGCCAGCAAATGAAGAATTTTTGTTTTTATTTGACTAGGACAGGTCTTGCTGTTTTATATATTATGTGACAAAGCTCTACCACAGATAGCTACCCTACCAGCCTAATAAGCCAACAATAGGCTTTTGAAATTAATGTGTGTCAATTAGTGATCTAATAGCAAAAATAAATGTTTAACAAGAGAATGTAGAGAAAAGCCAAGCAAAATGACACCTTTTATTGGCTAACTAAAAAGATTACAATATGCAAGCTTTCGAGGCAACTCAGGCCCCTTCTTCAGGCAAGATGTAATTACAAGAAGGGGCCTGAGTTGCCTCGAAAGCTTGCATATTGTAATCTTTTTAGTTAGCCAATAAAAGGTGTCATTTTGCTTGGCTTTTCTCTACATTCATAATGGCTAACACGGTACAACACCCTAGTAACAAGAGAATGTAATGGAAGGTTGCCATTTGCCAAAGTAACAGTCTGCATTTGCCAAAGTAGTGACAAATTGCAATACTACACTAGTTAAAACATGTTTGCACTAGAAGCTGTGCTAAAGTTGTGTTCAGGTCCAGATAGATCAGGGGTTGTATTGGAAGGAATCTGCAGAAACAACTGTTTCTCATCATGTCATGTGTGAAGGTGTCACTGTGGAGATTCAGAAGTTGAATTATCTATGGTGTGCTGCTTATAGTGATTCAGAAGTTACAGACTATCAACATTTTAGCATAGAAGTGGAGTAGAGGGGCAGATATGGACATGCCATTCAGTCATCCATGCATGAAAAGAGCAAATCACTCATATTTTTATTTAACACACTAAACAGAAACCATAATTGCAAGAAATGTGAGGCTCGATTGATTGGGCAGACCAGAAATCATAGTAAACAAAGTTAATTTGCAATTCCTAGCAAAAACTGAGATTTTTTTAGTTGAGAGTATTTCGTTTATTAAGTATTTTTAAGAAGCACAGATAATAAGTAGTCCTGGCCTTTGGTCTTAAATGAGAGAGCATCAAACGTGTCTTCGTGTGACACATGCACAACACTGTTTTATTGTGAGAATGTTACTGAGTGACCCCACTTCACTTATAATATCCCTAATTTAGCTTCTTTCCATTTCTCAGTTAGTCAGGGGTCAGGCTACAATATCTGTCACTGACACTGATCCCACACTGACCAAACCAGGATTGACTGCACATGTCATTTATCATTAACTTACTCAGAGACAGTAAATAGAGTGTACAGCAATCAAGCAGGGGAGTGGGTACAAGTTTTTATTCACCTGTTATAAGTCTTAACCATAAACGCCCTTAACTCCTAAATGTACCAAGACCTGAAGCAAACACATTGCATATGGGTGTGGTATTTACTCCAAATACAACCTGGACGGATAGCAGCACATCTCGTCAAAGGCTACAAACCAAATGTCTCTAGTGCTCAGTTGGAAGGTTTTCTTTTGTTACACAGCGAGCTAATCAGTCTTTTTGGCAGGGCCTCCAACTGCGACAGTTGGGGTGGGAACCCAGACCATAGATTTTCCCTAGTGGTTATGCCCCAAACACACACACACATACACACACACTACCCTGTGGCATTTTTGGACCAGTGATGAATTGAAGACCTTAGCATGGTGGCCTTTGGCCCCTCAACCAAACCTACCCAGGTCCTAAATTTATTCTCAATTCTTTCATTAGTCAATGTTTGAACAATGACAACAGTCTCACAAGATGTGCCTTGCACTTTTACACCTTCACTCCGTACACCCCCATTTATCTGATTGCCCAGTAATACAGCCAGCCAAGCAGCTTGGCAAATCTTACAACAAAGTAATCTGCTAGACAAAGTACAATCAATCCAAAACATTCCTATGTTTTACTACTACTGCTTTTATCACTATTGTGCAATGTGTCTAGTCAGTAAAATAAACATTGATTTAGGAATGCAATTATTCAGAATTCATCATAGTTCAAAACCATATCAAACACAATAAAAGGGAAAAGTATCCCTTGATACCAAGAACTTTTGTAACACAAAATGACAATATAAACACAGTGACAAAAAAAATCCAGAAGGACCCAAAATAAATTTAACCTGCCAACAATTCTATCAGCAGAGATCTGAGAGAAGGTGTGTGTCTCAAAAAAAGGAAAAGATAGAATAAGTCAAGTGTCAACAACATAGGAAAAGCTTTTTTGATGCAATAATATAGACTGGGAAGTTGGATTATTAGGAAAAAGAGGGAACACAGCATTGAGTCCAAAGTAGATGCCACAATATGTCAGGGCAAATAATAATGTGATGAAGTATAACCAGGAGGAGTTAGTCGTCTGTATGCTGAGGGCCACAAAAAGTTCTAAAAAGAAAATGGATGACTAAAAACAGATGTGTCTGATTAGAAGGGTTCAGCGACTGTTTAAAGTCAGTTTGGTTCCAGTCAAGAAGGTCATTCTGGGAAGGTGTGGAGTTAGTCAGAGATTCAATATTCCAAAGCTTACACATCTTAACACTGTTATACAGGTTTACTGGTGACTCAAAGTCTAGTTCATAAAATGCATGGTTGGAAAGCAAATGTGAATGCATTGTGTGATATTTTTATTTTTTGTAACTTTCTCCATCAGATACTTGCTGTCTCTAAAGTATTCTTTGATGTAAAGCAAAACCTGAGGAATCGTGCTTTCGGACTTTTGGGTCAGTAAAAATAACAATTTCGGATATATGAAACAAAAACTCAGCTTCACTGTTATACAAAATGATTCTTAAAGTGATGCATGTACATAAAAGCCTTGAGGCAAATTTTGCTTTTTATTTATTTTCTTTTCATTTTTAATGACTAATGCAGCTGTGTATTATATGCAAGCTTACTGATTGTTTCTTTAGAGAGGTCATTCATTGGATTATGTTTTCTTCATTACGACTGAAATGTATATTTACTCTATTTTTGCACATTTCTTTATAATCTTCATAAGCACAGGATTTTATTTTTTTTTATCATTGGGATTTAAGATTCACTTAAATGCCCAGCCATGGACTAATACTTTATCCAAAACTGGTCTAGTGCCTGATACTGCTGGAATAGGCTAGCCCCCATGTATCTCACTCACTTGGTAAATTAGATTAAAATATATAGAAATAACTCAAAATAAATATACTCTTTTAAATACCTAAATTTAAAAGCATGTGCATGTACTGTATGTACACACTGGAGAGACACTGAATGATGCTTTAGGAAAAGAAGGTATGGGCCTTTGAACACCTTTACAGAAAACTCTGATAATGCTTTACTTTAGATGAGCAAAAATTAATGTACAGTTAGTTAAAGATATCAAATTGCATTAACTTGCCAACAGTCAATTTTTGCTAGATGACACAGTTATCATTTTCTAACATCACAATACTTCAAAATTAAAAATCTGGAAAAAATATAGGCTTACAAATCCAATTACAGTAGTTAATAAAATACTCTGGTAAATAATATAAGTGCAAATATTTTAAACCTCCAAACATGAAATCCATCCACCCATACATCCACCTTCCAAACCCACTTATCTAGGACAGGGTTTCGGGAAGGCTGGAGCCTGTTGAAACTCAGATTATCAAATGTTAACAAGTCGGACATTGTAAATGGTGAAAGTTCAGTTAACTGTTAAGTCAATGAAATACACAGCTCAATGTGTAGAAATAGAAATAACCACTATTGCAAATATAAACTAAGAACAATAACAATTGCACTTAATAGAATTATTTTTTTCTCTAAAGGAGAGAGTGGCAGTCTT
This sequence comes from Erpetoichthys calabaricus, assembly GCF_900747795.2. Lineage (NCBI taxonomy): Eukaryota > Metazoa > Chordata > Cladistia > Polypteriformes > Polypteridae > Erpetoichthys > Erpetoichthys calabaricus. Next base: position 76,427,820 of record NC_041398.2, on the reverse strand, counting down.
TTGTTTTTGTCAGTCCTTTTGCTTCTGCTAGTCAGTGTGTGAGGAGCAGCACAACTCCAGCAGTCACTTGTTTTTGTTATACAATGTAAATAAATGCAGCACCAGAGCATTCACTTGCTGACTGCCTCATTCGGTGTCTTGCCAGCTGAACAAGCTATAACATCAGATCCTCTGTCATTAAATTCCTGTCACATTTTTATGTGAAAGAGGTGCAGCTATTGATATGCCCTTCTCTCTTTGTTCAGGAATCACAAAAATATTGCATCACTCACCTTTCATAGCAATATATTTCATCATTTCACTTTCTTTTATTCCTTTATTTGAATTCCTAGCAGGGCATACCATAAAGGAGACATGCCATTACACTGCTGCCTGCTCTGTTTGCACAAGTTATAAACACTACAGAATTTCCTGGTGCTGGGCAGCTCATTTCTTGAAAAGGCCATTGATGGTCACGCTCTGTTTCCGAGTCTGACATAAAAGGTAGGCATTCACAAAAGGCACAATGCCAGTTATGCTGTTTCATATCTTATAAAAGAGCTTCGCTGTTTATTTAGGTCAGAAACAATTGAGTTTTTAATTGAGTAAAGGTAAAGTAAATGGGGTTCTACATCATACATAGTTTAACTTGGGTTTAGTCATCTGTTTTTTCTACTCAAATAGACATGAGGGAAACAAGCCAACTTCATACACATAATAAAGGAGCCCAGGTTCTATGAGGCACATAACTAACCATCATGCCATTATGCACTTTGATTCTCGACCATTGACAGAAATTAGTCCATTGTATTAACACCATATACTCATACAAATAGGGAAATTAAGATATCCTCATTTACTGTACAGTTCACATGATGAGACATAAAGAAGACAGATTCAAGTACAACAATGAAAATTGTCCCACAAGGGCCAGTGCTTGGGCCATTGCTATTTTTAATATATATATATATATATATATATATATATATATATATATATATATATATATATATATATATATATATATATATAAAATGATCTGGATTAGAATATAAATAATAAGCTGGTGAGCACTGCAGATGGTACCAATCTAAGCTGTATTTTCAGATCAAATCTAGAATATGCTGAATAATTACAGAGGGTGTTGGACAGCATATAGGCTTGGGCAGATTCGTGGCAGACCAAATTTAATGCAAGTAAATGTAAAGTATTACGTGTCAGATGTAAAAAGTTTCGGGTTGAATACAAAATGGGGATCTGAAAATTGAAAGCTCACCTAACGAGAAGAATTTACGAGTTGTAGTGAACTTGTCCCCTCCTTTAACCGTCACCTTATCGTGGTGGAGGGGTTTGCGTGTCCCAATGATCCTAGGAGCTCTGTTGTCCGGGGCTTTATGCCCCTGGTAGGGCCACCCAAGGCAAACTGGTCCTAGGTGAGGGATGAGACAAAGAGCGGTTAAACAAACCTCCTATGAAGAAAAACAATTTTGGACGGCGTTTTCCCTTGCCCGGCACGCGGGTCACCGGGGCCCCCACTCTGGAGCCAGGCCTGGAGGTGGGGCTCGATGGCGAGCGCCTGGTGGCCGAGCCTGCACCCATGGGGCTCGGCCGGGCACAGCCCGAAGAGGCAACGTGGGTCCCCCTTCCCATGGGCTCACCACCTATGGGAGGGGCCAAGGAGGACGGGTGCAGTGTGAGTTGGGTGGTGGCCGAAGGCGGGGACCTTGGCGGTCCGATCCTCGGCTACAGAAACTGGCTCTTGGGACGTGGAATGTCACCTCTCTGAAGGGGAAGGAGCCTGAGCTAGTGCGCGAAGTTGAGAGGTTCCGGCTAGATATAGTTGGACTCACCTCGACGCACAGCTTGAACTCTGGAACCAATCTCCTTGAGAGGGGCTGGACTCTCTACCACTCTGGATTTGCCCCCGGTGAGAGGCGCCGAGCAGGTGTGGGTATACTTATTGCCCCCCAACTTGGAGCCTGTACATTGGGGTTTACCCCGGTGGACGAGAGGGTAGCCTCCCTTCGCCTTCGGGTGGGGGGACGGGTCCTAACTGTTGTTTGTGCGTATGCACCGAACAGCAGTTCGGAGTACCCACCCTTTTTGGAGTCCCTGGAGGGGGTGCTAGAGGGCATACCTTCTGGGGACTCCCTCGTTCTGCTGGGAGACTTCAATGCTCACGTGGGCAATGACAGTGAGACCTGGAAGGGCGTGATTGGGAGGAATGGCCCCCCTGATCTGAACCCGAGCGGTGTTTTGTTATTGGACTTCTGTGCTCGTCACGGATTGTCCATAACGAACACCATGTTCAAGCATAGGGGTGTTCATATGTGCACTTGGCACCAGGACACCCTAGGCCTCAGTTCGATGATCGACTTTGTGGTCGTGTCGTCGGACTTGCGGCCACATGTCTTGGACACTCGGGTGAAGAGAGGGGCGGAGCTGTCAACTGATCACCACCTGGTGGTGAGTTGGCTTCGATGGTGGGGGAGGATGCCGGTCAGGCGTGGTAGGCCCAAACGTGTTGTGAGGGTCTGCTGGGAACGTCTGGCAGAGCCCCCTGTCAGAAGTAGCTTCAACTCCCACCTCCGGCAGAACTTCGACCACATCCCGAGGGAGGTGGGGGGACATTGAGTCCGAATGGGCCATGTTCCGTGCCTCTATTGTTGAGGCAGCTGACCGGAGCTGTGGCCGTAAGGTGGTCGGTGCCTGTCGTGGCGGCAATCCCCGAACCCGCTGGTGGACACCGGCGGTGAAGGATGCCGTCAAGCTGAAGAAGGAGTCCTACAGGACCCTTTTGTCCTGTGGGACCCCGGAGGCAGCTGATAGGTACCGGCAGGCCAAGCGGAATGCGGCTTTGGTGGTTGCTGAGGCAAAAACTCGGGCGTGGGAGGAGTTTGGGGAGGCCATGGAGAATGACTTTCGGACGGCTTCGAGGAGATTCTGGTCCACCATCCGGCGTCTCAGGAAGGGGAAGCAGTGCAGTGTCAACACTGTATATGGTGGGGATGGTGCGCTGCTGACCTCGACTCGGGATGTTGTGGGTCGGTGGGGGGAATACTTCGAAGACCTCCTCAATCCCATTAACATGCCTTCCAATGAGGAAGCAGAGCCTGGGGACTCAGAGGTGGGCTCCCCCATCTCTGGGACTGAGGTCACCGAGGTGGTCAAAAAACTCCTTGGTGATAGGGCCCCGGGGGTGGATGAGATACGCCCGGAGTTCCTCAAGGCTCTGGATGTTGTAGGACTGTCTTGGCTGACACGCCTCTGCAACATCGCATGGACATCAGGGACAGTGCCTCTGGATTGGCAGACCGGGGTGGTGGTCCCCCTCTTTAAGAAGGGGGATCGGAGGGTGTGTTCCAACTACAGAGGGATCACACTCCTCAGCCTCCCTGGAAAAGTCTATTCAGGGGTCCTGGAGAGGAGGGTCCGTCGGATAGTCGAGCCTCGGATTCAGGAGGAACAGTGTGGTTTTCGTCCTGGTCGCGGAACAGTGGACCAGCTCTATACCCTTAGCAGGGTCCTGGAGGGTGCATGGGAGTTTGCCCAACCAGTCTACATGTGTTTTTGTGGACTTAGAAAAGGCATTCGACTGTGTCCCTCGGGGAATCCTGTGGGGGGTACTCTGAGAGTATGGGGGTACCGGCCCCCCCTGATAAGGGCTGTTCAGTCCCTGTACGATCGGTGCCAGAGCTTGGTCCGCATTGCCGGCAGTAAGTCGAACTCGTTTCCAGTGAGAGTTGGACTCCGCCAGGGCTGCCCTTTGTCACCGATTCTGTTCATATCTTTTATGGACAGAATTTCTAGGCGCAGCCAGGGTGTTGAGAGGGTCCAGTTTGGTGGGCTCAGGATTGGGTCACTGCTTTTTGCAGATGATGTTGTCCTGTTTGCTTCATCAGGCCCGTGATCTTCAGCTCTCTCTGGATCGGTTCGCAGCCGAGTGTGAAGCGGCTGGGATGAGAATCAGCACCTCCAAATCCGAGACCATGGTCCTCAGCCGGAAAAGGGTGGAGTGCCCTCTCAGGGTTGGTAGCGAGATCCTGCCCCAAGTGGAGGAGTTCAAGTATCTCGGGGTCTTGTTCACGAGTGAGGGAAGAATGGAGCGTGAGATCGACAGGCGGATCGGTGCGGCATCCGCAGTAATGCGGGCATTGCATCGGTCTGTCGTTGTGAAAAAGGAGCTGAGCCGCAAGGCGAAGCTCTCAATTTACCAGTCGATCTATGTTCCTACCCTCACCTATGGTCATGAGCTATGGGTAGTGACCGAAAGAACGAGATCGCGAATACAAGCGGCTGAAATGAGTTTCCTCCGCAGGGTGTCTGGGCTTTCCCTTAAAGATAGGGTGAGAAGCTCAGTCATCCGGGAGGGGCTCAGAGTAGAGCCGCTGCTCCTCCGCATCGAGAGGAGTCAGATGAGGTGGCTCGGGCATCTGATCAGGATGCCTCCTGGACGCCTCCCTGGTGAGGTGTTCCGGGCACGTCCAACCGGGAGGAGGCCCCGGGGAAGACCCAGGACATTCTGGAGGGACTATGTCTCTCGACTGGCCTGGGAACGCCTTGGGATTCTCCCGGAAGAGCTAGAAGAAGTGGCCGGGGAGAGGGAAGTCTGGGCATCTCTGCTCAAGCTGCTGCCCCCGCGACCCGACCTCGGATAAGCGGGAGACAATGGATGGATGGATGGATGGATGGTAGTGAACTTGTCAATATTAAGAAGGTTAACAGAATGTGAGTTCTTATAGCACCCTGATGTGTAGAATACAAGTCAAAGGAGGTTAAGTTCAAGCTTTATAACACAATGATTAGAACTCACCTGGAGTACTGTGTACAGTTTTTGGTCTCCAGGCTACAAAAGGACATAGCAGCGCAGGAAAAAGTCCTGGGAAGAGCGCCTAGGATGATTCCAGGGCTACAGGGGATGAATTATGAGGACAGATTAAAAGAGCTGTGCCTTGTAAGAGGAGACATAATTGAAGAGTTAAAAAATAATGAAAGGAACTAGTACAGTGGATCAAGACTGTTACTTTAAAACACAGGGACACATTTGGGAACTTGTTAAAGGTAAATTTTGCACAAACATTAGGAAGTTTTTCTTTACACAAAGAACGATAGACACTTGGAATAAACTACCAAGTAGTGTGGTAAACAGGAGGACTTTAGGGACTTTCAAAACTCAACTCGATGTTATTTTAGAAGCATTAAGTGGATAGAAGTGGTGAGCTTTATTGGGCTGAATGGCCTGTACTTGTCTAGATTGTTCTAATGTTCTAATTCCTATTGAAGGCATAACATTTTATAAGTCCTGCCAAGGCATAACCTAGAAATTAAAAGTAATTTAGGTAAATTTTGAATAAGTATCATGTACTGTATAGGTTATAAACTTGGCAGGTGTGGATTGGGAATAAAAAAATAGATTTCCTGCAAGCATATGCAAAACAATGAAATTATAGCTCACTTAGAAAAATGAAATATAAACACTGAATATAAAAATAAGTAGCTCAACAAAGTAAACAATAAATTAATATCTAATATATTTAAAACAGTATACTGTGAAAAGAAGTTAAAACTTTACAACTGATGATTAGATACAATGCTTGGTGTTTGTGTGTGTGTGTGTGTGTGCATACCCTGTGGTGGGCTGGCGCCCTGCCCGGGGTTTGTTTCCTGCCTTGCGCCCTGTGTTGGCTGGGATTGGTTCCAGCAGACCCCCGTGACCCTGTAATTAGGATGTAGTGGGTTAGATAATGAATGGATGAATGGATTAGTTACAACTTCAGACTGGTACAACAAAAAACTATCATTAGTAAATAGTCACAATAACAAAAAACTACAGACGGCTGGAGAAAAAAAAAGAGAAAATCTGCATGGGTTCCAGGCCACGAGACCGCCCAGTCCCCCCCCCTAGGCATTCTACCTAACATAAATTATCATAAATGATCTCAATCAGGAAATATTAACAGGAATGGGAGAGGCATTTGAAGGTGACTAAAAGGGAATTTCTGAATGTTTTATAATAATGATTGGTTAACAGTTCCAGGAATTTTCGGGACCCCTTGTATAAACATATACATAAGCCTCAAACAATGTGTCTCAGTCTCACCTTTCAAATAGAATATAAACAAGTCAGTTTGCAGTTTATAAACTTACATGCTATTACTAATAATATGTGAACCAAATTGAAATGTAAAATTCAGTTTAATTGCCTTACTTAATTGTTTCAGCTAGGGAGACATAACTTGGGTTGCCTTATTTGAACTATTCCTAATGTCTGGTATGCTACCGGGAGCAGTCCTCTTCATCAACACAGTGAATTGGCAAATTTCTTCTCATATACTGTATTAATCCTGACAGTGATTAATATAGTGAATAAAAAGTGAATATTTATTTGTTATGACTGTTACATTCTTTTTCTCCTTCTCTGACTCACTTCTTTTCTCCCTTTCCTTTCTACTTCATTTCCTTTGTTTTTCCCCTTAAGTTCATCCTTAAGTTCCACTTTCAGAAGTTAGTCTGCACCACCGCTTGAACAAAGAAGTAATATAGTTCCTAATTTAGGAAATACATTGAACAATTTAGATATTAGTGTATTACAAAAACACGTTACCTAGGATTGCTTGAAACATTTTACTTAACACATTGGCATTTTGAGTAACTCAGCTTCAAATGTACTTTTAATGGAGAGTATTTAGAAAGCAAAAGGCTTATCCAAGCGATAACTAATAATAAGAATCCCTCCTTATATTTTAATAAAAACAGCTGGTACCAGATTGAGTTTCCTATACTGCTTAATTGACAAAGAGCATAACCAGAATATGATTACAAACACTGTAGACTTTCATTTTCCAAATCCATAAGCATTACAGAAAACAACTCTTAATTTCATGAAGATATTTATTCATTCCCCTTCATATATTTATATCCAATTTTTTTTTATGTCCTATCTGTTTCCTATCTGCAGCCATTATTTAATCTTAGTAAATGCACTGGATACCTTTTCTTCCAAATCTCTTGTAATAGTCAACAAGCCATCTTATTATCCACAGGATTTCTGTTGTACTTGGAGTAAATTGAGCCCTGTTGCTTTACCTCCCACTCTTTTAAGTGCTATCACTTAACGGCCACCACAGCGCAACTTTGGTGAAAGCTGAAGGCATACAGGAGGACCATTGGAAATCATAAAAATGTCGTGCTGTTATGCTACTTGAGTGTCTACAAGGCATTTACAATAAATGCTGTTGTTTCTATATGTTAGTAATCGCTTCCAAAAATGTATATTTCATTGTATATAACCATATATGTCTGCAAGTGATACACTATTTTTTAAATAAGTTTCAGAATTTAACTAGCAACTTTAATTATGTACGAACGCTACAAGTTGTTACAAATAAAGGCATATATAGTCAAACCTGTTAGGCTTTTTTCCAAACTGTTGTGCATTCTGCATAAATAAATGTGCCTACGTTGTGAATTTAGAAATGAATAGAAAAACCCATTTGCCATTTAAGAATAACAGGTGGTGGAGGAGACTAAGACGTTTCAAAATCTATTTAAAAAGTGAACACCCTAAACAGCATCATATTCAAAATCTTTGCCACCAAAGTAATCAAATCTTGTAAGATGCCCATTGAAATACAAGAGAGAATACAGCAGCAGTTTTCCTGTCTTGTAGCTTGCCCCTATATATAAATTGTCTAACAAATGTCTTTTTTCTGAGGTATAGTGAGAGGGGTAAATCTACCATCAGGGCATTCTAGGTGCATGTCCAGGGACCAATGTTGGCAAGGACCTTTTCATGTTGCAACTTTAATTTTAATCGCAAAGGTTACGTTTACTGAAGCCATCAAGGGGGACCTCCCTTAATGAAACAATCAGGTGTTTGCATGCTGAAATCACCAAGCTGGACCAAGCCCTTCCCTCCACCCCATCAATGAAAAGATCAGATGTCCACATACAGAAACCAACAGTTAGAACGACCATGCTACATGAAATGACTGGGTGTCTGTACACTGAAATGATTTGTTAAAAGTAAGATTAACTATCTGTTAAAGAGCACTATTCATTAAGTCAACCAGGAGCCTGTGGAGATCTTATATGGCCTTGGGTATAGCGTTTGTGCCAATTTCCTTTACTCCATTTGATTTTGGTTGTTCAAGTTTTAATTTTTGCTGAAATACACTGTGGGCCTTAATCTAACCATATAATACAAACAAAAAATGATAGTTGCAAAACATTAATACTTTTTCAGACACAACTCCTTTCTATATTTTATCGGCAGCCATGTTACCTAGGTATATACATTAATAATTAAAAATGTAAAGAGGCCTGTAGGTCATTGGTCTGCAGAATGAAATTAAAAGGTGTCAATACATGGTAGCTGCCCTGGAGAGGGAGAACGGCCAGACAAAAATTAACTTTAGCATTGTGGTATGTCTCAAGCTTTGATATGGTGGTGCCCATTTACAACATTTGATGTTTATCACTAGACAGTAATAAGCTTGCTGCCATGAGTTGAAGGGCTAAATATGTTCTAATTTCTTGCAAGATAATGGTAAAACATTCACAGATGACTACTGATTATTATTGAATTATTTTAATACATCATACCAATGATAATAATGAATTGATGGGACCTACCCCAGGGGTTACTAGAGCAGTTCTACTAACATTCAAGTTACATTTCAACTACAAGGTATTCTTTCTGTCTCCACATATCAAACCAAAAATGTTATTTTTTTCCTTGCAGTTCTTATCAGTAAACTTAAATGTCAGAAGTACTGCACCATCCTCTTATATAGCAGGCCATTTGATCTTCCAGAGTCATAGCAACAGTAAACTATACGGCTTTAGTCATCAAAACGATGCCAAAAAGAAAAAAGAAAGAAAGAGCAGAAAAGCCAAATCAACAAAATGGCGATGACGTCAAAATGTAACAATAAAATTTAATGACCATTAGAAACACACAACAGAAACAAACTACAATAATTCAGGATGAAATTTGATGCCTAAAAAGCAAGAATCTTGACAACGCCTTCTATAAAATCCTGCCTCATCTTCTGTGGATGATGAAAGAGAGATACACACATCAACAAAAATATATGCACTTTTAGCAGACTATAATGAGGCAAAAATAAAAACATGACAAAAAACATAGCCACAATGCTGTCAAGAGGGCTGCATCCTGAAAACAGTTACATCCACATTAACATGTTTAAAAAAGGAAGAGCGATGAAAGAATTTACCATTTTATTTACTTGTGATTAATCTGAAAAAATTAAAATATCTTTTTTGGATAGCAACATTTTTAACAGTCTTGTTTAGTATTGTGTTGTTGTTTTTCTTCTCTTCCCTCTGCAACTTTTTTTTTTGCAATCCCTTTCTACCACTACTACTGTATGTTTTAGTATTGCTTATTTTTCCTGCTATCATGATTGCCCTTTTCCCAGAAACATTTCAAAAGCCCTAGAGAATTTGAATGCCAGCTGTTCTAACACAGATAAACTGTTACCTTTGTGTAATTTCACAATATTATAATAAGATTTCTAGAATGGATATACAGTAGATACAAATCAAAGCATGATGAAACTGTAGACAAAAAGCCATTTATCATCCACAAGTCTACACTGCACTGTTTTTGTGTTTGCTCACTTGGTCTTTTGTACATCGCCATTGTCTTGTCAAATAACAATGATGTTCAAATAATTGGTACAGCATCTGTTATCTGTCTTGGTCAATGGCAGCAATTGATGTTATACAGGTGTGATTATTCTTCAGTTGCTTCCCTGCAAATGAGTGTTTGTTCATTTTTCAGGTATTTAGAACTGGAGGTTAATGAATATGGTTTCACCTTAAGTGAATGGAGTATCATCAAAGAATCTGGAATTTATTCCATTGGATTCATAACATATGTTATTCATGATAGATGAGCCAACTCATGTCCATTTTTTCCCAGAAGTCGTTTCAATCCTCTCAGATTTTTAACACAGAAGTAAGGATTAACCAGAACACCAGTAGCAACTGTTTTAATTTTTACATTATTTGTTGATATTTATATGAAGACTAGTGTTATTTTTATTTTATTATTACTGCTACTATAGTATTTTACTTTGCTAAACATGCAAAATGTTAAAGATATCATTATTACTATCTGTGGGGTGTTCTAAATGGCACTGCTTTTGAGAGTTGGGAAGACAGCTGGGCAGATGGGAACTGTTTGAATTCAAGATTATTCATCTTTTTTAATCTTACTTTTTTTTTCTTGAAATCTAAGTTATGACATTTTAAAAACATTCTGGATGTATTCTACTTTTTCCTCCTTATACAAGTTGCAAATAACTACTTGCCTTCAGTTATTTCAACTGAGTAGAACTGAGTGCTACATGAAAATTCTTCCCAATTGTCTTCTTCTTTTACTTGAAACCAATTCCCACATTTAGAAGTTAGACATCTAGATCTTGTCTCCATGTATGTAACATCCTTTACACTCACAGCCAGCATCTTCAAATCAATTGCCACCAAGTCTCCTCACTTAAGCCTCTGCATTCGTCTCAATTTTCATTCCCTCATCAACGTCTTCCTTGCTTTTCCAATCAGGTCAGCCACTCTACTGTGAGCAGTGTGCCCAAACTACCTTATCCTACTTTCCATGACTTTCTCCATAATAGATCTGACTCCAGCTATTTTTTGGAGTTCCTTATTTCTTTCTGTTTCTCTTACAGGGATCCCCAGCAGCAAATGAATTTTGTTTTGATGAGTAATTCCTCCTCCTTCTTCCTAATGGCCCAACCTGTTGTGATAGATGGCCAGGAACCCTGCCCTGCCAGGATGCCTGGAGGAAGGAGGAACCGGGAGAGTGGCGCTTCTTTTCCCTGGTAAATGCCGGTTGCCGAAGCATACTGCTCCAAAAGCCGGCAGCAGACTCATTGAGGTCCACAGGGACGCAGATGGCATGGGGGTCTCTTTTTATCTCATAAGGAGACCCAGACTGTCATTGTGTCCCAGAGTAGAAGGAGGAGGAACCAGAGACAGAGGTCCGGACCTCCTGACAAGGGGCAGGCTGGGCCCGTGTGCCCACCTGCTGTCGAGAGCCACCCTCTGTGGGTGCAGAGGGAAGCCCCGAGCCTAGCTGGGGTCCAGGCAGAGCACAGAAACCCGTCCTATTGCCATGTCCAGAAGGCACAGGGACATGGAGGGAAGCGCCGGTGCTTTATTTGAGATGGCAGTGGTCACAGGTGGAGAAGCTGCCTGTATACGCTGACGGATGACGCCATGGAGTGGCATTGTGGACGCGCCTCCCTGCCCTTGTTGTGTTTATCTTTTTCAGGGCGGAACTGTGACCCAAGACAGGCCGGCACCCCAACCTGTCAAAGGACAGCCCTTGCGGGACAGGCCGCTTCGCCCTACCGGCTTCAGCTGGGGGACGGGCAGCGTGAAAGATGGTCAGGAACCCTGCCCCGCTTGGATGCCTGGAGGAAGGAGGAACCAGGAAAGTGCCGCTTCTTTTCACTAGGCACTCGGCCAGTCCTTGCTCCTTGGGGGACAGCACTTCCAGGACACCAGGAAGTGCTGACAGACCAGGGATGGAGTGCTTCTGGGTGCAAGGGCAGCACTTCCGCCACACTGGGGAGTGCTGCTGGAAGTACATCGTCAGGCACCTGGAGCACATCCGGGACAAGATAAAAGGGGCCACCTCACTCCAATCAGGGAGCCTGAGTCAGGTGGAAGACAGACGGAGCTTGCATGGCAGGAGTGGAGGCGGCCGAGAGAAAACCAAGGACTGTGAACTGTAAATAGTTGTATATATTTGTGTAAAATAAACGTGTGTGTAGTGGACACTGCGTTGTTGTGTCTGTCTGTGGCCGGGCTAGCTTTTACACTGTATGCACCTACAGCAACACTGATTGGACTACTGTCATATATGACTTATAAATAATCTACAGTTGCCAGGAAAGTGTGTATCTCCTCTCACTTTCTTCCATTTTATACATCCTGTTCTAAAACATGATACAGTTATGAAGGGAATTAATACAGTAGATATACACTGTAATTCTTCAACAAGAACACCAAAACATGACTGGAAACTTGTTAAAAGCAAATTTCGCACAAATGTTTGAAAGCTTTTCTTCACCCAAAGAACCACAGACACAAAATAATTTGCCAAGTAATAATAATAATAATAATAATTCATTACATTTAAGTAGTGCAGTAGAGAGTAGTATTTTGAGGGACCTTCAAATCTCATGTTGATATTGTTTTGGACAATCAAGGTGAATAAGATGGACAAGCTTGTTGAACTGAGTGATCTGTTCTTTACACAATTGTTCTAATGTTCTAACTCTCTCCTTTATTACTGCATCACAACCACCTGCCTTTTGCCTTAAATATTTAGCCCACCTATCTAATGTGGTTTACTTGTTTAGCTTTACATTTCATTTGTCTACAACTCTTATTCTTTATTCTACTTCTATACTGCACACCATATTTTCTGTGTTTACTTTTAATTCTTTGTGTTCAAGGGCTTCTTGTCAATTCCATGGTCTTTTGTGTAGTTCACCTTCCAAATCTGCTACAATGTCTACATCATTGATAAAGAGTTGTTCCCCTAACTCTTTACTCCTTTCTAATTGTAAACAAATAAGTCTAGCTCCTATATAGCCAGTGAATAAAACCAAACCTCATCACTGTCAACCGCTCACTGAATTTATTAGCTTAAATTTTTTGGATCCGAGTCTGTCATGAATTTAGACTACTAAGGGGCTCTGCCCCCTGCTCACTTTGCTCGCCAACCCCTGGGTTTGGTTATCTGTATATACAATTTAAAAAGATTGTTATTTTCATTTCATTCATTTTCATTCATTATTTATTTCTTGATATTTGCCAGTAATAAAGCTGTAATGACTAAGTTATCCCCCCCAGACCGGGGGTTCTAGTTCCGTGCTGCATGATCTGCATGTCGCGCCTCGCTTTGATCATTTAAAAGCCTGTACAGCAGCTACTGCTGCTTGTAACGTTCTGTGTGATCTGCATGTTGCGCTGCGTGATGATCATTTAAAAGCCTGTAGAGCAGCTGTCCTTTTATCTCACTTCTTTGTCTCGCGGGACGTTAAAGTGTCTTCGAGAAATTGTTTGTAAGTAGGGCATGTCGTGCAAGTAGTAGACTTCAAAGTGTCTTCCGAGAAGACCTGCTGTGCATGTGTACCGCTCCAACATTTTTGAATTCTTTACGATGTTCTACTTTGTCATCTACTCTTTGTCCTTTATTTCCGGCCCCGGGCATGGTTAAATGTCTTTCTCATGGGACGAACACCGCTGCTCGTGTTGTGAAGTGGGGGGCTGAATTCACGCTAAGGAGATGTGGTCGGATCAGCTGCTGTCTTGTTGCTGGCGAGCTGCATGTTCTGCTTGTCGTGCTGTGCATCGATCATTTAAAAGCCTGTACAGCAGCTGTCCTTTTATCTCACTTCTTTGTCTCGCGGGATGTTAAAGTGTCTTCCGAGAAGATCACGTCTCATCTCCCTCATCTCCCTTCCAAGATTTTTTTTTTACAATAATAATACTAATTCATTACATTTACAGTATATAGCACTTTTCTCAGTACTCAAAGTAGAGAGATTAGTATGTTTGGGTAAGAAATTTCTTGTTCTAAACGTTAATTTTCCTTGGTGCTCATCCATTTTTTCTGCATTACATGTTTTCTGTTTTGTGTGATAAGGATTTATTTAAGTTTACTATTTTTGTTTCTGAAATAAAAATTGACATGTTATTATTTTCAATCTTGAAGTTGTCAAGACACACCATTGAGTTGCTAGGGAATGGCTTCTGGAAATTGTGCCAGTATCACATTAGTTAAGATGATGATATTTATCTGGTGGAACACCTTTGAAATTCATCAAAATTTCCGGTTAAAAAGTAAAAGTATGATTTTTTTTTTACACCTTAGTTTTCAGACTATGATTTTTTAGTTTGCATATTTACTGTGTTATTCAGTAAAATCTGACTTGCTGTTTTTTAGTCTAGCTTTTTTAAGACTTCATTTTTGTTTTCCTCTCTTGGTCCATCTTTTACTCTCTGCCCATCTTTTCCTTTATGAGATAGTACATAATCATCACTTGAGCCTCTCCTTCAGCCTAATTTTTCTTACTTAAATGTGCATGTAAGTGTACAGTACTGTATGTTAAAGCCCTCTGAACAACATTTTTTGCACTACATCAAGTGCCATCTCATTTTGCTCATTTAGCGAAATCCTAATCAGAGACACTCAGAGATTTTTCAGTTTATGGTAGTCCTACTTTTCATTATGCTATTCTTCTTCCTTTTATATTTATTTTCATTTTCTGTTTCTTTTTACCCTCCTCCTCCATCACTTCATTGGGATGAGAATGAGGTACTTGACTAACATTCTAGACAATGCATTGTAAAGAGAAACACAGAAGGTAATGTATGGTAGTGTGTTCCTAACAGGGGACACCCTGTAGAAAGTGTGGTGTTTGCTAGAGTCTCTGTAGTAATGATGGTAACTCAGAAGTGCTTTCTGGTGGGATGAAGTGGCACCACATGTACTTCTAGAAAAAAAAAATGAAAAGGGCCTCCATCTCTCCAGTCAAAAGAATCTGGAGTTGAAGGAGTAGTAGAGTCAAGGGCTTCCCTGCAATAGAAGGGGAGGAGAAAGAAGAGAATGTGTTTTGTTTTCAGGGATATATTTTTTCTCACCTGAATGTTGGTGCCATCATTTGTGTCTGGGGTATAAGTGGTAGAAGTTCTAGTACAATCAAAAAATTAACGTAGTTATATGCCATTTATTGAATCTGTGGCAAGAAATGCAAGCAAGAATTTCACATGAGACATGTACATGAGTATGAACTTGAATTACACTGTAACAGATGGAAGAAAATGGTGCTGATGGATTTTTCATATGATCTATTAATATAATCTTTTTCAACTGTGGTGTATTTAGAAATGCAATGCTCTTCATACATTATTTGCTCCTTAGTTGTTCTTACAGGAGCCAGGTTTTAAGATTATGATTGTATAATGGATAACAATAGCAAGTTGGGTTAATTGCTTGTGTAATGAATACTGCCATCTGTTGTTTTAACCTACCTACTGTAACAAGAAAAGCACTTTTATGTCTAAAGTGCTTGTACTGTATATGCATTGGCTCTTTCCTTAGGTATGACTGAAACTTTTTGGCAAGGCCACATATGTTTTGTTCTTGATTTTTTTGGAATTAGTGTGATAAAATGGACATAATATTAAAACATATGATTGTAGTAAAGATATGCAGTCAGAAAAACAACAAGACTGCAAATAAGTACAAATCTGAGCAACCATCACCCATTAAACAGAGGTCAGATGCAGACCTGAATGAGTAACACAGGGTGTCCAAACATGGGCCCCAGCTTCAGTCTTCCATTAATGCAGTTAAAGGCACCAGAATACTGGTAAGGAACGTTTAAATTTGTAATTTGGCTCCAGTCTCTGTGATGCACACTGTATTCTGTGAACAGCCCGTACAACATTTCATGGGTTACAGTTGTTTGAAGATAATGAAAGTTAAGTCAAATTGTCAACACACCAATAACAAACTGTGTATATGGCAATATTTAATCATTACTGATTCAATAATTCTAAATGTTAGAATTTCTACTAATAAAAACCAAGCAGTGCAAATGAGATGTTGAGCCAAAGTTTCTGGTTTCTAGCACTTTCTAGCAAAGCAGACTTCTACCACAGTTCTGCATTTCCACTGAAATATCTTTTAGCTTTACTTTCACCCATAACTCATGCATATTATTACAGACCTGCTAAAAATTTGTACTCTTAAAATGTTTAGTGACCTCATGCCTAACATAGCAGTACATTATGATAAAGTACTAATTTTGTTGATTTGATATAATATTGGCATAGCTATTACATCCCTCCATGACTCTGTAAAGTCTTTCAATATTGTTCATTTCTCATACAAACTCATATTCATGTTACACCTAATTCTCACCTACTTTCATTATTTTCACACCATATTTTTATTTCCTGTTAATGAAAACATTTCAGATAATTACTTAATCATTTGTATTGTCTAACCAGACCAGTAAATAAGCAGGGAAGATCTAAAGTAATGCATATCAAAATAATAAAAATGCAGAAACACTTATCAAAATCTTAAAATCTGTTAGCTCTTAGCTGACCTTATAGCCTTGAGGTTCATATCGGTGAGGTTAAAAAAAAGTACAGTTTATGTTCAAAATAAGCTTGAGACACAATAGCTCCTCTCAAAATAAATTTTGACAAAAGAAAAGAAACACACCATGGCTTTATACCACACACCACATCTTCAGTTATAGCACTTGAAACTAAACAATAATCTTTTTATAACTCAACATAGACAAACAGCATTAAATAACACTAGCCAACCCGCGGCGTAGTAATTATGTATTGATGGGTGAACACTTCCTGAACGACACAGTTGTCCAAATGGAGAGGGTTTGTGGATACCACTGTGAGTGAATGAAAAGATAGACCTCTGGAGAGAGCAACATATAATTGTCCGTGACTGAAAGGCGGGATCGTCTGTGACGAAGAAGGCCACGCTGGTGAAAGTTACTTCGTCGGTAGGGATAAGTGTCAGTACTTGTAGATTAAGGTGTAGCGAGTCTTCGTTGTTGACGCTTAATATAGCTTGCGTACTGAGATGTTCTGGAGTCACAGTTGAGAAACACTTTTTTAATGTCTTTTAAGCACAGGGGAAAAAATGAGCATGTGAAACATCCGTAATGTAATAAGCCACCAAGAAAAGTAACATTGCAACAATGCTATCTACGACCTGATCTCTGTAAACAGAAGTGAAAACAAAATCGAGCCCGGTGTATTCTTTAACTGCCTTGTGGCGCTGTAGAAGTGCTGCTGCTTTGCAGTAAGGAGACTGTGGAAGATTGTGGTTTCGCTTCCCGGTTCCTCCCTGTGTGGATAGTGCTTTGAATACTGAGAACACCGCTATATCAATGTAACGAAGTGTTAACAGGAAATTGTCTTCGTGTAATAGTAAAAGGCAAATTTTCCACGACAAACAAACTGTTTTACACGCTGCATACCAACCCGCGGCGTAGTATACGCCGCATAACCATGCCGCTTTTTAAATGTTTTTAAGCAGAGGGAAAAAAATGAACATTTGCAAAATCCGTAACGCTGCTTCAGTAAGTACAATGCACACACATTTAATTTGTCGCCCACTTTTTGCCAGCCATCTTTTATGGTTTGGGCTGCTTTTGCAGTGTTACTGCTGGTGCATATTAAATCTTGAATTCCTTCGAGTAACTAATTAACTAACTAACACCATCCCACCCACACACACAGCTTGTGTGAAACAAATGCGCCCGTACTTTCATAATTTTGTTGCAGCCTATAGTGGAGTCAGGCACAGAGATGGTCAGCTGCTGAGAGAGCGTCTCGACTGTTGCAGGGCCTGCATCGGTGAAGCAGGTGAGACGCTAATGAAACAGAGGCACAGGGCTTATTGATTTTTAAAGACTGCTTCCTTCATTGTGTTTTAACCTCAGTTTTAAAGGATTGTTTTAAGGATCACATGGGATACCCCTCGCAAACTGTTTTAGACGCTGCATTCAGCAATTCACATCCGTGACAAACATGCCTCTTCTTACATGGTCCTGCTTTGGTGGGCGGGGAAACGTTTTCCGTGTTCCTGCAGGACCATCTAAGGAGACGCATGTTTGTCGCGGATGCGGTGGACGCGGGCCGGGGAATAAAGAGTGTTGGTGGGTGGGGAAACGTTTTCCGTGTTCCTGCAGGACCATCTAAGAAGACGCATGTTTGTCGCGGATACGAATTGCTGTATGTAGCATGTAAAACAGTTTGCGATGTTGCACACGGTCGTGCGTCATAACCGAAAAGTCAACGTGGCTCAGAGCTGCATGTGGACTGTAGCACAGACAAACAGAAATGACGGCGTGTTTTCCGAGGCGTCGCGTCCAAGTTGGTGGGCGTGGCTCTGCGAGTTTTCGTCGTATCCAATGGTCTTAGAGTTGGTGGGCGTGGCTCCTTCCTGCGTGCTTTCATGGGTGTGGGCGTGGCTCCTTCCTGCGTGCTTTCATGGGTGTCTTGCCCGCTCTGGCGGCGGCCTAGAGAATTATATATATAGATAGTAAATACTTAAACATGTCATACTCTGAACAATATTCCACTTTAAAGGATTAAATTAAAATCCACAGTACCCTATAAAAATATGAAATCAGAATTGTCAAGTGTAATTCCTCTTTACATTAGTAGCAACAATATAAAGGGGCTCTTTACTTATACACGTTAGCATAACACAGCAGGTAAACTGATAGACTAGAGAGTTATAAAATTGAATCCCACATCATTACTTACTAGTAAGTTAATGGCATAGCAGAGAATTACAAAAATGAAAGCACAACAGCTTGTCTTGTAATGTTGAGCTGATTAAAGGTATACATGTAAAAATATTTATATATTTCATCCCTAAAAATATATCCTTATCAGTTGTCACTGTTCCTGATTACTTCAAAATAGGCAAAGTATATACACAGATCAGCTATAACATCAAAACATTCTCAGGTGAAGTGAATAACATTGATTGTCTCATTACAGTGGCACCTGTCAAGGGGTGACATACTGTATATTTGGAAGCAAATAAACAGTCAGTTCTTGAAGGTGATGTGTTGGAAGCAGGAAAAATGGGCAAACATAAGGATTTGACAAATTGTGACACCTAGACAACTGGGTCAGAGCATCTCCAAAACAACGGGGTCTTGTGGGGTGTTCCCACTATGCAGTGGTTAGTACCTATCAAAAATGGTCCAAAGAAGGACAACTGGTGAACCAGGGACACAGTCATGGGCGCCCAAGGTTCATTGTTGTGCATGGGGAGTGAAGGCTATATCTATCATAATAAAGAAGCTGTTGTTATTTATTTTTTCATGGTTGAAGCCAAGAAATAGCCTTAATCCACGCCAATAATGATAATGTATTATTTTCCATTTAGAAAAGGCAACATGTGCTGCTGTAGACCAAAGTTCAGCTTTTCCCATTACTTAACTCAGCATTCCATCACACAAGAGTAAGAATTATGACAGAAAATCAGCACATTGTCACACTGGACATAGCTACCATCTGATAAGTTCGGCACTCTTTGTTTGAATCCTGTTCCCAGGTGTTGCAAGTGTGGAATTTGAATGATGTTGCTTCTTTTGCAGGGTGTTTCCTCTGGATACTGCTGTTTTCTTTCCAATTCCTCAAAGATGTGCTGATTGGGTTAATTGGTGATTCTGAATTGGCTACCCTAGGTATGTGTACAACTTGCAACATACTGGACCAATTCCTGTCTTCTGCTAGGATGGACCCTAGCACCCCATAACTCTGGGTTGGATCAAGTAAGTGTGAAAATGCTATGTTATTAAATTTAAATTTGAAAACAGAATACGTTTAGTGTTTTACTTTGTGTCTTTTTGAAATATATAAAAATATTAGCATAGTGATATTATTAACTTATGTGTAATGGAGGATTTCTGTTACATCAAAAACTGTTTAGAATTTAACATAGAGATGTGGTAAACTGCCTACAAGGCATTACCACTTTAAAGGGAAAAAGTCATAAGAATAGGGTAAAGTCTACTTGTACAGAGTGAAAAGTTAAAGCACTTACCTGTTTAAATCATTGAAGTGCGGGGTGCGCTTTCACAAGCATTTTAACTTTGGCTTCGGCAGGTTCACGCAGTGGGACCTCTGTGATAGGTCAGGTGTGCCTCTGGGTCAGGCCTGCTAGAGGGCGTTGTGCGTAACCCACCATCAAGTCGAGCATGTTTTTAGCCACCTGCCATTAGCAAAGAGAAAGGTGCGGAGCGTTTAGATTAATTTGTGCATGCTTTAGGGCTCGTTTATACTTCACGCTCAGAATGTGTATGCACATGCATAATGGCTGTCACATGTTCCCAGCGTTCATTGGACGTGTCCTCTGAGGACGTCCTCAGAAATTAATGCGAAGCATGCGCAAGTTGCAGTACCAGCAAAAAGTTGGGTGGCGCAGTGTGATAAAAGTTGGAATGTGATGTCAGAGTCTCTGTTTACTATCTACATGTGACAGAAAGCTGCTTTGAGGATCCTCTGGGATCAATGTGCTTATTTCGATGTTTGATGAATGGTTCGATGTGGTGAAGCAAAATGCTGACATACAAATGCATTTGTGGTGCTTTTATATTTAAACATTGCATATTCCCCAACGTAATGACACAATACATTTTAAAAGTCTCACATACCATCTTCTGTGCCGTCTTTTTTTTTTTTTTTTGCACCTTCACAACAGCATCAGAATGTACAGCGGCGTATTTGAGCCACAGAGAAAAAAATTAAGGACATGGTGAAAAAATCTATTTTGTGATTAAAGTGGACATTTCGGCTTTAATCTCGAAATGTCCACTTTAACCTCATACTTTACTTTATCATTAAAGTAGACTGTCGTAAACGTCATCTTAAAACCGACCCAGTTGTTAATCTTTTGCTTCTGGGGCTTCCTCCTGCACTGACAGCAGCAATCGCCACACAGAACACTTTACATTTATGATATTCCAGCTCTCTGCACATTTAGAATCCTTAGATTTATACTTGTTATCAATTTCATGATTAAATGCATTAAACTATGTATATTGCATTTTACAGATAAATCGTTAACTTTGTTTAAATAATGAACACTGTTACTATTTACATATATTGGGGGGGCATGGTGACAGAGCAGTAACACTGCTGCCTCGCAGTAGAGAGTCACGTCCCTGGTGTTCCCTGCCTGGAGTTTGCATGTTTCCCTGGTGGGTTTCCACAGTGTGTTCCGGTTTCCTTCCACAGACATGAAGGTTTGAGGATTTGGTGATGTTAAAATGATGCTTGTGTATGTGTGTGCTTGTATTCACCTCCCCGTCCATCCCCAGATGGATTTAATTCACAACACAGCGAAACTGAATGTTTTCTCACCGTGATGATATCTCTCACTGCCACTTGGTGGAATCTTCTAGATTTATGTAAAATACATGCAAAAGTATTAACAGCACAATGCTTGCGTAGCAGTAGTGCCCACTGGAGTATGTGTCGTGTCGCGTGAAGTATAAACCTAGCCTAACTTAAAGAAGGCAATCCGCAAAAGTAACTTACTTTCATAGAATGTATCGGCTCATCCTAAGAGGGCACATCGAGCTGTTCTGAAGCTCACGCGCACACAAGTCCGTGGGCCTATTTAATACATGCCTTGCTGGGTTTGTGGTGTAGCAGCTGTGCCGAATGCACCTGCGTCAGTGGCTATTGGTGGAAAAGAGCGGCGTGTTTCAGGATTGGGTGAAGATTTGTTCCCCCGAGAATAAGAGGCCCTTCCTGCCTCTATGGGTTGTCTTTAGACTCAGTGATGTAAAGAGTGTGGTTGGTATAGCAAACAGCAGCTTGTCCCTTACTTGTGTATATTTTCTTTAGGATAAAAGTATAGATATCTCCTAGTTATTTATTGTTTTGGTGGAGGTATTTACATACATTTTGGGTTTGTGGTGCACTTCGGTTTTCTTGTATATACACTTTCTTGTTCTTGTAAATATTTTTGGAATAATTTGGACTTTGTTGTGTGAAGTTTCTTCCTAATTATTTCCTTTCTTTAGGAAGACTACCATTTTGTGTATATACATTTTTGCCTTTCTTTTTCATTTTAGGACTTGCAAATTCAATGTAAATATAATTCATTATTTTTGTTTTTGTGCACCTGTAAATAAAACTCATTTTTGTTTTTGGAAAATACCACCCTTTTGTGTCTGTGCCTTCATGTCTGACTTCTCTCAAGCCTGATCCTGAGTCCTGAACTACAAGATGCCAACTGTATAGCCTGGTGCTAACCTTGCCACTACACAAGGTGTCACAGGAGATTCTCTCCTTATACTGTAGCTGAAAATAATGCGCTACTAAAAGTGTTAGCATTCTGAAGGTTTCATGTAGATTCACCTTTTCATTTGTACACTCCACCCAATGTTGACTTTTAATCAAATTTTGTTCAAACTGCCTTTATTTTAGTTTGGTCTCATGTAGGATAATCTTTCTTTAAGGGACCAGTGCTAACTTGTTTGCGACTCTGTGTCAGGTAAGCTACTTTGTCTTTTCTATTAAAAAGTGGATTTATGTAATTGTAACACACTCTGGTTTATTATTAGACTGGAGATATTGATTTAATATGCAAACAAGAATTTCATTGTACTCTGTAAACCTGTAAGTATTACTACTATGTTTGATTTAAATCAATATTTTACATCTTGAATATGTATAATACCACATCTGGCGAGTCCTTAGATCATTGTCATGGTGTTTGCAGTACTAAGCCTAACTTGATTATTATATGGAAATGCGGACAAGATGATGTTATCTTTTTCAATACTATCGCAACATCCTGAAGTACACATCGAGTGTACACTTAACAGAAGGGTTAATGTTTACACCACGGGATGGATAGATAGATAGATAGATAGATAGATAGATAGATAGATAGATAGATAGATAGATAGATAGATAGATAGATAGATAGATAGATAGATAGATACTTTATTAATCCCAAGGGGAAATTCTCATACTCCAGTAGCACCTTACTGATACAAAAAAAAATATTAAAGATTGATAATAATGCAGGTAAAAACAGACAATAACTTTATATAATGTTAACGTTTCCCCCCCCCCCCCGGATGGAATTGAAGAGTTGCATAGTTTGGGGGAGGAACGATCTCCTCAGTCTGTCAGTGGAGCAGGACAGTGATTGGAGAAAGTACAGTCCCTTGTGGCGCTCCTGTGTTGCTGACCACAATGTCAGACGTGCAGTTCCCAAGACGCACATACTGAGGTCTGTCTTTAAGATAGTCCATGATCCATGCCACCAGGTATGAAATATAGCTTTCAGCTATTTCAGCTATGAAAAATATACAAAATATAAATAAAATTGTAGAAAGTAGATTGTATTGATTTATGACAGCAGAAGTTTAGATTAGTTTACCCACCAATATAAAAGATGGATGAAGAGGTATTCAAAAGTTGTTACTTCAGCATGTTGTTTAACTGTTCATATTGCGTATTTGTCAGGTTTTTCTCTAGATTATATTATTGCCATTCATTATATTGATATTAATTGTTTCTCAAATGAAATGGCAGACTCATCATTACCATATCCTGTTAATCGCACACAACTCTGAGAACAACAATGTTTACAACTTTTTAAGTTTGCACAGCTTTTCAGTTTTGCCATATGTTTAGCCTTGTTTTTTTTTTAAGGATATCAAAAGTGTTTCCAATGAAAACTTTTTTTTTAAACTTGAAGATTTTTAATCACACTTTCTTGAAAGGCCATAACTCCACATTCTAAAAGTTATACTTACAGGGGCACTGTGATATTTATGTTCAGGAACAATTAATTTTATGTGAGGACATCATAGTTTCCTTCATTCAACAATGCAAACAGTAGCTTGCTTTGTAATGTTAATAAATGCAAAGCTGGATAACACAGACTACCGTTATGTTGGTCAGGACTGCATTTGAAATCCTGATTCCAGCATTGTATTTATACTAGTATTTCTATTCGATAGAATTATCAACCTTTTTACTTGTATATTGATGTTATTCTGTTTCTACCCCTGTAATATCCAAAAGGCAGAGAACTGCTTGTGATATGACTTAAAAATTGATATTTCAGTGAGCTTTTCACCCCATATGGTAAAGACACAGACTGCTGATACATTAGTTGGAGCAAACGAATCGCTCAATGATTTTAGAAGGTAGGTAAAAGGTTTTCCTGATCTCCTTTGTGAATTGAGTAATTGAAAATACATGTAAAGGACAGACTGAGGAATGGCTGCTCAAGTGAAATGTAGTGAAATTCTATGCCTCCACAAGATTGCAACAGTTTCAAGCTATGCATGCACATCAGATCCGAAGGAGTTAGACTTCTGTTTCCATTTTTCTTTACAAGGCTTTGATTTTGCTTTTTTCTCTTTGTACATGTCATTTTCTCCTGAAATTTCTTGAAGACTTTATTCTTATGACCCTGTAGCATCTGCTGATGCACAGAACATGCTACTTTTCCTTTTTCTGTGAAGAGCAGTGTGGAATCCCTATGGAGATTAAAAATGCTACACTAAATGTATAATTCTGTTCAGTGTCATGGCAATTGTTATGACAGTAATACATTTCTTGCAATTCCAGAAAAACACAATCTTTTATTTAAAAAAAAAAGTACAATCATTTTGCTTGGGAAATTAATATTATGGATTAAAGAGACTTAGAGTTCACAGCATAGTAAGTTAAGTTCCATTTCCCACGCTGTCAGAAGAAACATGGAAAACAAGATTGATAAGCAGCTAAATAAATCCATGAGATGTGGGTATGGATTACAAAAACAAATACTTCATGGTAACCTGAAGTGAAGGTCTTTCTGCTTATTTTCAAGTTCTGATTATTTTATTTTCACTAGAAAGCTCAATGAAAAGGGAAGAAACATTAGAAAACAGTTTAGAAGTATTAGTGGATAAGATTTTTATTAGACAATGACAGCAAAATGTTGGTAAAAAAAGATGCAATTAATTGATCGAATATAAGGACTGGAAAAAATAAATTATAATTATGAATCTGGTAAAAAAAACTGCTATACTCAAATTCCCTTCATTCATCTGTACATTTCCCTAACCTTCTTGTGACGTTTACTGTCACAGGGCAGCTATCCCAGTAGTCATCAGGCACAAAGCAAAAAAACACCTGGTAGGGCTCCAGTCCATTGCAGAACACACACACACACACACACACACACACACTGACCAATTTAGCAATGCCATTCCATGTAACTTTCATATCTTTGGACTGTGGGAGAAAACCATAGCACCCGGAGAAGACCCACATGGTCAAAGGGACACCATGTAAAGTCCTTAAATGTTTATTCAGAAGTAAAATTTTCTATCCATTTTATGCTGGTCAATCTACAGTATATTATTCATATCAAATAATGGTACTTAAAAATTACTTGAATGACCTCACTTACCTGTAAAAATTATAGCAGTGTTCATTTGATATAGAAAAATATACTAACAGAAACTGAAAAAAAACATTTAGAATTGAATCATAGCTTAATATCCAGTGTTACAGAACTGTTTTTTCAATATACTCCCCAGCTAAACAGTTTCAATACATCTCAGTACAAAGGGCAACTGTGGTAGAAGTAAGACATTGTTTGGTTGGTAAGTGGCATGTCACCAAAAGAGTGTTGAGCTTTAATGTGTGTTGTGAAGACACCCATATGTTTATTAGTGCTGGTGATAGTGAATCCCAGTGTTGCCAGGTCAGTGGTTTTCTCGCAAAACTGGGGAAAAAGGTTTTGTGAGTTGTGTATTTTTTGGGCTACTTTTTAAAAAGCAATTTGGTATTTTGGGATATTTTTAAACCCCACATTAACAAGTTTTCATCATGTTTTTCATTCATCTGGTAAACCGTCTATGTTCTTTATGTTCTTTACCATTGTAAAATCTCTGAGGGGGAAAGCGTTGTGAGATACCCATTCTATCACTCTGAAATATATCTGAGGGGACACCCCATCCAGGCTTTGATATGTATACCTAAGCCTCCTGCTCTTACACCGCAAATGGTCCACCACCCACATTTTCCATTAGGTCACATTGCCTAACTCAGCTGTTTGGCTATTTTTTGGGAAAAATTTGCTATTTTTAAGCCATCTTTAGACTATATTTTTTTAGGAATCTGTCAACACTGACAGTCCTTATGTAGTGTACTAAGAGTGACAGGCATTTGGCATTACTCTATTACATACTTATGTTAAGAAGCTCCTATGTGGAATATGGTGGGGTGAGTGACAACTGGGTATCACTACAAGTTACTATTATCAGACTGGCATTACTTTTTTTTTTTTTTAATTTTATTGATTTTATTGTAATCATTCCATACAAATAGATCAATTTAAAAAAAAAAAAGGATTGCAAACAAATCAACCTCTACCTCTGAGAAAGAGAGCATGGCCAGCGGACTAAAACTTAAAAACAGTAAAAATAAATAAATTGAAGAATTTAATAGGCAGATACAGATAAATGGAGAAAAAAAATAAATGGGGAGAGAATCTGCTTCCTCAGTGCTTTAAGAGCTTATTCTAAAATATTATTGATTAGATCCTGGAAGGTTTTGAAAATGTTCTGCACAGATCCTCTAAGTGAGAATTAGATTTTTTTTCAATTTCAAATAATATATAACATCAGTTACCCACTGACTTTAAAGAGGAGAATTAGGATTCTTCCAGTTTAGCAAAATAAGTCTGCGTGCCAATAGTGTAGTGAAGACAATCACAGTTTGTTTGTCCTTCTCCACTTTAAGCCCATCTGGAAGAACACCAAACACAGTTGTTAGTGGATTAGGAGGGATTGTGACACCAAGGCTGTCTGAAAGGCACTTAAAAATTTTTGTCCAGAATGACGTTAATTTGGTGCAGGCCCAAAACATTTGACCCAGTGAGGCTGGAGCTTGATTGCAGCGTTCGCAGGTTGGATCTTGCCCTGGAAACATTTTGGACAATTTCAAGTGAGACAGATGTGCTCTATATATAATTTTGAGCTGAATAATTGTATGCTTTGCGCATATGGAGCTCGAGTGAATTCTCTGCATTGCTACTTTCCACTCCTTTTCTGATATGTTGAGTGAGAGATCTTTTTCCCATTGTCCTCTTGGATCTTTGAAAGGGAGGGACTGAGACTGAGCAATATTTTTTCCAGCATAGAGGAATGTGGGAGATGAGGAAAATCTGGCAGGTTCTGTTTGACAAAGTTTCTAATTTGAAGATAGTGAAAGAAATGTGTTGCTGGAAAATTAAATTTGGAATGTAATTGTTCATAGGATGCAAAGATGTTGTCTATATAAAGATCTCTAAGCAATTTAATCCTAAATGTTTTCCAGACATTAACAACTGCATATGTTTGCGAGGGTTGAAAAAGGTGGTTCTCATGCAGAGGTGCCACAGATAAAAGATTCTCCATCTTAAAATACTTTCTACATTGGTTCCATATTCTGAGTGAGTGAAGCACAATTGGGTTATTAGTATATTGGCGATAACTTGCATTTATTGGGGCACAAAGCAGGGAATATAGAGAAGTACTGCAGGATTTTATTTCTGTTGTGGACCAAGACTCTGTATGTTTATCTATTTGTGTCCAGGTTTGTATAGCTTGTATGTTTGCTGCCCAGTAAAAAAATTGAAAGTTAGGAAGAGTCATGCCACCTTCTGTCTTAGGTCTTTGTATAGTCGCTCTTTGGATATGTGGATGTTTTAGGTTCCAAATAAATGAGGTTATGGTTGAATCTAATTGCTTAAAAAATTATTTATTGATGTATATTGGAATGTTTTGGAATAAAAAGAGAAGCTTAGGAAGGATATTCATCTTAACAACGTTAATTCTTCCAGCTACAGTGAGATGGAGGGTTGACCATCTATGCAAGTCTTGCTTAATTTTTTCCATACAGACGGTGAAATTTTGTTGATAACGAGCTTTATGTTTACTTGTGATATTTACCCCTAGGTTATTTAAACTGATCTGCAATAATAAAAGGGAAGGTGTCCAATCTAATATTGTATGCTTGAGAATTCACTGGAAAGAGTACACTTTTATTCAACTTAATTCTGAGACCAGAGAAGACTGGCATTACTAAACTAGGAAACATGTTTTTTAAGGTTTAGGACATGAGCATGTCAATGAAGTATCTGTCAGTAGAAGAAGATCAAACAACACTGAGTGTGATTAAAATTGTCAAACATAAAATACCTGACCGTTAGTGATAACATACAATAAACACATCTGTATCTTTATTTGTATGCAATTTGTAATTAGTAATATGTAAAGGCTTTAATTGCAGTTTACCTGTGAACTTACTACAGTCCTCTGATGATAACGATAAAAAACTGAATTGAATACAATCATCAGCGTTATTTGCTTTGCTTTCATTGAGCAGATCGCCTGTGTGTTTTTACAATTCATAGTAAGTTCCATATGTGTACTTAATGACACTTCAGTGAACAACTTTTTTTACTCAACAGTTAGAAATGAATTCAAAATATATTTTAAGGGCAGGCACAAGTTGTCAAATACATGAGGAACCTTCGCTTTCAAACCTGGACTCCTGCAGGTTCATTTTTTTTATAACACAGCGGGCCAAAAGGTTTTATCTCTTCAGTAACAGCTAATGGATTAGAAGGAAAAAATGTCCACTAGCTGAATGACCTTGATTTAAATACTGCTTGCTCCTTTCTTTCCTTTTCTTTAAAATATTTTGAGTGTCCTGCATGATAAAATAAAGTAACAAAAGGAACATTTCAATAATGACTGTTTTTAATAAAACAGATGGTTAGGTGCTTTAATGTAAAAGTAATTAAAAGAAAAACGTTCTTGTTAATATTCAGCACCTGGCAAAGTTTCAGATTTAATGAAATATGTTATTACAGGTGCTTCAAATTTCATTTACACAATACTCTGTAGCCTGTTTGGAAAAACCCAGTGCATCTTGACAAACAGAATTATCGAATAAAAATTTGAAGTGGGGGGGAATTATATATTAACATAAACAAATGGTTTTGAGCTGTAAAAGATTTATATTTGCATTCCATATGTGTGAAAATAAGCTTATAATAATTTCAGCTTAAAATAATTTACCCACTATGTCAGAATTTCTTTTAATTAATTCTGTAAGCAACTTTCATAATAGCAAATATTTTTATTAAGGCATTGATCAAAAGAACATATGTCACCAAGTAACAGTAAATAAAGATGATGAACAGCCAGAAACAGACCTCACCAAGTTCAAAAATTAAACAAACAATCCTCATATTAGTTTTGCAAATGGATATTTATTACTTTCAAACTGAAATCCTGTCCTCATTTCAGATTTTCATAACTTCATAGATTTTAAAGTTGAGATTCCTTGTATAAGGATTGATTTAAGAGGTATAGTAAGAAAGATCTAATTTATTCACACTTTTCCCTAAAAAAGCTGCACCTAATGCATCCTTACACTTAAACTATCTCATGTATTTGCAGTGGTTACTCATTTACACGTGCACATTCTGATTTCATAGTACACAAGACTGCAAGCTGCTTTAGAAACTTTTAGTCAACAATTGCCATGATGCCTAAAAAAATTAGAAGCTACGGTGTAGGTTGAAGAAAGGTTATATACTAAAGCACTGGCCAAAAAGTTGATAACATTTCAAAATTACTAAAAACAACTGGAATACAAAAAATTACATACTGCATATTCATTTAATTTAAATTCTTATTTGCTTTGAAAAACAGACTTTTTAAATTGAAATCCTATGGGTATTTATATTTTAGTATGCATACACACATGCACTTTTGGCTAGTGGTTCTGGGAAAGACTCTGCCAACCCCAATACACCCCTCTGAAGTGGATTGATTGGGCAAAAGAATGCACATTTTCTGATATGCTTATTAAAAGGTATAGAATAAGAAAGCACATGTAATAAAACACAGATCAAAAAATGATAAAAAAAACAAATTTTACCTGACATTACAAACACTCCCAAAAAACAAATAAAAAAAAAACAGCCATGTGAATGATAGAAAGAAAAAAAAGAAACCGAGACATGCAAGATAAGTGCCTGGATAGTCCATGCTAAGGATCGCAAGAGCAATGTGATACAAACAGAAAAATATTTACTGCACCACATTAATCCAATCAAATGAGAGCTGACCACTCATTGACAGTGGAAATGGGGTCAGTTGCAGTGTGCTCTGAGCTGGGGATGATCTTGTGGTGGTCTGGTCTTAGTACGTATTTAAGGTAATAAGACTAACTTTGGAGATTAGCGCTGTTGCAGTGTGTGGTATAGTGGGTCCACAGCTCTCAGCAAAGGCCAGTTTTTAAAATAAATAATCACTGCGCTCGCGGCTTAGCGAAGGGGCGTGGTGGTGTGTGGCCGATGCGGTTCCTGAGGAGTTCGTGGTGTGGGCGTTTCTCACCTAAGTGCACAGGTGGGAAACGGTCCACATCCGTAATTGTTCCCAGGAGCTGCCGATTGCCTCGACAATCACGTTCCCCTTCATATATAGAAGTGCGAGCCGGGTAGAAGGGATTGAACAGAAAGAAGAAGAAAGAAAAGAACGACGGAGGTTGCTGGAGAGCACGAAGCAGGGGAGAGAGAGAGAGAGAGAGAGAGAGAGAGAGAGAGAGAGAGAGCCGGTGCGGGAGAGCGAGTGAGCGTGTGAGTGCTGGCTCACATGCAGCTGTACGGGAAGTCTGGGTGTTGGGCCGCCACTCAGGAGTTTTAGTATTGGCCGCTCCCGCTGAGTGATCATGTAGCGGGAGTGACCAGTGAAGAAGGACGACTGGCCGTGTAAGGCCGGGAAGGCAGCGGGAGTCGGGAGGCTTGGTGGGTGAAGTCCTTGATGTGAGCGTCCTGGACGTCAAGGATACCAAGTCTCGGGCCTGGGATGAGTGCGCGACTGAAGCCAGGATCGGGAGGCCTCCAGACCAATCGAGTGGAGTGAAGGTCAGCTGCAGAGAGAGCGTCTCGTCTGCTGCTGGGCCCAGATGGGTGAAGCAGGAGAGACGTTAGTGTAAAAGAAGCACTGGGCTCTGTAATTGTTTTAAAGTACTACTTCCTACGTTGTTTTAACCTCATTGTTTTTAAGAAAAATTTTTTCTTGTGTTTTTAACCTCCACGTGTTTCACTTGTCTTTTAATGGATTATTTATTTATTGAAGACTGTTTTTAAGACACTGCACTTGATTTAATTTGAACACTTGTTTTTGTTCTGTTTAATAAAAGCACTTGACACTTTTGTACACCATCCTCTTGCTCTATTGTTGTGCCTCACTGCTGAGCTCATCGGTAACATTACCGATGGTAACAGGTTCAAGGGCTCCCGGACAGATGATGGGAGCATGGAGCAGAACCCGCATCGTCACACAGTGTACTTTAAAGGTGCAAACTAGCAGTAGATCAAGACTTAGACTAAGTGCAGTTGCAGTGTACTTCATGGAGTGCTTGAAGGGGAATTAAGTTGTGTAGTAACTTAGACCACTTTGTGTACAGGTTTAGTGAACTTTAGGTAATTTAGGAAATTTAGGTAATGTTACAAAATAAATTTCTGTTCACATCAGATAGACTGTTACGAACATGAAAAAGCACAAATATCCCATTAAAAGTATTGAAACTATATTTTGTATTTAGATTTTGGAGTAAAATATAGCATGATGAATTTATTTAACTTAATGCCACAGGAATAAAACAGCAACACATGGAAATATTTATATTGTGCAATGTAAGAAAGAGAAAAATGCGGATCAACATATATTTAACCAATAAGCAAAAAGACTCAGAGTCGGTGACTCTAAAGAAGAAATCACAGTTTAGAAAGTGCTCACTGAAAGATGCCAGTGCTCTCCTGTGATGTTTGCGCTGCGATAAGGCATTCTTTACGAATATTAACCCCGGCTCTGCCTAAGTATTTTATACACTTTGATGACTGTTAGATTATTATGGTTATTAAGAAAAACTGAGTGCATAATGAATGTCAAGTATGAACTCTTCTGTATTGATTTGTATTGATTAACAGCAAGACCAGAGTAAGCCTCCCCACAGGCCCCAGAGTGTCACAAACATATATTTACATTTTTTGAACATCACATATTAAAATAAAACAAGCCAGGGGTGGTCTCCATTGGAGATTTAGGCCAGCAGTCACTTGTACATTGGGTTGAGGGGTGGCAATATAATGTGCGAGTAAGTGTGAAGTACCACTGAAACAGAAAAATGCTGGTGCGATTTAGAGAGGGCAAGACTTTAGAAATTTCATGACTTGTAGCTGCAACACGGCTTCTTTTAGTTAGAATTGAAATT
Source organism: Erpetoichthys calabaricus (assembly GCF_900747795.2). Taxonomy (NCBI): domain Eukaryota; kingdom Metazoa; phylum Chordata; class Cladistia; order Polypteriformes; family Polypteridae; genus Erpetoichthys; species Erpetoichthys calabaricus. The sequence goes on along the minus strand of NC_041398.2, from coordinate 76,395,912 downwards.
TCTAGGTCAAAATGTATAAGTCAGTATGTGATACTAGTTGAAATCTGAAGTGATTCTGACCTTCCAGTCTGGAATTAATATGGGGAGAGTCTTTAAAACCCTGTTGCAGCTACAGTTGAATAACATGGCATAATTCTCAATGCAGTATTACACAAAATATAAATAAATGTGATCTTAGGATCTCTATAGGCTCTCCTAATAATAAAATAATATCTCCGTTTTGGCTAAGCTACTTCAGGGCTGGGGTTAACAAAAGAAACATTCTATAAAATGTCTGATTAAGAGGGACATATACATTATGCATACTGTATATTAGAAAGTCACCTGTTAATCTCTAACATGCATCTTTTGGGGAACATGGCCCTGGGATGATCAGCCAGAATTGTAGTTCTCCTCTGTTCTCATTAATGTCAACTATATTCCTTTAATCCTTCAAACTAATAAAAATAGTCACTCCTTAAAATTCTAAGCATCTATGTCCTTTTTTCAAGCAATAAACTATCAAAGTTGAAAACTGATTTATCAGTTTCACTTTTAAGCAAAGATATGAAGATGTTGGTAACAGCAGAGTCATTCTTCAGTGTACAGTTATAATACAATGTATCTCTGGATAGAGAGAGCAAAAAATGACAGAGATGAAAGGGACTGCTTATTTATATATAGTTTCAACCTGAAACAACTTTATGGGTCAAATCAATATTTTCCAACACTTACTCTTTATGTTAATGCAAACAGTATACTGTAAATCTCAAGTCATTCAACAACACCAATTCCCTTCTCTAAAACTACAGCTTTTAAGCTTACAATCTATACAACCAAAATGAAACATAAGGAAGTATGAGCTCAAATAAAACATATCTCTTTATGCTGCTTTTCCTGCAAAAAAAGGAGTACTAACTATGAGAAAAATAGAATAGGAAAATGTCAGTAAAAGCTGGAAATGACATTTTTATTTAAGAAATAAATGATACGTACTGTTGCAGTAAGAGCAGTCTAATCAGAAGCTTTAATTAGTCTATGCTAAACTAAATTGGTGAGTCTTCACTGCTTGATTTAAATGTTAAAGTGAACAGAAAAAGGGTTTAAGTGAGCACTCAAAATCCAAACAATGCAATTAACAACATACAAAAATAATAAAGTGCATTTACCTAGGCAATTAATGAGAGTGCTTTTTTTGGAAATGGGGTAAGGGCTGAGCATTTAATCAAATCGGTAACATTAAATGAGGTGTTCTCCCTAGTTGAACAAGATAGTTTAGGAAAGAAAGAAAAAAATACACAATAACATACATTTAAAAAATTCAAAAGATGTTTAAATTTTTTGACATGGTTTTATTTTGCAATTCTTTGTTGTTTTCTTTATATACTACAAAATCACAAATGTAATGAAAACTACATATACTGTAAATATAAAATTTTATATACAAGAATTTTAATAACTACGGGACTTTGCCCCCTGCTCACTTCGCTCAGTCACCCCCTAACCCAGGGTGCACTACACGTCAGCCTCTTCGCACCTCTGCGGCTCACGATTTGAACAGGGGGGCTGAACGTGCGCTAAGGAGATGCGGTCGCTCCTCTGAGACCCCCTCTTAAACAGTGATACAATGGGAAACAAATACATTTTTATTTACCTCCTCTATGCTCGATCAGCTGGCTTGCTGCTGCTGCTTCCGTGCTGCGTGATCTGCATGTCGCGCAGCGCCTCGAACATTTAAAAGCCCATACAGCAGCTGTCCTTCCGTCTCACTTCCTTGTCTCGCGGGACGTTAAAGTGTCTCCGAGAAAATCACGTCTCGTCTCCTTCCAAGCCTTCCAAGATTTTTTTTATAATAGAGAGATACTATAAAAAATGTGAATATGCAGAAAACCTTAAGAATCGTGGGCCCCTTTTTACTAAATTATTTTTTTTTATATACTTTGTTAATGCCCGAAAGGAAACTCTCTTTTCACATGACCTTTGGGGGTCAGAGCATGCGGTCAGCCATTGTACAGTGACCCTGGAGCAATTTTCAGGTTAAGGCCCTTGCTAAAGGGCCCCTAACGGAGTAGGATTATCTTCATAATTGTGTGATAAAATGATGCCTAGTTGACTTTATATATGTAGTGTTTTATTTAACATAGGTAATATAACTAGTACATTTGATAAAGTTTTAATATTTAAATAACTGTTTTGATTTTCATCAGTTACACATTTTTAATCCATATGCAATATGTTCTGTAAAAGAGAAATAGTATTGATAACTGAATTACATTTTTAGTAAAAGAAAATGCTATATAGCATGAGTGGACAGCCCTGCATTTCATAGCTCTTAAGTCCAGGATTTGAAGTCGAGACCTGGGCACAGACCTTGAGTCTGCATATTCTACCCATGTTTGCGTGGATCTTCCTCAGGATTTTCCTTCCATATCCCAAACATGTACAGTATATGTTAGCCTAATTGCTGCTCTGCACTGGCCCTATATGACCGAAAGTGCTTGTTGGAGGTCAATGCTTTCCCAAGTGTTAGCTTCTGCCTTGTACCCAGTTTTCTCTGGGTAGGATAAGCACGTTAAAAAATGGATGGATAGACCTTCAGCCATTTACTTTAGCACTGTCCTGGTGCCAAAGAAAACCACTGCAATATTAAGTGTACCGTATAGTACATAAGCTTTTTACTGCACCAGAAATGTATATTTTAATTGGAGGCTTATGCTGTTGTGTAAAAAATTCCTTGGTGCCATAGTTATTCTTAATTTCAAGCTACACTGACATTCATTTACTGCAGTTTCACTTGTACCATATCTGATTGCATTAATTCATTTGTAATTTAGAAAAAAGTAAAGAACAGTTTCTTGTGTTTCTGAATTTTGGAAAGAAAAAAACATTTTCCACCGCAAAACAATACTAAGATATCATGTTTTTTGAATTATCATCACAAGAAGCAATGTTCACCATTAACCATCCTGAGAAACATTAAATATTTAGTGGGTATTAATTCGCAATTAGACCAGCCATAGTCGAAGTTAATTGAAAATTTAAAAAATTAAACCACTACTTCAAAATCAGCATGTGAAAAGTTATCTTATTTAGTGTTCCTAATTCCCATGAGATGCCACAGTATTCCATACATCAATAATCCTTATTTATAATTCAAGATTTCTGACATGGTTTCATTTCTGAGCCTGTCCAAGGGCATGCATGTTCAACAAACAGAGAACAGTTATTATGCTCTACTAATTAGCTTTTGACCTGACTCCTTAGACTTTCGTTTATTCCATACTATTTTCTGAGATAAAGGTTTCATTCATTCAAGAGGTGATATTCTTATTAGTGCTGCTGCAGCACAGCTCCAGGTACCAGATTTTGAGGGTGGAGTTTGCATATTCTACCTAACGAATTCCAACAACACTACATTTTCGTGTAGCCTGCAATGCACTCAAGTCCAGTTTAGGGTTGGTTCATGTATTATACCCAATGCTGTCAGGACATGTTTTGGCCCTTCATGGCCTTGACCACCTTAATAAAAGGACAAGTGTCTTTGTTTCTGTTGCCATGTCTCTGTCATTAAAAAGATGGCACATCAAAGCATTCTTAGTAATAAAATGCATTGCATTTATCATTCCAATAGATGGTGCATCACAGCCATTAACATTGCTTTTATGAATCCCACACCAAATGGCATATAACAGAGACATATGAATTGCATAGTTCACTGCAAAAGTTAAAAGTGAGGTCTACATTGATTACTTAGATTTCAATCTGCCTTAGACGAGTAACACAGCTAATAATGGAATAAAAGGATAATGATAACTGAATCTCCACTTCGGTGAATTGAAACAAACTAATTATCCCACATATTGTATCAGTAATGTTAATTGAGGTATAGGTGGTAGTATTTTTTTTACATTTCTGAATGACTAATTTGAAAAACACAGTCCAGCATGCAAAACACAGCAAGATAACATTAATCAGAGTATTCCAAATAAAGTAAAGTTGAGTAATTATTATAAAATTACCTATTTTGTAATTTAGCTGTCATTGTTTTATAGCTATTTTGTATTTGTACTTCTTTTGTGTTTGCTATGTCAAATCTGCTGATTACTAATTTAAGCATATTCATAGTTATTTATACATTTGAATTGTCTCCACTTCAGCAATAATGCAATTTCAAAAATATACAAGAAACTACTAGTAATAAAATAATTAGGTAAATGCCTGTCAAATCTGCAATGATCTTCTTACTAATTTAGAAGATCTCCCATCAACCTCTGTAAACTCAGAAGGAAGGTATGAATCATTAGTTTGTGCATTGTCTTGTTGACTTTTTCTTGGTCACCAAAGTACTATTTTCCTATTAGATTACAGATCACATGAAAAGCGAAAAGCAAAACTGATAATGGTCACACGCATAATCTCTTCTGTTTGTGTTTGTTTTGGCAGGAGGCAAGATATTTAGAGCCATCAATTTAAAGCCCTAGATATTTATATTTGTCCTTGAATTTCTCCATGGCAAAGTTTGAAACACTAAAAATAAACTTTAATGAATTGGTGGGTGGCAGCTGCAACTTCCTAAAACACAGAGAATACCAGAATTTTACAAAAATAAGAATGAAAGAGCTCCAAACACAATTACTACAATTATTAATATTACAGTATTTAGTATTTAAATAGAATGTAGTAATTTTAGTGAAAAAAAACACTTTTATACAGTTTAAATAAATTTTCAGCTGACTTGGTGCTACAGGGGTTACTATGGCTGTGGCACACCTCTAGCAATTTCTGTTCATTTCTGTGTTCATACTATGCATGGAGTTAGACATTCTGCCAATGCTCGCCTACTTTTTCTACATCCTAGAGACAAGCACATTAATTTAATTCACAACTCTAAATTAGAAAACTGTGCTTTTTAAATATTTAATTTGTGCTATACACTATGTTTTTCTGAATTAGTGTCAACTGTTAACACCTACAAATGTTCACCTGTCTTGCTATTGTCAGCTGATTCTTCATAAGTATTATCATTTTTGCTAACATTAACAATGTACATGACACTATAGATTGGTAGGCTATTTTTAATTGTCGACTGTAAGTTAGCCTTGCACCCTTGAACATTGAACACATTGTTAAAAATAGCAACACTACAGTTTTTTTTTGTTTTGTTTTGTTTTGATTTATCCACAAATTCAGGCAACCAGAAAGTGTACAACATTAACTTTTATACTGTCATGGTAATGATATTACACATTGCACACTCCCAGTCATCCTTCTGAGAAACAGCTTAGCAACCCTGCATTACTGGTTCACCCATACAAAATAAACAATATGACATTGGGGGAAGACTTATTTCTTAATTAACACCTTCAAAAACATCAAAAAAGCCTTTTAAAGTCATTGGCTTCAATATCTCATATATTTTTGAGGCCAAGAAAAGGCTATAAAAAATTAAAACAAACATCAGGTCAGGACAGGTAAAATTTTTGCAACAAATTTCTGTGAAGTTTTAGATTTCATTGGATATTTGGTAATGGCTTTCAGGGCTGTCAGGCTTGTATGTTAAGCACGTTCGTTTGGTTTAATGATAACAAATTCTTTCTGGTAGTTGTTTTGTAGTGGTTTCCCTGACATTTGGCCTCATGTATAAATGCTCACATTGAAATGTATAAAACATTTCTGTTTTAGGTATATGGTCAGCATTTCTTGCCTCTCATTTCCTTTCATCCTACACTTACCCAGATCTTTGTAGACATGGAACACACATGAAATGGATGTATTTACCTTATACAACTCCAGGAACCTCACACGCAGATAAGGAGCCTTGGCTTGAGCCGGGAGAACTTTTTGCCCAAGTTGAGCTCCGTCAAGTGGGGGTGGGATAGCAGGCTGCTTGCTGCTTGTGCTGATCGATGCATTTACAAAACAAAACAAAAGATGCTGATGACAAGGGGTGTGAAGAAATTTAATGTGGCCCGGGACTGCAAGATTTTTTGTAGACTTCAGGGATTCTAGAATTAAAGAGCAACCGCACAAAACTGTACTTATTTTCCAGATGGGCCATGGTTAGATGGAGTGTTGGTGATATAGCATCATCGGTGCAGTGGTTGGGGTGGTATGCAAGCTGAAGCGGATTGAATGTTGCAGAGAGTTTGAATGTTATATGGTCCTTGACCTGTCTTTCTATATAGGGTGATTGCCATTGAGTGTTGATGATGATGACTTCTTTGGCACTGGTATGACAGTGGTCTTGAAGCACAAGGGTAGGATGGCTTGCCTCAGGGAGGTATTATAAATGTCTTTAAGGATGTGCATTAGTTTGTCAGCACATTCCGTGAGTACACACCCTGGTATGTTGTCAGGAACTATGAATTTCTGTGAGTTTACTTTGTGCAGTGTCCTCCAAACATCATCTGGGTCAAGATAGAGTGCTTCATTGTTCAGACTGGGAGCAGCTTTCATTGTTTTTGTTTTGTTCTTTTCTTCAAACCATTTGAAGTAAGTGTTAAGTGAATTGAGGAAATCAATATTGTCATCACAGAGTGGTGGAAGAGACTTGTAGTCTGTGATTGATTGTATGCCTTGCCACAGGCACTTGGGGTCTTTTGAATCAGTGAAGTGACCCTGGATTTTCTGTCTGTAAGCATGCTTTGCTGCTCTCATACCACGATTCATGTTGGCTCATGCAGATCTAAGAGCATTTTTGTCTCCAGTCTTGAAGGCAGCATTTATTGCTCTCAAAAGCACATGCACCTCTCTGGTGAGCCAGGGTTTCTGGTTGGCACATGTGGTGATATTCTTGATGATGGTCTTGTCCCATGGTGATGACTGACTTCTAAATCAATTTAGATTTCCAATAGCTATCTTCTATGAGCTCTGTGCTGAACTGGGAATTTCCTTACACTGTGGTTAAACAGACAAACATCAAAGCTCAATCTGCAGCAACATCCGGTTTTCCAAATCTAATCGAAGTGGTCGACTACATGCACATTGCAATAAAGGTGCCTTCAGAGAATGAATTTGCTTATGTAAATCGAAAGCATTTCCACTCTATTTGTGTGAAAATTATGTGTAATGCAAAAATATGTCTTATTAATTGAATGTTGTGGATCAACTCATGATTCATTCATTCAGAGAAATAGTAGTGTTGGGAACAAACTTGAAAATGGTGTTGTGTGTAATGGCTGGCTTCTTGGTAAGATTATACATTTAATATTACCCCTTTGGTCAAAATTGTAAGTTATCTGGATGATGTAACCGTGTAACACAATTACGTAGGTGACAGTGGGCAACCAATGAAGTCATGGCTTCTAATCCCGCTTGCCAACTCAATGATTGAACAAGAGCAACGTTATAATGACCTCCATTTTCAGGATCGGGCAATGGTAGTTATATAACGGGCCAGTTATAAGTGTCCTGCCAATAACTGCAGTAGCTCGCTGCTCAAATGGTTTGATCCCCAGAATTCACCTACCTCCTCTAGTGGTGTTGACACTCAGACGGAGGGCTGTGACTCACCTTTTTACGTCAACTTTGATATCTGAACACTTTTTTTTTTCTGGCAATGTGTGACTTTCTGAACTTGAACTTTTGAGTGCCTCTGCCATGCTGTGCCACTCCATCAATTTTCTTTTCTTGCTTATGCCACTGCTTAAGCCACCAAATAGTACATTTCTCCTTTCCTCCACTTCAATGAGCAGATCTCCATTTCACATTTGCTGAAATCTTCTTTTTTTACACATGCTTTTACTATTATCTTTTGGAAACGCATTAAACAGAAACAGCTATTTATATTGAATTGCATATTCAAATAGGTGAAATTCTGGGAGGAGTCGCGGTGGAGCTTTAGGCTTGTACATATGTGTTAAAATTCACATTGATTGGGATTTATAAAGGGAAAGTGTAGAACTTTGCTTACTCACAGTTTTATGCATCTTAATGTTTTGTGCATACACACATTTCTAGTTTTGCCCTTCCGTCATGTCAAGTGTGATCATATATTGGGCCTTCCCGAGTCTCTCAAGGACTTCATCCACACAAGGCATTGGTAGGCAATATGGGCATTTTCTGGCAACAACCCTGGGTTCTGTAACAATGTCATGAATAACCAGTGTAGCTTTTTCGGGTCATTAATTTACCACTTCCAAGGCAGATGAGATGGCTGCCTCTAGCTGTTGTCGCTGTTTGGACGTCAAATTTGTTACATAATTAAGGTTACTTTGAGCAGAGAAGACGCGAGGTTGAGCTAAGTGGGGATTGGGATCCCTTTCCTTTCAGGGCTTCAACAGGTTTTCGTGCTATACCCGCTCAGCCAGCCATCTGTTTAGTTGTTTCACCAGATAGTTGACCAAACCCTTCCTCTCCTTAATTTCATATGGGCCTTGCCAATGGGCTAATAATTTGGAATGGGAAATGGGAATGAGGACTATAACACAGTCTCTGGGGCAGAACTCATTGAGTGTCATGCCATGGTCATACTACCGAGCCTGAGCTGATTATGCACATTCAACGTTTTCTTTTATTATGGGCTGAAATTTAGCAAATCTATCAAATAACTGAGCGATGTATTCCAGAATATTAGTGGAAGCGACTGTGTCTTCTTCCCAGCCTTCTTATAGAATATCCAATATCCCTTGGGGGTCTTGTCTATATAGTGGTTCAAGGCTCTCGGTAACCAAACAACATAAGAGGGCTTAACTGATCTCAGTTTAGTCCATCCTCGCTAACCACCTTATGTAACATTTGTTTAAGCATCTGATTAAAACACTCCACTAAATCATCAGTTTGAGAGTTATATGCTGAGGTAGATGCTTAATATGGAGTAATTTGGCAACTTCCCTTAACGTCTGTAATGTAAATGGTGTCCCATTGGTCCATTACAACTTGTTTAGAAATGCCGACATGCGCAAAGACCACTCTGGTCTTTCCTATGAGATGTGTGTGGCTAACTCCAAACGCATTGAGATGACTTTGGGATAACAGGTAGCGTAATCCACCATGACTGAAATATATTTATGACTTCTAGCTGAGGGTTCAAGGGGTCCTACAATATCAACCCCAAATTGTTCAAAAGGAATGTCACTGAGCAGGACAGGAATGAGAGAAGCATGGTCCTTTAAAGGAAGCTGTCTCAGCTGGAATTTGAGACACAAATGACAAAAGTGATGGACCTCTTCATTAATCCCTGGCCAATAAAACTGGAGTTTAATTCTGTCCAAAGTTTTCTCTGCACCTAAGTGTGCCCCTAAGAGGTGGGGGTGAGCTAGCTTGCAAACTTGTCACATGAAGGTTCACAAAACTAACAAAAAAGACTTTATGTCACCATCATGCTATGCCACTCATTAAAGTAAATCATTTTTCAACGCAAAGTGGGCTCCCTGGGGCATGGGATAATTGGTACGGTTCCCGTCAATCAGATCTATCACATTCATGGCAAACCTCAGGGCATTGTCATTCCATTATTTCCTTTTGAATGAAGCTGGAGTTTGCCTAAATTGGAAGTGTAATGTGGAGAGTGGATCAGTAGTTACCTCAGGGGGTAGATTAGAGCTTTGTGACACCTCTGTAGATACGTCAGAGCAGGATCCTGTGACGTCACTTTCAGTCCACTGAGTTGTCACATGACCCTGCTCAGCTTCTGGTTGTGAGCGCAGCGTGGTAAACAGCTCGTGATGGGCCTTCACCATCAATTACCAGGCCATGTTTTAGAACAGGTGACAGATGTCATTCCGCTTTTATTTTTCGACCGGTCCCACCCAAGGATCATCTCTTTTTGTGTCATCTCTTTTAAGTCATGATACAGTGGGCAGATATGTGCTATCAGACATGTGCTATCAAGTTTCCACATGAATACAGGCTAAACTGGTCATTCCAGTTTCCCATTATCGCGGAAGGACATATCGGCATACAGCAATAGAGATGTTGCAAGCAGAAACAATGAGTGCAGATACCTTGTGCCTGTTGATAACCACCACCTCGCTGTCAGGGAGAGACAGGAGATTAGTGAAAAACAAAACTTTTCTCCTCATGCTCAACTGCAGTCCATAGGCTTGCTAAATTGGGAGCAGTTAGGGATGGTGTGGCCAAGCTCCCCACACTTGTAAGAGTGAGGAGGAGTCGTGTGCTTTTCTTTTGGGCATGCACTGCTTCCATATTGCATCAGATGGACTCTGTATTGGCAACATGCCCAGGATGGGACTTGTGGCGATCAGCAGACCGTTTCATAAACTCAGCTCTATGAAGCGGATAGGTGGCACTCGAGGGCTGCTATCAGTGAATCTAAGGTCTTATACTTTTTTCTCCAGGCTGGCCAAGCAAGGTAAAGAAAGAGGGTGTTTACAAGTATGTCACATGTCACCATCCCTGTGATCATTTTTGCCAGATTTACCTTGGGCTTTAACCATTGCCCAACTCTACCCCATAAGTCATATGCTTGAGAATGGGTTGGCCTCTCTGGATCAAAAGCCCATTCATGACATGCCCTTACCTGCTGGTCCGGATTAATTCAAGACCGCAGCAGCACCTAGGCCATTAGTTGATAATAATCCCTAGCTGGCTGCTCGTCAATGGTCCACTGTGCCAGTCCCCTCAGGAATGGCACCAGTATGAGCACCTGTTCCACATGTTATAATGTGTGGTGGTTCTTTCGAATACCAACAGGTATGTTTGAATGTTATCTTCTTGATGTAGTGGGAATAATACCTTGGATGGTTCCATCTGGATGCCCTCCTGAACAGCAACACAAGCTTGGTTACGTACCTCTGCTTCAGTGAGCTGGGTACATTGTTCCCCCACCTGGACCTTCAATGCATGGATCTCTGAAGCCATGGCCTGGGGCGCTGTCATCGTATCTGCCCACTAGAATCCTGCCAACTATGCCACTTTAAAGATAAAGAAACAACAATGTCAAAGATTATACCATGTATAATTGAAATAATTGAAAGAAAGCACATGTAAAAGCTAAAAAAAAAAAAATCTGTCTGATGTAGACTGCCCTTCTGGATTTCAGGCATTCTGGGAGGAAGAGGTGGGTCCAGGTGGGCTGAACCCAGAAGTGAAGTCAGGGATGAAATGGTGTCAATCTTCCTTCCTACAGAAGGGGAAAATTAGTATCACCAAAGCCTTTAAGCTGTTTCCCATGTGCCAGTGAATGATGATAGATATATAGACAGATCTTCTTCTTCTTTCGGCTACTCCTGTTAGGGGTCGCCACAGTGGATCATCTTCTTCCATATCTTTCTGTCCTCTGCATCTTGTTCTGTTACACCTCCTTCTTATTCTTCTTCGGCCAACAGTAGCCCAATTTCTGCCAGCACCATGTTGGCTAACAGTACTGGTGGTGGTTGTTGTTAACCCGGGGCTCGACTGATCCGGTATGGAAATTTGTATTGTTGTCCGCATATTGATTTGGCAAAATATTACACCAAATGCCCTTCCTGACGTAACCCTCCCCATGTATCCGGGCATGGGAAGAAACACACTGGTTTGTGCATCCCCTGTGGCTGGGTTAGATAGATAGACAGATACGTATATCATTTATTTACTTATGTTTCTGTGTTGGCCACAACAATCACTTTCTACTTGTGCTAGAAGAGGACAGCACGTGTGGAAAATTTTACTAGTTTCAAAAAATAAATTTTTTGAGTTTCAGGAATAAGCTTCTGTAGTTCACAGGGAATAAATAAACCTTTCAAAATGAACAATGGTAAGAGGCCTAATGGTAAATCAGTGTAAGTTATTGTTTTCAAAGAAGGTGATTCACTATTTTGCAATTGTATTTAGAATTTCAAGGACTGTGAAAAAGAATACTTAAAAATAAGACTGCAGTTAAGTGTGGGGGTGGGAGTAGTTTGGTTAAGTGACAATAAGGCAAATGCGTCAAACAGTAATTGAAATAGATGTGACATTCCTATGGACCCAACTACAGTACAACAATTTCATGTACTCAGTTTTTAAATGGATTGTTAATAAATAATTATGTTCTTTTAGGCTTATTCCAATACTATAAGCCTTTGCTTTGTTTTTTATCACTATGTAGAACACAACAACCTCAACTTACCAAAAAGTGTAGAAACATAACAGAGCAACCACAATCACTAACATACACACAGTGTAATGTTAAATATAACTATTAAAACGCAGATAACAGAAAGTGTTTTTCAGGGTCATTTAAAAAATTTAAATGGAAGAATTTTTCAGCTTTAACAAGGTCTTTAGTTATGAAAAGGCCAAGAAAAACAATGAGATGCTCAATATGGGAACAAGAACTGTAATTCTCTGAAAGCTGTAAAGTGCTGCTTCCTCTATTCTCAGATCAAAACTATAAATCCAGTAAATTTCCTAACAGATAAACTGCCAAACTCCAGCTACAAACCTTCACAGTATGTAGGCTTGACCCTTTCTTTATAGGGAAGTGTGGTTAACAGCTTCCAGCTACTGGGTTCTTAAATGAAGTCAAAGTTTAAAAGTGTTATTTTAAAAGATAAGTTATTCTTACATCTTATTTAGCATCTTCAGAATAAAAATGAAATTAATACATTCATATAATAATCTATAAGCTTAAAATATATAATTAAAATGCTACAAATACGAGGTGTGACAATTTAACTCCTGGAATGGCCATGTAGTGTCACCCATGACATACTGTAATTTAATCGAAATCACATGAGTATTCAGGTTTGAACATATCTGAACTAATATGTGCGTAAATTTCAAGCTAATAGAGCCAGTTGTTAGTCAGCTATTGGGAAGGTAATAGATATCTGCGTGTAAAAATGGGTGATCGAAATTTATAGCAACGTATTTAATATTCAGTTTTGTGTGAAAGACGGCAAATGCAGTACTGAAACGTTACAACTGTTGCAAGTGGTATATGGTGAAAATGTTGGTGAAGATCCCCGGGTTCACCGTACCCTAAAAAAGTATGCATGTCGCGCTCACAGTTTAAGACCATGCTGGTGTGTTTCTTCGATCACAAGGGAATAGTCCACCAAGAATTTATTGAACAGGGACAAACAATCAACCAACAATGCTATTTAGAGGTACAGAAGAGATTACGAGATTCTGTTAGAAGAAAAAGACTCAAAATGTTGCCTGACAAGTGGATCATTCATCATGATAATGCCCCATGTCACACTTTCTGGCCAAAAAAGTGATTACCCAATTAGATCATCCTGCCTATTCACCTGATTTAGCTCCCTGTCATTTCTGGCTATTTCCAAAATTAAAAGCTGCGCTGAAAGGACAAAGATTTTTTAATATAACTGATATCCAACAGAATGTGAGACAGCTGCTCAACAGTATTCAGGAAAATGAGTTCCAGACCTGCTTCCAGAAATGGGTACGCCGTTTAAGTCAGTGTATAGATGAACAAGGGGAGTACTTTGAAGATTAGTGTAGCCACTAGTGTACAGTTCCACATGTATATTTTTTAATGGTGAATTCCAGGAATTAAATTGTCAGACCTCGTACATGACATATTAATAGCTATATTTCTTGAATATATTTTACAAATGCTAGAAAACAGGTAGTGCCATAACCATAATCTTCTCAAAGATGGTAACAATTGGATTACAGTGCCATGCTCACGTGCATGATGTGGACATATTCTTTGTGTCAATGACCACAATTAATGTTTTATTTTAAATCTTCTCATAAATATGTTTATTTGAAGATAATCTGTTATCTGTAAGAAAGTACTCTATGCTGTAATACAGTATGTATCATTCATTACAAAACTGAAAAATTCCTGATCATTATATTAAATTCAAGATGGTTCATTGCCTTATTTTCAACATTAGAGACCTTGTTGAAGTCAAAATATATAATTCTTTAAGAAATGCTAAAAACTATTTGAGCATTATAACAACAGTGAAAACTCTGATATCTTTACAACCTGGAATTTATTAGTTTTTAATGCTGGTGACATATATTATCTTTCATTTATGGAGTCCTAGCACTTTCCAAGAAAGACATAATTCATGTAGAATAGTCAGTTTTTTTATGTATTTCCATTTATATTTAACTAGCTGTGCTACCTGTCTAAGATGAGTTGAAATCTAAATAATCAATGTACACCTCAGCACTTTCATTTGCAGTTCACCATGCAACACATATATCTCTGTGTATATGCTATTTGGTATGGGTTTTGTAAAAGCATTGTTAATTTTTGTGGTGCACCATTATTGGAATGACAGAGACATAGCAACCAGACGGACACACAGAAACACCGACACTAATCCTTTTATTCAGGCATAGACAATATAGTATACTAGTGACATTTTATGGTTTAAACAAAGACATAAAAATTTGAAATGTTTAAAAGTGAATGGATTTTGCACCTGTAAGCACAATAAACCCAAATTGCCCTAGTATGAGTTTGTGTTGCTTTTTCCTGGACTGATTCCTCTAACTCTTATTGTTTCAAAGATAGACTATGACTCTCAAAAGAGTAAAGAAGATAAAATAGTTGAAAAGGTAAAGAAAAAAACTAATAAAATGCAGAAGAAAAAAGCCAAAAAAAAAACTGTTTTTCGAAGGCAAAGGTCTACGTATTATATGCACTGAATAACACATAAGTCACAAGTAAAGAACAAGAGGTAAAACCTTGAAAAGCATGGCTAGGTAAATGTGATCCTTTGTTACCTATCTGATTGTGATAAGCTGAGAAGGATAAAGCCTTCTGGCAGTTATGCATCTTAGAAAAGAAATAATGCAGAGAAAAAACAGGAAAGGTATAATGTGCACGCATCATTCTCAAGAAATGGATAAAAAACATCATTCCAAGTCTGAGTTCCTGTAAATACAGGACATGCTAGAAAAATTAAAAGGCAAATTACAAAAATAAGTCCAATGCAGTAATGAAGAGATTTAAAAGTGTTCGTAGTGTGGTTTTACATTTTAATTTATTTCTAAGTAACTTTATTAAAGATTTCCGCACAGTCTCTTCTAGTAAAGCCTTGTTTTTCACATTTCATCCAAAGGACAACGCTCTATGGGGCTGAGTTATTTTCTGAAGGGCACACAGTGAGCCTGCAGGTTTGCTGGAATTTAACTTGAAGCCTTGGGGTTTTAAACCCTTATCTTTAATAACTTGCACTCATAGCCTCATTTCTTTTTGCAACCTGACTCAAATACACATGCACTTTTTGCTCTTATTTTAAGAAACATAATTAGAATGTACAGCTTTATAGCACTTCTAAACTAGATTTGCATTTATATTAAGGCTTTAACTGTTCATATCTCTGTGGTAAACTGCACTTCATAGACAGAAAAAGAAACATAATGATTCTCTTATCTGAATACTTATTCTTGTCGGTGTGGAGGAACAATTCTTAAATCTTTTTTTTAAGTGATGGACTGTTCCATTTATTTATTTATTTAAAATTGAATACAGTTAGCTTTGTGCTTTTTCCAAGAGAGCAGGCATCCCCATACATTAAAGAGCAGCTTTGACTTTAAACATTAGGTTTTATTTAAGTTAGACATGTTCTATTCTTGGATCAACCACTCTCTGTTTGGATCTTAGCCCTATTATCTTACCTAATGTAAACCTAACTTAGGTAATTTATTTAGATCTAGCCTTCCATTTTTTACCCAATGCAGTTTGTACAAAATGATAGCGGGCAGAAACATAGTTACTTATTTTTTATTATACTGCTTCAGTATGTTCTAATGGACATCTTTGTGGGGACAGTTTTTGGTATTACTGCTTGAAAACCACAGAGAAGGAAGAGAGCGGGCACAAAGCCTTTTTCTCCCTCAAATCTCACTATAATTATTTAGACTAAATGAGAAGAGGCTTGTTTATTTTTTTAAGTGTCACTGATGGAGTGTAAGGACTGGGCAATGAGCACAGAGTCAGATTGATTCTTTTCATTTGTAGACTCTTTTCTGTTTTTAATGCTTTCTGTCATTCACTGCATGAATGGATGGCTTGTGTTAAGCTAAAATATGCCCAGTAAAATTCCGTTTGTATAGCACAGCAAGTGTGCATGTGATTAGAACAGAAAAATTGGTGTTGAAGATTTAATTTGTGCAGTGAACTCATTGCTGCAATTTATTTTCACCTCTACGTGTTCACCGTGACATGCTATCTATTGCCTTCTGCAATTTTTTTTTAAGTAAGGCACTACTGTAGTCCCTTTTTATTACACTGAGGTGTTTTTACTTTTTACCTAGATTTATGAGGTACTGTGATTTTACGGGCTTACATTGCTTTGCAACTGAATCTAACTTATGGTAGTGTTTCCAGTACAGCAAACTAAAGCACCTAGCTTGCATAGAAACTCTAACACAAACAACTAGTGTAAATCTTTTTAGGCTTTCCCAGTTATTGTGGGTTTCATTATTCTGGCAGTGTACAGCACACTGAAGTAAATATAATTCACTTGACTGCTTCAGCATTTCCTTTGAGATGGATTATAGCCAAAAGAT
The DNA here is from genome assembly GCF_900747795.2 of Erpetoichthys calabaricus. Lineage (NCBI taxonomy): Eukaryota > Metazoa > Chordata > Cladistia > Polypteriformes > Polypteridae > Erpetoichthys > Erpetoichthys calabaricus. The sequence continues at coordinate 76,379,505 of NC_041398.2, read as the reverse complement.
TAGTGTACTTAAATAGTTAAGTATTCATCTATTCCTAATTCATTATTTTAATTAAAAAAAGAAAGCTTTAAATAAAACAAAAGTAACTACTTACACTTTAACTACCTGGTTTGGTGGAGTCCAATAATGATTGAGTCTAAATGCTTTTTTTTTTAAGTTTTCGATTAACATTTTTTCAGGCCACTCTTTATGTATAAAAGTGTTTATTGAGTTCACCATTCCAATTAGTTATTTTTTTTTTACCTTATGCCCTTGGCAGTGTCTGTGACATTTATTTAACATTTCTCTGGACAGGGCATCAGACTTAGTGTTGGCCGTGCTTGGTGCAAAGACACTGGTTGGCAACTCACCCTTCCCTAACACAAGTTCAGTGGAGCTTCTGTGTTTTATTTATCAAAACAAAAATACATGTCAAGCATTGTAAATGACTTACTTACACCTAAATTCATGATCATTTCAAAAACACCTTAATGACTAGTTTAACATATTAGTGATACAAAATCAAAGATTTAAAAATATGATACTGTATGTTTAAAATACTTTATTTTATTTTCTATTGGATATTTCCATCTGTCTTTACTCTTTTTGATTACCTGTAAACTGCGTCACGTATGCATGTCCAAGGTACACCACGATGACTCATCCAAGGTTACCACTACTGCTAACACACTTGTCTCTTTTCTCTTCCTCAGCACTAAGAAGACCACTATAAAAGATATACACCCCCAAATGTCTGTGTCTCAATTGGACCTGAATGCTATAGAACAGGAGTCGGCAACCTTTTAGCAGTGTCGTTACAACGTTATTCCCTGTGCCGACATAATTCTGCCAGATTTGTTATACAGTAATCCCTCCTCGATCGCGGTGGTTGCGTTCCAGAACCCCCCACGAAAGGTGAAAATCTGCGAAGTAGAAACCATATGTTTATATGGTTATTTTTATATTGTCATGCTTGGGTCACAGATTTGCACAGAAACACAGGAGGCTGTAGAGCGACAGGAACTTTATTCAAACACTGCAAACAAACATTTGTCTCTTTTTCAAAAGTTTAAACTGTGCTCCATGACAAGACAGAGATGACAGTTCCGTCTCACAATTAAAAGAATGCAAACATATCTTCCTCTTCAAAGGAGTGCGCGTCAGGAACAGAGAATGTCAGAGAGAGAGAGAGAGAAAAAAACAAACAAAAATCAATAGGGCTGTTTGGCTTTTAAGTATGTGAAGCACCGCCGGACAAAGCAGCTGCAAGAAAGGGAGCAATGTAAAGGTAGTCTTTCAGCATTTTTTAGAGGAGCGTCCGTATCCTCTAGGCCAGTGTGCGAACAGCCCCTCTGCCCACACCCCCTCCATCAGGAGCAGAGAATGTCAGAGAGAGAGACAGAGAAAAACAAACAATCAAAAATCAATACGTGCCCTTCGAGCTTTTAAGTATGCGAAGCACCGTGCGGGAAGCATGTTGCTTGACAAAGCAGCTGCACAGAAGGGAGCAACGTGAAGGTAATCTTTCAGCATTTTTAGACAAGCGTCCGTATCGTCTAGGGGTGCGAACAGCCCCCCTGCTCACACCCCCTCCGTCAGGAGCAGAGAATGTCAGAGCAAGAGAGAGAGAGAGAGAGAGAAAAGCAAACAATCAAAAATCAATACGTGCTGTTTGATCTTTTAAGTATGCGAAGCACCGTGCAGGAAGCATATTGCTTGACAAAGAAGCCATATGTAAGCCCAGCAAGGAAGAGAGCAATGTGAAGGTAATCTTTCAGCATTTTTTGAGGAGCAGCCGTATCCTCTAGGGGAACGAACAGCCCCCATGCTCACAATATATTTGAGGAGTTTTATTTAATATGTAATACGCGCTCTGGTTGGGTAGCTTCTCAGCCATCTGCCAATAGCGTCTCTTGTATGAAATCAACTGAGCAAACCAACTGAGGAAGCATGTACCAGAAATTAAAAAACCCATTGTCCGCAGAAATCCGCGAACCAGCAAAAAATCTGCGATATATATTTAAATATGCTTACATATAAAATCCGCGATAGAGTGAAGCCGCGAAAGTCGAAGCACGATATAGTGAGGGATTAGTGTATATAGTATCAAAATTGGTCCGCTTATAATGGGCTTCAAAAGTATATACTTTTGTAGTCCATTATAATCGGATCTTACAATATATTATTGCTCATTAAATATTTTAAAATACATAGGATCATATGTGAAAAGAATGTTTTGTCAATTTTATTTATAACTACATTCGGGGGCTTATTTTTGGTTCCAATTATTTGACTAAAACAAGTAGTTTGTTTCTTGAAGTCAGAAACATCCCTTTTTATAGTCTCACTTTTCTCATCAGAGTTTTTAAACGTAGACTGATGTTTAGTTTAATAATGTCTTTGTACACTTGACGTACGACACATGACACTTTCACAGCATAACGCACACACGGCATGATCCTTTTGTTGTACAAATCCGTATTCATTCGTCCAAGAGTCTCGAAAAGAGAGAACATCAAGTTTTTGTCTTTTATGAGTAATTTTAGGGCAGTACATTACTTACTAATAAAGAGGTTTGTTTTAACATACCATGGCCTGCACTGAACACGTGCTTTCCCTTTACATGTGAGTCACATGCTCAAAACGTAGGTGGGAACATAGTGCACGAATGCATGTGCTGTAATTAAAATATAATAACAAGAAGTTGGTTTTAATGTTCCACAGCCTGCACTGAACACATGGTTTCCATTTACATGTGAGTCGCATACGCAAAATGTAGGTGAGGGGGTGAATGTGTGCACTGTAATTAAAATACATTTATTCACTTTGTTTGCCGAACAATTGAAGGGGGCACGATTGGGTTACAACAGGGTGAGTTTCTTTATTCTTTATTTGTCTTAACTCTCCAACATTCAAAAAAAGGACTGCTGAAAAACAGAGCAGCTATCTCCTAATCACAATCCATTTTCTGCTCCCTCCCTCTGAAATTTTGCACCTGCATCCACGAAAAAGGTTGCATCTAGAAAAAAGCCCAACTCAGAATCTTGTACTGTACTACATATTACAACTATCCCCAGTCTCCATTAACTTGGTTAATCTATGCTCTAAAGTAGTGCATAGTTTCTTAAAGTATGGTTTTGTAGTTTATACCTTTTGGGGTGTGCAGGGTCATGACTCACTGTTGTATTCAAAAGGAATGAGCTGCTTAAATTTTGTAAAAGTGCCTCATGATGGGTCGCTGCAGGCAGTTTAAATAATCAACATTGCTCCAAGACGATGTTGGCACCAATTCTCCAAGGGGAGAATTAAACTCAAGATGAGTTTAATGCACACTACTTGCCTTTTTTGTGATTTGATGAAAATTTTGCAATGTTATTCTTAGTCTTCATATGAAAATAAACCCAGTGTCTCCATGAGAGGACTTTTTTCACCTACTGATTCTTGTTTTAAGATACTGCTTAGTTTCCATAGTTATCAGGTGCTATTAGTTACAAATGGCAAGGAGAAATTAAAATAGCTCACAAACAAACAAAGTTGGGGTCTCAGGAGTATATAACTGTAAAATATGAAAAATTCCAAGGGGGTGTATAATTTTTGTAGGCACTGTATAACTATATATACTAAATGATTACACATTAAATGAGTACCTGTCACAGGGGAAAATGTAATACATACAATGTAATATAAAGAGAAGAAAACAGATTTAGTTAAGTACAAGAAACAACAACAAAAGAGCAATATATTAGCAGGAAAACAGCTAAATTGAATTTTAATACAAACTGCCAAGTTGAAAATTGCTGTGGCATAATTTAGAATAGGAAAAAAAGTGTACTATATACATGTAAAAGACAACCAATTTTGTAATAGGAACAGCAGTATGTCTAAACTGTCCCCTCGCAGGTCACGGAGACAACTGAATATTTGAGCTCTTAGTGCAGGCACAACAGACACTCAGTTAACAGTGAGGCACGACCTGCAGGAAAAGAAGAAACAGATTAACACATCAACTTCTAATCATGAATGTTTTTGTTTGTTATAATATCTGATGACAGAAATGTTCTGGCATTGTGATGAGACAGGACCTCAGCAAGTCACTTAACATATCCATCCATCCATCCATCCATCCATCCATCCATTTTCCGACCCGCTGAATCCAATACATCAATTATAATATGTTTCTATAGTGCATTCTGATAGTGGATAGATGTCCACTATCTTCTCACATATATATTGTTGTGAAAAGAAAATGACTCCAGTCGCATAAAGCTTTGGGGCATTGCCCCATATAATGTCCAAAGGACAGGTCAAATTATTTTCAACAAAAAATGTTCAAAAATAACCATTCGACAAAATGATCAGGGATGGAGGCTTATTTATACACAACACAAAATGGCTACAGGACTTGGAAGTGCAGGATGTGACATCATCACAGTGGGGCCGGAAGTGACGTCATCTACGGATGGATAGAAGCAGAACTGGCGAAACGGCCATTTTGAGTGCTGGAACGGGTATGTGGTGTTTATTTTTCTTCTTTGCGGCTGAGAAGAGATTACAGAGAACTGTGAGTACCCTTCAGTAACCCTTCATCCCATGATCTTTTGTTTACCTTAGGGTTTGCTGTCTGCCTCTGAATCATGTGTGTGTGACAATATATACAGTATATTGCTCTTGCAAGCGAACTATGATTCTTAGCGCGATGAGAGAAGTCGTAAAATCAGCCCGATCTAAATCCATTAAATAGTTGTCTCTTTCACTGCTAAGCAGATGTAAGATATGCCCAGAGGCTGGTGTGTGGGTGAGGAGGGCCCTGCCCCCTTCTCCTTGGCCCGCTGTGTGTCCCCCTCAGATTCGCCACCGCAAGAGAACTATGATACTTACCGCAATTAGAGGTGGCAACATCAACTGGAATGTTGAAACAAATTATAGAAAAAAACCTGATCTAAATCTATTAAGTAGTTCTCTCATGAAAAGCAGACGGACAGACAGACAGACAGACAGACAAACAGACGTTGGATTTTATATATATATAAAGTTGGGTTGGGGAGCATGCACCACATGACGTAACAGCTTGAGATCCGGAGGCAGACACACAGTCCAGTCCCACCCTCCACAAATAACATTCTATCTGCTGCAGCCAGGTGTTATGTGAGCTCCTGTTGGCTTGGTCCAGCCACTCAGGTCCTCAGCAATAAGGATCCTGCGAGCCACATCACCCTCGGGGAATTGCGCCACATGTCCGTAGTGCCTTAACTGATGCTCCCTCACAATGCATGTAATGTGCCTCATTTGGAACTCCATAAGCAACCATTCATTTGACACAAAGTCAAACCAGCGGTACCCAAGGATTCTCTAAAGAGACACAGTACCAAACAAGTCCAGTCTTCGTCTCAGGTCACTGGATATCGACCATGTCTTGAAACCATATATCAAGACTGGAGCACCAGGACTCTAAAGACTTGGACCTTTGTCCTTTCTCATAGGTATCGGGAGTGCCATCACACCCCTTTTCAGCGAACTAATGTCCCCCATGGTCTCCCAATCTGTCTATTGACTTCATAGGAAGAGTCACCATAGACATGAATGTCACTGCTGGGGTAAGTAAACCTCTCAACAAGATTGACACTCTCTCCGCAGACAGACACAATGCTGATGGATGTGCCCAAGAGGTCACTAAAGGCCTGGATCTTGGCTTTTATCCAGGATACTCGCAAACCCAGACACTCAGACTCCTCGCTCAGTCATTCAAGTTCCCCAATCAGAGCCTCCATTGGCTCAGTGAAGATCACAGCATCGTCAGCAAAGTCAAGATCAGTGAACCTTTCTTCACCAACAGATGCCCCACAGCCGCTGGACCCCACAACCTTGCTCAACACCTAGTCCATGCAGACTTTGAACAGAGTAGGAGCAAGAATTCACCCCTGACAAACCCCAGAATCAACCGGGAAAAATGCAGAGGTGCTGCCTCCACTCTGCACAGCACTCACAGTACCAGTGTACAGGCCGGCCATGATATTCAGCAACCTTGAGGGGATCCCGCTAAGTTTCAGGATGTCCCATGGGGCAGCTCAATCAACTGAGTCGAACACTTTATGAAAATCGACTGCAAAGGCTGCAGAGAAACTCTGCCGATATTTGCGTTTGAGCTCCATGAGAACCCTCAGTGCCAGGATGCAGTCGATGGTAGACCTCTTAGGCGTAAAACCAGACTGCTCCGGTCGCTGGTAGGTGAGTAAGTGATCACAGATCCTATTGGGGATGACCCTAGCAAGGATCTTACCCATCACCGAGAGCAGTGTTATCCCCCTGTAGTTGCCACAATCCAGGCGATCACCCTTACCTTTCCAGAGAGGGACGAGAAGTTCCATTTTCTAGTCAGTTGGGATAACGCCAATCTCCCAAATGGAAACAGAGATTGCTTGCAATGCCAGAAGGACAGCCTTACCACCAGCCTGGAGAAGTTCACCCTGGACACCATAGATCCCTGCAGCCTTCCCTACCCTCAGCTGGTTCACCACCTGTGCAATCTCAGTGAAACTGGGTGGTTCACAGCTAATTGGAGGATCAGTCTCAAGAACTGTGGACCCAGAGATAGCCTAGCCAGAGGATTAGCTTTAAACAGCTACTCAAAGGATATATACTGTATATTCTGTCTTTACTGCGGTGGGTTGGCACCCTGCCCGGGATTGGTTCCTGCCTTGTGCCCTGTGTTGGCTAGGATTGGCTCCAGCAGACCCCCGTGACCCTGTGTTCGGATTCAGCGGGTTGGAAAATGGATGGATGGATGGATTCTGTCTTTATACCTCTTAACATGTTTGTCTAGTCTACATAGTCAAATTCTGTCAAATGTAATTATATATGTATATATAATTACACAGTACTGTATTTATATTTACAGAATGAATTTGACTATGTAGACTAGACAAAGATGTTAAGAGGTATAAAGACAGAAGAATGATCCATACACTTTACAAAAATTCAATGTGAGTCATAACTCAAGAGGGAATGGAAACCAAAACTATGATTAAAAGTAGAGTATGACAAGGATGCTCCTTTTCACCAGTTATATTTAACACTTGCATTAAGCAGACAGTAGAGGAGGTGCAAGAGAAAGTTAGAGGAGGAATAAAACTGCAAGAAAGAAAATCAAAAATGCTACAATTTGCAGATAACAGAAAAGGAACACATATTCAGCGACTAGAATATGCAAATGAACAAGTAGAAAACACAAGTGATTGTGTGTAGCTGGGAAAACATGATGAAATGTCATTTAGATTAAGAAGAGATAGTGTTATTTACCTACTTGGGAAGCAAGAAAAAAGAGAGATGTGAGATGCAAAACAGAATATAAGAAAAAGAAAACAGCTGCTAAAATTGCATTTAACATCAAAAGAAGTCAACTTACTTCCAATAATATAAGTTTAGAGACAAGAAAGACATTGCTGAAGAATTATCTAGAGAGCTTTGCTTGTGGAATTGAAATGTGAACTATTAACAAAGGACAAGAAAACATTAGAAGCCTTTAAAATGTGTTGTTATCAATAAATGCTCAAGATACAATGGATTGATCTGGTTATAAATGAAGAAGTTCTTAGACAAGAAGTAAATTATGGGAATATCTGGTGAAGAAGAGTAAAAATCTCCAGCATGTTACCAGGCCCCCTTGACTGCTGCATTTAGCATGAAATTGGCAACTGAAGGCTGAAAACCTAGAGGAAGTGCACCAATGAAATAGAGCAAATGAAGACGTTGACTGTACCACATATCAGGCAGTGAAAAAAAAGGAAGCAAGGAAAAGGGAGGAGAAGAACCTGCAGGGACAGGCCAGACAGAGCTGATGAATGGGGACAGAGAGAGACAGTCAGGGTAAAATGTCATTTAGTCTTACTATATGTGTTTGGTTGCTCTTTTCTGCACCGTTTCTAGGACTGTAATGTCTTTTCTATAGTCTTTACAAGTACACTTTGCAGTCTGAGTATAATTTCATTGTATATTCTATAGTTTTTTACTATATAAACAAACATTTTATTTGACTTTTTAAATGCTTGTGTACATTTACTAGAGAATGAGAAAACTGCATTAATGTAAACCTCCTTTTCAAATTTGCAGTTGTTTCTTGTAGGTCAGCCTTGCAGTAAAGAGACCAGGACTCGTGCCCGTGATCCTCCCTGTGTAGAGTTTGCATGTTCTCCTACTGTCTGCATGGGTTTCTTCCAAGTGCTCGGCTTTCTACCCACAGTCCAAAGTCATAAAGGTTAGGTGGATTGGTGATGCTATATTGAGCCGAATGTGTGGCTGCAGTTTGTTTGAGTGTATATATGTTCATCCTGTAATGGACTGGCGCCCTGTCGTGGGTTTGTCCCTGCCTTGCACCCTATGTTGACTGAGATAGTCTCCAGCACCCCCCATGATCCTGTTCAGTACTAAGCGGGTTAGAAAGTGACCAGTGTTCCTACTGCTTGTATGTGGTGCTTTGTACTTTTCTACATTAAACTGCATTTTTCCAAGAGTTTGTATAGTTTTGTCCTGGTCTTTTCAAATTGTATTTTTTTAAATCCTCATCTTTTACAGTCTGTCTGATTTTAGTTCCATCTGTGAATTTCATAAGCTTACAATGTAAGAATCTGTGTTATTAAAATAAATTAATGTAGCCACCATGACCTTCACTAGGACAAAAGTGCAAAGACTGATGATTAGCCATCAGATTAGCCTTTAGGCCCCCCAAAACCCTGATTTTTAGTCCATTTGGACCATATTTTGTGCAGGAAATTACAACTTTATGATTAAGAGTAAACCATTTGGTGTCTTTAGCAAATATGATCAGAAAGACATGAAGCTGTGCATGCCACATCAACCAACCTCAGGGTTCACCCTTTACTGGGATACAAGGGGTTCAATGTACTTCTTTTTACAAAACTTTGAAAAAGTAGGGATCAGCACTATAGGCATGCGGAGTGTTATTTTATGCTCTTTGGAGGTTGCTGATCATGAATATGCTAATATTTATATTTGATTCTTTACTGATGGCCCTAGACCTACTAGAGCCAGTCCCAGAAGGTTAAAATGACAAAATTGAAACATTGTAATGTGAGGTGTTGTTTTAGACTATTTCAAGGGTAGTGATTATGAATGTAGTGTTATTTTAGACTTCTGATCCTTTACCATGGATCTAGTGCTGCATGGACCTTTATCAGAGGCTGAAAAGGACAAATTTCTATTATAATCGAGAACACACTTGAAGCACACATTTTAATATTTCAAATACTTGATGCAATTATTCTGTTTGTTATGTATTTCTACCTCATAAAGTGAATCATTATATTTAGATTGGATTACATTAGATAAACTTTAGGGGAAATTCAAATGCATACAGCAGCTGAAACATGAAAAAAAACCCGTACAGACTCACAGGACAGATAATACAGCCAATCAATTGATCAATAAATAAATAAATATAAACAAACTTAATGAGTACATCGCGTAGAAGCATTGAATTGCTGATAGCAGTATTAACACCAAGAATTAGGGTGGCTAAGAATTAGGGTGCTTGCCACTCAAAAAAATTATAAATTACCTCACACCGTACAAACACATGAGCCACTAAATTATGACTGTAATTAGTTTAAAATTTAAAAATATGCTGTAGTTTGTAATCAGAATAGCTACATAGTTTTGTTTTTATTTGTATTTGATTGCTTGCAGCTTAATGCCAATATTAAAGCAACCATATGTTACCAGATACAGTCAAACGTTGAACCTCTTTTGTGTTTCATTTTATGAACTTTTAATTGTTTTTAAAATGCATATTTTAGAAGGCTACGTAGCTTATGGCAAGTAAAAGCTATCATTTGTAAAACTGAAGAAATCCATTACTTAACAAGACATTATAATAATGCAGCAACTCTGCTGCAGTAGAAAGATTATTTTGTTTGTGTAGATTGTTTAGCTTTTCTTTTTTCTTTTAATTTTCAAACAAGCTCCAATTCCTGCCAGATACAGTAAGTGTACAGTAAATGTTAAAAACACATTACAGATAACATCTCTTAGGTCTTTTTTTCTATGTATGCATATGGATTTATAGAAACCTTTTGTAAGTTATAATGTACATGCTTTATTGGGCTAATGAGAAACCACTTATTATATACAAAAACAAATTACATTTTGTTACCATATTCAAATCAAGTCCAAAAAAATATCCTTGTTGTTATGCCCAAACCACTCAAAGGGTTCCTATTAAATTATTGCCATTATTGCTAAAGTAAAAGTCTGAAGTCAAAGAGATTTATTATATCTTAATCAAGGTAAGTGGAAATTTATGATTCCATTTTACTTGCTATTGTTTGTAATGAATTTAAAGTTGTATTATGCTGGCCCTCATCAGCAAAAAAAAAAGAAAAAAAGAAGAAGAATGTATCTCTTGGGGAAACTGATCGGGATATGGAAATGGAAAAGCCTATCATCTGTGTAGGGCTGCTTTCAGAATGCAGCATGCAAATTTAGTATCATGTTGTTTGTTTCCTGCATAACAGCATGAGAGATAAAGTTCTTCACGCGTGCAAGATTTATTGATGTAATGGTGTCCCCCTCACAAATATCCACATTATAGTCTGTATTTTGATTTACAATTTATTGACTCTACTTCTGCTCTGCATTGCAGCTTTGTTTTAATCTTCAAACAGAAATTACTATCCTTTTTCATCCAGGTGCTTGGCAATGAATGAAGTGTGTCTCATGTGTGAAAGTTGTATCAACAAACACAAAGAAAATGTTTTTTCTTTTCTTTCTTTTGACCAAATATCAGTAGGTCTCCTGCACTGCTCGTGTTAACCCATTTGCTTCCTCAACCTTTAGTTCGGACAGCAAAAAATGTGTGATATTTAAAGGTTAGAAACTGTAAAGGTCATTTCATCAGACAGACAAAGAAAAGAGAGGAAGGAAAAAAAAAACATTTTATCTGCAAATTAATCCAGATGTCCTTGCAAATGAAAGACACTGGTACATCTGCTATCAACTTACTATTTGCAGAAGGGACAAGTAGAACATTAACAATTAATCTGATTAGTTTAATATTGAACTCTTTTTCATTTTTATGAGTATACATTTGATGTGTTTATCTCTTCTAATAAGCTAGTTTTGCTAGTTTCATTGAAATTTTTTATCTGAAACCTCTGGAACTATATGTTTAAGGGACTTGTAGTCAAGCTCTATGTATAATACTTCACTGTTCTCTTTGTGTGCACTGTATATGTGTATTATATTTTTGCTTAGTTTTTTAAACACTTTTTGTGGTGTTGTGAGATTACATCCAGTTCTAGCTTTGCAAGTAGATACAAGGCAATCACCCCCTCATGGGCATATGTTAAAACTGTTTATGACATTCTAGCTAAATGTGTGAAGTCATAGAGATAGCTATAGGTGGGAGAATTGTTGGTACCACCATAAACACAATTCTTAGTATTGCTTGGTTGTGTCTTTTACATGCTACAGGCCTATTGAATTGTATAAGTGTCTGAGTAGCGTTGATGTCAATCCCTTTACAGATCTTTACACTGCATACATTTGATTGTGGATTACAAAACAATTAAATTAAACAATCCTTTCATATCTGTAAATATGACAGTAATACATCATCCAAAATTAATATGGTCTTCTAACTATCTTTAAATCAGGATCTAAACATTCCATAAGTAGTTACTTTAGACATTTTCCTTGCCTGGCAGGTTATATCAAGCAAAAACATCTTCTCCAATTGTTTCTGGAGCTGAGACATTGGCAGTAAAGGGACTATAGGAGATGTGGCAAAAATCAGAATGCCGAGATGAATGAGTGCAGTAGCAAAGAAGAACACAAAGTGAAATAAGATAATCAGAGGTACAACAAAAGTGAAACATATAACTTGGAAAGTACAGGAAAGTAAGTTGAAGCCGCATGGACATGTGGTGATGAGAGACAATAAGTATGTTGGCAAAATAGTGATGAGGATTGAATTACGGTGGAAGAGAATGCATGGTAGGTAGAAGTCAAGATGAAGGGATGGAGTAAAGGAAGACTTGAAGGAAAAGGGTCTGACTGGAGAGAAGGTGCAGGACTGAGCTGCATGAACACAGTTGGTCAAACATATTAATCCCACACAGAAATGGGATAACATAAAGACAAAGTAGAATAAGAAGTCAGTCTATCAATGTGTACTACAGAAATGGTAGTCATTATTATAGGGTTACAGTGAGTAGAGGAAGGTCAGTCAGATAAGGTGGTACTGTATTCTAGAAACCTTTTCACTTCTGATTAACCTTGGGCCATCTGAAATGCAGGACTGATAAAATTAATTGGCCACTTGCAAAGCTATGATCATATATTTGTTTCATGTGGGTCCTGTGTCTAACATTGATGGTAATAAGATAGCAGACATTTTGGAAGACTGTGAAGAATGATAAATCAGAGGATATGGAACTGGTAAGTTTCAGAGTCATCAGGTTATAATAAGGCTTGTGAGACACTGAGCACAGCAACAGACATCTTTATCTCTTCTTCTTCTTCTTCTTTCGGCTGCTCCCGTTAGGGGTTGCCATAGTGGATCATCTTCTTGCCTATCTTTCTGTCCTCTGCATCTGCAACAGACATCTGTATAGGATTCATAGTTTTAACAACATTAGGGATAAAACAAGAAGGGAAGAAGTCATCATGGCACATCAACTTGAACACACAATGCTTATTCACTCTTTACACCATTCTGGAAAACACAATAGGGTCTTCTGTAGAGCATACAATGTTTCAATTTATAGTAGGCAAAGAAATCAACCTCATTCATTCATTGGAGGTTAATATAGGTGTTTACAGTCGAAACTTTGTTGCACTGTGGAAGTGAAAATATTACACTGGATTTTTGAGATATGCTTAGAAATTGATTGTATTATCTTGGTGTTACTTTATTTTTTGTTACAAATCTTTTCACCACATTCTAGTCCTGTTGGCAGGGGAAATACAACTTCAACTTGGTGTTCATTCATCGTAGGTGAAAATGGAAGATAGCTAGCAGACCACTTCAGGGAGCATGCTTGAGCCATTAAAATCAAAGACCTTGCAAAGCCTACTGTAGAACACTTCACATCCCTTCACCATCACTTATGGCAGATTTTCAGATCTACTCTCACCTTTCACTCCTTTCATCTGTCCTGGTGTTGTTTCTTTCCCTTACTCTCCTATTATACTGTATGCAACCTGCTTCTCCTTTTTCAGTCACAAATCTGCTGAAATCTATACAGCTGCAGCATTGTGTTTATTACCTTCTTTCTTTTTGAGTGCATGAATAACCTTTAGCATGTTTTCCTTTAAGTTGGTCATTAAGTTGCGTCCGAGGAAGTACTGTACAAGAAGAAAAAGATGGTGAGATTGTTAACTCTTCTGATCTTTTGAAAAAGACAGACATTGTCCTGCTTCAGGTTGCCTAGAGACAAAGACAAAATATTTTATTTTTTACTCACTATGAAATGTTTCACATGAATTGAAATTAGTCTAAACCAATGCACAAACTACTCACCAAACCTCACCAAAAAACAAAGCATATAATTGTACTTGTCATGTTTCGGCTCAAGTTTGGCTAATCTTATTTACTTCCGTAGAGTTTTTCAAATGTTACAAAAGCTTGGTGTTTTCAGCTTTTAAACAAACAATAATGTAAAGGTAGTAAGTTGGACTGGGTGGGTATTCTGAGAAACAAAAAGGTAGTTGTTTGGTGATCTACAGAAAGGAAAAGAGTACAAAAAAGGATTTGTTTAGCCTTGTTACAAGGAGATTTGGCTTGTAATAACACAAATAAATAAATAGTATTTATCATAATGTAGCTAAATCTTCTTATTGGATAGGAAGCCATTAGTGTAAAGGCAATATATTAACATGTCTTTTTTGTACTATAATAATTTATATTACTATGTATTTGAACTTATTATGGAATGGTGGAGGACTACTTAGTAGGATTTGGGTTCAGATAATCCATATACAGTGCATTATCTTTTGTAATAGATACAGGTTTGCTGTCCTTTCAACATGGCCTAAAATGGATATCTTTATGATCAAGACAGTCACTTTAGTTATTTTAACAGAGTTAATAAATAAACCAGTCACCCTATAATGAAGCCAGAAATGTGGGATGGTGGTGTAGTTTTATTGTTTCTTCATAATCATGAGCTTTACAGGTAGATAGAGATATAAGTGGATAGAAACAAAGTAAAATGTTTAGGAGATTCTGTTATTGTTTTTCTTTGATGGATTATAGTGGCTTCACAGAAAACATTCCTGATTCATCTAATTCAGAATTCAAGGCAGATAATTAAAGCAATGATTAGTGTTAAAAACATGCTGTAGTTTAGACTCAAAAATGTATTCTAAAGGTAGAATAAGGACAAGATAAGCATGCAGCCAATGAAAACATAATATTTTTAATGTCATAAATATTTAGGTGTTTTAAATATCTGAATTTATGCTGCAATTAATGTAATAGGAACTAACTGTTAATGGATGGGAATCATGCCTACATTTCTTGGTAAGAAGGCAAAGATGCTAACCATCACACTACCTTAACAACCTGTGTAGCACTATTTCTCTGTCGATAGATCATACTGTAGTATTTTGTACAAATAGATCAAACCCCAGGCTTCCCCACCCACCCCAAGAAAGGAAGGCTGAAAGCTATATGTTGTGATGAAAATACGACTCCAAAACAACAGAAAAGAGTTGGGGACCATCCCCGTGTAATGTCCAAAGGACAATGAATGCAAAAAGACCAGACATTTGGATCAAAATATTTTACAGTAATTGACAAAGTACATGGGAAAAAATGGCGTTTATATATGGAGAAAAAATGACAGACAGAAGTGAGTTGGCAGGAGATGACATCATGGCTGTCAGATGGAAGTGACGTAATCTTTGGGGAAAAAGTAGCTGCCAATTTAAACTGAAATAGTCATTTATCAAAGGTTAAATTACTGTAAAGTACAATTCCAAAGTATGTTACACAAAATGATAAGCTAACATGGAAATATGAGGTTTAGAAAGAGTTTATACAGCTGGACAGATGATGCTACAGTTGTTCAGTTGTGTTCTCATAATTGTGAAACTATGGAGTTACAATTTGGGTATTGTGTTAGTCTACTTTATTTCCGAATTTTTCACTCCTTACTTGTTCTGACCTTATTAACTAATTTTGATCCAGTTATATAAAGAGTTAAGTTTAAATGTTCATAGTAACTGGAAATTGAAACATCATAAAGGTGATATCTGAATTCACCATGTTTGGAGTACGTCATGATTATGGATACCTTAATAAATTATCACACTATTAAGTCAACTGCTGGTATAGGTCATAGAATAGCTCCCAACATGTGATGACAAATACTAAATAATAATACCAATTAATTTAAATCTGGGTGAGTAATGAATATCACACTATTGCTTGACTTCTCATTGGATCCATATTGGTTAACAGTACAAAACCCTACTACTGCATTTTTTTATAAGGAAATGTTACCAAAAATTTCAACAAAAGAATTCCTTTAACAGCTGTTGTACCTCTAGTGGTATCTCTGTCTAAGTCGTTGCTGAGTAAATTAACAAACTGCCTATTCTTTGCAATATGTGTGGCACCAGTGACAGATGAAGGAACACACAGACATTGGACAAGATCATTCAGAAGGCTGGCAGACAAAGAATTGACAGATATGTTGAAAAGAGATTACAGATTGCAGAGAAGCAACTGGGCAAATCTGTTCTGCAGTAACAAGTGATGCTTGCAATTGCAACAGTAATGAAGGTTCATTAGCACCTCTACTTCATCAGACATCTCAAGAAAATGTGTGTGTGTCATCACAGGCACTTTGCATTTTCTTCAACTGTACAATACAGAGTTTACTTTCAAATTATATTACAGTCTGCTATGGAAGTTGTTCAAATTCTGAGTGCAGAGCCTTACGGTGTTGAAGGAAACTTTCACCGACTGAGAAAATTTTACTTTCCCTGTTGTCCTGTTACTGAAAACAATACAATCACTGATTAAGGTAATCAAGGTTAAGCAGTAGAACAGTATAAATGCCATACCTTCAACCTAAAAAACTGTGTTTTTCCTCAATCAATAAGAATTATGAATGACAGCTTATTCAAAATATGACCCCTTCCTGTAGTGTGATTATAATTGCACTGTAATTATGCATACTTTAATAACTCAAAGTACACTAATTTTCTGTAAATGTTAACATAGACCTATAGTTTCCAAAGCAATATTTACCTCTGACACCTTAGCACAAAAAATTACTTGTGTGGTGGTCGGCTGGGGATTGTGATCAGATGCGACACCTGGATGGACCAGGAGAGGGACTGTGCCTCCCCAGGAACACGAGAGGGCAGCCACCCTGCCTGGTTTGGGGGCAATGGGATCTGAGCATGGAAGCTCAACCCTGTAAGGGCCCGTGGCCACCGCCAGGGGAGCTGCACGGCCTAATGAGCCTGTCTGAGCGGGAACGCAGCCACATCTGGAGGTGCAGCCGGAAGTAGGTCAACGAGCACCTGCAGCACTTCCAGCTGGGCTATAAAAGAGGCCGACAGTCACCATTCCGAGCTGCAGTCGGGAGGAAGAGGACAGAGCTTGGTGGAGAGGAGTGGAGGCGTTGAAGGACTTGAAAGAGGGTGATTAGTGCAGGGACACTGTGTGCTGTGTGGACTTGATATGAATATATGTGCTTTTTGTAGACATTCCGGTGTCTGTCTGTCTGTGTCTGGGGCTGGCTTCCACACTTGGGATCAATCCAAACTGCACCAGTTAGTACAGAGGTATTGATTTAACTTTAGTGATGAGCCTTGCTTCCAACAGATTGCACAGCCAATCCATCTGTACACATATATGACATATTCAGAATAATTCTGGACTCTTGTCTTCACCTGTTTACAAGTAAGTATATCAAACATAGGTGGAATGGCATCCCACAGGAAAGTATCCAGGCCCTTATTGATTCAATGCCATATTTTGCCCAAGTATGCCCGTTAGCTAATAATGGTTTGAGGTTCAGTCCATTTAAGGGACACTGGAAGCCTTACTATGTCAGGAATGGGGAGTGCTATGTACTATACTGGGTAGACCTCTAGATGGTTGTCTGAACTAAGGTTCAAAACTAAGAGATCCAGATGTGGTTCCAGGCTAGAGATTAAAAGTTCCATCAGGCCTTAAGCCTTTTGAAAGTCAGGAATGTCTGTGTTTTCAGGAGCTGAAATGATAAGAGTAGGAGAAATTTAGAGGTGGTGAAAAACTATGGGAGATATATAGAGGAGTGCTGATTATAGGCATTATGGGTAACTGCAACATGCCACCTACTTTGGTAGTTAGGGATTAAAACTGTATAGGTAGGCCCAATGGGGCTACCAGTACTGGTTTCCCTTGATGTATCCTATCATTTACTCCTAATTATTATTTTTTCCTTTATATGTTTTGCTTTGTAATAAAACTACTTTTTCATAATTTGCTGATTTTTTTGGTCTTTATTTGGATTCAGGCACAGACAGCTTCCTACTTGCAGAGTGGATACAATACTGCCCCAGAGCCTGGGGTCATCACTTGCATCAATTGTTCATAGTGTTTCAGTTTCTATTTTGGGAAGTACACTTTAAATAAAGTAGTTATACTGTCATTTTAAACTTATTTCTTTAGAAAGATCAAATGTAATTAAGGAAAAAGAATAATAATAACAATTAAACAAACATAAGATTTTGTAAAAAAAGGCATGAACTAAAAGGAACCTAAGTAAGCACTGATTACAGAGACAGACAGTGTGACACAGTAGTTAAGGTTTTGGACTTTAAACCCTGAGGTTATGGATTCAGATACCATGGCAAATTATGTCACCTACAATTGGAAAAAAACAGTTGTACAGTAAGTTGTCTTGGATGAAGGCATTAGCCAAATAAAGAAGTGTTTAATATAGAATATAAGAAAAATAACTTATTTCCAGTTATTTAATTTAGTAAAATGTTTTGAAATAGCTCTGTTTTTATAAAAAAAATTAAGTACATTTAATGCTTTTATGTGGAAACCAATAAGTCATAAAATTCTAGTAATGCTTCATTTGTTAGTAGCGTATTTAATGTGTTACTGCAAGGCATATCTGAGAAAGTGCCGCCTTATTAGAGTATCACAGCAGTGTAATAATCACTACTTTTAGAAAAAAATAAATTATAGAATTACATCTTAGAAGTTTCAAGCTTTTATGTTTAAAGAGTTATGTTTAGGCAATATATTACAAATAACTGAAATTTTGTGAACACAAGAATTAAAATTCACTCATACTTTTTATTTTAGTGTACAATCTTAAGTCTATCCATATCTATCACAACATCACTTAATCTTTATATTATATACCACATTACCACCTTCAGATCATCAGGCACTTTATAAAGCATACAAGATTACATGGTAAGGGGCAGCAGCAGAAATAAAACACTGGAGAAAAAAAGATATTTAAATATAATGATAAAAAGATACAAGTTGCTGTAATGTACATAAGATGTACATAAAATACTAAAGCATGAAGTATACATACACAGAGGCTATATAAACCATGAACTGGTGAATTAGAATCATGTTTGCTAGTGAGAATTATTGCATGGAGGGAAATCATCCACTATTTCCCATCTGTCAGTTTTCTTGATTGAAAGCTGGAGAAAAAGATTTTCAGTCAACTCAAGCGACTCAAGTGTCTTACAGGTTCAAAAGATCTGGAAGTTATAGCTTTGTAAGTTGATAGAAGATTTTTAGAAATGACGCTGGAAGCCATTGTAGTCAAGCAACAACAACATTTATTTATACAAATGTCACACACATGCGAGTAGGAAGGAGTCAGCTAAAGGGTCTGAGTAATGGTAATAAAACATCCGACCAGGGGGCGGCAGAGTGCGCTGACTGTCTTTCTCAGTTCCCTACAGACCTTTCCCAGGAAATCCTGCAAGGTTCCGGTGCCTCAGAAGACATCACTTCCAGAGCCAGCCCCTATGCTGACATCACTTCCGGAGCCATCCCTTTTCTGACATTACTTACGAAGCTGGCTACTTTGCTGACGTCACTTCCGAAGCCAGCCCCTTTGCTGACGTCACTTCTGAAGCCGGCCCCTTTGCTGAAGTCACTTCTGGTTCCGGCCCTTTTGATGATATCAGTTCCTCTACGGGCCTTTAAAGCCTCCATCTTTGTCTACTGTAGTCAGTTCTGTTGTGGACTCTGTTCTATGCACATCATGCTCAAAAACTTAAACTTTTGCAACTGGGAAAACAATACACGGGTGGCTGCCCCAACTCTTTATGATGTCTATGTTATATTATTGTCACACAGGTCATGTTTATACATGAAAGTAACTCAATGTGCTTTATGATGATAATCACTAAAAGTAGTTACAAAAAGAAAAGTATAAAACTGAAGAACAGTTACTTATAACACAAGAGAGCTTCAAAGCCCAGCTTAATTACAAACTATGTCCAGGGACGACAGAAAAACAGTTAAACACCCTTTGACGGGATGTTAGAGAAAGTACATTTACATTGTTTGCTTAGTAGATATTTTTATCCAACTTACAAAAAATGTCAGCCTGACTGAGTAAAGATCGGTCTTTGAAACTGTATGGGAACAAGAGGTACAGGACAGGTTACAAAATCGATCACCAACAGTGAACAGTGTGAATGCTAGGTGGCACTGTTGCCCCTTTAAACCCAACAGACAGACACTCAGGACACAGAAGCACCAAGAAGTATTTTAATACTTTTTCTTTTTTGTTCAGTGCCCCTAAGCACCACAGGCACAAAAAAACAGGCAAGTAATAATAATAATACACAAAAATCTTTCTCTCTCTATTTCTCCTCCACACCTCCCAGCAAGCTACATCCACCTCCAACCGACTCTGGCTCTCTTGCTGGGTTCCCAATAGTCCTTTGAATAGTGCCTGACCCGGACGTGCTTCTCTCAGATGGAGAACTTGAATTTTCTTCAGCTCAGAAGTACTTCTGGATTTCCGTCCTTGTGATTCACTAGTACTTCCGGGCTATGAGGGAAGCACGACTTCCCAGGTCGTCCTGCAGCGTCTCCTGGCAGCACCCACAGGACCCAGCAAGGCTCTGAAGTCGAACTCCAAATCCCATTGTGCCCTGCGGGAATCTGGTACACCGCTATACTGCAGGGAAGTCTCCATCTAGTGTCTTGGGGGAGGCAGTGTCTAAACGTAGGTGCCTTCCCCCATCCTTCCCTTCTCGGGACATCCCAGCCGGGTTGAGCTGCCGGCCCTCCCTTACAACAACTCAGAATAAAATAAAAGCTAGTTACAATTTACAGGTTACAAAACCTAAGAGCTAATATCAGAGACAGAAACACACCAAACTAAAGTGTCTTCAAATGCTTCTTAAATACATTGAGGCAGTTAGAGTTTCAAACATTGGTGGATAGTTTGTTCCACCAGCCAGAAACTATATATGAAAAGTGAGTGAGATTTGATACCATGAAGAGGTGGCACTAGACACTAGACACTGCTCAACAGCTTACCTGAGTGATCAAGAAGGAGCATAAGATCTCAGGAGTGTCCCGATATACTGTATATAGAGTTAGTGTAGATCCACTGAATACTCTGTAGGCAAGCATCAACTTACTACAGGAAGCCTCTCTGAAGAGATGAGTGATATATTCCCCCCATGGCTGGTTGAACACCAGTCATGCCACTGCATTTTGAGTTATTTGCAGTGGCTTGGTAACACATCTTGGTAGTCCTGCCAGCAGAAAGTTGCAGTAGTCCAAGCATGACAATTCAAAAGTCAAGACTAGGAGTTGTGCTGCATATTCTGGCAGATATGGTTAGATCTTGTGGATATTGTATAGAGTGAATCTGCAAGTCCAAGAGACACCTTAGCAACATGGTCCCTGAATGGCAGGTGGTCATCGATATTTACTTCAAGGTTGCTTACTAACTTGGTGGGTGTTAACGATAATTAGCTGAGCTGAACAGAGGTGAGGTGCTAAATAAACGGACAGTTGGGATGACAAGAAGGTCCAACTTTGCCAGGTTGAGCTGGAATTGGTGTTCCTTCGTCTAGGTTGTAATATAAGTGAGACATGCAGAGATTCTAGATAATGCCAAATGATCCTCTGGAGAGAACTACAGGCACAGCTCTGTAGCATCAGCATAGCATTTAAAGGAAAAATCATGGGACTGGATAATTGGCACTAGTAAGGACGTGTATAGAGAGAAGAGGAGAGGGCCCAGCACAGATATTAGAGGCACCCTCATGCTTTACTGGTGCATCCTTGATATCTCTCAATGGCAGGACATGGTAGAATCTGCCCAAGAGGTATGGCTCAAACCTTCCTAAGGGCAGTCCAAGTGATACCAAGGTCAGAGGGGATGGCAAGGAAGATCTGGTGGTTGACCATGTCAAAGGCAGAGGAGAGATCTAGCAGGAGGAGCACAGATGGTATGTTGGTAGCTCTGGCCTACTGTAATGTGTCAACAGCACTAAGTGGTGCCATTTCAGTGGAGTGGCCTTTCTTGAATCCTGACTGATTAGGATCGAGCAGTCTGTTCTGTAGAAGAAAGGAAGAAACTTGTTTAGCAACAGTACATTCCAGTGTTTTGGATAGAAAGGAGTGGAGAGACAGTGGTCTCTGGTAATTGCAGAAATAAATAACAGAGAGATAGTCTGTAGGAGATGTGAGAGGATGGGGTCAAGTGGACAGGTAATGGGGCAACTAGAGAGAAGGTTGGAAATATCTTTGTGGAGAGAATAGAAGCAAAGGAGAATGTTGTGATGTGTATTCAGGAGGGAGAAGGCTAGCTAGAGTGGGTGATGAGTACAGACTGCTGATTTACAGCCACCTTTTTCTGAGAAACGGTTGCAAAATCATTAACAGTCAAAGAGGTTGATAGTGGAGGTGGTGGAAGGTTTAGGAGAAAGCAGAGGATAAGTCAGGAGTATCAGAAGTGTTGCTAATACTGTTTTGAAAGATGCCTGTTACTATTGATAGTAACAAAAGAGATCTATACTTATTGAGGTCAGCCTGAGTCTTTGACTTCCTCTATTTCCTTTCAGCAGTCCTAATCTCTGTCTGTAGACCCCACAGAGTTTCTGAAAAAAATAGAAAGGAGGGTCTTTAACATGCAGTTAAGAAAGGACAGACAGTATCAAGGCAAGAGGATAGATTGGTGTACAGGGTGTCAGCGACAGCTTTGGTGTCAAGAGAGGAGAAGTGGTCAGGTGAAGGGAAAGTAAATGAGACTAGGGAAGAGTAACAGCTGGGATAGAGGAAGCGGAGAAAACAGCACAAGGATATAGTGCATATGGCACTGGAATAACAGTGAATGAAAAAGTGGTTGGAGGTAAGTAATGGAGTGACAGTAGTGTTAGTGGGTATGCAGTTCTGTGAGAGAACACAATCCAGAAATTTACCATCTTTGTCAGAAGGTGGGGTGTGGAACTGTGTTAGGTTTAAAGAGGAAGGAAAAGAAAGGAAGTCTGTAGAAGAAGGGCTGTCCAGGTGGATGTTCAGGTCCCTGAATATTAGAAGTGGACTTCCTTCATCTATTATAGAAGAGAGCTGTACATCCAGCTCCTCAAGGAAGAGATTTGGCAGACCTGGAGGGCAGTAAAGAACAACAATATATTAATGTTAATAGGGTTGAAGAGAGTGATTGCATGATATTCAAAGCAGTGTAGATGTATACAGTACTTAGTGGTGTGAACCTCCAGTTCTGGGAGACTAGTAATACCTGTCCCTGCACCTCATCCAGTGGACTGACAGGTGTGACAGAAGTGGGATCTGAAGGAATGGGCTGTCAGTGTTGCCATATTTCTTAGATGGATCCACGTCTCAGTCAGTGTCACAACTTGAAGTTCACTTTGAGTGGCAAATGCTGGAATGAAATCTACAAGAATAAAGATTTTCTATATCATGCCCTCTCCTCTTTAGTGGGAAGAGTGGGTCATCTACTTTTAATCACAGTAGATGCTTTGCACTTTTTTCTTCCATGAAGATGAGAGAAATGTCTTGTAAACAATAATAAATCTTTTCAAATTATTATTATTTCACAGCACGGCATGTGTTTCTTGGGGAGGGGGAGAGCTTCTTTAAGGCTTGTTTTGGATTGTAGCTCCAGCATATGCATAATTATGCATGCATGGATCACTGTTATACATTCAGTGGCAGTTCTCATGATATTCTCATTATGGTCAGCTAATGTACCCCTCAAATGAAAATACTGCAAAGTGTTTTTTTTTTTTTTTAAATGCATGCAGGGTGAAAGCTGGAGTACTGATCAGGTTGTGACCTCATGCATGTGCTATGCAGATCGTTAATGATCTTACAGTATGTATGTATGAAGGTTCTGCACATGACTGATGTCATACTGACCTTATAAAGCATCAGGGGGCATTCTGAAAAAAAGTTTTGTCTAAGTTGGCTGCAAGGTGAATTTACAGGAAAATATTCGGTAAACAAGGTCACTGGCAAATACAGCATATTTACAGTGAAAAAGAATCTTGCTGAATTTCACTGATCAACACAGATAGATAGATAGATAGATAGATAGATAGATAGATAGATAGATAGATAGATAGATAGATAGATAGATAGATAGATAGATAGATAGATAGATAGATAGATAGATCTTTAATTGGCCTTTTACAGAAGCTCAATGAAAATTATATTATGACAAACAACAAACTCCTGGTGGAATTTGGGCTACTGTTGGCCGAAGAAGAAGAGAGGGTAGATGTGTCCGGAGGCAGGAGGAGAGGAGGAAAGTAAAGAGAGTGGAACTGAGGGTAGGAACTTTGAATGTTGGCAGTATGACTGGTAAGGGGAGAGAGTTAGCAGATATGATGGAGAGAAGGAAAGCTGATATATTGTGTGTGCAAGAGACTAAATGGAAAGGGAGTAAAACCAGGTGGATTGGAGGTGGATTCAAATTGTTCTATCATGGTGTGGATGGGAGGAGTAATGGGGTAGGAGTTATTCTGAAAGAACAGTATGTCAAGAGTGTTTTGGAGGTGAAAAGAGTGTCAGGCAGAGTAGGGTGTGCAATGAGCCAGAAAGAAGATTTTTGGAGTGAGTTGGATGAAGTGATGAACAGTGTACCCAAGAGACAGAAAGTGGTGATTGGAGCGGATTTCAATGGGGATGTTGGTAAAGGGAACAGTGGAGACGAGGAGGGGATGGGTAGGTATGGTGTCAAGGAGAGGAATGAAGAAGGTCAGAGGATAGTGGATTTTGCCAAATGAATGGACATGGCTGTGGTGAATACGTATTTTAAGAAGAGGGATGAACATAGGGTTACATACAAGAGTGGAGGAAGATGCACACAGGTAGATTACATCCTATGCAGAAGAGCTGATCTGAAGGAGACTGAAGACTGCAAACTGGTGGCAGGGGAAATGTAGTTAAGCAGCATAGGATAGTGGTCTGTAGGATGACGTTGGACATCAAGAAGAGGATGAGAGTGAGGGCAGATCCAAGGATCAAATGGTGGAAGTTGAAAAAGGAAGACTGCAAGGTTGAGTTTAGGGAGGAGGTGAGACAGGCACTGGGTGGCAGTGAAGAGTTACCTGGAAGCTGGAAAACTACAGCAGATGTAGTAAGGGTGACAGCAAGAAGGGTGCTTGGCGTGACATCTGCAAAGAGGAAGGAGGAAAAGGAAAACTGGTGGTGGAATGAGGAAACACGGGAGAGTATACAGAGGAAGATGATGGCAAAGAAGAAGTGGGATAGTCAGAGAGATGCAGAAAGTAGACAAGAGTACAAGGAGATAAGGTGCAAGGTGAAGAGAGAGGTGGCGTAGGCTAAAGAAAAGGCGTATGATGAGTTGTATGAGAGGTTGGACACTAAGAAAGGAGAAAAGGACCTGTACTGATTGGCTAGACAGAGGGAGTGAGCTGGGAAAGATGTGCAGTAGGTTAGGGTGATAAAAGATAAAGATGGAAATGTACTCACAAGCGAGGAAAGTGTGTTGAGCAGATGAAAAGAGTACTTAGAGAGGCTGATGGATGAAGAGAATGAGAGAGAGAAGAGGTTGGATGATGTGGAGATAGTAAATCAGGAAGTGCAACGGATTAGCAAGGAGGAAGTAAGGACAGCTATGAAGAGGATGAAAAATGGAAAGGCCGTTGGTCCAGATGACATACCTCTGGAAGCATGGAGGTGTGTAGGAGAGATGGCAGTGGAGTTTTTAACCAGATTGTTTAATGGAATCTTGGAAAGTGAGAGGATGCCTGAGGAGTGGAGAAGAAGTGTACTGGTGTCAATATTTAAAAATAAGGGGGATGTGCAGGACTGCAGTAACTACAGGGGAATAAAATTGATGAGCCACAGCATGAAGTTATGGGAAAGAGTAGTGGAAGCTTGGTTAAGAAGTGAGGTGATGATTAGTGAGCAGCAGTACGGTTTATTGCCAAGAAAGAGCACCACAGATGCAATGTTTGCTCTGTGGGTGTTGATGGAGAAGTATAGAGAAGGCCAGAAGGAGTTGCATTGCGTTTTTGTGGACCTGGAGAAAGCATATGACAGGATGCCTTGAGAGGAGCTGTGGTATTGTATGAGGAAGTTGGGAGTGGCAGAGAAGTATGTAAGAGTTGTGCAGGATATGTACGAGGGAAGTGTGACCATGGTGAGGTCTGCGGTAGGAGTGACGGATGCATTGAAGTTGGAGGTGGGATTACATCAGGGATCAGCTCTGAGCCCTTTCTTATTTGCAATGGTGATGGACAGGTTGACAAAAGAGATTAGACAGGAATCCCCGTGGACTATGATGTTTGCTGATGACATTGTGATCTGTAGCGATAGTAGGGAGCAGGTTGAGGAGACCCTGGAGAGGCGGAGATATGCTTTAGAGAGGAGAGGAATGAAGGTCAGTATGAACAAGACAGAATACATGTGTGTAAATGAGAGGGAGATCAGTGGAATGGTGAGGATGCAGGGAGTAGAGTTGGCAAAGGAGGATGAATTTAAATACTTGGGATCAACAGTACAGAGTAATGGGGATTGTGGAAGAGAGGTGAAAAAGAGAGTGCAGGCAGGGTGGAATGGGTGGAGAAGAGTGACAGGAGAAATTTGTAACAGACGGGTATCAGCAAGAGTGAAAGGTAAGGTCTACAGGACGGTAGTGAGACCAGCTATGTTATATGGGTTGGAGACGGTGGCACTAACCAGAAAGCAGGAGACAGAGCTGAAGGTAGCAGAGTTAAAGATGCTAAGATTTGCACTGGGTGTGACAAGGATGGATAGGATTAGAAATGAGTACATTAGAGGGTCAGCTCAAGTTGGACGGTTGGGAGACAAAGTCAGAGAGGCGAGATTACGTTGATTTGGACATGATGGAGAGATGCTGGGTAGATTGGGAGAAGGATGCTAAGGATAGAGCTGCCAGGGAAGAGAAAAAGAGGAAGGCCTAAGAGAAGGTTTATGGATGTGGTGAGAGAGGACATGCAGGTGATGAGTGTAACAGAGCAAGATGCAGAGGACAGAAAGATATGGAAGAAGATGATCCACTGTGGCAATGCCTAACGGGAGCAGCCAAAAGAAGAAGAAGAAGTAAGTGAAAAGTACTTTTTTCTTGATATGAAATCTTTTTTTCCTTATTGCAAGAATTAATGAACTTATCAAAAAATTTGTATTGTTGATTATTTAGCTTATTTTAAGAAATCCTTGGCAAGTAAATTGTGCTTACTCCATTGGCAGATTTTTAAAAAATTTTCTAGTTTTTGCATATGCATTTTTTGCAGTGTAACAAGAAAGAAATACTTCTGACTTGGCAGTTAAAGTCACAACTACATTCAAACTGATAAAAAAAGACCAGGAAATGGAAAGAGGAAAAGTAGGAAAAGAATAGACAAAAAGTTGTTCCTAGAGAGAAATCATTTTCAATATAGTTTATATATTTTTCTCTTACGCGTCTTCTGTGACTTTCTGAAATCTTTTGGCAAGCTCCAAAAATATTCCAATTTAATTGTTCACAGCCAACTCACAAATAACCAGAACTGCAAATGTCAAATTCAAAGATCTGGCGAGGCAACAGTACTAGGATATAGACATAACAATGCCACTATGTTATATAAGCAAAACATGATGATGTCACATTTACCTGTAATGTGACATACTGTAGGTCTCATGATTAGCAACCAGCAAAGCAAATTGGAAACAAGTGCAGAAAATGGCAGGACCTGTGACAATTCAAAAAAAAAAAAACAAATAAGAAAACAACACTACATGACATTACCAGGAATATATAGATAATCTCTAAAGGTATGGCAGTGTTAAGAAGCATTTGCTAAATCATGGACACTTCCATTGCACAGATCATTATGCCATTATTCGTCCGTTTTTAAAATATAATAAACAGAAGGCATTTATTTTGTGAACACATACAAACAAAACATGAAATTTATTTGTGTATCCAGATGGAAATCTCCTTCTAATTGACTTTTGGCAAAATGAAAGAAAAAGATAAAAAACAAAGCAGTGGACTTTGGCGTGGGCTTTTGTAAAAATGTCTGCTCTGGTCATGGACTAATTCCAGCCACTGCTTGATACTGAGAACTTGTTGAGGCATCTTTAGGACTATCAAGCCTGACGACCAAAAGGGCATGGAGGTTAGAACCCTGGCCTTCATCCTCACAAATGTAGAAATATCATACAATCCAATAAGTTGTGAAACATCCTAGCAAATGCTTCAAAATGGTTTCCATTGAGCTTGCGACATTCACATGTATATGATAATGACAGCATGTGCAACAACATTCATTATGAAAGGCATTAAGTGAAATATCAGTTATTGAAATATAACAATTCAATTATTGTGAATTACTATATTATTATTCAGTTACATGAGCAATACGCATCTGGGAGTGATCCTGTGGCAAATGAAGATTCTGTGTATTATAAAAGACGTTTTTGTAGACTGAGCAACCCAGAAATTTATTGGGTTGAACAATGAGTCAAACTATGCAAAAAAAAATGTTTTATAATAAAAGAAAAACTTGAATTTGAGATTTTTTAACCAGTGAACTATATATTTAAGTTCTTTTTTATCCTCTGCTACATTTTCTTTGCAAAAAGAGTTAAAATTCAGATACTTCTTGGTGATAAAATGGCAATGGCAAAACTAAATATAAAAATAATCAACATTTAAAATAATTATAATAATAAAAAGATAAATTACATAAAATGAATCAAGGCATTGTGAGTATATGCTGAAGCCTGTGTGTGCTGAATTCTTCTACTAGCTATGTCCTTTACTTGTGGATTGAGAAATATTACAACATCTATACAATAAACTAAAGCATCTATAAAGTAATCTTGTCTTAGATAAATAATGGCAGTAATATTGAAGTGGAATGAACTGTATGCCCAGTTTTGGTTTAATTTCATATTTTGTATTCTTAAATGTGATGGTTGCATTGGAACTTAATATAAATACAGGCATAATAAATAATCTTTCTGTGTTATACTTGCAAAGATTATGAAGCTTGCTGAAAGAGACAGATGATGCAGTCTTGACTTGTGCTGTTGCCAAATGGGCAAGGCACTTAATGAAGCTGCATATCAAATCACAGGCTTGAAAAATGAGATTTTAAAAAATCAGTAGAGCTGTTGATCCATATAAATCATGATGCCCTTAAACCAATTTAGTAATCTCACTAAATGTGTTTGTTTGCCTTTTCAATACATTGATACTATAAATCCTTTGCCTTACACCATGCCTTACTGACCTTCCATGATCATAATTAATTGGACTCTAAATACATTAATGTGTTTGATTAGTAGTTTGTGACAGAACTATTTTTAACACTTAAAATATTTAAAAATATTTAAAAATATTTTTTAACAGACTAACATAATGAAACATATTTTTTGTGCATTTTTTTAAACATTATTTCAATTCTGCCATACATCCTTGGTTACACTAGAGTAAATTGCATTTCATAAGGTTGGCAGAGTCCAACATCACTTTGTGCTGTTTCCCCATGAATACAGCTTCTTGATATCAGATCTCACAATTGATCTTGTTCTGTCCAAATTTAAATGAGTTTTTCTTCAGGCACTTTGGTCTTCTTGCCACATGACAAAGATGTGCATGTTAGTTCAATTGGCAGTTCTACACTCTATTGGCTCTATGAGTGATAGATGAATTGGTGATTCGAAATTTGCTACATGGATGTGTGCAACATTTTAATATGCAGTAGACTGTTGCCTATACAGGATTTGTCCCTGTCTTTCACCTAGTGGTTTTGGGATCTGACCCCATCAAGACTGTAAATTAGACTAAAGAATATTTGAGGATATTAAAGTTCACCATGTTATCTAATGGCCTTATGGTTTAAATTATGGCAATTGTTTTAAATTTAGAATTAATTTTTTATACATTTAATTCACTGCAAACCTAAGAAAATCTATGCTAATGAACCAAAAATTGTTTTAACCTTTACAATGGCTTTGGGTCATATCTGAGCCACTTTTATTTTTGAAATCAGTGGAAGCCCCCTTAATTTCATTTGTCAAGGATAGGGTGTTGTACAGTGTTAGCCATTATGAATGTAGTGAAAAGTGAAGCAAAATGACACCTTTTATAAAAGGTACAAACAGAAATTAAGCATCCCATAACTGACATAGGCTCCAACAAATATTTAGTTTCCCATGTTGTTTGAATTAGTTTTGAGCCAACATTGAATGTATTGGATTTTTCACTGAATTTGGTCTAGTTTGTTCACAAGCCGTAAAAACATCATACATGTTATCTTTTCAGCTCAAAAATATCAGGTCAGGTTGGGAAGCATGCACTGGTACAGCGTGCCTGTTCAATGCTTACATGGATTGGGTGTTGGGCAAGGTCGTGGGGTCCAGTGGCTGTGGGGCATCTGTTGGTGAAGAAAGCTTCACTGATCTTGACTGCTGTGATGGAGGCTCTGGTAGGGGCTCTCAAGAGATTTAATAAACTGTCCCAAAAGCAGCAACAAAAAAAAATAAATCCAAATTTCACGTTTCTACAACTGCTACATGTCTTTCAAGTTAATTTTGACTCACCATATACTTCAGTGCATATTACTCTCCATTTAGGGTACTTTGTTTAAAACCCATAAAAAATCCTAAATATCCTCTATTTTAAAACTAGATTAGTACTAAAGGTTAAGATGGTCAATAAAGTTTGGAGTAAAACATGTAACATCCAGAAGAATTAAAAAGGTGTGTCAGAAACAGTTCAAAAAAGACCCATAAGAAACAGCATTAAATTAGCACTTGAAGATATTAAGATGGTTACATAAAGGTTAATGTTGCTTGAGAGTGGTTAAAAAGTAGTTTTACAAGTAAATGATTATTCCTGGGTGTTCCTGGTGAATTGAAACTAAAGAAAGTTTATTGCATAGGACCT
Organism: Erpetoichthys calabaricus; assembly: GCF_900747795.2. Classification (NCBI taxonomy): domain Eukaryota; kingdom Metazoa; phylum Chordata; class Cladistia; order Polypteriformes; family Polypteridae; genus Erpetoichthys; species Erpetoichthys calabaricus. The sequence continues at coordinate 76,349,107 of NC_041398.2, read as the reverse complement.
CGTGCTCAGTAAACAAGTTTAATAGCAAGGTCTAATCTTTTTCATTTTTTCAAAATGAACATAGGGCATTCACATTTAACTGTTATTTTTTAATAACTATATTTGAATAAGATGAGAAAAGAGGATGATTGAACCAAAATGAATTAAGAACAGCTAAACTGTTAGAAAAACTACACACAATTCTTTAAGGGATTTAAAAATATGAAGGATGAGGGAAATTAAAAACTCGCCCATTTATAGTTTCTTATTTCTTTTTATCACAGAGACCATGCACAATACCAACATTTTTTATTTCCATTTTGCCTCTCACAATTACACAAGCCTCATGTCCCATTCACTCCACTGCTTGATTCTCTCTGAACAGTTATTCCATTAAGCTGATGTACTCATATGCACCCAAACTGCATTGGTGAGATTAACTAAATTATCATGCTCATGTATTGCATGTGAATAAAACTAATCTTATCTATGCTCAAGGGACACACAAAAATTGAGCTGGCTCTGTTTCATGCAGCTTGATGTACTCTATTTCTCAGCAGGTGGCATCAAACTGGCACACTACATTAATCTAATTCAGTGAGCTTTCTATATGCATTAAACTAAAAGTTACATTCCGTATCCTTCCTCATCTGCAATTGTTTCTAGTATATTAGCCTTCAAGGTCTCAAAGTTAATAGCACTCTTCTTGGTATTGTGTTTTTTTACAAAGCAATACAATAATTCCTCTAACTGAAATGAATGAAAGAGAAAAATTCTTCTAGCACTATCTATTTAAAATGAGTGATTAGGAAATATTCTGTACTTTTTGGGAGTGCTGTGTATTACAACTAATATTATGTACTTTTTGATTTTGATTAGAAAGTTTCTTAATAGCAACAAACAGTAATAGTATTATTTTAATTTTTTTTTCAAAAATCTGAAATCTGGAATGATGTGTTCTTTACTTAATTCTTTCCTCAGTACCCCTTTGTTGTCTTTAGTCTTGTTATAAATATGAATATGATAAAAATATAAATTATATTGTAAAAATAAAAATAATCCAACACAATTATGGATGATCCTAAGCTTTGTATGCTACTTAGAATCAAGTATTGCTGTAGTTGTCTTAAAAATAAGTTTGTTATAATTAGTTTCTAACCGTATTTATCCATTCACGTATTTTTCCATTCATCCATCTAGCCATCCACAAATCCATTTTTCCATCCATGTATTGAACCTCGGACAATTATATCAGCTTACATCATAAATAAAAAGCCAACCTCAGCAGTCCTAGTACAATACCTTTATGTCCACTGTGAATAGATGATGTGAATTATAGTGAGATAAAAGAAGTAATGATTATTTCCATGATATAAATGAAACACAATAACAGATGCAGCATTCCACACAACTGTGTATTTTTTTTTTTAAATTTTTGATAGATAAACAATGGTGCAGCCCTTTACTAACTTTATTACAGTAACTTCCTAAATTACTGGTGACAGGGAGAAAGGAGTGACAGTTGGGCTGGCATTTCATCTGCTCAATGCACCTTCCTAGAAAAGTGAGCTTTAAATAAAAAGCTCTGGTGGAGAATTGAATTTAGTTGCTTCCCTCACCTAACCCTATGCAGTCAACATAGGCACCTGACTATATTACCTATCCCTACTGGGCACAGAAACCACAGGGTTAAATACTCAAAAACGAACTAAAACACATCTGCACATGGAAGAATAACACAACATAAGGAGGAGCAACAAAAAAAATCATTAATAAGCACTAAGTACTGCAAAATGGCCAATGTGCAGCATCTTCTTTCCACTGTGACATCACAACACAACAGTCTTGTTGGTTGTTGGTTCCCTGACACAATGTAGCAACATTTAAAATAACAATAAACAATCATACACAGCTCAATAACATCAAGTAAAATAGTGAATAAGTTGCACATGAACTGAACAAGCTGTGCAGATTAACTGAGGACTGTTTAACCAAGGGAATGTGCGTACAGTGCAGGGTTGAGTTCAAATGGAGCTGCATAATATGAAAAAATCCCTCAGCTCAGTTGATGATTATTTTCAAAAACACTCTGTTGCCCTGCAGAATTTTTTACCTCCAATTACAAATTTATGTACTTGCAATCATTTACGAGAACTCAAAGACAAGCTTCAAGGCTTCATTTTTTTGGCAAGAATAAAGGATGATACCTACTATGACTTGGAGGAAGATGTAAAATTGACTCAAGCAAATGTTACATTTCTTTCGGAGTGAGGCCATCAAGACCTGACGGAAGGCCGAGCTGTTTTTTTTTTTTTATAAAATTTGTCATTTTACATGAAGCACCTTATTCTAATTATACTGTATGTGGGTTATTCGATATTGAATCTTGGTATACCAATAACACACCAGAGGCTATAGTAGAAGGCAGTTGCTTCATTACTTCCAGTGCCACACTGCTTTTCAAGTGAACTTTATAATCCTCATCTTTCAACTCATTCACGTTGTTTTAAACTGGGTTTTTTTAGCATTCTGATAAATGTTTTGTCAAACAGCATAAAGATACTGTTATACATTCAGGCTTTACCCTCAGCATTGCTAATCTCTATGATGCCAACTTAAAGAGTGTTTTATTTTTTCCTCACAAAATCTGTTTTATAGAGTTTGTTTTGTAATTATGCATAGGCTATACCGATGACATTTTTAAGTTGGAAGGATGATAGTAATTTGCTTGTGTATTTTCATCACTTCTAGAATACATGCAATCCAAAGTTTCTTTCACACTTCATTACAATTACAAATTCCTCCGTTTTCTGGATATACCGAGTTACATTGCCGACCACTCATTTCAATTTTTCTTATACCACAAACCTACAGACTGAAACACCTTGCTTTATGATTCAAGATTTCACCTTCGTCCACTTATTCATAGTTTACATATTTCATTTGATAGGGTTAAGCTGTATCTGATCTTATTTGCAATGATTCACTGCATTAGCTCAAGCTATGAAGCAAGGTTTTATGATTCCTCTGAATTTATTAACATAATGTAAAAATTTGTACTGTATTCTAACATAGACCTATTGCTGCAGCCATGTCTAAAAATCACAATACTGTTGTGTGTATTTTTACACATTCTACATATTCCAACTGCATCAGGTGCTCCATATTGAAATTCTGGCATATTTTAAATTTCAATGCTTTTTTGAACTTTCTTGTCTCACAATGTCAACATTAAACCTCTCAATCCATCACAGAGTTTGTTTAATAGGACTCTGGTTTAACTGTCATAGCCATAAATATTTAAGGTAACATGATCAGTAATCAAGATAATACACCTGACTTCCCAGTACTGGTTCACATTTCATTATGTGTCTGCCCCTTTTCCTGTCAGCCAGTAATGTGCTGCCTGATGGAGCCAGTGCTCGTGCAAAAGCTTTACAAGTATGGCGAATTCATTTGCATTCTCTGTCCTTTTTTACTTTTTATATACAGTGTGTTGTCATAGTATGCAAAGCATGCAAATTATGCAACCATAGGATAGAAGATTTACTCAACTGTATGTCTTGTATGATGTTCCAACAATGATGGATGGATTAAAAGCCAGAAGTCTGTATGACCATCAGCATCAAGTGACTCCGTGAAAAACCCGAACTACAAAGAGGACTATTTCATTTATGTTAGGTAGAATGCCCAAAGGGGACTGGGCGGTCTCGTGGCCTGGAACCCCTACAGATTTTATTTTTTTCTCCAGCCTTCTGGAGTTTTTTTTTTGTTTTTTCTGTCCACCCTGGCCATCGGACCTTACTCCTTTCTATGTTAATTAATGTTGTCTTATTTTAATTTCTTATTTTGTCTTTTATTTTTCTTCTCTTCATTATGTAAAGCACTTTGAGCTACTTTTTGTATGAAAATGTGCTATATAAATAAATGTTGTTGTTGTTGTTGTTCAAAACACCTGTATTCCTTTTTCCTTGTGTCTGCATTATATGCATCATACTTACAGCTGAGCACTCCTTGGTTTTCAGTTTTCACATGCACGCCCCTACAACCTTTTTTGATTTTGTCAGAGTGAGCTGCAGGCTGGTAGGACAGAGTCTCTTGGTATGTCAAACTAGATGACTGGTAATAATGGGAGTGCACCCCGTCTGTGCACCCCGTCTGCCTCCAATTCACTAAGATTATGTGAATGAAATTGGCGACTGAAAGTGGCTGGAAAAGTTGTTTAATGTGAGATGGCCTTAAGATATCATTCTTAAAAAGCTGGTATTGAAAAACTGCTTTACCCATAACATGATAGACTAAGACTATCAAGGAGTTAGCAGACAGCTAGCTAAATACCTGCTTTGTCCATTTACTTGTTATAGGTAAACTTCCAGCTTATATAAGCTTTTTGCTAATGGGATAATCTGGAAGTAAAAGAGTCCTAAGATGCAATCTAAAGGTTTAGCCATCTCTCATCCACGGCTGTACATTAAAGAACAGTTTAGTTGGCTGTGTTGTGATCCTAAAACATTCTAAAGAAAAATACTAAATGAAACAACTTGCAATATCTAGAGACCCCAGAAAAACCCTTAATCAAGTGCAAGCACCTTCTTCTGTAGTACATGTTTGACTGTCTTAAAACACATCTTTAATGGTGATATCTAATCCGCTATATTTCTATAATCCCTGAGTTTATTAACAAATTAGATTATTCTGCTTCTTAGAACGAATATGTTTCACTTATCCTTGACACAGGTCTAATAGACAGGAATGCCCATCTGCAGAGAAAGGTAAGGGAAATAAAGTGAGAGCCTAATAGAAAGGTCTCAGTAATCACTGTCATTACCAAAAGCAAAGCCAATAATTAATTGATTGGTTAACTTCCATTCCTCTTTGCTTCATTAGAGTGAATTAAATTCTAATTGACATTTCCCCCCATTTTTATAGCTTTCATGGAACGCTGTCCAGTTTTACAACCTTTCAGATGTTTAACATCATGTCAACTTTAAGCTGTTTTTCTTTATTTCATTTATTTTATGTGTATTTATGTGACATTGATTGATCACAGATAAAACTAAAAAATTCCCTGGTGATGGCCAGCTACAAAATTCATTGAAGCAGTCTTTACTCTCTTCTCTTTCTGAAAAGATTGAATTATTTCTATTATTGGTTTATTCTGTTTAGTCCTCATTTCATGTAAGAATCTTCTACTCTTATCTTGTATCTGAATCCTTTAACATATCTATTTCAATTTTTAGTCAAAATATTTTTGTTTTTTTAGTCAACATGTTACTTAAATTCAAATTCAATTTCAGAACTTCAATAGCAACATGCTGATTGGGACCGTTATCCTGATGTGATTATCTTGGTTAGAAGGTCAACATCCTTTCTTGGAAGTAATTAAGTTAATTGCTTGGTATTAAATGTTCCACTTCACAGTATGACACTATTTGGATGAAAAAAATATTATTCAATTAAAAAAAAGTAATTTTAATTTTTAGAATTTAATTTGTTTCCCATGACTTCTTCCTCCATATGTATTTGCACTAAGCTCTCTCATTCCCATTAAATATTTTCAGAACTCTGAATGTTGAGAAGATTGAGAATGAAACTGGAGCATCACTGGTGGATGACACACATTTCTTGCCCTCATTTAAATCAGAGGTAGGGTTTGTAATGGTAATGCATGTCACAGTTCCTGTGTTTCACATTATCCTGCTTGTGAAACATCATTCTGCCCAGTCTTCACATATGACTATTCAGCTTGGTTTTTGATTTTGCCTTGCCTCAGCTGGTGCCCTATCAATATCCAATCCTAGGTCTCTGCTTCGTATTTGGTCCTTGATCTTATTTGTGTCACTTCTTCTCTCATCCTTTCTTAATATGTTGTTATGTGGCTGTCTACTAGATCTATCAAAGGTGATCTAACCATTTAAGCATGATGTACTCTATGTCCATCATCTGTGACTATTAGAACCATTCTACTGAATGTTCAATCAACAATTTCATTCATCTGAAAACAAAGTTATAGCTCATTCCTGAATTCATTTGCATATGAGACTTGCATTTCTTCTTGACAATTCTTTAATTTATACTGTAGATAAAGTAGATCAGGTTATCACTTCACTTGATTTTCTACCCTGTTTAGTTCAGAACAGGGTCAAAGGGCAAAGGGCTCAAGGCAGGAACAGACCCTGGATAAGGACCAGTCCATCGCAGGGCGGACACACACCCACACACCCCAATTATACACTTTGGCCAATTTAGTATCACCAGTCCACGTAACCTGCATGTCGTTGTACTGTGGGAGGAAACGGGATCATCTGGAGGAAACCCATGCAGGCACAGAGAGGATATGCTACACGGAGAGAGGACCCAGCACATGAAGCACTACCACTGCACCACTGTGACACGTATTACAATAATCCAATAATAAAAAACTTCTGTTTGTAAAAGTTAAAATATATCAGTAGAAAGAACCAAGAAAGAATAGTCTTTCTGTAATTTTACACTTAAGTGTATATCTCAGATTTTAACCAGAGTGCTATAAAATTGTTAATGCTTCCCACCCATTTCTATTCCAGAAGAAATACTGATTGGTCCTGAAGATGTACACAGCATCTCAACAACATATAAAAACATCTTAAAGTGTCTGCCCTTTAAAGATACTAGGGTACAGTGGAGAAAGGACCTTTCAGTTAATATTCTCAAAGGAGTGGAAGGCAGTCATGCATAGAATACACTTTAGTTCCACATGTGCAAAACATTCAATCATTCAGCTTAAATAATTTGATTAGCTCCAGCCTAAATTAGTATCATTCTGGCCAAAGCGTTTTGAATGCCTTTCAGACAGCTTTGGTGTCACAATCACTCCAAACCCATTAAAAACTGTGTTTGGTGTACTCCCAAATGGGCTTAAAGTGAAAAAGGACAACTAGATTGTAATTGCCTTTACGGCACTACAAGCACAAATACTTATCCTGCTTAACTGGAAGAATCCCAACTCACCTTTTTTAACTCACTGGGTAATTGATGCTCTAAACTATTTGAAATTGGAAAAAAATCTAATTCTTGCTTAGAGGATCTGTTTGAAACTTTTTAAAAACATTGCAAGATCTAATTAATATTATAGTTTATAGTGGAGAAAATTACATTCTCCCTTCTTTTTATTTTAATTTTTGCCCATGCTGTTGGCTCTCAACTTTCTCTCAGGTGGGGGGTTGAATTCTGTTTTGTTAAATACAATTTGATTGTATGTAAGGCTTTTGTCTTTGTTGTATAAGTTTGACTTGATTGCATGAAATGTTCTTTTCCTCCAATAAAATTAAAAATGACACTTCTGAGAATGTCTTTCTTTCCTTTTCAGACTGAAACGGCGACAAGAGTGAAAAGCGATTGATTGTGGAGAATAGAAAGGCTGCTACATGAATGGAGGTCTTTCAGTTTTTTCTGTCTTATTGCCATTTCATTTGAATGTGGTAACATATTTTGAAGCACACTTCAGAATAAACATTTGTCCATTACATTATGGAATATTACCTTACTTTACTTTGTCACACACGTGTGCATGGGAGGCAGCTAAAGGGCTTGAGTAAGGGCAATTCTGAATCAGACCGGGATATGGCAGAGTGCACTGACTCTTTTTCTCCCTTTCCTGCAGACCATTCACAGGAGATTCCACCTGGCCCTCTTGACGTCACTTCCAGGTCGAGCATACGGAAGAAGGCCTCCTTGGCTCTGGCCCCTGTGATGTCACGTCCAGGCTCGAGCCAATGGTTGAAGACCCTTATGAGCCTGACTCCTTTGACCTCACTTCCTGTCTTCCCCTTTAAAAGCCTCCACCTTTTCCCTATTCCCTCAGTTCTGTTTTGGACTCGGTTTTCTGCACATCAGTGCTGTATAACATTTTTACAAAATTGCAGCCAGGATACCAATTATACGAGTGGCTGCCCCAAACCTTACTATGACTTGTGGTCAAGTTTGTGACAACTTATACCCTGCTATTTTGGATTATCCATTTCCATTGACTACTTCATAAAGTTCTTCTATTCATGCATGGAGAATCTGGTAAAGCAATGACCTTTTGGTGATCCAATCAATAAATCATCTCAACTGCAGTTAAGTACATATTTTCTAGATTCACTGATTAATTGCACCCACTGTCTGGTACAGTATGTATGCTTTCAAAAGTGATTAAAAAATAAATTAAAATTTAATATTTTACAGTGTCTATTTTTGTTAGGGTTTCCTAGGGCTGTTTTCAGATACTGTACTTGTACATTTACTTGTTTACTCGATGACTTGTAATGCATTTCATTAGCAGAAATTTATTTGATTTGATTATTACTGCAGGGTTCAAATTTCACACATCCTCTACATCTACTATTTTGTTCATAGTTGCTGTTACAAACATTTGGCAGTGGAACATAAGCTCAAGGGAAATTTTAATGAAGGAGTAGTCGATTCTGAGAAACAAGGTACAAAAGAGACTGGCAGAGGCAAACTGAAACACCAGTAGTGGGATCAAAATGAAAGTAAACTTTGTCCTTATACTGGCTTCCCTTATTTACCCCTTAACTATAATGATCTTAGTAGTTTATTTTTTAAATCTGATGCTTTCACGTCAAATTTTAAACGAGCCCTGTGTGATGATGTAATGCTTACTGTGATCAACTAATCACATTAATGGAAACAACTTGCTAAAATGTCTAAAATTATAGCATGTTCACTTGTCTGTTATGTTTTCAAATTATTTATTAAGTCCCAGTATTATCCCTACTACTGAAGTCATGCATGCATCAGTACAGTTTGGAGTTCACCTTGTATTAATTCAGTTTAGTGATGCTTTCCCAGGAGTCAGGCTTTTCATTTATTTCATCACCAAGCTGTTCATGCTTTCTATTATGTATTAAATAATTTATATTATGTCCCATTATTGTAGCATCCAATCATTTATGATTATTGAGAGCGTCCATGAATTACATTTTATTGTCCTACTGTATATTTATTATTTTATCTCTATATAAATAATTTTGAATGTTTTACCACACGAATTTTAAGTATGGCAATTGAAAAAACATCTTTCTTTTATGTATCAATGTATGCTTTATGTGGTTTATTGATATTTTGTTACTTCATATTTTAATGTTTTTTCTGTTATTGTATATTTGATGTAATAATTACACTGTAACTTTAGATGTTGCGTTAGTGGTGTTTGGCAAAATTTGTTTTTATCAGAGAATAAGCTGTGTTTGCCAGTGACCTTGTTCACTCATTTGTTCCTTAAAATTTATTGTGCGGCCAGCTTAGACAAATTTTTTTTTTCTCAGCACCCCATTATTCTTTGTGAGACCAGTGTGACATCATAGATCTATAGCAGCCAATTTGGAAGGCCAGCCCCAGGAGTATATATTCCTGAATCCAGCAGTATATGCATTTAAACACAAAATGCAGACGCAGACAGACCGAAAAAGTGTCAGTGAATTCATGTCTTAAAGGAAATGTCTTTTTGTATGGACCTGGAACAGTGTGAGGTTTTTTTTTTTTACACCCAAGTTTTCCCTGTAAGTTGGAGGACCTGCTTGCAGGGCTGGATGCAGATTAACGTCATACTCAGGACCAAGAAGCTATCAGCGCAAGCTCCCAGTTTGTATATGACCTGTGTGTAATAGTGAGCCTACCTCTTTAATAATATTACCCAGGATGCTGTGCAGTTAATGCAAACAGGAAGAAGTAAAGAATTAATATGCTTTAGTGTTTATTTGGTAGCAGTGGCAGTGAGTGAAGCGAAGTCGGTGGAGGGGACAGAAAAACTACTTTTCATCTCGGGAGAAGTGAGTAGTTGCTATCGAATTGGTGGGGGCAAGCCTTAGTGAATTCTTGATTAATGTCTGCAAGAAATGTTACTATTCTCATATTTAATTTTATTCATTTCATTTCACGGAGTCACAGTGGTGCAGTGGTTAGCATGGTTACATCACTGCACAGGTCATTTGTTGGCCACAATAATCTTTCTAGTATAGCTGGCAGATATTTCCCTAGCCTTCAGGGACACACCTGCCAGCTATACTAGACCATTGCACACCCATAATCCACTCAAAACTAGTTCAGTTTCACCTTCCCCATTGGCTTCAATGCATTTTGCTGAGTTAGGTGAAGTTCCTGCACATTACTGTCAAGGCAAAGCAAATTCAGCAGGGTTCATTCATTACTAGTCCTAATGTTCCTTGTTCGTTTTAGGTGGTTCAACAAGAGATGAACCCACCCTGATGCACAGAACTCCCCCTGGCTATATAGTCTGCCAGAGAACAAGCCTTAGCAGTGGAGTTTGCGTTTTTTTGTTTGGACTTCTGTTTTTTGATGATTTTCTGCCCTCCTTTTTGAATCTCTCACTTTCTGGAAGTTGTATTGGAAATTGTTAGCTTTAGGATTGCATTTTGGCAACTCCTTGTTGCTCTTTTAATAATAATTTAATAATAATTTTTTGCATTTATATAGCGCTTTTCTCACTACTCAAAGCGCTTTTAAATATACCTTGTTATTCCCTTTGTTGTTTAAATAAATATATTTTTCATTTGTAAACATTGTTACCTATCAGTGACAAACTTGAGTTTTGCTCGGTTGCTCCTATTTGTGTGGCATTTTGCTCTATTTTTGAAAATTAAGTTTATTTTTTAAACTTTAATCCAGTTTTCCAATTTTTGGAGCAAGTCCGGCCAAAGCGTACTGTTGTAGTTGGGAGTAAGCTGGACTGGGTGAGCCTCTTCTGGGCTGACCAGTGAAGGACCTGGGCTGCTTATGTAAGTTCTTTTGGAGGTCTAACACTCATTTTGTCAAGTTAATCTGCTTGTATTAACAAAAAACAAAAACAGAAAAGATGTACTAAAAATCCCAGGAGGTCTGGGTGGTGGAGTTAGAGGGTGATAGTCCAAAAGAGTGTTCTAATTGTTTGTCAGATCAAGGTGTCAAAGCCCAGAGAAAAAGTAAAAAGCCAATAAAGCAAATTTATCTCTGGGTATTTAAAGGAACTGCAAAGTATTGTGCAGGATATCAGTGCCATAGTAGAGAGTTATAATCTGAAATCCCTTGTGAATTGTAAACACACTCTAACCTAAAATGTTACTACAAGACAGCCCATATGGTAGAAATGTGGTTAGGCAGATGACACATTCATATTTTCAAGATTCAAATCCAACCTTGCACTATCTGTGAAGAGCAGAAATATGTACTATTTTCCCCACATAGATTGGGATTTTTTTCTAGTTATTCCTGGTTTCTCCCACATTTTGAAAAGAGTCAAGTTGTGGTGACAGACAGTTCTTTTTCTGGCTCTGCAATGGGTTTGTCTGTTTATTATTTTAATATCTTAGCAGTTTGGCCTCATAGAGACATCTAGAAGAGACCTCAAGCGCAGACATAAGAAGAGAGTGAATCTTAACATTTTTAGCTAAGCTAGTGTTCAGGGTGTGGGCTCCTATGAAAAATACTTACAGACCACCACCTGTAACATATTACATCCACAAAACAAAATAGATGCAAGATTTATCCCAGGATGTTCACATTTTTTATAAATATATTATAAATATTTATAAATCCATATTAATGGATTTGAAAAAAAAATGGTTTAATAACTTTGACATTACTCATTATCATAAATAAACAGTTTCTACCTTTAGAATGCTGCTTCCTCTGACAGTGCAGGAGCACGGCAATACAGACAATATAATTTGATGTATTATCACAAAGATAAGTGTGTATTAACTAGAGAATGGTGATGTGAAGTGATTCTAATTGCATACAACGGCATGCTGCAAATTATAGTTTTTAAAAACACTTAACAAACCTATTTTTTGTGTCATTAGAAAAAGAAGGCAGAGATAACAAACTACTGTTTTTGTTCTTTTGTTAACTAAAAACAACAGTTTAAAGCATAAAAAGCGATCGAACAAAATGAAAAAGCTCTACCAGGCATCATTCCATAGCAGATAATACCTGAAGTCTCATGAAACTGGCAGCACATTATTTTCTTTTTCATTATTTCAAGCTGATATATATTATTCTTATATCTACAAATGTATTTATGCTGTTTTTAATTGAATATTCATTTATGTTTGTTTTGTTTAGGGGCAGCATATGACCTTGTGCTGCTTCCTCACAGGCTCTGCAGACCCGGGTGTAACTCTCAGTCCAGTTACTATCTGTGTGTGGAGTTTTCATATTATCTCTATATCTACATATGCTTCCACTAGGTATTATGTTTTATTGCATCTTCTCAAAGATACATGGTAGGATAATTGCTAATAAGAAAAAGTGTCTCTAAATAAATGAGAATTTGTTGGTGGGCATACCCTAGATTAGATCCAGAGATTGTCTTGTCTAACGACCAATTTTGTTAGTGTTTTGTTCTTTTATCTTCTAAATATGAAGGGCACAGACACCTAAATAATGTCAGTTATAACTTTGTCCAGTAACACTTGTAACAGTAGGGGGCGCTATTGCTCCCTTGAACCCTCAGGTACCACACCAAACACCAGGTAAAAGTGCAATACTTATTTATTTTATAATAATAAAGTGCACGAAGCACCCTCCACTCTACACTACTCATACAACTCTCAATACTCCAATGAATCAATAATAATATATATACAATCCTCCTTTCCCAGACACTTAGCCACCCTTCCTCCCAGCTCAGCTCAGCGTCTGGGCTTTCCCAAAGTCCTTTTATATCCCCTGACCCGGAAGCGGTTCCAACCCTGCAGTCCATGATTCGTTATCTCTTCCGGGTCAGGTTAAAAGTCCTTTTCTTCATCCCGGAAGCATGTCGTTCCTTCCAGTCATGTGATCAGGACACACTTCCAGGTTATAGGGCACGTAGCACTCCGCAAGCCTCACTACAGCGGCTCCTGGTGGTCCCCATGGTATCCAGCGGGGCTGTTTATAAAAACTACAAGGTCCATAAGGTCCTACTGGAATTTGGGGAACTTCCATGCTGCTGGGAGGGCTCTATCTGGCGGCCTGGAGGTGTGGGCCGGAATATTTGGCCTGCCATCCCTCATACACTGTATAACAGCAGGTTCAGAAAAAACAGCAGATAGATTGTAATTTATTATTATTATTTTAAGTATGGGAAAATGTATTCTTGGATGCATTACGGTTCTCTCTTGAGCAATTAGGCATTGATGGAAAAAACAGTTTTATATAGGCTTATGAATGAATTGGAAAATATGCACAGTATAAAATATTTAAGATAAGAGAATAATAATATGAAAAAATATAAACTGCTCAAAAAAATTTAAGGAATACTTTGAAAACACATCAGATCTCAATGGGAAATATCTGATATGGACTGGGTAATGTGTTAGGAACAAAAGTATGCCACATCGTTTGATGGAAATGAAAATTATCAACCTACAGAGGGCTGAGTTCAAAGACACCCTGAAAATCATTTTGCCGAAATTGCATTGCAGCAACTCAAAATTGTACTCCATAGTTTGTATGGCCCCCACGTGCTTGTATGCATGCCTGACAATGTCAGGGCATGCTCCTCATGAGACGACAGATGGTGTCCTGGAGGATCTCCTCCCAGATCTGGACCAGGGAATCACTGAGCTCCTGGACAGTCTGGGGTGCAACCTGGCAGTGTCGGATGGGCCGAAACATAATGTTCCAGAAATGTTCTATTGGATTTAGGTCAGGCGAGCGTGGGGTCCAGTCAATGGTATCAATTCCTTCATCCTTCAGGAACTGCCTGCATACTCTCGGCACATGAGGCCAGGCATTGTTGTGCATCAGGAAGAACCCAGGACCCACTGCACCAGCAGAGGGTCCGACAGTGGGTCCAAGGATTTCATCCCAATACCTAATGGCAGTCAAGGTGCCATTGTCTAGCCTGTAGAGGTCTGTGCGTCCCTCCATGGATATGCCTCCTCAGACCATTACTGACCCACCAGCAAACCAGTCATGCTGAACAATGTTACAGGCAGCATAACGTTTTCCATGGCTTCTCCAGACCCTTTCATGTCTTTCACATGTGCTCAGGGTTAACCTGCTCTCATCTGTGAAAAGCACAGGGCACCAGTGGTGGAACTGCCAATTCTGGTATTTTATGGCAATGACAATCAAGCTCCACGGTGCCAGGCAGTGAGCCCAGGGCCCACTAGAGGACTTCGGGTCCTCAGGCCACCCTCATGAAGTCTGTTTCTGATTGTTTGGTCAGAGACATTCACACCAGTGGCCTGATGGAGGTCATTTTGTAGGGCTCTGGCAGTGCTCATCCTGTTCCTCCTTGCCCAAAGGAGCATATACCGGTGCTGATGTGTTAAGGCTCTGTCCAGCTCTCCTGGAGTAACTGCCTGTCTCCTGGAATCTCCTTCATGCCCTTGAGACTGTGCTGGGAGAAACATCAAACCTTCTGGCAATGGTACATATTGATATGCCATTCTGGAAAAGCTGGACTACCTGCACAACCTCTGTAGGGTCCAGGTATCACCTCATGCTACCAGTAGTGACACTGACCATAGCCAAATGCAAATCTAGTGAAAAAAAGTCAGAAAAGATGAGGAGGGAAAAATGTTAGTGGCCTCCACCTGTTAAACCATTCCTGTTTTGGGGGGGGTCATCTCATTGTTGTCCCTCTAGCAGCTGAAACTGATTAACAACCCCATCTGCTACTTAACTGACCAAATCAATATCCCTGAGGTTTCATTGACTTGATGCAATACTCTGATTAAAAAGTGTTCCTTTAATTTTTTTTGAGCAGTATATATACATTACATATATATAATTTTAAAAATATTAAATCAACCAAGCAATCAAAAATATGCCAATCAATCAAAGCACACCTAGAACCTGACTCTGAACATGATCCTAAACTTCTCTGAAAATCTGATAGCAGTTGACCACATTAGAATAAGGTGTCTATTCTCTTGTGATTGAATTGAGCAAACTATATACAGAGGTGGTGAGAAATGAATAGCAGTGCTTTGATGATGAAACCCCCATAATCAAAGAGCATAGGAGTAATGCACAAGTAGGGACATCCTCTCAAAACAGTATCTCACCAAGCATGATATGGACATTGGAAGTGTATGTTAATGTGCTTTTCTCTTTTGCCTCGCCATCTGACCAAGGCAGGTTTTCAGACAATAATCTTAACCATTATAACAATTACATGTTATATACTGCCTAAAATAACTACAATTAACTCCATAATCCACTTTAACATTTATTTATTTTTCAAATGTAATGTTTGCTTTTACTCTAAACTTCATATTTGTATGAAATTGTGCAATATACTGCAAGTAAATGCTGTTGTTGTGCAGACTATTTTGAATATTGAAATAACCACCTCAAGATCCCAGATTAGCACTCGAATGCAGCCATGCAACTGGTGACACCTCAGCACCACACTAGTTCAGATGGAGTAGAACAGTGTGAGGTTTTTTATGGTGGCTGGAGTTCCAGTTCTGCCACCAACCCCCAGGTTTTTCCCTACAGGTTGGAAGGCCTACTTGCAGGGTTCGATGCAGATTAACGTTATACCCAGGACAGCGCAATTGCAGGTTAAGGGCCTTGCTCAAGGGCCCAACAGAGTTGACTCACTTCTGGCATTTAAAGGATTTGAACCAGCAACCTTCTGATTGCCAGTGCAATCCCTAGCCTCAGAGCCACCACTCTGCCCATAGTTATATTATATACATTTTTTTTCAAAAATGTTATTTTCAATATTATTTCTTGGAATGGTCACATTAATTTTATTTTGAGCGCTAGCAGATGAACCCTGTGAATTGCAGTAAACCTCTGCTTTCTACTCAGAATAACTAGGGATTGACAAATTATTATGGCTAAATGACAGGTAAAAGTACATGGTAAACAACTTGCAAATGATACACATTCTATATCAACTTGTTTGCTATTCTCTATTTAAGGACAGCTGCAACAAACTGTTATTCATAGGCATAGTTGAAAATTGTAAATATAAAGTGTATTATATGGTTTCATTTGGAGTTTATAAGAATCATTACATATTACACTTATGAAAGCTTACTATTTGACACAATAGCATAGGAATAATAAAAATAGTATGTGATTTTTATAATATGAACAATAAGTAAATCAACATAATGTGTATTCATATACTGTTATGATAATTATTCATGACATTTTTTTCAGAGTGTATGACAAACATTACATTTTTCATGCTCATCATTTACTCTTAGTCTGTGATGACTTTTATTCACCTTGGTTCACACTTTTCTCCAGCCATCCATCCCAACTGATTAAAAAAAAAAAGAAAGTTATTAGTAATGGTATAACAGAACCTTTAAAGGCTGGAAAATTAAAGTGGGCAATGATGTACTGATTTTAAACTTCCTAATGTAGGGAAAGGTAATTTGAATTTCAGCTATTGTCCTGATTGGGGTGCTAAAGAAAAATAATTATTTACCGTACATTTTCCAGTCATCTCGCAAGCAATATGGAATATTTATAAAGTATCATACTAGAAAATTCTGTGCTTGAGATTACTTTCGAAACAGAGGAATTCTGATTTGACTTTTGTTCAAAAAAGGTATGACTACAATAACCCATCCATTAACTTTCGGAAACCTCTTATTCCATTATCATATACAGTGGTGTGAAAAACTATTTGCCCCCTTCCTGATTTCTTATTCTTTTGCATGTTTGTCACACAAAATGTTTCTGATCATCAAACACATTTAACCATTAGTCAAATATAACACAAGTAAACACAAAATGCAGTTTTTAAATGATGGTTTTTATTATTTAGGGAGAAAAAAAATCCAAACCTACATGGCCCTGTGTGAAAAAGTAATTGCCCCCTTGTTAAAAAATAACCTAACTGTGGTGTATCACACCTGAGTTCAATTTCCGTAGCCACCCCCAGGCCTGATTACTGCCACACCTGTTTCAATCAAGAAATCACTTAAATAGGAGCTGCCTGACACAGAGAAGTAGACCAAAAGCACCTCAAAAGCTAGACATCATGCCAAGATCCAAAGAAATTCAGGAACAAATGAGAACAGAAGTAATTGAGATCTATCAGTCTGGTAAAGGTTATAAAGCCATTTCTAAAGCTTTGGGACTCCAGCGAACCACAGTGAGAGCCATTATCCACAAATGGCAAAAACATGGAACAGTGGTGAACCTTCCCAGGAGTGCCCGGCCGACCAAAATTACCCCAAGAGCGCAGAGACGACTCATCCGAAAGGTCACAAAAGACCCCAGGACAACGTCTAAAGAACTGCAGGCCTCACTTGCCTCAATTAAGGTCAGTGTTCACGACTCCACCATAAGAAAGAGACTGGGCAAAAACGGCCTGCATGGCAGATTTCCAAGACGCAAACCACTGTTAAACAAAAAGAACATTAGGGCTCGTCTCAATTTTGCTAAGAAACATCTCAATGATTGCCAAGACTTTTGGGAAAATACCTTGAGGACTGATGAGTCAAAAGTTGAACTTTTTGGAAGGCAAATGTCCCGTTACATCTGGCGTAAAAGGAAAACAGCATTTCAGAAAAAGAACATCATACCAACAGTAAAATATGGTGGTGGTAGTGTGATGGTCTGGGGTTGTTTTGCTGCTTCAGGACCTGGAAGGCTTGCTGTGATAGATGGAACCATGAATTCTACTGTCTACCAAAAAATCCTGAAGGAGAATGTCCGGCCATCTGTTCGTCAACTCAAGCTGAAGCGATCTTGGGTGCTGTAACAGGACAATGACCCAAAACACACCAGCAAATCCACCTCTGAATGGCTGAAGAAAAACAAAATGAAGACTTTGGAGTGGCCTAGTCAAAGTCCTGACCTGAATCCAATTGAGATGCTTAAAAAGGCAGTTCATGCTAGAAAACCCTCAAATAAAGCTGAATTACAACAATTTTGCAAAGATGAGTGGGCCAAAATTCCTCCAGAGCGCTGTAAAAGACTCATTGCAAGTTATCGCAAATGCTTGATTGCAATTATTACTGCTAAGGGTGGCCCAACCAGTTATTAGGTTCAGGGGGCAATTACTTTTTCACACAGGGCCATGTAGGTTTGGATTTTTTTTTCTCCCTAAATAATAAAAACCACCATTTACAAACTGCATTTTGTGTTTACTTGTGTTATATTTGACTAATGGTTAAATGTGTTTGATGATCAGAAACATTTTGTGTGACAAACATGCAAAAGAATAAGAAATCAGGAAGGGGGCAAATAGTTTTTCACACCACTGTAATGTGGAGACTGGGCTTAAACTGACAGCATTCAGTTCAAGATAGGAACTCACCCTAGACAAAGGGCTGTCCATTGTGTGACATACTCTGTACACTTGATCATTCTGGGTAATTTAGAGTTGACAGTCAAACTTACCTGGCTGTTCTTGAGGTGTGGTGCACAAGAAAACCAGAGGGAAAAAAAACAAGACAGGGAGAACTTTCCAATACATTAATTTATTAGCTAAATATTAGCCAATGCTTTTTATTATAAAAAATCCAGCACCCCAAGGAACAATTAACTGAGACTACATTATATACTATGGTACAGTATAAAGAAAAAATTAAGACTTACTGATGTATTTATTGTATGGTTAATTTTTACAACGTATCCATTTTAAATTGTTTATAATGATAAAAGTATAATAGTAATTACTTGAAATTGGATACACATTTTAAAGCAACTGCTATTAACTTACTTAACAATACTGTTGTACAGTGATAAACCTTATGGCCACTGGTCAAATAGGAAAAGAATAAGAAAGAAATGTTTTAGAATGAAAACATACGGGGATGATTATGGACATAGTCTATAGTCAATGGTGTTTAATAATTCATTGTTTTAGCCCAGAGTTCTCAATATTGTGTCTGAAATTAGAAACGATAATGAGATAAACGAACAGAAATCACTCTTGTTGCATAACTACATATAAAAAAACCCATAAAATTTATATTTCTTTTTTTCATAAATTAATGAGTAAATTAAATGTATAGCATTATAACATTGCCTTTTTTACCACTCAAGTCTTTCCAAGGTCAGAATAGGAATTCAAAGCTGAAAGCCAATTGATTTTACCGATTAATTTTTATGTTTTAAATTGCCCCAATCTCTAGAGAAATGGAAAAAAGAGTCTTCTGATTCAGATATCACACTATCACTCAAATGAATCCCAACTATAAAAAATGACATTTCTGTCTTAATACCAGATAGTGGTCATAAGTCTTAAAAAAGAGGATTATAGTGACAATTTTGTTCCATTTCTGTCTGTCAGCCGCCTGACTCTAAACTGATCAGATAAGACATCAAAGTGCCAACCCATTAGCTAAACATCATGGAAATAATAACGTTTAGTTTTCTGATTACACACTGCAGGACAGCTCCTGCTATATTCAATGCATTATCAAGCTTTCTTCATTAAGTTGTCAGCTGAATGTGGGTTTAGGAAGACTCGCTATTGTGGCGTGGGTTTATAAGCAATTAAACCTATTCTTAGTATTGTCCTCTGCTTTTTTAATCACATATTAATTAGTACAATGGCTATTATTTCATGTAGTTAACAACATTGTGGAAGATGATTATGGAAGAACTAAATAAATGTTGCAGGTATTATGATTTTAGTGTAGCATTTAGGCATTATCATGTAAATGGTCATGTGCTATTTCTCATAAATGGAAATACTATTTTTTCCATTCCTATCTAAAATAAATAACACAAAATAAATCAGCAAAAAATGTTGGGGTGTTTTTTGTTAAATGGTTAGCCTAAACAGTATGCTTTCTTCCACACACAATGTTAATGTTACAGTGTTATTATGCTACAACAGATGATCTGACATTTTTCATTTATACAGAAAAAAAATGTGAGCCATGTGTTCAAGAGTGTTTAAAAGAAAAATGAAGTAGCTTTTTTGAAACTGAACCCGATGATGTGAAAGGCAGAATACATTTTTGTATTTACTTATTTATCCTAAAACTGGCAGTGCAATCTGAAATCATTAACAATGCAGTAATCCAAATGTAAAGCTGAACAGTGCAAGTAGGGAAAACACCATCTTTATCCATAATGGCACATCTGCAGTTAAAAAGGGGGGCACTCAAATCAAAAAGGCACATACAAATAGGGAGAGCTTCAGAATATTTTAAACATCTTCATCACAATTTAGATTATTGACTTCTTTATTTCCTTAAATTTGGAGTGGATTTGGCTGGCAATACTCTGTAGTACAAACATATAAAGAGGCAGGGCAAGTGTGTTAAATAATGTTACCTGAGGCAAGGCACATTTTTGCTAAATAAATAAATTCATAAATAAATATTACTTTTTGAAAAAATGTGAAACAATGAAAAAATATTAGCTTTAAAACAATAAAACACAACATTACAATTTAAAAATGTACAATATGAAATTAAAAGCAAAATTACACCTGTCTGTATTGCTTCCTGCACACTTCACTAAATACCTTGGCAACTTTCAAAATCTGTCCTGCTAGCTAAAAGATACCCACACTTTTTATCTAAAATCTTAAGAGACTTTTAATAGACATTGTTTCTGTCACTGAGACCTTAATTAGATTTCACAAATGAACAACATTTTACAAAATAACGTAATCAGTATATTCAGGGCTGGTCTTTTCATAACGAACAATGAGAGTTTCATTCATGTGCTTCTTATTAGTCTTTCAGCAAGATCTTTCATCTGTCTCTTGAAGACATGTGAGAAGGTCAGTGAGAAGCAGGAAACTTTCGCTGGTGAAAGAAAACCACTCATCAAAAATTCTTCCTTTTATGACAAGTTGTTGTCTAAAGTTTTGGTGACAGAAGCAATTAAAAACAAGAATCCAATGAGAAACAATGAAAATTAAAGTATACAAAGATGAGGATATTTAAAATATATAGTCATATGAAAAAGTTTGGGAACCCTTCTTAATCCTTTGAATTTTTGTTTATCATTGGCTGAGCTTTCAAAGTAGCAACTTCCTTTTAATTTATGACATGCCTTATGGAAACAGTAGTATTTCAGCAGTGACATTACGTTTATTGGATTAACAGAAAATATGCAATATGCATCATAACAAAATTAGACAGGTACATAAATTTGGGCACCCCAACAGAGATATTACATCAATACTTAGTTGAGCCTCCTTTTGCAAATATAACAGCCTCTAGACACCTGCTATAGCCTTTGAGTGTCTGGATTCTGGATGGAGATATTTTGACCATTCTTCCATACAAAATCTCTCCAGTTCAGTTAAATTTGATGGCAGCCGAGCATGGACAGCCTGCTTCAAATCATCCCATAGATTTTCGATGATATTCAAGTCAGGGGACTGTGACGGCCATTCCAGAACATTGTACTTGTCCCTCTGCATGAATGCCTTTGTAGATTTCGAACTGTGTTTTGGGTCATTGTCTTGTTGGAATATCCAACCCCTGCATAACTTCAACTTTGTGACTAATGCTTGAACATTATCCTGAAGAATTTGTTGATATTGGATTGAAATCATCCGACCCTCGGCTTTAACAAGGGCCCCATTCCCTGAACTAGCCACACATCCCCACAGCATGATGGAACCTCCACCAAATTTGACAGTAGGTAGCAGGTGTTTTTCTTGGAATGTGGTGTTCTTCTTCCGCCATGCAAAGTGCTTTTTGTTATAACCAGATAACTCAAATTTTTGTCTCATCAGTCCAAAGAACTTTAACAAAATTAATCTGGCTTGTCTAAATGAGCATTTGTATACAACACGTGACTCTGTTTGTGGCGTGAGTGCAGAAAGGGCTTCTTCTCATCACCCTGCCATACAAATGTTCTTTGTGCAAACTGAATCGTAGAACGACGTACAGATACATCATCTGCAGCAAGATGTTCTTGCAGGTCTTTGGAGGTGATCTGTGGGTTTCTCACAATCCTGCGCATATGACGCTCCTGTATTTTTCTTGGCCTGCCAGACTTGGGTTTATCAGCAACTGTGCCTGTGGCCTTCCATTTCCTGATTACATTCCTTACAGTTGAAACTGACAGTTCAAACCTCTGAGATAGCTTTTCGTACCCTTCCTCTAAACCTTGATACTGAACAATGTTTGTTTTCAGATCTTTTGAGAGTTGCTTTGAGGATCCCATGCTGTCTCTCTTCAGAGGAGAGTCAAAGGGAAGCACAACTTGCAATTGACCACCTTAAATAGCTTTTCTCATGATTGAACACACCTGTGTATGAAGTTCAAGGCAATTTGGTGTTGCAAGTAATCAGTATTGAACAGTTACATGCATTCAAATCAGCAAAATTACAAGGGTATCCAAATTTTTGCACAGCCAGTTTTCATATTTGATTTAATTTCATACAACTAAATACTGCTTCACTAAAAATCTTTGTTCGGAAAACACCCCAGTACTCAGATGTTCCTAGGAAACGAAAGACATCCCACTGTTATCTTTTTTGTTGAAAGTAGAGTAAATTATTATGTAGGCTGAGAGGGGGTTCCCAAACTTTTTCATATGACTGTACATTCATGGAAATGGTAGTACATAAAGTACACATGAAATGCACAAAAAATTATGGTCCAGATTATAAACACAAACAATGGCACCAAAAAAAAAATGCTGCATGTGATTAAATTGTTGATGATAACAGTGGGCATAAATTGCCAATTACGCATTATAGCTGACTGATTAGTTTGTATCAGGGACAAAAATGGACTGGCTACAAAAGTGACATCACATTTTTTCGTATAATATTATCAATAGCATAGTTGTGAAGCATCTTGTATAGCTCCGGGCCACTTCCCAACAACATTCAATTCTCAGATGATTTGCACATTGAGGGAAGGAAATCCATTTATTTTCTAAACCCATTTATCCAGAACAGGGTCACGGAAAATCTCAACAAGCATCAGGCACAAGACAGGAAAACTCCCTGGACAGGGCATCAGTCTATCACAGGGAAGTAAATTCTTTTCTACAAACACAGAATTGTGGTTCGTCAGCGAGGAATTTAATCTAAAATATGTGTATCGGCAAGCACACTAATCATATTGTATTTGAAAACAAATGTGAGCTGGTCCTCAGAGCAGTTTATCATTGCAGCCGCACAGTCACCATATAGCCCAAAAAAACTCCAGTTTTCTATCTCCTTTATTCTCCAGCATACCTCATACAGCGTATCACACCACTGTTAAGTTAAATCTACTCACTACCTTAAACCACGATGAACAAATGTTAAACTTGCAAATGTATAATCACTAAACTTATTAAATTAATGTTTATTTGTAAAATATAACTCTACACTATTGTGCTTTAACTATTCAAGTTATGGTAACCTAGCGGCTTACTGAGTTGTATTCATTCCTATCTCATAATATTGTAAAAATAATTGGACAGGGCACACTGCAGTCTGCTTTACTTTTTAGTGGTAGGATAGAATGTAAATATCGTATATTTTAAATAAAATGTTTTGCCATTTCTTCCTTACTTACTTTATAAATATATTTAAAATATTTCTTTGCCTTTCTTTCACTTCAGTCGTGTGTCTTTGTCTTTGTTGAAGACAATTTTGATGATTTAAACAAGTTCCAAGAATTAAAACAGCAGATTTTCGTCTGTCAGCATGATAAGAACTGTACAAATGAGAGATCACACCGATTCTCATGCACAGTTGCAAGTATCACCCATGACGAGAAAGCCGACGAGTCTTTTTCACTCTTCTCACCAGTGAAAGGAGTTTGAGAAACCAGCCCATAATGCAGCGAAAAGTAAAAATCAGGAAAATGAACAGCAATACCATGTGCCATTTTGATTCTTAGATGCTTGCTGTGTGGTAAAAGCTTGTGAAATGTGTTATGAGAAATTTAAAATCTTAAAATGATAATATTCATATATATAATGTATATAAATAAGGCACTAAATGTGTATGTAATTCTTAAGGTTAACATTTAACTTATATGTATTATTATTTTGAAATAAAATCCATCCATCCATCCATTTTCCAACCCGCTGAATCCGAACACAGGGTCACGGGGGTCTGCTGGAGCCAATCCCAGCCAACACAGGGCACAAGGCAGGAACCAATCCCGGGCAGGGTGCCAACCCACCGCAGTTGAAATAAAATGTTACATGAAAATGCTGCTCTTACCAAAGGGAGCTAGAAGAGGTTTGAGAGGTTGAGTTTCTTGTTAAGATGCTAGCAGGAAAAACAACAGTACTGTAATTCATTATGGATGTACTCTGATTTATGTAAATTATCCATACATTTCTAATTTTATTGCAACACTTTTTTTGCTGGTGTTAGAAGGAAGAAATACGATCCTGCTAAAATGCTTTCTTAACAGTTGGGGAGAGCAATACATCATGAAGGTTGCTAAAAACAAGTGCTATTCTAAAAGAAAAAACAACTTTCTACGACAAAGAAAGAAAGAAACATTGAAGAACAACTTTTATCAACATTTAATATATAAAAAATTTAAAACAAATACATTTGTTCCCAAATGTTCCCAAATTAAATTTACTTTACAGCTATTTTGGGCTCTGAAAAAAATACATCTGTGTTCCTGAATAGTTTGCATTTTTAAATTTATTTAACATTAATAATGTTAGTTGTAATGGTATTGTCCGGGATTATAAAAACCATGCTAATTAAACAGTGCAAAGAACAAAACCTTGATCCACATTTAAATTAAAGTAGTATGTGCATATTCTTACTTTAAAAAAGTTGTGATAACATCCTTCAAAAGTATTGCATTAACATACAAATTGAAACAAATTCAATTCAACTCACTTTCTTTTTGTATAGTGCTCTTCACTGAGTGCAGGCACAGTTTGCTGTGACAAGTGCTCAGGTAAAATGCAAATTTATTCAGTACATAAACTGATAAAATATTACATTTTTGCAAATAACTGTAGAGTTGTCATCCCTAGTGTTAATCTTACTTTTTTAGAGCATTATAACAAACTAAACAAGAACAAGCCATTCAACCCAACAAAGCTTGACAGTCCTATCCACTTAATTCTTCTAAAATAACATCAAATTGATTTATGAAAGACCCTAAAGTCCTAATGTCCACCACACTACTTTGTAGCTTATTCCATGTGTCTATGGTTGACTGTTATATTTTTCTAGCTGTGTTACCTAGCTTGGCCTGGGAAATTTCATAAGACATTAGGTATCAGTTATATTGCTGTTGGCTAATCAAGTGTATCAGGAGTACTATGTAATAAGTACTTTTCTAAATAAAATATTTGAATTTTTCTTATTCCAAGGGCTATTATTGGCAGGTAGTGTGTTGTAGTGGTTAAGGCTTTGGATCTAAGACATCAAACCCTGAGGCTGTGGGTTCATATTGTGCTACTTCACCTTCAAGTGCTCCAACTGGAAAAACGCATCTCAAATGTTGTAATTCTCCAAAAAACAGAAATCTTAGTGATTGGAAAATATGGAAAAAGTGAGGGTATTAAAAATAAACATGATCCCTTAGGTTTAAAAGTCAAGGCAAAGGTAAAGAATTTAGGGGTAATCATTGACTCTGACCTAAACTTTAAATCAGATATTAACCAGATTACTAGGATTGCATTTTTCACTTAAAGAAATAAAATGAAAATTAGACCTCTTATAACTTTACAAGATGCTGAAAAATTAGTGAATGCTTTTGGTTTTAGTTGTTTATACACTCCTGTAATGGAGTGGGTGTACAACTTGTTTGAAATATGCCACTTTAATTTGTGAAGTTTATTTGAAACCCATTATTTTATAGCTCACACCACTCGAATAAAATGCCAAAGAGATGGACAGAGGCGTGTGAAGGACACACAGGCTGGCTATTCTAAAAGTGCTGATGTCTGTTGATCAATATGGTCAGAGCCAGTCTGTAAAAGACATAAATGATGAGAACAGGTGAAGGTGTTATCTGGGCACAGTCCAACAATAACATAGACAGCTCATTTGGCAGTTGCCTATATTCGACAAGAATTCTATGTATATGTAAATATATGAGTGGTTATAATTATGAGGATATATCACAAAGTTAGAAGTCTTTCAAATGCTGCTTCCCATCCTGCTGGAGGTTCGTATAGCTTTCATCACCCCCACTGAAGACTGACTGTATGTTCCATTGGCTTCTCTCTGGCCTGGATATGTATGTATAAATGAATTATACATTGTATTCTTTGGAGTGGAAATTACATTTTAAAGCAAGTTAAATGCATATATCTCTTTTTGTATCATATTTCTCTTGTCTGATTTTTTCCTCCATGTTTGTGTATTGCCTCTAGTCCGTCTGCATCAAGAAAGAGTGCCCCCTGCTGAATACAGCATAGTCAGCTCCACACCCCCAGTTGCTCAAGGGAACATCTACCAGCGATAGTGTATCGGTGCGATGATCCAGTGGATGAGGAGTCAGCGGATGCCAGACACATAAAGCAAGGGGTAGGTGCAAAAGTAATTAGTGCTTTATTAAAGCAAACCATCAAAAAAAAACAAATCAAGTATCCAAAAGCAGTGCAGTGGTCCATCAGGCAACACATAAATAATGTATAAAATTAGTGTAAAGTGGAGGTTAAAAACAAATAAATAAACTTAAAACCATTAAAACAAGATTTAAAATACAGGCAGGAAGTTGTCCTTGATGAATCTGAGACTTGGTGCCTTCATTTTAACACTAGAATCCCTGAACCCTACAAAAAATTCATAATACCGGGCCACCTTAAATTCCCTCGCACCACCTCATCAGCATTTTTTGTTTTGCAGATGTGTCGATCAGCACAAGCAGCCTGCTATCCCATCCCCCACCGACGCAGCTTTAGTCGTACACAAAGTTCTCCCAGCTCAAGTCTGTTTATCTCGGTGTGAGGTGCCTTGAATTGTATAGGGTAAATAATATATCGTTATTTCTAACACATACATTTCAATGCCACTCCTTATTCAGGAAAAGATCCCAGTTGTCCCACAAGAGAAAGACTTTCCGAAACTAAGGTCATAAAGCTTATGGAGCCGTTTCTGGACAAAGGCAGAGCCGTAACAATAGTTGTGTATAGTACATGTACTTTGTGAGCATGCCCAATGTGGATCAAACACAGACTGCAGTCTACTTGTCAATTTACGCTGTAGGAAGATAAATAAATAAATCAAGGTAAACAGGTAAATAACATTAGTAACAATGCAAGTAACATGTACATTTTTTTTACATAAAGAACATCACAAAACATAATCACATAATTCTTATGACTGGACGTTTCTTGCAGGGAGGGCTTCTGTTCTCTTTCTCTGATACAGAACCCTCATCCTCTGAGTTCACATCTGTTACAGAATGTCGTCAGTTCGGGGGGAGTGTGAATGTGACTGAGAGAATTAAAGTGAATAATAATACAAAACGCAAATTTTTACAAGTACCATAAATTTACACTGGCTGTTACAGATTCAAATAAATCAAATGTATGTTTTTATTCTATACTAGTAACAATAGCTGCTCACTATTCAAACAGTTAATTCATATAGGACCCGGGATCGAACCTGCAACCTCTCGACTTGGGGATAGCAGTTCTTACCTGTGCATCAGCCAAGCAGACATATGTGTCGTACACTATCCCAATTTCTTTTACTTTCGTTAAATTCTAGAAAAATGTGAACTTGTTTTGTTATATATAGTCTTTATTTGATATTTGGACATCAGTCTTCACACATTATATACTTTCTGTTCTAGTTATGTGTTCAACATTTCTTGCTTAACATTTCTTGTCATCCTACATTTACATAGACAGGGAACACACATGAAATGCATGCGTTCCAAATAACAATATGATATTCACCCTATACAATTCAAGGTATCTCACACCGAGTTAAACAAACTTGAGCTGGGAGAACTTTGTGTAGGACTAAAGCTGCATCGGTGGGGGATGGGATAGCAGGCTGCCTGCTGCAGGTGCTGATCGACACATTTGCAAAATAAAAGATGCTGATGAGGAGGTGCAAGGGAATTTAAGGTGGCCCGACATTACGAGTTTTTTCATAGGTGTTAGGGATTCTAGGGTCCATCAGCATGGAGAAACAACCATCGAACAGGCACAGATAACTTTTTATCCTGGCCCTTGTCCCTGACGCCAATCCTATGGTGTTCCACAGGGCTCCTCCCTGCTAGAGCATGCTGTCCTCCCACTGCTGCTAATCGGTGAATCCTCCAGGTAAGAGCACACATTGAGCATAACGGTCACTCCTACTACATGGTCACTCAGCATGAGCAATCCTACAGCCCCCTCCTGAATGCAGGCCACATGCTCCTTCCCGTCCACCTGCTTCCTCCCATCTTGTACTGGCTCTTACTCAATCCTGCCTGTCTCTCTCAATTCCTCTCTTTAACCTCT
This sequence comes from Erpetoichthys calabaricus, assembly GCF_900747795.2. NCBI lineage: Eukaryota > Metazoa > Chordata > Cladistia > Polypteriformes > Polypteridae > Erpetoichthys > Erpetoichthys calabaricus. The sequence goes on along the minus strand of NC_041398.2, from coordinate 76,320,811 downwards.
ATTCTCTTTCTTCTTCCACCTTGTTTCTGCTGTTCTTCTTAGTTGGCTCTCCCTTATATGCATTTGTGGGTGCAGCGCACCACAGAAAGCAAACGAAGCAATTTAGACAAACCACACCCTCTTGTGTAGGTGTGTTTTACCTGAACTACCTCATCATCACAGCTGTGTGAGCACGCACACTCACAGAGATCAAGCTGGCTATTCAATTATTTATTTAAAAACAGGCCACCGATTTCCCAGCCATGGACCTACTATTGCAGTTGCAATTAGTGCAAAATGCAGCAGCAAGAATCCATCCATCCATTATCCAACCCACTATATCCTAACTACAGAGTCACAGGGATCTGCTGGAGCCAATCTCAGCCAACACAGGGCACAAGGCAGGAAACAAAGCCTGGCAGGGTGCCAGCTGACCGCAGGGCACACACACACACCAAGCACACACTAGGGACAATTTTAGAATCGCAGTGCACCTAACCTGCATGTCTTTGGATTGTGGGAGGAAACAGGAGTACCCGGCGGAAACCCAAAAACATGATGAGAACATGCAAACTCCACACAGGAAGGACCCGGGAAACGAACCCGGGTCTCCTTACTGCGAGGCAGCAGTGCTACCACTGCGCCACTGTTCCTCCCGCAGCAGGAATCTCAACTAGAAAAAGAAAATCTGAGCAATCTCACCAATTTTAGTGTTGTTACGTTGGTTACCCATGTCATTCTGATTTGACTTTAAAATACTACTAATGGTTTTATAAAGCCTTAAATAATCTTGCTCTATCCTATATTTTGGAATGCTTGCTCCCCCTACACCCATGTCGTAACTTTAGATCTTCTAATGGTGGTCTGGTTATAATTCCAAGATCTTATAAAAGAAATGATCAGGTGGCCTTTTGCTGTTATGCACCTAAAATCTGGAATACTTTACCAATAGAAATTCACCAGGCTAACACTGTGGAATGTTTTAAAAAAATTGTTAAACACACATTTCTTTAATTTGGCTTTCTTGTAGCTACATTTTAGTTGTACTCCTGATAGACTGTATGAGCAAAGAATTATATTTTTCTGGGATCTGTATTCTTTACTAATCTCTACTTTTCTTTGTTGTCTTTTCCAGTTCTGTGGTGGACATCTATGCCACTACCATCTGATCAAGGCACCATGCAGCCACTTGAGATAACGTAATGAAGGCGGTGTCCCAACTATCCATGAGACCAACTTCATCAAATCGACTCATATGAAGCCTGGAAACAAAGAGAATTGACTTAAGAACATTTACCTTAGGTAGAATGCCCAGTTGGGGCTGGGCGGTCCTTTGACTTTGGAACCGCTGCAGATTTTGTTTTTTTCTTCAGCCTAACTGGGGATTTTTTTTGTTGTTTTTCCATCCTCCCAGCTATCTGATCTTATCACTGGACTCTTGTAAATTTCTCTTTGATAATTTGTAAAGCAATTTAAGCTTCATTGATGTATGAAAATGTGCTATATAAATAAATGTTTTTGTAAAGGCATCATAATGCTATTAGGTGAGTGGTGCTGCTTACTTTTGAATATGCTATGCACAATTTCCCATGAGTGAAACATTTCTGCGTTAGATCACTTCTTCCTTTTACCTGCTTTTGCTAGTGACTTTGACTTTTGTTGTTGGTCATTACATAACACAATTTTATAGAAAGGCGTATTATTTTCAACTGAAACAGGTGATCAGTAAGAATTAAATGTGAATGTGAAATATCATTGTTAGTTTAGCATAATATCAATAAATGTCGACAAATTAAAAATTTATGACAAATAAAAAAAACATGTCCGTTATTTTTCTTTTTTACTGTAACATCAGAAAATATCAATCTAATCCATCAAGGCATATTTGAGATTTTGGGGTATTTTGTTTTTCTTTTGTAAGGGAGTAGGGTTTACCCCTAAATACTGTTGTATTGAAATGTCCTTTGTTAGCAGATACCTACTGCCCTACATATACCATGCTGCCAAATTTCAGCTTTCCAACTAAACAAGAGTGTTTTTTTGATGAGTGAGTGAATGAAGGAGTTAAATTTGAATTATATTTATAAATTACCTGTTTATAATAGCTCTGTTTGCTGTTATTTGCATGATGGTTATGTCAACTTATACTGTATGCAGACAGCGACAGGTATTTTGAGTAGCACTGGACTAATGTGATGTTGTTTTTAAAACATTTTCTAAGCTTTGTATTACAGAAAAATAGACTGAAATGTCCATTACACTTCGGGGACCATACCTCCTGTGGATCAGGCTACTCTCTTTAAAGGCCCTCAGATATCACTTCTGATATCCCTTTGTCCCTACAGCCATATGGCTTTTACCAAAAAACATCATGGGTGGAAATATTTTATGAACAGAATGTCTTTGTATGAATGGTGAATACTGTATATCCACATAAAAATTTATTGTTTCATTGTTAAATATAGTTTCTTAAAATGTTTTTTTTTTTAATATTAGATGTTTATGATTTTTTTAAAAACTTTTTCATGCACTTTTTGTGTTTGGATTCAGCTGAGAAGGCAAATTTCATATAAAAACCTTACATAATAATATTTCAATTAATCTCTAAATATTAAAGAAATGAATAAAACTGAATCTTCTTCATATTCACTACTTTTATAGCAGTAACCTTGTAAACACTGAAATTTGTGAGAGGCACAGAGGCTGCGGGAAAGGTGTGGTATGGAAATCCACAGTTTTCCAGATTTTGGGATTTGCTAAAGTTATTTGATTGTGAGAGTGACTACACAATAAACAATGTCTGTTCCAAGGTACGTAAAACATAATAAATATGTAACTAATTCTCATTCATACAAAATAAAGTTAAAACGTCACTTTCTTACCAAAAATGTTTTATATAGCACTTTTCACAGCATGCAAAGGCTTAAAGTGTAGATTATTTATTTAGACTATAACATATTGTATGTAATGTAATCTAAAATATTTTTTCCATCTCTCTATATATAAAGACACCACAATGGTGTGATAATTAATGCTGCTTCCTCAGTCCACCAGTGTCCTGGATCAAATGATTACCCCGTCAATGTCTCCTTGCTGTCTGTACTTTCTTATTATCTCCTGCAAGATTTATTGTTGTTTTCACAGTAAAATTGACTCACATTCCTAAATGACCATATATGATTTTTTAAAAAGCTTACTAGAGGCACTGCCTTGTTAAATTAACATTCTGTGAATTAAGCTTGAGAGAATTACATGGATGAATTTACTTTTTAGTAAACAAAATATCAGTGGGCATTCAGTATGTGGGTATTATCCAGACAACTTACTTGGAAAAAATATTAGCCACTGCAGAAGTTCACTATTGTTAAAATTGTGCCTTTTACATGAAATGTGTTCTGTTGGCAGAAAAAAATGTAAAAATGTAATTAAAGTGCTCAAGCACCTCAATATATTATCATATTTGCAAGGATGTGTATATTGTAGCACGCACAAACATGCAAAATAATGACTGCACAAAACTGACATTTCTGCCATTTCTTTATTCAAGTGAATTTATTGTTTATTATTTAAAATCACGCCACTCCAAAACCTCCAAAGTCCAATGTTAAACAACAAATGCAAGCACTTATCCTAGCTCTGTAACTGAACCTAACCATTTCTTCTCCTTCCATGATTTAACATTGCTTGGCTGTCAGAAATAAATAACATTCTATAGGCTTAATCCTACCTACTGCTTGTATTTCACCTCCTCTTTCATTTTAAACCTGTCAATGAAGTTGATCATCAGCAAATATAAATTCAAGACACAAGAAGACAGGTAAATTTGAATTTAAAATACCCTCCACCAACAATAACAAGAAAAAAGCATAATTTCTACATATTATTTTTGGTAAGGCTTTCCTTTTTGCAGGATAGTAGGTAGTGGGCAAACAGAGTGGCACAGTGGCTAAGGATTTAGAATTAAAACCCTAAGACTGTAAGTTCAAATCCCACTACTGACACTGTATGACCATCAGCAAGTCATTTCACTTGCTTGTGCTCCAATTGAAATTACAAAAGAAATGTAATCAACTCTATCTCAAATGCTGCCTTGCCATATAAAAGTATATATGATATAGATAAAAAGAACTGTTGAAAGTGATGCACATATGAGTCTGCATGCAAGGGGGTTTGTCTCATACCTCACTGCTCCATCGTGTGAATAAAAAGACTATTACAATGCAAGCCAAAGGAAAAATAAAAACCATGGTGACGGCAGGTTTCCAGCTGCAAAACTCATTGGTGGGTTACCCTTTTTTTATTAAAGTGAAAGAAATTTTGTTCACAGCTGTGATAGTATACAAGCCACTGCTACATTGTCCATATGATGTAATACCAGAGAAACTGAGAGCATTAATATTCAATGAAGAAAGTTTAGTCAGTTTAGGAGGAGGTGGGCAGTCAGTAGGTATAAATCATCAGAAATTTGACTTTGCCTGATTTTGACTCTGACTTTATTTGTGGACTCAACAGCGATTTATCTTCTCTAATAATACCATCAACTGGAGTTTGTGTTGTTCTTTCCTACATTGTCCCCTTACCATATCTCACTTTTAATGTATATGAATATTTTCATGACTTGTATATGTCAATCAAATCTTAAGCTTTTCTTTTTAGGTGTGTTCACATACAATGTGAGAAGCACCTACTGCAATAGCTGTTTGTCTCTCCGCATGAACAACTTGCTCCCCTGTGGACAGATTTTGTTTTCTACCAGCAACTAGTTTACTGTTTCAATTTTACCGTGAGAGCGTTTACACCAATGTACACATTTTGTATATAACCCTCTTTTACTCGTTTGCAACCACTTGGATCACAATTCAACACCAGGTAAATATGATGGCAGCTCATACAGCAGCACCCTTCTTTTGCTGCTTTAGGTAAGTTAACCATAAAAATACAAAAAATGTAAATGAAAGAAGTGGAAAGCAATTATATAAAAATATATAAAACTGAATATTATCTGTAGATTATAATTGTAAAGGACCAATGTTATCAACCTGCAGCTAAATCCTGTTTGAAATAATTAATTAGATGATAAAAGTTCAGCTCTCCTAAATGATAAAAACGTAACATGGGTTAAGAAAGGGAACTGTAGTTGATCTGCTGATAGCAGATTAGTGCTGCTGGGATACATCAAGGGTTGTGCTATGCTATACATTTTCTCTGCCGCCTGAAGAGGCTGATTGCACAAGATTATAGTTTGTGCATGCTGAAAGAGTTACTTAGCAGTACAAAGTGCAACAGACTGAATGTGGGTTATGGTTTATTTGTACCAAATGGTCAACAAACAGCCACTTTTATTTTCACGTATCTTGGAATTAAAATCTTTTAGATATTTGTCACTTTTGTTATTCTGGTTATACAATAAATCAGTTCTTCTGCAAGTCCTTAGTTATTTATATAATTTTAATGAATTACTGGGTTTTAACTAATATTAACAGCAAGATGGAAAACTTATTTCAGTTGCTTTTCTCCTTTAATAGGGAAATACTGATAGTGATTTTATTCCAGTGTTAGAAATTTTGTATTAATGGTTATTTTTCTCTATTAGGTATACTTTCAGAAATGTTATATTTAAGACCAATCCTGGACAAACTCCCTAACCTCCATTCTGACAATCATGGTCGATTCACCTAGAAGGAAAATCATTGACAATCGAGGTGGATTCATGCTCTGACAATAATAATAATAATTCATTACATTTATATAGCGCTTTTCTCAGTACTCAAAGTGCTATCCACACAGGGAGGAACCGGAAAGTGAACCCACAATCTTCCACAGTCTCCTTACTGCAAAGCAGCAGCACTACCACTGCGCCACCTGACAATCATACCAGAACTCCCCACACTGCTTTGATGTTCACACTAAATTCACAGAGGGGTGAGCTGGTATATCAAAAACTGGGATGTGACACCACAAAGGTTGGAAAACACTGATTTAAGAAAACTAACCAACTGTTATTCACAGATCCTCCATTACTAACACACATCAAACAAAGCCATTTTTATATCAGATGAACTGGAATCTGCGGTGTATAAAAGCTATGAATGCCTATTTTGGCTTAATTGTTAACTACTTGAAATTGTAAAGTACTCTTAAGAAACACATATGTAATGTAGACTACAATACTAATACATTTAATTGCATTTTGTTATCGCTGTTATTTTTGAATATGACTTGTTGTTACAAAAATATTTCATACGCAAAAATGTGATAACTGACACTAGGGTGAAAAAATTTCAAAAATCTAAAATTCTCCAACTTCCATATTAGTTGCCAAATGCACCTAAATGTTATGCCATGTGCACATTATCTAACTTATTTTATGATACATTTATTGTAGATTGTGTGAATGTCTGAATGTAAATGTTGACTAGTTTAGCACCGTAGTTGTGGATTTGTACATGTGCTCTGAACATATACTCATTCAAGAGCCCCATGCAAAAATATACCATTTTACGTTCAGTTATATATGAAAACAGCCATAGCAGATGTTGGAGGTAAAATTAAAAAGTAGAAAAATCCTAGTACATCCAGGAATAATGTACAGTCTCCACACAGACCGTGAATTGGCCCAAGTTTAGAAACCAGTGTCCCAGACAATTTCTGTGCCACTTGCCTTGATTCGGTAATATTATTGAATGATGTACCTTGTTACTTCTTTTATTACTTTCTTCTATTAATACAGCATCAATATACTGTATAAACTGTGCTAAACAGGACAGACAATAAAAAACTGAATACATTGTCCATACTGCTATGTGAAATTTGAAGAAAAAAGAAACCATTGACGTATATGTATTTTAGGGCTTGAACAGTGCTCAAATCCCAGTCCTTTGTTCATTTATTCATGTATTTATATCTTATTAAACAAACATTAATGTCAATGCATTTACACTTTGGCATTGCATGGTGGGTTTTTTTTTTCTCCCCTTTAATTATTTGAAAGTTTCAATCGTTGTTTTAAAATGTATTTTTAATTGCTTTTCTATGTGCGAAGCTGTATTTAAGAGTGCTTCAGTAAAAGCCATTACATTGTTGTGACAGCAGGAAAAATTTATAATTGAAGAAATACATTGCAGTCAAATGCTATAACGAAAATACAGCTGGTGGCGTATTTTGTTTTCCTCTGTCTCTGCTTTCAAAAACAAGGTACAGTGAGCTAACGGACTTTAAAATTTTCACCTCAAACACTCATTAGAACATCTTTCATTTTTATCATTGTTTTTATTTTGAAAACATTTAAACATTTGAAAAGGCACAGAAACTTCCATGTGTTGAAAAATGCACAAAGACGTTTTTGATATAGTGTATATTCCTGAAACAATATGAACACTATCTTTAGATTGTTATGATGGGCATGGAGGGGAAGGATTTAATGCATCTAAATTGAAGGAAGTCAGAATAAGAAACCTTGAAGGGCAAACCCTAATTATACTGCACACATTTAAATGAAAATGTGAAGAAAGGCCCACTGAAAAAAAAGCACACAAGGCAATCTTTATGGTAAAAAATCTTTCAAATCTGCAATAAATACATTTTAAGCATTACAGCTCTAATCATAAATTCAACTGGATGAGTACCATGTACTTCAGAGAAATCAGATTGCTTCAAAGATAATGAAGTGAAGCTCATGAATGGCTAACAACTTATGGTACCTTAATTTGCACAATTTGATGAATGTTTTGCATATATTATTGTGATTGGAATCCCTGTAGCCCATAAGCAGAATTACTTGCAACAGTGCAGAAAAGTCAGCATAAATTCTTCTTATTATTTTGATGATTAAATTGCAAACAACTTTGTGCATAGCTTTACTGCGTTTAGTACCTTCTAGGAAAAGCACTTCCTTAAAAATAGTCAAATAGTTGGTCAAAGTACATTGACATTTTTAGACTTTTACTTGCAAAAAAGGTATTTTCTTTTAACTGATTAGTATTTCAAAAGACATCCTTTAGTACTTCTGCAGGACCTGAAACACTGCCTGTATAGAAGCAGCACCTACTTTAATTGGATTTCCAATCCATAGCTTTGGGTAGCAATCCTTATTCCAAATGGGTAAAGCCAACATACACTATTAAATGTAGCACATTTAATGAAAAACGCAAAGTGCTATTTTGATATTCACTGAATCAAAATGATCCTAAAAGTAATTTCTCTGGTTATTTTTTTTATATAAATCATATGATGATTTTCATTCTGCCTGTTGCAATACATTTGCAAGTTTTACTTGGTATTAATTAATCAATATATGATACAGAGACTGAAAAATAACCATTAAAAAACCAGTGCCTTTAATTTTGTTAATGATAGTACAATGGTGGGAGGCATATGCCAAGGTCTGAATTCCCAGTACAGTTACTGAGGTTCTGAAATATGAGAATATACAGTATACATCCAAGTAGACTGTTTATCTTTAAAACTGTTCCTGTAGATATTTTTGGAATTTTTCATGCATATATGAGATCAATATTCCCCTTGTAACATTGTTTCTAACATATAAGTATAGTTTGCCTGGTTTCAGACTCCAGACATCACTAGGTAGTGAAGAGCACCCTGAATTATATGCTGAGGAAACTGTGATCAAGAGGTCATGTACTCTTTGTTATCCAACCCTAGTTTAACTCTACATCTAAAATAGCCCAAGATATCTCCTAAAAAATTACTTAGTAATATTAGTACATTAAAATATTCAGGCTTTAGTGAAATGTGCCTGGTTTACCATTCAATTAGTCAAAACACGCTGTAGCTGTTAAAAGTCATACAAGAGATTATCACTAAAATTGAATAGCTAAAAAGCTCCCAGAAATACTAATTAAAGCAATAGGTGTCTAGCATTTGCTGCACATATTAAACCAAAATGTTGCATTTTAATACAAATAATTAAATAGACATAATTGATCTAACAAATATAATTCTCAGGGACAAAAGTTATTGATATAAAAATCAGTAGTAAATCAATTATTAACAGAGACAAATAGGAGTTGAATTAAAATTTAATGACTGTTTTGAGTAACAGCAACATACAACCAAGCATTTTCTTCATGCTAAAAGAAAAATATTCACTTGAATATTCTTATTCATATTCAGAAAAAAAAATTCAACAAAATTCACAATCTCTACTTAAGCTCTTCATTATCTGTAAGTAAGTGATACACACCAGTGCTTCAGTTTCATCTTATCCTGTGTGCTACAGTTGCCAAAAGAGCTATCAAAGTAAAGAAATATCTAAAATATTAAGAAAAGTTAAACAAATTGGCCAATAATTTTGTATTAAAGCATTTTTTATAAGGAAAGCTGGATTGTCTTTTGTTTTTCTTTGAAATTTTCTATAGTGTAAGATCATTACAGGCTTCCTGTAATGAGTGTGCTGCTTAGATTATAGTCAATACTGAATAGCTCCAATGTTTACTGCTCTACCATTAAAGAAACATTGTGTTGAGCTGTGCAGCTTCCATGGTAGTCATCATCTCTTTAGTGAGGCTTAGACCATGAGAGCAGCTTAAGTAGTGCATGAATGTGAAATTCAGTATGTATAACTGTATAAAAGATCTGCCAATTTGTTGTAGCATTAAAATTTATAATATTTATAAACAGAAACACAAAGATACCATAAAGCAGACTAGCAAGCAAGCTTCTTCATATGTTATTTATTTAGGGTGGTACAATGGCACAGCAGGTAGTGCTGCTCTCCCATGAATATTGCATCTCGGGTTGTTGTCTTTATGGAGTTTACAGTTTTTGTCTTTATGAGTTTTCCTTCAAGTACTCCATTTTTCCTCACACATTCCCAAAGACGTGCCTTTTAGATTGGTTGACATCAGTGGAGTCCCTGCTTTTACAGTAGACGAGGCATAGCCCTTCATTCCCCAGTTGATGGCTCTGTTATCTAAAAATTAAATAAGTGTAAACTTGCCTCAGTAATTTAATGTGTTGTTAAAATGTTTACAGCAAACTCAGCTTAATCATCATTATCACATTTTGTCTTACATTTTTTTCATAATATGCTCAGTGCAGTTTCTTATCTAGAAAACTATTTCTTTTTGGAGTATGTGACATTTTCTTTGTACCTGGAGCCTCTACTTTCCTGTTTTCTGGTTGTTTGGGCAGGCCCTTGACCATGCAGTGTTCTTGACATGGCTTTGTTTGTGTATGTGTATGCATGTGTGTGTGTGTGTGTGTGTACCCTGATCTTTTCAGTTACACCATATGGAAGGAAGGTTTGTGACACAATTTAAAGGAGATACTAACTTGCATCTTTTGGAGTAGTCATCATCATTATCATGACTCACATCAATCACATATTGACACATATTGAGTAGATGAAGTTAAGATATTTGTTATTACTCTCCCTTTCATGGTTGTGTTATATAATAATATGTTAAATAACTGACACTCCAAAATATAAAAAACAGCAAGATTATTCAGAGCTTTCTATATTCTGGGTTGAAATCTAAGTAATCCATGTAGACCCAATGTTTTTTATTTAATACATGGGTTGTCTGTTTGGTCCGGTATAATTATATGTACCTGAGCTGTTTACCTCACAGAGGTCTTTTCCTGTTCCGACAGAGCCACCTGTTTTCGTTGTGTCGTCTCAGCATTCTTCATCGAACTGACCACACTTACAGTATACCCTTTTCCTAAGAAAATGTAACGATGGTTGCTACCCTCATTGGCCTGGTTTAGCAACTCTGGCCTAGCTGTGTCGGAGCTTTGTTTTCCTGACCTGCCTGTCAATTTATCATAATTTTAATTCATTTATTACCAACCATGTAAAGTTCTGTCATTAGCATGACAGTTGCAAACCTTGTTCATGCGGGGGTTGCAAGAAAGTCCCTGCCACACTGCTGTTTTCAGTAAATACTCTGAAACAACAGAATAGGCAGATAAGACCAATTTTCCGTATTTTTAAACATTTTTGTTATTTTGATTATCATTTGTATTTTTTTACCCTTATTCTATGTGTTCTATGTATATCAAAATTATTCCTCCTAACCCTACCACCCAGATAGACACACAGATACACAGACACACACACAAATAACTGTCCTTTTATTAAGATGGATGAGCTGACTTCCGTCCATCTGGAAATGACTCTCTGTTGAAAGTATTTGCAGTGCACCATCTATTGCAATGTATTTTGTGATACATATAGTAATAAAACACACTGCTTTTTTCATTCCAACAGATGATGCATAAACAGTAGCATCACTTTTATGAATCCCATACTAAATCGCATATACTGTAGCAGGGATATAGCAAACAGAGGGGTCCACAGATACACAGACACACACAGACGCTTGTCCTTTTACTAAGGTGGATTAACAGAATTTTGAAATCGATTCTAAGGGACATAGGTAAGCAATGTAATGATACTAAGATAGGTGAGATGTGCTCAGATTTTGTTTTACTGGTTAAGATTCTTCCTGTTGTATTATGAACTAACATGACCTGTTTATGTCTTTTTTAAGTTGTCCTGTGAAAGAATGCATTACGGTTAATGGAGATGATTAAAAAAAAAAGGTGTGGATTCATTTTTCTTGCGAGATTGGATTGTTTTAAAAGGTGAAACTTTTGCAGCATTACTTAAATGTCTTAGTAATATGGTTATTATGCAGTTTGAAGTTTAGGTCTGAGTCCATAATATCTCCTAAATTCTTTTACTCTGCCTTGACTTGTAGTGCCAAGTGATTACGTTTTTTCTAAGAGCCTCACTTTTTCATTTTCATTTTTTTCTTGTTTAGTTTGTGGAAATTATTACTAATCCATTTTGAAATGCAAATGGGTGCTATAGTTAAGTAAAGCTACATGTCAACGGACTAGCTGTAGTAGTTTACCTTGTATTTTGACATAATTTGCCCTTATAGGAGCATATAGATTGAAAATGACAGCTGGCCCAGAATAGATCCATATGCGATATAATGGACCCCTGAACTACAATCACCACAAATAACAAAGAATTTCTAACCTGTTATATAAGATTGAAACAAGTTTAAGACACGACCAGAGAGACCCACCCATTGTCTAGGGGTGATAACACTATGGTCTAAATTGTTACCGCTTCAAATATGTTGTCTGAATATCAAGATCTTGTCAATTTTATGTCAAAATTTTGATTTTCATTTATAGCAATTAAGTTTGTTTATTCAGGTTCTTGTATATTTAATTAATTATGGCACCCACTTTTTAATATGATGCCCATTCTTGAGCTGTAAGATGTGTTTATTATAGCAAAAAAAACAAAAAAATAGGAAATAAGGTTTTGTCAATGATAACTAAAACCAGTTAACAGGCCTGGCCTAATTTTTAAAAAGAAGTCCAGAACTCTCTCCAAGAACAAGAGAATTAGTTCTATGATACAGTGAGCAGGCTTTGCTCCTATCTAAGACTCTGGGTTTGTGACCTTCTGCAGCCATGTCAACTGTGATGGAGAACATGTAACAGGAAAGGATAAACCTCTCTGCTTCCGAAATGGAAGAAGAGTCTTTTAGGCATCTAGATTTCCTATTCTTTTGCCGGCGCTGTCAAGACCGGCTTCATGAGAAAGTGTTGCCAACTATATGTACCAATTAGACAGTGGTGGGAGTGTGGCCCTAAATAAATCCTGTCTGATCAAGCCAATTAATTAAAGGCTGTGCTTCTTTATACTATTACCAGTTTTGCAATAATGTTGTCATAAGTAATTACAGGAGAAACTGATTTATAAGATTTGAACTTTACAGAGTTTTTATTTTTCATAAAAATAAGATAATATATAGAAGCTTGTCACAATGGTTTATTGCAGTCCCTTTTTTTTTATATTTTCCTGGGTCATGTCAGGATCTTCAGAAAACCTTGGAGAAATGAAAGGCCATACACAAGAAGCCATAGTCGAAAGCAGGGAAGGGTCAGAAAACCAGAGAATCCAACAAAAATCCAATGTCAAAACCAATGTGCAAACAAAGAAGAAAATCAAAATAAAGCTGGTAAAGGTCTCATTACTTGGATTTACTTCCCCTTACATATTTTTAGAGAAATCAATGGTACTTGTGAGCTGGACTCCACCAACTTATATAGGGAAGTATGCAGTGACATCACAGTGTTTTATTGAGCCATGTGACTGGCAATGGATGTGTCAACAGTAAAAAAAACATGGCAGAACTGAAGAACGGCTAAAAAGAATGTTGTTGCTTCTGAAAAAAATAAACACCCTTTTATTTCATCATGTTTAGTACTTATTTTCCTCACCAGTTTTTAATTTTGGCAATGAGAGTCAAAGCTTCCATTTTATATATTTGACGTGCTAATCTCTTGTGAGCTTTTTATCTGTATTCATAATGTGAGTGGTATGATTAAAGTAAAAATAATTCAGTATTTTTGGTTGACAGTAGAACTGGAACGTAAACTGATCCTTAAAGAGATCACAGTTGGGCATTCTTAAATGTTTCTAATCATTCTTTTTAATGAGAAAGGTCAGGTCTAGTCTTACACACAGAGCAAGGTATTATTTGATTTCTTCAGTATGCCATAGCCATGAAGTGCTTTGAGAGGCTGGTGCTAGAACACATCAAGAACACCATCCCTGACAGTCTGGACCCCATCCAGTTTGCCTACAATTGCAACAGGTCCACTGAGGATGCCATCTCCATAACACTTCACACCACCCTGTCTCATCTGGAGAACAGGAACTGTTATGCCAGGCTGCTGTTTGTGGACTACAGCTCTGCATTTAACACTGTCATTCCATCCCAGCTCATCACTAAACTCCTGGATCTGGGGCTTAGCTCTTCACTGTGCAACTGGGTACTGGACTTCCTCACCGGCAGACCTCAGCAAGTGCGTATTGGTGGAAAAACCTCGTCCATCATCACCATCAGGGCAGCGTGCTGAGCCCCCTGCTTTACTCTCTCTACACCCATGACTGCGTAGCTAAGTACAGCTCTAATACCATCCTCAAGTTTACTGATGATACCACTGTAATAGGCCTGATCAGCGAGGAAAATGAGACGACCTACAGGGAGAAGGTCAGACTCCTGGCAGAATGGTGTCAGGACAACAACCTCACCCTCAACGTTAGCAAAACTAAGGAGATGATTGTGGATTTCCACAAACAGGCAACAGTGCACAGCCCCATCTACATCAGAGGTGAGGCTGTGGAGCAGGTCAGCAGTCACCCTCACTGATGACCTTAAATGGGCAAGTCACAATGCAGCAGTAGTCAAGAAAGCCCAACAAAGTCCTCACAGGTGGCGCAGTGGTAGTGCTGCTGCTTTGCAGTAAGGAGACTGTGGAAGATTGTGGGTTCGCTTCCCAGTTCCTCCCCGTGTGGATGGCGCTTTGAGTACTGAGAAAAACGCTATATAAATGTAATGAATTATTATTATTATTAACAACACCTCTACTTCCTCAGGAGACAGAGTAAGGCCCGGATGCCCCCCACAACCATGTGCAGATTCTACAGGTGTACTGTGCATCACATCCTGGTACAGCAACTGCTCAGTTCAGGACTGCAGAGCTCTGCAGCATGTGGTGAATACAGCACAGCAGATCATGGGCACACAGCTCCCTGCGATCCACGACATCCACACTACACACTGTCTCAGGAAAGTGAACCATATCAGGTGGGACCCCAGCCACCCTGCACTGTCACATTTCACCCTCCTCCCTTCTGGAAAGTGACTGAAGTCCATTCGGATGTGCACCTCCAGGTTCAGGAATAGTTTCTACCCAACAGCAATCAGACTCATGAACAATCAGTAACCTTGTGTCACCTCCACTGATACCTGCACATATACTTCTGCCACTGTCTCTATTTATTCCTATGATTCTGATTTTATTTATTTACTTATTTATATTCATTTATTTATTGTGTGTTTTTTTTGTCTATGTGCACTGTCTGCGGGGGCACATGCATGCAAGCATTTCATTGTACATGGTACTTATACACATGACAATAAAGAATTGAATTAAATTGGTAACTCCTTGCTGGGTTGGAATCATAAACCCTACTCCTTTGCATTTCCTATTTAAGTAGATGTTAAATCCCACATTAATAAACTGAATGACCAGGGGCCTCATGCATAATGCCGTGCGTAGAATTCACACAAAAACATGGCATAAGGACAAACACGAAAATGTGCGTACACACAAAAAAATCCAGATTCATAAATCTGTGCATTCGCCAACTTCCATGTGCATGAGCCTGCTGCCCCACCCAAACTCCTCCCAGAATTATTCCTCTTTGAATATGCAAATCAATATAAATAGCCCTTAAGCTCAGCGTTCTGTGAAAAGGCAATGGCAAAAGCACGGGGGAAAATAGAAGAATTTCAGTGAATACCAAGTGGAGGCAAGGAAAAACATACTATTTGTTGGTTTAAACAATGGTGTAAACAACAAAAGGAAATTGATCGAGTAACATACACAGTGCCTGAAATAAAAAAGAAGTTGTCAGATATCAAAGTCGCTGTGAAAAGGTGAGTCATAGCCCACCGTCTGAGTGTCATATGAAAGCTTATTAGGGTACAGAGAAAAGAAAAAAAAATAGGGACACAGTGAGAAAAATGCTCGAAATTTCCACTTTAATCATGTAGTTTATTTTGTCATTAAGGTAGAACATCATAAACTTCATCTTTAAATTGTTTAATTTACTAGTTTCTCAAATACCATCGTAACTAAAGTAGCACGTTAAATGCTTTGGTTTGTATATGTTCTTCTATGTGCTCTATGTGTATGAATCACTATGTGCTTCTTAAACGGGCTTTCTCTTCCTCCAACAGGACACAGAATCCATTACATTTGTGATATTACAGCTCTCTGAATAATTATTATACTGAGATGTATACTTGATATCATTTTCATAATGACAGGAGTTAAAGCATGTTATTAAAGATGGGAACACGTTGGCGCAGTGACAGTGACGAGCTGGCCCCCTGTCCATAGATTGTTCATGCCTCCCGCAAGATGCTTGCTGCGCTGTGCGTGACCTTCAATGAAATAATTTATTGCAGCAGTATTGTCACTTTCAAACGTACTAACCTCCAATTCCTATCCTTCCTTTTCTTTCTCCAAGTAACCAATCACCACACAATCAGCTCAGTAATAGACATTAAGCCTATGTAAGCTTAGAACACTGATTCTTCAAAACTTTTAAGGAACATTGAAATATCTTCATAGTACAATTTCTATTATTCTATCCACCTATCATTCCAGTGTCGTGCCAGCCCCAGCAAGAATACAAAGTGAGGCAGGAAGAATCCCTGAACTAGCTATCGCTGTGCCGCCGTGTCCTCACATGTTTAAGTATTAACAATATAGATTATTTAAATGATCTTAACATTTTATCTGTATAATGTAACAAACATATTTTGCTGCATTTATCTTAAAAATGATATTGTCATCATATGTAAATACACGCTTCATAAAGTGGCTCAGGTTGTGCAATATTATAACTATCGCAAGTTTACAGTGAGGTGATTGTACTAATAAGTACAAACAGTTCTACAAGGAGCACTTGATGGACTGATTGAGTGTGTTTATAGTTCTTGGGATGAAACTGTTTCTAAACCGCGAGGTCTGTACAGGAAAGGCTCTGAAGCATTTACCCTATGAGAGCAGTTCAATAGACAGCATGGCTGAAGCAGCGTGTGCTTGATGCTGTATACCGATAATTCTCTTTCCAATCAGCTGCTGTAGAGCTGTGATTCCACATTCAGATACAGCGATATAAATACTCCAAGTGGTGCAGTGAGAGTAATATGGAAAAAGATGATTTGCTGTGGTAACTCTTAACGGGAGCAGCTGAAAGAAGAAGAATAAGGTGCAGTGAGAGTAACAACGCTAAAGCAGCTATGGTATTTGGAATAGTTTGGCCATTCCATGGACCATTATATTGTTACAGGTTGATTACAATCAGATTCCTTAAACTAATAAACAATATGCTGTTATTTTCAGTGTATATGATAAAGCCACTTCAGGGATGTGGCTCTAAAAATGAAAGGGAAGCCACACAGGTGCTTTGATGCTGGGTGTCACCAGTTTGCAAAACCTAGCGGAGAACTTGCGTACGCCAGGGTTTGAGGTAGCGTGAAAATGTGAGTGTCTTTACGCCAAATTTAGGTTTTATACATCGTGATTTGAGCGTGGAAATGGGAGTACGCAACATTTTTGTGCGTACGCACCATTTATACATGAGGCCCCTGCTGAATAGTTAAATCATTGATATAAAAGCTGGTCAAAACATAACTTTTGAGATGTTGGCCCAACTCCCCAATGAAATTCTTAAAAATAACAAAAACATGAAGTCTATATTCTTGTATTTTGCTTTGATTGAACAATATGGTAAATATATATTTTTTTAAAGTAGACCATTTTTATGTTAGAATCCTGTCACACCACACCACACCCTTGCCATTGTTTCCATTGAATCACTGACAGAGCCTTCTTTACATTGTATTCAATATTTCAAACATAATACAGATTATACTGTATTTTAAGTTGGGCAAATGGCAACCTTTGTCCAGATTTCCTGAAAATCACATGCAATTTTTTGCATCATTGATGAACAAATAAACAGACAAGATGCAGTCTGAGGTTGAAATGAGGTCCTTATTGTGAAAGACTAATAAATAACATCAAGTGAGGCCGAACAATTCAGAAAACAGACAAAGGGTATTCAGATTTTATTCATATAGATTTATTTATAAGGGTATACAGTACATTTAACAAAGCAATTGCTTCTAGGTAAGAATGAAGTAACATGCCAACAGTGTTGTTGGAGAGAGTGACTAGTAAATTCCTGTACTATATTAAATGAAGAATGAACCAAGATTACAACAGCTTTGTACTTGCTTCACTTAAGTATTTACAGCATATTATTATTGTTAACGAAGTCAGTTGTTCAGTAACTATTATTCACTGTAGAGAAAGAAGCATACTATCTTTAACACAGTTGAAAAAAATTACCATCCATTATATATTTGGTTCTTTTTTATGATGTCTTGAGTTAATAGAACAAACTTATAAAGATAATTTACTGTGGACAATGATTGATCCATAGCTGGGCTTCCAAACATTGTTAAAATCACCATTCAATATGTTGGCATGTTAACAAATGAAAGAGAGAAGGAAAAACTTAATGTCTTTAATGTCTACAATAATGTCTTTTTTATGCCAGCATTTTGTTAAGTTTTCCCACTACAATTACACAGTGGCCTTCTGGATTGACAGTCACCTAGGATGGTACAAAGGGAACTGAATTATATATTAATATTCCTAGTTTTCAGTGTGAATGTCTATTCCACTCATCCCTTGTGCATTATAAAATATTCGTTCACATACAAATTAGTTTCCTGTTATAAAAACAGCTCAGCTTTGAGATTACTAAGGTGAGTTAGTGCTTTATTTTGCTTTACTGCATGATTTATCCCTTAACATTCTAGCCTGTGAAGTTTAATGAGTTGGATTGTATATTCCGTCTTAGTCTTAGGCATGTTGTTAAGAGAAACAAGATTATAAGCAAGTCTGTGTACTTACACCAATGCATGCCCAACTCCCCACCATCCCCTGCATCTGTCTCTAGGCCTGTGTCTTTTAATACAGTATGTTACGATGAGCACACACTTTCTTAGAGTAAAGAGACAGAGAAAGGAAGGAATAGAAAAGCAGTTGTCCAAGAAAATATCTTTACCAAAAATAACAATTAAATTTGTGATGTACAGTAATCCCTCCTCCATCGCAGGTGTTGCGTTCCAGAGCCACCCGCGAAATAAGAAAATCCGCGAAGTAGAAACCATATGTTTATATGGTTATTTTTAGATTGTCATGCTTGGGTCACAGATTTGCGCAGAAACACAGGAGGTTGTAGAGAGACAGGAACGTTATTCAAACACTGCAAACAAACATTTGTCTCTTTTTCAAAAGTTTAAACTGTGCTCCATGACAAGACAGAGATGACAGTTCTGTCTCACAATTAAAAGAATGCAAACATATCTTCCTCTTCAAAGGAGTGCGTGTCAGGAGCACAGAATGTCACATAGATAAAGAAAACAATCTCTAGCAAACAAATCAATAGGGCTATTTGCTTTTAAGTATGCGAAGCACCGCGGCACAAAGCTGTTGAAGGCGGCAGCTCACACCCCCTCTGTCAGGAGCAGGGAGAGAGAGAGACAGAGTTTGTTTTTCAGTCAAAAATCAATACGTGCCCTTCGAGCTTTTAAGTATGCGAAGCACTGTGCAGCATGTCGTTTCAGGAAGCAGCTGCACAAAAGATAGCAACGTAAAGATAATCTTTCAGCATTTTTAGACGAGCGTCCGTATCGTCTAGGTGTGCGAACAGCCCCCCTGCTCAATCCCCATACGTCAGGATCAGAGAAAGTCTGCGCAAGAGAGAGATAGAGAAAAGTAAGCAATCTAGTTTCTCAGCCATCTGCCAATAGCGTCCCTTGTATGAAATCAACTGGGCAAACCAACTGAGGAAGCATGTACCAGAAATTAAAAGACCCATTGTCTGCAGAAATCCGCGAACCAGCAAAAAATCTGCGATATATATTTAAATATGCTTACATATAAAATCCGCGATGGAGTGAAGCCGCAAAAGGCGAAGCGCGATATAGCGAGGGATCACTGTAATGTTGTTTTAGTGTAAAATTGGCAAGACGTATAAGATAAGAGAAAGACACACATGCATATTTATGCATATATAAATATATATATATATGCATACACCCATGGTAGTGACAGTGGAATGGACTGGTTTTAAAAGTCTGTTTGCAAAATGTGCTATGTTCCTGAAAAATATTTCAAATCCTCTTCTAGTGGCAAAGAGAAAACAAGGCAATTCTATGTACTTAAAGTATATATCAAGTATATATGGAATGCAGTTCATCATCAGAAGCAGCCTTTGTTGATCTATTAGTGAATAAAGGCATTCTGAAGGTTCTGCACTATCTCTCTATCTTTATTCTGCAGCTACAAATCTCTTGATTTGATTCTCTCATCTTCTGTAAGGAGTCACTTGGGAAAAGATCCACACTAAAGTTTACTAATTAACTTTTAACCCCCTGCACTCTGAAGGGATGATAAATGCTCTGCTTCTATGCGATGTTTCTATTCTTGTGTACTACATCACTTTGTAATCATAGTGCTGGCAGTTGTTAAAAGTATTATAGTGGCATTTGACTTTTTAAGTTGTAGAACAAGTTTAAGTTACATTATGAGGTCATGTTTTACTTGCATTTACTTATCCATTAATTTTTATTTTGTTTTAAACCCTTAAAGTAAGATATTGTCATATATTTTATCTGTGCTGTATAGTATAAAGTGTTCAAATATTTTATGCTTCAGTAAAAACATTCTTTAAAAACTCCCCTAGTTAATATATTTAAATATAAATTACTACATAAGAATACTCTTTAGAGTCACTAATTGATATTTGGCATTTGTTAACATACTATTGATAATTTCTTTCTTTGGCCAGCTGCTGAGTTCTGTGAGCATAGTGTTCTGCACAAAAACATGTGTTGTCACAGTATGATTAATTTGCAACCACCTATCTCCAGGCCCTGTGGTTTTGAAGTAATTTATTAATTGATTTTGCAACACTGCTTAAAAGTTTAATCCTAAATCCTTATCAAAAACTGGTAAAGTCAACAGTAAATGTCAGATTCATAATATCTGTAATCCTATTTAAGCAGTTTCTATTTGTCCTGCGCATTGTAAGTGATCTAAACCAAGTCAGACACTTTTGTTTATATTTGATTAAACAGGGCAAAAGAAAATTCTTCTGATGCAATTACCTTATGATTAAATTTACAGTATTGTACTGAGATAAATAACAAAATTTCGGAATAAAATATGAAGCCTACTTTACACATTATCCATTTATCACATGACAAGGAGAGTTTCAGTGGCTGTAACATGTTTCCGTTGTCAAAATAAGGTCCTGTCAGTGCATAATTCCTTTTATTTTATAGAATAATATTTGAGGAAGCACAAATAAAAGTTCCATTAGTATATTAAAATATTCTATTAATAACTGATAAATATCAGTTTGTTACTACTTAATACACAAATTACCTTCAAGTAATTCAGTCATTTTATTTAGAGGAAGTATTAACTGTCCTGTTAAACTAGGAAGTATTTTGGTTGAATTTGTCCTACCATAAATCAATCCATCCTTTATTAAATCCCAGTAATCCAGTTTAGAATGTTGCGGACATTACTTCCAGTTCTTTGAAACTTGTTTCAATTCAGGATGGAATCAGAATATCATCATGTATTCCAAAAAAGAAGGATCTGTCAATTTGAGTTTCTGTGAAAAGAGGTGGTGAGCGTAGGGCATCACACGTAAACTGATAAGGAATCTCAGGAGGAATGTGATGGTTAGGCCAAAATAAACAATAAGGATGCACAGGAAGAGCAAAGAAGACACACCTATACAGATTCACCTTTAAGGATGTTTGAAATTTTACATTTTGGTAATCCCATTGGCAATGGATGCAAAGCTGAATACTGCCTAAATCCAATCCCAGAGGGTTGCAGTGAATGTCAGACACTTTCTCATTAAGTAAAAAAAATGGCGTACACTTCATTTTATTTTAATTAATTTCAATTGACTTCTTTTTTAAAAAAAAGAACCCTTTATTTTTTCCTTTTTTCATTAACCAACAGCCAAATAATTTAATAACATGCAAAGTAAGCCATCAGATGACCAGGGGCCTCATGTAAAATGCCTTGTGTAGAATTCACACTAAAACATGGTGTATGGACAAAACTAGAAATGTTTGAATGCACAACAAATTCAGATAATACTGTGTCTAAGCAAAGTTGTATGCACTTTCCCTTTATAAATTTCAGTCAACATAAATTTTAACACACGTGCACGAGCCTACAGCCCCAGCTTCACCTTTTTGAATATGCAAATCAATATAAATAGCCCCTTCCATTCAGTGTTTTGTTAAAAGACAATGGCAAAAGCTCATGTAAAAAAGAAGAATTTCAGCAAATGTGAAATGGAAGTCCTGCTCAGTGAAGTGAAGGCAAGTAAACATGTGCTATTTGGTGCCTTAAACAGTGGTATAAGCAACAAAAGGAAACTGATGGAGTGGCACAGTATGGCAGAGGCACTCAAAAGTTCAAGTTCAGAAAGTCGCACAGTGCCCTAAATAAAAAAGAAGTGGTCAGATATCAAAGTTGATGGGAAAAGGCGTGTCGCAACTCACTGTCTTGAGTGTCAACACCACTGGAGGAAGTAGCAAAATTCCGGGGCTCACAGTGTTTTAACAGCGAGCTGCTGCAATTATTGGCAAGACACTTATATATCCTGCCACAACATTAATGAGATACATTTTCGCATAACACATATTTTTCACATTAATAGACCGGTAATGCTTTCTATTTACATAAGCAAATTAATTCTCTGAAGGTGCCTTTATAGCAATGTGCATGCAGTTGACCGCTCTGATTACATTTGGAAAACTTGACGTAGCTGTGAATTGCACTTTGATGTTTGCCCGTCCAACCACAGTGTAAGAAAATCTTATATATCTGAATGACAAGCGGATAATACTATCTTTTACAGCTGACATGGCGTGACTCAGTGATGACTGAGAAATACCCAGTCAGCCAGTTCACATTGAAAAGCTCCTGTGGCTAAAAACCTGAGAGTGGGCATAACTTGCAAATATGCAGGTATTTCACAATTCCTCAAAGTCTCCCTTTGTAAAGCCGGCCCCAGTTTAGCATTCATTTCCAAGAGGATAGCTCTTGAAAGTCAAAATCGACTTAGAAACCAGTCATCATCATGGGACAAGAAATCAGTATGATCTCTAAATATGTGCTCTTTTCTAATTCTTCCATTTGCAATGTCTTCTAACACTTCTGAAGCAGCCATGGTAGTTGGAATAGTTTGGCCATTCAGTGCATCATTGTATCATTACAGATTGAATACAATCATGTGCTTTAAATTTGGAAACAATGTGCAATTAATTTTGGTGTATTTGATAAAGCCTGCATCATGGATGTGAATATAAACAAGAAAGGGAAACTACACAGAAACAGAAGCACTGCTTTGACAATGGGTGAAACCCATTGAAACATGTGTATGCATTGTCTGAGGCTACTGTGAAAATGTGCATGGCATTACGCTAAGTTTAGTTTTTATACATCAAGACGTGTGTTTGGGAACTGGCGTACACAATGTTTTTGTGCGTATGCACCACTTATACATGAGGTCCCAGGTGACCAGTTCCTGGAAGGCAACCAATTCAGCTCCAACACTTTTTTATTAATTAGAAGCTAATTACTTCTTGTTAATGAGGGGCATTATTACTAGTATTGCTAGTCAATTCTATGGCTCGTTAGTGCTCTCATTCTGCTACACTAGTCATATCGAAAACTGTTGATTTTCCATTTTCTAAGAGCATCATCGTTATAGTTTATGGACCAGATCATATTAATATTTGCTTCACTTATTTTTAGAGCATTTTATTGAAAAACATTGTATGATAAACACATGGGTGCAAATAGGATCAGGTTTTCTGGTTATCTGTTGACTCACTTTGCATTTCTGAGTCTTAAAAAGAAAGCTAATCAAAATTAAGGCAAAACAAGTCTCTTCCATTAGCAGCAGTAATTGCTAATTAAGAAATTAGCTGTTACAAAAATCTGTAGGCACCCTCAAGGATCTAAGATTGACATTCTGGACTAGAGGGAGAAAGGTACTGTAAATGACCTTAACTTGCCTCAGATAGAAAGAGTTTAGATTAGATAAACATTTTTAATCCCCTGGGGAAATTCAGATGCATGCAGCAGCAGAAACATAAAAAACAAGGATACAGACTCAAAGTACAGAAAATGCAGCCAATCAATCAATCAATTAATCGATAAACAAAGAAACAAACAAATAAATAAATATTGTGCAGTTTAAGTTTAAAGAAGAACAATAACAATTATAATAATAGAGAGATTATAGTCAGCGATGTGGGTTCAATTCACATACAAAATCATTTTTATCAAATGGTTGTGAGTGGAATAAATCACTTGAGTCTATGAACTTTTATCTTATAGGCATACATGCTTTACTCCAAAATTCTTTAGGTAATTTTTTAGGTCTTCTTCTAATGAAATAGTATAATTTGGTAAGTCATAAGTCACCACTTTCCTGAAATCAAGACTAGGCTCAGGGAGGACAAATCTAGAGAAAGATGTGACAGGACTCCTTTAAAAATGGGAAAACAAAAACACCTAATGATAGTAACAGGAAGTGAACATAGCTAAAGGAAGGTATAGCATAATCATTTTCTCAATGAGGTATTCTTCTACTGTACCTTTATGGCAAAATCAGTTACCATTGTTTTGTTTGAATCCCCTGTTGAAGTGATGACTTAAAGGAGAAGAATGTTGCCACAGTTAAAATATGTACTCGAATACAGTTTTAAGTAGTCTATTCAAAGCTCTACTTTCCAGTCTTTTCAGCATACTTTGGTGTGGTCTAGAGGGACGTCAAAATTTGAAATGTCCATGAATTCACACATATACTGAATATGAGATACACCTTGATGATATTTACAAACAGGAAAGCTCATTTGCACAGTGCAAATAAATTTTGTTAAAATGTTGCCAACACATTGGGCTCGCAGTGTAGTGGACTGTGAACAGAGTGAGCATTAAGACCAATAAAGGTTATTGAGGTAGTAAGAAGGACAGGCCCGAGATGCACTAGTCACACATTTCATATACTGAGGCACTCAAGATTTTCTTTTATCCTTTTTCCAGCACTCTATAACAGCATAAGGCTTTGAACAAAATATCCTTTTTTGTTATTTCACATGGATTATCCACTATTAAAATAATGAAAACAATAATCTGATCCATGTCTGGATATTTTAATGTGATGGTCACCAAAGACAGAATCCATTTACAAAAATGGGCCATTTGAGTGATTAAGCAGCTGTGCTCCTGAAATATGGACAATTGTCATAATTGAGAAGAGTTCAGCTTTTTAACAAACAAAAAGCTTTGAAGAAGATTAACACATTTAGATTATTTACGCAAATAACATTTGTAAAATGTGTAAAAGCCACATTTATCAAAAACATGAAGGTATGCAAAAAACAAAATTATTATTTAGTTTGGGTCATTATTTTTCATACAAGCCATATTCAAAATGTCAAGAACAATTTTTATACAAATAGACTTACAGTATTTCTTTATACATTTTATTACAGTATTTCATATGCATGCTGCAGTGCCTAATATTTGTGCCAAAAAATGAGCTTCAATATAGTGATAAAGTAAATAATTGAATTATTTAGTATGTAAATTTTATTTAAAAAAAAACAAACATAGGGTGACATGTCTGTGAAATAGATTTTTTTCAATTATTATGACACATTTTCAAGGACACATTCATTCTTTACAGCTTTATATTTGCATAAACAATTTCAATTCAGTCTTAATAACAGTATTTACCCATAAAGGAGAAAGATGTTTCTCTTTTTACTGTTTACCCCAGTTTACTACTGGATCACATTTACTAGCTGAAATCAACTGAGTAAAACAGAATAAACAAGGTAACACAGAACACGACTTGCTGATCTAAAAGATATACTGATCTGGACATTTCATATACTGTATGCTTATTTGTTATTAATAACATTTTATTGAGCATTTTAAGCAGAACCCAATCTTTTCTAAGGTTACAGGAGAAATAAATCAAGGCTTAAAATTTAACAAATAGCCACATATTTTTATGATTAATATTTATTATACAAGAATGTGTTAAAATATCAAATCCAGTCCTTATAAGCATAATACTATTACCATAAAATCCATGGATTAATGCTGTTGTTTCTTCAGAAGGTGAGAGATTTCCAGCCAGTCAGTTGAGACTCAAGCCAGTTATTTACAGACCAGATGAAGCCTTGTTAAGCTTATTTAGAGCGCAGCTTACCATATTTGCCAGATTTTGTCACACTCCAGTGAAGTACTGCAGACAACAGGTTGTTCGTGAAAGATAACTTAAGGAAAAAGGAGAATTAAAGCCGTATTACTTCTGCATACAATGTCATTTAATTGTTCTTGCTTTTACTAAATAGATTGTAAAGCATTGTTTCTGTAAAAATGAACAATTTTAGTAAGGATATTTAAATGCATACAATAAACTAAGTACAGCACACAAGACTGAGGGCATTAGTTTACTCGATTGAATATATACTGTATGTTTTAAATAATGTCCTAATTTATTGTCCACCATTCCAAATAAATGTAAATGGCAACATGCCCATGTATTTTTTGGAAACCGATTTGTTTACGTAATTTGGTATTGCGGAACTGGTACCAATAAGAATACTTACACGTGAGATTAATACAGTTCCTTCTAAAATAAAGGTTAGTTGTAATATCCTTACTAATTAAATCCGCAGTGGAAAACCTAGGCTCAGTAGATGGATTGATATATGGAAGGACAGAGGATACCCCTAGTATGGCACTTATCGTGGGGTGGCACAGTGCTGCATCAAGTAGCTTTGAAGCAAGGATATCTGCTGTCACACATGCATGTCCGTGAGTCACCCTCCAGGTTCTTCCCAAATATGTTGTTCCACTTTGGCTGGAGAGGAGGCACTGCTGCTTACTGTCTTGTTTTCCTTTTCCTCCATGGTATAAAGAAACCACCCAGTGAGGGCAACTGACTCCACCGCTTCCGCTCCTTAGGCCATAAAAGCATGCCCATCTGGAAGGAGGGGTCACTTCACAACCAAGCAATCAGCGAGAAGGAACTCTTCTGTAACCTAGAAGGAAACACCCATATTTAGTCAGCCCATGTTATTTGGTGGCAACTGTTTTGCTCTGCTTTAATGCCATTGACTCTTTTTTTTTGTTTTTACTAGGTTGGTGCCACAAACTTTATTTTTGTTGAGCCTATCATTCCCTCTAATGGCCACACTACATATTTATATTTTTTGCATGTTTGTTTTAATATTTCTTTCTCCTGTGACCACTATGATTTTGTGTATATTTTCTTCTATGACCACTAGGTTTTCAGGTTTGACTCTGGCTCCTTGTGAACCTGCTTTTCTGTGTGGGTTTCTCAAATGGATAGACAAATATAGGATAATGCTACATACAGTAAGCTCCAATATTGGAAATATTCATATAAACAGGATATTAACCATTTTTTCTTTTTTTTTACTCTTTTTATGAACTCTTTGTACAGTAAATGTAGTTCATAGTGTTTATAACCCTCTTCAAAAACCTTCAGTACAATACACACAAATGTGATTTATGATATGTTAAATGCTCTTCCCCGCATCACTGGTGGTAGTAATGAGCACATAAGGTGATGAGCTCTGCCAGTCCTCCTCCTCCTCACCTAAAGCATAGCAAAGAAGAGGTTGACTGAAAGCCTGCTCATGAATGCCCTTTATTGTGAAAAGTGAAATTCCTCCTCTCTGCATTACTGACAGCTGGCTATGATTCAATGTTGTTTTAAAGCTTAGAGGAAAACAACTGACACATGTAATGTACACAAGGGTTAAGAGACAAATTTTATGATTATTTAACTATTTTAGAGTCTTTAAATATTTGTTACAAAAGTCTCTGTTAAAAACTCTTTGAAAATCAAGGCTACGGTGTTTTAAAAAAGCATTCAAATTAACCACTATGTACCATGTTACTGAGAGCAATTAGACACACTGTATGAAAAAGAAAATGCTTCCTTCATTGGTACTACTAATATTCAGATCACTCCTAAAACATTAAACTGACATTTCAGAATCAGCAATTAGGAAGAAAACTCCATGGAAACACCACTTGAAAAAGTGCTGATACGTATTTGTGTATAAACATGTGTGTGATGGAATGATGTCCTATCTTATGCTGGTTCACGCCTTGCAAAACATGATACTATAGGCTGCATTTATGATAAGCGGGCTGAGTAGCTGATTACAAAATTGCTTTCAGCATTTTTGACATGCTCGTTATGCCTGTTTGCCTTAAACTATATATTAATTCTCTACGTCAAATGTGGAATCCTGGAATTGTTTTTTGTAATGTGGAGTTTGCAATTATGTTTGCATTTTTAATGCAAAGTTCTCCCCATTTCATTTTCAAAAGGATGCAGGTCAGGTTAGATTGTAAACTGGCCCTGCATGAATGTGAGTATGAGTGGGCTTTGTGGGTGGACTGGCTAGCATTTCAAAGCTGGTTACCTGCCTTGCCCTGCCCAATGCTGAGGTTCTGGATTTAATTGGATTAGGCAAAATGTAAAATGTTGTTTTTTTTTCTTTTTATGTACATTTGGAGCCTCCATTTCATCCTGTGTTAAAGTAAACTGTCCCGTGTAAAGAGATGTGACATAATTAGAGACAGAAAAGAAGTCTCATCCTACTGGGTGTATTCAGTGACTCAACTAATATGTTCAGGTGGATCTTCTTCAAAATTCAAATTGCATTCAGAGATTTTAACACTTACTTAAAGCACAGTACAAGTGACCCTGGGTTAATTGCACAGTAACTAAATAATACCATAAAAATGCCATATCAGGATGAGATGACTAAATGAAATCCTGGCAGGCAAATAGTTCACAATGTTTCAGTACATTGTCTTGTCCAACTGGCTAGAACACTTAATGCTCAGCTGATGCATTTGAGTTGATTTTTATAAATGGCTTTTTTTTAAAAAATCTGACTGCTTTTTAAGATAGTAGCAGTTGTTATTAATGCAATAATGTTGTGCACTAACCATCAGGTTTAAAGGGACACAGTTCACAAATTACATGCCACTAGAAAGTAAACTGTATAAACTTCCAAATCTTCGCCCCCCTGCTCACCTCACTCGCCAACCCCCTGACCTGCGCTACGTGCCAGCCACTTCTCCTCTCTGCTACTTGTGTATGTGGATTTCACTTTGACCAAACAACAAATCTTTTAAATACTCACGGATATGCCTCTTCATTGGGAAGAAACACTTCTTTTCCCTGATGGCAACACGAATTAGACGATCTACAAGTCTCTGACTTAAAGTTTAAATCCGAACAATATATTTAATCTCTTTTCGCTGTTTCGTTATTTCACCGAGTAATAATTACCATTTGTTTGTGCTAATGCGATCTTTACTATCATTTTTCTAACCTGCTCTGCCTGTGTATCACGCTAACGTTTTGGAACTTCTTTACGTCATTCTACTTTGTCATCTACTCTTTGTCTTTTATTTCTAGCCGTTGGCGTTGTTAAATCTCTTGGCACAAAGTCTCGTCTCGCAGGACTTGAAAGTATTTCTCTGAAAAAGTCTTGTCTTGTCCCAGGCTAAAAAGTCTCATCTCACCCCAGGATTTATTTATATAATAGAGATATATACAGTATTATGAGCATATACAGTAATAGCTGTTAAATGTTAAAATACCTATGGCTATAGAATAAGAATACCTAATCAAGAATAAATCATATATATATATTTTCAATATCAAACAATAAACCATTTAAAAAATATAACAACTATTACTTCTTAAAACAAGTTTTGTTATAATAATAATAATAATAGGTTACATTTATTGAGCGCCTTTCACAAACCCAAGGTTGCCTTACATACAGAGTAAAAAAAAATTACACAGATGACAAAAGTTCATAGAAAAGGAAAGTTTTCAGTTGCGATTTAAAAGTGCAAAAACAAGAGCAATCTCGGAGAGACTGAGGAAGAGAATTCCAGTGGTATAGCACTGAAGGACCTGCCTCCCAAGGTGGAGAGTCTGGTGTGTGGGACAGTAAGGAGGTTACTGCTCGAGGACCTGAAAGAGCAACAAAGAGTGTAAGGAGCTAGTAGCTGAGTGAGGTAGAGGGGGGCAAGGTTATGTAGGGCTTATGTAGGTGAGAAGCAGAATCTTGAATTTAATCCTTGATGGAACCGGTAACCAGTGAAGCTGGGATAGAACAGGGGAGATGTGAGCAAAATGCTTTGTGTGGGTACTGTAGCTTTTGTATAGATTTTGCAGGGAGGCCAATGAAGAGGGAATTACAGTAATCAATACGAGATATTATGAAAATGAACCAGAGTCTGAGCATAAGATAAGGACAGAAATGGACAAGTATAGCACTGAAGGACCTGCCTCCCAAGGTGGAGAGTCTGGTGTGTGGGACAGTAAGGAGGTTACTGCTCGAGGACCTGAAAGAGCAACAAAGAGTGTAAGGAGCTAGTAGCTGAGTGAGGTAGAGGGGGGCAAGGTTATGTAGGGATTATGTAGGTGAGAAGCAGAATCTTGAATTTAATCCTTGATGGAACCGGTAACCAGTGAAGCTGGGATAGAACAGGGGAGATGTGAGCAAAATGCTTTGTGTGGGTACTGTAGCTTTTGTATAGATTTTGCAGGGAGGCCAATGAAGAGGGAATTACAGTAATCAATACGAGATATTATGAAAATGAACCAGAGTCTGAGCATAAGATAAGGACAGAAATGGACGGAGGCAGGCAATGTTATGGAAATGATAGAATGAAATTTTGGAAAGAGACCTAATGTGTAACTCAAAGTTAAGTGATGAATCAAACAAAACACCAAGATTTCTGACAACAGGAGCAGGTTAGACAAGTGTACGATCAACAGAAATAGAGAAACTGAGTGCCTTAGAAAGTTGGGATTTTGGACCTACCAGTAACACTTCAGTTTTATTGGCATTAAGTTTGAGAAAGTTATTTTCCATTCATAGCTTAAGATCAGTGATGCATTCTATAACATTACAATATAGCTAACAATGCACCATTATAGCTATAACACTTAATTATTTACCAAAATAATTTTGCATTTTCAAACAATACAGCATTCAGTGTTCATATTTGTTAAATAATACAACATTCCTGTACTCCCTGTAATGGACATAAAGAATCCGCTGGTGGTGGTCACTGCCAGTGGTACTATACAAAAATGGTAATTGATTGATTGATGTTGGAAAGAGTTCAGACTAACTTTCCAAGTTATACCTTTAAAAGGAAACTTTAAAGAAGCTTTAAAGGAAGCACAGTTTCAATTACATTTTTCAACAGCAAGTTCAATAATAATGAACAACTTCTCTCATCATTTTTCAGCTTATGTCCTTCTACATGTAATCTTTCACAATACTTTAGAGGCTGATAGGACAAAAAATGTTTGATCCTTACTGAGTGATTTTTAGAACATTCAGTAAATATTAAATAAAGTGACAGATGTACTTAGTGGATGATTTACAAATATGTCTACAGGTAAAAGATGCACAAAATAGGACAAAACGATGGGTGTAATTATTCACGGTTCAGGTTATGCAAGGATCACTCAGGAACAGCAGATTCTCCCTAAAAATTAAATGGCCCCTAAGAATAATGTGTGTGCTATATGTGCTATCTTAAATGACCAGAAGAATGAGTACAAATACTGGTTTGTATTTTCAGATCCCATTAATTTTCTCTAGTTTTCTTCTCACATCCTTAAGTTATGCAGCTAGGCATGGCTGACTAGCAAGAAAGCCATTAAGATGCGTAAGAAACCCAAGCTGGGGAGAAAGGAGAGGGTTACTCCATTAGAATTTTTAAAATATGCCTTTAATTTTTCAGTGTCAAGACAGTTATTTATAGGAATATAATACTGCAAACTAGTTTCAGGTGACAGAATGTATTTAATTCCTAGAAGAAAAAGACTGGCAAACTTGTAATTGCCAGAAAATGAAATGTAATTTTCGAAAAAAACAAAGGTTTGGGGTTCTACCCCATATGTTTTGAACAATGCTCTCTGAAAAAATGAGCAGTGTGCTAAAATACTGAGTCATATTAAAAAACGGAGTCCTGGATGGAACTGACTGAGAAAGGAAAGTGGCTGGCTTTATAAATGGTGGGAAGGAAGAAGAGGGTCCAACAGGACACAGGCAGAAGTGAGGTCAGGAGCAGGGCATGATCTGGAGCCGGAAGTGGAACCTGGTTGGGGTTGCAGAGGAGGGAGAAAAGACAGTGCAGTTCATCAACCCCTGACCCAGCATTTTACATTTAGTCAAGCCCATTGGTAGCCACGTGTGTGACACTGTAGAACAATTAACACTGATAAACACAAGAAATCAGTTAGTTTATACCATTTCCTTTCTTGGAATATGCCTGCATAATGTGTCACTATCTATCTATCTATCTACAGTGCATCCGGAAAGTATTCACAGCGCGTCACTTTTTCCACGTTTTGTTATGTTACAGCCTTATTCCAAAATGGATTAAATTCATTTTTTTTCCTCAGAATTCTACACACAACACCCCATAATGACAACGTGAAAAAAGTTTACTTGAGGTTTTTGAAAATTTATTAAAAATAAAAAAACTGAGAAATCACATGTACATAAGTATTCACAGCCTTTGCTCAATACTTTGGCGATGCACCTTTGGCAGCAATTACAGCCTCAAGTCTTTTTGAATATGATGCCACAAGCTTGGCACACCTATCCTTGGCCAGTTTCGCCCATTCCTCTTTGCAGCACATCTCAAGCTCCATCAGGTTGGATGGGAAGCGTCGGTGCACAGCCATTTTAAGATCTCTCCAGAGATGTTCAATCGGATTCAAGTCTGGGCTCTGGCTGGGCCACTCAAGGACATTCACAGAGTGGTCCTGAAGCCACTCCTTTGATATCTTGGCTGTGTGCTTAGGGTCGTTGTCCTGCTGAAAGATGAACCGTCGCCCCAGTCTGAGGTCAAGAGCGCTCTCGTGCAGGTTTTCATTCAGGATGTCTCTGTACATTGCTGCAGTCATCTTTCCCTTTATCCTGACTAGTCTCCCAGTCCCTGCCACTGAAAAACATCCCCACAGCATGATGCTCCCACCACTATGCTTCACTGTAGGGATGGTATTGGCCTGGTGATGAGCGGTGCCTGGTTTCCTCCAAACATGACGCCTGGCATTCACACCAAAGACTTCAATCTTTGTCTTATCAGACCGGAGAATTTTCTTTCTCATGGTTTGAGAGTCCTTCAGGTGCCTTTTGGCAAACTCCAGGCAGGCTGCCATGTGCCTTTTACTAAGGAGTGTCTTCCGTCTGGCCACTCTGCCATACAGGCCTGATTGGTGGATTGCTGCAGAGATGGTTGTCCTTCTGGAAGGTTCTCCTCTCTCCACAGAGGACCTCTGGAGCTCTGACAGAGTGACCATCGGGTTCTTGGTCACCTCCCTGACTAAGGCCCTTCTCCCCCAATTGCTCAGTTTAGATGGCCGGCCAGCTCTAGGTAGAGTCCTGGTGGTTTCGAACTTCTTCCACTTACGGATGATGGAGGCCACTGTGCTCATTGGGACCTTCAAAGCAGCAGAAATTTTTCTGTAACCTTCCCCAGATTTGTGCCTCGAGACAATCCTGTCTTGGAGGTCTACAGACAATTCCTTTGACTTCATGCTTGGTTTGTGCTCTGACATGAAGTGCCAACTGTGGGACTTTATACGGACAGGTGTGTGCCTTTCCAAATCATGTCCAATCAACTGAATTTACCATAGGTGGACTCCAATTAAGCTGCAGAAACATCTCAAGGATGATCAGGGGAAACAGGATGCACCTGAGCTCAATTTTGAGCTTCATGGCAAAGGCTGTGAATACTTATGTACATGTGCTTTCTCAATATTTTTATTTTTAATAAATTTGCAAAAATCTCAAACTTTTTTCACGTTGTCATTATGGAGTGTTGTGTGTAGAATTCTGAGGAAAAAAATGAATTTAATCCATTTTGGAGTAAGGCTGTAACAAAATGTGGAAAAAGTGATTCGCTGTGAATACTTTCCGGATGCACTCTATCTATCTATCTATCTATCTATCTATCTATCTATCTATCTATCTATCTATCTATCTATCTATCTATCTATCTATCTATCTATCTATCTATCTATCTGTCAAAGCACCATGTATCTATTGTCAGGCATCCTTTCCTGCATGAGATGTTATTACAGTAGATTATGTGCCATTTTTCTGCCACCACATAGTTAAGCAGGGTTGCTAACAGATGGATTAATTTAGTTTGATAAATTGGATGGAATATTTTAATTATCTCAAAACGGAGATACAATACAAAGTAAAATATACAAAGATTTATTCTGGTACTTAAGCATATACAGCAGTCAAGCAAAATAAGACATGATGAAAATTGTACTAAAAATAATTCAGTGGTATGGTATTATTTAATTTTTTTTCTATTTGAAAAAAGTAGTAGGAAAAGAGTTGAACTGTAATTAATAAAGTAAAGCACTTACAATCATGAACCAGTATATTTTAACAATAAAAAATGGGCATCATGTTTTATTGATATACTAAAATGCAGTTCAGGCAACGGCACCTTAGTTTAACATCATTCTAAATAGAGCACAGAATAATTAAAAATATTTAATACAGACTAATATAAACTGTTGCAGAGTGGATATTAATTTAATTTTTAATGATTAAAAATGACAGGTACTGGCTTTGCTTAATTTATATCTCACTTTTAAAGGTAATTTTAATAAACACAGACACTTTCCCTTGGGAGTAACCAAAAATGTAAGTAGGGAGTGCAATATGTATAACACAGATACAGTAGCTCTTGAAAGCACATATTTGGAGTTTGAACATGCTTTTTGGAGTCAGGAAGTGGTGAGAGTGCTTATAAGTTAATAAAGATTTAGGCTGCAGCTATTAATGTGAACCCAGTACACAGTGTAAAATTAGTTGGAAATTTTGATGCAAAGAGTACAGCATTCTAAAGGTTAATTTGTGCAAATGATTTGTAAAAATGGGTTATTGCTCTTTGAAGAAGAATCTTGAACATAAATTGAAATAAGATCATTATTAACACATATTTATGATGTGATACTAGTACAATAAAAATCAACATGGTGAACTCTTGATGAAAACCCAGGGAAGGGTCAGCCATAAAGCTGTGTCTAAGCCAGAGCAATCTAAAAATAAAGCATAGTTTCTGCCTCAGCCTCACTGCATAACCCAAAGTAAGTCCCTTAAGCTACTTTAAAAAAAAAATAAACAAATAAAATCCATCCTGATCTTCAAAGCCATTTTATATAAGGGTATCAATCGAATATAATATATAATAATAATATAATGCTAGAGTGAAAGTAACTTAACTGAATTTATTACATTTAAAATAAAGCATCTGTTATCCCTTTGTTTTAAGTCCCTGTGAAAAGTCTGAATCCTCTGGACCAGCAGTTAAAGTAGTTGTTCAAGTTACTATGGTTAATCTGGGCTTGAAATGCTCAAATTTGGTTATTTGTTGAATTGGCATGAACCAGCCAAGAGGGGGCACTCTTACCCTTTTCATTAGTAATTCCATCCCCATGCCCTAGTGCTGTGGCAGAGAACACTTTTCTATAAGGGAGTGTCTATGGTAATTAGAAAAACCATCCCCCCCCGAATGTTCTGGAATGATTGTGAATTACTAGGAGTTTGACTCCACGATGTAGGAAAGTAAAAGGTACTAAGAACATAATTTGGAGGAATACAAATTGTACAACATGACATTAGGTTGTTGGGGTGGAGGGAATGTGGGATGATGTTGACCAAGCTACAATAGCAAGGTCTTATTTCCAGATTAACACTTGGTAACAATAATGTTACATGCTGTATGTAAAACAGGTGATATACAGTCTACTATTCTGTGCCAAGTTACTGAAAATAAACCTTAGACCAGCAAGAAAATTTTTCAGGTAATATTAATATAAACTTTAGGTATTACTGACATGTATAACCAAATTATTTTTGAGATACACAAAATAGCTGAATTCAGTAATAATTTATTATGTAAATGTTTCAATTATACGCATGAATTAAAGCTAGTGGTCACAGAGTGACAGTTTTTTTTTACACACCATGTATCCTTCCTTCTTACTGCACTCAGCAAAATAATGCGGAGAAAAGACAGCAAGCTCATTATAAGATAAGTAATTAGAGTCAAGAAGCTACAATATCTGTATTACACGATTCATATAAAATAAATAAACCATCACAGTTGGTCATCACACAGTTTTACTCAGCCCATGTTCTAGCATTGAATTTCACGCAGCGATGATTTTTGCAGAGTTACAGCACGAAAGCTTCTTATATTTGATATCCTGGTGAGCAGTGGCATTAAACATGCTCTGGTGATCGATCAAAGATGTTAAAGTTTGACAATTCACATTGTCTAAGTGAACTTGTGTGTTCCTGTGGTGATCTGCCATTGAACTTTAAATTCCCTTTGTAATAGCAAGAGACAGGAGATGAATTGTGCATTGCAATGTCATATTCTTTTATGTTTAAGGATAGCTTGATTTTGTGGAAGGATGTTTGCTGACAGGCACTACAAGGCAATCTGGATTCTTCAAGAGACAAATATGAAACAGCCTATCTCATTATATTTGGCGCAGGGTGACCTGAAAAATGTTTAAACCTAAAAAAAAGTACATCAAGTTGTGGTTGAGCTTCTAATCTATAATGATAGATGCAAAAATAAAACTCCAAAACAGAGCAATGAAATAAAATAAAAGAAGAATCTGAAATGCCTGTTCTGGTTTAGGTCATTCCTGGTTAGTAAAACCTGTCACAGAGTATAATGGATCAAGCAAAGAAACAAATTTAAATAGTCTCTTTTCCGCAATCTTCTTTCTGTTGCAGCAATAATAATTCACAAGCTTGTTTTCTTTTCTTTTTTTTACATTTCCTTCATCTCATTAAATTAGACAAGAAATTTTCTGTATATTGTTGACTGTTAAAATTTTGTAATCTAAAAGAAGCAACTATATGACATTCAGATTGCTTTCTTAGAATTAAAAAATCATCACGGTTTTTGATAATATTGGTTAAGAACAGAGAAACAGAACTGTGAAAGTTTCTTTTAGAAATGATTTTTAACAATGTGAAATAAAATAATATATATATATGGAGTACATTTATAAAAGTATTTACATTTTAAAATAAAGCATTATAGTGCACGGACTAGTACCAGGATTGCTCAAGTGTAATTGTTTATGGCGGCATTTGTGTCCACCTTCTGGAATGAATAAATTAATTAGTGATAGCAAGACTGCTAAAAACCTTAACAAAATGAGCTTGAACTCTTACATGCTTACTGTAATTTTAATATTGTAGTGTATAAATCACTACATTTTGCACTGAAATAGAGTTTAGAAAGCAGTGATAAAATGTGGGATCATCCCTATCTTCAGTGCAGAGTAGTCAACCTTTATAAGAAAAATGCTATGAAGATTCAAAAATTTTACTGCATGTGTAACAATGTTTGTTAAATCTGATGGTCTGGATTGGTTCTTGCCTTCCTTCCTACAGTATACTTTTATGAGACTACCTGGAATAAGTGGGTTATGAAAAGCTAAAAATGCATTATTTAACAATAACATTCATACACATTTACACCACCATCAGAACATTTTACACAAGAAAAGACAAGTGCTCATAGTTTACAGAACTGAAAATTTAGGTTAATTGACACTGAAAGCCTAAGTGGCTATATCTTGTGGAAATATAACAAAGAAAGGCATCACCAAAAGACTAAGCACCCCATTTAATAGTAGCAATGCTAGTAAATGTGCTAAAAGAAAGAGCTATAAATTTCTTTTCAGCAAGTAGATTTCGAAATTTGAAGTGTTTGTTTGTTTCTCATGTGTAAAAAAAAGGGCATGCAAGTTTTATTTCCATAATTGAAATGGAAATTTATCAAACATGTGAAACAGAAACTGTGTTTTTAAAAGTAGTATTACTTTTTATGTTATTTTTATACTGAATATGTGACATCGCAAATGGATGGATAGCCGGGTAGTTGGATAATTTAAACAGCCAAAATTTTAGGAATCCTCCAGGGAAGCACAGTGGCATGGTGGTTACCATCCTGAGTTTGGATCCTTTGCTCCATTATTATCATATTTCAGTTGCATGGGATTTTCTCGTGTCTGGTGTTTCTCTTCTCAAATCCCAAATATCTGCAAAAATAGTTCAATGGGAAATTTAATCTGGCATAGTGTGCATGAGAGTGCATGAATGGGGTCTACAATAGACTGGCATCTGATGCTGCTGAGATAGAATATGGCCGCCTGCATCCATATATTAAGGGGTTTGAGAATGTTATATTAGACAAAAATCATACACATGATTTTGTAAAGAGAGTTTGTCCTTCATTTGGGGCATTACCCTGTCCCAGTCCAGTCAGATTCTGATGTAGCATGTTACAACATCTAACCAACTTTCAAACAGGGGTTTTGAATTTAGGGTTATGTGACCTAAATCTGAGAAATGTTTTAAGAACAGTTTAGTTTTGGTACTGCAGAAATTTTATTTTGTTGTCATAGACATACCTCAGAAATGTTAAAGACATTTTTAATGAAATTAAAACCTCTTTAAGTAAGTTTTAAGGCTATTTTCACATTTCGACCAGTTTTTGAATCATTTTTTTTATTGCAAGAACAGAACTCAACACAATTTCCTATGACAAATTGATATATATCATAACTGTGAAAAAAAATATTTTGAGTTGAAAATAACAAACTTATCCTGTTTTGGGGCACCAGCTCTCACCGTTTCCTGTAAAGAATGGTAAAAAGGTTTATAATGTTTATTTGAATTTGATTAGACGTGGGAAGCCTTTTTTGGGAGTAAAACAATTATGGATGTTAAAACTTTGTGCAGCTGAAACAATTTATGGGTGAAGGCATATTGTTTTTAACATCTTTCAGAAAAATTAAAAGACAAATTGACTTAGAAGAATGTCAAGTTAGTGTGGATAGCATAAACTACCAAGCTATAAAGATACATTAAGAATATGATAAAGAGAAAAAATAATATTAAATAAGTGTTAAATCATTGATTCTTTGCTTAACCTATGAAAATAATCAACAATCAACTCATTAAATGAGTCTGATTATTAATCAAGAATCTCAAAAATTTTATAAGCATAGATCATTTGGGACAAATCTATCTATCTATCTATCTATCTATCTATCTATCTATCTATCTATCTATCTATCTATCTATCTATCTATCTATCTATCTATCTATCTATCTATCTATCTATCTATCTATCGTAGAATCAAATGGGCTAGTCTAAATGTAATTGTTCTATGTAAAGAAGAAAAAAAACTAATTAGGTATTAATATCCTTGGTGTTTACCCCAAGCATGACTCGGCCTCAAATTCTATGCTATTATGGCTAAGCCCAAGTCTAACTTGGGGTGATGTGTAGTGATCTGCTTTTTGCCAGAATGACTCTCAGGACATCCTTCTGCTGCCGTCTAGTAGCTGAAATAACATCATGCTGAAAAAATCCGAAATATTTCTATGCGTTCTGTTACATTATGGTAACTCATCAATATTCATGAGTGGAGCAGCATCCTAAACCAATAACCTAATTGTGTGCAAGGAAAAAGCTGCAAAGCAGGTTTCAGAGCAAACTGAAAATGAACCACTGCTTGAACTGAGTGATATTGTCGACAATGTGAATTGGTCATCAGTGTAACTGACACCTGCTCAGTAGATTCCAGCCTACTATGTGTCAATGATATTCGTGTTTGGTGTTGGCTTTATACTACTGATAATTCTGTACCTTCCTGTCTTCCATGTATAATAGTCTGGTGGAGAAAACAGATTTTGAAACTAACCGCTATGTTGAGCAGTGTCAGAGAAATATAGGGTATTAGCAGGATATAGTTGGTAAACCAGTGCATAGATGGTACTAGTCCACAAACTGAATGTTGCAGACACGCAATTTTGGTGAAGTAATGAATTTTCAGTCATTATGAAATAACTGTACTTCACTAATAATGAAGACTATGACAAAGCCAATCAGCTGCCCACAACACTGTGGAGGCTAGGATGAAGCCATTCGTACTGCAACAAAACTGTACAAAGTGTATCAGGTGAGTGTGGACTGCTTGAAATATTACTTCAAAGAAAAACTGATGCATATAGCACTGTACAAGCAAACCACCATGCTATGCCTCGTGACTCCTGTTATGTGAAGCTGCAATGTTGACCAGTAGCTGTGAGGCAAAAAGGGCAAAATAATTGCTATCAAGCAGAAGGACAAGAAAGATGTCTGCCTCCTAAGCAATGTCACAACTGTAATTACTCTTATCAGGGAATGTGGAAGCTGTAGTTAATCGCACTAATTAAAAATATGCAGTATTAGTTCCCTATGGTCTATAAGTATAATGCAGGACAGCATATTTTTTTTACAAATGTTTTGCTTCCTGCAATATGTTTGGTTATTATGATAGACAGTTGAACACAAATGTAATTTCACATTGACTGTTCACATAGGAATTAGAAGAAACATAAAATGAACTTTTATTGAATTTAGAGTGCTTATTGATTTATGGTGCTGATACATTGCTTTACTGCACTTGACCTAAAATGATTGGCTGCTGATTTTCGTTTGTACTCAGCATCTAATGCTTCTTGTTTCACTGTCCAACAATAGTCATCAAGCATTGATGGATTCCATTTGGCCTGATACCTCTTTTCTATTGCTGTAATGTTCTTTCACCATGTTTGTCACTGACAGCACACAGATTAGCAGTAAAGAAGTCTTAAGTGTGAATACAGAAAATGAATCTTTAGGGACATGTTGCACTTTGTGGCTTTGTATGCTGGAAGCATGTTGTCAAATAACTGAATGTAGTTTGGTGCTTTGCATGTTGCCAAGAAAATTCTCAGCATCATCCTTGAATGCCTTCCATAAATTTTCCTCCAGCCTCAGTTGCAATTCTTTGAACTGCTTGTCATTAATGACGTGTCCGATTTGTTGACTAACAAAAATACCTTCCTTAATCTTGACTACAGTTATTTCTGGGATTATCTGCCTCAAATATCAAAATCCTTTACCTTCCTTGTTCATTGCTGTGACTAAATGTTTCATCAGTCCAAGTTTTACATAAAGAGGAGGCAAAAATTCTTTGTTGGGTCAACAAGTAGTTTATGAGCAACACTTTTCTGCCCTGGAGCCAAATGCTTCCGGAGCAGCCAGTTCTTTTTAGTGCAATGTGACTCTTTAGCATGGATGGCCCATTCACAAATAAAACAACAGTACTTGGTAGTATTCAAGGTGTATTCATTTAGATCACCAGAGATGTTCCAGTTGTAGTTGTTGCATTATATTTGTATACTTATAAAATGAGAGGAAGTCATAGAAATCGGTGATTGTAATAAAATGGTATGTGATACGAAAATTTAAATGTGATTTTTAAGATGTGCAGGCCAAACTCCAAACCCAAAAGTGTTTAGGAAACATAATCTTTGTTATCCATTGTAAGTATTTACTGTATTCATTATTTAAATAAATGTTATAAAGTAAAAACTACATCTTCAAAAATTCTATAGGATAGCTTGATAGGACCTAGCATGGTAGAACCTCCTAGAAACCAATCTAAATGTCGAGATGCATGGATGCATAGATGTCTTTACAAAATTGCAACAGATGAAGTGAGCCTGAAGTGGGTGGGGAATAGAAGTCACATGGGAAAGTAAAGTGGTCACTTTTACCAAAAGAAAGAGTGTATATGAATTACTTATTAATATGGGTACTCATCTTATTGGAATATTTGTCAGAGTCAACAGACTTTGGAAACTAAAAAACATTAGGCACTCCCTGCAAGAAGTTCAAGCACTTCAAAAGGGACTAGTATGAAGACATCTACTTCAGAAAGAAAACTAGTTCACTAAACACTTTGAGAATTGGCTAAATCGACTTGTTTTGACCATCTTCATTATAGCAATTTAAGTTCATACACCCATGTCATTTCAAATTATTTTATCCACTGTGGAGAGTAAGAGATGTTTTGAAAAGCATTTAACTGAACTGCTAGTTAAAGGAATAAATTCCCTAATGGATACACACATCTTTA
Source organism: Erpetoichthys calabaricus (assembly GCF_900747795.2). Lineage (NCBI taxonomy): Eukaryota > Metazoa > Chordata > Cladistia > Polypteriformes > Polypteridae > Erpetoichthys > Erpetoichthys calabaricus. Next base: position 76,278,960 of record NC_041398.2, on the reverse strand, counting down.
GACTAACAGATTTTGTTTTTCAAATAGAGTTTTCTTCCTTCTCTGTTTCTGTACAAAACTGCTGTATTATTTAACTGCAAGCTACAAGCAAATTTTCATTTTAGCTGTGTGATATTTTTGTTTTTTCTCTAATTGTTGTACTTTTTTAGCAATTTGACACCTCCAATAGAGCCGGGATAAACCCTATACCATTCTCTGGCATGGAGGCCAAGGTAGTGGATGGAGAGCGGGGACTGTTTCCCAAGAGTACATGCTCCTCCAACACACCATGTGACAGCATTCCTGGGCCACTATGCCTATTCATGTGCCTGCAGGGCATGCTAGGAGTTGCAGTCCTGCTGGGCTCTGTGGATTCCAACAGGGAAAGTTGCTGGGAAGGCCTCTTCACAGTTTCAGGGGCTTCCACCTAACCTGGATGTGCTGCCTCCTTGATACTTGACACTTTGCTCAGCAGTCACAGTCGGGAGAGGAACAGGGATAAGCTGTCCTTTGAGGAGTGGAGGGAAACTGATGTGTTTTATTGTTGCGTACTGAAGAAAAAGAGACACATCTAAGGTATTGTAAAATAAAATCATCTGTTTGCCCCTAAGCCATGCTTTCAAGTTTATGTCAAGGGTTTGGAGGCAGCAAGACACCCCCTACAGGCCACGGTATATAATGATGATAAAATGAATTTCAATGTATTTTATTCCACAGGAATTCATCAAGGTTTCGATCAGATAATAATGCACTTGTAGTTGAGGTATATGTGGTAAAGAATATGAATTATGTTTTAACCTTGACTACTGATAATTCATTTTTCTGTAAAATAAAATAGGCACATTCCAAAAAAAACAAAAAATACAACATTAGACAAGCACAGGCCTTAAAATGTCTCTGTTTAATATTTTAGTTATGAGAAATAATTTGTTCAATAAAACATCATATTGTATTAGTGGATCATATGGGGGAAAGAGAGAAAGTGAAGTGAGCATTTGGTTAAGGAGAGTTATGATTTATGAAAAATCATATTAGCCTTGATAGCAGAGTGAAATTGAATGTTTAAGAAAAATGATAGGGGGTGTAAAACAAAGAAAAATAATAATGCCCAAGAGCAGAGGGAGCTGTTTTATAAAATAAGATGGTGAGTTAAAAATGTTAATTTGACACACCATGACTAGACCATAACACAAAGAAAGGAGTAGGAGCCACCTTCATAAAGAAACTAAGAAATTATATTATAGGTGACAGCAGCAGAGATAGTATAATATAGCAACTGTATGTGGACAAATAATAATAATAACAATAAAAAAGAGACCATACAACTGGATTAAGTAGGTTAAGAAAATAAGTGAAAGGATAAAAAATTCCAATCATGCCCCTGCTAGACTAGATTAAGAGTAGCCATTATTTTAGGTCTCTTCTTCAAATACTTAGGGGATGAGTATGCATTGGAACTGTCTTAAAAGGGGGCCTTAAAATGCAAGCATGCTGACAGGGTGGGAGAGAAAAGTGGGTGCACTATAGGGCAAATAGTTTTTATCTTTTCAGCTGACCTGTTTTGCAGTGTTCCATTTCTTTGAATCAAAAAAAAGAGAATTACAAAAACATGTATTAAGCAATCATCAAAGTTGCCAACAAGTAAATAAAGAAATAAGATTAAAAAAACATTTCAGAGTAAAAGTACCAGTCATTGTTTCCTCAGTAAATGAAAAGCCAAGATATTAGTTAATAGCATGGTGTCAGAATTCATTTAAGATGATGGGGAATAACTGTCACCGTGCTGTGTCCTTTCAGTTATAATAAGATAAAGCTCTAACTGCTTTATTAATACATAGGTGCATGTATATTAAAAAGGGGTCATTACATTATTACCCAACTAAAAGCACTGAATGGAAAACCAACAATCAGTACCAAGGGTCAGACACAGATAAAAGTGCATTAGCAAATTAAAAATATATAGCATATGAATACTGCAAATGAAAAACTGCCATACTTAATGAAGGCTCTGCAAATCCATTGTCTTTACTTCACACACAAGAAGGTGATTCCCCCATTTTAAGATAACGGAGTAATTGGCAGTTACTTTAAGCAACAAGCCACTCCGTTGGTGGCAACTAAAGAGAATTAATTTTTCATTCATTCTTTTTCACATTACTGATGACAAATAAAGTAATAAAAGTAGAAGTCATAATGAAAATGTCTACCCAGTACTGGAGGGATGGTCTCATTATACTTGAAAAGAAAAAATTTTGAAGAATTATTAATAATGTTTGGGTCAGGGAAAATCCAATAGTTTTGCAAGCTTCTATTTCTTTAGGGGGCATGCTTTTATTCAATATGGCAATTACGTTAGAGACACTCGCCAGTACGATTGGTAGCTTAATACTCTTCTTATCACTCCGATTGTCTCTACTTAGCAGACGTGGTGATAATGAAGAAGAACAGACAGGAGCACAATATTCTTTTCCCATTACAGGGTAGTTATATTTTGGCTTGTGACAATTACACATTAACTACAAACCTGCTATCCTTTCAAAACTCTCCAATTCTCTTTTATAACCCCTGTGTCATCACAGTGACCTTTTACCCTGACTCTCAAAAATTACATACAGTACATATTATATATATATATATATATATATATATATATATATATATATATATATATATATATATATATATATATATATATAATCTTATACATAAACATAACCCATCCACTGGGGATGCACAAAACAGTGTGTTTCTTTATGCCGGTCCCAAGCCCAGATAAATGGGGAGGGTTACGTCAGAAAGGGCATCCGGTGTAAAATTTTGCCAAATCAATATGCGGACAACAATACAAATTTCCATACTGGATCGGTCGAGCCCCGGGTTAACAATAACTGCCACCAGTACTGTTAGCCAACAGGGTGCTGGCGGAAATTGGGCTGCTGTTGGCCGAAGAAGAAGAAGGAGAAGAAGAGGGGGAGACGTGTCCAGAGGCAGGAGGAGAGGAGGAAAGTAAAGAGAGTGGAACTGAGGGTAGGAACGTTGAATGTTGGCAGTATGACTGGTAAGGAGAGAGAGTTAGCAGATGTGATGGAGAGAAGGAAGGTTGATATATTGTGCATGCAAGAGACTAAATGGAAGGGCAGTAAGGCCAGGGGGATTGGAGGTGGATTCAAATTGTTCTGTCATGGTGTGGATGGGAGGAGAAATTGGGTAAGAGTTATTCTGAAGGAACAGTATGTCAAGAGTGTTTTGGAGGTGAAAAGAGTGTCAGGCAGAGTAATGGGAGGGAGGAACATAGGGTTACGTACAAGAGTGGAGGAAAATGCACACAGGTAGATTATATCCTATGCAGAAGAGTTGATCTGAAGGAGATTGAAGACTGCAAAATGGTGGCAGGGGAAAGTGTAGTTAAGCAGCATAGGATGGTGGTCTATAGGATGATATTGGTGATCAAGAAGAGGAAGAGAGTGAGGGCAGAGTCAAGGATCAAATGGTGGAAGTTGAAGGGTGACAGCAAGAAGGGTGCTTGGTGTGACATCTGGAAAGAGGAAGGAGGAAAAGGAAATCTGGTGGCGGAATGAGGAAATACAGGAGAGTATACAGAGGAAGAGGATGGCAAAGAAGAAGTGGGATAGTCAGAGAGATACAGAAAGTAGACAAGAGTACAAGGAGAAAGGGCGCAAGGTGAAGAGAGAGGTGACAAAGGCTAAAGACAAGGTGTATGATGAGTTGTATGAGAGGTTGGACACTAAGGAGAGAGAAAAGGACCTGTACCGATTGGCTAGACAGAGGGAGCGAGCTGGGAAAGATGTGAAGCAGGTTAGGGTGATAAAGGATAAAGATGGAAATGTACTCACAAGCGAGGAGAGTGTGCTGAGCAGATGGAAAGAGTACTTTGAGTGGCTGATGAATGAAGAGAACGAGAGAGAGAAGAGGTTGGATGATGTGGAGATAGTGAATCAGAAAATGAAACGGATTAGCAAGGAGGAAGTAAGGACAGCTATGAAGAGGATGAATTGCATTGCGTCTTTGTGGACCTGGAGAAAGCATATGACAGGGTGCCTCGAGAGGAGCTGTGGTATTGTATGAGGAAGTCGGAAGTGGCAGTGACAGTTGTACAGGATATGTATGAGGGAAGTGTGACAGTGGTGAGGTTTGCGGTAGGAGTGACGGATGCATTCAATTCAGGCCACTGTCCTGGGGCCTCTTCTTTTTATTATTTACCTTCTTCCCCATGGCAATATTTTTCGCAAATATAATATTAATTTTAACTGTTATGCTGATGACACCCAGCTCTACCTTGCTGGTAAACCCACCTCCTCTTTTCCACCACCCTCGCTTATTGACTGCATTTCTGAAATTAAATCCTGGTTTTCTTTGAATTTTCCTAAATTAAACAGTGACAAAACTGAGGTTCTCCTTATTGGTTCAAAATCATCATTATCCAAAACCAATAATCTTTCTCTTATTATTGATAACTCTGTTGTTTCCCCATCATCTCAGGTCAAGAGTCTGGGTGTCATCCTTGACAGTACTCTATCCTTCCAATCTCACATTAATAACATCACCCGGTGTGCTTACTTCCACCTACGTAATATTAATCGCATTCGCCCCTCCCTCACTCCTCATACAACTGCCATTCTTGTTCATAGTCTTGTCACTTCTCGGCTGGACTACTGCAATTCACTCCTCTTTGGTCTCCCTAATAAATCTCTTCATAAGCTTCAGTTAGTCCAGAATTCTGCAACACGTATCATCACTCAAACCCCATCTATTCACCATATTACTCTGGTCTTGCAGCAGCTTCATTGGCTCCCGATCAAGTTTCGAACTGATTTTAAGATTCTGCTATTAACATTTAAGGCCATCCATAATCTCGCTCCTCCATATCTGTCTGACCTTCTTCATGTTGCCATTCCATCCCGTAACCTTAGATCCTCTTCCTCCACCCATCTAACCGTCCCTCCCGCCCGTCTAACCACCATGGGGAGCAGAGCTTTCAGCCGTTCTGCTCCCAAGCTCTGGAATTCATTACCTGCGGATCTCCGAAATATCAAATCATATTCATCCTTCAAATGTAAACTTAAAACACATCTGTTTAAAATGGCTTTTTCTTTTTCCTTCTGATTATAGTGGTTTTGTTTGGTTTTAATTTTTAGATTTTTTGATGTTTTAAGTTGTTTATAATTGTGTCTTTTATTTATTTACTAGTCATTTAGCCCGTTACAATAACGGGCGCTAGAACAGTAGTGCATAAACATTAGTAGGAACAGTCTATATTAAATGGCAAGGGACTTTGACCTCATTCTTTTTGTAGGTTGTATTTTTCTTTCTTTCAGCCTTTCTTTTGTTGATGTTTACTTGCTGAGCTGACCGTTCTTTGTGGGCTGCCGCCGTGTATTGTGTGTCTTTAATTTTCTGTGACAGTAATACTGTCTTGTACGGCTCTATTCAATAAGGGCGCGTAGATAATTTAGTTCAAATGGCTCTGGAATATGTGAAGAGCAACAGGTGCAGATCTTTATTTACGCGCGCCTTTATTTGCTGCGCCCAATTGAGGTCGTCCTTTTGAGGCTCGCCTTTTTGTGCGCGCCCTTATTGAAGGATACAGTCTTGTACGTCCGCTGGCTTGTACGTCCGTAATATACCTTTAATTTTCTCTGGCGGTAATACAGGCGTGCGCGTCTGTAATATGCCTTTAATCTCCTCTGACAGTAATACTGGCTTGTATGTGGCTGTAATATGCGTCACTGTATTGTGTACCTTTAATTTCCTCTCGCAGTAATACTGGTTTGTATTTCCGTAAAAAGCCTCTAACTTTCTCTGACAGTAATATCGCGCATCGCACCGTGCCCCGCGCATGCGCACTTCACCAGAAGACACCCACACACGGACACCTGGACGCACATAGGGATTTTATATATATAGATTTATTGTTTGTTCGGTGTCCTTGAGTTCTCTGAAGGGCGCCTTGTATAAATAAAATGTATTATTATTATTATTATTATTATTAAGTTGGAGGTGGGATTACATCAGGGATCGACTCTGAGCCTTTTCTTATTTGCAATGGTGATGGACAGGTTGACAGACGAGATTAGACAGGAGTCCCCGTGGACTATGACGTTTGCTGATGACATTGTGATCTGTAGCGATAGTAGGGAGCAGGTTGAGGAGACCCTGGAGAGGTGGAGATATGCTCTAGAGAGGAGAGGAACGAAGATCAGTAGGAACAAGACAGAATACATGTGTGTAAGTGAGGGAGGTCAGTGGAATGGTGAGGATGCAGGGAGTAGAGTTGGCGAAGGTGGATGAGTTTAAATACTTGGGATCAACAGTACAGAGTAAAGAGGATTGTGGAAGAGAGGTGAAAAAGAGAGTGCAGGCAGGGTGGAATGGGTGGAGAAGAGTGTCAGGAGTAATTTGTGACAGACAGGCGAGATTGCATTGGTTTGGACATGTGCAGAGGAGAGATGCTGGGTATATTGGGAGAAGGATGCTAAGGATAGAGCTGTCAGAGAAGAAAAAAAGAGGAAGGCCTAAGAGAAGGTTTATGGATGTGGTGAGAGAGGACATGCAGATGATAGGTGTAACAGAGCAAGATGCAGAGGACAGAAAGATATGGAAGAAGATGATCTGCTGTGGCAACCCCTGACGGGAGCAGCCGAAAGAAGAAGAAGAAGATACATAAACATCTACGCATGGAAGTGTGTGTGTCTGTCTAATCAGCCCAGAAGTAAGAGGTGGAGTCGGGGTAAGGGCTCCAACTCCAAGGAAACAGAAAACTCACTTAGCCATTAATAACACAAGCAGGGCCAGCACATCAACAAAATGAAACATCAGAAGAAAGACAAAGTCACTTACCCAGTAACATCTGCAAAAACGTTATTCCTTTTTACTTATCCTCCCGCCGCTAATGCACAAGCGATGCGAGCATATCGGCAAAACAAATCATCCTAGGAGGGAGATGTACAGAGTAGTTCCTTTCAATTACCTGATATCTCTACATTTCGATTTTTTTTTCTGACGATTTCAATAGTTTCTAGGACCCTGGGCTTAGACAGCTAGTTTATATATACTATATATATATATATATATATATATATACAAGTATACATATATATAGTAATAAGAATGAGTCAGAGACATCATAAAGATTTGGGGCAGCCACCCATATAATATTCTCGGCTGTAAAATTGCTTTTTTGTAGCACGATGTGCTTACATCACAGTCCAGAACAGAACTGCCTGTCTATATATATATATATATATATATATATATATATACTGTATATATATATATATATATTGTCACAAAAACGACCACAAGACATCGAGAAGTTTTGGGGCAGCCACCCATTTAATCGTTTACGGCTGCAAAAATGATAGAAATACAGAGCCATGCTCATTCAACAGAGTCCAAAACAGAACTGACTGCTATGAAGTAAGATGGCAGCTTTAAAGGCCTGTAGCGGAAGTGATGTCATCAATACCGGAACCAGAAGTGACGTCAGTGGCTGCCTCAGAGCCGGGTGGGATTTCCCTACAATGGTCTGCAAAAGATCGAGAGGGAAAATTAGTACACTCCGCCACCCCCTGGTCTGGCATGGAATTACCTGTATTTAAGCCCTTTAGCTGTCTCCTAAACACATGTGTGTGACAATATATATATATATATATATATATATATATATATATATATTGTCACAGATGACTGCGGTGATTACCTGGCCGGGATGCCTGGAGGGACCGGAAAGGGACATTAATAGCTTCCGGGGCACAAAGGGGCAGTCGCCCTGGATAAAAAGAGGATCACGTGACAAGGACAAAGAGGACTGGTACTATTGGGAACCGTGGCCACCGCCAGGGGGCGCTTTAAGCTTCAGGAGACCCGGATGAGATGACTTCCGCCACACTTGGCAAGATGGCGGATGGATCGACCAGGGACGCCCGGAGTGCTTCCGGTTCAAAGGGCAGCACTTCCGCCACACCAGGAAGTGCTGCCGGATGGACATCATCAGCCACCTGGAGCACATCCGGGCAGGAATAAAAGGGGCCGCCTCCTTGCAGTCAGGGAGCCAGAGTCGGGAGTGGGAGAAGGACGAAGCTCCCTGGAGGAGTAAAGGCGGCAAAGGACATTGATTTAAAGGGTGATTATTGCTGAGTGCATTGTGTGTTAGTGAGGAACTGTGTTTATTAATGGCAAATAAACGTGTGTCTTTTATAAAGATGTGGTCTCCGACTGGTGGTGTCCGGGCAACTATCACAATATATATATATATATATATATATATATATAAAGGGTGAGTCAAAATTATGTTAACACTAATAGTACTCACCCTATATATATATATATATATATATATATATATATATGTTCTAAATATTCTTTTTCTTTTATTTGTCTAAATTATGTGTTACAGATTTAAAGTGGAATGTCCCAAGCTAAAACAAAGTGCACACTGTGCATGAGGCATTTATCTAGGAGTTTTCTATTGAAACTCAGCAAACCTATCAAAGATTGTTTGATTTCATAATTGGACTCACTGACAAGTGGATAAGCCAATGCTAATAGTTTCAGTTCTGTGATAGACGTCCAGGGGAAAGTGCATGTTGTATCTTGCTTGATTAAGTGATAATGTAACAGAAAGAGAGGAGAACAAATGCATTGGCCAGATTTGGAATCCTTTCTATAAATAGGCAGACTCTTAAATGTAATAGCTGCATTACTATGAACCTCAAGGCAGAATGATCACAAGACGTTTTTACAATAGAATAAAGTGCTACCTTTCAGACACCTTTTTTAGCATTTCTTGCTTTTATCATTGTTAGAATAATCCATGTGCCTGTCATAGAAACTGATCTTTGCCTCATTTTGCTAGATTACACACTGATTACTTCTAGAATTGAGGCTGATTGCTGCTTTTTAAATCAGCGCACCTGCATGTGTAGCAGATATACAGATTCCAACATATCTCCTTTTTATGTGTAGTTTTATTTATTTATTTGTTGTTAGGACTATAATTAAAATTTTCATTTTTTTTTGTGACACTAGAATGTTAATGGATATCATTAATAATAGTCTCATATGTCTTTATTTTCTTAAAATTCTCAAAAAAATTTTTTTCACTATCCAAAGCTTCAGTTCTTGTTTCTCATTTCCATTCAAAGAGCTTCCCAAGGCCTGAGGTAACTGCAGTATGAAGTCAATGCCTTTTATCCTGCGCTTTTATTCAGATGGCAGTTATTGCTTGAAGTTTTTGAGACTGATGTTACCACCATGTTGCTGCATCTTTCAATATTTTAATAATTTAATCATTGCTTAAATATTAAAGAAATCACAAAACACTCCATGTCTTTGAAAGCTACTGTATTAGTATATGTGTGAAACAACGCTCTTTGCTTCAGTAGTCAATGTACTTGTTTAGCTTATCATAATCATCACAGTGGAGTGTAATAATGTAATGTGGATGGAGTTTTCCTAGCTTTAATAAAACAATATTATTACATTAAATGTTCATTTCTCAAAACTCTAAATTCTTTCAGTGAAATGGACGTACATTAAAAATGTTTTAAAAATATGAGCATTTGTTCATCTGGAACAGGTTTGTCAGAGACATAAAATAAAAAAAAAATCTGCCTTATCTTTACTGAAAGGCAATATTTTCAAGTCAAGTCAGGTCATATGCTCCATGCAGAGCACAATTTTATCAGACTTTCATAAAGCAATTTATTGTTGGCTCCAATCTCATCATTTAAAAACAATTTACATGTGCTTTGAGGAATACAAAATCCTGAAGAATGAAGTACAAGGATTATCAGTCTTTATAAAGAATAAGATGGAAATCAAACGGGCACTTTTTAGTAGCTTTACTATATTAAGTTATTGTTTTTAGTGTTTTTATTTCTGTGGAAGTTGAATAAAATTTACAAGAAATGTTGATTTTAGAAATAACATAACATACCACAAGAATTAATTTTGTAAGTTACAGGCCAGTAAGCTTGTTGCACACTGAACATGATGGCCCAGATGTTTCACATTTAGTTTAAGACTTCACTTACTAAAAACTTGTCTTCTTCTGTCAAACAGATTCAATATCTCCACTCAGTTGGCACATAGGGTGAAACAGTTTGGCTAATTTGCAGCCCATCACCAAGTACTATCTCACTGTCAGAGCTAAAGAGCACGGTATTGTCCTTGACCCAAGTGGGCCCACTGCTCAGCTGTGCAGAAATTACCTTTTGCAGTGTCTGTGTGTAGTGAGACAACTTGTTAACAACGTATACTTTACTTATCTGATTCTCCAATAAAGCACTATATTGTGTCCACCTATTATTCAGAGCACTTTGTGTGTTGTTGCTGATTATTTAACATTGCTACAAATAATATTTAATGAGAGAAGTCAAATAATCACACTTGTCATTAGATACGGAATTTAATAGAGTCTTTCTGTGTGTGCTTCCAGGAAAGCAGTACCCACAATGTCTGATATGTGGTAGCCAAGGTCAGATATTGCCATGTTTTGAACTGGTCACTGTATTCTTCAAGGGGCTTCAAATATCTTTCATTCTAAAATGCTATTTCAAATGTAGTGTGGAATAAAGATGAAAAAGTAAAAATAATAATAAAAGGAGTAGCACACAAGAACAAAAGGCTACCCTGTCAAAGCAACCTAGAAATCAACAACAGTAAATGAATATGCTGCCAACGAAGGCACCTTAAAATGCCTTTTAATGACTTTTTACAAAACTCATTATTTTGATACAGTATAATATTTTGTTATTAAATCCTCTTCAATGTATAAGACATAGCAAAGATTATTAGACTTAAGTTAAAGATTAGACTTGGCTAAATATGCATAATGTTTTTCAGATGATATTAAAAATATGCAGTTTGGTAGAAAGTCATTAAAACAGAATGCATTTATTATATTTGTTTATCGCAATCTGCAGTGATGTCAATATAACTAATCTGTCACTGTTTTCTGTAATTACACAAGAATGTGAAGATTATGGCAGATATTATTCTGCTAAATTGAACTCTCCCCTTTTCTAACTCAAAGGTGCAAATTGTAAATGGAGGTTACAAATTTAGTATTATATTACTTTTACCACTCTTATATGACACACAACATGGCAAAATACTGTTGTCAACAGCTACTCATTCATAAGATATTGAAAACAAAGGAAAATAATACAATATAATCCATCCACCCATCCATTTTCCAACCCGCTGAATCCGAACACAGGGTCACGGGGGTCTGCTGGAGCCAATCCCAGCCAACACAGAGCACAAGGCAGGAACCAATCCTGGGCAGGGTGCCAACCCACCGCAGGACACACACAAACACACCCACACACCAAGCACACACTAGGGCCAATTTAGAATCGCCAATCCACCTAACCTGCATGTCTTTGGACTGTGGGTGGAAACCGGAGCGCCCGGAGGAAACCCACACAGACACAGGGAGAACATGCAAACTCCACGCAGGGAGGACCCGGGAAGCGAACCCAGGTCCCCAGGTCTCCCAACTGCGAGGCAGCAGCGCTACCCACTGCACCACCGTGCTGCCCATACAATATAATGTTTATCAATATTGTTTCTCTGATGTGAGGTAGTTTTCTATACAAATGTAATAGATATATACATATATATATTGTGAGATTTCTGAACTCTTTTAGGATGCCCCCCAATGGGACGGTACACCGAAGCGTGACTGCTGCGTCTGTGGAGGACTGTTTGTCCATTGCTGAGGAAACCACAGGTTCGCAGCGCAGCAGCAGAGTGCCGTGTAAACAACTATAGTATGCGCTGATCAAGATCGCGCTATATGCACCTGTCGCTGATGGGTGATGCAAGGGACATTATAAATGCAGGGAACAATATAACTTGGCCACTGACCTGGCCACGACCATGCCCGTTTGCTGTGTCTGTGTATAGGAGAGTGGTAGATCCTGCTGCAATAAATAACCCATCTGCTCCTGTTTCAAGTTGAATAAAGCTGGTTTTGCTAAAGTACTGAGACGCAGCCTCATGTTTTGGGGTGCAAGACAGTGACTCATGCGTCACAATATATAAATTTATATATATATATATATATATATATATATATATATATATATATATATATACACACACACATATATATATATATACATACATACATTTATATATATATATGTCCCACTGGGGGAAACTGCTGCTTTTCAGAAACCCCCTTTTAAACAGTTTTTCAATGGGACACAAACACACTCTTATATTTTCTCTTTGCAGGATCAGATGCAGGCTTGCTAGCTTGCAGCGTGATGTGCTACTTGTGCGGGTCTTCAAAAATTTAAAAGACAGAGTCGCGGCCATCCTGAGGCATCACTCTCCTGTCTCTCTTCACTCAGACTCCCTCTGCTCCAGTCGTTGCTTCTGAGCCCCTGTACTCCTTTGAAGAGGAAGACTTTGTTTTCTTTTGACCAGGATTCGAGGGCAAGGCATCAAGTTTAACATCTGTTCCTTGTGTGGCTGGATCGCTTCTGAAAGAGACTTGTGTTTGTACCTGCCTGGACAACAATAACGTTTGTACTCCTTGGAAATCCTCCTGTACTCTCCTGTGCACTTTGTGACCCAAGCTTGACCATATCTCAAGTATTAAACAGAATATTTTCTCTTCTTTAGTGGAGCACTGATGTGTTCAGTTTTTTTAATAGTGTTAACTTTATCTCTTGCAAGAACATGCCTATCAGTCGCTGCACCCTGGTCCCCTTGCGCTTGTAAATCATCAGACTGCTTTGAAGTACTTGCAGCTGCCGAATCAGCAGGTTGAATTTCAATGGTAACTGCAGCTCTATTAAGAGTTCCAGTTTTCAACCACTTATCCATTTTGGGGCACAAAACAATATCAATAGAAAGTCACTCATAACAATAAATAATAGCTAAACACTTCAAATTAAGCACTCATAAAAAAGGAACGATCTAGACCTATTAATACACATTACTCAGTTGGTACCCAATCGAACACTAAAATGATGGACCACTTTCAATCAGAGTGACAGTTTTGGTGAAGAGGGGGAGGACACATGTGCACTATGACTAACAAACTAAATTGATAACAAACTAAACTTTGATCTCAACATGGTGGAAATCTGTAAAAAATGGGCAGTCACTTTTCTTTCTTAGGAAACTCATCTGTTTTAAAGTGGACAAAAGCACAATGACATTTTTTTATAAGTCCTGTATTGAGTCCATTGTTACATTTGTTTTTATCTGTTGGTTTGGAAACCTCAGCAACAAGAATATAAATCATTTTAGCAACATTATAAAAATCTGCAGTAAAATTATTAGCTCACAGCAGATGTCTATCATTGAAATGTGTTACAAACTGGATAGACAAAAAGCCAACTCAAATGTGTCATTGTTTATACTGTATATTGGATCCCTGTAAGAATGTCTTCCATTTTTGTACCTTCCTGCTGCAAACACATTTCCCTCTGTGATAATAAAGTCTACCTAACCTGATTCTGAATGTTTCCACATCCTTGATTATTAAAGGGTATGTAATGCAACCAGGTTTTTGTAGGATTTTTTTGTTTCTTTTTTCTGATTGGTTTTAACCTTCTTTGTATAGATTGTAATTTTGTAATAAAGGTGGAATAAGTTATGACAGGTTTTATCTAGGTTTTGTTTTTTATTACACAAAATCTGCAATTTTGGCAGGAGTGTGTAGACTTTTTATTTCCACTGTATTGTTGAGATGTTTCTACATGTTATTTGGAGTCGATCTGTGGTAAATTCAATCGATTGGACATGATAATAACAGGCACTCCACTCTCTATAGAAAGTACCACAGTTGACAATATGCATCAGAGCAAAACCCAAGCCATGACTTCAATTTAATTGCCTGCAGAGCTTAGAGACAAGTTTGTTTCAAGGGAAAGGCTACAGAAAAATGACTTCAGAATTGAAGATTCTCAAGAGAATAACTCTTAAATGGAAGAAGTATGAAACAATCAAAACTCTTCCTAGAGCTGGCCACCCAGCAAAACCAAACAATTATGAAAAAAGGGGTGCAAGAGAGGTCAAGAACCAGATGATCACTCTGGCTGAGTTCCCAAAATCCTGTGTGGAGATGGGAGAAACTTCCAGAAAAACAAATATCACTGAAATATTCCTTGAATTTGGGCTTTGTAGAAGAATGACCAGACAGAAGCCATTCCTTAGTAAAGAAACATGAAAACCCACTTGGGGTTTGGAAAAAAAGGTCTCCCAAAGAACTAGCAGACAAAATTCTGATGAAACCAAGATTGAACAGTTTCATGTCAATTCTGAGTGTCACATTTGGAGGAAACTAAGCACTGATCATTACATGAACAATACAAGTCCAATAATGACGCATGCTGGTGGCAGCATCCTGCTGTAGGGTTGATGGAAAATGGACCAAAATATAGAGACATCCTAAATGTAAACCTGCCCCAGAAGTCTGGACTTTCCAAAAGGACAATGAAAAAATAACACAGAAATGGCTCAGGAACAACTCTGTGAATATTCTTGAGTGATTCTGCCCCAACCCGGAGTTAAACATTTCTGAAGAGATCAAAAAATAGCTGTTCAATAAAACCTGACAGATCTTGATAGGATCTGCAAAGAGGAATGGCAGAAAAAAAAACCCAACCCATGTAATACATGTGTGTGACACCCAAGTAAAATCCAGGCTGGAATTGCTGCCATTGGTGCTTCAAAAAAGTACTAAGTTAAGGGTCTGAATACTTGTGTCAATGTAATATTTTAGTTTTCTTAATTGATTTGTAAAAGTTCCTGATGGAATCTCCTATCTGCATCTGTTTTTCCCATTCCTCTCAGCCCAACACTTCCTTAATGAAGTAGGCACCCAGAATCATTGCTGTCTAGATTTTCTGATTTTCAGAGGAACCCAGTAGCTTTTCCCTGACTATCTCTGCCTCCATGTAATAACAGGGACATCATCTTAGAATCAACAGAGATATCCATGTTGAATGTTTGTTGAACATTCCTGAGTATGCTTAAGGGTGTGCATCTCAATATATGTAATTAAATTCACTGTATTTTTTATGTAATTTGTCATAAGTGAGTAATTTGTACAAAATTGAATTTGCAGCAAAACGGAGAGTTTTGCTTAACAAAATATTTTGAACCATTAAAATTTGAGCTATTGACACAAGAAGAAAGATGTTAAGTTCTTGTCTGGGAGCAATTTCATGTGATAACTTACCAGGCATCTGTCTGTCATTCAGTCAAAAAATTAATCATACAAGTCATTTCCTGAAATGTGAAGACATTTTGTTGACCCATAGGATGTGTTGTGGTTTGTCTGATTTGATGCCCACCGTGCCAATTATGATGAGAACTGACAATGTGGGTGACCACAATTCTAACCTTACTGTCCAGTCTGTTTTTCCACAGAGGAAATGCAGTAGTGTGCACAATGGTGTGTTGTGATGTGTAAAATCATGTGGGAAATATGCAGCATGATCTCTAAAGAAAAAAACCCACCTCTGCTCCTAAGCAGTTATATTAATGACAGCCATAAAATATAATAGATTTTACAGATATGTTGAGGATGACATGCATTATGCAGCAAAGGAAAAAGGCCATATCAAATATTATTTCTTGTTTTCCCACTCCAAAAACTCCTGAAAAATTCATAGTGAGTTTTGTGTTTTGCAATTCTGAAATTGCATGCAAAAAAAATTTATCATCAATTTCACGAAAAGATATTCAGCTGTTTCAAACGTCACTTCATATCATCATATCACAGTCTTTATCACAACTAGTTGATGCCCCATCCATTCTAAGATCAGCAGAGTTAACTTTCTAGTAAAACCAATGGCCATCACAGAACACTAATAGCAAAAGGAGTCCGGTGTAAAGTTTGTCACAGTCAAATGCAGTTAATGCAGTTTAAAATTGGCACTTGACTTAACATGTGCATCAATTGGAAGAAAGTAGACTACTTAAAGAAATTCACAAAGAAAGGCTAAGAATATACACACTTAACATAAAGTGACAAGGGACAGATTTGAACCTGAGTCACTGGAGATGATAACTAGTGTGCTTTTTTATTAATAATAATGAATTCTGTCACACAAAGATGCTTAAGCAAGTAACCTATTAATGAAATATGTGTTACTGTAAGTGGTATCTTTTAATATATGCGATCACAATTTGTATGTACAGATTATACTATTTAGGTTATTTCATGGCTGTTTTTATATAGTAGTTAAATAGAAAACATAAGTCATTTTAAGTAATGCCTAATAGATTTTGAATCACTTCATGTGAACTTAGTCCTAAGACAGAGTGGAATTCTGGTTCTTTTGTGATACTTTCACTCCAAAAGATTTTAGAACATTAAATACTAAGGAAAATTTTGAAAGGAAGTGAAATGAATGACATGTACTTTTTGCAGCAATGCAGGGATTTTTCAGACACCGTAGCTGTAAATAAAAATCTCTAAAGGCAAGACTGATAGCTGAGGCCTACTAGCAGGTCCAGAAACTGCAGGAAACAGGAAGATAATGATAGATAATTATCTTAACAACCTAATTGCTTTTGTAGGAATACAGAATAAGCTTTGCATACATATTGCAACTGAATGGGAACACTGTGGGGGAAAAAAAAAATATATATATATATATATATATATATTTGCATTGCACGTTTAGAAGCAACTGTGGAGATGAAAAATGGAATTTGTGAGCAAAATCTTGTTTTCATTAGTCAATACCATTGGAAAGATACCAAATTAATGTAAAATCTCAGTAAGTTGTATTATATACGACTAATCAAACTCAAAATATAAAAAAAAACTAAATGAAAATTATGATTTTAAAATAACTGCTCATTAACATCATGTTTTTCTTTCTAGTTTTTCTGGTGAGGGTAACAGTAGCAACATACCTAGCTGGACTGACGACCCCTCCATATCCATAGTAACTTTCCCCAGAACATTTTATTTGGAGATACCCAGATGCTGACAGATATAATTCCTGTTGGATTTGTCCCTCTGTCTTCTCCTAGTGGGCCATGCCTTGTGCATCTCCCATGGAGGGCATACTAACTACATACTGAACCTAACCAATTCAACTGTTTTTTTGTTACTAACTCAAGCGTCTCACAACAGCCACTTGTACTTACAATCTGATTCCTTCTGTCACTACCTAGAGCTCAAAACGAATGGTGATGTAGTCTGACCAGTAAATCCACACTTTGCTCCAGTTTGGTCCATTATGCCATGAAAATGTTTGAGAATATCCTTGTTAATTTACTATTATTGCTGCTTTTATGTGAGAAGTAATGTCAAATTTTGTCAAATGTAAATACAATGGAAATAAAGAACTACAGCATCTATCTATCTATCTATCTATCTATCTATCTATCTATCTATCTATCTATCTATCTATCTATCTATCTATCTATCTATCTATCTATCTATCTATCTATGCATCTTGTAATGCTTTTGTTTTTATTTTAGTCTTTATTAATTTTAAAGCCTTATTGCATAACACAGCATCATTTTTTCATTCTTTTCTTTGTGGATGCTGTTATTTTCTATTTTATTTACATGGAGGCCACCATATGGTGTATAACAACAATGGCCATTAAAATATGATGACAGCACACACATCATGATGTCTAAGCTTTTACTGTCAATAAAATTAATCTGATATTTTACAGACTATTGAGGGAAAAGATAAACAGTTAGTGACAAGACCTTGGTTTGGTTTTTTGACTAAAAATTTAGATTATTTTCTTCAACTGTGATTGTTTTAATGTTGTGTATTTTGGTATTTATACCACTTGATTGTTTATTGATTTCATCTGTTTTTTTAAGAAAGAACTTCATTTACAAGTCAACTTAATAAATCCTTTGATCTGGGAATTATCCATCTTGGTCCCAGCACAGTTTATAATGTTTATAAAAAGTGCTGCAGCTGCACCAGCTGGTTGGTCTATCTCACAATCAAATCAACCCTCACATATTTTGGAACAACTGCTCACACTTTACCTAAAAGCAATATGCCCCCTTTTCAAAGGGAGGACTGTGACATTAGGTTTGGCGTTGCTAATTCTTTTCCTATTTTATATTATACTCAAATGTGAGCCACTCCATTGTATACTGGGGAACACAGTCTGATTTTGCCAGGAAGATAACATCTCGAAACAGCAGGAATGCAACCTTTAGGTTACCAAACTGGATAACCTCCACTCTTTAGATGTACATTAATAATGTGTATGAAAATTATGAACTGGAGAGGAGACAAGACATACTCTTGGTGGAGTTTAATTCCCATTCTGAAAGGTCTCAACTTAATACCAATTATGCAAACAATACTTTCACTTTTTCACTTCCAAGGCATTTGCTGAAAACTGCCTTGGTGAGAACCCATCTATCCATCCTGAGTGGCTGAATGTTTTGTGAGAACTTCTTTGAGGCTCTCTGTCAGCTCTTTCCTTTGGCCTCACTAAAGTTTATCCATATACTGGCAATGGCTTTGGCCATTGCCACCAATATCACCACTCTTAAGGTCCTCAAAATAATCAATTCAAAGTTCATAACACTGACCTAACATCAGTAACTGGAGAAGCTACTGAAGAGGTGGCACTAGACCTCTGTCTAAACAGGAACATCCAACAGTCATAGCCAGCACATCCTCATTACTCATTTGTGTCTTCCAAGTCTGTCTAGTAGACAATCCACTCAAATGATCCAGTTTACCACCAAGTGACAATCAGCGAACATCATTCTTCATCATGCAAATGTTAATACACTAGACTGTGGTTTCAGGGACATTAGAATACTGTATTATTCCACAAAGTATTATCCATCCATCCATTATCCAACCCACTATATCCTAACACAGGGTCTTAGGTGTCTGCTGGAGCCAATCCCAGTCAACACAGGGTGCAAAGCAAGAACAAACACCAGGCAGGACACCAGCCCACCGCAGGGCACACACACACATCCACATACCAAGCACACACTAGGGACAATTTAGGATCGCCAATGCACCTAACCTGCATGTCTTTGGACTGTGGGAGGAAACCAGAGCACCCGGAGGAAACCCATGCAGACACGTGGAGAACATGCAAACTCCACGCAGGGAGGACCCGGGAAGCAAACCTAGGTCTCCTTACTGTGAGGTAGCATCGCTACCACTGTGCCACCGTGCCAGCCACAAAGTATTATTAGTAAGTAAAAACAATTAAAAAAAAAATCAAAAACAGTTAAAGCAAATTAAATTTAGAGGTTTAATTTATATATAAAAATGGACAAAAAATAATGTCTGTTCTTAGGTGGTAACAGTTAACATGAACAAACTTGTATGCAAAAACTGATTGTGGTAGCTATCCAGGGTGCTGCGTTCATTCAGAGCCACTGACTACAATGCTCTGCTACTCAGGAGAAGACTTTGACAGCTTGTCAGTGGACTTTTCATTATACCCTAACCTCCCACAGTAACCTTGATGTGGCTATGAATCCTCTACAACCTACTTCAACCAGTGGAACATTTGCTTTCCAGCATATGTTGTTGCACATGGGCTATAAGTTCACCACACCTCAGCTTCTTGCTCTTGTAAGCCTCCTCCACTGCATCCCCCAGGACACTGTAAGCTTGATGGTGTAAATGGACTGGAGTGAGGGTGACCATAACACAAGGTCTGGTCTGAGGTTGGTTGTTGCAACTTCAGCTGGATAATTTAAGCAAATATGAGGCACTTGACCACAACGTGAAGTGCCATAGGAAAGAGACTGAATATTATGGATTATTGAGTGAAGATTGATAGGCAAACATGGAAAATGAACCCATTTAAAATTAAATACACAATGCAATAAAGAGTGCAAAAAGTGAAGCAGCCTGAATACTTTGTAGCCTTCATCAAATGTGTTATCAGGTTATAAGAAAATATCAGAATTATTCTGCTATTGTTTATTCAGTTTACTGATTCTATTTTTTGATGTTAAAAGATTAAAAAGAAATATTGTTTGAAAGATTTCAAACTTTCAATGGAAATTATTGTTAATATTGTGCTATGTTTCATTTACAGTGATTCTGGATTTTCCACATATCTTTAATTCTTGTGTTTTGCTTGTTCCATAATTTTTATTCACAGTTCTCTCATCATTCTTTGGTTACCAATCTTTCAGCATTCATTTAAAATTTGATATGCAAACTATGTACTACATCACATCTTACAGGGAGGACAAAATGTTTTTCAGAAAAAAAGTTATTTACCCTGTATTTACACAGCTAAATAATTGCTACAACATCAGTCAAACAGAAACATTTCTTTTCTTTCTTTCTTTCTTTCTTTACTATAAACTATAAATCCACAGAGTAGCACCACCACACTTCACCTCAGGTAATTAAAATCCTAATTTACAAAATTGTTATTTAAAAAATCTGGAAAAAAGTGTAGGAAGGAGAATAGCTTTGACTTGAGACATGTGGGGGTGCTGGGTATGTGGAAATGTGGAGAAGCAGCAGTCTATATTAATGAACATCCTCATAATCATAATCTCATAATTTCATAATCTACCACACCATTATGGTATGTTATGTATATTATGTTATGGATATAGCAGTTATCCCACATAAACATTTCTGCACAATCCCTTTAACTTGGGTATATTTACCAAATCACATTTATATGTCATACATAAACTACAAGAAACATTTATCATTGTCTATTTATCCATTCATTTTTGAAATTGCTTACGCAGTTGATTGAACCACAGACTGTTCACTGGTATCAGGCTCAAAGCTGGAACTAGCCATGTATGTGGCGCCAGTCAGTCATAGAGCAAACTAATACTCACATCCTCAACCTCAAAATTATACTGTGCCCAATCAAAAAGGCAGAAACATAATGAGAATATGCAAAAACAGCACAATTCAGGACATATGCCATTGCCCTAAAACTGTGGGGCAGCAACTGTGAATATTGTTTCATCATACCAATCTTATTTCATTGTTTTTAGTCACAATACAAGGATACATTTCTCAGTATTAAAGTTTAATACCTGGATCTGCCTCAGAAACAGTAAATGACTAAAATATGAATCTTTTTGTTGCAAAAATCAACATGCTCCTGTAGTGAAACTAGAGATATTTTTCTGATTGAAAGAATATGCTGTACAAAAACTGAAGCATAGAACAGTTATTAATGGTTCAGATAAGCTGTCACTCTCTGACCACTCTGTAAACTGCTAAAGCTTCTGTTTCATGAATTATGCCTCTGATTACCAATACAGACTTGAAGTACCTGGTATTCCCTAGGCTCTATTCAAATAAAAGATGATAAATGGAAAATTCTGTGGAACTAGGATGAATGAAGACACATTTATAATATTTTAAAGTTTTGCATATGCAGTGCTTAAAAAGTTCACAGAGAAAACTAGAGCAACATTTCTGTGAGGTAAGAGTTTGTATGCAAGTAGAATACTACTTTTACACTAAATTTATATCTATATTTTATGAAGTCAAATTTTTTTTCAGCATTGAAGCCCCTTTTAGTCATCTGCTATTTTGCTAGACAGACAGTAGTGAAATGCTGGTGATAGATATGTTTTACATCTAACTTGCCCATTTCATTTGCTGCATTGTAAATTAAGCTCAAAGAAAGTATTTATTCTATGAAATGCCATTTATCCAATCACTGAATCCACTTAATCCAATAACAGGGTCTCTGGGAACTGGAATCTTCCCTGTTTTGCACAAATAATTACACCTAACAAACAACTGTATGCTGTAAAGCTCGAGGCTATAGGCACAGATCATGTGCTGAATGATAACAAAAATAATCATAGCCCAGTGAACAATGAGACAGGCTGCAAATAAGCTTATAAAAGAAATAAGAAGGAATCTTTTCATAATGCATCTCTTTTAACTAAAATCTCAAAAATTAACAGTTAGCCACTGAGAAATAAAGATTTAATTACAAATTATAAATGTAAGAAGTGAGATATAGATGACACATGATCTTTAAATAGCAATTTCAAGCTCATGTCTGTTATCCTTTCTAAACATGATCAGTCAGCTTATACAGAGTGCTTTTAAAAGTTAAATAGTCACAATACAGTACGAAAGCATTCAGAAAGTGGAGACTGCTGCCCTAAATCATCAATGCTTAAGAGCACTTTATGTATAGTAATCTTTACGTTGGCAGAAAACTACATGCTAGCAATGAAACCTTCATTTGGCAGTTTCTCTTAATTTCTTATTTACTTTTCATATCGTATGTCTAACCTAGAATAGAATATATTAATGCTTTCTTTCTTTCTTTCTTTCTTTCTTTCTTTCTTTCTTTCTTTCTTTCTTTCTTTCTTTCTTTCTTTGACATAATCATGCAGACCTTGAAGGGAGGATTTCAGTCTCACTAGGTTTAAATATTGAGATTTATTTATTAATTTTTTGAGGCAGGGCTGTGGTGCTGTGGATAGCTTCCTACATCCCAATTATAGATTACTTGATAAGTCCAAATTGACCTGATATTTTTCAGAATAGACAGGTTGCCCAAGGGCACCTTGTGATGGACTTAGCATAATTCACTTGATACAAGATCCCAAAAACTTCTTCCATTGACCACAAGCTTTGAAATGTAAAGCATCTGTCTACAATATATAAAGCACAGTTATTGTCCAGCCCTTCCTCTCTTGCTTCGATTTATAAGTAGGCTGTCACACCTAAATCAAATCTTTATTAGAATGCCACAATTTAGTCTTCAATGGTATTACTTCTCAAACTATCAACACATTGCCAGTTCAAAATGCAACTGCTAGAGTTCTGATGTGGAGAGACTGATTTACAGAACGATTAAATAGATCACCTCAGATTATTATTGATTGTTGCTTGTCTCATATCAACATGCCAGACATCTGAGATCCTTTAACACTGCCTTTTCTACTATGCTGAAGACATGTTATTTAATTGCGTTAACCACTCATTTATCTTTATGGTTCCTACTCTCTGAAACCCACTCGTTAAGTTTGTCCTTGAAACTCCAACATTGTGGGACATTCCAATCTTACCGCCATTTCAGTTTCATTTGGTTATACTTATAGCTTAAGTGCTTAGCTGACTCCTTCAAACTAAATGTACTGAATATCATGTCAACTCTTTGTTTTTACTTTCAATTCATGTTACTTCTAATTTGTCATGTACTAAATGTTCTTCGATTTAATGAATCACATTAAATACAATCTAGCCATTATGAACAATGCTGTACATCATCTGTCAGACATACTATCTCTAGATACTTTCAGCCAACAAATTATTCAACAGAAGTGCGTCAAGAAATGCTACTGGGGCTCATTCAAACTGACAATACTTGTGTTTTTGTCAGGGGTTGTTGTTGATTGTATGTTATATTTCTTTAGCTTTTGTGAATAAATGTATCTCTTTGAAAAATAATATAGTTTATCTATCTATCTATCTATCTATCTATCTATCTATCTATCTATCTATCTATCTATCTATCTATCTATCTATCTATCTATCTATCTATCTATCTATCTATCTATCTATCTATCTGGTTTTGTAAAGTATCAAGTGGCAGCATGCTCTACATAAAAAAAAAGATTCACTGACTGCTTGGCTGTGTGTTGTCGCTGACTGATTCCTGTTTTTCCATCACACCTTTAAGGTAAGGTTATATAGGGTGGGATGAAGTTTACCTTGGGCACAACTTTCAGCTTTATTTCAAGTATGGCTGTGGTGGACTTCCATTAAACTATTTTCATATTGATATATTCATGCGAAAATTGTTAAAGAACCAAGAACCAAGGAATGGATTCAGCTTAGAATCATGCACTGTGAAGGACCCCAGTCTGTCAAACATATTTACAAAAACACTCCAACACAAGGAAAAGTGAATGTTACTACTAGCTGATTCTATAGAACATGTCCCAAACTTCAGTTTTCATTTGTTTTGTTTTAGTGATTTTACACTACTAAATATGAAATTTGTCTTTTCAGTCACACGCTCATGGGTATTATTAAAAAACTCAAAAGATAATAAGCTAAATTTCCACAAAAGGCAGGCACACATGTACAGTTTATTTTAAAAACAACACTTTTATAACTACCCCCCCAGCAATCTGAGGAAGTTTTAACCCAGACACATTCATCACACATATTAGTACATTCTTTGCACCATGGTATTTGCTACCTATAATTTTTTTTTTGAAAAGCTGCATAGCACTGGGAAAAGGAAATTTTTGGAGTGGTTTGGGCTGAAGACAGTTGTTTTCATTAGTTTACCATAGTTTCAATTATTGAAGCTATTGTGACCGTATATGTTATGTTAATCTCTGGCAGGGGTTGGAAATAATTGTTGCTTCTTGAAAATTAAGTTTCTCACAAATGGTTAAACGGTTAAACAGTCATTTTTATGTGTAATGTTTTTAACAGTTCTAAAATGCAAAACTTTAAAAGCATTACTTGGAAGCTGCAATCTTACAGATAAACTGTTGTAAAAATAAATTGACTGCAAAGCTTCCGGATATGCCCTCTGTGAAGGCAATACTGTACATAATCAAAGTGAAGATATAGCTGAATCAATGAAGTGCTAATAAATAAGTATTTTTTACTTAACCTGAGTATATAAGTATGGTGAAAATCTAAAATGAGCACTGTAAACACCTTCAGTGTTCTGCCGTATTGCATGATCACTGTATATTTCAGCTTGTTTATTTTTTGTTTAATAAATTGTTTCATAAATTCTAAACTTAACGTAAAGCTTATTGATTTTGTAACTTGAAAGAACATTCTAGCTGAAATCTTCTGATTTACTGAAGGTATAGTAAGCACCATATACAGTAAATGGCAGTCAATAATTCACCTGTCTACGTATGCATTTATTTCAAGTGCTTCTGAAATATACTGTATTTTTCCCGCATAGGACTGCAAAACTACTTAATGGGGTGGCAGAGGGCCCCTTTTCATACCTCAACAGCAGGAGTCTATTTGCACCATGGTCATAGCAAATAATGCCATTAGATTAAAGGAGATAACAAGTGCCATTATAGAAGATAACTATATCTTTGAAAATATCCAATGTGTTACCATCTCAACTGTCAACACCAGATCAGCATGAAACAGCTGTACCATGTACCATTTGAAAGGAATGGTGACACAGTGAAGTGAAGGCAACCCAGTGATGCAGCTACCAGTGTGTACAGATAAACCATCTGTGTTCATATAGTAACTGGACTTTACAGTAAACACATTATATAGTGATATACAGTACGGTAAATGTGACCTGTATACATTTTCTATGGCTGCAGAAAACAGCACACAATATGTATACATTTGATGTAACTGTATCTTGTCCAAAATCAAAATATATGTAATTCATACAACTCTTTTCTTTTTCTACTGGGATATAGCTGGAACATAAATCAGCTGAACCACCTCACAACTTCATATACCTGATTGAGGCTGGCTTTAACCTGGCCAAAGGCAGAAGGTGTGGTTGTACTGTTATCGGCCACAGAGCTACTGTCGATGTGCTAGGCCAATGGGATGGGGACATCACTATGCATGCTGCTATTTCAGTGCATGGTGTGGTAACTCATATTCCCATTATAGGGTCATACAACACACAGCATCTCCTCACCTTCTTAGATACCATCCCTGATGATGAGAGGGGTCTGATTTGAGATGATTTATCAAAGTATGTAGTAATTTGGGATAATGTGAGTTTCCATCACTCAAGCACTATCGGGAAATGGCTTGCAACCCACTACAGGATGCTGATGGAATTGCTCCCACCCTATTCCCCATTCCTTAACCCAATTGAGGTGTTCTACTCAATTAGAATCCAGCAGAGGCTGGATTAGACAGTCCAAAAGATTCTTTCTGTGCAAAGGAAGATATCTGCTGAAATGTGGATGAGAAACTATGGCCCGACAGACAGTGCCGGTGCTAGGTTATTTTGCGCCCTAGGCCAGGCTTATTAGTGCTCCACCTGACTGTTCGGTAGATAACCTGTACGGTTTGGTTTTCCCCACCCCTATTGATCTGTGCCCTAGGCCTCTTGAGCCTCTTGAACATGACACCGTTGATAACGTAACCGGATGAGCCAGGCAGCTGAGGACAAAACATACATATAGGGATAGGTGCATAAGGTGCTCAGAGCTTTTATTAAAAACAGTCAAAACAAACCAAAGAATTTGTGTCCATAGTGCAGTTCTTCAAACAGTCAATAAATAAATACTCCATAAAACAAACAGTGAACAGTGTGGAGGGTAAAATCCAATAAAGAAACATTCCTTTAAATATAGAAATTAAAATCCGAGTAGAGGCAATCTTGAAAAAAATAAACACACAAACCTCCGTGCTTCTCTCTAGACACTGGCACCTCCTCCACTTATCCTGTCCAGACTTTGCAGTATGAGGAAACTTCTACCTACAGGTACAGTCAACTTATCAGTCCAGACTCTGGTCCCCATTGTCATTTCTCAGTCAACACTGGGGGGCCAATCCAAGCCATACTCATCGTTCACTGCTCACAATTGGCCCTTGTGGCAGACATTGCCATCAGTCCACTCCTACTTTGCCAGTGATCGCTCAGTAGGAGTGCCCTTTCTCCAGCCCCCTGCTCTCTTGCCCTAAGGCTCCAATCCCAACCACATTCCCTCATTCTGCTGCACAGGCTCTCACTCTCCTGTCTCTCTTTCAGTACTATCTGGTCTTTCAACCTCCTTCTTCTCTGTTGCAGGCAGTCTATTATCTCCTTTCCTCTGAACGGCTTTATCCCCCTCTAGCACTCGTACCTCTCTTTTAAAACAGGGAACAACTGCAGCAATCAGCAGCTCTTGGTGCTATGGTTATGGGCAATCCTGCATGTGTACATTTAGTGCAGGGCCGTCTGCTCCCGCATGGCACATGGGAACTCCTCTCGCCACACAACCACACAGCACCCAACAATGTGAGAGCAACAGTTACTTATTTAAAATGCGCCCAGAAGCCATGGACCTCGCTTTACTACAATGCCATACATACAAAAAAGTGCAGCCTTGTGCATTTTCAACCTTTGTCAACAAAACTTTAGCCATAGTTCACATCAGAAAATACTCCCAGAGTAAACTGCTATATTGACAAGAGACAGCATGGCTAAGCATTTTGACTATCTTGTTTGTAAACAATTTCACAAGGACTTGTCATTATGAAGGCACTGACAAGTTCATTGACATAAATTTTTACATATGAGAGATAAACTAAGGATTTTGAGCATGTTACTGACTTTTGCATGTAATCCATTGTGTGGTGCTGTTTGTACGAATTGTTTCAAGAAATGCAGTTACTGCTTTGCAAACATTACGGTTGATTTGAGGAATGTTCCAAAGTGACTGAGGAAAAACTTTAATCTAATTGAGAATGATGAGGAGATGCGGCAAAGCCAACTTTGGAAGTAATGGAAATAAATCCAAACTCCAACAGGGAAAGCAGCATTTCATTTGCAAAATTTGTGTATAACCATGAGCAAAACTGCAAGGAGACAACCCCATTCCCCAGATCCCTTCCAGTTCTGGATGCAACACGAGTCAAAACATTCCAAAACTGATCCTGACCTTTAAGGGTTTTATCTAGGATTACCAATTAACATAATCTGAACATCGTTTGGAATACATGAAGAAAGCTTGAGTACTTGAAACACAGATGTGGCGAGAATGTGCAGGATTCAAACCCAGAATACTGCATCCAGGTGACAGCAGCATTAACCACTGCAAAACTGTACAGCCATGTTTAAAAACAAAATAAAGATCAGACTATATATTTGAGGTATTTCGGTTACTTGTGTCTTCTTCAAGACATGCATGTTAGAATAGTCATAACTTTATCTACCCAAGCATGAGTGAATATGAACTGCTGACATCTATTTAGGGTTGGTCCCTGCCTTGTCCCTGATGTTCTTTGGATATTTTTTCAGCTCTGTGTTACCCTGTAATGTAATAATTTAACTGAACAGATAGATAGATAGATAGATAGATAGATAGATAGATAGATAGATAGATAGATAGATAGATAGATAGATAGATAGATACTGTAGTTCTTTATTGTCATTGTAAAAAAATTGTAAAAACAATTTTAATAATAATAATTGTAATAACAAATTTTATTTCCGTAAACAATTCTATATTAATTACTTAGTGTCATTTGAATAGTTTAATTAATTTAATTTTTCCTCTCATAATAAAAAATGGATTTCAGCGTAGCTTACTCCCGTGATTTGGGCTCAGTTGCCAGTAGGAAGTAACTGTCTGCTTTATTAAAAAGCCACAAAAACTGGCATTTGTGCTGCAGGGCTTGCAGCAAAAAGGAAATATATGCACTGTTCCATACACTAAAAGTGCAATTTACACTGTACATGACACTTCCACCTGCCATGTGGAGAATGCCAAAGGCATAACAAACAGGTCACTGGAATAAGCTAGCTATATAATAAAATGTTTGTGCTGCTGATGCTTTTAGTGGTAGAAATAAACAGACTATGCTATTTAGGACTTCCTCAAGCCTAACCTGTAGCGTTTAATAGCTTTTGGTTATTATCTGTCTTTTTAGTTCAAGGTGCTGCCTACATTGGGTGTCAGTGAAATCAAAATTAGGCATACTCTGTGCTACTTTCTACTGTATGGATGAGTGCATACTGCTTTTATTTGTATTCTGCAATCTTTAGGTTCCATGGTGCATGTAATTTAAATATACAGTATCATTTATACTAAATTTCATATTCTCAAATGATTTTTACTTCTATTGCCACTAGATAATTTAATAATGTTCCAGAGTGCAATTGAAAAATTCCATCACCTGGTTTACATTATTTTCGCATTTGATGATGCCATATATTACATTTGTGATCAATCATTTCACATGCATAAGCACATGACCTTTCTTTTTCAGAGGAAAGAACAAAATATTGCCATCTGAAATCAAGACTTGATGTGTTAATTTAATCAAATTTTTGGAGACTATTATTTTTCTTTCCCTAAAAACCTTGGTTTATGTATGGGGGAGAAGGAAGTGTTGTAAAAGAATGTAAGGAGAGTTAAAAATAGGTATGAGGGAGCCTATGCACAAGTGAGAAACAGTGTAAAAAACAGACAGATTTGCAAATAAAGTTGGGGATTATCATTAATCTCGTATCTTTTTACTCTATTTATGGAGTTTATTTGTAGGGGAATAGTAGACAAGGTCCATGGTGCATGCAATCTGGCATCACTAAAAATACTGTGCAAAGGAAACAACTTGGAGAAGAGCTATGGAAGAATAAGGCCTTCATATTAGTAGAAAAATGAATATCTAAGATTTAAGGGACAAGGACAAAATTGAGATGTTAACCTCCAGGAACAAAGATTTAAAGGGGTGGAAAAGTTAAATATCTCAATTTAATAATAACAGAGGATGGAGAGTTATACTGTATCTAGAAATAAAAAGGAGAATGCAATCAGGTACAGAAAATTAGGAAAAGGTATTGTGAATTTTATGTGACCAAAGAATCAGTAGAAGAATGAAGGGTAAAGTGCATAAAAAAGTAGAGAGACCTATATTGTTGTATATATCAGAAACCTATGTAGTTAAAAAGATGCATGAAAGGAAACTGGAAAATGAAGACGCTGAGATGAATGTGTGGAGAAACAAAGCTTGATGGGATCAGAAATGAGAGAATCAGAGGTACATTTAAAGTTGGGGAAATTTCAATGGAAAAACAGGCAGGAAGGCTAAAGTGGAGAGAAGAATGATTGACATGGTGAATGTCAGGATGGAGGAGAACAGGATGACTAAAGAGAAGGTTGATGGAGTATGTGAAGGGGGATCTAACAGAGCGAACAAAAGATGAGAATGAAGGAGGCTGGTCAAATATAGTGACCCTACATGAAAGTTGGAAAAGCTTTAGAAGAAGAAATTCTTCTTAGATTTCAAATCACAGGATAACTAGTGTTGTCACCACTGCTTCCTCGCAGTGTAATAAGTATGTCAGCTAACTAGCAGGACATGGTCCTGTTTTTCAATGTCAGAACAACTTACCTTGACAATGCACCATAAACATTTTTCTTCTCCAGTTACTCTAAATATGACAATTTTATATTAAATGTTGGTAATCTCTAGGGCTCATAATTTTGAAGTACTGCATACAGCTAGCTTAACATTAGAACAATCTACATGACAACAGGCCGTTAAACCCAACAAAGCTAATCAGTCCTAACCACTTAATTCTTGTAAAGTAACACCAAGTTTAGTTTTGAATGTCTCTAAAGGCCTACTGTCTACCACACTACTTGCTAGTGTATTCCATTTGTCTATGGTTCTCTGTGTAAACAGAAACCTTCTAATATGTGTGCAAAAACTTCCCTCAACAAGTTTCCAACTGTGTCCCTGTGTTTTTGATGAACTCATTTTAAAATAACAGTCTTGATCCACTGCACTCATTCCCTTCAATCATTTCAATCATGTCTCCTCCTAATCTTCTTTTTCTAAAACTGAAAAACTCAGCTCTTTAAATCTTTCCTCAGAATACATCTCCTGCAGCTTTATCAATTAAAGTTAGATACAAATAAAAGCTATGACAAAGTACTGTTACATTTGGCATCAAAAACTTAAATTAATGTCTGACATTTCATGAGCAAATGCCAAAACTATTCATGACCTAGTGTTTTCGCCATGATGAGAGATGGTCATTCATTTAGCTTTGTGGGTTCTGATCAACAATACTGTCTTGTAGCTTCTCTGTGTGTTGTTTTTCTTTTGTCTTTAACAAACAAATCCAACCAAAAACCTTACATTTTGTGTTTGTTTTCATGTTTCATATACCGGGGAATTATACTGACTCCGATACTAATTTGTTGACTATCGACTCTAACTACACAACAGATCTACTTTTTTGGTTAGCTTGCTAAATGTTTGCTATAAAGAATACTAATTTGAGGATATCATAAACAAGAGGCCGGTAAATAGTGAAAACATTTTAAATTGTTTTTCTTAGTGTGAATTTGTTTTCCATAATTTATTTTAGCATAGAATATCATTTTTCCTTTGCAGATTAGAATACTTCCACTTGAGGACTATAATATGACAAACAAGTAGTGTATAGTGTGTTATAGTGGCTTAATGTTGTGAAGCTGTGAAGTTACAACTTTTGTTTGCCCCAAAAAAAGATCATAAGGATTACAGTAGCCCCAAATGTGTATGGTAGGTTAGTGAAAATAGTAGTCCATTAAGGTTAAAGCACTGGACAAAACCAAAGACATGGCAGAGAAAGGCAGGTGTTTGAAGACATCTCTGACAAATAGGATCTAGTCAGTTGTACATGTTTAACAGACTAAGATATGATAGATTAATTAATTTATGTCATGCGCATGTCACAGAGACATGTTCTTGAAGCAGAAACGTTGAAAGCCTTTAAGAAGTATCTGAATTAGATACTGGGCCAGCTTAGCTGTTAGCTAAACAAATTAACTTGATGGACTGAATGGTCTCCTCTCATTTGTCAGATTTCTTATGTTCTTATGCAAACATTGACAAAAATATATTCTGTAATACAATGACCTCCATTAATAGTCTGAATGTAATTATAAGCTCCAGTTTCTCTTAAGATTATTAAGAGATTTGTCATTTTAGAAGCCTAGTAGTAGTTATGAGATACATGAATTGTGCTCATACACACTTTTGAAAGTGATTTGAAAGATTTTAAATATGTAATTTAATTAAAGAGACTAATGTCTAGTCCAGATTGAGTCTGGTGCTGCCAAGAAAGGCTCTGGCCCAAAATTGGATTAAGTGGGTTCAAAAATGGATAGATGGATAGACAGATGAATGGATGGATGGATGGTCTTGATGGTGTTTGCTCCCATTCTTCAAGACAATGCCTATAATGTCCAATGAGCATCAATACAGAGCCATGTATAAACGGTGCATATGCACAAAAATGTTTCATATTCCTGTATTCGCACTTTCATTGAGATGTTTAAAAACTTCATTTGGTGTAAAGCTATGCACATTTTCATGGCAGCATCAGACCATGTGTATAAATGTTTCTGCTTGGTTTTTTAAACAGGCGGCACCAAGCATCAAAGCGGACTTTATCAAATAAACTGAAATTAATTACATATTGTTTACATATTTAAGGGACTTTATTGTAATCAGTCTGAAATAATATAATGGTGCACAGAATAAACAAATTATTCCAACTACCATGGCTGCTTTAGCATTGTTAGAATAAATTGCAAATAGAAGAATTAGAAGAGAGTTCATATTTAGAGATGATGCTGATTTCTTGCCCAATGATGATGACTGGCTTCTAAGTCGATTTAGATTTCTAAGAGCTATCCTCTTGGAGCTGGGTGCTGAACTGGGCCGGCTTTACAAAGGCAGACTTTGATTATTGTGCTCTACCTGTTCCTTGGCAAGTTCTGTGCACCCTTCGGTTTTTAGCCACAGGAGCTTTTCAACATGTACTGGCTGACTGATCGGGTATTTCTCAGTTATCACTGAGTTCCGCCATGCCAGCTGTACAGGAGGAGTGATCGACTGCACGCAAATTGGTATAAAGGTGCCTTCAGAGAATGAATTTGTTTATGTAAATAGAAAGCATTTTCACTCTATTAATGCTGCTCTATAGTCCACAGAAAATGTGTCTTACTGTGCAAGCATCTATTGTGCTGCATAATGTGTCACACAATTGTGGCTTACCCATACCTGAAGAGATACAGTATGATGAACCTGACCCTAACCCACCAAATGATCAGCCAAATAGGACAGAACTACAACTTAATTTGAATGTAATTAGCAGAATGTACAAACAGGTAATCAGATGCAGAATTTTTTTAACCAATTAATTTAATTTGTGATCAATATCACATAGTACAGCATTTACCTGTATATCCCTTAGATCAGTGGTCCCCAACCTTTTTGACAGCAAGGACCACTTTATTAGATGCAAATTTTTCCACGGACCTGTCGGTCTGGGGGTTGGTTGGGGGGGGGGGCAGTTTTATACACAATTTACATAACATTTCTATTATTATTAAAGTTATTAAGCAGTTCGCATACGTTTGCAATCTGAGATTTTTCTTCTTTTTTTGCATATAACAAAGACATATGCTTTACATTTGCCAATCCAACAGATTGCACATCACAAACATTAACACTGCAATCTTTTTTTCGTGTCTGCCGTTTCTATAGGAGGGTGACAATGAGTTAAATTCCAATGGATGTTTTTCAAATGTTGACAAGCAATAAGCAAAAGGAATCAATGAAAACCACAGACAACAAAAACAGCAAAAAAAAAAAAACAGTATGAGGAAAGTTCGAAGAAAGAGATTTTTTTACAATGTTTCTGTTTGGGGATCGTTGTGCAAACATGCACAACTGAGCTGCGACCACAGATCTAACTGCTCTGTGGATGATTCGTTCAAGCATTTCAAGGTCACTTCATTGTAATGAAAGCATCTGTTGAATGTACTTCGTAGTAACGTGATTTCTATAGACTCGTGTCATATGGGGAAACTGTCAGGACCATAAAAATACTTTGTTGTAATACTCTCTCACCTCGGTCTCTCTCCTTTCTCTGTCAGACGGCTGCGGACCGGTAGTGGGCCGCGGACCAGGGGTTGGGGACCCCTGCCTTAGATCATTAGCAACATCTCTTACAGCATTCATTATTGCATTTTGTGACTCCAACCAGATGGTAGCCCATCTGTTTACAAACCAGAGCGGAGTGTGCAAAGCCAGCACCCGAAGATGTGCTGGGCACAGCAGCACCATCACCTTGGATCAACTTTTGTAGTATTGTCTAAAACAAAATAAACAGCAATGCCGCATCTGATGCCTGATAGCTTGTCTTGTTAAACATGCAAAATATTTATATGAGTATGGATAATGGTAAGCGAAAAAATTTCTCACCAATAATTGCGGCAGCTCACTGCTCAAACAGTGTGTGCCCTGGAATTCTGCTACCTCCTCCAGTGCTGTTGATACTCAGACGGTGGGCTGTGACTTATCTTTTCATGACGACTTTGATATCCGACCACTTCTTTTTATTTCAGGCACTGAGCAACTTTCAGATCTTGAACTTTCGAGTGCCTCCACCACTCCGTGCCTCTCCAACAATTTCATTTTGTTGCTCATACCACTGCTTAAGCCACCAAATAGTACATTTTTCCTTGCCTTCACTTCACAGAGCTGGACCTCCATTTTGCATTCGCTGAAATTTTTCTTTTTTACACATGCTTTTGCCATTGTCTTTTAACAAAACATTGAATGGAAGGGACTATTTATATTGATTTGTATAATCAAATAGATAAAATTCTTGAAGAGTTGGGGTGGGGCTGTAGGTGCGTGCAGGTGTGTTAAATTTCGTGTTAATTGGGATTTATAAAGGGGAAGTGTTGTGGAACTTAACTTATGCACAGTTTTATGCATCTGAATTTTTTGTGCATACACACATTTCTAGTTTTGTCCATACGCCATGTTTTTATGTGAATTCTATACATGGCATTATACATGTACTATTCAAGTCTTGAAATGAAATTCAGTGTAGGCTTTTATAAAGTACCATACTCCACAGACTTACATACCAACGGCAATAAAATGTCCAATTTATTTTGGTAATTCCCACTATGCATTTAAGCAATCAATTGTATACAGCACAACAAATTCTGAGTCTGGTAGAAATGCACCTATAATCCCTGATTATTATTTAAACTACTGGTATGGCAGTTTACATTTTGATTGGAACATCTTTACTGATAACATAAGGAAAAAACTGAATGGATGCAAAATACAAATTATATTGAAAGTTAGTGCATCTACACTAGCGTGGCCATAGAGATAAATATGCAGTTAACATCCCATCATGCTTATGATCATTTATAAAAGTGAAAAGTTCTTGTTAAACTCAATTACTTATTTTGTCGCCTAACATGAATGCAGACAATAGCTTTTAGAGTTGCAACATTTCTTGTAGGACATCAGTGAATAGATAATGGAGGGACATATAACTTGGGCTGCTGTGGAAAAATGTTAAAATTCCATGGTTTTTCAAGTTGGAAAGCAAGAACAGAGAAGAACTCCAATCTAAGTTAGGAGGGGGGAAGTTTCATTACAACAGTCATTCAAGAACTTAGAAGGTGAGGAAATGTTGTGATCAGTTTGCTGTGCATAATTTCTTTATTTCACATAAAAATACAATTCTGTTGGGGGTAAGATGATGCAAAGAACATAGGGTTTTCTGAGTGGTTAAAAAAAGTCTGATTGATCATCCTTGCACTACACAAGTAAAGAAAGACATGGATTGCACACATCAAAAGGTGTCTATAGAAGTGAAGGCTTGTTTTTGACAAAGCTGAGGTTCATTATTGTGTGGGCTGTATCATAGAATGGTTTAGGTCAACTGATTCCCTTAGAGGTAGTGAAATGTATCCTATGTTGAAGCAACATTTTCCTATTGTGGTAGATAAATGTGGTCCACATGTAACTGTGGGTGTTGCTGTCACCAAATTTCAATCCATTTGACCAATTATGGAAACTTTTGGAGCAATGCCTGAGACAGTGTTTTGCCCCATAATTGTAAAAATCCTGAAAAGAATTTCTAATGGTGTTCCAAGCCTCTAATACATTTTCAGACACTTGTAAATTAGCAAATTACTTGTAGTAGCTTGTGGTATTTTTTCCACAGGTGTTTCTAAATTTTTCCAAAAATGTGTAGCTAATGATTTTGCAAAAAAGGAGGATAACAATCTAAAATAAAAAGGATGCTGATGGCTACATTCTAAAAACAACATGATAGAAGAAACAATAATAATTTCAACAATTTTTGTTGCTGTGCTAATAAAAGATATTTGTTGTATAAGGAAGTGTTCAGAGACATACACCTTGGACTGAAGGGTAAATTCTACTTCAATAAGAAAAGTTAATCACTTTTTCTTCTGGGCATTGTTGGCTTTGTTGGAACTGACTCAAGATATTCAAAATTTTTTAATTCTGCACACTTCCATTTACATTTATTTAACAGTTGAAACAAGTCACAAACTACAAATGCATATAGGCTAATATGAGAGAAAACAAGAAAACTGCTCAACAAGATAAATTACATGCAAAAGTCATAGGGAAAAAAGCATTAAGTTCTTTGTTACATTACTGAGTTTCCCAGGTACAATCAGCTAGTGAGAACTTGCTTCTTACATAAGTTTTTTTTGTCAGGAAAAAAAGCATTCCAACCAAAACAATGATTAAAATAATAATGCTAAAATTATAAGCTAACATAGAAGCTTTTAAAGGTAGAGATTAGACAGGATGCCAAAAGCAAATACAAGGCCAAGCTGGAACAGAACTTGCTCACTAATCATTTCTCCTCTTTCTGGAATGCTTTACAAGTTATTACTAGTTAAAAATGGAAGTCTTCATCTGCCACAGACCAAATCCCTCTAAACCAAATCTGCAATTTTTATTGCAGATTTTAGAAGAACTCCTCCGCTACTCAGGACACTGAACCTTCTGACTTATCTCTTTTACAGTCCAGTTCTTCCTCCCCTCTTCATATTTCTGAGCAAGATGTCTGTTGGCTCTTCTGGGGACAGAAATGTCATAAAGCACCTACACCAGACAGTACTTTTTATCCACCTTAAAACACTGTTCTGATCAATAAGCACCTGTATTTACAGACATTTTCACTTAATGTTCGCCTCAGTTCAGACTTTTTTCCTGTTTTAAATAATCCACAATCATCCCTGAGCCCAAAAGTAAAATATTTCCTGCCTAAATTATTTCATCCCAGTGGCACTGACCTCTGTATTAATTAAGACACCTGAAAATCTAATTCTTCAGCATTTCAAGTCTGCCACAGCTTCTCTCCTTGACCCACTATAATTTGCCTACCATACCAGCAGGTTGGGTAAGGATGCAGTAAACACTGGTCACCGCTACATCTAGCAACATTTAGACACCCCAGCTACTTATGCCAAAATCTTATTATCTCATTTAACACAATCAAACCAGAGTTTCTAAATGGCAACACAATCACACCAGAGCTTCTCCATGGTAAACCTCTTATTAAGAACTTAGATTTTGCCACATTTCCCTAGATCTCTGACTTTTGTAGAAACAGACAAGTGAAGTTGGGCATCTATCACTCAGGGCCTCAGAACCTGAGCACAGTGTCCACACAAGGGACTGTTCTATCTTCTCTCCTTTACTCTCTTTACATTAGTGGCTGCACATCAAGTGACACATATCTCATGATGATACCACACTTGTTGGCCTGTTCACAGATGGGGACAGGGTGCCATATAGAAGGGAGGTGTTTCAGTTGGCCAGTTGGTGCACCAACAACAAACTCAACTTGAATACTCTAAAAACCTTGGGAAAGGTTGGGAATTTTAAGAGACACTATTCACCTCCTACACTCCTTATTATAAGTGGTGTCACAGTAAATAGTATATAATTGTTTACATTTTTTGGCAACACTATCGCTTAAAGTCTGCACTGGTGTGAAATCATTACAACTGTTATCAAAAAAGAGAAGAAATAAAAAGCACTTCTATAAGTCACAGTTGACTAAAGTCAAATATATATTGTGACTGCTGTCGCCACTCTGTTTAACAGTAAAACTATGGCAAAGAAACATAGCTTTCCTTCAGGAACTCCCTCTTAAACAGTATTTCAATGAGAAACAAGCACACTCTTACCTGTCCCCTTTGCGGGATCAGCTGCAGGCTTGCAGGGTTACCACAAGATGTGCTCCTTGCACAAGGTTTGGTACATTTAAAAGACCAAGCCCCGACCAACGTAACGGCTCACTCACCTGTCCTCTCTCCCTCAGACTGCCTCTGCTCCAGTCGCTGCATCCGAGCTGTAGTACCCATTTGATGAGGAGGACTTTGTGTTCTTTTGATCTGGAGACTGGAGCTGAACCGTCATGTTTGACAGCTGTTTCCTGTGTGATTTTCTGCTGTTTACAAACCCTGTCTGGATAAGGTCTTGTGTTTGTACCTGCTAGTTCAGCAATAAAGATATTATTCCTTGGAAACCTGTTCCCTTTTCTAGTCTCCTGTGCAACTTTGTGACCCAAGCTTGACAATATGTGTATGAAGTAATGCAGTAATGTATCTCTGAGGATGTATCATGGGTTGTAGCGGTGGAAAAGACTTTCTCAGCATGACTTAATTGATGCTTTCTGACAAATGTAAAAGAGCAAGTCCCAGTTGAATCAAGTACTATAAAAAGAACAATCAAGCTTTATTGCCATTATGAAAACAATGGCAGCATGGCAAAGAATCCTTGTTCTGAACCAGAGACTCCAACAAAGATGCATACTTTGTCTGTTCAGCTGACTTGTGCAGAGTAATGAATAGGCACAATTAAACCCAATCACCTAAGTGATGGTGCAATATCGGAGAGTTACAGGTTGCCAAGACCCAAAATAATGGCACTGCTGCAGCTGTTGGAGGAAGACCTGTACAGAACCACCCATCACATCAATGCCCTGATATCTGTTTCACAGCTCCTAGCAATGCTGACACATTGTGCAAAGCAATACACAGAATCACCAGCAGGGCCGGATTTTCCTATAGGCTAACTAGGCTTCAGCCTAGGGCCTCAAGATCAAGAGGGGCCTACATTCAAATTGTTAGCAAAATTTTATTATCTCTCATGTAATTTACAAACTTAAAAATGGAAGGTGAAAGGGCCTCATAAGTGGAATAGCCTAGGGCCTCTTTTCATATAAATCCGGCCCTGATCACCAGACTTCTTCTTCGCAACGCAGACAGCAGCACAGCATTTCCATTCACCCATGAAGCACTATGTGAAAGTCATGTTGAGTTCCACGCAATCACCATTATCCTATGTGTTGTTAGAGTGGTGGATGGGATATTTATACAAAATCACACTCTTAACCTTTTGCATCCTACATACATCTGCCATAAAGGGTTTTTAGCAGTTAATGTGCAAATAACATGCAGTTACCAGTGGCTATTCACAGACATTGTGGCAAAGTGGCCTGGAAGTACCCACAATGCATTTATCTGGGCCAATTCGGCTTTTTGTCACAAGGCAACGGATGAGGAATTTGGGGATGGCTGCCTAATGGGTGACAGCGCCTTTCTTCTTTGCCCATATCTACTGATACCTAAAAGTATTCCACAGACCTTGGCCAAAGAGCAGTATAATGCTACATATTTAGTATGGTTGAACAATACAATAGGAATGTGGAAAATCCACTTCAGGTGTCTCCACAAATCTACGGGCGGTAGCATCAGATACTCATGAGGTTGGTGCTGTGCCAACATTCATATAAATTAGGTGTCTCACTCCCATTGTGGATGAGGAATATGAGTAGGAGGAGGCGGTGGATGCAGTCGCTATAGACGCTGACAATGACAAAATATCATATCTTAGAAGACAGGTTGGCCATAGAAAGTTATCATAAAAAGTTAACTTTATCACAAAAGCCCATTTTCTCTTATTTTGGCCCTAGCACAAAATGATGAGCTAAAAGTGTCCAGCAATCACCACAACTTTCTCCTCTTGAGGATTCAGCTACAGAATCATGCTACCATCGGTGCAGAGTTTACTCAGTATTGGCAGCAGGTGGGTGTGAGTGCATCAGCACTCACAATGAGGTGAATGCTTTTGGACAATGGCCTTGTGTCAAGAACAGAAGCAAAGAAGCCACTTCTTTCCAAGGACAGACTGAAATTCTGCAGGAAGTACAAAGACTGGACAGCAGAAGATGGGTGCAAAGTTATTTTTTCAGATGAATTCTCCTTCTGACTGTTTGGGACATCTGGAAAATCGATTGTCCAGAGTATGAAAAGGTGAATACTACCATGAGTCCTATTTTGTGCCAACAATGAAGCATCCTGAACAATCCACTCACAATTATGCCCAAGAACACTGCCATAAATAAAGAATGGTATCAAAGTATCCTCCAAGAGTAACTTCTCCCAAATATCCAGGCACAATTTGGTGATGATATGTGTATTTTCTAGCATGATGGAGCACCATGTCACAAGGCAAAAGTGATAATGAAGTGGCTCAGATCATAACATTGAAAGCTTGGACAGGAAACTCCCCAGATCTTAATCCCATTGAGAACCTGTGGTTAATTCTCAAAAAATGGGTGGAAAAGCAGAAGCCCACAAATTATGTTCAACTCCAAGCACTAAAAAAGCAAGAATGCATCACCATCAGTCAGGATTTGGCACAAAAGCTGATATCTAGCATGCAAGAGCGAATTGCAGGAGTTATGAAGAAGAAGGGTGAACACTGTAAATATTGACACTTTACATAAATTTGATGTACTGTATTTGCCAATAAGAGCCTTTGAAATGTATAAAATATTTGTAATTGTTCTTCAGTATACTGTACAAACATGTAAAAAAAATAATCTGAAAATACAGAAGCAGCAAAGTTAGCAAAACACAACATTTGTATCACTGCCAAAACTATTGACCACTACAGTACAATATCGTTCAAACAGCAGAAATGATTGTAGATCTAAAACTATACTCTACAGAAGACCTGTATGCATCATAGGTCAGGAAACTTGCCTGAAATATAATCAAAGACTATACCCACCTGGGTAACCATCTCTTTCAGTTATTACCATCAAGGAAATGTTACTTGGCATATACTGTACTATACAGAAGTTGCTTTACTACTGCAGTCACAAGGGGCAGAAACAGTCTCTAATTCATCTGTCTTTTCCTAATGACAAAATTGCTCCATCCATCCTATATTATGTTTATTTTATTAAGACTTACTTGATATATTACTGGGTGTAAGTGTAAGACTACATTGTCAAATGGGTTTATATATTTGGGTTTTGTGCAACATATTATTATTCATTGCTACTGAATATAATGTAATGTTGTGATAGTGTCATGTACTGTATATTTTGCTGTTTTTGTACTTACAGTGCTATGTGTTTGGTAGTAACAACATGAGAAATTCACGGAAAATGGTACAAAAGAAGTTCACAATAAGCTGATTATGTTCAGTATGTTCTTGATTTTAGAAAATAAGGACAGTCGAACAACAATTATTTTTATTTACAGGGTCTATTGAA
Organism: Erpetoichthys calabaricus; assembly: GCF_900747795.2. Classification (NCBI taxonomy): domain Eukaryota; kingdom Metazoa; phylum Chordata; class Cladistia; order Polypteriformes; family Polypteridae; genus Erpetoichthys; species Erpetoichthys calabaricus. The sequence goes on along the minus strand of NC_041398.2, from coordinate 76,237,893 downwards.
AGATAACTTTACCTCTTATCTTATGTCAACAATCAATCAAGCTTTATATCTCTATATATATAAAATGCAACATCTGTATATCTGTCTGCTTTTCATGACAGAACTACTTAACAGATTTAGATTGTTGTTTTTTCTATTATTTGTTTGAACATTCTGGTTGATTTTGTGACTTCTCTCATAGTGCTAAGAATTACTGTATAGTTCGCTTGCAGGAGCAATATACTAGCACTAATCTGAGACAGAGGCTGCAGGCCGAGGGGCGGGGGAAGCGTGACGTCAGGAGTGGGGAGCCGGGCAGGGCCCTCCTCACCGTCCTGTTTCGCTACTACGCGGGCAGAGTCACGGGAGACGGCTAGTTGAATATATACATTCACTCATAAATTGACTAAGATGTTAAATAGTCATAGGCCAAAATTAAAGCAGCTTGTAACATTATGTACTACGTATATAAATTCTGCTTTTAACTTCTACCTTGATCATTAATGCTTTATTTAATACTTCCTGCACTAAAGGATTAAAAACTGCACTAAAATGAAACTCTGACTGCAGTAATATACATGTAATTCTTCTGTAATAGCACTGTATAAATGAACGGTCCTAATCACCAATCACTGTGAATGGTTACACTAAATAAGACATATTTTGAAGAAGCTCAAATTTAGATGTTTTAAGAGTAAAAAGGAAATAGAGAACAGAACAAAATGGACAAAGTTTAAGATTTATAATGAAAAGCCAATTAATAATAATATTCAGACACTACAGTACCTGCATAATGCTGTTTTCATAAAATATAATATGAACAAATTTTGACAGCTAAAATGGTTCAGTTAAATGTTTGAAAATGAGATTTTGTTTTTGCTTGTTTTAAATGTGGTGACCTTGTTTATACCACATGCCAACCTTCTGAACTGGGCACCATAACAGACGCTGGTGTTCCTGACTGCAACCTGTTCAGATGACAGAAGCCATGTTTTGGCAACAGAAAACTCCATATGACTGCGTTATCCTCAGCAAATCCGTCTGGAAGCAAACCAACAAGCTTCATAGCTGTGAACTCTGAAACAGGTTGTGGGAGACAATCCTACAGACTCAGATTACTGATCTTATCCTGACTGCAAGCAGATGGGTCAAATGACTATATGACAGAAAGAACGAGTTTGCCAGGTTTTAAGAGTGAATATCTGCTGTATAAAAACATTCACATTCAAGGATATGAATAGCCATTTAATGTAAGAAAAGCTCCAAGACCTTGAAACAGTAGAAGGTATGATATTGGCATTCAGCATCCATTTTTTGGAAATGTTGGTATGCTTATATACTATATTTTATAGAAATGTTTATAAACAACAACCATGTTCTCAGACCTACCTCTGTAAAAGAAAATGTGAAACATATTGGTGGGACGCAATATACAGATATCAGTTTTCTGTTTTATTATTCAAGACAGAGATAAATGAATAAAATAGACTTTCTACATGAACCTCTGTATGTAATTAAATTAACCTCATTAGGAGGTATACATAATATACAAAATAGATTGTTTCATTATATATTAAATTAATTATTATTTTGAAGTTATGTATACCTAAGTAATAGATCTTTTTCATTCAGTAGTCAGGGACATATTCTTTTACATATCTTTTAGTTGTAATTACAAACCAAGCATTTCCACTTGTTTCTAATCAGTTCCTGTCATCTGAGTTGCCAATTTTTCCAACAAAATTGATTAATCTGTTCTAGATTGGTTCATTGTCTTGTACAAAATCCCACTTTAGGATTTGCCACTCAAAAACGACATTTGTTACTATTTATTCTATTTGAAAGATTTTGTGAAATGTTGACGGTCATCATTATACTCAATGACCTTTTTTTCCGGCTCAACTTTAACTTGAGGATGACAGGCCTGGTGATCTCCTCCAGGATATTTTGATATGTTACATATTTATTACTTGTGCAATGGTGGTGAATTGTTGAAATCCGTAAAAGAAAAAGCAAATAGCTCCAAATTATAACCTTGGCCTGTGTTTCACACTCAAGCAGTCATATTGGCTACAACAAATACATTTCTTTTGAGTAACAGTCTGTGTAGATTTGTTAGTTGCAAAAGTTAATGCAAATGGCAATTTAGGTCTGTGTGCCAGAAAGGCGATTGTGAAAAATAAAAACTCACATTCAAGCTGTTATATTTCATTCATATAATAAACACATACATTTGCTTTGCGTCTACAATACCTAACATTTCTTGTTTCATAGTACATTTACACAGATCATTGTAGATACGGAACACACACGTAATTTGCAGCATTTCAAACAACAATATATCATTACCTATATAATTCCTTGAAAGTCTTTGCTATATAAAATCTTCAACGCAGACTTGTGTTGCAAAGGAGAGGTTTCGGGCTTGTGATGATAAACACAGAGTTTAAGTGTCAGTAGAGGCAAACAAGACACATTTGCAAAACAAAAACGGCTATCAGCGGGCGGTTGCTGCACTGATAAGGACATACAATTTTTCTTGTGTGTGTTTGGGGAAAGTAGGCTTTTCAGGGAGAATGGAGAATTTCGCAGGCTTTGGGAATTCTAGCTTAATGTGATGAATGTGTGTAGAATAAAAAAGGCAGAAATCAAAAATGACAGCAAGATTCCCAGCTGAGGAAGAAGGTCTGATGACATTATCAACATGGGTGATTGAGAAGGAGCTCATGTTCTTAAGCTGAGCTTTAGTGCCAATTTGCATGACTTTAGTTTTAGAGAGTTATATTACATCCAGGTTTTAATTTCACTGAGGCTAGTTGAGAGCTGAGAAAGCACTGATGAACTTTCATTTTTAACACTAAAGTAGACCTGTGTATGATCTGCATAAAAATGATAACCAGTCCAAAGCTATGAATAATATGGCCAAGGGGAAGCATGTAGATACAGAACAGCAGAGGGTTGAGGGCAGAACCTTGCAGAACTCCCTGTGTGACTGACACTGAGCTGGACCTGCTGTTTCCAAGACTAAGAAACTCATGCCTATCAGTCAGATAGGACCTAAACCACTGGAAGTTGCAAATTTTATAACACTTGGTTAAACTTGTCTAATTGATGAAGTGAATTGGCCATGGAGTTCACTTAGTATTAAAGATAAACTATTTGCCATTGCATGCATTTATTTGTCTTTGCAATATATTTTGTTTCATAGCTACAAACCCTTTTATTTTTAGAAAAGCAAAAGTGGTTTCTGATTAAATACACATTTCATAGTAAAAATAAAGCATTTAATAATGTAAGATAAAGAGCTAGCATAACTTTCCTAGAAAACAAAGTGCAAAGTCTGGACTGGTATCACCTTTTCTAATGAGGCTGCACAAACTACAAAGAGAAATAGTGTCACTTTTATCAGAGAATCAGCAGGAAACAAAAACTGTCAGAACATGGAGTAGTGCCATGTCTTTTAACAGAATCATTGGCAAACAGGAAGAGAAAAAAAATCTGTGGGTGAGAGTATGAAATTTAATGAATGCGCCATGGCTAGGTCATCAGGCTAGTTGCTCTTCTAATAATGGCCAGTTGGAGTTGGTTTTCTATTTTTATTTTATTGTCTCCCCTCTATCTAACCCTTTGGTGAATGTACTTATATATATATATATATACACTGTATATATACAGTATACATATATATATATACAGTATATACAATATATACATAGTATATGGCGAAGGTTTATGGATGTGGTAAGACAGGACATGCAGGTGATGGTGTAACAGAGCAAGATGCAGAGGACAGAAAGATATGGAAGAAGATGATCCGCTGTGGCAACCCCTAATGGGAGCAGCCGAAAGAAGAAGATATACAGTATATATGAGGGAGAGTTTGCTGCCATGCCACAAATATGGTAAACCTAAAAGCTTACTTGATTTGTAGGTCGGCTACTTGCTGGGACCTGTTTAATGCCAAATTAGGTTGCATTAAATTTAGCTTTCCCTGGGTCTAAAGGTATTCAAATACTTCTTATTGAGGCCCTTATGGGATTAAGGATTTGTTTGGTTACAATTGCCTTAAGCACATATATTGTGGTTTACTCGACATCTGAGAATGCCTGTATTTGATCATATGCCACATATTGTGAAAATGATCATAAAATATATGTATGTCATATCATATATTATTTTCCGATATAAGCCTACATATCAGTTTCTTGGAACAGATTGTCGTAAACACATAAGCAAAGCTAAATATATAAACAATATTTTATTCATTGAGCTTTGGCATTGGGAAATGAACGCTTTAGCTGAAAATACATGATCTGTAGCTATTTATAAACAAATATGACATAAATGCATTCCCAGCCACTGATCTGGGATGCAAACTGGGCAAATCACTTAACCTCCATACACTCTGTCTGATCAGACCTAAGCACATATTGTGGCAGCCAATGAAACGGATGTTGCACAATTATCAAATCCTTAACCTCCATAGCCTAGAATTTTACAGACTGTTTACGGATCATTATCAAAATGAGAGAATGACGTGCAGCATGCTATACAATATTAAAAAAAAAAGTGTCTTTCAATATATCTACAGCCTCACAAATATAACTCGTAATCATAATGTAAAAAAGAAAAGCAATGGATAAAGGGATGCTATTAGAAGAAACATGACTATGTCCTATCCATATTACTAACCGAGAATGCTAAACCGGATGATGGACGCAGGCACATCCGGCCATGGGCCGTAGCTGCAAAAAGACGTACTGCGCAGGCGCAAGAAAGGGCGGACGGGATACACACCAAGAGGGGGATTTAACAAGCCCCTGGAACACAAAAAAAAAAGAACACAAAACCACCCCACACACCCTACAAGCAACGGACGGGACACACACAAAGAGGGGGATTCAACAAGCCCCTGGAACACAAAACGAAAGAAGACGCTCGCTCAACAACAATCCTCACCCACACACCCCCCCCCAATCAATAAGAAGTGACACCCAAAGCCACATATCTAAAGGAAACGTCCATATTAAACATACGTCATCTCAAAATCTTCACACTAGGCAGCATAGGTGGATCTCATTAAAATAAAGCACTATTAACCGTTGAACTGGAGAAAAGGCTCCATATTAACAGTGAGTGCGAACCTCCTTAATACTAATCCATATTTCGCACGCTGAGGAACAAACAAGTCATGCATACACGGTCACGGGTACAAAACTATTCGGATTGGAAAACGGAACCAAACACACGAACACGAATGAAACAAAAAGAATACACAGCGGCGCATACAATGCGCTTCGGAAAATACGTGAGAAAAAATGTCTCGGATCAAAAAACGCAAAGCTCAAGTAACCCCGTTACAGAGACGTGCCCAAATGAACCGACACATTGAACGTAGACGCATACAGCGCGCGTCTCAAAGTGCTGCATCAAAACAAGCACGATTTCAAAAGAAAGAGCTTGCGTCTCAGACATACAAAAAAGGGAGCAAAGCAACGCGCATATGACCGGCCAGAAAACAAGCAAGCAGGACTCAAAAAGCAGAAAGCTCAACTGACCGACATACAAAAACGGACAAGGCACGATACAAACAATGCACGACGTAGAGTGAAACGGACTTTGCGCAAAGCGGAGGCGGATCAATTAAAACTCAAAAATAGCGCGTCACAAATAATGGACATGCAACAACGCGGCACTCAAACACCACAAGCAAAACATGCCCGTCGCAGACATCAACACCAGACGTCTGCTAAACTCTTACTCCAGTTGGCTGACAACGCTTTCAATAATGAGTCCACTATTGAGGAAAATTCATTGGGATTAATGAATGTCATTTGCAATCATTGTCATTCACTTAACTTCACAGAAGAAACAACTGGCAATACAAATAATGAATTTACACGTTGTTGTCAAAAGGGGCAGATTAGACTGCCTCCTTTACATTCATATCCGGAATATCTACAGAAGCTTCTAAGGATGTGCCTGAAAGTAAAAACTTTATGAACTACATTAGATCCTACAATAGTTCATTTGCTTTTGCATCTACCAGAGAACATAACAGGACACCAAAAGGCAATGGCCCATACTGCTTTCGCATATGTGGTTAACACAACGCACTATATTATGTCCAAAAAATATTAATGTTAATCACATTATTAACCAGGTCATTTCATTACTTCCTGGAGAGACACGGCTCTTTCTAAGCTCTGACAAAGTTGACTCTGATGACGACAATGAACATCTGCATTTCCCATTAGAATATTTGAACACTATTAACCCGGATGGATGACCACAACACAACCTTACCCTTAAAAACGGAACAATAATCATGCTATTAAGAAACCTTAACACTAAACAGGGTTTATGCAATGGCACACGGTTAGTCGTCAACACCATAACACACGATGTTATTCAAGCAACAGTTCTTTCAGATTCACATGCTAACAATACTGTTCTCATTCTTGGAATTGACCTTACGAGTTCTGACCTAGAATTACCTTTTACATTGAAACACCGACAGTTCCCCATTAAACCTGCATTTGCCATGACCAGCAACAAATCACAAGGACAAACCATGGACAAGGTTGGCATCTACCTCTCTGAACCCGTTTTTGGACATGCACAACTTTATTTTGCCTTCTCATGTGTTTGACGTTCATCTCACATTAAAGTTAAAATTAAAAATGATCCATGCCAAGGAAGACTCATTCAAAGACAAGACACCATCTTTACTACTGATGTTGTATACAGAGAAATATTCCAATAAAACATTACTCTATGCCAAACACTCTATTTTGTATTTATATATGCATCATCGAAACCTGCACACTATTCTATATCTAATTCATACATCTCACTCTTTGTCATGCCCCAACGCCAGGGGTTGGCGAGCGAAGCGAGCAGGGGGCGGAGCCCCCTAGTTATATATAATACATTACTTAAATAGAATGAACAGCCAATGTATGTAATCCACACAGGTGGAACAGCGGTAGCACTGCTACCTTGCAGTAAAGAGATTATGGGGTTGGGTCCTCCCTGCGGGGAGAGTGGTTTGAGTAGTGAGAAAAGTGTTATATAAATGTAAAGAATTATTAATTTTGACATGAGAAATATCAAATACTATTCTTTGCATTTAGGAAACTGTGAAGGCATAAATCTTTGACACTAGTGAAATGTGGGTAATGTACTGGGGGCTGTGACTGGATGGTAAATAAAGGATCACTTGTGACAAATGAAATGTAGTGAGAATGGGAGGTGGAAGGTTTGCTCACTTAAGTCATCTCAGAACTTGAAGTCTCTGCTGGGCCTCTGCTGTGACAAATGAAATGGCTCAATATTGAAGCTAATTTTATTATAAATAACAAAGGAAATCGGGATGACTTCCCGGCCCATCACTACCAGCTAAGAAAACACATAATATACATTGTTATTTTCACTTTGTTTTACATTGCTAATGTATTTTGGGAGACAAATATAATATGCTGTTTATGTTTCTGAATCTACTCTATCCATGTCTACTTCATTAAAAGCTGCAACCTACCCAGTAGAAGTGAGCATAAAGTAGGCATGGATAGAGGATGGTTCTATTGCAGGGCATACTCAAACACCCACTCATGATTATTTGTACTCGGCCAATTAAGTGGAAAGATAATAAAATAAAGAACACCACATGATCATGTGGAGAATGTCTAAACTCCAAACAATCAATGACCAGTGGTTTTGGAAATTTAACAGACATTTTCCACTATCTACAACATGTGTTCCATCCATAAAATATGGATATAAAATATGGGTATAAAATATGATGGAATATAATATATACCAAAAATTCCAGGTATATATGTGTGTGCTAATTGCTTAGTTTATAAAAGTCAATAGAGACTAGTTAGATAAGAATCGTCTATGTGGTGTGAGATAATCAGTGTGGATATTCAGAGACCTGTGCTATGACTGCTACCGATTTTAATTTAAATTAATAACTTTGATTCTAATAATAGCAATACAAAAAAAAAAACGTGGAACAGCATATACAGAACATGCAAGAAACCAATTCTGAATACCTAAACAATCATGAAAATTGGGCAAACTCTCAGAAATTGAAATTTTATGGAGAGAAATGCAAAGCTCTCCTAACATTGAATGGGATTTAGAAATTGGAGTTTTAAGGAGAGAAATACAAATTTCTCTTGAATTTGAATGGGAATGTTACTTTATGTAAGCACAAAATGCAGGATGCAGATGAAAATCAATTATTATAATTACAGGAAGTGCAATGCTGATATTCAGGAAGCAAATGAAAAAATGTATACTTAACTGCTTTTCAGATTTTCCCCTTGCGCATCTTGTGTGCTAAGAAACCACATATTGTATTTAGAGATCAAAGTCAAAGTAAACTTTATTGTCAGCTCAATCATATAAAAGACTATATAGAGAGATGAAAATGTAAAACTCAGGGCTCCCAGTGTACACATAGTGCATGACAGTGTGCACAAACATAGAAAACAATGCACCGTGCTGTTTATCTAGGTTAATATGTCAATACAATTAACTGCCAAGATTAGACAGAGAACCATTTAAAGGTAAGTTGCTCAGATCAGTGCAGTTGCTGATTTTTTGACATGACAGATAAATTAACTGGTGCATAAACTAGAGCAAGATGTTGTGATCTGAGATGTTAGGGTAGGGGAAAGATAATGAGGGCCCAACTATGTTGAGTAGTCTGACCTACTAGCAGAAAAGTGTGATAGAAAAAAACTACTTGTAGGCTAAGAAAGGTTAAAAGCTGGCAAAGCTATTCTGCTATAGTAAAAGGTTATTAATACATGCGCCTGTCGTAAGACAAGGTGATGTAAGCTGACCTAGGTTAACTTCCTTCTTAGGAGTGCGTCCGTTAGACACAAGAAAAAATGAAAAAGATAAAGATGACTTTTTCTTCTTTAGGAAACGTACACAAAAAAAGAAACGGTTGGCCGATTTTCACAGTAAAAGATGAAATGCCTAGATGCTGTTTCATAAGTAAGGGGGAGGGAGGAAAATAAATATAAAAAAGCCAAGCAAAAAGTGAAATGTGCTCTTCTGCCTTGCAACACATGAATCCTATGTACTCACCGGTGCCTGAATAAAGTCTGATTGATTGAACTATTCCTGTCTTCCTCGGGGTTACTTCCACAAAAGCTATCACATACCCTGACAGATCTGGCTCTGATGCTGTAGTATCTTTTTCCAGAGCAGAAAAGAATGAAGAATTCATGACAGTGGTGAAAAGAGTCCTGCTCCAGACCGTAATGCAGACAGTCAGAACCCTCCTGTAGTGCCTCTGTAAAATGTAGTGAGAACGGGAGGAGGAAGGTTTGCTCACTTAAGTCATCTCAAAACATGTAGTCTCTGCTGGGCCTTTTTAATAACAGAAGTGGTATTCTTAGTTCATGTGAGGTTCTCAGTTATGCTGTACATATCAAAGAACTTGGTACTCTTTACAATCTCCACATCGGAGTCATTGAGACATACTGTTATGTGGTCGGGGTAGATTTTTTTTCATGAATTCAACAATTACCTCTTTAATCTTGTCAATGTTAAGGAATAGATTGTTGCTTCTGCACCAAATGGCCAGCGGTTCCTCTCTATGTGCGGACTCATCATCTCTACTTATCAAACCCAGCACAGTTGTGTCACCAGCAAGCTTAATGATGTAACTGGAGCTGTGTGTGGTTGTGCAGTCATGAGTCTGCTTGATTTCATTAAAGGTCTATTTAATGTAAGCGCATTAGTGGCCTTTTAGCTAGCAGAATTAACTGAGAAAGTGTTCAATATACTTGGTGTCAAAAATAATCAATATGTTTTTTAAAAAGTGCTTATCCCACATGCACCAAGTTTCTGTCTTGCCATTTCCTTCTCTAAAAGCAAAATTAGTATTGCTGCCTGTGAGGCTACCACTCCTGTCACTTCAGGCTCATAATTGTTCCTCCAAAATTCAGCTGAAACAGCCAACAAATAAAAAAGAAACAGTATTAGAAAACATTTAGACAAGCTTAATACCTAGCCGACATGGTGTTCAGTATTTGACTCTGTTGCCTGACAGCGTCAGGAGACTAGATTCGAGTCTTGGTGTGGTCACTTTCTCTGAGGCATTTTCATGGAGTTTATTCTTAGTGCTCGAATTTTTTTTCTCATATCTAAAATCTCAGGCTAATTAGACACTCTAAACTGGTACAATGTCTGAAGATGATTACTATCTTGCACCTGATCAGTCAGGCCCCATGACCCTTAAATGGATAAGTAAGCTAAATAATAAGTGAATGAATAAAAAAAATCTATAGTTCATTATTGTCACTTTTGGTAGATCCTTGAAATGTCCTGCTTGTTGCACACAAAATCATGGTGTCATCAAACAGTTTACTCAGTATGGTCGTGAAGTGTAAACTCTCAGTCATAGCCGCCTGCATGGCTTGAATAACTTCAAGTCAAGGAATAATTCCAATCATGTGCCTGATGCTTTTCGGCTAGACTTTTCCCCTTCACCTATTTCTCTCCACAACCCTTTACACAAAACATCAGCTTTACAAATATCATATCAAAATGTTATTTTCATTACATAGATCACATAAAAAAATCATTGACTAGTGGGAATGTATTTCGTAGCTGTCGCATCACATACTGTAACGCTCTGACTACTTTAAACCTAGGGTCAATTTGTGTTAAATTTTTAATTTATTTTATTCTTTCAGTGCTGGCTTTGGTTATACATTCCACTCCAGACAGATCAATGGAAAATGTTACAGATTATGCTCAGAAACCCAGATTGAAGACAGTGCTTGCCTGAGAGATTAGGGCCACCAGTTAATTGACCAGCTTTAGATGGACAGAGAAAACATTTGGTTTAAGGAGGCATTTTGAATATTACTTCAAGCTCACTGCACATCCAGGGACTCTGCTGGTTTCACTGATCATGGAAGATAAGTGTACTTGTGTTTAGTGTTTGCTTTATTCTTTTTTTATGCTTTATTTAAAGGTACTCCTTCCCACCACAGACTTGTCTGTACCTTCAAAGCTAATTGTGTTAATAAATTTTTAATTAAGCAGATAAATAGGGAGGTACAATAAAAGAACACAAGGACATGAACTGCAGAAAAGAAGCAACTTAAGAGTGTCTAAAAAACATACAAAAATAAAAAAAAGTCAATAATAATAAAAAAACTATTTTTATTATTTATTTGTTATTTATTAATCTTATGGATCATAACATAAGCACAAAAAGCAATTCACTTAAAAAGTACAATTAATGCAAACGTCTGTGGGAATTACAAGAAATTATAATGAACACCCTAGAAAAACAATTTTAAAGTGTTCAGTGCTGTGACCTGGATTTAAATAACTACAGTTAAAATGCAAAAGTCAGTGGTATAAGAGGAGAATATTAAAGTCAATTAAATTTGTTAGAGCTGCTGTATGCTTCTGTCTTCATTTTTTTCTGTAATCATTGAAACAAGAGTAATAGGTGTAACATTTTATTTCTTGTTAAATGGAATTATTATGTATTAATGAAATGTTGCACATACACAGACATTTTTCTGTATACAGGGAATGTCACACTTTCCGACAAAAAAACAGCTTTCTTCAGTGATGTGATTGTGTTTGTTTTATTCATTACATTTAGAGACAAGCATGAACCAAATTATTTTCTACTGTAATGATAAATGGTTTTGAAATGCCAATTTCTGCAATGAATGTAAGACTGGCACTCAACACATTGCATGCATGTAAAAATAGCTCAGTGCTCATTTGTATAATATAAACTCTTAAGGAAAAATACTGGAGGGCTATCTATTGTATGCATCCTTAGAGATCGGTCATACAGTATATGCCAGCAATAATAATGACCTTCAGTATTAATACAATATTGTCAATATTAGCACAAGAGCCGAGGCAAACAAAGGTTGAATTCTTACAGTTTCACTCTGAAATGAAGAGACCACGTCTAAATTTGTCAGTGGATTATGTACATTTTGATTAATCTGTGCAAGCATTTCCAAATTAAAGACACACATTTTATTGCTTGATGAAATTTGTAAAATGTGATAAATACATGACATACACTCATGTTATAAATCCAAAAGACCACTCTGCAATACTGTACATTGTTTAACACACATACTAGAAATGCATTTCTTTTGCGCATTTTAAAGATATATCTTTGTGACATATTTCTAAAAATGACTTCACCTTATCTTCTCATTTAGTTTTTGCAATGTGCAAGAACAGAAATTGCTTAAATGAAAGGGATGCTGAAATGTATAAAGGGGGTAAACCAGGAATGCCATTGAAGGTTTCATTAAATTAGGAAAGTCCTCATTAATCAGTTCAGCATTAGTTAATGGTAATCTTTTGAGGATTGTATTCCCTTTTACATGCAGGAAATGTTGATTTTTTTTTTGCACCACTAGGTGGTGTAAAGCACTAGAATGTATTGAGTATGCTAAAAAAGAGAGAAAAAATCCCTTAGACTTTTTAAATCCGATTTGCATTGGCAGACTGGAGATATTTAATAAGTCATTGTAGCTTGAATAGACAAAAGAAATGTAAGCATTGCGTCAATATGCTGTATAAAGTTTCTCCATAATTATTTAACCCTTTATTTTGATGTGCAACACTTCTGCTTCACTTACAATGTAAAAATGGAAGTGATGGGCTTACTGACTGACTGATGCTCTTACATGTTCTGCACATACAACATATGCATACCTTTTCAACATAAAATACTAAAATTCAATACAGTAATGCTCTTCAGAGCACTAACATAAAATAATGTCCAATTAGGCTAGTAATATTGTATTGTAGCAATCTACATTACAATATATATAATGTAGCAATCTACATTACAATATATATATTACAGTGAAGACACTGAAAAATACATTATCTATCTATCTATCTATCTATCTATCTATCTATCTATCTATCTATCTATCTATCTATGCGTATGTACAATTTGGAGGTCCCTTGTGTAACAGACCTCAGGTTGGTACTGTATGATGCGCTATCATTTAAAGTAGACTTGGTAAGGATGGTACTGCAGTTCAGCAATTTGCATTTCTATATCAAAGATCCAGCCAGTTCACTGTCTGTGCAGAGTTGGCATTTTCTTTCTGTAACTGCACAGGTTTTCTGCAGAAATTACCGATTTCTCCCACATTTCAAAATGTGATTGTTAGACAGCCAAAGCCCCATCCTGGGTTGGTTCCAAAGTAGCATTTGATTTTCCATGAAAGTTTTCTATGAATGATTACAGCCTCATAAAATGGATGGGTGCTTATTAATTTGAAAAAGCTAAATAAAACACTATTTAATATAGAGAAACTGAAATTGCTGACCTAGAACAATTTCTATTTTTACGCTTATTTAACACATTCCTAACTAATACAGATGGCATAATCAGCTCTGGCATGTGTTTGCATGTCATCTGTTATGTCTATCTATGTATATATTATTAGGAATATTAGGAATGTTTTACTTTTTTTAATTTCTCGTATTAATTTTACTCCAAACAACTAAAAATAAGCTTTTCCTTTAAATAAAATAAAATTATCAGAATAACCATGATCATTATAATAAAAAATACATTTCTACAAATTTGGATTTGAAGCCTGTAAAAACACAAGTGTAAACTGAAATGGAGGAGTGGGGTGTAAAGCAGTTGTGATGTCTTTATAATCAATATACTGGTTATTAATGATAGAATTGGCTTCATGGCTTCATCATATTTTATCAGTCCCATAAAAATGGGTCAGTAGTTATCTGCTGAGCTTACAAGAGTGATTTTAATCAAATGTATCAATAATAACAAATTACACATACAGTACGTGTACATAAGGATTTAGAGAGGTATAAATGACAGTGCAGCGATTTTCATTATTACTGTTAGAGTTATGATAAGTTACTATTTCTAAAATCATGTTAACACAAGTACATGTTCATATCAACAGACCCCCCCCCCCCCCGTCCTCTTAGATTACCATCCATTAACACCCAAAACATATGAGTTCATAATACTTACATCTTTTATACTATATTGTAATAACAATAACAGATACAGAAAATTTTAGTGTGGCGTAGTGGTTAAGCCTTTGGACTTCAAACCCTAAGGTTGTGGGTTCAAATCCTGCTGCTGACACCGTGTGACTATGAGCATGTTACTTGATCTGTCTGTGCTCCAATTGGAAAACCAAAAGAAATGTAACCAATTGTATCATAAATGTTGTAAGTTGCCTTGAATAAAGGTGTCAGCCAAATAAATGAATGTAAACGGAAGTGATTAATACCAAAAATGTCATTTCATTGGAACAGTAACAAATCAACCTGTTGTGTGGGCTGAGGTACAATTATTTTTAATAAAATAGCACAGGTGAGTGCGGCAGTGGTTAAAGCTGCTGTGCCTCAGCTCCAAGTTCTGGATTTGAATTCCAGTCAGGTAACTGGTTGTTCAGAGTTTGCATCTTCTCCCCTTGTTTGCATGATTTTTTCAATGACATTGCTTTTCTCCCACTTGTCAAAGACATGCAGGTTACATTAATAAATGATTGTAATGTACACAACAGAATTATTGTGGTTTTGAAACAGATTAAGCCATTTCATGACTGTCAACAATACAAGTTTAGATTCTGCCTTATGTGTGATGCTGTCCAGATAAGTTATGGATCCTTGTGGTACAGCATTGCTAATAAGTGAGTTTAGAAAATGAATGAATCTATAAATAAAATAATGAGTTTTCGTAGAATACAAGAGGGACATTTAGCACAAAGACTAGATGGCGAAAGAGCAACCTATAAAAAAGTGCTAAGAAAATTGAGGGCAGAAGGGGTTAGAAAAAGTTCTAACAAGTCAAAAGTACAGCTGAGCTTAAGCAGTTCCAGGTTATTGTGTGCATAGGACATGAAATTACAGTAAATCAAAAAGGTTTTGAAAAGCAGACCAGTTATGCCATAGTAAATGTTATACACTTCTTTGTTGCCACCTTTTTATCTTTATTAGTCTAATCCATTTCAAATTATTGTTTTACTTCAGTCTAAAAAGTTGATTTTTTGTTTTGATACCCATGACTCTTTGTTTAAAGAAATGCTTTCTACGTCTAGTCATAAATATACTTCCTTTTTAACTTACCTGTGTTACAAATAAGGGACGGCTAAAACACATGCAACACAAAAATAATGTTGATACATAAACAGAGAAGCACCATTTAATATTTGCAAAGAAATTTGCACATATATGCTGTCACACATATGCACTTAGGAGCTACCATCAAAGTCGTGCGAGGTAAGCATTTCCATCATGGGACAAAAGTGGGCACTGCTGCTAACTGTACGAGGCCTCTGAAGATACCTGACCTCACTTCTACCCTAGTCTACCCTAGACAATCCGCCACTTTTGGTGCAGGCTCTCTCTCTCTGTATATATCTACTCTCTATATACAGTATAAAATCCTTAGCCTAAAAGTGCAATGATTTTGTACAACAATTTTATGCGATGTGTTTATGTCATTTTTTTGTTATGATTTAAATTGGGCTTATTTTAAAACCTACATATATAATTTTGGTATCATGTATTGTGATGTTTGTAAATTTTAAGATTCTTATTCCATTTTTAAATTATAAACTAACATACATATGTGTGTGTGTGTGTGTAAAGCTCACTTGCAGGATGTGGCACTTTATTTTGACAGCAGAGAACGAGGATAATGGAGCTCTTTCATAATAGCTAAAGCTTTGAACCATTTTTGTTTCCTTTTGTTCAACAATTTTCTTTTGTTTTAAGCACTGAACATGGTTTACCTGGATGTACCCCAACTCTTGAAGCTGTGTCAGAACACTTATTCAAAATGCATACAGGGTTTCTAGGCCCAGGTTCCACATTCTGATATGGGTCAACAGGCAGATGAAGACATTCTCACTTTAACATAATAAATCTGAAAACAGGTCCATCATTTGATGATACATCCTCTGCAAAGCAGAATAAGACCCATAATTAACACAGAGAGAAGAAGAAAGGGGATTGCAATTAGTAGCAGATAATCACAATAAATAGTATAATTAAATAAAAAAAGAAAAATAAAAAAGCAATATTAACAGCCTAAGGTGTACCTCAAACAAAAGGTGCATAACATAACATCCTTAAAACTGCATACTCCAATTTATGGTTGTTCAGGGAGGTAGCATCAGATACAAGGTAAAATCCAGCTGTGGACAGGGACACCAGGTCATCAAAGGAGCCATTCACACACACACATATCTGCACTATCAGTTACACAGGGTTAATTTAGAATTTACAGTGAACCTGATGTGCAGACCTCTGGCAATCTGGGTTGAAACCACAGTATCTATAGGAAAATCCAAGTAGATATGGGGAAAACGTGCAAACTCCACAAAGCCGGGCATGGAATGCAAACTCTGAACGCAAGACTCATGAGACAGCAGTTCTAACCTTTGTGTCACCATGCCACTCTATGCTAAGCTAATAAGCTATTTATTGTTAAAATAAAAAAATATTTTCACAACTAATTATTGTTACTGTTCTCTAAACATTCAAGCTGGAACTATTGTAATATCAGGATAATATGAATGTGATATTTGAGACAGTAAATGATATTTTCAGAACTAATTATTGTTACTATTCTCTCAACATTCAAGGTGGAACTATTGTAATAACAGGATAGGAGGAATGTGATTTTGAGACAGTATAATATATAATATTTTCATAACTAATCATTGTTACATTTCTCTCAACATTCAAAGCGGAACTATTGAAATAACAGGATAGGAGTAATGCAATATTTGAGACAGTAGCCAGTAAGTAAGTAAAAGAGAAGAAGCCAGTAAAAGTGAAGGGTTTAGTTTCTGGTATGTTACAAATGAAATCATATATATATATATATATATATATATATATATATATATATATATATATATATACACATTACCAATTAAAAGTTAGAGGTTTTTATGCATAGATTAGCTTGGCAGTACTATTTACGTGTATGAATCATGCAGCCAAAGACATCCATATCCTTTAAAAAGCAATAAAAGTAAAATAGTGAAAATTATCAAAAAAAGGACCTATTATAAAAGTATTAGTTATCAAAATGCAATTTACTAGAATGGTAAAAGGGTCTTATATACCAAGCAGAATTCCAGCTTTTCTGAATTCTTCAAGAATGTTGCATTTGAAAGTGAAATTTGCCCCAAAACTTGAAATTTTCTTGCTCGTGAAACATAATATAAAGCAAAAGATATATAACAAGAGGTGAAAGACTGCCGCACTTTGTTTATGTGCTGTACACCGTACTTGAAAGTCAAGCCCCGAGGTGACAGTCAGTGCACTAAGGCAGTCTGGTTAAACAGTTTCAGTCATCTACATACTTAAGGGCAGCAAGACAAGAGACAGGTTTTCTATTTATTCCCTTCTTCCAGTGGGTAAACACACACACACACACACACAAAAGTTTTCTACTAGCTGCAAATACATTTTAAAGAAGCATAGCCAAACACAAAAAAATGCACTTTAATATACAAGTAAGCTGCCTCATCCAGAAAATGTATAACGCTTCATGCACATTTTCACTAGCTATTATTTATCTCCATGTCAGTACCGCTGCCATGCAGATACACTACTGCACCATGACACTTTCCATTTTCTGCAATCAGAATGGTTCTGTTCTCTAACAAAAGCGTACGAATTATGATATTTCTCTCTCCCTGTTCTATTTCTGATGATCCCTGCTTCCTGATTTCAGACTCAACAAGGTGCATTTCAGTTCCTGCATATATACACTGATGTGAGCCATATTGATAGAAGCAAGGAAGATGATAGGGTTGCTTTTAACACTCTGTTTCCCAGGCTGGTTTATTTGATTTCAAGCTGATAGCATTCACCTTCATGATTTGAATACAGAGACAGACTTATGTGGGATCTAACCTAGTTATGTAGAAAGATGTCTTTCAGTGTCACCATTTCTAAAAAGTGTTTTTGCTTTAATGAATTAACCACTCCTGTGACAGCTCAATATTATGTGCAACAGCTCCCTGCATGTGTTTGGTAAGCTTCTGCAGAATCTATGTAGCTGACCCTTTGTACATAATACTGGATAGAACTTTAAATATCAAACTGCTTAAAAAGTACCCATTAATACTTTAGTACAGGGGCTATCAAGGTGAAATCTATTAATCACTTATTGCCATATATTATGTTAAAGTGTTAACCAAATTACCTGCATCATCCAATGAGAATTTAAAGTGGATTCTGGATTTGCTGCTGATACACCTCAGCAGAAATTGTTGGACACATTAAAATAATGACAGGAAAGTTAAAGGCACAGTCTTATCAAGATGCATGCTGTGTTCAATAGTGATTGCATGATATGATTATTTAATTAAGTAGATAAGCAGATTGCTTTAGATACAATAAACAGAGATAACCTAAGGTACAAAAAGAGATTGGTGTGCTTCTTCTTGTTACCACTATTATCATCTACAAAGAACAATTTCCGAGCATTTACCTCTCTCTGTTCCCTGTGGAGTGAGGTCAATAATTTTGAATACTGCACCACAGCCTGTTTATCATCAGTCATATAGCATATTATTCCTTTTACTAGTTAAATGCGCTAGATTGTAGAAGTTGTCAAGTCTGACAGAAGTAAGAGTTAATTATAGGTGCACAGATTAAGTGCTATACACTTAAGCATTCAGTGCTGGTAGTGGTGAATGAAAGGTCTTAAGATAGCCTACAGGCAACTCTTTATTAATCATGTATCTCATGCACAATCAAGTCATTTCATTTTATCTTTTTTTGGCATACGATCTCCAGAAAGAAAAAAAAAATACATATATATTTATATATATATATACAGTATATAATTTAGATAGACAGATTTACCTGATTATTTCAGGCTGTTGTTTCACTGGCTTGTAATGCTGAATAGGGAGTGCATGTTCCAACATGCATTGTGAAATATTAATAGACAATATTGTATTGAGGTTTCTGATAGCAGCAAAGTGGCTGCTCTGTGGTTTCTCTATTGAAGATGTATTGGTGATTCCGAGAAGCCAGTGGCGCCTAAATGGGTTTTACTTAATATGATGTTGAAAGCTGATAGCAGCATCAAAGAGAACTCCAAGTCACAAGGCTGAAGATCTTAATGACCCCAACAAATTATTGTTTCTTCATTGTTATTTCTTTTGTCTTTTTCATTTGCTTAGTACACTGACTGCCCAAGCATTCAGTTAATCCGAAGTCAGATGGCTCAGAATGATTACACAGGCATACCAGTCATCAGAGTCACACAAAAAAAAAATAATTTAGATATACTTTGATGAATTACTGATACAGAGGCATTTGGGACCACAGGGTGAAAATATCATTGCATTTTTATATACACGAAAACATTAATTATCTTGTAACCTTCACTGTAAGTGATTTTACTTCAGATATGCCTCATGGGAAATCTAAAAATAATGAGTCTGAGGAAGCATAATGATTTTTAGTTTGCGTGGACGAGCAGAAAAAAGATACGCTTACAAGTAAACAATACTAGAGATTAATAATGAAGGATTACATGAATGCGTATGGCAGATTTTAGGAAATCAATGTCCATTTAATTAAGAAGTAAGAGAATAAATGTATACCCTCAAGTGTTTGTCATGCCATTACACTGTCACAAATGATATCCCTCCACACTGCTCTTCATCTGTTATTCCATGTTGTTCGAAGATAACATTTTCTTATTTCATATTTTTTATTTGCCCCTGTCAGAAAACTTTTTTTGACGTTATGAATAAGAGGCATATTATTCAGCTTACTGAATTAATAGGGAATGTCTGATTGCAGTTGTCAAATACTTTTGGAATGTGCCTCACAGTTGCTACTTTTATTTTAGTTTGCATTAATTAATCTAATCTGGTCACCCCCTTATTTTACATGAAACTGCCTGGCTGTCATTCTGATTAAACAGCTTCTTTTGAAAAGGGAAACAGTCATCTCCACAGTGAAGCAATTGTTCTCTTCTAAAAATAAGGTCACCAATTTAAAAAGGAAATATTAGCTTGATTAAAACACATTTTATAAAGGGGATACATTTATTCTACATCATTTCTGTTTATTATGACATGGCAACTAGTTATATTTTTAAATCTTAATTAAGCATAAAAGGAAACAAACTTAATAAATCAGTGCTGATTTTCTGCATAAAATTTGTGAATAAGAAAGGTAATCAAAGATTTCTGTAGTAGTGTAAATTTAACTTGAAAAGCAAATATACAATCTGGACATCTGCATAAAAGAATTATACTACCATGATAAAACAGGTTTTAGCTGAATGGATGTTAAGGTTTAATAATTATGCCATTTACTAATTAACACAAACAACAATGCACTAAAGTGTCTTCAAAATCTTTGGAGTATCTATTTTGGTGCTGCTTATGTGCAACCCAAACATCCGTTTTAATGTGTCATTTATTTATATGTTTTAGCTTATCTTTGTACACTACACCACATGCGTAGGAAAGCATATGACTGACTGCTAAATAACACTACTGTAACTTGTAAATTTCAAAAGTACAGAACGATACTGTGTATATAATTCTGGATATAATTAGGCAGTGAATAGTCATCTACATTTATCACTTTACTTTATAATATTGGTACACTACCACTGCTTTTTAAATGACTGCTAAATTCTATCCAAAGTTCATTCCATGTATCCCAAATTGCTTAATCCACTTGAGAGTTGTAGGGGCCAGGGTATATCAGCACTGGGGACAAGGCAGGAAGCAGCTCTTGAAGAAGCTCATCCATTGTTTAACAAAAATGCCCCCAATCACCTCCCCACACTCAGGAGCAAACTGAGGGCTGTCAATAAGACAACACAGCTTAGAGTTTAGAGATACCATTGTCACGTGTATAAGGCACAGTGGAATTCTTACCTCAATGTGTTAGGCAATGACTTAACGCCTTTACACCTAAACAAGTTCTATAAATGTTGGCAATCTGAGATAAAAATGTAGAGTGTATTTTATCGGTTTAGTTAAAAGACCTGCTGCTAGAGGCATAATATTTAGAAAATGTTTTATGCTTCTTCCCTACTTTAACAAAAGTAGCCTTCTTTTCAAAAAAATATTCAAGATAATTGTGTGCAAACATTCATCTATACATATAAGGTAAGATTTAATTCAGATTTTTTAATGAGTGGTTGGGAATAGCATTCCAAAACATAGATCATTACCTTAATGTGAGCAGTCAGAAGGTCACTAACCAAAAAAAGACAAGATAAGAAATGGCTTCACTGAAAAGGGATGAAAAAAACTTTTCATTATAGCTAGTCCTTAATCTTTTACTTAAGTCATAGATAAAATCCTTACAATTTTAAAGAGAAACAAAGGAAGCTTTCTTCTTTATTAAGATGGCACCATCTGACATCACTTGCTGGCAAATGCTTGAGCGCCCTCAAGCAACAATGATAACATACCTACACACAACTGAGGTGAAATCAAAAAACAGTACTGGTAAAAATGAGAAAATAAAAGAGATATCAAATAATTTTGGTGGCGCAGTAGTGGCCACGGAACATGTCTTACCAGCGTGAAGTTTCCATGTTCTCAGTATTCTCATGTGGATTCCGTCCAGGTGCTCTGTTTCACTCCCACAGTCCAAAGACATGCAGGTTAGATAGATTGGTGAGGTTAAATTAGCCCGTCTGTGTGGTCCACCTTGCGATGGACTAGCCCCCCTGTCTAGGGGATTGTTCCTACCTTGTACCCTGTGCTTGCTAGCTTTTCTGTGAACATGCTCAGGATAAATGAAAAAATTAGTAAAAATAATTAAACTATATTGCATTAAAATAACCCTAAAAATGTCCTGATCCTAACAAAGATTTCACAATTCAGGTTAAAGACGTTGCAGTCAATCAAATATAATGAAAATGTATTATGTTCAGTTTAAAGTGTTTAATGTTCATATTTTGTTTAACACAGTTTGGTGACCTTCTGGATTGAAATCTACGATTGTACACTTCCCAGTCTTCCATTAATGAGAAACAACAAGGAGCTGAGCCGGCTGAACTAAATAAATGTTCGTTAAGCCCAGTAGGCTGACATTGTTATGTGAGTGTTATTATTTTGGTGAATTTGGAAAATTGTTATTGTTCTGATTTTTTTTGCATTTTACAGTACATATAGCATTGTGTTTTTATTGTTTTTTGTTGTGGCTACATGTTTTGGTATTGGGATATAGTCACCACTGTTTTGTGGATAGCTATGTTGGCAACAGACCCCTTTGACACCTTTTTGCGGCTGGTTAGATTAGCTTGCTTATTGCTATTCAAGAAGGTGTCACACTATGCTGTATGTTCAAGTTGTTAGATTCAAATAGAAACATATTATGTGCTAGCTAGACTTCAGAAGACTTTCAAGCAGTGTTTCTTGAATATTTTTTTCTTGTGACTCAATCTTGCCCTTCTTAGTGTCAATGACGACCACCCCTTTTGGAGAATCGTCACCGAGAGTCATAGCGGAGCAACTTCGATTGTTTACACTGACCATGGTGACCCATCGAGAGGCACTTCACAAACCTTTCACAACCCATTCCCATTTAATACGGTGAGTCACGACAGCAACCCAAGACCCATAATTTAAGAAACTACAGTATACTTCAGAGTATCACAACTTTTCATGTTCCATTCTCTACAAAGATTTTTATGTTTTGTTTTGGGTTTTGGCAATTGGTTTCTTTTTGACCGTCTGGCTGATGACCTTTTTTTGTGCCTTTTTTGTTTTTTCCCCTTTGACCTTGATATCTGCTGCTTCTTATCTTGGCAGAACAGTAGTATGGTATGATAACATCACTGCATCGATCGTCATTTAGATTTTCACTCTGCCTTTGGTATACTTGCCTGATCTGCAGCAGAAGGCTGTAATGTTCCAAAACTAATGTACCCAGTCATCGTTGTGGTCCTATACCCACTTTGACCTACAACCATGCACTTTCTAGACCTTCTGAAAAGTGAAAAAATGAATGACTTAGCCTGATAATGTAAAGAATTTTCCTCTTACCCAAAGCTACTATCACACTTTTTCAGTGTCATTTAGTGACATTTGTGTATTATAAGATGTGTGTTAACTGAAACATAATAAAATTGGCTTAAAGGAATACTTCACCTAAATTTTTAATATGAGGTTTTCTTGGAGAAAGTAATAGAGATGATCATAGAACTGGATTGATAGGTGATCAGTACTGGACAGTGGCAAACACTGAAAAATGTCCATGTATAATCCATGTGTCTTTACATAGTTACTAGCTCAAAATGTGCAAAATCAATTGCTTTTTTCTACAATGTTGTTAAATATTTAACTCTTGAATTGTCACTGTGTATGTAAACAGTAAATTCACGGGAGTAACATTTTGAATTGAATACAGCACTCTTGAACAATGTATGGTGGGGAGAGGCAGGTCTTAAAATCAAAACATATAAGGTAGGAAACAATTCAGAATGGGATGCCAGATCATTAATGGGCATGTACACATATGCATACATCTAAACTGTGCCAATTCAGTATTAGCAATTAAACCTAAGGCATAAGTCTTTGGAATATGGCACTCTCTGAAGAAAACATGGGAAATAAGCCAACTCCTCATAGACTGTAATTCTGACCTGTGAAGGAACAGCCCTACACACACTTTATCTTACTGGCAAGTGCTGCTCAAAACATAAAAAAAGCTAAATTGATATTAAATGATGCAGTATTAACTTCAAAAAAGGAACCAGTAATAGCCTTATTAACATGAGTAAAAAAATACACAACGGGATAGGACTGAACATTTTCAAATACCTTTAACATCATGAAATTTAAGATCTCTCGTTTTATTAATCTGCCCATCTGTAGAATTAGTAAGCATTCTTTAATGTATTAAGCCTTTTGAAAAGTTTCCCATTTATGGAAGGCAAGAAATTTGAATATGGCAACTATACCTTATCAAAAGTTGCCTAGTGTCACATGTAAATTTAAAATTTCTGAGGAACATACAGTAAACAAATTCAGGTTTATTCTAATTACCCATTTTTATTTTTAAATCTATAATAATAAAAGGCAAAGCCCTCACTGACTGACTGACTGACTCACTCATCACTAATTCTCCAACTTCCTGTGTAGGTGGAAGGCTGAAATTTGGCAGGCTCATTCCTTACAGCTTACTTACAAAAGTTAGGCAGGTTTCATTTCGAAATTCAAAGCGTAATGGTCATAACTGGAACATATTTTTTGTCCATACACTGTAATGGAGGAGGCGGAGTCACGTATCGCGTCATCACGCCTCCTACGTAATCACGTGAACTAAAAACAAGGAAGAGATTTACAGCACGAGTCACACGCGGGAACGAAGGTAAATGACGTTAATTTTTGACTGTCTTTTAATACTGTGTAAGCATACATATTAACACATGTGCAATTAAACGTGTGCATTTACGGGGTGATTTCTCAGGCTTAAAAGCTCGCCTTTTATCAAACGCGGGAACAAAGGTAACTGACGTTGTTCACTGTCTTTTAATACTGTGTAACCATACATATTAACACATGTGCAATTAAACGTGTGCATTTACGGGGTGATTTCTCAGGCTTAAAAGCTCGCCTTTTACTAAAAAGGTAAATGCAAAACTATTTTCAATCAGTTTATTGAAACGCTCCCGTTAAGGATTGCAATAACATATTCGCGAGATAAAAGGACGAAGTAGGGGGAAATGGAGGAAGAGCCGCAAACAGCGAACAGCAAAAAATTAATTAAACAATTGAGAACGGAGCGACTTAAGCATACAAGCATGTTCATAAGGTAAACAAAGCACGGTGTAAAACGTAAGTTTAAATTAAGTTTATAGAAACGCTCCCGCTGCGGATTGCAATAACATATTCGCGAGATAAAACTTTAATGAGAACACACGAGGTATAAACGAACCACACGCCGTGGCGCAACGTTAGGGGCAACAGTTTCAACCATTCTATGATCTGCTTCTCGCAACTGAAAGACGGCACATGGCGGATGTTAGCCGACTTGCTGACCGCAACGTTAGGGGCTTCAACTATGGCGCTGACGCCACATCTCAGTGCCAACACTTTGCAGACTCTACTTAAAAGACACGCCCTCCTCACTGGACAGTTAAAAAGACCAATCAAAGTAACGATGACATCAAGTATTACCCAATCAAAAGTAGGAAAGGAGGCATCTTCATAAAATGCGTGTGGGATGATTTGCATGAGACGCTGCTTTAAAAAAAAAAATGATAAAAAAAATACGGGATAAATCCCGTCCAGTATTGATTCAAAACGGGACGCGCAATTTCATTCTCAAACGCGGCACCATTCCGTATTTTAAAGGACGGGTGGCAACCCTACAGTGCCAGGTAACCACCCATACAATCACATTGTGATTCAGACTAGGAATGCAATGAATGTAATTACCCCGATCTACATACAAGGCGAAAGTCTTGCAACATTCAAAGATGATGGTTTGGGATAAGTACACCATACAACATAAAAGAGCTTATGAAGCCTTGAACCGAAAAAAGCAAGATCTCAGAGATCGTAAAAAAAAAAATAGGAGGTAATGTCGTTTTACTCGCTGTAGATTTTTGTCAAACATTACCAGTTATTCCACGAGGGAGACCAGCAGATCAACTCAACGCGTGTTTAAAATCCATGCTTCTCCCACGCTCGGTTATATGTCGCGTGTTCTCGGGTAGGTGCACCAAAAAATGTATACATTTAAGCATGTAATGGGCAAACAAAAAATGAGGTATACCCGAAGGCACTGCAGTAGTACTTAATGTAACTTTACTTCTTAAATGTTAATGTTTTACTGTTTAATAATTTATACGCTTCTTATATGTTGTTCAAATTCTTTTATCAAAATACCACTGACAGCGCAATGCACGATAACATGGAGTGAATACACCATACGCATCCGCCCACGGCTGCCCTGCTGTGCGCAGATAGGAGTTGATTCTACAATAAAATAAAATAAAGATAAAAAGAGTAAAACAATCATCACCCATAAAGCGGATAGTAGACGTGACGTACTATATGTGTACCACATTTCAAGTGTATAGGTGAAACGGTTTGCGAGCTACAGGTCATTTAAAATCCTGGACAGACACACAAATTGCCACGGTAGCAAATTACAAAAGAAGATTTTACTGTTTAATAATTTATATTTATATGAAATGTGCTTCTTATATATTACTTCATATTCTCATATGATAATGATGTTAATGTTTATATTGATTTCTGTGTTATTAAAACTGCATGTATGTGTGTATATATATATATATATATATATATATATATATATATATATATATATATACTAGCAAAATACCCGCGCTTCGCAGCGGAGAAGTACTGTGTTAAAGAGGTTATGAAAAAAAAAGGAAACATTTTAAAAATAACGTAACATGATTGTCAATGAAAGCCCGTTTCAGTCACTAAGTCTTATGTGTGTGTTTATGTATGTGTGTATATATATGTAGATGTGTATATGTAGATATGTATATATATGTATATGTATATAAATGTTTATGTGTGTGTGTATATTATATATATATATATAATATATGTGTATATATATTATATATATATATATATGTGTGTGTATATATATATATATTATATATATGTGTATATATATATATTATAAATATATATATGTGTATATATATATTATATATATATATGTATATTATATATATATATTATATATGTGTATATATATATATTATATATATATGTGTGTATATATATATTATATATATGTGTACATATATTATATATATATACAATATATATATACACATATATATATATGTATATATATATTTTATATATATATATATATATTATATATACGTATATATGTGTGTACTGTATATATATATATATTATATATATGTGTATATATATATTATATATATATGTGTATATATATATTATATATATATATGTGTATGTGTGTGTGTATATATATATATATATATATATATAATATATGTGTATATGTATGTATATATATATATGACAGCAACACTCATAACAATGACAACACAATTTCATTGACAATCATGTTACGTTATTTTTAAAATGTTTCCTTTACTTTTTCATAACCTCTTTAACACACTACTTCTCCGCTGCGAAGCGCGGGTATTTTGCTAGTTTACTATACAGCTACATGATTATGTGTACAGTGGGAATCTGAATAAGGGATACTGTTTGAGGTATGTGCTTCTTTTAATGGTATGATTTTGACTGCAGTCTAAACTAACACAAGCTGCATTCACAAAAAACAGTTATATTTCATTACTGTCTTGAACATGATACAATGTCAAAGTATGTCAAATGATAAGTGTGCTTGGTTTCTTACTTTAATAAAAGTTGTTAGACATGAATTTATGAGAATGACATCTACAGTATCAAGTCCTGATCATAACATTCAGCAGCTAATACTTACTTATGGAGCTGAGTCCAAAAGTAAAAAAATCAAAAAATGAACTTCGATAACATATTGTGAAAGGAAGAAATTGGGTGGCTGATTACACTACAGTGACTGGTAGCTGTTTAGGGAACACAAAATAGATTATAGTGAGCATTTTTATAAAATTTTTGGTACGCACTTACAGTTCAATTTAGAACAATATGAATGGAATGTCAGCGTGTCTTTAGTGTCAAGCAATGAGCTGGAATTTTCAGGTTAACCAAATTTTCCAAAGTGTTTATTTAACTGAACATTGTTTGAGTTAATTTTGCAACACCCTTTTGTTTTATTATTAGTTCCACTATTTTAGAATGATTTCTATACCTGTTGCTATAGGAAAACTATCCAGAATCACCCATGAAATCTTTAGTTAAAAGTTTTGATTTGATTGATTAGCATTTTGAATTTGATGACAAATTGGTTTGACCTTTTTACTAATTACAATGTCTCATTTCCTGATCCTTTTCATTAACAATTTTACTGCCTCTTTCAAGGTCAGTACAATCATAAACATATAAATGTAATTTAGGTCATTGAAGTAAACTGACCAGCCCAGTAAAATCACAACATTCAATGAAACTGAGGTATATTAATCATCTTTAAATTGTAACCAATGGTTGCAGTTTACTGTGTCCACACCAGCCTATTTAGAGGACCCAATATCACCATCCACTTAATGCTTTTGTAATTGAGAGTCGTAAATATGACAAATGGTTAGGGTTAGGTTAGGGGTAGGGTTAGGTACACCTTATTATCCAAGAGGGAAATTTGTTAGGGGTGTGAAGACCCTAAAAAGTGCAACAAAAAAGCAGGCAAGAACCTTCACTGACCAGCTCAGAAGTTCATCCCAACACAGGTTGTTATTTCAACTACTGAGGCTTTGGCCTAAGCTAGGCTCAAAAAATTGGGAAACTGGCTTTTAAAGGTTTAAAGATTTGTAAAGGTTTGTGAATATTTACATTGTCAAATCACCAAAAATACCTCACAAAATGGAGAAATCATGAAAATTCTGGCTTGTATAGAGATTCAAACAGGATATCTTCACAAATAATTTATTCAAAAAGAAAAAAAAATATCATAAATACAATCTTAAAGAGGATTTGCCTAAAGGAGTTGTCTAAAACATAAGCACAATCCTACAAAACAAAGTCCCAAAACACAATCCAATAGAATAATTTAATAACAAGAGTAGAAACAGTCAAAAGCATGACATTCTTAATAAACACAACACAACTTCATTACTTGAACTTCTTCTTCTTTGACCTTAAGTAGCCAGAAGGCTCTAAAGT
The DNA here is from genome assembly GCF_900747795.2 of Erpetoichthys calabaricus. Classification (NCBI taxonomy): domain Eukaryota; kingdom Metazoa; phylum Chordata; class Cladistia; order Polypteriformes; family Polypteridae; genus Erpetoichthys; species Erpetoichthys calabaricus. Next base: position 76,209,076 of record NC_041398.2, on the reverse strand, counting down.
GGTGACATTAGTGTGGCTCCGCCTTTTGGGGTACCACCCACTGAACACATGGAATAGACTCACATTTAAAGTGACAGTTCACAATTAAATAAAAACAAATTAAACCCTTAAAAATAAAGCGAAGGCATGGAAAATAATAAATAAAAAATAACCCAGGTCTACAAAAAATATTTTTTGTTTGTTTCTGGGAACTTCAGTGCATCTCTTTAATAAGTTTTTTACAATGATTTCATATATGAAATTGGAATTAAGCTAGCATATAAGGTTTTTGTAATACACGTCATTGACATTTTGACACTTTTGAAAATTAATATATCAATACAATATCTGGAGTTTGGACTATGTCCCACCAAAATTTTTTTGATGTGTTTATTCTGAAAACAAACCAGAAGACGATACCAGAGACACGTTAAAGCATATTTATGTCATTTTACCTCAATATAAAAGTGAGGTCAGCGTGTCCAAAAATGTTGGAGGCACTTGCTTTTGCGCTTGTACTACACATCCGTCTCTCTTTGCTAGAACCAACAGTAGTCACCCATCATGCTCGAAGTGAATTTTTCCCAATTTCAGTTTTCCATCACCTTTACATCTTGATGAAATCTTTCCCCATGCTCATCTGTGGCATCACTTAGATTTGGTGGAAAAAAGTCGAGATGAGAATGTAAAAAATGCATCTTCAGTAATATTCTGGATCCTGTAAGGTAATATACTTTCAGCATATTCTCCACAAGCTCAGTGTAATTTTCTGCTCTGTGACTGTCAAGAAAATTCTGGACAACCGGCATGAATGAGGGTGCTGATTCAGTTGGCTTCAGTTACCTTTTGAACTCATTTTCATTATTTCAGGGCCAACAAAAACACCTTCCTTAATTTTGGCTTCACTTTTCACGAGACCAAATTTATTTCTTAAATGCTGAAACGCATCGCCTTTACTGTCCAGTCACCCTAGTTGTCCAAGACCTGGAACATCATAACTAAAAAATGGTTTTCAGATTTGGAGTCAGCAGGTGAAGTTTGTTAAAGTACAGATGAAAGAATCCCAGTAGCAAAATGCTTGTTGTCCAGTGTAATGAATCAAAAACAAATGCATGATGTCACAAAGTTTTTAAAATAAGAAACAAACTATAGAGAAAGCTTTAGTGAGCCAGGAGTGTATGTGAAAAGTTTCATCAATCAATTCATTGATGACTAAACAATGAAGGATAATATTTGGAAATATTTGAGAGATGAGTATTCTTTGAAATAAATTAGTCTTTAGCAATGCATTGAAAGCCTTAAGTTTCAGCCATGCTGACCTTTTAATTTTATTTTGCCATATCTTTCTAGGCTATTTTATTTTGGTTAGAGAATTATTGGTAATGTTGTTGTCATCATTGTGATTGCTGTTATTTTATGAATAATGAAACAGTACAAATTTAATCTCGTTGTTATTCCAGATAGCTTGAAGGTTCCGTATTAACTGAAAACTCCAAAGCAGCCTGTAATACCTTTCAATAAGTATTCAGAACCTCTGTTCAATCTTGTATTAAAAAACAGGCCACTCAATAACTTCTGACTTTTTAAATTCTTTATTTAAATAAAACACTTACTTCATTCCTCTGCTGCTAAATCGCTGAACTAAAGCAATAAGTGTTGTCAATGGTTGGCTTTTCAACAAGGTCAAAATTATTAATATTAACGGTGTAGCCTATGATTTATTTATGACAAGTCAGCATAACCTTAATTGCTTTGATGTAATTAAAACAAATTATAGAATATAGTAGAAAATGTACAATTCTGGCTCAATGTCACGATACAAATAAAATAAGGAAGAAGTATGGCATGAGGCAGGGACAGTATACATTTCAGTGCTAACAGTGCCAGCAAGGGAAGATGGATCCATACTGTATGCAGCAATGGACATAACAAATGCTCTTAAATAGCATTTTGTTTTTATAATGCATATAGGTCAGAGTCAGGTTGGGAAGCATACACTGGTACAGCACGTTGCCACACCCACCACATGATGAAACAGCTTGACAACCCCCCAGACAGACGCCCCCCAGAATGACCTCTTTGTTGCAGCCAGGGCATCCCTTGGGTCTGGTCCAGCCGCTTGGGTCCTCAACAATGAGGTTCCTGTGAGTTGGATCACCCTCTGGGAATTGCACCACATGGCCATAGTGCCGATGCTCCTTCTCATAACAGGTAATGTGCCTTATTTGGGACTCCATGAACAACCGCTCATTCAACACAAACTCAAACCAGCAGTACCCATGGATTCTCCGAAGAGACACAGTACCAGTCCAGTCTTCATCTCAGGTCACTGGATAGCATCCATGTCTCGAAAAACATATAGTAAAACAGGAAGCACCAGAACTCTAAAGACTTGGACCTTCATCCTCTTACATAGACTAGGGGGCTCTGCCCCCTGCTCGCTTTGCTCGCCAACTCACTTGCGGCCCCTACTTGCTAGTCATTTCCTGGATCTGCCGCTTGCAACAGTGCTGTGCTTTTGGATAAACATGAATATCAACTCTGTCTTTGATATCTCTGTCTTTCGAAACTATTATTGCTGACAATTCGTCACATTCATATGATTCATATAGCAATCCAAGAAAACTTATTCGTCTGTGTTTTTCAGATAAATTTCGTGTAAAGTGCGATACTTTTGGACGCATTGATTTATATCCATTATTGGCTGTAGAATTTCTAATACGTCCAACTTTTCAACTCTTTCGAATCTATATTGCATCACTTCTCCGTGATCATAAATATAAACCTGACCGAATTGTGGTTTCTTTGAAATTAAACTTGTAGTAGCTTTAATTGGACCATAGATTCTCATAGTGTATGGTCCTAAATCGTGTAAATCTATGTTTTGAGCATTGAATGATGCGAACGTGAACAGATTATTGTAGATTCAGATATTTTGCCTGTAGTGTTTGTGGATTTTACTTTAACCAAATAACAAATCTTTTATTTCTCGCAGATACGCCTTTTCATTGGGAAGAAACACTACTTTTCCCTGATGGCAACACGAATTAGATGATCCACAAGTCTCCAACTTAAACTTTAAAGCCAAACAATATCTACATACTTCTGTTATATCACCTATGTCCATATATTCAATCTCTTTTCACTGTTCCGTTATTTCACCGAGTAATAATTTCCATTTGTTATCGCTAATACTATCTTTGCAATCAGTTTTTTGAGACTTTCGAATTTTAGTTCTTTCGTAATCTCTAACCTGCTCTGCATGTTTGCCAATGTTTATACGATTCTCTACTTTGTCTTCTACTCTTTGTCTTTTATTTCTGCCCCTGCAAACGTTTATAAAAGATGAGAACACAGGAACTGTGTCTGACAATATCATTCACAATAATGAGAGGTGAGTGGATCGTGGGCGCGGTTAAATTTCTTGGCACAAAGTCTCTTCTCATGGGTCTTGAAATTATCTTTCTGAAAAAGTCTCATCTCGTCCCAGGATTTTTTTATATAATAGAGAGATATCAGGAGCGCCACACACCTTTTCCAGCAATCATGGTCGGAGCATACACTGAGACAACAGACAAGGAACTGAGAGAGTGCCTTAATCTGAGTCTCATCTGAGTCTCTGTTCATTGAAAGGAGTGACATCAGACACTATTGGAAGGAGCTGATCCCCCATAGCAACAGCTACTCCCTGAGTATGACAGCAATCAGAGTGACCAGACCAATAAAAGGTGTACCCACCTACAGAGATCTGGCCAGTCCCAGGTCTGTGCACCTCAGTGAGTACCACCATTGAAATGGGGAGTTTTATGAAGCTCTTCTGATAGCAGAGGAAGATGATCATCATGGCGGAGAGACAAGACATTCCACATGCCTACCGCCTCAAATTGGGACTTGAGTGCTACCCTGCAGCGGGCGACACCTCAGCACCACACCAGTTCTGATCCCCAACAGGCCTGGCCCTATTAGCTCCCTGGTGGTTTTGACTGTTCTGGGGATGAAGCTCCTGAGAACTTTTCCCATCCCCTTCATAATATGAGAAGCCTTCAGCAGCAGAGCTGTTCCTGCGGAGAGCAGAAAGGAGTCCTGTTTGTCATTTCAGAGCTGCGTGAAGTTTTTATTAGGGTGGCTGGAGTGCCAATCCTTTCCCAGCAAATAGGACGACCATTTGCAGGGTGTATACAATTTAACGTCATACCCAGGACACCTGTAAATTGTTTTTGTTCTTAATGTTTTGTATATGTTTTTTCTTTGACTTTCAATATGAATTGACGTAGTTCTTGTGTTGCACACCATACTCAAAAATGGAATCTTTCTCACTGTAATAGATGTACAATGTTGGAAAGTCCCTTTTTACTTTAGGTATTATTGCTTTGATCAAACTAGATCAGTTCAACAGAATTATAAAGGTGACATAGTTATTTTTAAGCAAATCATCAAAATCGAAATACTGCTAGAATTTAGACAAAAGTATTGTTCTTTTTCTTCCAGGTTTGTCAGAAGATTGTTAATTAAACAATCATCATATGAAATTAAATAACTAAGAGGGGGTGTAATTATTATTTGAGTATCAACACCGAAAGTGAAATTTTTATTTGATGTATGATTTATTAACAGATGTAGAACCGCAGTCTATTAAGCAAATATAAAGAATTTTGGTTGACAATGTCTCTTCTATGTCTAAGTGAATTTTAAAGTCACACATCAAATCTATTCATCACAGTTTATACATATAGCTAAGCTGGATGTAGAATTGCTTAACTCAGCTAAAGTAGAGTAATGTAGTCCAAGAGGTCATTGATTTAGTAATATAATAGAATTTGATTAGGCTATGATATCTAATATCAAGACCCCAAAGTCTATAAACCTCTACAGAATTTTAGGAGAGATTTGAACATTTTTAATAAAAATGTCTCAAAGTATAATGAAAAATTTAAAGACAAAGTAAAAAAAATTCGCCAAAATAGCCAAAGAAAAAATTGTTGTGTTAACTGCATTTTGGCACACAGCACTACTGCATATGCACTGCGAGAGAAGATAATATATTTAAATGACAAAGAAAAGCTCTAGATGGAGCCTTTGGTTAGTAAACATGAATTGGGATAATTTATATTATGGAAACTCAAGTCACATACAGCCTCCGTCTGGCTTGTCTATTAGCTTTTGTGTTTTCTCTCCTCAGCATAAGTTACATTATATTTAGCTGTCCTGTCCCTATACCTAAAAAAATGCCATGCTCCTTTTTCAGATATATAGATTATAATGTGCTTATTTGAGTGCAACATTTTATAAATGCTCTGCCCTTACCTTTAATGCAAACTCTCTGTTAATCTCTTTCTCCCTCTCTCTCTGTGTCGCTCTCTCTTTTGAAAGATCAATATTCACTCTCCATTACTGAGTTCTTTATTTGTTTTTTAGAGCTCTGGCTGTGGATATTTATGCACTCTAAATGCAATGCAAGTTCCCACAGAAGCAGAACAGAATAACATTAGACCTGGGAATGGAGCGTGTGTACATTGCTAGAAAATCCAAAAAATAAAAATAATTTTGTTTGTTGGTCACAGTCAATTTTATACAATATTACAATATGAATATACTCAAAGACAATATTGTATGTGCATAATGTGAAAAGAAATAACTTACATATTTTACTATATAACATTTTGAATTTCTTTTGCAGAAAAAGCTTCATATTCACATTTTTTTCTCCATCTAAAGGAATGCTATCAGCATATTTATAGCCTATTATTCGGATTTTATAGGCAATATGACCTTGTGGATGGAGAATTATACTGAACACAACTAAGTTGGAAGTTCATTTCCCATCAGTGGCTTACTGGATGACCTTGACCAAGTTACTATGTTTTTCTGTACTCCAGACTTTGTAATATGAAACTAGATATGTAAAGCAAGTGGAACTGTGAGGCAATGGTAAGGAATGCTGGCTCACAGATCCAGTGACCTCGGCTTCAAATCCTAAGTCTGATCATTATAGTGTGGAGTTTGCTGTGTCCTTGTGTCTGTTCTGCTGCCCCATCCTGCATTTTTAACCCTTCTACCCGACCAAAGTGACATTACTGGTAATAACTCTGCTTAAACAAAGTAAAAAAGACTGTATAGTTCTATATCAGTGGTTTTTAACCTGTGAGCCATATTATACTGTAGCAGACAGGGAAACAACTGCTGTATCTATAAAAAGGTTGAAAAAAATATTTTACTGTTTTGTAAAAATAACAACAATAAAAATTACGAAATATAATTAAAAACAATATTGTAAATATTTTACATGTTATGGACATGCTTTTCAATTAATTAATAGAAATAACCCAATTTTGACAAATTTTGCTGATTGGCTTAGCATGCAGAACATGACCACCAATAGTAACACATCAAACAAGGTAATGCAGAATATGCAAATGATTCTCTTACAAGGTGGCATGCATGCGTGTTTGTGGATCACTCAAATCAATCCTGTCTGTTATGTACTACCACCCCAGTATGAGAAGGGGCACTGGCACAGGCTTTGTCCTTTTCAATGTTCTTCTGCAGTACTGAGAAAATGCCCAGTGAGGACAATTGACTCTGCCCCTTCTGGTCCCCCATTATAAATGCCACAGCCACTAAAAGAACACTTTCCATTCTAAATAGTATGCATAGCAGGACAGAGATAGAAGTTCTTGGAATTAAATGGCCCAACAGCTTCTCTGTTAGCTTTGGACCTTTCTGTTTCATTTTACACCTGTGGCCATTTTTGTTTAGTTTGAATAAACAGGGGCGACTGGGTTGGCACCACAACATTTCATCATGCAACCTGCAATCCTTTACTCATGCACACAAGAAAGACATAGAAGAAGTTCCATCTACAAGCAAATAAGGTCAATGTCTCATATCAATAACAAAATCAAAAAGGAAGAAAAACACCATTGAATATCTGACTCTGGGATTTACATATGTCAGAACAGAGAATGAACCATTGCTACTATGTGTTGTATGATCAAAAGTGTTAACAAATTAAGCATTAAAACCCAAGAAATTATGTCACCACTTGGAGAGAAAGCATATTGAGTATGCGTCCAAACCTATAGATTTATTTTTTTTTTCAAAACAAACATTTTTGTGTGAAGCAAAAATGCTAAAGCATTTAACACATCCTACCATGTAGTTTAGTACCCAGCAAAGGCAGGAAAGGGATAATTTAATTTTACCTTCTGAGAAAAAGATGTTTGGTATTATGTTAGGAGATAGGGCCCAGAAGAATCAAAATCTAACGAAACTGTTCAATGATAGACTGATGAAATGGCACATCCTATAACTCATTAGAAATTACAAGGAATGCGAGATAAATACTTTTATGTGCCAAAATGGGATAAATCTATGGCAATTGAAAATCTTCCCAATCTCCTTTCATATATTAGATATGGACATAATGGGCAAGTAACAAAGTCTGTCTCTTTTGTACTCACTTCTCCTTTGATTTGTGCAACCAAAAATGGTTCATGGCATAAGCTAACTAGGAAGCTACTAGGGCCTGCGGCCACCAGGGGGTCCCCATCTGAAAAATAAGAGGACGTGAAAGTTGACAAATGACATCTAAGCTCTGGAGTAGGTGAGTATGCCCAAGACTCCACTGTTTCAATTGTGTCATATGACCTCCCCTTTGATTGCGCTGATAACTGCAAAGGGGAAGCAGCCAAAAATCTTTGATCATGCTGACTACTCAGAAAGGAGAACTGCTTCTTCAATCATGCTTGTCACTTCAAAGAGGACCACGCAGTTCTTCGATCATAGTGTTTACCTTGACGGGAACCTCCTCCCTTTATTACAAGTAACATCATTGCCCCTGTGAGATATCTTACTGACTTGTAACTTGTTAACAAGGAGCCTCCAGCCTTTATTTAGTTTAGGGCATCACCATGCAGCTGTCAGTCTGTAGTTAACACTAGAATCCCTGAAGCTTACGATTTTTTTATTGTCCCTGACATCCTTAAATTATTTTCCTAACATACACCAAGAAACTTGTAGCTCCTTATCACTGCGTGATTATCATGCTTTTGTTTTGCAAATGTGTGGACTAGCAGAATGCAGCCTGCTACACCCCCCTCTCATTCAGTCAGATCGCCCTGCTGCATTCCTCACAGCTGTAGTCAGTGTTGAAGTGTTTATCTGGCGATGCGTTTGTAAAGAATTATATAAGTAATGAAATACCATGTACCAGTACTAAAGTAAGTTTCTTCCTGGAAAGGATTAGCAACACTATAGACACTCATCACTGGTTCTCTTTTTTCACCTCTCTTTTCAAACTTCCACCACCACCATTTCTAAACTTCCAAACTCCTAGACTATTGATGAATTTTCTACCTTTTTCACATAAAGGTGTTGGGCATTACTGAGAAATTCTCACTACTTATTGAATTGGGATTGTTTCCATTTCCATGAAGAAAACAAGATGCACTGAAATGCTTAGATGGATGTAGATATTGTGTATAGGGAAAAAAAGATAAAGAAAATGAATGGATGGATGTAGAATCATAAAAAAATGTGAAATTTTACTCTTACGTTTTCACGCCAAATATAGGAGTATGTTCTAAATAGCTCATGTTATGTGTAAAACATTGTCAGATACAGTTATGAAGTAAGTTAGAAAATGTACATAAGGCATAATGTTCAGGTGTGCTTGAGTACTGAGCAGGCACTGTAGCCCTCCATTGACTTAAGTTCAGTAGGTAGGCCCTAGAACTTTGTCAATCCATTTCAGGATTGCAGGGGCCAAATGCTATCTCACCAGGATTGGGCAAAAAGCAGAAAACAGGCTTGGAAAGGACTAGACTAGTACATCACAGGAACAACTCTCAGTCACACACATAAACATGCCTACACACCTTATTCACACACAGTGAAAATTTACAATCAACGTCAAAAACGTTTGTAATTAATTCCTTCTTGGCTTCAGTCTTGAGCATGCGTAGCCATTGTAATTTTCATGAAATGGGACTTGCAAAGCTATTCACTTATGACAAATATTAGGAAATAGCAACAAAATGCAATCTTTATTACAATGAGTTACCATTATGAATATTAGATGAATGTGACAATCTGATGGTAAATTATAGAGTGACCAGATTTTCAAAGTCCTGAACCGGGACACTTGTGTAGCAAGTATGTTCACATATAAAGCACATACTTATTTGTTTAATGTCTGCTTTATACATTTACATTTTCTTATTTTGTTGACACCTTTATCCAAGGTGAAGTACAACATTTATGATACAATTTGTTTAATTTCTTTTGGTTTTCCAATTAGAGCACAGGGAGTGACTTGCTCATGGTCAAACAGAGTCAGTAGCTAGATTTGAACCCAGAACCTAAATGTTTGAAGTCCAAAGCCTTAACCACTACATCACATTGCTTCATCACCTGAGAGGAATCATAGCATGAGGAAAAAAACACATTTGCAAATGAAAATGTAAGATTTTTGACAGAGGTTGATGTGGAAAGAAATAAATGGCAGTACTCTTTGTTTTGTCTGCTTCTTGAGTGTCCGTTCAATACTGTTCAAATTTAACTCAATGTTCTTAGTCAAGTTTTCCCTGTCTGAGTTTGTATATATTACATCAAAGAGGGAAGGGGGTGAGAGAAAAGGTTATGGGTGTCCACCTTGAGTTTTGCATGCGCTGTTCTAAATATATATCGTGAGGATGTTTGTTTCAATGGAGCAATGTTTTATTAGATGGGCAGCCTATTAAAAATCAAAACATTTTGATTTTCTTCAGTTATTTATACAGACACATAGTCTAAAATTAGGACTGTCCCTCTCACCAGGACTTCTGGTCACCCTAGTAAATTACAGCTACTGTAAAATATTGAATCATTGTAATCTCCAGATAATTGATCTGTGAGGGTTGTTTAGTGTAACATAAATACAAAGTAAATGTTTATTAACTCTGTGCACAACAGACTTACCTGCCTCAAGCTACTTCATTTACATCAAACAACCTTTTTTTTTTCCTTGTACTTTGCACTTTTTCTGGTATGAAGATGATTTAACATACCCATTAGTACTTAAAGCATTGGGAGGAGTGAGGTGATATCCTTTTGCTGTACAGCATATGGGACAACTTTATAACGCAGAAACAATTTGCTGATGCAGAGGATTCCTCGCATGCACCAGGCTGGACTTGCCGATAGCAGATTGCTGACCCATGCACACACAAGTAGCCTGTGACAGCAACTTCCTATCCTAACACATGGTCTGCTGCTGTTACTTGTACTGAGGATCTGTTTGCTATCAGTAACGGCTATCAGAGATGAAAAAGAGGAAAATATACAAAATATACAATTTGGTGTTATTGCTATCAAGGTAAAATTGAAACAGTAAACATATTCACAGGTGAAACTGTACAGAACGTTGCTCCATTTTAAAATAGACAAGTGTGAATTCGGTAATGCCTTTCAATGGGAGATTTTGAAATTTTAAAACTGCGTACAGCATGATGTGTTTAAGATATCTCAAAGAATCCTGAACATTTTTCAAAAAATTTTCTTTAGAATAATTGTACCACATTTCAACAGAACTGGTTCATGGGGTGCCTAGTTGTTTCATGAAGAGAGACAGATGGATGGATAGGCAGACAGACATGGCTATCACAGCTTCATACATTATATGCAAACAAATCTGAAAAGGGGAAGAAAAGTGTTATTATAAGGAGGGCAAAATGGCCTATTCAAAATTCATAGAGCTGTATTTTCAGAGCACCTTTAGCAACTGGATCGTTCCCTCTCAGAGTGATAAAAGAAGCTACTATATACCTTCTCCCATTTTATCTGTCTTCATCTCAGTCTGTCCCAATTGACATTAGGGTTTCTTTTAGGGATACTGAATGTATAGTTCAGGATTTTGCAGTAATGTAAAGATTTATTCTTTGGTGAATTTATTTTTCTACTGTTTTGATTAAGAGGTATATTTGATGTTGCTGCCAGACAAGTGAATTTCATGTTAGTGATCAAAAATGTACATTTTACTGTATCTATTTATTTACCTGAAATCCAGGCAGCAAATCCGAATGGGATGCAAGTCTAGCACAGGGCACAAAAAACACTCAATCGGCCAATTTTGAATTTGTGAATTTTCCCTTGGGATTAATAAAGTATCTATCTATCTATCTAATAGCACACAGGTTTCTTTAAATTGGGCGGTGAGTAAACACACAATGAAAGACACAACAGTAATTTTAGAAAAAAAAAACAACAGAAAGTTCTATTACACAAAACAATATAAGGTACATTAAAAAGATGAATGAACATAACAAAAACTAAACATATCAGGAATCAATTTCCCTTTTTTTAAAAGGAAAATACACAGTCCACCCTCTAAAAGTCCGATAAAAACAAGAATTGGAGGATACAACCTTTAGTGGTGCAGAGTCCAGTTTGGGCACTGTGTTACCCCAACACTTAATTGTTCAACTGTCCATGGATGCACTCTGTTCCCTGGCAGAAGTTGCGTCAAATGTTGACTCCCTGTCAGCGTCTCTTCGTTGTTCCTTTTTCTTCCACTCTGGGCTCCTTGTGTTGCTGGGACCTAGGCACGCCTCATTTCTCGTCTGTCAGCTCTGCTGGGTCCTTTCATGCAGATTCCCTCTCTCGCTGAACCCACATCCGGCGTCTCTTTGTGGAGCTGTCTCTTCCTCCCTGGAAGTGTTGCCGTCCTTGTGCCTCACGTTGTGCCAGCCAGGTACCCTTGTCTGCCTGCGAGCCCCTGTGCCCTGTCCGAGTGTCTTGGCAGCGTTTTCCTGTGGACTCTCCCTCCTGCCTTCTGCTGGCCAGGAGTTTATATTTACTTCAGCCCCTGCTGTTGTCAGTCCAAACATTAATAAGTACAGACAGCCTTTTAACTTCTCACCCCCCAGTCCCAACAGTGGGTGCCTAATGGAACCACCCAGTGCACAAAAAAATGTAAAAGTGTCCCCCTCTGACACTTACATTTTGCTTCCTAAGAAACCAATCAGAATAGCCTTGCTATGTGCTTTTATTTATTTCCAACTGTTTAATACAGTATTTTAATTCATTCATGTGTGCACTAATAATGTACACCTTTAAAATAAAAGAAAACAAGGTGTATTACTTTTGAAAGTTACTCTTTAAGAAATGTCATATTTGTCATGAACCGTTAACAGCTTTCAGAACAGAGATAAACAAAAAAGAAATGTCTGAATAAATGAGTGACTATGCATCACATCTCCTTTGGTTTGAGTGCCTGGGGACTCAACTATAACCACAGTATACAGTACATTAGAAGATAACATATAAAGGAGTGTTATATTGAACACTAAAAATACACTGTAGAAGTGTGAAAAAGAAAATGAATGACATCATATTATTTAGCGGCGGCACGGTGGCGCAGTGGTAGCGCTGCTGCCTCGCAGTAAGGAGACCCGGGTTCGCTTCCTGGGTCCTCCCTGCGTGGGGTTTGCACGTTCTCCCCGTGTCTGCGTGGGTTTCCTCCGGGCACTCCGGTTTCCTCCCACAGTCCAAAGACATGCAGGTTAGGTGGATTGGTGATTCTAAATTGGCCCTAGTGTGTGCTTGGTGTGTGGGTGTGCGTGCGCGTGTGTGTGTCCTGCGGTGGGTTGGCGCCCTACCCGGGATTGGTTCCTGCCTTGTGCCCTGTGTTAGCTGGGATTGGCTCCAGCAGACCCCCGTGACCCTGTACTTAGGATTCAGCGGGTTGGAAAATGGATGGATGGATGGATATTATTTAGCATTTTCATGTATTTATTTCAGAGAAACAAAAGCCACTGATTAAAACAGGAAACAATCCATTCATGACAGACACATTTCAAAAATATTTGATTATCCCCTGTTTGCCTCTATATACACAATCTGTGAGTTAAATCATATAACTAACAATTACACGTTATGTAAGTATACTAAAGTATAAAATAATGCAGTTTAGTTTTAGACAGGAACACTAGAATTAAAAGAAGCAAGAAAACAGCTGCCTTTATAGCAATTATAACATAAGCTAATTTAATAGCAAAATAACACAGAAATAGAAATAAAATCATGGTAAGAGAAAATCACAATTACCCAAACCACTGCAAATGAACTCATTCAGTAACCACTACAAATAAAATAATTATCTGTTTATTTTACATACAAGAAGGAATCAAGGCAATTAAGTTACACATTTGCTACAATAACCTTGAAATGGAAAAAATTACACACCTTTGTAAGTCACACATCAGCTGAATTTGCAAAGATATATAGAGTACAAAGACTCCTCTTGTAAAGGACAGGTAAAACACATTTAGATAAAGTGAGAAGCAAATGAGTTAAACATTCTAGTGAAAGTATGCTGGCATTATTCCATCCAGTTCCTCAAAACTGATATTTTTGCAGGAATATTAATAAGAACAAAAAAAGAGAGGATTACAGGTGTGAAAAATCCGTTCTAGCATACAAAAATGAGTCATGCATTGTTCTAAAACTATTTTTATGTACAGTTTTCATCATTTTTGCAGATTTCTTTAGCCAGTATCTCATAAAAACTGACATAGTGTTAATATCAAGGCAGGCATAGTGTTTCATCAGTGGTCAGTGCTCCCACTGGGATTTATCATTGTCTGCGCGGAGTTTGCATATGCTCCCCTTCCCTCTTCTTATGGATTTTTCATCGGGTACTGTGATATTCATCAAAAATCCAAAAGATATTTAGGCAAGGCTTACTTATGAGTCTTAATTTGTCTTCAGTTTGTGAGAAAGAGTGCCCTGCAATGTAATGGTCTAATCTATAATCCCATGATAATCTTCATTTGCCTTTCTGGATTACAAATTTTAGGAAAATGAACGAATTAATGAATTTTTATTCAACAGGTAAAGATATAATGTACTATGCAACCTTAAACATCCAGCTATAGTTGATGTTAGGGCTAAAATGAAGACAAATCATGACCCCCTTTCATCTGTAATAAAAGTTTGTACTCAAAAATATTTAAGAAAAAAAACATACAGTTCTTGTTAATTAAAAATTAATCCAAATTAATTAGTTTTATTAATGAACCTCCTATTACAATAGGGCTATAACTATGTTCAGATCTAACCAATCGTATTCCACACCTAAATAAAATAAGCTAATCCCTGAAAGTTTCCTCATTACACACAGTAGAGATAACCTTGGTAACCAAGGGTCTATGGGATGTTGTTTTTGAAAAGTACAGGTCAGGAAAAGAACAGATAAAAATTTCAAATGCATTACATGTGTCATGGAATGCTTTGAAGATTATCATTAAAAACTGGAAGAAATATGGCCATACAAAAAACACATCTTTCCCAAAGATGATGCATTTTTCACTTAAATTTGGTTGGTTTTCAATTCAGCCTTTATTTCAACCTAAGTTTAAAGACATTTGATTATCCACTGCATGTAATCAAAACATAAAAATTCTCTTGCAGGATACATAGAACCTAATGGTCATTAATCCTTTCATTTATCTAGGGCAATTAATGTATATTTTAAATATGTTTTATTTACAAGAAGTCCATTAGGAACATCTTTTCTTCATTTGTGTTTTAGTGAATATATTGATAGTGACAAGCAAGCTAGAATTTTTGTGCCGGCAGCTCTTTCCAACTTAAAACCAATAGATTTTGCTTCATGATTTAATTACTTCTTTCTGATTTTCCTTTATTGTTCTTCTTTTCAGCTGGGGACTAAAGTTCATCAGTTAAAATCCGTTTACATCTGCATTAACTGTTGTTACTAAATGGGCAATTACTCTTCAACATGTTGGAAAGCTTATTAGTTTGTACCTTGCCACATTATTTTGCATTTGTCACTTATCTGTTTATTACCTTTATTTTAATGTAGGAATTTCACTACCTTTGTCATTCTCTTATACCTCTGTAACACAGTTCACACGCAAGTTATACCATGCATTTACTGCATGATGAAAAGGCAAGCAAAAAAATATGGCTTAATAATATGCTACGTGTTAAACTCTGAACTGATAATGAGATGATCAGTGGAGAAATGAATGCTCTAAGGATTATCATTATCAACAAGGCGGCTTTCATTTAAAACAGCACTGAAAGGATTGACTTGGACAAGTATTGAGGATGCTGTTCAGAAAAAGAAATGTAAGGGCAGAGGCCATTCTGAATAGGAAAAAGAAAGGGACAGGTGGTTAACAATTTGTCGAAGAGGTTATAATGAATAATACGGAGGGCTCCATTCACGTGTATTTTATTCTAAAAAAAAAAAAATAATAATAAATTAAAAGTGCCCTAGCAATTTATTACAATATTACAGTAGAAAAAAAATTTAGCATTCTACTTCAGTAGAGGCACAGAATGGAGTATTAGCTATATTAGCTGTAATACTTTTTTTCCAAAAAACCATCAACCAGCCATTCAGTTTATTTTGTGTTTGAACAAAGGAACTTCATTACTGTGTACAGGTCATTTGAATAAATATGGATTTCTTTTACACATCTTGATTTTATAATTGAAACTGTGCAGTATTCATTTTTGACTGATTTTCTGTTTGTTTCTATTTTTATACTTTATAACTAGGGCAAGCCAGCTCCAGTAGACTCAGTTAAGATTCTGTTTATGTTCAGTGACTGTTTAGATTTTGCACATTCCTTGTTAGGTTACTTGATGATTTGGTCTGATGTTTGTGAATGCTTTGTGCACTGAACTGATGTCCATTCTTGATTGATTCCTACTTTGCACCCATTTCTGTTTCAGTAGGTCTTGGCCTGCAACATCCTATAGCCTAATTAAGCAGAATATGTAATGAATATATGCACGAATATTTTACAATTTGCTATTTTCTCTGACTAGTTGGTCCGCAGGACAATATAAATATACTATACCATAATGACATTATTTCCTATTGATTTTTAGGTAAGCATGTCACAAGAAAAAAAGAATGTAGCCCCTTCTGTTCCTTAATGACAGTGTGTGGATGGCTGCGTAATCTTTGCATGGGTTCATCCATCCATCCATCCATTTGCCAACCCGCTGAATCCGAACACAGGGCCACGGGGGTCTGCTGGAGCCAATCCCAGCCAACACAGGGCACAAGGCAGGAATTAATCCTGGGCAGGGTGCCAACCCACTGCAGGACACACACAAACACAAAGCACACACTTGGGCCAATTTAGATTCACCAATCCACCTAACTTGCATGTCTTTGGACTGTGGGAGGAAACCGGAGCGCCCGGAGGAAACCCATGCAGACACGGGGAGAACAGGCAAACTCCACGCAGGGAGGACCCGGGAAGCAAACCCAGGTCTCCCAACTGCGAGGCAGCAGCGCTTGCATGGGTTCAAATACTTGAATTTAGAGAATTAAAATTAAAGCATTATTATTTTTGCATACATCCACTCTATAAACCCACTTCCTAAAATAAAGGGTCTTCGATGATCTTATGCATCATTGTTCAAAAAATAAATACACTTGAAATAACTTCCTATGCATAATGATGAAAAATGTTTATAGATGTATAAGATCATTACTGTCTTGTGTTCAGAATACGGTAACAATTTTTGCTTGCATGTGCCAATCAACATGTAGTGCTTATTATTATTGAAGATTAAAAAGCATGCACATGTAAATCTTGACATGCAGTGAAAGTTCACCCGCTGAGATAAAAGTGACTATCCTAAACAGGATTTTCTTTAAATCAAATTAACTATTATTTTTTTCTTGTGTATGGTCATGTATATAAGACTACAAAACTAAACAATTCAGTAAATGTTTATCATATAATTTCTGAAGATTAGACAATGTGAATTTCCCGTTAGGATTAATAAAGTATCTATCTATCTATCTATCTATCTATCTATCTATCTATCTATCTATCTATCTATCTATCTATCTATCTATCTATCGATCTATCTATGTGTATGTGTGGGTTAGTTTGAGGGAATCTAAGCAAGCAGTTTACAATAAAAATGCAATATGATATGCAAAAAGGAACATATTTAATAACTAGACATTAAGCCCGTTACAATATTGGGCGCTAGAACAGTAGTCCATAAACATTAGTAGGAACAGTCTATATTAAATGGCAAGGGACCTTTTACCTCATTCATTTTTTTCCGTAAAATGCCTGTAAATTTCTCTGACAGTAATATTGGCTTTGCTGTCCGTAATATGCGTTTAATTTTCTGTCATAACAGTGGGCAATCAGCAGATTCTCCCCAGCAATTGATGTATGTGCGCGAAAATAAATCTACTTTTAAAAGTCATTGTAGTGTAATATCATGAAAATTCGTATATTTAGTAAAACCCCTTCAACGACTGACACTTTACACTTTACCGGGCCAAGCTTCTTAATCGCAAATCTGACATCCTCAGAGTGAACACTTGCACAACAATGGGGAAGCTGGTCTCCGTGTCTCAGTACCCGATTAGATTTTTCGTGTTTTATGCTTTAGGTCTTACCTCATTTACCGAAATCCGATTGGATCGGCCGCGCGATATTTTATAGGTCCCGCCCTCTCTGTCTTGTGTGACGCGTCAGGCGCCATTTGAAGCATCTGCTTTGAAGCATCGCACCGTGCCCTGCGCATGCGCACTTCACCAGAAGACACACACACACGGACACTGGACGCACACAGGGGTTTTATTAAAGAGGATACAGTCACCTCTTGATTAACAAAGCTAATGAGGAAAGGGACATGATCAAAAACCTCAATTAAAACAATGTACATCAAATCTTAGCAAAAAAGGAGTGTTTAAAGGAGGGGTTGTTCTGCAAGTGCTGGGTTAATATTTAGTGTTCTGCACTTTGATGCCCTTCACTGAGTCACATTTGATTGTTTCTTTGATTTTCCGTCAAAGATGAGAGAGTTCTCTGTGTGTGGTAAATACTTAGTAAATAAAGAAAAGTTCTGAGCAATCATTGTAAATTAACTCCAACATGGATGTTCTTTGTTTGCACCAACTGGTGGAGCTCCACGTGCTGTTGTTAACGAAGCATGGTAAGACTGAAGAAACCATACAGAATAGCTTTGTGTATCCAACTAGGTTCATCTAAATATAATGACTCCAGAGCATTTCAGTTATACCAATCAGCATACCTATAAATGGTATATACTAAGTAACATCCCTCTGCCATTAGAATTATGAAAAGTCCAAAACTAATATTTAAAAGTCATGGGTGAATAAAAATAAGACTTATATGTAAACTATTTATGAGAGAACAACATATAAAATTACTTGGTAAATATGATCTCATTTTCTAATTTAAATGTACTGGTACAAATTTCAGGATGTCCTAGTTAAACAGGCAGGCAGTTTCAAGAACATTTTCTCTTACATTCTCGACTAGGGGGACCTGATGACTTCATTAAATAAGAACTAGAGATGGACCTCATCATTCTGAGCTTATTGTGATGTTGCTCATTAAAATATTATTGGATGTTACAACTTAAGGTATTCAGGAAGAGAACAGGTGGTAAGGAAGGCATTTTCACAAATAAAGCCTATGATATCTGAAAATGTATTTCTTCTATTCAGAATATATTATAGATATATTCAAATGGAAAATTTATTTCAGCGTATCTTAAATTCCATATTAGATATTGAAAAAGATTAATTTAATTTGTGGCAATTAGAGCACTAAAATAAAAAATTGGTATGGAATAGTTCCTACAGTAGCACTGCGTCAATTGCACTTTAGTGATACTGCAGGAAATCACTCAACAGAAGATTTTACAATATAATATAACTGATCATATTGTGCAATAATATACAATGAAGGACAATAAATTATATATATTATGTACACAAATAATGTAGAGTAAAATGAACAGGAAATAGAATGAAGTGAACAACTTCAATAATATTTCATTTGAAACTAAATACATTGGGTCAAATGAACTAAACAAGCTGCATAGACAGACAGATTGGTACAGAGGTGGCTTAATGGCTCTGTCCATTTCGACCTTTGGCTCTTCTATTGTGCGGTGTAAGTGTATTTTCGAGTGTGTTCATTTCATTCTCTTCATCATCCAGAATATGCAGAGCTGGTAGAGCAAATGAGCTGTAAGTTATCTTCAATTATACATTTTTTTAGTGTGTGTGTTTGCATGTGAATTTGTGCATGTATACATAAATCAATATAAACTATGTATCTCAAAAACTGCTCATACAAAATTTTTGCAAAACAATAAGCCTCCTCCCATAACTAAACCGGACAGTCTGCAAAAAGTCCCATTAACTTACCATGCAGCTTGTGTAAACAAGATAGGTCTGAACAGCTTGTTCTAAAATGTTCGATCTCTGTTGGAATATGGTCAATTAGGAGCTCTACACAATGCAAAAAATAAAAAACACATAATTTTCCGATGAAAATTGTAATTTAAGTTTTGATTTTGCACAGACACACACACAAACACACATACAGACGCCATGCCAAAATCAACTTTTCTCTACATTTTGAACATTGTAGAATCAGAATGTACACTTAACTCGGTGGCGATTTTTTTACAAAATTGATTTATGTAAAAGAAAAAGATGATTTCTTAAAAGGGAAGGTAAAACACAGAAAAGATAACATTAATTTACAATCAAAGGGAAATATAACAAAGTTAAGTGACTTTATGACCTTTCTAGGCAAGATTGGGCCTATTTTGTCTTTCGGGTGACTGGTTCACTTTTCCAAACATTTGGTACAGTGTCCTTAAACACCTCCCATTTTTTCAACCCAGCTTCTGTCAATATACATGGGCATCTCTTGCTCCCACAGGTTAACCACTTGTTTCTGACTCCACTCCAGCCTCTAGGATCATCTGTCTGAGAGAAGTTAAAGGGCTTTATGCCTCCAAGTCAAGACCATTTTCAAGGCAACTACTGACTTTGTGCCCGGTTCCATATTCAAGCCTCAACCATTACTAAAAGGAGAAGGTAACCCCCAGGTTGTCATTCCATCTCTGTTGTCGGCAGAGGCCCAAAGACAATATAATGTAGCCCTTGTTGCTCTCTGGAAGATTGGAATACTCTTTTCAAATAGGCAGTTGTCCCCTACCGCCTCCAGCTTCATCTATGCTCCTGGAATAGTAAGCTTCCAGGACCTTAACACTACTCAAGGGAATATCATTCTGTGTTGGCATTTTCTACTTTTAATTTGGGCATAATGGTGACCATTTTCAATAACCAAACAAATTCAGTTATAACCTCTGGACTTTGTAGTGTCCGTTTGGTGTTGGCCCCTGCTGAATGCAACTCGTTTTGGATCAAAACATTTTAAGTCACTGCTACTGAAACAGTAGTTGAGTATTGTAAGGGTCCAGTGGTACCAGATAAAACACTGATGTAACTGGCCATGCTACCATGTCGAGATAAAGGTCAATATATAGACTCACTAATTTAACTTTTAATAATTCTGCCATTCAGTTCACACTCATATTACCTAAAGACGTTTATATTTAATACCCATCTGCTGGCCACAGTTTGTTGTGTTTGTTCCATATTTTATATGTTACAATAATTAATCAAATCATAGTGTTCTAAAAACTAAAACAAATACACTTTTTATTTTACTGTGTAGTAAATTCTTAATTGTTCTACTCAAATAAAGAGCTGTAATTGACAAGCAGAGATCTTTATGGTGGTATCTTTAGTATCATTTCAAAGTAAATTATAGAACCCATGATGGTACTAGGGTGTTGTACAGTGTTAGCTATTATAGATGTAGTGAGAAGTTAAGCAAAATAACACCTTTTATTGGCTAACTGAACAGATTACAATCTGCAGACTTTCGAGGCAACTCAGGCCCCTTTTTCACGCAATGTAAGATGTAATCTTACCTGAAGATTGGGCCTGAGTTGCCTTGAAAGCTTGCATATTGCAATCTTTTTAGTTAACCAATAAAAGGTAGTACTAGGGTGTTGTACCGTGTTAGCCATTATGAATGTAGAGAAAAGCCAAGCAAAATGACACCTTTTATTGGCTAACTAAAAAGATTACAATATGCAAGCTTTCAAGGCAACTCAGGCCCCTTCTTCAGGCAAGATGTAATCAATAAAAGGTGTCAATTTGCTTGACATCTCACTTGAGACATGATGAAATTTAATGTAAGTCCAATAACTCCAATATCAAATTTACACTACCAAAAATACCACGACTGAATAAATGCAAATGTAAGTTTACATTTGTTATTGTTAGGCAAGACTATTACATTTCTAAACTTTATGGAAATATTTGTTGAATTCTCTAACAGTCCCTGACATTTTTCACCACAGGGTTTCAGCTCTTTAGAAACAGTCAAGCACAGGAGATAACCAGTGAAAACCAGTTAATTATTTGACTTCATTTCAACACTCTTAAGATGAGAACACTGTAATTCCAGTTTGGATCTTAGGAATGTTTTTATGTTACCAAAAACTTAGAACTTCTCCAATTAATGATTTCCATTGTGATATTGAATTTGAAAGTGTCAGACCTCTGGTAGTTTCCAGATTTGTGTACTAATGTCTCATGGGAATATAATATTTTGAATCACTAAGCCTAAGGAAGAAGTCACCAAAAGTACACGCTTTCTATGTGTACCTTACTATGAGAAGAACCAGGTAGACCAAATACTGGTATTTCTTGTCTTAATTTTAATTAAGCATTAATTTTAATTATTTTGTTGAACATTATATTATACAAATCACCTTTTTAAGGAAGTCAAAAAATAAATAATCTTACAGATTGCCGACTACCTATCACCCTGCATTAATACCTGCTTGGAGTGTTGCACAGTTCATTCTGACAGACTATAAAACAGATGGTAACACTGCTACACTTGAACTAAAGAAAGTGAATGTTTTCTTTTTTCTATTTTTAATGTACTGCTATTTAATCCTATTAATTAACCAATATATTTTAAATGACTGCTATTTTTTAACATTTTGCAACCTGTTTCATTTTATTCTTTCATCATGTGATGAAACATATGTCACAGAAATTTGAAGAGTATTAGGGAACATGTTGTTAATGTATCAGATGGAATTACTGGTAACACTTTATAATAACTTAATTTTTTTTAATTAATAAACCTTTATTAACCTATACAGTGGATGAACAGTTGCAGCTTTACTTTAGATACTGCAAAAAGATCTACAACTAATGAAAAAATTATTTGCAAAAATGTAAAGAAGCATTTAAAAATGTTTACTAATGAGTTTTTTAATGAAAGTTATTATAAAGTATTACCAAGAAATCAATGATAATTTTTTGTTAATTGTTTAAATATATTCATTTGTTCATTCATTTCCCGCTGCTTATCCAAAGCCGGGCCACAGGGGCAGTAGTCTTAGCAGTGAGACCCATGTGTCCTTTTCCCCAGCCACACTTGCCAAATAATACTGGGGTTCCCAAGGCATTCTAAGGCCATCTGGGAGTTATAATCCTCCTAGCGAGCCCTGGGTCTTCCCCAGGGTCTCCTTGCAGCTGGTAGTGCCTGGGAGTCATCCTGGAGGCATCTATATCAGATGACCGAACCATCTCAATTGGCTCCTCTCAATGTTGAAGGTCAGCAGCTCTACTCTGAGCCTCTCTCAGATGTCTACGCTTCTCACTCTATCTCTAAGGGAGAGCAATGGCTAATAGCTAATTTTGGCTGCTGGTACCCATGATCTCTTACCCACAGCTCATGACAATAGGTGTGGGTAGAGATGTAGATTGACTGGTAAATAGAGAGCTTTGCCTTCTGACTCAGTTCCTTTTTCACCACTACAGATCACGATAGCAACTGCATAACTGTGCTCACCACCCCAATCCGTCTGTCAATCTCACCATCCCTTTCCTCTCACTTGTTACCAAGACCCCAGAGTATTTAAACTCTTTGACTTGAGGCAGTAACTAATCTCCCATTTGGAGAGGACATTCCATCTTATTCCTACTGAGGACCATGGCCTCAGATTTGGAGGTGCTGTTCCTCATCCCTGCCGCTTCACACTCAGTTGCAAACCATCCCAATGCGTGCTGAAGTTTGCAGCCTGATAAAGCCAACAGGACCCCATCATCTACAAAAAGCAGTGACATGATTCTAAGACCACCGAACTGGACCTTCTCCCCTCCCCAGTTGTGCTTTGATATCTTGTCCCTGAAAATCACAAACAGGATAGGAGACAAAACAGCTCTGGTGGAGTACCACACTCACTGGAAACGGCTCTTAAGGTTTTCTGAGTATGCAGACACAACTCTCACTGGGACAGGGACTGAATAGCCCTTATTAGGGACTCCGGAACCTCAAACTCTCCCAGCACCACCAACAGAATCCATCAAGGAATGCAGTGATACGCCTTCTCTAAGTCCACAAAACAAATGTAGACAAATTTGGCTTATGCCAATGACTCCTACACAATCCTCCTGAAGATATCCTCACAGGTGGCACAATGGTACTGCTGCTGATGTGCAGTAAGGAGACTGTGGAAGATTGTGGGTTTGCTTCACAGGTCCTCCCTGTGTGGAGAGTGCTTTGAGTACTGAGAAAAGTGCTATATAAATGTAATGAATTATTATTAATTATTATTATAAAGAGCTGGTTCACCATTCCATAGCCTGGATGGAATCCACATTTCTCCTCCTGGATTTGAGGTTTAATGACTAGTGGCTGAGTCTCCTTTCTAGTACCCTGTCATACATTTTTCCAGGGAGGCTGAGGAGTGTGATCCCCAATAGTTGGAGCACTTCCTCCTGTCCCCCTTTTAAAAAACGAGGACTGCCACTCCTCTGGCCATGCAACACTAACAAGGCATGTCAAGCCATGACAGCTCAACAATGTCCAGAGTCTTCATCATTTCTGCATGGATCTCATCCACCCCACTGCAGTGTTGCTTAAATACCTCACTAGGAAATGGGCATTGATCCCCATCAGGTTCTAGCTCTGCCTCCTCCACAGAGGGCGTCTCCACCAGGTTCTGGAGGTCCTGAAAATTTTCCTTCCACCGCAAGACAACATCCTCAGTCCCAGTCTGCACTTTTCCATTCTTGCCTAGAACAGCCTGGGGGAAACCCTGTTTCGGCTGATGGTTTTCCAGAACCTCTTTGAGCCCGATCGTTAGTTGCTTTCCATGGTCCCTCTGAACTCCTCCCATACCCAGGCTTTTGCCTCCCTGGCCGCCAAGGCTGCAGCCCATGTTGTCTGTGGGTAACTTTCTGCTGCTTTGGGAGTCTCTCTTGCTAACCATACATAGAAGGCTTCCTTCTTCAGCATGATGGCATCCCTCACCTCTGCAGTCCACCATTTGGTCCTTGGGTTGCCTCCTCAAAAGACACCAATATCCTTCAGCCTGCACCTCTTTGTGGCTGATTCCACAATGGAGGCTTTGAACATGGCCCATTCAGATTCCATGTTCCCAGCCTCCCCAGGGAAGTGGTAAAGGCTCTTTTGGATGTTGGAGTTGAAAGTCTTCTGGACAGGGGCCTCACCTAGACTTTTCCAGTCCACCCTCATTACTTGCTTGGGCTTTCCAGGTCTGTCCAGGTACCTCCCCCATCATCTGACCCAACTCACCACCAGATAGTGATCAGCTGACAGTTTTGCCCCTCTCTTCACCTATGGCAGCAAATCTGATGACACAATTATGAAATCAATCATATATCTTTGGCCTAAGGTGCTCTGATACCAAGTACACTTATGAACCACATTATGTTCAAACATGGTGTTCGTTATGGACAAGTCATGTCTAGCACAGAAGACCAATAACAAAACACTGCTTGAGTTTAGATCAGGAAGGCCATTCCTCCCAATCACACCTCTCCATCTTTACCTGCGTGGCAGTTTCCCAGCAGAACTATGGAGTCCACAGGTAGGACCCTTTCCAGGATCCCATTAAGTGACTCCAAGAAGGCCTGGAACTCTGAACTCACATTTGGCGCATAGGCACATATGGCAATCGGAGTCCTTCCCTCCATGACCTTCAGCCTCACAGAGGCAACCCTCTCATTCTCTGGGACAAACTCCAACAATGCATTGACCAGACAAAGACTCAATAAGAAGCCCATAGCTGCCTGATGCCTTTTCCGTTGGACAGATTCAGAGTAAAGGATAATCCAGCTTCTTCTTGGTTCTAGAACCAAGTGAGTGGGTGGACATGTGCCCAACTATATCTAGTAATTTGTAAAATCAAACTATGTTTAATGGTTTATTTAGTTTTAAATGTATAGATAGTATAAAACTAAATATTGAATAATAGCCATGATTGGCTCGATACGCTGTCACACACATGTGAGTAGGAGACAGCTAAAGGGCCTGAACCTGGGGGCGGTGAGGTGCTCTAACTGTCCTTCTCAATCCCTTGCAGACCATTCTCGGGAAATCTTGCACAGTTCTGGCGCCTCCAATGACGTCACTTCCAGTTGTGGTCCCAATGATGTAATTTCCTGCACTGGCCTTTAAAGGCACCATCTTGTCTCCATACTGGCAGTTCTGTTTTGGACTCAGTCTTGTGAACAACTCAATTATTTTCAACTGTTTTGCAGCCAAGGCATAGTATACGGGTGGCTACCCTAAACCTTTATGAAATCTGTTTGTTGTTCTTATGACAATGCATATGGAGACTTACATCCATACAAAATGCATTTTGCTTATAATCAATGCGAATTAAAGAATATAATAAGTATATACTTAAAATATGCACACAAGTACAAGTCATTTAAAATTTTGTTTTGTTACAGTATGTTGTTGTATGTTGTAGTTGACATTATGCACCAGAAGGTGTGAAGTTATTCAGTGTGAACAGGAACACACAGGTGACCACTTGCTGTGTGCTACAAAATGCCTGACCTGATGGCGATGAATGCACATTTACTGTGCAAGGCATGCACGGGTCCACTGAAAAAAGAAGTGTTCTTTGCTCACCTTGCAGAGGAACTTCATTGTCACGTCTTACAAGAAAAGGCAATGGAAAAAGAAAA
The DNA here is from genome assembly GCF_900747795.2 of Erpetoichthys calabaricus. NCBI lineage: Eukaryota > Metazoa > Chordata > Cladistia > Polypteriformes > Polypteridae > Erpetoichthys > Erpetoichthys calabaricus. Next base: position 76,183,182 of record NC_041398.2, on the reverse strand, counting down.
AGAGGATACAACATCGACAAGCTTCTTTTCCAAGACCGCCGCTTCCTCCAGGAAAGCAAACTCAGTCAGTGTCAGGTGCCCCTTCAATGCAATAGGAACCATAGCATAGAGAGAAGTGTGTACATTGCAACAGGTACACATGTCGTAAATGTAGGAAGGACGATCATTGGGGGTGTGGGAACTGTTAACATTTGAATTTGATGATTGTATATAGCGTGGGGCTGACCATTCTTTCCTCTGCATGTCCTCGAGTGCAAAAGAAACACCACCATGCACCAAAATGTGGAGACTGGGCAAGATCGAAAAAAAAAAAAAACTCAAGTCACTGATTACAACCGCAAGAAGGTATGCGAATGAATATGAATAATGTTGCATCAGTGCCACAATGTTTTCCGAAATGTACTATACAGGTCATAAAATGAATTATTCTAAATATCATATATACCTATGTCTCTGTTTTTTTGTCATTATGTCTTTGACATCATTGATCATAAGGTGAATACTAATTCAGTGTGAGCAGGAACACTCAATAAAACTGAATAAAAAAAAAATTCAAGTGACAATGAGAGAAGAAGGCAGATTCACCAGCGTTTGTGTGTCAGCTTTTATCCCCCCAGATCAGAGAATTTCCAATTCCATTGCCTCAAAACACCACTCACATTTTTAGTTACTGCAGGTTTCAAATATAAACTAACAGTGTCAGTGGGTGGGGTGGGGTGGGGTGGGGTGGGGTGGGTTGGGGGGAGGGTGTTGTATTGTGATTGTGACAGAGAGAATAAAAGTGAAAAAAAAAACGCTAACTTTTACAAATACTATAAATTTACACTGGCTGTTACAGACACAAATCAAATGTATGTTTTTATTGTATAATATTAACAATAAGAGCAGCTCACTACTCAAAACAGTAAATTTGCAAGACACACAGGATTGAACCCGTGGCCTCTTGATTACAAGTCACCAGTTTTTACCGCTGCACCATGGAAGCTGTTGTATTGCACTTGCACCTTTTGTGAAAGTGTTTATTTGATATTTGGACTTTAGCCTTCACACATTATACAGTTCATGTCAACATTTCATCATTTATTACTAAAACATAAAAAAAGTTTCTGTTTTAATGTTTGTTTACATAGATTGTTGTATACACGGAACACACATGAAATGTATGTATTCCAAAAAACGATCTATTATTTCCACTCTAAAACTCCAGCACTTCTTGCCCTTTCTTCAGTGGTGGGGTTTGGCACGGTATAGAAGGCTGCTTGTTGCTTGTGCTTATCGACCCATTTACAAGACAAAAGATGCTGACAGAGAGGTGCGAAGGGATTTTAGGTGGGCTGTAGACTTTGATAATTCTAGTGTTAAGGACTCTACCATTTGTATTACCTACTTGTTTATCAGTGTCATTTCTTTTTTTGTAATTTCATTTATTTATTTATTTATTATAATTGTAATTTTTTTTACTTTTTGTAAAGTAGTTGACGTAATATGCTTTGTATCAAAATAACCTATAGATGTAAATGTTAGTTTAACTGAATGAGTGTATGAGAAAGTGGGCTCTGCAATAAAAGGGCACCTTCTCCAGGGTTGATCCACACTTTGAACCTAATGGTGCTGGGATAGGCATCCAGACTCCAGCAGTCCTGCATTTGATAAAGCAGGTCTAAAAATAATTTTATGTAATGGGGAAAATGGCAATCAACAACAGTACACATTACCATCAACAGAAAGATTTGCAAGAAGAGTGTGGCAAAGGGTGGAGATGGAAAAAAGGTATACCTAGAGCAGAATTAATTAAATGTCAAAAGTAAACTTTTATAATTGAGATAAAATATATAAAAATATAAAACATATATAAAATGACCTATGTAATACTGAATTAACATTAGGTTATCATTGTACTACTATAAAACACCAGTTTATGTTTAATAGCATAAACTTAAAAACAAAATTTTTTACAATATTAAGTATGTGAAATGATGTAATTCTGATTATTGCATAATCGATTAGATTAGGATTTGCTTACTTGTACAAGGAAATGCAAATATTTGCTGTTCAAAACATTATATTGTTGTATTTTTCAAAATTTTTAAATAACTGACATGGATGAAATAAACACAGACCTACTTTAAGTATATCATAACAAAAATGATTAAAAATGTTTATATTAGGTCTGGGAAAGTCAACATGTTAATTTTTGTGATTAATGTGGACTGTTTAATGCGTTAAAAAAATATTGTCGCATCCAGGGCTGGCAACAAGGAACGCCTCAGGAAGTGATTTGGTCAGGATGCCATTTTTATGTATTTTTTTTTAACATTACAAAACAATAATACGAAAAAGTTAAGTGTGTACCTAAAGAATTACATACACATCCAGTACTCTATTTATAAACTACCTTTATAAAATTTTTATTCAAAGAGAGACCCCTTTCCAGGTAGGTTGGGCATGCAGTGGGAGTCAAAAAAATCCTCAAGTAATACTCAATACAATAGTACAGTATTACAAATGCAGCCCAAAATTCAGCAGTAAATGATATCACATAATGTGATTCAGATTTGTTCAGAGTCCTGAAGACCTCGGCCATAAAGCTGCCTCCCCCTATTGACCATTCCAGAACTGAGTCAGTGCTGGGCCAGCCAATCTGATGAAAGGACCCTTCTACCCGACAATTCCAATGCTCCTCCATCAGAGATGACTTTTCTATAGGCAGGCAAACAACTTGGCAGTAGGGCAGTAGCACCAAGTGCCACATTTGAGTACAGAGAAGAGAAACAGAATAGGTGAGGGTTAGTAACATATTAGAACTATCATATTACTTATTTTTTAGTGCTAATGACTAACAGCAGAGATGCAGTCTGCACAGGTAATCAGCAGTTCTAGTCTGGGTATGCTGAACTGAAAAAGTGCATTTTCAGTTGGGATCTGAAAGCTGAGACTGAAGGGGGTTCTCTTATAGTAGCAGGCAGACCATTCCATAGTTTACTTAAACCACAACCTCCCACTGTTATTTTAATAATCCTTGGAATCGTAATTTAGCTACTGTTTTAAACAGTACATGAGGATTATGATTATTGTTATCTATTACTTTATAAAAGTAGGGGAGCCAATGCATCCAGAGCATCTCTCATATTATAATTTAATCTTAGCTGATCTAAATTGTTTTCCACAATACACTTGACTTACTCAAAGTATCTGTAAATGTTGAAGTAGAATTACAATATAGATGTCGCACTGACTTTGTTTTCATCTGTGAATGTATTGGTAAGGGCATAACCAAATCAAACATAATTAAGTAGTGAACAGAAATAATTTATTTGAGTAATATTTAAATTTAGAATTTCAGCTTTGTAAGTTATAATTAAATCTAATGTGTGGTTATGATTATGAGTTGGACCTTTGACAATCTGACAAAATTATACTGAATTTAACAAATAAGTTAAAAATTTGCTAAAAGTGTCAGTTTCCACGTCAATGTGTACAATAAAATCCTGCATCAGCACTACGTACTCATAATTTATACCAAATAAGATTAAAGGTTGCCAAATTCAGTTATGAACAATAAATATGGCTCTGGCGGTCTGTAGACTTGCACTACAATTGTGTTGGAATTAGTTTTAATAGTTAAAATTAGTGCTTCAAAGGATGTAAAGTCACTTCAATTTTTAGAAAAGATTTGCATTTTGTCACAATGAAAATCATATCATATAAGCAGAAATTAAGTTAACTTTGAGAAGTACTAAAACCCAAATAAGTCTCTAGTACCTATACATTCATCTCACCAGTCTGCAAGCCAGCTGACAATGCTGACTGCCCTAATATGAGTGACAAAATTCTATGAAATAGAAGTGTAATGATTATCCCTAGCCCTGTTCAAGTCTAAAGTACAGTATCTTCACCAATTTATGAAAAGAACGCATCATAACCATCCAGGTAATGCACAGTGTCAGCTTTTAAGTGAGATAGCAGCTACAGAGATCTTGTTTAGCATGCCAGGAGCAAAGGTACAGGTAGAGCTGTGTTTTCCTATTGTTTTTCTGTGGTGGCACTTTTTGTAACCCAATAAAATCCCAAGGCACGATTCTACCAACCACAAAAGCATTAAGTCTCTTAGACATGCTAAACTACCTGCAAAATGGCAATCACAAAGATGCTTTTATGTTGGCTTCTCCAGGTAGCAGGTAGTCCCCTCCTCCTCAGATAGGTCTCAACCACCCAAGGAGCATGTAAGGTAAGGACCCACTCAGGTAAGGACCCACAGGCACTACTACAGTGTTATTTCCATGGTGCACCACACTTGTGTATAATTATCAAGTCATTGAAAGTAATGAACAACTGAGGTTCAGTATGACCATATAAGAGATGCTTACTCTTTCAATTAAATATGTCTTCAGAAGTGCATTCAAATTCAACAGTCGTTTCAATCTTTTAATTTTTACTTTGACACATCTGTGTCAGTTTGATAATTACGATATACTTGCGTTAAATGTTCTCCCACGGATAAGTCAGGGCTTGATTACCATATAATTTCCAGTATTTTATAATGTCGATCGTATAAGTTGAATGCGGAAAACTCACGCTATTGGTCCAGGAGATTATGATATGCTAATGCCCACCTAAGAGAGTAACCAGAGAGCACACTGCCTTTTTTTCTATGTATTGTGCCTACATGACCACATGGTAATACCCAAATTATTCCGAAGTGACGTTTGCACTGTTTTGTGTTTTTTTGTATCTCATACCCTCATATACCTTTATCGTAAGAGCATCCCTTATCTACGATTGCGCGTTCGATCAGAAGAAAATATGAAACTGGTTTTAAATTAAAAGTCATTTCAATTTCAATTCTTTATTGTCATGTGTACAAGTACAAGTACCATGTACAATGAAATGCTTGCTTGCATGTGCCCCTGCAGACAGTGAACATTGACCAAAAAAAAAACCCACACACAATAAATAAATGAATATAAATAAATAAATAAATAAATAAAGCCAGAATCCTAGGAATAAATAGAGACAGTGGCAGAAGTATATGTGCAGGTAGCAGTGGAGGTGACTCAAGGTTACTGATTGTTCATGAGTCTGATTGCAGTTCGGTAGAAACTGTTCCTGAACCTGGAGGTGCGCGTCCAAATGGACTTTAGTCGCTTCCCAGATGGGAGGAGGGTGAAAAGTGACAGTGCAGGGTGGCCGGGGTCCCGCCTGATATGGTTCACTTTCCTGAGACAGCGTGTAGTGTGGATGTCATGGATTGCAGGGAGCTGTGTGACAGTGATCTGTTGTGCTGTGTTCACCACACGCTGCAGAACTCTGCAGTCCAGAACTGAGCAGTTGCTGTACCAGGATGTCATGCATCCTGTCAGGATGGATTCCACAGTACACCTGTAGAATCTGCACAGGGTTGTGGGGGACATTCGGGCTTTACTCAGTTTCCTGAGGAAGTAGAGGCATTGTTGGGCTTTCTTGACTACTGCCGCAGTGTGACTTGCCCATTTAAGGTCATCAGTGAGGGTGACTCCGAGGAACCTAAAGCTGCTGACCTGGTCCACAGCCTCACCTCCGATGTAGATGGGGCTGTGCTCTGTTGCCTGTTTGTGGAAATCCACAATCATCCCCTTAGTTCTGCTAATGTTGAGGGTGAAGTTATTGTCCTGACACCATTCTGACAGGAGTCTGATGTCCTCCCTGTAGGCTGTCTCATTGAAGTGAATTGAAGTGGCAAAAGAAATTGGTAACTGCACTGCTGCAAAAAATTTGATGTTTCTGAGAAACTGGTGTGAGATTGGAGGAAGCAAGAAGATGTAAAAAAAAAATTAAGTGTCGCATTTTTGAATGGGCGTAAAAGTTGGGGTCTGATTTTATGATCGATTTTTCGGGTATCAAGACCTGACTTATATGCGAGTATATATGGTAATATATTGGCCTTGTTTTCTTATTGCCTTCTTTTCAACTTGTCATTTAAAGGCATTCAAATTCAGGTTGTATTTGCTCAAGTAGTATTTTGTTAAAAGTTCAGGTTTAATACAATTCCTTTGTGTTGCGTCTACATTAAATTTGTGATTCAGTGTGTATTTACTTAATGATTTATGTAATAATTTTATAATTATATTTTTTAATGTTAGATGTGATTAATCATGATTAACTACATACATTAATGCGATTAATTAGATATGTTTTTCAATTATTAAATATATTATACTTAAGGTGCATATCTACTACATTGTATAAATTAAAGCGGAACAGCTTTCATACACAAAATGTCAAAATTTACAAAGAGCAAGCTATTGCAGATGAGCAAAAGAAGCAAGCAATTTGCTTTAAAAGTGCCAATTTAAAAGTGGTAATTTATTTTAGTTTTCTGATATGATAACAGTAAAACAGCATGCCATAGAGGTTTAAAATTTAAATTTAATGAAGAGTTTTATAAGCCAAAAATATTTATTATGAATAAACATATACAAATACATAAAGCTACAAACAAAGCAATCTCTATCCAAGATTCTGTACATAAACTAAATTTCTAAGAAAAATAAAAATAAGCATACTGTAATACATTTAACATTATATGTAGAGTTCACATACATAAAACAATAATTACCTTTACTGACATTATGAAGTGAATTACTGAATATTATGAAATGAAATTCCTTTCAGTGTTCTCTGTACAGCTCCTGAATCTGCAGGGCAGGATCTCAGCCAGATCAAGGGGTCAATCCAGTACACGGCCCTCACACCAGGTCAATCTGGAGTTGTCTGTCAAATTAACCTCAAGATTTTTGCCATGTCCTAGGAGTCCAAGAGACTCAAAGTAAGCCCATATTGATGTATGGGAATAAGTAAACTCCACTTAAGGCGTTTTCACACCTAGTTTGTTTACACCAGTTTCTTCAAAATCTCATGCGACTTTCCTGAAAGTCTGTTTTGTTTATAGAGTCAATTGAACTCTGGTACAGACCAAAACAACTGCACTGAGAACTTTTGGAAAGGGTGGCCTAGGTGCGGTACCAAGCAAACCCCGGAGTGGTTCGCATGAGGTCTGAATGTGATTCAGAATGGGATGGGTTTAACTACATGAAATACTGTGCATTATGCGTGACATTTTGCATGGTGTGGTAGTCACAATGAACGTCCTCTGTTGGTAATTGGGGAATCTCATTAGTAGCATGAGTTGAGTATTAACATGGAGCATTAAAAACAATAAAAATGTAAAACATACATATGCACAGAGGTACAAATATAACACAATTTGCTTAAAATGCCTTACAACAATTACACACTAAATCAGGGCAGCACCTAATTAAGTCTCAGAGACTCGCCTACATACAGAAGTGGCAAGAAACCAACAGCAGTGCCCTGTCAGACCGTTGATCAAACGTCCTAACGTTACACCAGGAATACACCAGGAATGCACCATGCATACAGGTGGGGCATCCTCTCAATGCACAGTTAAACAGGCAAAAAATTAACATTATTATGTTGAGGAGTTAATGCATCAGACGTGATTTGAGATAAAGTAAATTGAGGTTATACTCATATTGTGGCTACTGGAAAGTAAATGCACAACATGATGCAGTTAAGTAAACATTATGTCATAAATCTATTGTCCTAAAACTGAAGCACATCAGTGTATGTCATCAGCAGAGCTTGTCATCTGTCATTTACTCAGCTATTTGAAATGTGTCCTTCAGCACATAAATTTAGTAGTGCATAATTTTCAAGTGTTATGAAAAATGCAGCAGTGTGCAAATACCCACCATGATATTTTTTCCTGCCCAATGAAAACTGTCCACGACACACCCACGAGATGTTTATTGATATGTTTAGTTCGCTTAAAAACTTAAAGTAGGAAAAGCACATGAACTTACTGGAAATTACAACAAAGTTACAACATGTCCTCTGATTTGGAGCAAAACAATCATACTATGAGTGGGAAATTACCTTTGAACACCCTGAACTTAGGAACTGTAGTGCTAAACACTGCGTTATCCCATTTCTACAGTAGTTTATAATAAACCAAATTTGCTCTAATACAATCCTGGCAGATGGCTTTAAAAGTGATGTAAGTTTACTGGCCAGCTTCTCTAATGCAAGTTAAATAAATTGTAACTCACTATAACTAAGTGAAGCATACAATAGTATTACCAGAGAAGCTGATTGTGCTTGGCAATAATAACAACCTGGATTCACATATTTTTTAACTGTACTAACAAATATCTGCAAAAATATGTATCTTTTTGAGTAGGTGTTTATATAATGTAATGTTCTGTTAAAAACCAAACTGAAGCATGCTTTATGCATGAAAAATAATGTCATGTCTTAGAATGCTTGCTCCATTCTGTATTTTATGAAGATTTTATTATGTCATGATTATTAACTTTTTCGCTATAGTTTAAGATGCACGGCACAATTAAATTTCACAATATGCTTCCTTTATTCGGACGCTGTTACTTAACAGTAAAATGTAGGATGGTTTAAAATGTAGGGAAAGTAACTGCTGAGCACTACCATCTGCATATTGATTTTCTCTGCCGTTTAAATTAGCAGCTGCACAAATGTATTGCAAATTAACAGAATAACAGCTCACTACATGGACAATAGAGTATAGGTATTATGTAAAGCAAAGAAAGTGGTGGCACCTTGATAATAAAAACCTGGTCTATTCTGAGAAGTAAGGAAACAAGTTGCTTACTTGTGCCTTTTTATATTCCAAGAACTGAAGGTAAGGCTTCCTTTTACTCTGAAAAAAGGTTTATGAGTGATTACCTATTGTTGCTAGAACAACTTTGAAAATTAGTTTTCAGTTAAATAAAAAATTAATAAACAGTGACAGAAAAAGAAAGAAATGACATTTGAACAAAACAAAATTAGAATAAATACAGAAGTACAATTAGAAATGTGATCATATTATTCATATTTTAATTGCTATGTTTAATTTCATATTATTCTAGTTTGGATTAAAATCTCTCATATTACGTGCATCTGATGGTGATACCAAAATTAACTAATGTTAACCACTTACATAAGATGTAAGGTTACATACAGTAGTAGTATGGCAGTGTTTTAAGTGAAGTCTTTGTTCTATCAAATTTACATCAACTTTTAATTCCTAAGAGCATGGGAAATTTTCATTTCACATACTTGTCTGAACTCCACCTCTTACATACTTATAGCTAGTATAATTCTCCATCCATCCATCCATCCATTCTCAATTTCTAGCATGAATTTGAGGGCATACAGCTACTATTCTCAAAGAAACTGGCACAAGGCAGAAAGTAGAAAGGAAATCACTCTTGTTAGAGGACACACTCATACATGTTTTTGAAATGTGGTTAATAAGTGGAGTGTCCAGAAATAAAACCTTCAGACATGTGGAGAAAGTCCAGACTCATAGTGTCTGATCATAGTGGTCCCTAACCACTGTCCCACTCTGCTGCCTTAGTATAATTAAGGTATCATTTTATAACACATATTTTCCTTTCTTACACTATATCCATGCTAAATGCACATATTGAACACATTTTGCTTCAGACTTTATATTTTTATTGCATGTCTGAAAATATAATATAAATTTGCTTTCTGCATAAATCATTTAAAAGTATACTGTAATTAAATGTATTTGATTATTTATTTCTTGATCTCTTCTTGTACCAAAGTTTGTGTATACAGTAGTTGCAAGACTTAAATTAGGAAAATGAGATTAAAAACACATTTTTGTGTAAAATACGTGGTATTATTTATTTGAAATATGCTAGTACATAATTAAAATAAGTTGGAAAAAATACCTTTACCATGTTCATCTAAGAAATCCACACATTTTTACCTCATCATTTGCTGTCTTAGATGAAACACCTCTGCATACACCATCTGTTGTGCTTGCAGTTGCTGATCTACTTCTTCATCGGCTTTGTCACCTTTGTTCAACCTTCTGCATTTTTCTCCCACCTGATCACAAGTAATGCTTGTATTTTCATTTTTTCTTGTATTCATGTTGGACTTGTTATGTCTACAGCAGATCTTTTTTCCATTTACATGTTTACATAGAATTATTTATATCAGCAGTTGATATTAGAGTACTACTGTACTTCTTTGACCTTACTTTGAACATTCTTCATGTCATCTGAAGGAAGTATTTGTTTTGTAAGCCTTTATGATACAGTCATGTGCACCTTACATAAAGTATGTAATACTTTTATAATTCAAAAACAGGAATTAGCAAGGAAAAAAACATTTTTGTGGACCTGAAATTAGCATTTTATGTTCATTGTATTACTTAAGGAAAGACTTATTCTCTTCACAGACAGCTGTTATCTACTGCATTTAAATATTATTTGCTTTCAGCAGGCAGTAAATATAACAGTTTATGATTTAAGTTGGGTGTTTTATAAATGCCAGCTTATTCATGTGGTTGAAGGACATTGTAAATCTTCCTTTTGACTTACAGTGGAGATATTTATTATAATACTGTTTCTGTGAAATCGGGACTTTATTAAGGTACAAGTAAATTAAGTTGAAACAAATGTTTACCAAAAATCAATTTCTTGCTGTGTAATCGTATTTAATGAGATGACATTTTCCAAAAAATTGTCATAATTCCTACTGTGCCAAATGTTCCTGAAGCAGCATATAAATTGTTCCTTTATAATATTTGAGTGGTATGGATTTATTTTCAAAAGAAGTCCAGGATTCTGTGTTTGAGTTTCAACCCAACAAATGCCTGAAGTGAGTTTGTAAGGTATCCTCTCTCTTTATCAGTATTTTTTAGGTACTTCATTATTCCTCCTAAATCCTTCAGATTTGCAGTGTAGATTAATTAATGATTGGAACTGATGTTGTGCGGGTGTGGACTTAAGTATGTCATGTGATGGGTTTGTAGCCTTTTCAGAGTTGGTACCCATTTCACCCAGAATAGGCACCTACTCCCCATGACTCTGGATTATTCTGCTGGAATATTGATGGATAAAAAAATATATCAGCTTTTTAGCAATATACAGTATATGATATAAAGAATTAACACTAGTTTCATTATATTATATATAATATATAATGGAAGATTGCAAATTTGTGCACATATAAAGATTCACACTCTTAACAAGCAGCAAACAAAAACATTTGCTCTTTAGTAAAAACTAAGACTATGAAGGATATGACTTTCATCACTGGAATATGGATATTGATTATGCTTCAGGTTAATGTGTAATTATTTTTAGGAAATGTAGGAAGGAGCATTTCTGACAAATATAAGAAAAAGTTCTAGATTGGCGCCTTAATCCTGGCATCTTTCACAAATGCTTTCCTGGCATAGATTTATTTTCATTGAATAATTCATGATGAAATGCCTGATTCAGTTATTCTCTCAGGGACACCCGAACATCTCCAGTCTTCTTATTGTTACTTCATGTCTGAACAAATCCTAACTGTCTTGTACACACAATGTTTACTTATAAGATATTATTTTATCATAGGGAAAAACTTTTTGTTTCCTTAATGTAGTCAGTATTTTACACTTTAAACATTTAATATAAAATATCATAGTAATGTCTATAATCTATTCCTGATCATTTTCGATGAGATATTTAGTTATCTAGCCATCAAATTTAAATAGTACATGATGACAATTACAACGAGCCCAGATTTATAATAATTTACTAGATATCACAACAATCAAAGATTCAAAAATGTAGCTGTCAGCAATAGTAAAAGAGGTAAGGGAAGTGAGTATATGAAAAAGTGTCCATGTGCACCACCCCAACTCAGTTAAAAGCTGTAATAGTCATTCAAGCTGACCGGATTCTTGTTTAGCTCAATGGAAGCCTCATTTTCACTCCAATGTGCAAAACCTAAGTTTGTGTTCTAAGAAGAACCAAGCATTCATCAAAGTACCGGCTATATCAAATTTTGTCACATTACAGTGCTTTCAAAATTCTATATCAAATTGAAATTTTAGAACATGATAACTTTAAAATAAATACAGGAGATTACTTAGTTTATCGTATTTTTCTTTTGGTCAGGTGTTAGCTAAGTTGTTTCATTATCTCATCCAAATACTTCTTACAAATTCTTAAGGTTTGCCGTTCAACTACATGACTCCGGATTTTGTACAAATTCTCAAAGATCCTCTGTGTGAACATGTGTTTCCTGGACTCCCCATTGTTTCACTAATGTCCATGAGTAAGTGGTTCACTATTCTGTTGAAAGAACCAGCTGAATCGCATTCCGTCACATTTCATACTTTCAAATTTTTTTCCCATTTTTACAATATGAGAGCATGAAACATTTCACGGATAAGACGTATTATGACAAAGTGTTAAATCCTCTCAACTAAAAACAAAATTGTAATTATAATTTGTAATAGTGAATAAAATCGAGCATATAGATTAATTTTTATTATTACTTTAACATATAAACATTATAATTATTACTACAATATTAATATTCAAACAACTGTCTAACAAAAGAATTTTAAAGTGCATGGAACCTAGAAGTAATCCGTTGTAACTTCCTGCGCCCAGAGTGTTAGGAATGTGATTATTAATAAGAAGAGAAAACGGGCAGCGGAGGGGTTGGAGGCATTCATCAACATACTTGTAACTGGTGTAACAATGGTGCTTTGCTATTATAACTCCATGTGAACATGGCAGAGTCAATGTTTTAAGTACTTTTGCTGCCTCCAGGACAGAAGTTTGGAGGATGAGAGATAAGTTTCAGATTTATGAGCCTGGCAGATGGAAGTGAATAGGTCACTAAGGAAGAAGTTGTATAAAGTCAAGTGAGGAGATGGCTAAGAAGAGAGCAGACCAGATAACAACCTGAAGAAAGATGATCAGAGATGAGCTTATATGAGATAAAGTAGAATTACAAATTTATGTGGCACCTGACACTACATTTCTAGCACTATTAGGTTATATGGCTTTCAAAGCCATGTTCAATTTGCTTTTTGCTTATGCACTAGTTATAATATTTGAAGGTTAAACCTTATTACAATGCACAAATAAATGTGTAACTTTTTCTCCTGTTTGTTCTGGTACCACATCTGATTGTATGAGTTTACAGATATATAAGGAAGAGGGCAGTATTGAGCTACAGCATCAATTAATCCTGACAGTGGGGTAAGAGTGTGGGATTTGGGACATATAGTATAATATAAATGGTAATAAGGTCTCCCTAGGATGGGATTCTACCATGTGAATGTGGCTTGGAGGAAGAGACCCCTGACCACATACTCTAAACATGCCCTCATTTGTAGCCCTCTAACTAACTATAACAGGCAGTGAACTTCCTAGATGCCACTGGGCTCAGGATATAGACACAGGCACAAAAACTGAATGTGAAAGAAGAAGAATCACTCACCACAGGATCCAGTTTAATACTTTTGAAAAAGAAAGACTTCAGTGAGGCTGTACAAATTGAGCTTCTGTGATCTGGTAATTTATAGTATCTATCATAAATAGCTTTAGTTTAAAGACTGAACAAGCAGTTTTGAAGGAATATAGAGGTAATTCTTTTAAATTATAAACTATCGCAATGATGAAACACAGTCTCTTCAATATCAAGGTGCAACAGACAACGTGAAACAGTTGTGTTGGATTTTTTTTTTGATTTGAAGTTATTATTCGGTAGTTTGGTTAAAAGTATGGAGAGATATCCCATCCAATATTAACTCCTGTAATTAATATTTTTTTTGTCTTTATTCCTGCCATTTTCTTCTGATAGAAGGTAATAAAGTATAATGGTACTTGTCCGTGTACAGGAGGATAGTATTGTTGTTTAGATATACAAAATATGTGCTGTTTTACATATCTACTGTACAAGTCCCTTCCATGTTCAACATCCATCCATCCATCCATTTTCCAACCCGCTGAATCCAAACACAGGGTCACGGGGGTCTGCTGGAGCCAATCCCAGCCAACACAGGGCGCAAGGCAGGGAACCAATCCCGGGCAGGACGCCAACCCACTGCAGGACACACACACAAACACCCACACACCAAGCACACACTCGGGCCAATTTAGAATCACCAATTAACCTAACCTGCATGTCTTTGGACTGTGGGAGGAAACCGGAGCACCCGGAGGAAACCCACGCAGACACGGGGAGAACATGCAGACTCCACGCAGGGAGGACCTGGGAAGCGAACCCGGGTCTCTTTACTGCGAGGCAGCAGCGCTACCACTGCATCAATAAAATGATTAGAAACCAATTTAAGTTACACGTGTTTCTTTTCTTGCTGAAGTTAAAACAAATAGGCATTAAAGAACCTGGCACTAAACTGTTGCTATAGGTCTATAAAAAAAATCAAGTGTGTCACATTAACAATTCATCAATTAACACTAGCAGAATATTTTTTTAAATATTCTATATGTACCTTAAGTTTAACCAACTATAGATTGTAAAATTATTATTTAAATGAATCTTTTAAATATATAGCTTGGGTAGAGTTAATTGTCTAGTGTATGCAGAGTGATATACAGCATATATACACATACAAATGCATTTATGTACCTATGTAAGTAGATCTTTAACTGTATCTCTCATCTGTATTGGTCTTTATTATAAATAAACCAGGGAGTACTTTTCACTATTTTCAAATGCCTCTTGCGTAAAGGTCAAGTCGCAGATGGCAAAATTTATTTGGATTGACAGAAAATTCTGCTTCAAGGGTCAGTTCTTTACACAGAGAAATGTGGCCAGCCTTTTGCTTCAAGACATTTAACATTGCCACTGGTTAATGCTTTCTGTGTCTAACAGCTCTCTGTATCAGACAGTATTATAGTGACTTACTTTTTTTCTGAATGACTTGGATTTTCAGCTGTAGAAAATATATATTGATTAATATTCAAGAACTGAATGAAGGTGTTATACTGAGTATAACACACATCTCATTTTTTTGTGGCTCAACCTGTCTGATAGATGGCCATCCTTGCTCTTCCATGCATTCATCTCAAGTAGGCACGTGTGACACTAGGTGATTGTTCACTTTATCAAAATTACTTTGTAAGTTTATTAATATTCATTCACCTATTAAAATGATTTTCTTTTACTCTTTTTTTAGTTGCCTTCTCATTTAGTCATCTTTTTCCCTTTAGTTAAATTTCTTCTACCATCAGTAGCACTTAGAATTTTTCATCTGTCTTTCTGTCTTTTTTATTTTCTGCTTCTCAAAACTTAACATTTTAAGTCTACTGCATCTCTCTACCTCCACAGAACTTTGGGCCTACTGTATTAAAAGTTATGAATTTAAATTTGAAGCCTTTATTGTCATTATACCATGTATAACGAAATTACAGAGCAACTACCCCTTCAAATGCAATGAGAAACCATCAATCATTTAAATAGCTAATATAAAAGTACTATACATGTGAGAGGGGGAGGTGGTGGAGAATGAGAGAGAAGAAGAGAAAAAAAAGAAAGGCACAGAGAGAGATGGTCAGTGCAAATTGAGATTCAGTGTGGTTATGGCTCTAGGAAATGCTCATCCTTGATTTAAAGAACCTGTACTGCCTACCAGAGGGCAACAGGTCAAACAGGTAAAAACTAGGATGTGAGGGGTCCTTCAAAATATTTTTTGCCCCACCAAGACAGTGGGAAGTATACAAGTCAATCTTCTGACAGTCTTTTGAGCTGCATTGATGACATGATGAAGTCCCTTCCTGTCTGCTACAGTGCTTCTTCTGTACCAAACTATGATACAGTATGTCAACACGCTCTCTATACGGACATACGCTCTCTATATGGAGGAGAGGAAAAGTACACTCACATCTTTTGATCCAGATTATTCTTCCTAAGCAGTCTCAAGAAGTGAAGCCGCTGCTGTGCTTTTTTAATGTCTGCTTTGGTGTTTGCGTTCCAAGACAGGTCAACAAAATGATAGTACCCAAGAATGGGTAATGGGACCCTCTCCACACAGTCACTGTTAATGTAGAGGGGGGCCAGGTCTACGCTTTTTTTCCTGAAATCAAAGATGATTTCCATTTTTTTCATGGTGTTGTTTTCAGTGTCAGGTTATTTGCTGAGCTCCAAACTGACAATTTCAGGATCTTCACTGTATAGGCAGACACGTTCCCCTATGTAATGCATCCAACCACTGTAATGTCATTGTCAAATTTGCTGATGGTGTTATTAGGGTGGGCTGGACTGCAATCATGGGTGTAGATGGCAAACAGTAGTGCACTCAGCATACAGCCTTGTGGAGAACCTGTGCTGAGTAGGCGAGTTGAGGAAAAGTGGGAGTCAAGTTTCACTGTCTGAGGACAGTTGATGAGAAATTCCTTTATCCAGATGCAGATGAATGGTGGGAGACTTAGGTTAGACAGTTCACTAGAATATCCAGAATAACTGCATTAAAAGCTGAGTTATAGTCGATAAAAAGCATCCTGACATAGCTCTCCCAGTGTTCCAAGTGGCTCAGAGCAAGGTAGGAGAGCTATGGCTATGGCTTCCTCAGTGAACCGGTTTACTCTACAAGCAAACTGCTGTGTATTAAAAGTGGAAGGTAGACAGGATATGATATAGTGTGAAACCAACCTCTCGAACCACTTCATAACAAGAGATGTAAGTGATATTGGGCAATAGTCATTGAGACTGTCAGTGGCTGATTTCTTGGGTACAGGAATGATGGTCATGCTAAAGACGTTCATTGTCTGGTAGGGCAGCCTTCCTCCAAATGTGACAAGACCCCACCACCTGCATTAAACAGCATCTGCCCGGGCTCTTCAACTGAGCATGCAAGATCATGTGCAGGGTTATAGGACTTCTCCTCTGTGTTCAGGGGGTCCTAAAATGGTGTAAGGTGTGAGTAGTTATCTGCTATTACCTGGCACATGTTATGACACGGTTGATGTTACACAGAATACTATAGAGCATATGAAAAAGTTAGGTCTGCCAAGTTTGCCTCAAAATAAATGAATCACGCATTGACCCAGGCCATGGAGACGTAATGTTTGTCAGTCTCATCTTGGCAACACATATGTCTTGTGCATTAACCCTTAAACTGCCACATACTTGGGGTTTAATGCACCCCTGGAGGCCAAATACTCAAGTCACAATTCACCAAGAAAATGTGAAATTTTAACAGAACACATTTTTTTCACGCAAATATCATCACAATTACTGCAACACTGATCATTTTACACGCTGCCAAAGAGCTGTAAAAACTATAAAAAAAAATCTACGGCAAAAATCTATTATTATGTGTACAAAGGCGCAACTAACGGCATTGATGAAATTCAGTAAATCACCAAGAAAACTGCGCTTGAAGTGGCTGCACGCAAGCACACAGAGGCCAACGCTGATGCTTGCAGGCTAGTCTAGTGCAGCGGCTGAATCCCAGGGACAGTGATGCTGATTTGCTACGGGACGGCAGCGGTCATGAGCTGGCTGCTTAACGAATGTGCGGCACTGACTGATTAGCTCCAGCGTGCTGGCAAATTGCACTGGGAACCAACTATAGCTGGTTGCGGCATTCAATGAATGTATGTCACCGAATATACTCGGCTCCTGCGTGCTGGCAAATTGCATTGGGAACCGACTATAGCCAATTCCCGGCGGTTTAAGGGTTAATTGAATATGACAGCTTAAAGTTCACAAAAGCAGCTTCATTCTCACTAGATGCCCTTAGAAGAACAAGTACTGCAAACTGCCTTTTTATGTTGGCAAAAATATGTTAAGCTTCATGTATGTGCACCCACACAATGCAAAAACTGAATGAAATATTGTCTCTCTCAACTAATAGCTTTCAGCACAGTAAGCATGATGGAGTGAATCTTGTCTGAGATATTACTGACCTTTTGGCCAGTTCCGTGAGATGTGCCAACAGATAGGCTATTAAAAACTGACTAAAAAACAAAAAAGGTCTTCAGTGAAAATGCTCAGCTTGGCCCTCTTAAAAGGGAACTGAAATACAGTCAGTACATCATATTCAGTTCTTTTGAAATTTAATGTATTTGTCACATTAACACACATTATAATAACAGCACAGTGATATGATTATAATAATTCATATCACCAAGCTGTTATAATTATATTATAATATTATAATAATGTGTGCAAGTCGTCATTTAGAGGCTTTGCCTACATTTCCCTGCTTTATCAAGGTGTCACCATTTCACACTTTCTCCAAAATGTTGTGGATGCATGGGTCAGAGCTGCTATAAATATGACTGTAGCCAATTGCCTAGCATAGAAATCAAATTTACAATTACTGTATATTCAGCATAGCATTTTTAAAAACATTTTCAAAATAAACCACATTTAACACAGCATAAAAGAACACAATAGACTGTTGTAATTAATTATAAATTGTAATCAGACATTTGGGAATTTGTAGGCTTTTACTGCTCAATAATATTTAAAAAATGTGTTTAATTAGCTGTTTGATCACTTGATTTACAAGATCTTTCTTTACTTGTTTATTTATATCTTTCACTAACCTATTATTTTATTGTAAATAAATAGTTATAACACTTTAACATTTTCATTACTTATAAAATATTTAATAGAAAAAATATATTTAATACAAAGAAAAAATCCTATGTACCATCAATTATAATTTTGGTTTAGAAGTAATATAACAAGGTGAACATAACAGCACAGTTAACATTGCTGCCTCACAAGGTTCAGGAAACAGATCTCAGTTATCATCTGTGTGGTGGTCTCCCTATGTTGATCCACAACTCAGTCACAGACTATAGAAGACACAGGTGTGTCTTAGAATTGTCCGTGTTAATTTCTGCTCTTGTAATAAAATCTGACACAACTGACTCCTGCTATTTGCAGTCCTATGATGCAAAACAATGGGTTAAGATAATGGATGGATGATAAAGACTGGAAAAATAATAAAGCAGACTATTTTAGTCATAACAGCACAATATTCGTAAACACATTTAATCAGCATTAGAGTCATAGGAGCAAGAGTTGGGTACAGTGCAAGAACCAACCCTGGCAGAGTGATAGACAATTGCAGCACCTACTCATGCGCACACCCACATGCCCACTCATACAAGGCTAGTTTAGAATTGCCAGATAGCCTGATACTTGTCCTCTATGATTTTCTGCAGACTCCTCATGATTATTGACCAAATCAGTGGATCAGTGAGACAGCAGCATTAACTGATAAGGTACAATGGTGCCCCATTTGATAAGGCTTTTTATGTTATGTAACATGTTACTAAGGCTTTAAAATGTATGCTGTTTTTAAGAATAATTCAAGAAATAATAAGGTAAAAAGAATACAATTAGTATAATAGACAACAACATAAGCAATTTATCGATTGCATTGTTTAGTCATTCTTATGAAAACCCAGTGAAATCATAATAAACTAAAAACCTGAAAATGATGTTTTCCATTATGAGTTGAGTTTCAGCTACTGGAGGGATTCTCATTCTTTAAGCCTATAGCTTCTAAAAGATTACCTCCCCTATAGTACATTTAGTTGTGGTTTTCATTGCACCGGTTATTGACAAATATCCTATTATATGCAGGCTCCTATAATGGTAAAGAGCTGCTTAAAACACATCAGCAAAATTAAAAGGGAAAAAAACACTCTTTTTGTATTACTTGGTACACATGAACCCTTTAGGCACATCCTGCCTTATCCTTAGCCGGCTCCATGTATCAGACAGGAGACAGTGCATCAGCAAAAATCCTTAGTGGGTTTCCAGATAAAATGGAATTATTTATAGATCGGAGTACCCACTAATTTTCTGATTTACCATAATAACAATTAACAACAGAATAGAAAAAATAAAAAATGTACCTTATGAAACTGTTTATTGAACAATATTATAATGCTCTCAATTCTTAATATATAGAATTGTAGAAGTTTCTTCCTGTAGAATATTTTGAACACAGCTAACTTGATACTTTTTATTGAATTTTACATTTTAAATTAACATTGATTGGGACAGAATTAGAAATTAAAAAGTTGCCTTGCAATGACCTACCATCAAGCTAGAAATCATCCAAGTTCTGCTGTGTGTGTTTGTAATATGCTTTATGTCTAGATCTTCACAACATTTAATTTCTAAAAATCTACTCTGCCTTGTTTACTGGTAAATGGGAACTGACTGTTTCTCTTTTCAGTGTTTTTAACTATTTCTACCTTTTTTCACTATGCTGAAGTCAAATACAGGACAAAGCTGTACTGGAATGAGTGTTAAGATACACACTGTACTTTCTACCTTTTTTTAAAATTTACTGAAGAGCAATGCCAAACCTACAAGTGAACCCCATTACATTTACACACACGCTTTCTTCAGCTCCAAGCAACTTCTCTATCTCCCACACAAACTACCCTAACAAAAAATGAATTCTGACAATTTATAACAACTACTTGCTCTGAACCCTTATGAAATACAGTGAACACACATAGTGAAAGCAGCATTTTTCCATCCATTAATCTTTGACAAGAGTAACATTATACCCCTTTAAGGTACCCATTATGCACTTTGTAGTGCCCCATTTCTTTTGAATTATACCACAGGTACAGCATTCGGACTATAGACAGTATCATCTGTTACATTCTCCTGTATATGCTTTTAGTGGGTAACTTTATCCAACAACATTACTTTACTGCATTGTTCTGCACTCTCAGATCCTTCCAGCTAATTCAATCATGCCTGAATTTTGCATCTCACAAGCTGTGTTTAACTCAGTCATCTGTGAAGTTTCACCGGGTCTAATTCACCATACCAGATGCTGATGTACAATGTCATGTCTTAATTGCATGCACTTGGATTACTGTTATTCAGTTCATTGGTGTTTCTACCTAAAGATTTAGCCACAGCAGGACAAAAATTCTACAAGCCTAACGGCAAGTGTTATAAAACTTTTCAAAGGGCAGAGCTACAAAGGATTCCTGTTTATTTTTAAATCATACTCAACAATTACATAATTCTGAAATACAGGTACACAGATTACCCATTAGAAGAAAATGAAAATCCTGTGATAGGGCTCCTTGATTTTCCAAAGCCTTCCACATCCTTATTAATCTTAATGGTATTTTGTTTTTCTCTTTCTAATTCCAAATTCTTTGGTCCTAACAGAAAACATTTGTTTACCACACACTTTTATTCTTATATATTTCTATCTATCATTTCCATTTTCAAACATACTTAATTTAACCAGTTAGTTCTGGGGTTCATGGCCTATCCTGGCATCATCAGATGAAAAGAGAAGCAGGGTGCCAATCAGTCACCCTTCCTTGATCTCGTCCATCTCTTCTTTTTCAATGTCTCACTGACTTATGGTTTTTTCCCCAATGATTTCAAGAAATCTCATTTAATCCCTATTCTCAAGAAACCCTCTCTCAACCTATTTGCCATTAAAAATTGCCATTCTGTCTCCCTTCTGCCATTCCTGTCCAAGAGTGTAGAACACATCTTCATTTCACTCGGACAACAATCTACTAAATCACTTCAATATGGATACCGCAAGAGTCACTGCACTGAGACTGCACTGCTTTCAGTCACGAATGCTTCCACATCTGCTTAAGTTTGTCCTCTCTCTCTTGTTCTTATCATTTTTGACCTTTCATCAGCTTTTGATACTGTTAATTACTCCCTGCTTATCTCTTTCATTCATAAACTTGGAACAAGTGGTTCTGTTTTGGACTGATATAAGTCTTACCTCTTGGACTGATCCTTTTGTTTCTTCTTGTCTTTTCCACAGAAGCATTCTGCAGGTGTGTCTCAAAGATCAGAACTGGGTCTACTTCTCTATTCTCTCTACATTTATTTCTTAGGTAATGTCATTTCTTCTTATGGCTTCTCCTACCACCTATATGATGCACAGATTCTCCTCTCATTTCTCTCTTACAACTCACAGGTTTCAGCTCAGATCTCCAGTTGTTCCTCTGTAATCTAATAATAGATGAATGATCATCACCTTAAACTTAGGCTTTCAGAGTCAGATACCATCAGTCATTGTCAGGAATCTTGGAGTGACTTTGGACCTCTCGCTTCCAATCATTGAACATATGTCTTCAATGACCCAGTTCTGTCCTTTATTTCTTCATAATATTCAGTAGATTCAACCCTTCTCACTAATTATGACATTCAACTGCTTGGCTCTCTCTCAGCAGGACTATTTCAACTCTGTCTTGGTGGGACTTCCTTTAGCTGCTATAAAACCTCTCCAACTGCTCCAGAACACAGCTGCTTAATTCATGTTATTTGTTCCTTGTTTCACTCCTACTACTCCTCTGCTTTATTCTCTTCAATTGGCTCCCTGTTACTGTAAGGATCCAGTTAATTTACATTTACATTACAAATATTTATTTAGCTGACGCTTTTATCCAAAGTGACTTACAACATTGAGATATAATTGGTTACATTTCTTCTGTTGTTCCAATTGGAGCACAGGCAGGTGAAGTGACTTGCTCAGGGTCACACAATGTCAGTAGTGGGATTCAAAATTCTTGTCTTGACCTATGGTTCTCTGAAGTGTTCTGAATCTTAATATCATCTGTCTTTGGTCTATCCTTATATCCCTTCAAGAAGTCTCTGTTCTGCCTCTGCCTGTTTGCCAAATGTGACAAGACTGGATAATGCTTCTTCGTTCTTGTTTCTAAACAGTGCAATTATCTCCCTTTACCTTTCAAACTGTGCCCCATTTATGTGTATTTAAATGTCTTTTGAAAACACAACTTTTCATTAAATATGTTGGATTTGATCCTACAAGATGGCTGCTGTTGCACAGGCAAAGAGTTTAGGTTACTGTTTTTTGTCTTAGTCTAGTTGCAAGTATAATTATGTAGTAGTTCCACACTCCTGTGCTCTCATTTTTTATCTTGTTCTCTGTTGCTTTTGAATCTTGCACCTTCACGCTTGTATGTATTATAAGTTGCTTTGTAAATTGCCTTGCATAAAGGCATTTGGTAAATAAATAACAAGTATAGTAATAATTAGGTATACAGACCCTTGCTAACATTAGTTTAACGTTTTCAGTCATTAATTAGTGTAAAATTAATGTATTTGAGATATGGTGAAAACCCAGAGAACCTCCACAAAAACAAAGAGAATGTGCAAACTTCATATAAACAGTGACTGGGATGGGTATGAACCTAATCTTGAGCTTTGAGAAAAGCAGTGCTAATTCTAGAGCTATAGTGGATAGATAGATAGATAGATAGATAGATAGATAGATAGATAGATAGATAGATAGATAGATAGATAGATAGATAGATAGATAGATAGATAGATAGATAGATAGATAGATAGATAGATAGATAGATAGATAGATAGATAGATAGATAGATACTTTATTAATCTCAATGGGAAATTCACATTCTCCAGCAGCAGCATACTGATACAATAAATAATATTAAATTAAAGAATGATAATAATGCAGGTGAAAAACAGACAATAACTTTGTATAATGTTAAATGTTAACGTTAACCCCCCCCCTGGTGGAATTGAAGAGTCGCATAGTTTGAGGGAGGAATGATCTCCTCAATCTGTCAGTGGAGCAGGACAGTGACAGCAGTCTGTCGCTGAAGCTGCTCCTCTGTCTGGAGATGATACTATTTAGTGGATGCAGTGGATTCTCCATAATTGATAGGAGCCTGCTGAGCGCCCTTCGCTCTGCCACAGATGTTAAACTGTCCAGCTCCATGCCAACAATAGAGCCTGCCTTCCTCACCAGTTTGTCCAGGAGTGAGGCGTCTTTCCTCTTAATGCTGCCTCCCCAGCACACCACCGCGTAGAAGAGGGTGCTCGCCACAACTGTCTGATAGAACATCTGCAACATCTTATTGCAGATGTTGAAGGACGCGAGCCTTCTAAGGAAGTATAGTCGGCTCTGTCCTTTCTTGCACAGCGCATCAGTATTGGCAGTCCAGTCCAATTTATCATCCAGCTGCACTCCCAGATATTTATAGGTCTGCACCATCTGCACACAGTCACCTTTGATGATCACGGGGTCTATGAGGGGTCTGGGCCTCCTAAAATCCACCACTAGCTCCTTGATTTTGCTGGTGTTCAGTTGTAGGTGGTTTGAGTTGCACCATTTAACAAAGTCATTGATTAGATCCCTATACTCCTCCTCCAGCCCATTCCTGATGCAGCCCACGATAGCAGTGTCATCAGCGAACTTTTGCACATGGCAGGACTCCGAGTTGTATTGGAAGTCTGATGTATATAGGCTGAACAGGACTGGAGAAAGTACAGTCCCTTGTGGCGCTCCTGTGTTGCTGACCATAATGTCAGACGTGCAGTTCTCAAGACGCACATACTGAGGTCTGTCTTTAAGATAGTCCACGATCCATGCCACTAGGTATGAATCTAATCCCATCTCTATCAGCTTGTCCCTAAGGAGCATAGTGCCACCCCTATTGCATTTTAATGATGTAATTCCTATATTTAGTCTTTGAAAATGTACACCACAATTTACCATTTAAGTTATACTATTTGCCAATTTAGTTTTTGTACAATTTATTGAATATCTTGTTTAATTCATCATTGTTTTCTATGAAAAGGCACTGCATCTAAAAACAGAATGACTGAAAATGAATGAATTGATTATTAATGTATTGTACCCCTCTATGTAGGTTTTCTTCAAGAACTTTTGTTTTTTTCTCTCATATGTGTATGTATGTATGTAGACAGATGACTTTGCAATCTGCTCCATGTAAGTCTAAGTGTGAATGTGCATGTAGGGACCCTTAAATGGACTGGGGTCTCTGGTGAGGATGTTTTCTGTTTTGTGATTGTTGTTTCAAGGAAAGGATCAGATAAGTCTGACCTTAAATTGGATTAATTAGGTTTGATAATGTATCACTGTAATTAATTTAAATTATGTACATATATTGTAAAATAACATGTTAATAGTGCTTTGGTGACAACACCACCTCACTGGAGAAAACTGATTATAATGTACTGGGCTAATGTAACAGTCCATTAGCGCAGCAAAATGATTTTTGTTCCTACTGAAAAGGTGGACTGGGAATGGATAGGATGTGGGTCCTAGTTCCTGCAAAGGTGGAGAGCTCACATTGGCATGACAGAAACATTTTTTTTTTTGCAAAGAGTAATATACTGTAAATCTGATCTTTTTATTAGACCAAAAATAGTTATTTTGATTTCTGCCTAAAAGTGTAGACTATTATCTTTACATTTTATTCTGGACACTCATCAGTGTATGCATACTTCACATCCATGGCAAATCCTCATACTGTAATTATGTGAAAGTATAGTCTGATCTAAAGAGAACATCCCGGTGAGTTGAGTGTAAATGGAGAAAAACTAAACTGATTATCCACTATGAGATATTGAAGGCTAAAATAACAAAATACAACAACATAGTCTGTCTTGAGAGGCGGTATTATTTCTCTGGAATTGTAAATAACACTGCTAGTAATCCCAAAGTCTTATTCTCTACAATTGATCTGTCTGCTAAACCTAGGTCACTCAATGGAATGCCTCCAAAAAACTTCCAGTGAAACTTGTGAGGCTTTTGCTATATTTTTTAACAACAAAATTAATGATATTAGAAATAATATAGTACATCTCCCCAATACTGATCCTCTTAAACCATGGTACTCAATTTTAAACAAATTAAATTCTTTCACCAGGATAGATTAACTTGATTTATATAAAATAATTTCTAAACTGAGACCCTCCAACTGTGTCCTTGACACAATACCAATAAGTTTTTTCAAAGAAGTATCGGCCGTGCTAATTGGTAGTATTTTTAACATAGTAATCTCATCATTAGAAACAGGGGTCTTCCAAGACTGTCTTAAGACTGCTGTAGTTAAACCCCTGCTCAATAAAAATAATCTTGACTCCTCTGCTTTTGAAAATTTTAGACCTATTTCTAACCTGCCTTTCTTAAGTAAAATCGTAGAGAAGGCAGTCATTACACAGCTAAATGACCACCTCAATAAACATGCTATTCTTGATAAGTTTCAGTCAGGTTTCAGAACAAATCACAGTACAGAAACTGCACTCGTTAAAGTAGTAAATGACTTGTGGGTAAATGAAGACAAATTTATCTGTTCTCATTTTCTTAGATCTGAGTGCCACATTTGATACCATTGACCACAATATTCTTAGAAATTGCCTTAGTCAAAGGGTGGGCCACTCTGGCAGGGTCTTAAATTGGTTTGAGTCCTACCTGGCAGGTAGAAAATTCTTCGTTATTTGTGGTAATTATACTTCAAAGACACATGATATTCTATATAGTGTTCCACAAGGCTCTATCTTGGGCCCGCTGCTCTTTTCCATTTACATGCTTCCATTAGGTCAGGTTATCTCGGAGCATAATGTGAGCTACCACAGCTATGCTGATGACACACAACTGTATTTATCAATAGCACCTGATGACCCCGACTCTCTTGGTTCACTGACACAATGTCTTACTTGTGTTTCTGAATGGATGAGTTGTAATTCACTCAAACTAAATAAGGAGAAAACAGAAATTTTTAGTGATTTGCAAAAATGGAAATAACAAGGGTATTAGAAATAAACTTGATCCATTAGGCTTAAAAGTCAAGACAGAGGTAAAGAATTTAGGGGAAACTATTGACTCTGACCTGAATTTTAAATCACATATTAATCAGATTACTAGGACAGCATTTTTTCACTTAAGAAATATAGCAAAAGTTAGACCTCTTATAACATTGCAAGATGCTGAGAAATTAGTTAGAACATTAGAACACTCTAGACAAGAACAGGCCATTCAGCCCAACAAAGCTCGCCAGTCCTATCCACTTATTTCTTCCAAAAAAAACAACAAGTCGAGTTTTGAAAATCCCCAACGTCTTACTATCTACCACACTATTCCAAGTGTCTATCGTTCTTTGTGTAAAGAAAAACTTCCTAATGTTTGTGCGAAATTTACCCTTAACAAGTTTCCAACTGTGTCCCCACATTCTTGATGAACTCATTTTAAAATAACAGTCTCGATCCACTGTACTAATTCCCTTCATAATTTTAAACACTTCAATCATGTCACCTCTTAATCTTCTTTTGCTTAAACTGTATAGGCTCAGCTCTTTTAACCTTTCCTCATAATTCAACCCCTGTAGCCCTGGAATCAGCCTAGCCGCTCTTGTCTGGACATTTTCTAGTGCTGCTATGTCATTTTTGTAGCCTGGAGACCAAAACTGCACACGGTACTCAAGATCAGGCCTCACCATTGCATTATAAAGGTTGAGCATAACCTCCTTGGACTTGTACTCCACACATCATGCTATATAACCTAACATTGTGTTAGCCTTCTTAATGGCTTCTGAACACTGTCGGGAAGTCGATAGCTTAGAGTCCACTATGACTCCTAAATCCTTCTCATAAGGTGTACTCTCGATTTTCCGACCACCCATTGTGTAGTCAAACCTCACATTTTTACTTCCTATGTGTAATACTTTACATTTACTGACATTAAATTTCATCTGCCACAAATCTGCCCAACCCTGTATGCTATCCAAGTCCTTCTGTAATGATATAACGGATTCCAAATTATCTGCTAATCCACCTATCTTGGTATCATCTGCAAACTTAACCAACTTGTTTACTTATATTCCTATCTAAATCATTTATATATATTAAAAATAGCAGCGGCCCTAGCACTGACCCCTGTGGAACACCACTCTTAACATTGGCCAGTTCTGATGAGGTTCCTCGCACCATCACCCTCTGCTTCCTGTGTCTGAACCAATTCTGCACCCATCTAAAAACATCGCCCTGAACTCCCACTTCTTTTAATTTGATGCCCAACCTCTCATGCGGCACCTTATCAAATGCTTTCTGAAAGTCCAGATAAATAATATCATATGCTCTAATTTGATCGTATTCTTTTGTTACCTCCTCATAGAATTCTACTATGTTAGTAAAACTGACCTCCCTCTTCTGAACCCATACTGACTGTTCTGAAAAACTCCTGTCCTTGCCAGGTGTTGCTCAATCTTATCTTTAATAATTCCTTCCATTAATTTCCCTGTGATGCATATTAAGCTTATTGGCCTATAGTTGCTTGGATCTGCCCTGTCACCCTTTTTATACAGTAATCCCTCCTCCATCGCGGGGGTTGCGTTCCAGAGCCACCTGCGAAATAAGAAAATCCGTGAAGTAGAAACCATATGTTTATATGGTTATTTTTATATATTTTAAGTCCTTATAAACTCTCCCACATGGTTTATAAATATTCCCCGTGCAGTTATACAGCATAAACCCTTTATATTCTTAGTTATTAGGTAAGATTCGTTGAAATTATGTATGTAAACACAGTTTATATACTACTCACAAACATACGTATCGTATATCATTGAGGAGTTTTATTTAATACGTAATACAGTTTTAAACATATTGTAATTGAGTAGGTAATGCAAAAATACGTGAAAAATCTATAACATGTAAATGCTGTACATAAAACCAAAATGTTATTTTAAAGATACTGTAGAGCGTCTCCGATATCACAGTTGTTACAGCCATTACGATAGACAGGCCACCGGCAATAAATACCAACAATGCAAGGAAAAAATTGTATATAATGTGTGCACTGTTACAATAAACGTACATACATGTACTAAGTACATAGAAAAATAGTTTTGGGTACTCACCAACTTGTAAGATAACGATGACATTTACTGCACTGTCACAGCTGTTCTAAAGGAGCCTCTTCAGGCGACTGTGTAGCACCGCCGTTGTCTTCTTCAACTGAAGACGTACTAGGCAGTGTTTTGCGTGTAAGGAACATCGTGATGGGCAGTTGCTGGCGCTGCTTTTTCATTTGTGTAAAGAGGTTCCTATACACTTCTGTGGCGCCGTCAAGAGCATTTTTAAATTGCAAAGAACAAATCATTTGCGGGTCCCATTCTTCAACTGATGTCTGAAGATCTTTTGCCATTCGTAGAATGGTCGCGAGACGCTCGAGAGTTAGCACAGCACCCAGGAGCTTAACCGCATGCTCTGATTGGGTAGCTTCTCAGCCATCCACCAATAGCGTCACTTGTTTGAATTCAAATGCGTCCCTTGTTTGAATTCAAATGGGCAAATCAACTGAGGAAGCACACGTACTATAGACCGCAGACATCCGCGAAGCAGTGAAAAATCCGCGATATATATTCACATATGCTTACATTTAAAATCCGCGATGGAGTGAAGCCGCGAAAGACGAAGCGCGATATAGCGAGGGATCACTGTATAATGGGATGATATTTGCCATTTTCCAGTCCTTCAGAATCTCTCCAGTGCGCAGTGACATCCTAAAAATATGTGTCAAGGGTTTACATATGTACTCGCTAGCCTCCTTAAGAACTCGAGGGTAAATATTATCTGGTCCTGGTGATTTGTTTGATTTCAGCTTATTTAATCTGAGCAGCACTTCTCCCTCTACAATTTCCAAATCCCTCAGTACCTCCTTAGTAGTCCCTGTTACCTCTGGCAGGTTATCTACTTGCTCACTTGTAAACACCTCAGAAAAATGTAAGTTTAGGGCATCCGCTATTTCACTGTCTGTATCTTTTAATTCCCCTTTACTATTTCTGATGCACTTGACCTCCTCCTTGACTGTTCTTTTACTACTAAAATACTGAAAGAATCTCTTAGGGTCTTCTTTCACCTTATCTACTATATTCCTCTCCAACTGTTTTTTAGCCTCCCTGATATCCTTCTTAATGGTTGCTCTCATGTTCTCATACGCACTACGATTCACTTTGCAGTCATTAGTCTTATATGCCTTATAAAGCAGTTTTTTCCTTTGCAACTTCTTTTTTAAGTCTTTATTAATCCATCGTGGAGTTTTTTTTTTGTTTTCTATTGATTCCAAATTTAGGTATATATCTGTCCTGCATTACATGTAAAACATTTTTAAACCTGTTTAAACCTGTTCCACTGCTCCTCGACTGTCCCAACACTTAAAAGCTTATCTCAGTGTATCCTGCTTAGACATTGTCGCATCTGCTCAAAATTAGCCCTACCAAAGTTCAACTTAACAATCTTAGTCTTTACATTTGTACTCTTACAAAATACTGAGAATTGTATTACATTATGGTCACTTGACCCTAGTGGTTCAATCACCTCTACACCCTCAATTATATCCTGATTATTACAAAAAATCAGTTCACGCTTTTGTTTTCAGTCGGCTAGATTACTTAGGACTTAGGATTTCTTAGGACTACCAAAAAAGACATCAATTGATTGCAACTAGTGCAGAATGTAACTGCTAAAATCTTAACTAGGAAAAGAAAATCTGACACATCTCTCCAGTTTTGATGTCACTACACTGGTTACCTCTGTCATTTAGAATTGACTTTAAAATACTGCTTATGGTTTACAAAGCCTTAAATCTATCTTGCTCCATCCTATATTTCAGAATGTCTTTCACCTTACACTCCAAATCGTAACCTTAGATCTTCAAATGAGTGTCTGCTTAGAATTGAAGTGGTGAGGCAGCCTTTTGCTGTTATGCACCTAAAATCTGGAATAGCTTGCCAATAGGAATTTGCCAGGCTAATACAGTGGAGCACTTTAAAAAACTGTTAAAAACACATTATTTTAACATGACTTTCTCATAGCTTCATTTTAGTTTAATCCTAATATTCTGTATATGCATTTAATTATCATTATCATTCATGGTGGCTCCAAAATCTGTACTAACCCCTACTTTCTCTGCTGTTCTTTTTCCGGTTTTCTATGGTGGCAATCTGCGCCACCACCACCTAATCAAAGCACTGTGATGTCCCTACATTGATGGATTAAAGGCCAGAAGTCCACATGACCGTCATCATCAAGTTCTTCCATGTGAAGCAGGAAAACCATGAGGACTGATTGAGATCTTTTATGTTAGGTAGAATGCCTAGAGGGGGCTGGGTGGTCTCATGGCCTGGAACCCCTGCAGATTTTGTTTTTTTTTTCACCAGCCGTCTGGAGTTTTTTTTTTGTTTGTTTTTTCTGTCCTCCCTAGCCATTGGACCTTACTTTTATTCTGTTAATTAGTATTGCCTAATTTTATTTTTTATATTTTGTCTTTTTTCTCTTTCTTCATTATTTATATGAAAATGTGTTATATAAATAAATATTGCTGTTGTTATTGTAGTCAAGATTCAAAATATGCAAGACAAGAAGGTAAATGTACAATTAAATAGCAGACACAAAACTTAAAGTTTGTGTTACAATTGTGCCAGAATGAAATGGGGGGAGATTGGCATTGCTGCTTTATAGCTCCAAATAGAAGCCAAGATTCCATCTGTGTGAAGCTTGCACATTCTCCATGTGTCTGAATAAGACTGCCATGAGTACCCTGGTTTCACTTTCAGGTGGGCTTTTTTGGTGACACTAAACTAATCCACTATGAGCAAGTCTTTTCACAGCTAAACTAGCACCTTCCTCAGACTTGGATCTTGCTTTGTGATTCCACCAGGATAAATTCCTTCCCCATTGACCCCTATTAGAATAAGTGAGTTCAGATAAATGAATAAATGAACACTTTAATTATCTTATTATGGCAAAGTTTCTTCTATAGTAGGACTGAAATAGACAAAAGCAAATACATGCTAGGCTAAAATAATATAAGTCTTCATTTACTGTAGCTACTGAGACCAATATAGAATCTCTGATATCTGCAGGTACCATATATCATTCTGTATTCTGCCTTTTACAATAGTTTGATTTATCTTGGGAATTTCTGGAAGATCTCATTTTGTGACTAAATTGTATACTCTATAGCAGGGGTCCCCAACTCTGGTCCTGGAAAGCAGCAGTGGCTGCAGGCGTTCATTCTAAACCTTTACTTAATTAATGACCTGCTTTTGCTGCTAATTAATTTCTTTTCAATTAATTTTAATTGACTTGCTCTTGAAAGCTTAGACCCCTTAATCGTTTCTTTTTCCTTAATCAGCAGCCAAACAATAACGAGACATAAAATGAGCTGAAAACATGACCAGTAAACTGTGTCCATCATACAATATCTGAAAATAAAGAAAGATTAAGATCTCAGGAATGTTGATCTGCTCAGGTCCCCAAAACATTTTAACAGTGCTCTTACAAAAGAGAAAATCAACAGTTTCTGAAACGTATGCTACTGAGAGCAGCAACAAGCCATGGAATTAAAGGATGGGTTTAATTAACAACAAGAATTGGTGCCTAATTAAGTAACTAGTTGGAGTGAAATAGGTTGGAGTTTGAGTTCCTGACTTAGGTGGTCTTCTGTTGGCTCACTCATGTCACATTTCATTTCTGTTTGGGTGCCATTTAAGGAAAGAAATGAAGTAATTAAGAGGAACGATGAAGAAATTTAGGGGAACAGCTTTTAAAAGACAACTCAATTAAAACTAATTTAAAATAAGTTAATTAGCAGCAAAAACAGGTCACCAATTAAAAAAGGGTTAGAATGAAAACCTGCAGCCACTGTGGCCCTCCAGGACCGGAGTTTGGGGAGCCCTTCTTAATAACTTAAGTAAGGTAAAAAAAACTTTATATGCCAAAAGGAGAAGTTTAGACTTGCTGTGAATGTAACAAGAAACCAGTTTAGTGATTTAAGAACTTAGTTATATGGTCATACCAATTGGCTTTCTTCCAAGGTTTGAACTAACTATCAGAACAGTCTGACACTAAAGCATTACAATAGTCAAGACTGCTTAATACACCTGAAAAAACTAACATTTCTATATACTTCATATTAGAACAGAGTTGTATTTTTTTAGAAGATAAGTCTTAGATTGTGGTGTAACGTGATGACAAAAGGTTAAAGCAATGCCAATGATAAAGCCTAATTTTTGAGTGTAGAAGCCAGTAAACTACATGTAATTAGACCCACATCATTATTATTTCACTATTTTCCAATTTCGCAGATAAACGCATCAGCAGATCAGCAAGCGAAATTACCAGCTGCTAAGTCTGTGCTCATTTTCTTTTTTACACCATGTAGCACAATTTGAATTGATCAATATTAAATGTTAAATGCAGTGTTTTTAAAGACTTGTAAAGTGTATATGATTGATACTACATTGTGTTCAACTGAAGTCTGAATAATGACAGATACTACTGTATATTTTTTTATGAATGATACACTTTGTAAAGGTTCATATTTAAGTGTTAAAAAAGATGTTTATTTTAATGGCTTTAACAGTTTGTATAGTGCTTATTGATTTTAATTTTTTTTCCTTTAAAGTACTGAAATAATTCTTTTAAACCTGCTCCTGAGGTGTTTTAAGTTATTGAGTCTCTTTTGTACCTACTAGAGAAGTGGCTTTCAAGTTTAGACCTGGGAACTCCATGTGGATTCAGGTTTTCACCCAAACCCACTATGACTCTGACCTTAAATAAATAAGGCAATATGAATCCAATTAATACAGAATGGATATGTTAAATATTTACCAAAGGAAACAAGATTTTACATGTGTTCGATTGATGGATAAATATTCATTCTTTTTGCCTTTTGGCGGCACGGTGGCGCAGTGGTAGCGCTGCTGCCTCACAGTTAGGAGACCCGGGTTCGCTTCCTGGGTCCTCCCTGCATGGAGTTTGCATGTTCTCCCCGTGTCTGCGTGGGTTTCCTCTGGGTGCTCCAGTTTCCTCCCACAGTCCAAAGACATGCAGATTAGGTGCATTGGCAATCCAAATTGTGCTTGGTGTCTGTATGTGTGCCCTGCGGTGGGCTGGTGCCCTGCCCGGGGTTTGTTTCCTGCCTTGCGCTTTGTGTTGGCTGGGACTGGCTCCAGAAGACCTCCATGACCCTGTCAATTTATTTATATAGCACATTTAAAACAACATAGTAATGCTGTGGCCATAGTGCTTTACAATAATAGAATAAAGAAAAACAAAACAAATTAACATAAAACATAAATAGAAATAAAATATATGAACATAAAATAAAATTCATAATAAATAGAAGTAATGTTATATACATAAAAAATAGAAGTAATGTTATATAATCACAAAGAGGAAACCATCCGTATTACTGAAGGTCATGGAATGCAAGTAAATAGAAATGAGTCTTTAATCTTGTTTTGAACAGTTCAATTGTAGACAACTCCTTTATGTGATGAGGTAAAGCGTTCCACAGGCGAGGCGCAGCAACTGCAAAAGCCCTGTCCCCCTTAGTTTTACACTTGGGACGACGGACAACCAGAGACAGCTGACCAGAAGATCTAAGCACTCTAGATGGCTGATGTACAGTAAAACACACAGTTCAGATAAATAGGCAGGAGCAAGCCCATGTAAAGATTTAAAAACTAGCAGCAAGATTTTAAAATCAACTTGAAAACTGACAGGCAGCGAGTGTAAAGAAGCTAATATTGGAGAAACAGAGTCATACTTTCTTGCCCCAACCAGAAACCTGTAATTAGGATATAGCAGGTTGGATAATGGATGGATATTGTGCCTTTATAATTTTTTTAATTATTCAAGCTACTGTTTACTAATTAGAACACAACAGGATAATATTGTAATACCTCCTCATTGGCATTCTGTGTTGTTTGCACCGATGCCTGCTCAACTAATCATTAATAGACAATAAATACAAAAAAGAAAATACAACTTCTTATAAATGTAAATCTCACACTACTTAACTTTTCTGAATGCAAATTAGGAAGGAAAAAACAGCTAAATAATGAGATTGATTAAAGGTAAAATAGTTCATTGATTGTGGAACTGGGTGAGATGAAAACCAGCAGCCATATGTGCACCTAGAACATCCTTGGTCCTTGCACAATGCACGCTGCAAAGGAACATAGTCTTTGTATGTAGCTAGAGGGTGTTTCAGTGGGACTAGGTCTAAAGGATTAATTGATTATTGCCAAATTTACCCCTGAGTACAAATAAAGTTCTATCTAAAAGACAGTTCTGTTAGTATACTTACTATCATTATTTATCATTCTGAGATTATCAAGTGCTGACCACTTACTGTAATTTTCCTTTCCTCTAGGTGTTTGTGTAAGACACTTCCATCTGAGAAATGTATGGAAAGAAAATGCTTTCTTAATATGTCTCAAGTTGGTTATTTATGATTTATTTTAACTATTTTGTATTCATGTATGTGTTGTGCATGAACCTTTTTGTAATTAAAATAAATGACCATTGCATGTAGTGCATTTAATTAATGGTTCTTACTTAATTGCATGTTAGCTTATTTTGATTTCCTTCTCTTCCGAGAAGTAATCAAGTTTGCTAATTTGGTGAGTGTTATGAGACACAAGATCTCTGGGATTAGCAAAAAAAAAAGAAAGAAAGAAAATGACTAGAAGATGAGAACATGCAGTATTGTGAGTTGAAAAAAAGATTGAGTAACCAAAACCAAAAGAAGTTCAGAAACCACAAACTAGGGTATAATTGAAAAAAAAAATCTAGCACAAAATTCTTTGAGAGATTGTCTGAGGTTTGACCACCTCCATATTTACTTTGTCACTTCTGGAATTTTTTGAGACACGACAGAAGTGGTCACAAAACACTACTCTGAGTGTCACGTAAACAATAAAAAATGAGACTTGAAGCAAAATAAACAAAAAACTAACTGTACTACCAGCAAAATTAGAATCATTGATACAGGAAACCATAAACTAAGAACAATTATGTATATAATATGTTATATTATGTAAAATTATGCATAATGAGAACGTGAAAAGCTTCAGCAGCAGATCTAGTTATGATGATTTTTTGAATGAGCAGGATTGATGATAGATGAGAAGATGGGCACAAATCTGTGCTGCTGGTGGTCTGTTTAACCATTTATTATTGTGTTTAAATGTATACAGATGTTACCTTTCATTTCAATTTATATTATACACGTTTGAGAATGCAAACATGGATTTTTTTAACATAAATTATATTTTGCTCAATGTTTCTTATTCTTAAAGGTAATGTTTGTCATTTTTCTATGCTGTTTTTTTCACAGTCATGGTATACTGTACATTGATTATCTATTTCACATCATATTACTTCTTTTGATGTATCACATATAAAAGTCACAATTAGGCAAGCATAGATTAAAATGTAAGATTTGTTAATACAAAATGTTAGTTACTTTTAGAAGAGTATTGTATAGTATGTTTCTTGCTGGAACAACCAGCAGTATATCTCTCATTGGCAGGTACAATCAATATAGTTATCATTAATATACTGTATTTCCAATCTCCAATACCGTTTTAAAATGTCTCATTTACAAAACTAAGTTATTTCCTCTTACAATAAAACTGCTACATCACTGATCTAAGACAGTCACAAGTTCAGTGCTTCCAGAATTTCCACTCTCTTACAGAGCCTGGAAAGTAACAGTGCCAGTAATTGTTATGTGCATTATACTGTATACAGCATTTCTAAAGCTGTCACTTGGGTTACTATGAAAAGGGAGTCTCATATATTCTCCTCTACATGTGCTGTACTGTGCTAAGAACTACCTATTTTATTGATTGTAGTTAAACTAAAAATTCTGAGGTTCAAAACTTGCTTACTAATGGTGGAATTTTAGTGCTTCCAGTCCTATCTCCCCTAAAAGGGAATACTGTATTTCATATTTCAATAAAATATACATCATGTAGCCTGTAACATGACGATGACAGATTCTTAGAGATTTAACAATACTAGATTATTTTGCATCATTCAAACAGCATTATTTCTGCAGAAGCATTTTTTTCTAGCAAATTACAGATTTTGCACATCATAAAAATAAAAGTTATCCCTCATCTACTATAGAAATTACTATTAAACAGCAATCTTCAAAATTATATAAATGTCTACAGAACCCATCAACCTTAGAATCTGTAAATTTACAAACTATAATGAAAAAAATCAGGATTGGTCTCCCTTAGACTTTCTCGTATACTCATTTACTGGGGGTTTAATATTTGAGGAGTAAACTGCAAGACAATGATTATATTTTTATATTATTGAAAAACCATCAACAACAAATCAAATCAAATTAATAATATATTTAACAATTATTATAAAAGTAAAGTTGAATAAATCAGACTCTGCAGCTGCATGAAAAAAAAAATCGAGTATGTGTTCAGGTAAAGTACCACTTCTGGTAGCGGAAATAGCCCAAAAGTTGATAGAAATCAATGTTTTGTACCTAATACTTGTATGCGATATTTGGTTGACCTAAGTAAAAGGTTGACCTAAGGTATCGTGTTTACACACACACACATAGACACATGCACAGACAAACATAATTCCAAAACTGGTATTTTCGGACTCAGGGAGGTCTAAAATGTCGAGATTCATCAAAATCTCAACATTGAATTTCGTATATAGGAAAGTGAAAGCATTATGCTCACAATTTCAGGTAACCAGTGGTAAGCCATGCAGAAATTCCTAATCAGTTACGACTAGATACTTATTAATACATTTCATATTGTAAATATAGACTTAATAAAATCTATCAAGAATTAGACACAGGTTCTACCAGGCATACCCTCCCTTGGCCACTTCTTTTTGGCTTTCATCTTGAAGGAGACTCAATTGGACACCTTTATTATCCTCACAGCACCCTTAAATACTACATTTGTTCTCTTATTACCCTCATGGGAGCTATACCGATCAAATATTCCTCTTAGGTAACCACTGTAAAGTAGCTGGCCTTGCTACATTGCTGTTTAACATCTAATTTTGCTTAAACAGAGAAATCCTGAATCATCTTCTGTTTTGGCAATATCTTTGGGATTTAATGTTCTATCTGAAAATTGAAACAATAAAATTCACTGAACAGTGGATTTATATTAACGGCAAGCTATCTTTGAAGGAAGCTTCTTTTTAAATATTCATAGCAATTTTTGGGTTTTGACCAGTCATTTCCTCTTTCCTACCATTCCTTATATCATTTATTGGGTAAATGATTTAACAGAATGACTGAGAATTTCAAAGAAAGTGAAGATAGGTCATGTGTTTATTTTTTTATTATTGTTTTGGTAACACTTTAGTTTAGGTATTGCCAAATTGCATCCATTTTTTACTGCATTTACTATAATAATAATAATAATAATTCTTTCCATTTATATAGCACTTTTCTCACTACTCAAAGCGCTCAAAAGTCTGATGTTATGTGACAAGACCTTAACAAACAATTCTTTGGGTCTTCATAACATTTACAAAGCATATGTAAAGTGTAAATTCATCTCTGCAATCTGACCAACTAACAAAACTTCACTTTGCAGTAATCTGAGGTGGCTGAACTAAGACATATTTTTTTTGATATTACATATTTAATATAGGAACTGTGAATCCTTCATATTAACAATCAGTTTTACCATCACGTCAATATGCCACACACACAATATGCGAAAGATAACCTACAAATTGATGCTTTGTAAGTGACATTAAAACCAAAAGAAGCCTTTGTTAAGGTCTTTTTACATAAAAGTAAATTAATAATAGATGCATTTTTGCAGTTCCTGAACTGTGTTACCATTGTTTGGTTAGTTTGTATAAGTGATGTAATGTATTATTGTGCTTTTATTAATGTAAGATTTAGTATCACCAAAAGACTGTGATTCTTAAAAATGATCTTTCTTAAAGGTGGTGGTGCTTTTTAAATTATAAATTATTTAACATTTTCAGCAGGAGCGGGGATGCTGCCACACAAAATACTATTTGTTTACTCAGGTACTTGTGATGTCCGGACATCCTGATGGTTCGCGGGATCCTGGATATCATGGCTGGCCTGTGTTTTTCCCAGTCGATTCTGGGGTTCATCAGGGGAGTGTTCTTGCTCATACTCTATTCAATGCTTATATGGATTGGGTGTTGGGCAAGGTCGTGGGGTCCAGTGGCTGTGAGCCATCTGTTGGTGAAGAAAGATTCACGGATCTTGACTTTGCTGACGATGCTGTGATCTTCATGGAGTCAATGGAGGCACTTATCAGGGCACTCGAGAGACTGAGCAAGCAGTTTGGGTGTCTGGGCTTGCGAGTGTCCTGGATAAAAACTAAGATCCAGGCCTTTAATGACCTCTTGGGCACAGTCATCAGCATTGTGTCTGTTTGCGGAGAGAGTATTGACCTTGTTGAGAGGTTTACTTACCTTGGCAGTGACATTCATGTCTCTGGTGACTCTTCCTATGAAGTCAGTAGACAGATTGAGAGAGCATGGGGGGTCATGAGGTCGCTGGAAAGGGGTGTGTGGCGCTCCCGATATCTATGCAAAAGGACGAAGGTCCAAGTCTTTAGAGTCCTGGTGCTTCCTGTCTTACTATATGGTTGTGAGACATGGATGCTATCCAGTGACCTGAGACGAAGGCTGGTTTGACTTTGTGTCGAATGAGCGGTTGCTCATGGAGTCCCAAATGAGGCACATTACCTGCATTGTGAGGGAGCGTCAGTTACGGCACTACGGCCATGTGGTGCGTTTCCTCGAGGGTGATCCAGCTCATAACATCCTCATCGTTGGGCACCCAAGTGGCTGGACCAGGCCAAGGGGTTGCCCACGTAACACCTGGTTGCGGCAGATAGAGGGTCATTTCCGGAGGGTGGGACTGGACCACGTGTCTGCCTGGGGGGCTGCCAACCAGGTTAGTTTCATCGTGTAGTGGGTGTGGCAATGCACTGTACCAGTGAATACTCCCCAACTTGACTTGACTTGTACTTGTGATGGTCTGGTTGGGAGTGATGGGCCTTGAGGTTTTATTATATGACATAAAGAATAATTGGTTCTTAATAGTTCATAAAATGAAGTACATAAATAATCTAGAACCATACACCAGAACCTTTCACTTCTGTTTAACAGATATTTCTTAATTTTACATTTTTTGGTAATGAACTACCTCAAAAAGGCAAGATATGCAAATGTGTGATGATGTTCATTTTACTTCAATACCACTGTGACTTTTGAATATAACTTTCTGCAACAAAATAAAATTAATTGGACAAAGAAAAAAAGATTAATTTCAAATAAGTAATTTCAGCTTCTTCTAAAAATAGACTGTAGTTAGAGCATCTATAAAAAGAGTACATCTGTAAAGGAATGCTTATTTGGGGCTTAATTACTGCAAAAGAGACTGCTTATTCAGTGTGCTGTTTTGGTATATGGGTGAACTGATTGATTAAACAATTGACTGAGTGAATGTTAAGAGCTGCAGGAACAGCATCATGATGGTCAAGTAAATTACATGTGCAGGTCCTTTGGCTCGGAGAAGTAGAAATGTCAAAGAGACCTCGTTACCCCAGAGAATCTAAATGGTTGTCTCAGTAATTAATTTGTGAACAGTTTATTTCTTGAAGTAAAAGAAGTAAAGGACCATATAATAAAGGTCAGGTAAGAGAAGAGAGAATCAAAGATGACTGTGAAAAAGAAAACAATGAGATGTACAGCACAGTTAGCATTAAGAGAAAGATTTAGAGTCACGTAAGAATGTGAAAAGGAATGAATAATAAACAGCATGACCTTTTAAAGCTAATACTTTGCAGACTGAAATTTATTCCCACAGCAGCTCTGGACATGCCTGAACCTTATTAACATGCCTCATGGACTGCAGAATTTAAAGTGATCCCTTCATGATCTCACTTTAAATATTGTATATACCAACTTCAGATCACTTTTAAATGATCTCAGGCAACTTGAGATATAGACCATTCCTTTGATGAGAGAGTGACAAGTATTGTTTCATTTGTTAATAATGAGTTCAGATCTGTTACTCATCTTGTTTGATGGCAGTTATAGGATGTCACTTCTGTAGTTTGAAATCAAGGCATCATTCACAATAGTAAGTTAGGTTCTATTTTTTACTATTGTATTTCTATTTTTCAAATAGTGCTGCCCTAGATGCTCTGGAAATATTCAAGAGTGTCCCAAGTTGACAGAAGACAAGAAAAAGAACAAGAACACTCTGTGCTTAAAATATATAGCAGAGAGTGAGGGAGAGACTATTGATGGTTGATAAAAAGTCATATTACCTTCTAGGCAGCACATAGCTTAACAGGGTCAAAGCTTTTCCATTTACCAGTGAAATCAACTAAATTCATTAGGAAACATGACAGCTTGCATATTATCTCAGAAACCTAGCATTTTAAGGTATACACACTGATACATGGACACCAGGAATTACCAGATGGCCTGGTGCACTTACAACCATATTGAGTTGACCCAACCTCAGCAATAATTCTAG
The DNA here is from genome assembly GCF_900747795.2 of Erpetoichthys calabaricus. Classification (NCBI taxonomy): domain Eukaryota; kingdom Metazoa; phylum Chordata; class Cladistia; order Polypteriformes; family Polypteridae; genus Erpetoichthys; species Erpetoichthys calabaricus. The sequence goes on along the minus strand of NC_041398.2, from coordinate 76,142,159 downwards.
GGCTCAGTCTGATGGCAATCCCAGACAAAGCATACATCACTACGTATACTGTAACTTTGATAGGTGAGTTGGACACGTGAATAAAGAAATTTAAGATAAACAGAAAACTGATTTTATTGACTTTTTTTAAAGTAAAAAATGTAGCAAGCAACTCGCCAGATAAATAGGTTCTCACCTGTGTAAAGTAGACCTATGGGGTAGCTAGGGAATGATTTTTTGTTTAATTTATTCCCTTTTACCTTGTGTTACCCAACTGTTTACTCCTGCATTGGGCATTTTTTATTTTGAATAAATTAACCCATGTTTCATTTACTTAAGTCTGCTTCATATTATTCTGGACATAGATTGAAGTATTATATTGTAACAAACACCAGAATGAAAGATGTACCCCGATGAATTTTTCAGGCAAGCCTGAGACCACTTATTTTCTACTCCTGCAACCTTAATTTGTTGCATGTCCTATAATCAACCCATTGTTCTGTCTGGAACTAGCAGCACGACCAAAATAACAAATTCAAAAACACATGTAAAATGTACTTGGTCTTTGACTCTTTTCCTTTTACTTCTTACTTTATTGTACAAACCATACTATCTGTGTCTTCTAATCCTCTCTAGATCATTGGTATCCTTTGATTGAGGACAGCATGCCACCAGACTTTTAGTTGCCTCTTGTTGTTATCAATTGAAATTGCACCTATTTTTTGATTTTACACATTAATTACATTAACATTACTTCATATATAGAAAAATGGTACTATAGTTTTATTCAACATGTAAATAAATGAAGATCTAATATTACAAAATTTTCCATGATATTCAATTTCAGTGACTTAGGCTGCTTCTGCAGCACTATTTCTCATTCTTAAACATTATATAAATAATACCATATGTTAAAATATCTATCTATCCATCCACTAGTGAAGAAGCTTAAACTAATAATTAAAGTCATTGCCATGAGATTTTAGTTTCATGTTTATGATATGTGTTGATTTTTCCAGCTGTAACTATTTAACAATACTTTAGCAAAAAACAACAACAACAACATTTATTTCTATAGCACATTTTCATACAATCAATGTAGCTCAAAGTGGTTTACATGATGAAGAAAGAGAAAAAAGACAAAATAAATAATTAAAATTAGGGAACGCTAATTAACATAGAATAAAAGTAAGGTCCGATGGCCAGGGAGGACAGAAAAAAAAAAAAAAAAAATCCAGAAGGCTGGAGAAAAAAAATAAAATCTGCAGGAGTTCCAGGCCACGAGACCGCCCAGCCCCCTCTAGGCATTCTACCTAACATAAAAAAAACAGTAAAAAGCATGTGCTTTGCACTTTTTGACAAAATGATTGGATAAATAACATGTGGATTATGCAACACAAAAAACTTTAGCTTTTTTCTATGGGCATTTCTGCAGATTAGTACATCAGAACATTAACCCAGCCAAAGGGGAATGCACAAACCAGTGTGTTTATTCATGCCGGTCCCAAGCAGAGGCAAATGGGAAAGGTTACATCAGGAAGGGCACGTAAAATTTTGCCAGATCAATATGCAGATAACAATACAGATTTCCTTACTGGATCGGTCGAGGCCTGGGTTAGTCAACAGGGTACTGGGGGAAATTGGGCTACTGTAAAACGAAGGAGAAGAAGAGGATGAAGGTATGTCTGGAGGATGGTGGAGAGGAGGAAGGGTAGGAGAGTCGAAGTGATGATCAGAACTTTGAATGTTGTCAGTATGACTGGTAAAGGGAGAGAGTTAGCCAATATGATGGAGAGAAGGAAGGTTGATGTATTGTACGTGCAAGAAACAGATGGAATGGGGAGTAAGGGCAGATGTACTAGAGGTGGGTTGAAATTATTCTACCATGGTGTGGATATGAGGAGAAATGGGGTAGGGGTTATCCTGAAGGAAGAGTATGTCAAGAGTGTTTTGGATGTGAAAAGAGTGTAGGACAGAGTGATGATTATGAAGCTGGAAATTGAAGGTGTGAAGATGAATGTTGGGCGGCACGGTGGTGCAGTGGGTAACGCTGCTGCCTCTGCAGTTGGGAGACCTGGGGACCTGGGTTCGCTTCCTGAGTCCTCCCTGTGTGGAGTTTGCATGTTCTCCCCGTGTCTGTGTGGGTTTCCTCCGGGCATTCTGGTCTCCTCCCACAGTCCAAAGACATGCAGGTTAGGTGAATTGGCGATTCTAAATTGGCCCTATTGTGTGCTTAGTGTGTGGGTGTGTATGTGTGTGTCCTGCGGTGGGTTGGCACCCTGCCCGGGATTGGTTCCTGCCTTGTGCCCTGTGTTGGCTGGGATTGGCTCCAGCAGACCCCCGTGACCCTGTGTTCGGATTCAGTGGGTTGGAAAATGGTTGGATGGATGGAAGATGAATGTTGTTAGTACATATGCCGCACAAGTTGGGTGTGCAATTGATGAGAAAGGTGATTTCTGGAGTGAGTTAGATGAACTGGTGGGGACTGTATCCAAGGGAGAGAGAGTGATGGTTGGAGTGGATTTCAATGGACATGCTGGTGAAGGGAACAGAAGAGATGAGGTGGGGATGGGTAGGTATGGAGTCAAGGAGAGGAATACAGAAGGTCAGATAATAATGGATTTTGAGAAAAGAATGGACATGGCTGTGGAAAATACGCATTTTAAGAAGAGGAAGGAACACAGGGTGACGTACAAAAGTGGAAGAAGATGCACACAGGTAGATTATATCCTATGCAGGAGAGTCAATCTGAAGGAGATTGGAGATTGAAAAGTGGTGGCAGGGGAAAGCATACTTAGGCAGCATAGGATGGTGGTCTGTAGGATGACATTGGAGATCACGAAGAGGAGGAGAGTTAGGCAGAGCCAAGGATTAAATGGTGGAAGTTGAAATAGAAAGACTATAAGGTAGAGTTCAGGGAGGAGGTAAGACCAGCACTGGGTGGCAGTGAAGAGTTACCAGATAGCTGGACACTACAGGAAAAGTGGTAAGGGAGACAGCTAGGAGTGTGCTTGGACAGTGAAAAGAGGACAAGGAAACCCGGTTGTGGAAGGGGCAAGTACAGGAGATTATACAGAGGAACAGGCTGATGAAGAAAAGTGGGATAAAAGATGAAGAAAATAGACAGGATTACAAGGAGATCAGCCATAAGGTGAAGAGAGAGGTGGTGAAGGCTAAAGATAAGGCATATGATGAGCTGAATGAGAGGTTGGATACTAAGAAGGGAGAAAAGGTCCTGTACCGATTGGCTAGGCAGAGGGATTGAGATGGGAAACATATGGAGATATCTTTTGGTGGAGATATGCCCTAGAGAGGAGAGGAATGGAGTTCAGTAGGACCAAGACAGAATACATGTGTGTGAATGAGGGGAAGGTCAGAAGAATGGTGAGGATGCAGGGAGTAAAGCTGGCCAAGCTGGATGAGTTTAAGTATTTGGTATCAACAGTACAGACTACAGTAACAGGGAGTGTAGAAGAGAGCTGAAGAAGAGAGTGAAGGCAGGGTGGAGTGGGTGGAGAAGTGTGTCAGGAGTGATTTATGACAGAAAGGTATGAGCAAGAGTGAAACGGAAGGTCTACAAAATGGTAGGAATACTACCTATGTTATATGGGTTGGAGATGGTGGCACTAACAACAGCTGGAGGTGGCAGAGTTAAAGATGCTAAGATTTACATTGAGTGTGATGAGGTTGGACAGGATTAGAAATGAGTACATGAGGGTCAGCTCAGGTTGGACTAATTGGAGACAAAGTCAGAGAGGTGATAATTGTGTTGGTTTGGACATATGCAAAGGAGAGATGCTGGGTATAGATAGATAGATAGATAGATATATAGATAGATAGATAGATACTTTATTAATCCCAAGGGGAAAATTCACATACTATATTGGGAAAAGGATGCTAAAGACAGAGCTGCCATGGAAGAAGAAAAGAGGAAGGCCTACGAGGAGGTATATTGATGTGGTTAAAGGGGACGTGCAGGTGGTGAATGTGACAGACCAAGATGCAGAGGACAGGAAAATATGGAAACAGATGATCCACGGCGGTGACCCCAATGGGAGCAGCCGAAAGACGAAGAGCAAGAACATTAGAACTATCTAGATGAGAACAGGCCATTCAGCACACCAAAGCTTGCCAGCCTATCCACTTAATTCTTCTAAAAAATATCAAGTCTAGTTTTGAAAGTCCTACTGTCTACCACACTACTTGGTAGCTTATTCCACTTGTCTATGGTTGTCTGTGTAAAGACAAACATCCTAATGTTTGTGCAAAATTTAACCTTAACAAATTTCTAACTGTGTTTCCATGTTCTATGTCATTTAAAATGAGAGTCTCTATCCACTGTACTTGTTCCCTTTATAATTTCAAACACTTCAGTCATGTCTCTTCTTTATCTTCTTTTGCTTCCACTGAAAAGGCTCAGCTCTTTTAATTTTTCTTCAAAATTCATCCCCTGTAGCCCTGGAATCAGCCTAGTCACTCTTCTCTGGACTTTTTCTAGTGCTGCAATTTCCTTTTTGTAGCCTGGAGACCAAAACTGCACACAGTACTGTTATAAAGCTTGAACATAACCTCCTTGGACTTGTACTCTACACATCATACCATATAACTGTGAATTCCCCTTGGTATTAATAAAGTATCTATCTATCTATAACCTAACATTCCCTTAGCCTTTCTAATGGCTTCTGAACACTATCTGGATGTTGATAGTGTAGAGTCCAATATGACTCCTAAATCCTTCTCATAAGGTGTACTTTCAATTCTCAGACCTTTAATTGTGTATTCAAACCTAACATTTTTACTTCCTATGTGTAATTCATTTACTAACATTAAATTTCATCTGCCGTAAATCTGCCTAACCTTGTATGCTGTCCAAGTCCCTCTGTGATGATTCAGCAGATTCCAGATTATCTGTCAATCTTGGTATCATCTGCAGACTTAATCACCTTATTAATTATATTCTTATCCAAATCATTTATGTACATTAAAAATAAAAAATCACGCAATACCTCCCTTTACTGCTGGGAGGTCATCTACTTCCTCAGTTGTGAAGACATCAGAAACATTTAAGTTTAGAGCATCTGTTCTTTCTCTGTCTGTATTTTTTAATTATCTTTTACTATTCCTTATACACTTCACCTCCTCCATGACTATTCTGTTATTACTAAAATACAGAAAGAATCTCTTGGGGTCACCTTTCACGTTATCTGCTATATTCCTCTATCTATCTTTTAGTCTCCCTAATATCCTTCTTAATAGTTGCCCTCATGTTTTCATATGCTGTATGATGCATTGGTCACTACTGGCTTATACAGGTCACTACTGCATCCTATTATGTCATAAACTTTTTTCTTCTACGTGAAAACAAGAAAGTAAGATTTTTTCTCGGCCACCATTACAAAGAAGTAACAAAAAATATATTTTTGGGTGGAACATTCCTTTAAGCTACCTCAGTTTACAGTTGCAGTGAAAGTAAGATATTAACAATGTATGTGCTTCTCAGATATTACAAATATTTCACATTTAGCTAGTTACAAAACCTTTGACGATTCAGCAGTCCACAGGAAGGCAAAAGCATGTACTTAGTCATAATAAGCACAATCAAACTCCTGTGTTGAAATTCCTGTGTACTTCCTGAGTTAATGTACGTTTTAATCAGTGTTCTTCATTTTCTTCATTGTCCCCAAAATGGCCATGTTACCATTAATGGTGGCTCTTAATTGCACTAGTATATGTATGAATGAGTTTGTGTTGTGAATGTGCCTTGTGCCCAAATCACCTGTGTTAGTCTGTGACTCCCCATAATTCTGTAATGGTAAAAAAAAAGCATTTAGAAAACAGAAGGATGGAACAAATTCTATATTTTTCTTACACTCTTTAATAATGTGCCCATTTACCAGTTTTCATTATTGAGTTTGCTCATAGTCATCGTTGATTCACTCCTCATGTTTGATTTAAGGTCTAAAGCCAAGTGGACAAGACATTAAACCTACTGCTGGTTAACTGGATAAAAACGTCTATGTATATCATTTTCTTACTTATTAAGCCAACTAAATCAGTAACAGTGTTTCACCTTTAAAATTTAAAAAAATAGCTTTTTAAAATCATTAAGCTACACTTAATGAACAACATCCTTAATTCTGATTAAATATTTGAGTTTTTCACAGCATATCTCAGGTCACTAATAGACCTCTGAAAATTTGTTGTGAGTCAGACTGTTTTCATTATCTAACTATAAATGTCATCTTGAATTTCCTTCCCAGCTCCAATAAATTGATTATTCAGAACTGATTTACAGTAAACAGCAGATTCTTGAGCTCTAGTAAAAGGTTTACATGAGGTTTGCACAGATATTGGGTTTACAAATGAAGTTACATATTCATTGAAGCAGCCAGACTAATCAATAGTTACAGACTATGAGCTGAAGATTAGTGATCATTTACAAAGGAATCCTGTGTGTATCAAGGGAAAACAAAGAAAACTAAAACAATATTTAATTTTAATATTCTTCTATTACTTCAGGCTTCACTTAGTTTAGGGCATTCTGTCAGTTTATATTGTGCAGTGCTATTGTCCAAGTTTTAAAATCCAAAACATGCAACAAACTGATTAGAAAGAACTGGAAAGTTGTAGTGATAAAAATCCACATTTGGTATCATTTTAATAAATAATATCATAATAAATAATCTAATTTAGTTTGAAGAGTCTGAAGTGAGACTATAACTTGCTCTAAAAAAAGTGATTCTGTACTATTCAGTATCAAACATAACATTATATCTGTATGGGCAGACTTTACTGCTTTATTTTTACATGTCATGTTTTGTCAGTGGTTTTAATCTAAGCCATTTTAACATAATTTTTTAAAAAAATGTTTATTACCCTGTAAAATACTCTAATAATATCCATAGAAATATATATGTTAAAAAATAAGGCATGTAGCATTAGTGCATTGAAATAAAGGAAATAAAAATGATACCAGAGACCTGTAATCAAAACAATATAAGGCACTCGTTTCACCTGAGGTTGGCAAACAGTTTCTCTATTTATACCTTTTTCCTGATGGTCACCACCGCCTGAAACATCCTGTTGCCCCTTTTACAGTCAACAGAATCCGTCTCCTTGTGGGTGCTTGGTGGCACTTCATAATACAGAAATTACACATTGCAGTTACACCCTTTTAAGAGTTATTTGGTCAATTTCTCACATTTTGTATTATTTTTTATATAATATCATGTGGTCATGATGGATCAATCAAGTGCTTTGCATTCTATTTCATTGTATAGAGCACTGTCGGGCAACCGGTACGCCACACCGTCGAATTTTCTAGGGGCGCCGCGAAAACTTTTGTAAAATATTTAAAATTGCTAGTGTTTTTGAGCTTTTGGTTGATTAAAAAGATAATGTTTAAAAAAAAATATTTCATGTTGGAAAAACAGATAACGGTTAATCAGATTGTTGAATAAATTAATGTATTTATTTTGAATGCATGTTAAAATTTTCACTGTTCACCATTCATCATAATATCAAAACCAGCGGTGTCAAAAACACATCTCGTGAGACTTAAAAAGTCTCGTTGTTAGAAGATCTCGCTCACTGTATGGATAGAAGAAGGCGGAGCAAATATAGAACGAGAAAATACGAACGCTACATTTTGGCTCTTGCCGACGAGAGAGTATCGCTGTAGCTGCAGCTCTCACCACTTAATCATCTGAGTATTACTATGGAAAAATTAACCTTATTTTCGCTCTGACACCGCTGATCAACACAGTAAACTTTGTAAACTCAGTGACCTTTTCCAGTTCTTTGTGGTGAAAAACATTTGTTGTGACGCAAGCATTCGATACTTCCTTGTAATTTAATTAACAACGATTATCACTCGCTTTTTATTTACGGTAATTTTAATTAAACTTTATCTAGAAAAACTCATACATAGTTTATTCTAAAAACTCCCAAAAAACTTAGATGGAGCGATTTCTAATTAGAAAAGATGCAAGTGATAAGAAAGATAAATCAAACGAGAACAGGCAAGATAAGAAAACTGTCACATCAACAGGAAAAAAGCAGAAATACGATGAAGATTATCTTAAATATGGATTCATTCCATCTGATAATGATCCGTCACTGATGTTTTGCTTGATTTGCCGAAGAACTCTCAGCAATGAAGCAATGTTGCCAAGTAAACTGCATTGCCATACATATGTGCTTAAAAACAATCTCAACGTTCACATTAATTAAATTTAAGATTTATCCTTTAATTCCTTTATTAATAAAATGTCTTTCAAACTTGTAAAATTAACTGTTTTTATTGGCGATTGTCCATAGATTGTGTTGTCACGACTTTATTTATGGGCAGTCCCTCAGGTGCGCCGCGAAAGAAAATGTTTGGACTTAGTGCGCCGCAACTCGAAAAAGGTTGACTTTCACAGGTATAGAGAGAGAATGTTGCTGCTGCTATGAAAGTTGGTACGAGGTTCAAATGCTAAAAATGAAACTTATGTGTGTTTCTGTTTTACTTTTTGAACATGAATAATTCTGAACTATGAGTAAATAGAAAACAAACACATTCAACAATATAGTGAGCCTATAGCACAGTGTACAAGACACTTACAATAGGTTGTATGTGAAGAGTAAACATTCTGATTATGCAAACATGCTAAAAGTATGATTTACAAATACAATTAAAACTGCTTTTGAATGGTTAAATTATACGGCATTCTGTAACTGCCTTCATATATACATATAAAATATAGCAATTAATAAATGAATAATATACTGTATACCACTAATAAATGTGAGCACAGTGTTTGCTGAAAATGTTTCTGTATTAAATTCAGGTACTGTTGTGGTTCTTTTGGTTTTTAATCTGTTCAGCCCTCAAACATTCTGTAACAGCATATGGCATCATGTGAAAGACACAAGAATCACTATTTTTATACCAGTTTTAAAGAGACTAAATTTCCAAGCCATACTATGAATGACAGAAAACTATTGGCATATTCACTGAAAACATTTGTGACAATCCGTAAGCAGGAATTTACATTTACTCACTGTACATTTAAAGAATGGAAGGCAAAGTTTACAGGAATGAAAGGAACTGCAGTGTATTTTGACAAGTAATCACCCTGTTTAAAAAAAAAACAAAACAAAATACAACCCCCCGGCATTCTAGGCTTTATTTCTTTGATGGGACAGAGGAGCAATTAATAACACATCACTGAAGTGTGCTCTCCACATCAAAACACATGGCTTAATTCCTCTGTTCCACCCCCAAGTATGACTCATGACAAAACATCAGAGAGACAAAAAAGACATTCAGAAAATTAATGAATCTCTGTCTAATTGTCACACTTAGGGGTGAATCCTTTTTATTTTAATGGTACTTCGTTTTTGTTTAATCTATTAGGAGCAAATTCATGCAGGTGGCAGGTGTTTGGAACATTTATCTTAACAGTAACAATAGGTTCTGTCAGGAAATATTAAATGTGAATAAAAAGCAGTTTTCAGACTTTATTTCAGGAGCACATATAGAATACAAATGTAAATAAGCAAACAGAAAAAAATGTATTTGGTAGTTTCTTTTTTATAATCCCTCATGTAGAAATATGTCAATGTTTCTTCTAATACATTGGAAATGACAATGCAGAATATATTTCAGAATAGGTATCAAATATAGGAAAATATACCTGTATCTAGGAACATAATAAATTAAAAGGAATTTCAGATCTCATTTAGTGATCTGCCCTCAGTAACTTAAAATCATTACAAGCTAGAAAGAGGACACCCTGGCCTCCCTGGATCCAGGTTTAAGATCCCCATGGTCTTGTCTTACCATCAGTCAATAGGCTCCAATGAAATGAGTGCTTCCTCTAATGGTCTTTTTCATTTTCTACCATTTTTTATTTTATTTTATTGATTTTATTGTCATCATTCCATACAAATAGTCAATTTTTAGAAAAAATAGGACTGAAAACAAAACAACCCCCACCCCTGAGAAAGAGAGCATGGCCAATGGAGTAAAACTTAAAGCTAGTAAAAATAAATAAATTGATGAGTTTAATAGGTGGATAAAGATAAATGGAGAAGAAAAAGAAATTGGAAGAAAATCTACTTCCTCAGTGCTTTAAGAGCTTATTCTAAAATATTATTGATTAGATCCTGCCAGGTTTTGAAAAAGTTCTGCACAGATCCTCTAACTGAGAATCTGATTATTTCCAATTTCAAATAGTATACAACATCAGTTACCCACCGACTTAAAAGAGGAGAATTAGGATTCTTCCAGTTTAGCAAAATAAGTCTGCTTGCAAATAGTGTAGTGAAGGCAATCACAGTTTGTTTGTCCTTCTCCACTTTAAGCCCATCTGGAAGAACACCAAACACACCTGTTAATGGGTTAGGAGGGATTGTGACACCAAGGCTGTCTGAAAGACACTTAAAAATTTTTGTCCAGAATGATGTTAATTTGGTGCAGGCCCAGAACATGTGACCCAGTGAGGCTGGAACTTGGTTGCAGCGTTCGCAGGTTGGATCTTGCCCTGGAAACATTTTGGACAGTTTTAAGCGAGACAGATGTGCTCGATATATAATTTTGAGTTGAATAATTGTATGCTTTGCACATATGGAGTTCGAGTGAATTCTTTGCATTGCTCTCCTTCCACTCCTTTCTGATATGTTGAGTGAGAGATCCTTTTCCCATTGTCCCCTTGGATCTTTGAAAGGGAGGGACTGTAAAATAATTTTATATATTACGGAAATGCTGTCTGAGTCCTCGAAACTGAGCAATATTTTTTCCAGCATAGAGGAAGGTGCGAGATGAGGAAAATCTGGCAGGTTCTGTTTAACAAAGTTTCTAATTTGAAGACAGTGAAAGAAATGTGTTGCTGGAAAGTTAAATTTGGAATGTAATTGTTCATAGGATGCAAAGATGTTGTCTATATAAAGATCTCTAAGCAATTTAATCCCAAATGTTTTCCAGATATTAAAAACTGCATATGTTTGCGAGGGTTGAAAAAGGTGGTTGCTCATGCAGAGGTGCCACAGATAAAAGATTCTCCATCTTAAAATGCTTTCTACATTGATTCCATATTCTGAGTGAGTGAAGCATAATTGAGTTAGTATATTGGCGATAACTTGCATTTATTGGGGCACAAAGCAGGGAATGTAAAGAAGTACTGCAGGATTTTATTTCTATTGCAGACCAAGCCTGTGTATGTTCATCTATTTGTGTCCAGGTTTTTATAGCTTGTATGTTTGCTGCCCAGTAATAAAACTGAAAGTAAGGTAGAGCCATGCCATCTTCTGCCTTAGGTCTTTGTAGGGTCGCTCTTTGGATACGTGGATGTTTTAAGTTCCAAATAAATGAGGTTATGGTTGAATCTAATAAATGATTTATTGATGTATATTGGAATGTTTTGAAATAAAAAGAGAAGCTTAGGAAGGATATTCATCTTAACACCGTTAATTCTTCCAGCTAGAGTGAGATAAAGAGTTGACCATCTATGCAAGTCTTGCTTAATTTTTTCCATACAGACGGCGAAATTTTGTTGATAAAGAGGTTTATGTTTACTTGTGATATTTACCCCTAGGTATTTAAACTGATCTGCAATAATAAAAGGGAAGGTGTCCAATCTAATATTGTATGCTTGAGAATTCACTGGAAAGAGCACACTTTTATTCAACTTAATTCTGAGGCAAGAGATCTTTTGAAATTCTGTAAGTGCTGTTAAGACTGCAGGCACAGTATTTTGTGGGTCTGATATATACAGTACCATATCATCTGCATATAGAGAAATTTTCTGTTGGCGATTGCGAATAGCAGTGGTGACAAGGGGCATCCTTATTTGGTACCACTTTCTAGTTTAAAGTAGTCTGAACAAATGTTGTTACTACAAACTGAAGCTTTTGGATTGGTATACAGTAGTTTGATCCATGCACAAATGTTCGGGCCAAACCCAAATTTCTCTAATGTAATGAAAAGGTAGTTCCATTCAATCATAGCAAATGCTTTTTCTACATTCAACGATAATAATATCTTTGGGGTGTTTGACTTTGCAGGTGAATATATTATATTAAACAGGCGTCGAAGATTGGAAGCTAAGTGTCGGCCTTTAATAAATCCAATTTGATCTTGTGATATTGCCGAAGGCAGCACTTTCTCCATCCTTCTAGCTAGGACTTTGGAGAGTATCTTAACATCATTATTCAGAAGTGAAATTGGTCTGTATGATGCACATTGTAATAAGTCCTTATTTTGTTTAGGAAAGACAGTGATTAATGCTTGGCGAAAAGTTGAGGTAGAATTTGATTGTCTCTAGGTTCTGTAAATGTTGCTAATAAGAAGGGAGCTAGCTGAGTGGAGAATTTCTTATAAAATTCTACAGGGTAGCCATCAGGGCCTGCTGCTTTCCTGCTCTGAAGTGACTTTATAGCATCTAGTAATTCTGATAGCGCCAGAGGTTTATGTGTTGTCTTCTTTAAACTCAGTAGAATATAAGGATTTATAGTAGTCTCTAAGTGTGTACATTATATTTTTATGGTCAATGATTTTATCTCATGTTGGTGATTGCTGGGATTGCATTGCGAACTTCTTGCTTGTGGATTTGTTGAGCTAAGAGCTTATTAGCTTTCTCTCCGTGTTCATAGTAATTATGTCTTGATTTAAAAATGAATTGTCAGTTTCTTTGGTTGTTAAAAAGTTGAGCTCTGAATGCAGAGCCTGCCTTTTCCTATGAAGAGTCTCACTTTGACACCTGGCATATTCTTGATCTATTCTAGTAATTTCGCTGGTTAGCTCTCATACCTTCTTGGTTTCTAATTTATTTCTATGGGAAAGATATGAAATAATCTTTCCTCTTAAGAAGGCCTTTAGAGTTTCCCAGAGTATTCCAGCAGAGACCTCTGAGGATGTATTTGTCTCTAGGAAGAAACTGATTTGTTTGGATATAAATTCTGTACAGTTCCCGTCTGCTAATAGAAGTGGGTTAAGACGCCATCTTCGAGATGAGTATGTGGGGCATAATGATTTTAGCTCCAAGATCAGAGGGGCATGGTTGGAAATAACAATAGCGTCGTACTTGCAAGATTTAATAGTAGGCAAGAAATTATTTTCTGTAAAGAAATAATCAGTTCTTGAGTAGCAATGATGCACTGGTGAGTAGAAGGAATATGTTCTTGAGTTTGGGTTTAGAAACCTCCAGGGGTCTGATAAGTTGTGGTCAGTTACAAACTGTGTAATGGTCTTTGCAGTGTTAGATGTCGTCCCCCTTGTGACAGGAATCCTATCTAAGAGTGGATTTAAAACACAATTAAAGTCCATAGCCATTATAATTTTATGAGTGTTTACATTGGGAATGGATACAATTTTGCATGAATTCCTTATCATCGACATTGGGTGCATAAACATTTATCAAAATCACTTTACAGTTAAATAAATTGCCCATGACTATCACATACCTCCCTTCAGGATCAGATACTACATTTGATACCACAAATGAGACTGTTCTATGTATGAGAATTCCCACACCTCTAGTTTTCTTTGTAAAGCTGGAATGGAACATTTGGCCAGTCCATTTTTCTATTAAAATTTTCCATTATTGGGGTTACAGCTTCAGTTGTGTATGTCGTCTATTAGAATGAGAAATCCAATGCACCCTATCCTTAAACACAGTATCCAGACACTTTAATTCTTCTGGGTTCCAGATATGATAATGACTCCAGTTGGTGGGTTTAATTGATGACACTGGTGTAGAAGTTTTATGGAGCAGCAGAGAATACTTTTAAGAGAAGAGGTTCAGAGATGAGTGAGATGAACACAAATCAAAACTTAAAAATAAGTTATAAATAGGTTAAGCAGTTTAAGGTTTCAAAACATGGACAAAAAAGCAAAGTTCAATTCTAAATATCTTTTTCTTTGTATGATTTTTTTTATTCTCTAGGTTGGTCATAAGATAAATTCTCTTACAAGAACTTTCCACATTAGTGCTTAAAGTCAGTTGCAAGTGGATTCCTAGTGTGCTATTCCAGTACACACCCTGAAAGACACACCTGGGAGGCATTCGTATTACACACAAGCTGATCTTATTGATCTGAGGAGGCAATGTTTTTTTCCATATTCAACTAATAATGTTGAGCTCCTCTCCCAAATAAAGGGAATGAATCAAGCAGCCCAGTGCAGGAACTTTGTTTTACCAGCTTGAACAATCAGTTTAATTTTCCCCTCATTCCCTGAAAAATTCCTGTGAATTGAATGATTTACCGTATATACTCACTGATAAGTTCTCCTATGGATAAGTCGGGACTTGATTTTACCATATAATTTCTGGTAATTTAGATTGTCGGTTGTATAAGTCGAATTTGGAAAAGTCACGTTATTGATCCAAGAGATTATGATATGCTAACGACCACCTGAGAGAGTAACCACAGAGCACACTGTATTGTGCCTACGTGACCACATGGTAATACCAGAACTATTCCGAGGCAACGTTTGCACTGATTTGTGTTTTTTGTATCTCACACCCTCATACACCTTTATCTTAAGAGCATCCCTTATCTACGATGGAGCATTCAATCAGAAGAAAATATGAAGCTGGTTTTAAATTAAACGTCGTTAAAGTAGCGAAAGAAATTGGTAACTGCGCTGCTGCAACAAAATTCGATGTGTCTGAGAAACTGCAAGATTGGAGGAGGCAAGAAGATGTAAAAAAAAAAAAATTAAGTGTCGCATTTTTGATCGGGTGTATAAGTCAGGGTGTGATTTTATGATCAATTTTTCAGATTTCAAGACAGGACTTATATATGAGTATATACGGTATCCCAAAATGTATTCCCACATTTTTGTGACATTCCAATACAAGGCCAATTTGTATCTCCATCTCAAAATCACAGTCATCCTTCCTTGAAAACAAAATCCCAGGTTAAGTGAACTCAAGATGAGGCAGTTGCAGGCATTAAGTCACTCTTTTTCAAATGAGCACTGTAACCTTTTCATTCTGATCCTAACTATGACAAGGTATTTCTCAATAACATTTGAAAATGTTGTTTTATGTTAACAGTACAATTTAAAGCAGAGCAGTATACATAACAATATTCTTCATCTCACCTAATGCAATTCAGGGTTATGGGGGTTCATTGTGTATCTATGTACTGTATCACAGGGCAAAAGGCAGGAAAGAAACTGAAGAGGACGCAAGTGCCTCACTGAGCTCACTCACATGCACACGGCCAGATTGGATTCAACTTTTTACCTAAACCAATTGATCACATCTTTGCAGATATAAGTCAAAAACTCAAAGAAAAATACATGAAAATATGAGGAGAATGTGACAACTCTATATAGACAATGCCTAGGCACAGGCTTCCAACCCAGCATGCTGGGTCTTTGATATGGCAGAAGCGCTAACCAGGTTATCACCATGCTGCTACAGTAACAGTAATTTATTAATAATAAAATGGAAAAATGAATTAATTCTACTAATTAACAAACAGCTTTATCCATTACAGGCACACAATGTACTGTACTCTGTAGCACCAACATTGTATTTAAGAAGGAACCAACTTTACAGAAGATGCCTGTTTATCACAAGCACAGTAATAAAAATATTATTTTTATGAGTATTGCCATTAATGAAAATACACAAGGCTTACAAAGACTACTGTAAAGATGGCAGGTGAAACATAATTTCTCTTTTACTATTGCACATATAGTCAGCAACAAAAGGAAAAGAGTTTCAGAATACATTATTTCAAGTTAAACATTTTCTTGTGCTGTACAGATATTGAAAAAAGATAATATACAAAGTGTAGATTTCCGTTAAAGCAGGTAACACAGAGATGAGTTCACTTTTGTCTGCTTTTTTGATACATTTAAAATCTGCAGTAATTTATGTAGGAGGATTCATAATTATATCATGGCAGAGGAGTGGAAGGCGGCTTTACATTATTATAGATTACGGTACATTGCCACATGCAGTAGCTCCTTTATTTAGCAAAACAAAACATGGTCAATGCCCTTTTTTCCCATTGGGTATCATTTTTCATTCCAGCCTGGATTATCCATTTAGGAAATTACACTTTAAAACATTGCCTGTAAAATATAAGCCATGCATTACATGCTTCTGCATTCACAACAGCACACGGCACATAAATGTATATATTTCTATTTCTTATAAAAACACATTAAGGCTGCATTGCCTGCTCCCAGAATACCTCTGCAGTGCATTTGACATTCTGTACAATCTGGTGGAAGTGCATTTTAGTGTGCACAGCAGCTCCCACGGCTCATTGAAAACAGATAGTGGAAGAAGATGCTCCTGATGTCATTTAAATGTGATCAAGAGAAGGTTTTAGAGTTGGAGGAAGCCATGCTTAAAGAGAAAATTTGCAACTGTGGAAATATGCTGACATTAATAATTATGTCTTTGAGTAAGGAAGATTAAGACACCTAAGAAAGGTGTGAACTTTTGTATGTCTATTTTTTTCCTTGAATCAGGTGTTATATCTTTATTGCCACAAGGCTATCAGCTCCAAAGCATACTAATTAGCCTTTGTGGGTTTTGCTGCTGACAAAGATCTTCACCACAAAGACAGGCTGACACAACCAATTGAAAGTTGCTAATGAGGAAGGCAGGAGTAGGCTATTAGAATGTTAAATAGAGGCTGTTACATTTTCTGTAGGTAAATTAATGACAGAAAGACTCACGTTTTGGACCAACATCTATATTATTTTAAAATGCCATCAGCATTAAACAAATGTGGAGGAAATATTTTCACAGCATAGATATTTTGCTCAGCTGAAGGTTATATAACGCATATTTTATTTTTGCACTCTGACATCCATCAGTAGCTTTAAATTTAACTAGAACAGACTCACACTTTGTTTTGCTTAGATTTTCCACTAGGTCTAGTAGTATTTATAACTGGCTTTTCTCCCTTTCTGACAAGAATTACAGAACAAATAGCACTGACTTATTTCTTAAGTTATAAAATCTACATGTTAAACTGTTAAATAAAAACATCTGATGTAATGTTTGTCGTTGACTGTGTTTTCAGGACAACTTTTCCTTAAATCAGTGAACACATTAATGGGGGAGGACAGCAATTTATCCTCTTGTTAAGTTCAGGTATTTACGTGGCATGGAAACCCTCTCACATACTGTAGATCCCATTTCAAACAACCCACACTCATCTCCTGCACCGTCTCAACAGCAACAAACAGACACAGTGGGGAAACTGAATGAGAGTGCAGGAGAAACTTGTCCTCCTTCACATTACCGTTTATATTTTCAAAATGGAGAATTGTGCCAGATGAACATATTCTGTATTCTATTGTCTATTTATTAAACTTTAATTACATCAGAATTTTGCTTAATTAGAATTGTAACACTCATGTCAATTAGCTTCTCATCTAAAATAATGACTGAAATCATCAAACAATGCTATGATGCAGTATATGATCCAACCTTCAGTTAAGTCCCTGTTTATTTCAGATGCAAGGTTGTCTTTTTTATCCTTTTATCCTTAGTAAACAAGCACATCATGATAATTTTATGAAAGCGGCCATAGAAGTAAGTGCACTATCAACAGTCAATTATTTGGATAACCCACATACTTGAATCATTTAGCGTGTAAAGCTCCTGATAATAAGAAATATTTATAGTGAAAAAGGTACAGACTATATATTGTACAGAACTCCAGTCAACAAAAATGAGGAGATGGAAGATAAGAAACTAGATGAACTCTGGAGAGGGCTTCTTGATAGAAAAACTTGTAGTGCATTTGAACAATGTGACAGGATAAATTAGTCACAATAAGTCAATCGTTATTTTATGTAGCACTTTTTACAATGTTTACAATCACAGAAGAATATAATATCAAGTGTCGCAGGAGGCTGGGGTACAGATCCGGCCGGGACGCCTGGAAGGACCGAGAGGTGGCACATTCGTCCTCTGGGCCACGATGGGGCAACCGCCTTGGATTGGAAGAGGGCCACGGAAGGGGAGCAAAGAGGCTCAAGCCCGTTGGGGCCTCTGGTCACCGCCAGGGGGCACCCCAAGCCTCAGAGAGCCCCGGGAACCAGCTACTTCCGCCACACTCGGGAGCATGGAAGACGATCCTTCCAGAGACACCCGGAGTGCTTCCGGGTGCTCTCCTGACACTTCTGCCACACCAGGAAGTGTCGTCAGGCAGAGCACCTGGAGCTCATCCGGGTGAGAATAAAAGGGGCCGCCTCCCTCCAAACAGTGAGCTGGAGTCGGGAGTGGGAGCAGGACAAAGCTCCCGTGGAGAGAAGAAAGGTGGCCCACGGACAGTGAGAGAGAAGCCCGGAGGAAAGGTGATTGGTGCTGGAATGCACAGTGTGTTGTGCGGGATTGTGTTGTGCATTGTGGAAAGAACAAAAATAAATGTGCATTTGTATAAAGATGTGGTCTTCGACTGGTGGTGTCCGGGCAAATCTCACACAAGCAACAAATGTTAAGGTAGATGACTGCATAGTTCAACTAAAAGATGGAAGAAAAATAGACAGTGGGTAGTGCATTGTATTACGATAATAATACACTGGTGTAAGAGTGTGGAACCACTGTGCTTCTGGACCCTTAGCACGATTTAAGACTACAAGGGTCCCTCATAGATCATAACCAAATGCAAACCAATAGTGAGTGAGAAATGTACTTGATAAAGGTGCAAATAGCAGTGTCATTTATTACAAAAACGGATGTGAAGTGAAATCCAATAATCAACAAAAACGGATGTAATGCAAAAATTATTACTGCACAGTCATGCAATAACACAAACAATAAAATAAATTTATGATAACAAACAGGGGCGGAAAACAAAGGACTATTTACAAATATTTACAAGTCCTGCACTGAATGTCCTGAACTCAAAAATAAAAAGCAAAAGAAATAAAGGTTTCCTTCCTCTACAATTAACTCAGTCCAAGAAGCTCTTTCTTCAAGAAAAGGGAAAAAATACATAGTAAATAAATACTAAATACATATCAAATATACAAAGTAAAGAGAACTAATGGCAGTCCTCACTTCAGCTACCTGTTTCTACTTCCCAGATTTCCTCCATGTTGTTTAAAATCAGAGGTTCTTTCAAAGACCTTCTTTTTGTCCGTACTACATTTCTAAATTATCTGTAGTCTGGATTGGCCCAAAGACAAGACACCCCCTAGCATCTACGACGCTGTTTTAATTTGCCATCCAGTTCTGGGGAACCAATCTCTGCAGATGCTGTGTGAACTCCTCCAATTCCCATACTGCATAGAGACACTAGCGACGCTACACCAAACCCTAGTGGGACGTACTATAAGTTTCCTCAAAGTTTCTGCTCCTCTGCAGTCCTGTCTGTCACCTCAGCTGTCTCTCTCCCTCCAGCAACCTTCACAGCTGACATATGTCTGCAAGCAACTTTGTTCATGCACCTCCTTCCATACTGATGCTGGGATAGGACTCTCCTGGGGCCTCATGTATAAACGGTGCGTACGCACAAAAATGTTGCGTACGAAAGTTTCCACATTCAAATCGTGATGTATAAAACCTAAACTTGGTGTAAAGCCACGCACATTTCCACAGTAGCTCATACCCTGGCATATGCAAGTTCTCCTCTCTGTTTTGCAGACTGGTGGCACCCAGCGTCAAAGCAGTGCTACTGTTCCAGTGTGGTTTCCCTTTCTTTTTTAGATCCACATCCCTGATGCGGCTTTATAAATACACTGAAATTAACCGCATATTCTTTATTAGTTTAATACATCTGATTGTAATTAACCTGCAACAATATAATGGTCCACAGAATGGTCAAACTATTCTAAATACAATAGCTGCTTTATTGTTGTTACTCTCACTGCACCTTCTTCTTCTCCTTTAAGCTGCTCCTGTTAGGGGTTGCCACAGCGGATCATCTTTTTCCATATTACTCTCACTGCACCACCCGGAGTATTTATATCACTGTATCTGAGTGGCGAATCACAGCTGTACAGCAGCTAATCGGAAAGAGAATTATCGATATACATCATTAAGCACATGCTGCCTCAGCCATGCTGTCTATTGAACTGCTCTCAAACGGCAAACGCTTCAGAGCCTTTCCTCGCGGTTCAGAAACAGTTTCATCCCAAGAACTATAAACGCACTCAATCAGTCCTTCAAGTGCTCCTTGTAGAACTGTTTGAACTTATAAGTACAATTACCTCACTGTAAACTTGCGATACAGTTATAATATTGCACAACCTTAGCTACCTTATAAAGCGCGTATTTACATATGATGACGATATCATTTTTAAGATGAAATGCAGCAAAATATGTTTATTATATTATACAGATAAAACTTTAACTTCATTTAAATAATCTATATTATTAATAAATAAACATGTGAGGACACGGTGTCGAAGCGCTAGCAAGGAGCTGGCGCTCCGTTCACGGATTGTTCCTGCCTCGCGCTGTGTTCTTGGAGGGACTGGTGTGACACTGGATGGATAGAATAATTTAACATGTACTATGAACATATTTCAATGTTCCTTAAAAGTTTTGAAGAATCGGCATTCTCAGCTTACAGATGGCTTAATGTCTATTACACAGCTGATTGTGTGGCGATTGGGTATTTGGAGAAAGAAAAGTAACGACAAAAATTGGGGGTTAGTACGTTTGAAAGAGACAGTACTGCTGCAATAAATTATTTAATCGAAGGTCGCGCACGGTGCAGCAAGCATCCTGCGTGAGGCATGAACGATCACTGCACCACCGTGTTCGCATGTTTAATAACATGCTTTAACTCCTATCATCATGAAAATTATATCAAGTATATTACTCAGTATTTTAATTATTCAGAGAGCTGTAATATCACAAATGTAATGGATTCTGTGTCCTGTCAGAGGAAGAGAAACCAGTTTAAGAAGCACGTAGTGATTCACACACATAGAAGATCAAATACAAAACAAAGCATTTAACGTGCTACTTTAGTTACGATGGGATTTGAGAAACTAGTAAATTAAACGACTTAAAGATGAAGTTTATGATGTTCTACTTTAATGACAAAATAAACTATGTGATTAAAGTGGAAATTTAGAGATTAAAGTTGAGATTTTGTACTTTTTTCCCACTGTGTGCCTATTTTTTTTCTCTGTACCCTAATAAGCTTTCATATGACACTCAAATGGTGGGCTAAGAATCGCCTTTTCATGGCGACTTTGATATCTGACAACTTATTTTTTATTTCGGGCACTGTGCGACTTTGTGAACTTGAGCTTTCGAGTTTCTCCGACACTTTATGTCACTCGATCAACTTCCTTTTGTTGTTTATATCACTGTTTAAACCAACAAATAGTACGTTTTTACTTGCCTCCTCTTGGCATTCGCTGAAATTCGCTGCTTTTGCCATTGTCTTTTCACAGAATGTTGAGCTTAAGGGCTATTTATATTGATTTGCATATTCAAAGAGGCGTAATTCTGGTAGGAAATGGGGCAGGACACCAGGCGTGTGCATGTGCGCTGACCGGGATTTATGTAGCGGAAGGATGTGGAAGTTGGCGTTCGCACAGATTTATGCATCTGGATTTTTTTTTGCATACGGACATTTCTGCTTTTGTGCTTACGCCATGTTATAATGTGAGTTCTATGCACAGTTATGTTCTATGCACATGAGGCCCCAGGTGACCTTACCAGCACAGACCTTGCTTCTATGAATGTGCGATGCTGCCTTGAATACACATAACTTTAGTGATATTATGATGAAATGCTAAGGCGCTACACCTCACAAAGGTTAAAGGCAAAAGTGATGATGGATTTTAGATTTCATAACACAGCCTGCATATGGTATTGGAAGTAGAGGGGAACCACTGGGAGTGGAGAACTCTAGATGCTTAACAAAGGACAGAAATTATCCTTGAAGGTCCACAAGAAGCTTCAATAAGTCAAGTAAGGTCAAGAAAACCCATTAAACAGAAGTTTTAAGTTTTTCTTGTCAGCTGGCCAAACACAGGATCAAACAAAGCCGGAACAAATCACAAATATTTGGGACACCAGCCGGGTAATCCCATTTTAATTCTCACAAATCTCTTGATAAACTTAAACAGGTGCTGTCTGGTAACACTTAACATAAGGCAGCAAGCAACATTACAGAAAATAGCTTCAGCGTTAATTTTAGCTGATAAAACAATGGAAGGCTTTCCTAGAGCTTTAACACGTCGGAACTGGTCTGATCAAAAGACAAATTAGTGGAGGCACCCAGACTTTTTATAATGGGAGGACAGGAAGAGGTGCAGCTAATTTCCTTCATTGGGAGGTGTCACACACGTGCGCTTAGGAGGCAGTCAACAAGCCCGGAGGTGAGTGATATATTGTCCGACAGGGGGTTGAATTGTGATACTGATATCTCTCTCTCTACCTTTACAGAACCAAAGAGGAAAAATAATAACACACAATCACCATCAACAATACCAATACTCAAAAATGGCTCTGCAACAGTAACTCCATCAGAATCAACATCACTTCCGACTCCCGCAGATGACGTCACTTTCCGGTCCCTTGACAATGATGTCACTTCCGGTCAGTACCAATGATGTCACTTCCAGGCCTGCAATAATGATGTCACTTCCGGCCAATCCCAATGACATCACTTCCGGTCCCGCAATAATGATGTCACTTCTGGCCAGCTCAGATGACGTAATTTCCAGTCCCAGCTAACTTCCTGCCACCTCATTTCCTGTAGCCATTTTCTCTGTATAAAAACGATCCTCACAGCACTGTTGGGGTCGAATGTTTGATATATTTATTTATATATTTATATTTATATATTTATAAATATTTATATATATATATATTTATATATTTATTTATTTATTTATATCCTCACAGGTGGCACAGTGGTAGTGCTGCTGCTTTTCAGTAAGGAGACTGTGGAAGATTGTGGGTTCGCTTCCCGGTTCCTCCCTGTGTGGTTAGCGCTTTGAGTACTGAGAAAAGCGCTATATAAAGGTAATGAATAATTATTATTATTATTTTTCAATTCACTTTGACCGATTTTGGATTCCAGACATTATACGGGGCAAATCCCCAAACCTTTTCAACTTGTTGTTGATTTTAATTATCACAGAGGTTTCTGGGAGCTGTGGGGAGAAAAGGAAACACAGTTAGCGACAGCGCCCCCTCTCACCCTGGTGGGTTACTGTTTACCTCGAAAGAGCCAGCAAGGAGATCCTCAAACGCACATGCATGACATTCTCTTCTGGTTAAGAAGTATAAATGTGATCCAGAATGGAGGATAGGCATCTATAGTGAGCAGAACAATAAGCTCTCATATGTCAAGAATGTATCAATTTAAGAGGATATTCTTTGTTAAGTTACACTTGGATAAAGGTGAGCTTGAAACCTGTTTTGTCCAATTATGAACTCTTAAGTTTTGCAATGAAAGATGACCCTTTTGAAAATTCGGAACAGAGACTGCTGTTTCCAGCATGTCTGAGTAGTATGGGTTATTGGCTTGTGTAGTACACATTGGTGTTTACAAAGTGTAACTTGAATGTTATGACTTAATTAGGCAGAGTGCAAAGAGGCACAAACAGGGGGCATATGTGACAGTATGCATTATGCATTTGATAGAACAGTTTTTAATTTAAAAACTGCAAAATTGTGCAACCAGGTTAAATTTAGTTAAATAGACTAGTGGACATCCTACGTGTGTAGAGTGGTCCTCTACGTCTCATCTCATTGTTTTAGAAATGTTAGATGAATATTAATTGACATCTGTTGGAGTTTGTGCTTCTTTATTTTACTGAATTAAATGTCTGTTGATTACAAAAATGAACAATTTCGCATTTAACAATAAACTGATTGAACTAGAATGTGTATACAGATTATACTATACATGAAAAAACATAATCAAAAGCTGTCTGTATTTCTTTTGCAGCTACTGTCAGCAGTTAAAATTGTACCTGTCCAAGACAAGAGATAACTAACCATTATTTTTTGATTTAAGAGAATTAACTAGTAATTTTTTAAATGTGATATTCTTTATTAATCACTTAAGGGAAGTTGATTTTTGCATGACCTTTGAGGGTCAGAGCATATGGTCAGCCTTTGTACAGCACCCTTTGAACAAGTTTCAGGTTAAGAGCCTTATTTAATGGAGTAGGATCCTTTCTGGAAGTAATGGGATTTGAACCAGCAACCTTTCAGATACCAAGAAGGCTCGGAGTGGTTAGTTATTTCAGCTATGCAGATATACAGATGCAGTGGCTGATGATGACCAATGATTGTGTAAGATTTTATCACTTGCAATTATAGCATGCTGTATGGCCTTGGCTACCAAACACTGTGTGTGCTTTCTATTTTACTTTTGGAATTTTCTAGAGTTTCAGACATTTCACTTGATCTTTGGGTAAAGTTAGTGAACAGTGTACATGTTCAGACTTTGCATGGAACATTTTTATTTGTGAGATTATAGCAAATAGAGATAGATGGACAAATGATGATAAACCTGTTGACAAAGTTGGAATTTTACTTATTTACAAGGTAGCATTGTTAGGAGACATTATCATTATTAAAACCATGCAACTTTCTAAAAGATCAAACCAATGTCCAAGCACAGCAACATTTCCTGCTGTGTCACACCTGGCAGCAATAAATATCTACAATAAAATCGATCTTATATCTTTTTGACTCTCATCTCTCTATTATAATAAAACAATCCTGGGACAAGACAAGACTTTTTAGCCTGGGACGAGACGTGACTTTTTCAGAGAGATATTTTCACGTCCCGCGAGACTTTGTGCCAAGAGATTTAACCACACCCGGGTCCGGAAATAAAAGACAAAGAGTAGATGACAAAGTAGAACGTCATAAAGAATTCAAAAATGTTGGCGTGATAGACGTGCAGAGCAGGTTAGAGATAATGAAAGTCTCAAAAAAATGATAGTAAAGATTAGCGCAAAAAAACGGAAATTATTACTCGGAGAAATAACGCAACAGCAAAAAATATATTTAAATGAAGAAGCGTATCCATGGGAATTAAAAGATTTGTTGTTTGATGAAAGTGAAATCGACATATGCGAGACACAGATGGGGGGGGGGGGGGGGGGGGTATGGGGGGATTGGCAAGCGAAGCGAACAGCTATTTCTTAATTTTGAAATTATAAAGTCATCAATATAATAAATGTTATACTTGTTTTTTGGTTTGATGCTGAACCCTGCCACATGATTTAGAGGTTTCCTCACAGTGGTATCTGTTTTAAATGTTCATTCTTGACATTTTATGATATACAGTATTTTGGAAAGTTATGTTATGCTTGCATTTAAATAAGTGAATTATCAACTTATTAAGGCTTTGAAAACTTCATCCCCAAAATATGTTTTAAAATTATTTATTAATGGGTTATTAATTTCTGTAATATACTTTTCAGTGTGTCTCTAACACACACAAATGGGTGACATTTTGGATTTTTAAGTGTGTTATTCATTTCTTTAAAATACCTTTGGCAACATAATATCTTAGTTATAGATTCTTGTAAGAAATGTCATTAAATATTTTACATTGTAATATACAAAAAAAAAGTGAAAGAATGAGCTGTTACCATTTCCCCATGTTCTTCTAACACTGTTTTTGAAAAGCCTTACGGTCATTTGTTAATAGCAGCACTGATAGCAAACCTGACAGAATGTCACTGTCTCTTTATAACCGCATTGCTTTATTTTCTGTATGATGATACTTAAGCATACTCTATCACAAAATATATAAAAAAGGATTAATTCAAAATTGAAAGTAATAATTCCAAGCAGTGTAGCTGTCACTGTCACTGCAGAAGGATGGATTACAAAATTCAAGCTATTAAAACTGAAGACAAGCACCAAATTCTTTTTATATGTGTGGAGGCTATCATTTATATTTTCCCATGTTCCCCATTAATTTAAATGCACTCTTCGTCTAAAACTGTAAAACCAAAGACGTCAAAGCCTTTTTCTGTCTTGGAACTAATTAGATTTTCTCTTCAAAAATAATTTATCAAAATATAAGAATTGCTTTTTACTTTTATTCTTTTTGTTTTAAGAATATGTGCAAATTAAATTGCAGGTCTAGGCATGATTTTAATAACTATGCTAATACAAAATCATAAGATAAAAAGCACAACTTTTAACTCATTTCAAGATGTTTAACATAGTATTAAGGAAAATGAAACATAAAAATGAATGATAAATTGAACCACTACTCTAAAAATGTTATGTTTTTCCCTAGAAATAGGTGTATTATTATTATTATGTTGGTTCAGGACTTAAAAAGTATTAAATTGTGCAAAAATAAAGTATTCTGCTGTATCTTAAAATATTCTCCTATGGCAATGCTGACCTGTTTTTTGTTGTCATCTGGCAACACTACAGACAAGCAGTTAAATATGGAGCCGCGTGTAAACTTGACTTCTCATATTTGTTCAGTGTGAACAGCAAGAGATTACTTTTGTAATGATACCCATTTTTTCCAACTCCTGGATGAAAAAAAAACATAACTGAATGAAAATTTCAAAACGTTGATAAAACTGAGGATGATTACAGCTGTACAACATGTATTAGGATTTCTGTATTTTTTATTCTGATTAGTACTTTAGGTGCTAACATGACAAAAAGTAAAAACACACATTTACTATGTTCTATACAGTGTAATAAATAGCCCTGGCTGTGCAATGAGGATGAAGGAGGAATGAGGAGGCTACTCAAGAATGCTGCCTTCTGTTCGCTACTGTGGACTTTCCTTATTCCTAGAACTGGCAGATGATAAGTTAATAATGGCTTTATAGATTAAAGCCAATAAGAAGACCTTGTCAAGCATGTAGCCTGTCATCTTAAGCAGCACAAAGGATACTACAGTGGTGTTAAGTGAGGTTAGATATATAGTCAATCACAGACATTTTGACTAGGAAGCACATGCAATGCAGTAGATAACAGGTGAATTTTATTCTGAAGTAAACTCAATGTGTGGTTAAATTAAAGAGCTAATACCATTATCCAGGTAGACTTAATTGCATGTTTTGCTCTTCAGTGTGATCTGTCTTTTATTTTATTTTTTTTAACGTAAATCATTTCCACTGAACATTGTACTTTCCTCTTGTCATCATTGTCAGCTAATATAAAATCAGTGTATTTAAGAGGGACACATTTTCTATGAATCTGTTCACTACTGCCTTGGAATTTCCATACATACGTGGGACGGTTCTGGACCCCATTTAAACAGGTTTGATAATGTTATGATTCCTTATCAGTAACTACCGTAAAACCAGGCAAACACTGACAAATATTTTCAGTAAAATAACAAATCCCATGCAAAATTAGCTGCATTTGCCTTTTTTTAAAATTATTTTTAGTAAGTGCTTGTAAGCAATTTCTAAAGGTTATATGTACTGTAGTTTCATATTGCATCACTTTTCAAATTTTGGTCATGGTACGGGTAGAACTGATTGACTAATGTGTGAGATGTATTTGAAGTAAAGGCTATTTTTGTTTCAATTATAGTTATCAATGTCAGAAAAGGGTGTTTAAAATTGTTAAAAGTTTTTTTTTTCATTATTCATCAGATATTTCTGGAGTTCTAATAGAAAAAAAGTGATGGCTGTTGGAGTGTATTGCAACATATGACATGGAAAGTGACAATATAATAAACTGGCAATGTGGTTCAAAATTGTTGCCCAGATTTACTTCACGGTATATTGCAAAATTTGGAAAGGGCATATTATTGAATTGCACAGAAAAATGACAAAATTGCTGTTTGGTATGTTTTGAAAAGTATAACATTTGCAAAAAAAAGCCTGTCTGCACAAAGTTGAAAACTGTTTCTAAAACCAAAAAAAGAAAGTTATTGTGATAAGTTTTTGCATGTTCATTGGCAGGTTCCTATTTGAATTATTATGTAATTGAGAATACATTTGGTAATTAAGTAGCATATTCAAATCATTTGCCATGTCCTGAAATACTAAAACACTCCAGTAATTGGTGGCAATACTAAGAAAAGTGAAAAAAGGACTTGGGCAATGCTTCTTTTTTATTGTGTTTAGTGATTTTACTAATGATTTGAAACAGATGCTAAAAAGAACTGTTCCAAGTCATTCCACATGGAAAAAATTGCTTAACTAATTGGTGTGCCACTCATAATTTAATGCTGAAAATTCAAACTGAGGCTTCACTGATAACAATAAATAATGAGAAATGAAAAAAATGGATTATTTTTTATTGTGTGTATAATATGAAGCATTTTAATAACAAAAAAATCACGCAGAACAAGAGAAAAACGTTTTTGATATAATTGAATCTAATGGTGTCCCATGGTTAACAATGGTAAACAATGTAAGAAATGACCACAGAGAAGAGAAACAATTCTCATGTTACTCATGTCACACAATGCACATATCCGTTATCCATTTGTATTCTCAAAACATGTTTTGCTAAAATATTGTTGCCACATAAAGTAAAGGCAGCAGTCATAATAAACAGGAAAGTTGTATTCCCATAATCCTATGCTTTTGAATTGAAGACATGACTCTTGAGCTAGGCTGTTTTTACATTTAAATCCAATACATTCTCAAGTATTTTGTAAAAATAAAGTTGTGTTGTACATTCAGCAACACTTTCTCAAACATCTAGACTGAAATTCAGCAGCATTATAAAATGTCATGATGCCATTTAAAAAAAGACTGAATTAGCTTTAAGCACTATTTAAGGGTGTTCATAAAAAATTTAATAATTTATTTCAGGAGGTAGATGTGCATAATAAACAAAAAAAAAAATTTGAAATATTAAAATGTATGCTTCAGTTGAACTGTTTAAAGACAAACGTTTTCGATTGTAATAGAAATTGGTCACTTTACACCCTCTGATATAGGTCCATTAAGGACTAGATCTCTAGGAAAGGATCAAAAATCAAAAATAACACCATATTCATAATCACTGACCTTGAAATTGTTTAAAACAATACCCCGTATGGTTATGTTTTAAATTTGTAATGTTTAACTTTATGGGAGTGGCTCTTAGGGCTTGGACCACCAGAAAAGAATCAAATATCATAAATATTATCATACTCATGACCAGCAACCTCAAAATTGAATCAAACTCCACATGCTTATATTACCAATCTGCACTTTTTTGAAATTTTGCGAAAAGGAGTAAAATTGACCCCTAATATCCCATTTCCAGGAGTACACCTGGGGTCAGCTGATGTGGCTTGCACAATTTCAAGTCATTCTGATCATTTTTGCCAAAGACACATTTTGGGTTGCTCTTTATCATAATTGTGTACTTTCCTTCAAAAATATAGTCGAAAAATTACCTAAAATTGTTTTTTGTTGGGCCTAGAGGTTCAAAAAATATGGGTTGGGGGTGGGCAAAAATCTTGATATATACCACAGCTATACTACTAGACAAGTCAAGTGGTATATCATATGTGAGAGTTTTCTCACACTGGAGGTGCCAGACAAAAAAAAGAAAAAAGAAATGATTTCAAATCATCCATAAGTAATTCTTCTGAACACAATATTATAGCTTGAAATTTAATCAGTGACAAAAGTGAAAACTGCAGTTTTGTTCTTTCTGTCAGCTTTGCAAGCACTGATTAGTCTTGATTATATACTCATTTTATACAAAAAATGTTTTCCGGGCCAGAAAGTAACAATGTATACTGTATATAACATTTGCTTCTTCTGAACCTGTTTTTTGAATGTGTACTGTATATAAATATACAAAGAAAAGAAATCTAAAGGCAAACATTTTAATCAGGGAGCAAAAATGCTTAAATATTAATGTGAGGTTGATGTTGTTATGTATAATTATATTTGTGGTGGTACATTTGCATTTGTATCTGAAAAAAATCAGCTAACAAACCACAGAGGCAAATGTTTGTGGTTTGAATGGATTTGGAGGCAAACCTACTATTTTTGCAACTTGAATTGCATCCACAAAATTATGAAAGTATTCTAAAAGTGGTCTAAACTTTCAAAGTGTTAATGGCAACTGCATTGTCTTATTGTGTTCATATTACAATGAAAATATTTTGTAGTGAACAATTCGCACACTCAGTAAACACAGTACCTGGTGTGGGAATTGAACTCAGGTCTATTGAGTTGCAAGGCTGCAGTGCTTAGCCTCAATGTTCCATTATAATGTATCTTTTTGGCTCATTTCCTATTATATAGTTTTTCTTTTGCTCTTTTTATACCAGAAACAAATAAATAGGTTGAACAGACAGCATTTTAAAGGAGCAGAGACTTCATTTGAAGTTATCAAGCAAAGAAGGTTAGCAACAGTTCAACATGGTCATTTACTTAAACATTACTGTATATTAACAAATCATTGTCAGATTCTAAAAACAAACTATGTTGGTTCATTGTCAAATAAGTGTGGTTTTTATTTCTAAATTTAATTTCTATTGTGCTGTGGTAAGTGAGGTAGAATTATTCCCGTTGAGCAAAATAAGGTAGGATACCCTCAGTGTATTATAAGTTCATAAAGCAGAAATATCCCATTAAATAACACCCCAAATAGTGTTGTAAATGTCATGCATGTGTGACAGAGGATAACCTTCTGGGTTTATCAGAGGAAAGTAATAACTCCCATCCCCAAGGGCAAAAGGTGGCACTGTCGCTAACACTGCCAGCAAGAAGACACCCAGTGACAGCAAATGACTGAACCTCTTCTAGCCAGAGTTCAATGATGGAGCAGATGTCCTAGAGAATGGTATCTCATTTCAGACCAGAACTGACACCAGAACAGTGATCCCAAGAAAGACCTGTTCTATCAAGCCGCTACCATTAAAAGACTGTTTTTTGTTTCTGTTTAACTGCATTAGTACCATCGAGCATTCTTTTTGTTTAATATTATTTGTGGTATGTTTAAAAATTGTGATTCTAAAGCTCCCAACACATAGTGCAAAGATTTTATTCTAGCCTTAGTAGGGTCATTTTAAAAACATGTGGCTCAATGTGTTAGGTGCCTGGTGAGATTGTTCCCAATTAGCCCATGTGCAATTTGTATCATCAGTGGAGAAAGATGTGTGTGATGTACAGTTTTTAATTGAATCAGACCTAGTTTTAATTAAATGAATGAAGAATATGTTTTATCAAGAATTGACTTCCATTCATATTTTGAAAATCTTATTGAATGATCCTATTTCCAGTGCTATCTCAGACCATCTGTCTTTTTTGAAAGCACTGGTATGTGTGGCAGATACTGCAAACCGAATTGTAACAGCAAAGTCAAATTCGGACGTTTTTTCACTTAAATAAAAAGATTAGAAATACCTTTAAATAACATGTTTACATCATAAAATGGACTGATTAATGAGGCAATGTTCACTGAGGAATCTGCTGTTTTAGTGTTAATACTAGCTGTAAATTCTCTAATGGTTACTACTGTGGTTCGAAAACTTTATGACATTAAAGTTTACTCTTGAGTCATCCTACTTTAAGGAGGTAATTGAGTTTAAATGATTTCAGTTAAACTAAAAAGGGAATGAACAAATAAATAAATCTAGCTTTAACTATGCTTTGCTAATCAATATTATTCTAGTTTATTCACACTATCATTGAGTTGAGTTTTGGACTCCAAACTCCTACTGTCTACTCTACTACTTGGTAATTTATTCCACGTTCCAGAAGTTCTCCTTGTAAAAAAAAAATTCTAACCTTTGTTCTAAAGTTACCCTTAGCAAGTGTTTATCTGTTCACTTTGATGTTGTTGAACAACTCATTTTAATAAAACAGCTTGGTTCCAATTTACCAATTCCCTTCATTATTCTGAACACTTCAATTTTATTGCCTCTTAATGTGTGTTTGTTGTCCTGATTTGCTTCTTTTGAAATAACTGAAAACAACATAACATAAAAAATACACTTACAATGACAATAAAAAAATCTCTGAGAGTTCGTAAGTGATTTTCTAATTTTAACAGAATTTTAAAATTATGTTTGGGCAGGAATAACTCATCTCAGCATCACTATGGGCTTGCTCAGTTTACTTATCACATAGCAATGTCTTTATGCAAAACTGTAAAATGTATAAGGTGTGGAACTGGTAAGGACAAAATTAAAATTGATGAAGTGGTGAGAAGATGATTGCATTGTTGGTGGATCACCTACTGTGTAAAGGAATATGGCTGAATAATCGCATTTGCGTGTAGTAATAACACAAAGCCACAGGATGAAAAATCATACCATCTGCAAAAACACCTGAGTAAACAAAACTTAATGTAGAGTGCAAACAGTAAATACTACAGCAGAAAGTAAATGTGAGTGCACCATTATAAGGAGCAACCTATGAAAATGACAAAATGAAGAACATGCATATACAACCTGCGGTGGGCTGGTGCCCTGCCCAGGATTTGTTCCTGCCTTGCGCCCTGTGTTGGCTGGGATTGGCTCCAGCAGACCCCCATGACCCTGTGTTAGGATACAGCAGGTTGGAAAATGACTGACTGACTGATACATATACAATAGATCTGCAGAAAAGTATGTCATAATTATAATTTATATTGTCAAACACCAAATGCTGTTAATGGCTATAATACAAAGTTAAAGCTCCTGTGTGGTTCATAGGTTAAAAGAAATCCTTCCATCTCTATGCCCAAAAATCATTACCTTGACCATTGTAGCCAAGAAGACCTCAGGTATGATTGCCAAGTGGCTTGCCTTTTTTGCATTGATTCTAGTCATGAAAGTAATAGTTGCCTCAGCTCAAACCCATGCAGGAATAATACCTTAAGACAATCGGAAGAATAAATGTTTATCTAATTAAAACATAGAGACTCATACTGTTGTATGACAACATATACAAAACACAGAAAACATGTACATAAAGTAAAGGAAGGTATGTTATATCCAAACTTCAAGTTTCAGTACTGTTTTGCAAATATTTGTACTTTGACTATGGAAGGAATCTGAAGGTAATGGAAATGCATCTGGTAAAGTAACCTTGCAAAGAAAATCTTGTTGAAACCACTCTACATGTTTTGCTGTGCAATCCAGCCATTAATAAATATGACCAATTTATTGCAGTTCTTCATTACTCAAATATAAAATGCAATAAGTGTAGAACATATTATAAGCAACGTTGCTATTCTCTGTTGTTGCAGTGCATAGTCATATTTTCCTGCCTTCGTTACCCTACACAGTTTTAAATTCATGGAAGTGGTTAAAAGTTGGACATTTAGAGACCTCTACATTTACAGCGCATGCACCTTGAACCTAAACAATATTTAATTCCAGGATGCTAATAATCATAATTAATGTCCTTTATTAGAAATAATCACAATGTCTCTATGTGGAACAGTCCAACTTCTTCTTCTTCTTTCGGCTGCTCCCGTTAGGGATTGCCACAGCGGATCATCTTCTTCCATATCTTTCTGTCCTCTGCATCTTGTTCTGCTACACCCATCACCAGCATGTCCTCTCTCACCATATCCATAAACCTTCTCTTAGGCCTTCTTTTCCTCTTGCCTGCCAGCTCCATCTTTAACATCCTTTTCCCAATATACCCAGCATCTCTCCTCTGCACATGTCCAAACAAACGCAATCTCGCCTCTCTGACTTTGTCTCCCAACCGTCCAACTTGAGCTGACCCTCTAATGTACTCATTTCTAATCCTATCCATCCTTGTCACACCCTTCAGAATTTGTTAAGAATTCATTAATACTGTTCTAAAATAAAGTTGGGGCTCTGCTTTACTTTTTTTGTGTTTTGATGTTTCAGATTATATAAAGAACTAACTCATACTTGTCATGATCAGGCTCTCTTTTCTAATTTAAAATACAATAAACAACTCTCTACTCTTGCCTCAAACGTTTAATTACATTGTGTCTTTGGCTATGGAAATTCAGACTCTTAAAAGATGGCATGAGGTTAACAATAAGGATTACAAAATTTAAAATACATTTAATAAACTTGCTGTTGAGGGCTCTTGGGACTAAAAGAGGGAGCCAGAACCCCTTGTAACAACAAGGAAAATTGGATTTCATCTGCAACCCATTCTTGAAACTCAGTGACAGTTCAAGTAGTGAATAATGACTGAGAATTTTTGCCATTAATTGGCTCAGAGGTGGTAGAAATAAGAGCCTGATCATGACAATACTGGGCTTTCTTTTAACATAGCTCACAGATCAGAATCTATTTACTGAAAAAACAAAAATGATAAGAACTATGGTAGAATATGGTGTACAACATAGTTGAACATTAAAAGTCTGACTGGCTTAAACAGAAAACTTGCAGTTGGGAGGTGTTTTTACCCTTGAATTGACTTTAACAAAAAAAATGTACTGTAATTGTAGGATGTACTGTAGGAAGGTATTATGTGAAATCTTGGGAGTGTACAGTATATGAAAATGTTTTAAGTTATCTGTCAGTTGCTCTAAGAAGGCATTGTTACTTAGTTCTGAAAACGATATTTATATAATCTCCTGATCACACAGTTTGTAAAACTTGTACAGAAAGCTAAGTAAGCATTGTAATGCAGGGCTCATCTGCATACAATGATTAAGTCAATATGTATATAACCAAGTCAGCAATTTTCATGACATAAGTTCAATACTTTACTTATCAGACTCGATCTCACAGAATAGATGTGCTCAGTCCCATCATGCCTCGTATCTTTAACAATGTCAGTTTCCAAGAACACGTGCTTTAGGTTCCTAATGCAGGTGATGTGTCTTAAAATGTCTTGCATCTACATTTTTTAGTACTGGTATTATTGATTATCTTTTAAGTGATGAAATATGTAGGATCAAGTGAAAATGTAATCTGCTAAAGCTTTACTCTAGAAAAACCCAATGAGGCTGTCATTAGCTACAGTGTCAAATATGTAATATAAAAACGAGCATCAATACTGGATATATTGTAAAGGATTACATGTGTGGCACTGACACAACACAAGGCAGAAGGCAGTCCCAAAAGTGACCACACTAAGACACAAAGTACCTTCTGGAAGTGTCCTTGAAGTAAAACTGAGACCATGGAAGACTAAGCAATGTGATGGTCTGGGTTGGCTCCACTGTCATTGGCAGGTTGAACCCAGAACCATCAATAATGAAACTAAAGTTGTGCCAGACAAATTAGGACACACACAGTCAGCAAGAGGGAGGTAAAAGTGCTTAGTGCTTTTATTCCAATAAAACAAAACAAAAAGTGTAGTACTCTGACTAAAGTCAATAAATAAATAATCTCAACAAAAAACTAAAACTGACGTCTTCTCCACTTACCCTGAATGGGATCCTGCAGCCTGTGAAAACATCCCTTTAACTGGACTCAGGTCCTCGTCGCCAGTCTATTGGTGTCTGTGAGGCACCTATCTCCCTTGTCTCCTACTGATATTCCTCACTCTAAATCTCTCAGCAGGACCCTCAGTCCCCTCTTGAGTGGCAGCCACATTCTCCTCTTCTGGGACTCTCTTCCCAGCTGCCTGCCTCCACTCCTTCTCACACTGGCTCTTCCCCTGATCCTGCCTTCTCTCTACCATTTCTTTAACATCCGACAGCCTTTCCTTTATTCTCGTGGCCTTTTCCTTTTTCTTTTTACTCCCTGGCTCTCCACTCAAGCTCTCATTTCCACCTTTTGGCGTGGCTGCTCCGCCTAATGAGATGCTGAGAGTGAATGAGGAAGCAAGCAAAGGCATGCAACAGACAATCAACTCACTGCCTCCAATAAACTCCTAGTGACCACGCAATGACAAAAATCGCCACACACCCCACTATACCAGAGGGGGAAGGTCAGTATAAGTTCTATAATTCAGCAGGTAGTGGTGCTAAGTTCTTAGTAAGGGTAAGTTGTAAAATTTTGCTATGTTTAAAGTTCTGACCTTCCTCTAATCATACTTGTCTTTAAAAGGTGTAAGTCTGCTTCTCTGCATTCTGCAGAAATTCCCTCTCTCTACAAAAGTTCTTTCTGTCTTTAGCAATACTTCTTCTTTCTGTGTTGTTAAAACTGACTGCTATTATGGAGATCAAAATGTCAAACTAAAGAACAGCGCACTTATTATTATTAATAATAATTCTTTACATTTATATAGCGCTTTTCTCATTACTCAGAGTGCTTCCATGCAGAGAAGAACTGAGATGCAAACCCATTATTACCTTACTGCAAGGCAGCAGCGCTATGTCACCTGCGTGGTATTGTCTATAATCCTTCTTAACACTTTTAAGCACCATAAATGCAAAAAAAATCATGTGCCCCTACACACATGACATGCCAAATTAGATATCCATATAGCTACTTTTTAGCACAGTTTCATATTTCCAAAATACCGCAAACTTGCCCCTTTGCCTGACGATCATTAACATGCTGCTTGACAGAGCCAGTGAATCACATTGCTAAGTGCATGATGAGTGACGGAGTTAATTAAAACTTGGCTAAACTCATCAAATTAAAATGACTGCAATTGTTCCCATATATTATATATTTATTTGATACTTTTGGGCAAATGATTTATAAATCACAAGTGCATATTGAATAAGTTGAATTCTAAGAAATTTACGCAGGTTCAAACATAAAACCTTATGGTTAATAGTCTAATACCTTAGACACTGGGGCAAACTACTCAATCTTTCAAAACAGTCATTTAGTGTGTTTGCTAAAAGTAGTCTAGTAAGATCTTCAATAGCTCACTAACCACCGAGATAAAAAAAAATAAAAAACTACATAGAACAGATTTCAACCAAAAAAGGGTGCCAGCCATGAGTATCATTCACAATGATAGCATTCATTGTAAGGAAAAATTCTGTAATTATCAAACAAACAAAATTAACCTGACTGTCAAAGGTGAATAAAAGAGAAAAGGTGTTGAATGTTTTATGAATAGAAGCTGCTAAAAACAAGTGTTTGAATGGAATCCGAGAAAAAAAAAAAGAATATTTAATTCAGCTGGTCTTTCCAGATAGTTTTTGCAAAAATGATTTATTAATTGACAAGCATATAGATAAAATAAAAGTGTTTGTTTGATTTTGCTGCCTATAATATTATATCAAGCACATAAAAACTGATTATTTTTTTCACCTGTATATTCACATATCTCTTTTAAAAATAAGGGTGGAATGTACAAATTATATATAATGCACAGTAACAAAGTCCATAACAAAACAAACAGAATAAAATGAATATGAAAACTGAATGTAAAAAAAAGCCAGAAAAAAACTATAACAGCTAAAAAATCTCTATGACATAGTTTCAAATATTAAATCTGATAACACAAGAATATGAAATTTCCATGTTCTTATATGGTACAGCTGATTTCTGAGACTGCTTCAGTGCTTTTTTAGATTTTATCTTCATCTTCACCCTAGCATTGAAAAATGTAATTTTCTTATTAAGTCCAAAATTAAGAATTTAATGTGTTTTTTAGTTCAAGTGTACATGTATTCTTAATGCAGAGAAAGAATCTGTCTCAAAATATCAACAGAAGTGAAACAATTAAGAGCTTATAAGCTATTAAAACATTTGCATTTAAACACAGTTTGAATGTATGTTAAAGAAATCTTCAAAGTATTTTCCAGATATGTTAAGAAAAACATGGTCTAATTAAGAAAACAAATCCATGTTTCACTTCATGTCCTTATCTCTACCCCCAAGACTTTTCCATCTTTTCACTATATGCCCAATCCAATTCACCAGGTTTCTGTCAAGCAGAGTTTCTACTCTAAAAAGCTCCCATACTGTTGATATCCTCACATTATCATAGAATGTTAGCCCAACTACCCACACTGGAAACTGAATTTGAATGGTTCAGACTGATCGGGTTTATACCTAAAGTAGCAGAAAAAAGTTGATTTGGTGATCCAAGGCTACTACTTCATGGCTATGTAGTATTGGGAAATTTCAGAACTCAATCTATATAATGGCAACTATGGCTGGTTAGGTGTGACTGGACACAGTTCAGGGGAAATCCCTACACACTCTGCTTGTGAGGGAATCAACCACACTAGGAACAGGTTAAGTCCATGTATAAAAATACAGATGCCCAAAGAAGTTTGAGGAGCTGAAAAAAATTCCAGAAAATGATAGAAGCACATGAAAATGGACAAAAGCAAAGTCTAATTCAAGTATAGTTGCAAGAGTCAGAAAACCAAATGAAGCCATCAGAGATGACTGTTAAAACCAACCACAAAAAACACAAATCGTGGAGAAAAGCGTAGTAATGTTGTCACACTGGTTAACAATAACTCTTATTGTTTACTTTTAAACAAAGAAAATTTCAGGTATAGTGCACCAACATTTTAAATAGATAGGATGTAAGGATGCAAATCAACACGTGACCCCAGTATCACATGACTGGTGTGGTAGATGGCCAGGACACCTCCACGCTGGGAGGACCACGGTAGTCAGCCTATCACCTCCCCCGGAGCGCTAGCATCCCCCTAGGTTACAGCAGTGCCTAGGACTCCTGCAGGGCTTCATAGAAGTTGGTGTTTGTTGCAGCCCTATTGGTATCCATTGGTGCCGCCAGCCCTAACTAGAAGTGCTACCAGATAAAGGTCATCAAGCACCTGGAGTACTTCCGGGTGCATTATAAAAGGAGCCAGAAGCCACTACTCTGAGAGCCAGAGTCAGGAGGTGGAGAACGAAGCTGGTGGGAGAAGTGGAGGCAGAAGAGACAAGGAGAGAAAGGAACTGTGTGGTGTTTTACTGTGTGAGCTGTAAATAAAGCATGTGTAGTGCTTGGATTTGTGCCTCTGTGTCTGGTTAGGCTTCACCATGGCATCCCAGATGGGACCTCTGGCAGTCTGTTGGCAGGAGCCCCTTAATTAATTTTGTGGCCCAACCCAACACAGCAGCGCAAGGCACACAGCAGCGTGAAGGCGGTCACCTGCAGCAAAAGCTACAGCACCTCCTGGTGGGGCCCACAGATCCCAACAGGGCTGCACCAAACTCCAACTCCCATAAAGCCCTGCAGGAGTCCTAGGATATGCCGCAACCCAAGGGGTTGCCATCTAGCGCATCTAGGCAATGCTCTAGATAGGCTGGCTCCCCCAATCCTCCCAGCGTGGAAGTGTACGGGCTGGGCAAAGGCCCCGGCCATCCGCCACACTGGCAATAAGTATAGCAGCTGTAAATTACGGGGATATGACAACATCAAAAAAATCACAAAATGTTGCCACTTAAAACAAGTTATTCTTCAAAATTCAATATCAGAGTGATTAAAAAAAAGAAGGAAAAGCCTATTAAATAGTAAAATAATTCAAAATATAAGACAAACTGAATCTAAAGAAAGGTCAAACATAGATTCATTAAACTATGTTTGCCATTGTGGAAAGTCAACCACTTAGGGATGGAAGATCCTGTCATAAATAGTATCCCAGAAGGCTAATGCTCAAAGGCTAATGGTACTAGAAGGCAGACAATTCAGCAGATGGTACAAATCTGGAAAGAGACTAAGAATGGTAAAAAGTATTTACAAAAGAAAAAATATGAGGGTTAGACTTTCTATGTTGAGTGGCAAGGTAGGCCAGAAAGAGTAGACAATAATAGTTAAAACCCTTTGGCTTATAGGATGGAACACATGATTCTAATCTAACAGAAATTTAAATATGTAGCCTTTCAGTCCATTTGATGACTGCAAACAGTCCTTGACTGGAATGAGTAGGACCATATTGTCCTTTTTTAGGAAAGCAGCATTAGCAATCCTAGAGAAGCTTGTTCCGTTATATGTGCACTAAGGTGCACCAGGATTCACTTGGGTTAGTTATAGCCTGGTATTCTTGTAACGAGATCCTTCCTCACCTGGTGGGTCCTGCAAGTTATTATTAGACTGGCCAGAAATAGCTCTGATGGGGAATTTATTATGGCTTTATATCTGAAATACATTTAAATCTGGACTAGTGAAGGTGGTTTGAGGTGAAACCTCATTGACATGAGGAAAATTAACATGCCAGTAAAATGAAAGGATGAAATGGAGGGTGAGAAAGGATAGCGCTTTACTGATTTTTTATAGATGAATAACTGGATAAGCCATCCCACCTGGTAAACAGATGTCCAAAAATCTGTATAAGTTGGCTCAGTAATGCAGCAGAATTTTAGTTTTTCCTTTGGCAAAAAAATTCAAGGAATGCCCAGCAGATTTTTTGATGAGTTTAATTAAAATAATTAAGTCTGCCAAATAAATTCAGATATTTCGAAATCTCGATTTACCGTTACATTTACTTCAGTCTGAACATGCATTCTACAACTAATGTATACCAAATCCCAACAAAAGCAACAACAAGGAGGTTGAAGGTATACAAAAAAAAGTGTAAAGGGCAGTGGAGACACTAATCAGAGAAAATAAACAAAGCATACAAAAAGCCCATAGCCACAATGAGTCTCTCAATATAAGAATTTGTGCTCTATCTATCTGGTGGGGTGGCTGGCCAACTTCCCAATGTATTGTATCTACTTCCAGTCTTACCCTGCCTGCAATTTAATAATGGACTGGATCTCCAGCCAGGTTTGGTCCCAGCCTTGCATTCAGTGCCGAATTAGAATCAGATTCAACATGTTTGAAGCTTTTATGTTATTGCACACTAGGTAAGACTAGTGCTTCTAAACTGTTAGTTCATAGAGGAGAGTATAGACACAACATTAAGACAGGTTGTTTTCCCTCTTTTGGTATCCAACTCAAATGTATTTTCCATAATAAAACCCACAAACACTACTATGACTAATGTGTATGCTTACATGCAATATAATATAGCAGATGGAAACATCAAATCACTAAAAAATCTATTGTAAAGGGCAGAAATGGTGCAAACGTTAATGGATGAATAACCCAAGTTTTACCACTGTGTAATTTTTGAATTCCATGAAATATTTTTTACTAACATGCTCCACTTCAGTCCATTGCCATTTCCACCAGTCTTGTGTTTTATGTGTATTATATGTTAATCGGTCCAATATCAATTCTGACTGTTCACATTCAGTTTATTACCAAACGTTGTAACAATTTTAATCTTTTCAAATTATTTAAGCAGACTAGGTAAGACCATCAAGAAACAGACATAGTATGGTGCTTATCATTATATATGATGGGCAACATGGTGTCCCATTCTAATGCTTGCATGCATGCACGCGCTCATTATGGTAGCTGCTACAATGACCCACAAAAATCAACATATATAAAATAAGAAAAAACAAATAATTTCTGAACAAATACTTTCTATAAAATTCAAATTATGCTCAGAACATAACAAAGTCCAACTAAAAAAGGCATACTCTAGAAGTGTCCATCAGGCCTATCATTGTGCCTTTGAAAGAAATGTTTGAAGAGGAAATAGGCACATGGATCATCAGCAGAAGTCCAGGAATGTCATATCCTATCCTTGAACTAAATATTGAACGTTATTCAACATCATCTCTTTTACACTATAGCTGAGTTCATAATTTGATCTGGAAGAATGTGGAAGGGATAAAGAGCAATAGTAATAACATGCTTGAAGTAAGGCATATGGAAATAGAGAGACATACAAATAAATGTTGGTAAACCTGCTTCATTAGATAGATAGATAGATAGATAGATAGATAGATAGATAGATAGATAGATAGATAGATAGATAGATAGATAGATAGATAGATAGATAGATAGATACTTTACTAATCCCAAGGGGAAATTCACATTATTTTGTAGGGTCCAATAAATTTCTTATATGATTTCAGGAAACCTTCTAAAGAACAAATTTACTTTGTCTTCTGCAGCATCAGTTAGCAAAAATTTAGTAGAGGCTATCTTTAATTATCTTTAAACATCCATTGGAAAATGATAAAGAAGGACCCCATTCGATCTCATCCATTCGCTATTAATAAGCCGTCCAATAGGATTTATAAATTATACTATGTAAACATGAGAAAGAAATTGTCACATGCTCAACTGTCTGGTGGAAGTTATACTAAATGTCAGAGTGTCAATGTGAGGAAGATAAAACTGGGGGACAAACTGATGTGTGCGTTAGTGTAGCAACCACTATATTATGTAAACAGGACACCATTAATTGTTTAGTTAGGCTCGATGTTTAGTTAGATTTTTTATTATTTCTTTAAGATTTATTAATAATTTACAAATGTGATATCATCTAGTGTTGAATTCTGCTTTGTACTTGTAATATATCTACTGCACTATTATATTGTATTGAGGATTACTTGTGTTCGGTTCTGTATATTGTATTGTATTGACCCCTTTTTTTGACACTCACTGTATGCCCATCCTACCTGGAAAAGGGTTTCTCTTTGAACTGCCTTTCCCAAGGTTTCTTCCAAGGGTTTTTTTGGGAGTTTTTCCTTGTCTTCTTAGAGATTCAAGGCTGGGGGTCTGTCAAAAGGCAGGGCCTGTTAAAGCCCATTGTGGTACTTCTTGTTGATTGGGCTATACAAAAATAAACTGTATTGTATTGTATTACTTCGATTCCCTCCTTATTTATACCCCTCCTTGTATTATTAATGTCATTAAAAAATCTTTTTGGCTTTACTGGAATTATTTTCTTTTGGGGTTAACTGGCAAACGTCCTCTTCTGGACAAACTTGTGTAACTGGCTTTGGCATGGGCTGCTCAAATTTTTGCTGAGTCGATATGAAAAAAATATTTTAAAAAACTGTTAACCCAATAACAATAAGTTGTATGGAGCTCATGTTTTTCAAGTTTGGAAAGTCATATATTTTTTGTTTGATATGAGTATCCATACCCTGAGATAAAGTAGGTTACCAAAAGATAAAATGCCTAAATTACTGTGAACACTGCCTTTAACATAGGATTAAAATAATGTTAAAAGCAGTTCCCATTTATTTTTGCTTTAGGCACTTCACAAATGTAGCTTTGTTAATATGGTATAATTTTTCTTTTAGTTTAATAGGGAAGAAGGAAGTAGATAATTATGGTTATTTGGCTCAATTGCCTATAATCAATACAGAGTCAAAAATATCCATCTTTCTTTAGAACAAAGAAAATGCCTTTAAAAACTAAACTACTGGATAGTCTGGTTTGGCAACCTACTAAATAGGTTTATGGGGTCATTATTGTCACATGTATGGAGTAAAATAAAATTGCTCTTTGTATGTGCTAATCGACATGCAACACGCAACCACTCTCTGGTACCATGATTAGTGAGTACTACTGTACCTTATCTTGATACTACTTTCTTCTTTAGCTGAAAGTACTTAGAACACATAAGTTATCACTAATGCAAGTTAAATCCAGCAGGACATTAAATCATCTATCTCTATATACAGGTATATAAAATTCAACATCTGTCTGTCTGTCTGTCTGTATGTCTGTCCGCTTTTCATGAGAGAACTACTTAATGGATTTAGATCGTGTTTTTTTCTATAATTTGCCTGAACATTCCGGTTGATTTTGCAACCTCTCTC
This sequence comes from Erpetoichthys calabaricus, assembly GCF_900747795.2. NCBI lineage: Eukaryota > Metazoa > Chordata > Cladistia > Polypteriformes > Polypteridae > Erpetoichthys > Erpetoichthys calabaricus. Next base: position 76,098,860 of record NC_041398.2, on the reverse strand, counting down.
ATCACGCTAAGCATCATAGTTCGCTTGAGGTACCAATTTATTTGCACAAATCCGAGACAGATGCAGCGGACCAAGTGGGGGGTGGGGAGGAGGTGTGGAGCCATCCTCACTCATGTGCCAGCCTCGGGGTGTACCTTGCCTTCGATTAGCTAGCGATACCTTTATGTTTATAGACTTTTAAAGTTTGTCCTGTATTTTTGTCCGGGGGACAGCATAAAATATAGCTTAGAATAGATGTATAAGCTCTGTATATGTTCTGGATGCTCTGAAAGTTCAATAATGTTATGCACCAGTAGAGGAGATGCCCTCCAGTTAAAACATTAGGTGTGGGCTAGAAAAAGGTTGCAAGAAATCCTGGCTTTTAGCTAAACCACTGCCAACTAGATCTCAATCAATGAACTGCATCCTAAGACAATGGTCTTGCCCATTGTAATGGTTTTCCCACTGAAAGTGAAACAGTTGAAGTTATTTTAAGTTTTTCACTACTAATTGAACTATGCTGCCGCTTAAATCTAAGTCTATGCTGATTTAAAAAAAAAAAAGCTTTCAGTGATACTTGAGTCCCTATAGAAACCCTCCAGATAATAAATCAGATGTTCTTTAGATTAAAAGGTTGGTTCTGCTACTTCAAGGCCCCTTGATGCAGATATAATTCTTTACGTTAAGAAAATAATTGTCAAACTGTGGCAGCTAGTTCAGATACCAGGACTTATAGATTGTGTAATGTACTGGGTAATCTAGAAACTCAACTGGCCAACCTTTTAACTCTGGGTCACTCAGTTTTGATGGTCTCGACCTAAAGTATGATGTAGCCATTTGATCAAACCATAAAAAATAGATTAGAATAGTGTATGTGTTATTGTATAGCAGCAGTAATTATTTAAGGAAGTCAGACAAAGTCAATGTCAGAAAGAAGACACAGAATAGAAACAAAGTAGTGATTTCCTGTCATTAAAAGTGCAAGGGGGAAAAAGCAAAAATCAAAGTCCAGACAATTCCAAATTGATTTTTTGAAAGGGTTTAGTTTTATTAATCAGCAGACAATTTCTCTAAAGTTGTTCAAAACTCACTTTAAACTCAGACCAACTCTACATATAGTGCTCATTCTTAAATAAGATGATGCCAATGTATGTGTGATACCATAAACTTTTATGAAATTTAAAACAGCAAGAGATATCATAAGTCATAGAATAACACATTAGAAGGGATAAAATTGATTTCTAAATTAACTATAAACAGAAATTAAAAACAAAAACACAAAGGTATTGATAAATATGTCCAGAGCTGGGCAGAGAGTAACTGTTATGTGAATCTTGGCAAGAATCCAGACTTGATCTCCAGACTTAAATAAAATACCCAAGTAATTGGTGTTTATGGGAAGAATAAGAATGTCAGACAACAAATATGACACATATGAAATATAATTCATAAAATAAAGATTACTGAAAACATCATTGTGCAGCATGAAGTGCAAGTGTCCTCAATAAACTATTCTTGACATTGGCCTCAGAAATTAGAAGGATGTTGGAGACAAAACATACACTTCTATAAACTCCCACTCAAGCTGAGACTAGTCAGACTGTTTGTGGTGATTATGTGGAGGCGTCTCTGTAGACCACTTATGTTAGATCAGGAATTCTGTGGATAGGTCTTACTAAGAACAGCAGCTTCATAAATGGAAAGAGAAAGAGAGTGAGAGAGAGAGAGAGATGTACATAGGTGATGAAAAGTGACAACATTCTTAAGTTAGTTTATTCTTTGTTTTACTTTACCGGCGGTAGGTTCGCTGTAGTAGGCAAATGTCCATTTTTCATTCCATATAAACAGAATTTCCCATAGTTGGGGTCAGTTTACAGCCACTTTAGGTATTTGCGCATAATCCTGAGGAAAAGTCAGCCAGCATCACCATTTTCAGTGTTTATGCTGAACCTGCCCACCCTAAATTTCTAGAGGTAAAATTATAAATGATACAAATGATATAAGGAAAGATAAAGAGGACATATACATGACAAACGAGAAGCTGCTTCAGGATATTAAAGACCGGGAGAAATGTTTCAGTAATCTCTTTGAGGCAACCTTTAAAGACATGCTAGAAAAAAATTGAGGAAATAATACAGGAAAATGCACGTAAGTTTGAGATTAAAATTAGAGCACTTGGTGCTCAGCTTGAAAACATTAAGCAAACGTTCACAACTCGTATTGAAATAATTGAACAACTGACATCTACCGCTGACGAAAAACCAACGGCTGCAAATTCTGAATACAAATTTCTTGGAGACGGAATAGCTGTACTACAAGATGGATACAGAAGGAATAATATCAGAATCAAAGGTCTCAATGAACCCAGTGAAATTCATAGCTGAACTATTCTCTAAAATAACTGGAGAGGACTTAGACACCGAGATATCAGCAGCTTAACACATACGTGGATCGAATGCCTCAAAACCTAGAAGCCTTATTGAACATTTTGATAAATTATAATCTAAATTAACTTTGATGTCTCTTCTCAGACTGAAATGAGTTTACATTTGAAAATAACCTCATTCACATTTGCCGTGATTTCTCACCTTCAATAGCTGGTAAACGTACCACATTTTACATCATTAAACAGCACCTATGGAAAGTCAAAATCAGATACAGTCTCTTGTATTCTGCTAAATTGAGAGTGGAGATTCAAGGAAGTTCAGCATTTTCAGTTCTCCAGATGAAGCAGAAAAAGAGCTAAGAAAATTGGTCCAGACACTTTTTGAAATACGATCATTAGTCACATCGTGCCCTGTCAAGGCAAACAAGATTTACCTGCAACTTGATTCATTTGCAAAAAGACTTTTCCCATAAGTATACAGTCTATTTCCTTCTTGGCTATTTTTACGTTTTAATGACTATTATAATATTTTTTTTTTCTCGCCAAAGGGGACTGTTTAATATCATACCCTTGGTTTATTGAATTAGGATTGTACTATCATATGTTATCTGCTTCTCCATGGGTACTGTTTAACATCAATCCCTGGGTTTATTTTTTCGTGACTGTTTAAGATTATATTCTAGGTTTATAGTATTTGGACTGTATTGCCCATAGATATCTCTACTTTAATCCTTCTACTCCGCTGCTGGGGCGTTTGTTTTGTTTTGGATGTGCTATGTCTTTAGGTATGTCACAGGACTGGGACTTTTTGAAGTGTGGTCTTGCCTCATGTGGGGAAGCAAAATGGGGGTGTTGGGGGCTGGGGGAGGGAGAGAAAGAGAGCAAGCTATTTTCTAATCTATCCTTTTTACCCCCACAATTGTAAGTGGCAAAATTGGTAATGAAGGTTAAAGCTATCTTATGTAATAATGTACTACCTTAATTTAAGACTACAAAATGTCAAGAAATGTTCAGAAGCAATTTCTCAAACATTGAACTTTCTGAGATGGAATGTCAAAGGACTCAATCACGAATTAAAGAGAAAGAAAGTATTTTCTCACCTAACAGGTCTAAACGCCAAGATAGTATTTTTACAGGAGACTCACTTATTAAGCAAGGATCAGTTTCGGTTGCAAAGAGATTGGACTGGCCAAATATTTCACTCCAGCTATACAAAGAAAACTTGGTGTGGGAATCTTAACACATAGAACAATTTCATCTGTAATATCAGATGTAGTATCTGATTCTGAAGGGCAATATGTGTTTGTTATGAGTAATTTATTTAATTGTAAAGTGTTTTGATAAATATTTATGCACTCAATGTGCATGATAAAGACTTCATCCAAAACGTATTTGCATCCATTCCTAATAAGAACACTCATAAAATCATATTGGCCGGAGACTTTAACTGTGTTTTAAATCCAGACCTGGATAGGTCTTCAGCCACAGGGGTGATAACGTCTAACACTGCAAAAACAATTACACAGTTAGTAATTGATCATAACTTATCAGACCCTTGTAGATTTCTAAATCAAACTCAAGACCATATTGCTTCTTTTCACCAGTACATCATTGTTACTCAAGAACTGGTTATTTCTTTATAGAAAACAATTTTTGGCCACAATCTGATCTTGCAAGTAAGACACTATTGTTATCTCCCACCATGCCCCTCTGATCATGGAGCTTAAATTATTATGCCCCACATACTCATCCCTCAGCTGGTATCTTAACAACCTGTTATTAGCTAAAGAGAACTGTACAGAATTTATATCCAAGCAGATTAATTTTTTTTTAGAGTTAAACAGATCCTCAGAGGTCTCTGTGGGAATACTCTGGGAAACTATGAAAGCATTATTTCATATCTGTCCTACAAAAATACATTGGAAACTAAGAAGGCATCAGAGTTAATCAGTTAAATTACCAGAATAGATCAAGAACACACCAGGTTTCCAAATGAGGCATCTTCATAGAAAAAGACAGTCTTTTCAATCAGAATTCAACCTCTTGACAACAACAGAAAAGGAACAACTCATTTTAAAAACGCTACATTGTTGCTATGAACACAGAGAGAAGGCTAAAAAGAACTTAGACCAACAAATCCCCAACAGGAAGTTTACAATGCAATAAGAGCAATTACCAACACAAATGGAGACAAAATCATTGACCATAAAAATATAATGTACACATTTAGAGACTACTATAAGTCCTTATTTTCTACTCAGTTAAAAGAAGACAAGGCACAATTTAATGTGTTTTTTGATGCATTACAGATACCACTAGATACTTTCAGTGCAGAGGAATTGGGTAAACCTCTGACACTCTCAGAAATATTAGACGCTATAAACTAACTTCAGAGTGGGAAAGCAGCAGGCCCTGATGGCTACCTTGCTAATTTTCAATTAAGATAGCTCCCCTTTTATTAGCAACATTTATAGAAGCCAGAGACAATAAAATTCTTCCTCAAACATTAATTACTGTCTTTCGTAAGAAAAATAAGGACGTATTACAATGTGCATCCTACAAACAATCTCACTTCTGAATAATGATGTTAATATGCTCTCCAAAGTTCTAGCTAGAAGGATTGAGAAAGTCCTTCCTTCAGTAATATTACAAGACTGAACCAGATTTATTAAAGGCAGACACTTAGCTTCCAATCTGCAGTGCCTATTTAATGTAATATATTCACCAACAAAGTCTAAAAACCCAGAGATCTTATTATCTTCGGATGCAGAAAAAGCATTCAGTATGGTTGAATGGGACTACCTATATACTACATTCCACAAATGTGGTTTCGGCCCGATCATATGTGCATGGATCAAACTACTTTATACCTGTCCAGTGGCCTCATGCATAACGCCGTGCGTAGAATTAAAACATGGCGTACGGACAAAAGTGGAAATGTGAGTACGCACAAAAAAATCCAGATGCATAAATCTGTGCAAACACCAACTTCCACGTCCTTCCACTCCATAAATTCCGGTCAGCGTGAAAAGTAACGCATGTGCAGGCGCCTGCTGCCACTCCCAGAATTACATCCTTTTGAATATGCAAATCAATATAAATAGCCCTTAAGCTCAGCGTTTTGTGAAAAGGCAATGGCAAAAGCATGGGGAAAATAGAAGAATTTCAGCGAATATCAGGTATAGGCAAGGGAAAAAGTACTATTTGTTGGTTTAAGCAGTGATATAATCAATAAAAGGAAGTTGACAGAGTGGCAGAGAAACTTCGAAAGTTCAAGTTCAGAAAGTCACAAAGTGTTTGAAATAAATAAGAAGTGGTCAGATATCAAAGTCGCAGTGAAAAGGTGAGTCGTAGCCCACTGTCTGAGCGTCATATGGAAGCATATTAGGGTACAGTGAAAAGAAAAACAAAATAGGGACACAATTGAAAAAAATGTCCAAATGTCAACTTTAATCTCGAAATTTCCACTTTATTCATGTACTTTATTTTGTCATCAATGAAGAACATCATAAACTTCATCTTAAAATTGTTTAATTTAGTAGTTTCTCAGATCCCATCGTAACTAAAATAGCACATATATGCTTCTTTCTATGTGTTCTTTAATGTGCTCTATGTGTGTGAATGACTACGTGCTTCTTAAATGGGCTTTCTCTTTCACCGACAGGACACAGAATACATTACATTCATGATATTACAGCTCTCTGAACAATTTAAATATTAAGATGTATACTTGATATCATTTTCATGATGATAGGAATTAAAGCATGTATTAAACATGGGGACACGGTGGCGCAGTATTAGCGATGAGCTGGCTGCCGGTCTAAAGATTATTCCTGCCTCCCGCAAGATGCTTGCTGCGCCATGCACGACCTTCAGTGAAACAGTTTACTGAAGCAGTACTGTCTCTTTCAAATGTACTAACCTCCTATTCCTGTCCTTCCTTTTCTTTCTCCAAGTAACCAATCGCCACACGATCAGCTCTGTAATAGATGCCAAGCCATCTGTAAGCTTAGAACACAGTCGGGTCACGGGGGCAGCAGTATAAGCTGGGAAGCCCAGACCTCCCTCTCCCCGGCCACCTCCTCCAGCTCCTCTGGGAGGACCCCAAGGCATTCCAAGGCCAGCCGGGAGATATAATCCCTCCAGCGTGTCCTGGGTCTGCCCCGTGGCCTTCTCCCAGTGGGGCATGCCTGGAACACCCTCCCAGGGAGGCGTCCAGGGAGCATCCTAACCAGATGCCCGAACCACCTCAACTGACTCCTCTCAATGCAGAGGAGCAGCGACTCTACTCCGAGTCTCTCCCGGATAACTGAACTCCCATCAACCTATCTCTAAGGGAAAGTCCAGCTACCCTGCAGAGAAAACTCATTTCAGCCGCTTGTATCCGTGATCTTGCTCTTTCGGTCACTACCCAAAGCTCATGGCCATAGGTGAGGGTAGGAACGTAGATTGACTGGTAAATCGACAGCCTCGCCTTTTGGCTCAGCTCTCTCTTCACCACGATGGACCATTGCAGAGCTTGCATTACTGTGGATGCCGCACCAATCCGTCTCTCAACCTCCCACTCCATTCTTCCCTCACTCATGAACAAGACCCCAAGATACTTGAACTCCTCCACTTGAGCTAGTAATATGTTCCCAACCCAGAGAGAGCATTCCACCCTTTTCCAGCTGAGAACCATGGCCTCGGATTTAGAGGTGCTGACTCTTATCCCTGCTGCTTTACACTCGGCTGCGAACCGCTCCAGTGAGTGCTGGAGGTCACTGTCCGATGAAGCCAACAGAACCATCCGCTAAGAGACGAGATTCTGAGGACACCGAACAAGACCCCCTCCACTCCTTGTCTGTGCCTAGAAATTCTGTCCATATAACTTATGAACAGAATCGGTGACAAAGGGCAGCCCTGGCAGAGTCCAACCTCAACAGGAAACGAGTCCGACTTATTCAATCGCCATTGAGCATCTTCAAAATGCATCTGAGATAAAGGGGATTATCAGAGAAGGACTTGAACAGAAAATACACTATATGCAGATGATATGGTACTTAGAAGGCTGGCGTCCTTCAACATCTGCAATAAGATGCTGCAGATGTTCTATCAGATGGTTGTGGTGAATGCCCTAATCTACGCAGTGGTGTGCTGGGGAGGCAGCATAAAGAAGAAGGACGCCTCCACCTGGACAAACTGGTGAGGAAGGCAGGCTCTATTGTAGGCATTGAGCTGGACAGTTTTACATCCATAGCAGAGCGACGGGTGCTGAGCAGGCTCCTGTCAATCATGGAGAATCCACTGCATCCACTGAACAGTATCATCTCCAGACAGAGGAGCAGCTTCACCGACAGACTGCTGTAACTGTCCTGCTCCACTGACAGACTGAGGAGATCATTCCTCTCCCACACTATGCGACTCTTCAATTCCACCCTGGGGGGTAAATGTTAACATTATACAATGTTATTGTCTGTTGTACCTGCATTTTGTATTACTCTTTAATTTATTGTTTTTTATCAGTATGCTGCTGCTGGAGTATGTGAATTTCCCCTTGGGATTAATAAAGTATCTATCTACTATATATAGCAGATCCACAAAATACTGTGCCTGCAGTCCTAACAGTGCTAGCAAAATTTCAGAAGATATCTGGACTCAAAATTATTTTGAATAAAAGTGTGCTTTTTCTAATGAACTTTCTAGCACACAGCATTAGATTGGACACCTTCCCTTTTATCATTGGAGAGTCCCTCGCATACTGAAGAGTCTAGAGCTGCAGGTAGAAGCTGCCATTGCACTTTTCGGAACTGATTTTTTCCTGAATAAAGAGTGGCATTGCACATGTACTTTGTCAGTATGGTCGTGTCTATCAAACACAGGAAGCTCTGCAGTCTACTTGTGACTTTACACTGTAGGAACATAAGTAAATAAATATAGGTTATCTGTTATAACACATCTTTATTTGAAAACTAACCGTCCCCCGTGACTCCACCCACGTAGTAGTGAAACTGGACATTTAGGAGGGTCCCGTCCGGTTCTCTACTCCTGACATCACGCTTCCCCATCCACTTGGCCTACAGCCTCTGTCTTGGATTAGCGCGAATATATCGCTCCTGCAAGCAAACTATGATTCTTAGCATGATGCAAAATTAACTGGAATGTTCAAGCCAATTATAGAAAAAAACCTGATCTAAATCCGTTAAGTAGTTCTCTCGTTTGCTAGCTAAGTGGCTGGTTGCTTGAGTGAAAAAAGCCCTCCCTCTCCCCTCCCCTTGGCCCACTGCGTGTCTCTCAGATTTGCGCAAATAAATTGGCACCACAAGCAAACTATGATACATAGCGCAATGAGAGAAGTCGCAAAATCAATCGGAATGTTCAAGCAAATTATAGAAAAAACCTGATGTAAATCCATTAAGTAGTTCTCTCATGAAAAGCCGACAGACATACAGATGGACAGACGTTGTATTTTATATATAGAGAGATAGCAGTGTCAGATTGGGGGTAGCGTGAATGTGACTGAGAGAATAAAACTGAATAATAAAAAAAAATTAACCTTTACAAGTACCATAAATTTACCTCTTGAATATGAGTCAGCAGTTCTTACCTCTGCACCACCCAAGCAGTCGTGTCAGCATCGTACTCTAATCCAATTTATTTTTCTTTGGTTATATTCTTGTTTTGGTATATGTGTACCTTTTGTGAAAGTGTTTATTTCATATTTGGACTTCAGTCATCACACATTATACACTTCATGTCAAAATTTTGTCATTAATAATAATAATAATAATTCATTACATTTATATAGCGCTTTTCTCAGTACTCAAAGCACTATCCACACAGGAAGGAACCGAGAAGCGAACCCACAATCTTCCACAGTCTCCTTACTGCAAGGCAGCAGCACTACCACTGCGCCACCTGTGAGGACATTAGTACTATAGCATGAAAAAAAATTGTGTTTTAGGTATGTGTTCAGCATTTCTTGCATTTCCTGTCATCCTACATTTACATAGATCATTGTAGACACAGAACACACATGAAATGCATGTGTTCCAAACAACAATATATTATTTACCCTATACAACTCCAGGCACCTCACACCCAGCTTTTTCTCCGAACTTTTTCTCTGAGTTGAACTGCGACGATGAGATAGCAGGCTACTTGTGCTGATCAAAACATTTACAAAACAAAAGACGCTAATGAAGAGGTGCAAAGGAAGTTATGGTGGCCCAGGATTACGAGTTTTTTGGTAGGCTTCAGGGATTCTATTGTTAAAGTCCCTTCCTTTTAAATATCCCAGAGCACAGTGGTAAAAGGATCTTTTACAGAATTTGCTCTAGCTCCTTATACGCAAAGTATACAATTACTCAACTTAAAATCTTTTATCGAACACATCTATCTTGTTTAAAATTGTCCAAACTGTTTCAATGGGAAGATCCAACCTGAGAACAGTACAAACGAGCTCCAGCCTCCTGGGGGCATATGTTTTGGAAAAATACCAAATTACCATCATTCTGCACAAAAATCTTTAAATGCCCATCAGATAGCCTTATGGTCACAATCACTCCTAATCCATTAACAGCTGTGTTCGGTGTACTCCCCAATGGGCTTAAAGTGGATAAACAAACTGTAATTGCCTTTATTTCACTATTAGCACATAGATGTATCTTGCTTAACTGAAAGAATCCTAGCCCATGTCTCTTAAGTCAGTAGGTAACTGAAGTTATATACAGTTTGAAAGTGGAAAAAAATCAAATTCTCACTTAGAGGATGTGCTCAAAATGTTTTTAAAACCTGGCAGGATTTAATTAAAAACATTTTCGAATAAGCTTTTATATTGGGGAAAAGGATTCTCTTCCCTCTTTTCCTCTCTTAAAGCTTTACTCTGGCTGTTGGCCTTCCTCTCTTTCTCTTGGGGGGGGGGGGGGGGTGATGAATTGAATTTAGTTTTGTCAAATTTGACTTGTTTGCATGGAATGTTGCTTGATTTTAATAAATTCAATTAAAAAATAAAGTTAATGATTTGGCCATATGTGCTCACACTCTTGTGACATGCAGGTTGGAATTTGGAAAAAAAACAATTTTTAATAAAGTTAGGATTCCTAGCCTTGCTTACCCTTAGCATAACTTAATCAGAAAAATTATACTTAACTGAAAATAAAAATTATTTTTACGTATCCAGTTCAGAAAGTACAATATCTATTTATATAGAACATTTATTGTATATTTTTCCAATTTCCACACAAACACTTTTTTGCCTCTACAAAGAAATAATTCTGGACCATAAAATCAAATCGCTGACACACTTAATTACTACTTATATAAGCATGATTTAGATTTGATACCTATTATTTATTAATGTAGTATTATGTGAACTCTCATCTGTGATATTTCATCCATCCATCCATCCATTATCCAACCCGCTGAATCCGAACACAGGGTCACGGGGGTCTGCTGGAGCCAATCCCAGCCAACACAGGGCACAAGGCAGGAACCAATCCCGGGCAGGGTGCCAACCCACCGCAGGTGATATTTCATGTGTGTACTAAACATTCCTTATTATTCCCTGTATTGTGAATATTTTAGTTATTCTTAACCCTTGACCCTCATATTTACATAGAAAATATATGGTTTACCTCTTTAGAAAAACATCTCTATGCTATATATATATGTAGTATGTATGTTGCAGTTACAAAATTGTTGTCATAACTCATTTTGAGAAACTCATTACTTCTTGTAATTTTTCTCTAACAATCTATTTATTATTAAAAACCTAGCCAGCTAAGCATCTTTGGTTTTATTGTTCTATTCCCTGAGAGAATTCTGATTTTTAATCTCTTAAAGTTCCCCTTTTGAAATCTTCTTATCAAAATAAATAAACTGCTGTGCCACATATTTGGCACTTACTTCATCTAATTCAGGTTCATATGTAAATAAGAACTTTCATAAATGAGAGGAGACCATTGTTCAGTAAAACTTATTTGGTTAGCTGAGAGCTAACTTTTCCAATTATCTTATTGTATTATTGCCTCTTGGAAAAAAATATCCACATCAACGACATGACTATTTCTTTATCATAATATTTTTTAAATGTTTATGTCATCCTCCCTGCATGGAGTTTGCATGTTCTCCCCGTGTCAGCGTGGGTTTACTCCGGGTACTCCGGTTTCCTCCCACAGTCCAAAGAGATGCAGGTTAGGTGGACTGGCGATTCTAAATTGGCCCTAGTGTGTGCTTGGTGTGTTTGTGTGTGTCCTGCGGTGGGTTGGCACCCTGCCCGGGATTGGTTCCTGCCCTGTTTTGGCTGACATAAACATGTGCAGGTTGGTCCTTGTGATTTCCAGGTTTATGATTCATAGATTTGCTTATTACTGGTTTTGTCATCAATAATAATGCTTGGTGTGTGGGTGTGTGTGTGTGTGTGTGTGTGTGCCCGGGACTGGTTCCTGCCTTGAGCCCTGTGTTGGCTGGGATTGGCTCCAGCAGACCCCCATGACCCTGTGTTCAGATTCAGCGGGTTGGAAAATGGATGGACGGATGGATGTTTATGTCATTAATGCATGTTTTGTTGATTCCACTTATGAAACCAAAAAAAAAATAAAACAGTAGTTCCTCTGTTTTTACACTCAGTTGTTCTGCTCTTCTGTAGCAGCCTTTCATACAGGCTTGCTATACTAAAAGTGCAACTGTTAATGAGCCATTAGTAAAACAGTGGCTTCATTTTGATGTCCATTAAAAAAAAACTGTTGTGGAAAAAAAAGCCTTTAAGCGTGGAATAAAACATGTCTAGAAAGTCAAACCTTAAGTGGGACTTCCTTGATTACATGGTTACATGATTGTTTTTGAGTTCATATTACTGTGTAGAAAAACTAATGAACTGAAAATGAAGACAAGTATACCATTTCATTTATAAAATATGGTGGATGTGTATTATATTCAGGAATAAACTCAGTTGTAACATAAGTAGAGATAGGAGGCAGTAGTGGATGTTCTCCCTACTAAATACAGCAGGTAGCTGGATGTGGGAGGACAAGGCAGGAAGTGATCAGAGAACAAATGAGCTGTGCTTGTGTATTGCTATACTAACATTATTCTTGGAGTAAACAGGTTTTGAGTGTTTATTAAAAAGAAACAACCTAAAGTGCAATTGTGTCATTCTTGACTGAAAGTTACTACAGTAATGGTATACGATGGACACTCATGATTGTGAGGAAGTTAGTCAGTCACCATAATGTAATAAATATTTATAGTAGCAATTTGCCCTTAGGAATCTTCAAGTATTTTCATTGTCCAGTGTTTAATTATGCAAACTGACCAAGTTAATCTTCCAAATTTGATCAACCTTGCATGAATGTCACTAACTAATAAGGGAGCTAAAGTCCAAAACCCACCAAAAAATTAAACATGTTTCAAAAGCTAAAGTAACTCAAACCAGAATTGAATTTTTGAGCTTTAAGTGTGCTTTAAAAATGATAAACGTGTCCAGAGACATCTTTGGGCTTACCCAATAATGAAGAAGTCCTTCATTCTTGTGACTAATACATTATTGATTTGGTAAAATAGTAGTTTAGAAAATCCACTGTATAATTCCATAAAACAGAACTGATGAAATTTGCTACATTTAGATCATAAGGTGCAAATGAAAATACTGTAAAGGATTTATTTTAATGCTTTTTCAATTTTGTACAGAGCCTCATACTACAACTATGTCTTACAACTCCTGAAAATAAATGATGAAGCATCAACCATATAAATAAATTTGCAAAAAAACAGAATAATACATGTTACTGTAAATATTTCCATATTTTTCATGTAGAAATTACTGAAATGTATTCCCTTAACAGTTTTTACTAAAATCCTAAGATCATTTTTCTCATTGAAAGGGGATTGTGATTAAACATTATAATAAAAAAAGGATTTTTCAATAATAATAATAATGTATTATTGTAAGATTTGTGAGACCTGTCAATTCCATTTACTAGGTTGGTCTATTCCCTCTATGATTAATACACACACAGATACTCACACATATACATAGAGATATACCAGACAATGACTGTAGTGATGCCAATTGACAGGTACTCAGCTATATTCCACATAGGACACCCCACAAAAAAGTATGCATAAGAGCAATGCCAAATGCCAGTCACTGTTAGTACTGTACTTAGGGATTTACTATCACCAGCACTAACAAACATACAGGTGTCCATGAGACACACATGAAAGCTCAATGTTGTTTTGGTTATGTGCAAACTACCAACCAAACAATGTTTAACTTCAGTCATAGTTGTTCTTAATATTAAGGTGTGACCTCCCAGCCTTGATAACCTTGCAAAGATAAGCATATGGCAATTTCCCTTGCAACTGGTGCCATAAGGTTTACTTTATTATTTCTATTCACTCTAGATTAAGTGACCAAGTTTAGAAACGTAAAAGAAATGTGTTATTTATTAATGTACAAGAAATACCAAACTGAAGAAAATATATTAGAAAATAAAGTAGCAAAGTCTGGATGTATATAGTCTTAGAAAAGCTTACTGAAAATCAGCATTGACAAGGGTTGAATTTGTCCTGGTTGGCTTTATATGCATATACACGAAAATATCCAGATTCATAAAACTGTGTGTACACCAAGCTCCACACAGTTCCCCTTTATAATCCCCAATGAATGTGACATTTAATGAACATGCACACGCCTACATCACCACCCACACTACTCCCAGAATTTTGCATATTTGAATATGCAAATAAATATAAATAACCTCTTCCAATTAGTGTTTTGTTAAAAGTCAACAGCAAAAGCATGTGGAAAAAAGAAGGAAAATGTACTATTTGTTAGCTTAAGCAGTGGTATTAGCAACAAAAGGAAAGTGATGGAGTAGTACAGTGTGGCAGAAGCACTTGAAAGTTCAACTTCAGAAAGTCACACAGTGCCCGAAATAAAGGAGTGGTCAGATATCAAAATAAACGTGAAAAGGCAAGTCGCAGCCCACAGTCTATTTATTCTGTTTCAGACAATATTACAAAAGCTGACCCCCGTGCCAAGGATGCGAGTCCAGGCGGTGAGGGTGCTGCTATGCCCAGCTCATCTTTGGGCGCTGACTGCACACACCTCTGCCTCGGAAACCACTGGGTGATGATCTGGCTATGTGCTGACAGACGCTGTTCTGGAGTCACAAAATGTAATAATGGATGCTGTAAGAGATGTGGCCAATGAACTAAGGAATATAAGGACTGCACTATGTGATATTGACAACAAATTAAATGAATTGGTTAAAAAATAAATGCTGCATCTGATTGCCTGTTTTTACATTGTGCTAATTATTTTCGAATGAAGTTGTAATGCTGTCTGATTTAGCTGATCAGGGTCAAGGTCAGGTTCATCTCTTCAGGTACAGGCAAGCCACAATCGTGTGCCACATTAGGCAGCACGCTACATGCTTGCACAATGCAAAACACTTTCTGTGGACTATAGAGCAGCACATTAATAGAGTGGAAATGCTTTCTATTTACATAAGTAAATTTATACTCTGAAGGTGCCTTTATAGTGTAGCATCAGCACCAAGCACCTCAATGGATAGATTCCCTGCTGTTTATATGGCTCCTTGAGGTAACTCACTGTCCTTAAAAGAACTGCTTGCCTTTTGCTGCACTAGTTGAAAAAGCACCTGTAACTGTGTGGAGCTGCTGTTTTTATAGGCTCTCCTACTATAGATGATGCAATGCCAGCTCATTCTTTTGTTGATTCATCCCTGGCTGATGTAACTTGTCCAACGCCATTACAATAGCAATCTGCCTTCAGTTGACCACTCCGATTAACTTTGTATAACTGGATGTTGCTGTTAATTGTGCTTTGATGTTTGCTAGTTCAACCACAGTGTAAAGAAATCTTATATATCTGGATGACTAGCATATACCATCCCATACAGCTGGCATGGCGTGATGACTGCAAAATACCTGATCGGTCAGTAAGTTCATGTTGAAAAGGTCCTGTGGCTGAAAACCCAAGAGTGGACAGAACTTGCAAACGATCAGGTAGAGCACAGTTCCTCAAATTCTGCCTTTGTAAAGCCAGTGTAGCTCTTGGAAATTGAATTCGACTTAGAAGTTATCTATAAATACACTATCTCTTCTAATTCTTCCAATTGCAATGTCTTCTAACAATGCTAAATCAGCTATGATAGTTAGAATAGTTTGGCCATTCTGTGCACCATTATACTGTTACAGAATAATTGCAATCAAGTGAATTAAATATGTAAAGAAAATGCAATTAATTTTGGTGTATTTCATAAAGCCCGCGTCATGGATGTAAATATGGAAAAGAAGGGAAACGACACGGAAATGGTACCAATGCTTTGACACTGGGTGCTGCCAGTTTGCAAAACCGAACAGAAAAGTGCATACACACGGTGTGAGGCTGCTGTGAAAATGTGCGTAGATTTATATCATTTAGTTTTTATATATCTCGAAGTGAGCGTGGAAATGGCTGTATGCAAAATTTATACATGAGGTCCTTGGTCTTGTGTCTCAATCTCTGATGTTGCTTCTTATGAAGTTACACTTTTATTGTCTTCTCTGGTCCTTTGGACTAGCCAAATTTGTGTTAAAATTACAAGTGGGACTTCACAACATGTGATGTTGCACTTCTTTGATTGGCTGGCTGTCATTATGATGAATTACTCTGCTCAAATTTTTTGACCTTTTAACTGACTTGTGTATTGCTTTACTTTCCCAGGCTATAAACTAGTTGAAGCAGCTTCTAATTCTTGGGTGACTGTATAAACTAATTAATAGAGCTGCATTCAGGTTCTAAATTACTGGTGCAATACAGTATTAGTGAATGGCCCCTGTGGTTAAATTAATAATTTCAATGTGAATTGCAATTGCCTTATAGTATGCTTATGTTCATTCGCTTGAGCAAAAATTAAAATTTCAAAAATGTAAGATTTTACACTCCAGGATACTAATAATGCAATTTAGTAGTATAGTTATATATACCACATACAGCATATATACCATAAATACAGTAGTTGGGAATACTTATGAAATAAAAAGTTTTAAAATACATAAATATAGATATATAAATACAGTGCTAAAATCCTCTACATTGTCATACAAACCTTTTTGAAATCTTTTTTCACTTTTGTCAACATGCCCTCAGTGTCTAGCAGTACTTTATTCTCCATTTCCAACTTTCTGATGTGTGCATTTCAAAGTAGAAAAAAACAGCGTATATATGTAAAATTTTTAATTTGATATTTCTTTGAAAATAATATGTTTCAAATAGTTTTGAAAATAGATTTGCTAATACATTTCCTGCAAGAAAGTAAAGCTGTGCAGTGCTCTTTTTACAGTCACTTAATAATCTATAAGACCTACAGGAGTGCATGTTTCTTGAGTCAGAACACATTAGGTGAATTTTTTTCCAAAATTTACCCTAGTCATAAGATGTAGTTTTTTAGTTGGTTCTTTCTCATTTTAATTTTCTGCTGCCCTCTTACCAACCATCAAGTTAGCTCAATTTTATTGTCTTTCATACATATTATAATGAAATTTTGTAACCCACTTTGAGCCCCACTCTAACAGGATTCAAACAACAGTTTTTCACACAACATGATTGAGTTATTCTTAAGATTTACATCTTTCCATACTGTATGAGAACTCTTGTGAATCAAGAGGGATCTGCATTCAATTACTATCCAATGTTCATGTGGTATATACATATTCTCTGGGTGGTCTTTCTCTGGTGTGTTTCATCATTCAAAAGCATGCATGCTAGCTTAACTAGCGAGTTTACCTTGATCAGGAATGAAATATTCCAGCTATCTGTGACACTGCAATAGACAAATGATTGTTGAAGTGGATTTCAAGTTCTGTCCTGGAGTGCCCCTGTGGCTACAGGTTGTCGTGTCAATCAGTTTCCTCTTTGGATTAGACTCATACATTAATTAATAAAGCTGTTATTTCACAGTTTTCAATGTCATGTGTTAATCCAGAATTTACAAACTGTTTCTACTAAATCACTACTGGAAGAAGCAAGAATTATGAGTATTGAACAGGGATAAGTTTTTATTTTCAATTTTTAAGTCATTATAACATTGAAGTAGTTACTGCCATAGTAGGGGACACCAGCCCACAATAAGACACATTAACACTAAACCCATTCCTGGCGAAATTAAATGAAACTTCTCTTTGTAAAGAGTACCAGAACCAAGGCTTATAAACTAGAATTACATTAATCAAAATGTATGTTTATTAATATAGTGCCATTGTGGCATATATATTTTAAACCTTTAAGACGAATAGAATTGGTGCATGGCTGCTTTGACAAGTGCAAATGAAAATGTTAGCTTTTAAATTTACACAACCATAAACTTCTGGCAGCATTAAATATAATGAAAGATCAATTTAATTTGCTGTAAAGTTCTTTGAGGTTGTATGCATTAATGTTCATTGATGATCAACTGCTGAAAGGGTTTTCTACTTAAATTTCAAATTTATAGTTTCTGCTTTTCCTTGTTTGCCATTGACGTAGAAACTTATTTAATTTATTATCATTACATATTTGACAGATACCCTTATAAATTATTTAGATGCATTATTGACAGTGTGATTAAAGGAAGGTTATGGACCTGCTAAAGGTCACACTGTTATCAAAACATCACAGTCTGACTCCACAAGAAGGAAGACCTTGTTAACTCCAACCTTTAGACTTAACATCCTTAGTGTTGTTGAGGTGTTGTTGCTGCCAGGTTCATCTGTGTGTTGTTTGTTCTCTAACTGCACACCACTTTATCATAGTCCAATCTGAGCTCCAAAATCACGTGTTCATCAACTTAGAGTGCCTCAATATTTACAAACTTATGGAATTAATAACATACATTTATAATTTACTAGTTTCACTGCACTGTTTGCCACATATCTACAGATAATGATGTTGTTGTTTTATTTTTATAGTTTATGTTGGTCAGATGGGTATCTTGCTTTACTTTATGTTTTTCATGATAATCCATGTGCAATGATGGGCACTTTATCTTGACTGGTGTCTCTAAATGTGTCTAATATGAGTGGTTGTAAGTCTGTGTGTATGCCAGTGACACATACTGTAGATTCCCCATCCAGCACTGAATTTCCGCACTTCATGGAACTCAGTTACGGCTAAACTCTTGTTAAGAAAATAGTTGAGTAAATGTTATTGGACAATCAACATGCCTAATCGTATTACCTGTCACACAGCACATTCAAGGCTTACACTTCACTAATATGACTGTGTGTAATAGAAATTTTTTTGTGTTATGGGTCATTCCATCCCGCCTACATACTTTTATAAAGGAAAGCACACAAAAGAATTTAATAAAAGGCAAAATCTTCATCAAAACAGTACATAATGAGAACTGCTACAGCTGACAGGTTCCCTTTTCAATTGTCTTTCCATTCTGGTCTTTTTGTCTGCACTAATTGAGGTGGCTGGATGCTGTGAAAGGTTATTTATGCCAGAAAAAGTGGGCCATTGCAACCCTGTATTAGAATAAGCAGTTAAGAACATGAATTAGTTACTTCTAGTTCATTACTGCTGCATGCAGATGAGTGCAGTTATGCCAGTTAAGAGAACACAAAGTGGCCCAAAGGCACTGCCTATATTTTTCCACAAACCAAATGCCCTGACTAATCTTTTGGCAATGAGTGTTTAAAAGCATCTGCTGTGATGTTTAAAGGAGATAACCAGGAGATGAACATTTCTTACTCGAATAAAATCAGAAACAAAAAGAAATCTTACCCAATGACTAAAATAGAATTAAAAGCAACAGTAAGCCTTTTATAAGGGATGTGCATTATTTTATATACCAGAGATTTTAACTGTAATCATAGCTGGACAAGAATTCAGTCATCAAAATTCAATTTTATTAACACGGCCAAAACGCTATGAGGAAATGCAAGAAGAGACAAAAGAGCCATGAGGCTAAACTTTAACATTGAAAGCATCCCTAACTAACCACACTCATTCAATGCTCAAATCCATATCTAGGAGAAAGGGGCTCCTTCCATCCACTGTAATTTATAGCAAGTGATCATGGTGTGAGTCAAGGAAGATCCCTAGCAACCCATTATCTATCCAATGTGATGCACAGAGCAGTTAAAAGAAAAAAAAATCTCAAATGAAGAGATAAAATTCAAAGCTCAAAAAAGCTTTCTAAATATAAAAATCTCATGAACCAAAAAAAAAAAAAAAATATCCAAAGTGCAAAAAATTTTCTAACCTACCATAATAGGTTTCCCAAATTTGGAAGGAATTTTTCTTGAATGATAAGAACATTTCTTGAACTGTTTAAAAAATGAACTTTTATAAAGACACATTATTCATTACTAAACTGAAACAGCCTGTTATTCTAACAAGGTACAGTTTGTTATTTAGCTACTGAAAACTGTACCTTGTTGTAATTTTTTTTTTATTTGTTTAAGAATTACATTAATTTTTTTAAATTTTAGTTTAAGTAGAGGTGTAATAAGCTCCACTAAATTGTAAGTCTAAGGTGTTGCTTGGTTATGTATGTTTTTGTTGACAGGAGATAAGAACCAGTTTATATCAAATACATAATGCAGATCTGTAACTATAATATGCATATGGTTTCAAAAGCGGTTTCTGTGCTGTTGGCTTCAATTTGTGATGTCAGAAGCATGAGCTAAAGCAGGTAAATTTGGAAAAATTATTTTAGTTGTATGAACATTGAATAACAACAAAGAGTTTTATAAGATCATTATGGCAGGTGACAAATAACAAGAGAAGAAATGAAGATACGAAAGAGAGAAGAATGAAAGACAGTAGAAAGGAGAAGGGAGGGAAAGCTTTGAATTACTCCTGACACTTCCAGGAAACGCAACAAATGGGCTGCCTGGAAAGACTAACCATCTAGCAGTATCAGGTTGTATGGCGTTCACACTTTATTTTGCTTTTGTTTATGGCAATAAACAATAATTGAATACTGCTTCAAACTGAAAATTTATTAAAACCTTCTTTCCTGTCTGCATGTTTGCTCATTTTAACCTCTAGGAGCTGACTAGGTCAGACTGGGTGAGGGAGAGATCATACTCCCAAAAGGAAGGCTACAGTGACAGTATTGTCAGGGTGATGTTTGAAGGAACTACTGACAGAAGGTAGTGGACTGTAGTCCTGGGTGTAGTTGCATTGCATCTGTGAACTGTATATCCCCAGAGGTTGTTAAGTCTTAAACCTAGGCTAATTAAAATAGTGACAAAGAATTGAACATTACACTGAGTCCACATTAAAAAGAATCTGAATTTGATAAAGAGGATTTATATTTTAATGAGAGGTGTCCTCAAAAGCCTTTCCACGATAAAACACCAGTTCTTCACAAGCACCAGTAATGTAGAGGGAAAAAAGTGATGTCACTGTACTGTTACAATCGACTCTGGACCCTCACAGACTTATTTTCTCTAGAACGTCTTTTGACAGAAGTTTTGTTTTTCATTTCTTCACTGTCAACTGGCCATGTTTCAATTATAATGTTAAAGAACATATATTGTCGTGATTTGTTTTAAGTTAATCAAATTGAAATTGATTCATTTTTCCTGTGGGTTCAATTTGTGTGTTCTTGTAGATAAATTATATTTGCTTTATATGTATATATTATAACTGCAAACTTTTTACCACACTGTAATTCTGTACTCCACAAGAACACATTGAATTGAAATAGACAACTTTTACTACAGTGCAATTCCTGTTCAGTCTTGATGCTATTATTAGATATTGGACTAACTGCTGTAAATAAATATTTGGTGTATTACTCTGACAAAATTTTCTTAAAAACCATAACATATACTAATCCTATTACAGAATTAAATACTCTGTATATGGATATTGCACCCTCCAGGGTTAGTTCTCATCTTCCTGATGAGATAAGCACTGGATCACTGCAACACTGAATTGCTATAAGCAGGTTCATAAAACTAATGAAAGGAAGGATTCCTTTGATTATAAGAGGTTTTTATCATCAATGTGAATTTTCTTCTGCTTTGCTTTTTCATTTCAAAATATGCATTTATTGCTTTTAGGAGCCCACTGAGGGGGAGGTGAGAGTTTCAGGGGCAGGCCTTATCTCAAGAGCATATAACCCTGGATGGTCAATCTTAAGGCACCATCATGCACACTCAGTCACAGCAGATCAATTTAGAGTTGACTCCTAAAACTTTATAACTACAGGAATGTGCTTAGTGGGCTACCCTGAGGTTCAATTCTCAGAGACACTGAATGTGACTGAGAACTTGATATTCTCACTTTATTTCTGATTTGTGACATGGCATAAAGTCAATTTCTTAGTCATGTGAACACTTGTTTAAGTATGTTTAGATAAAATGTGCAACAATGACTATATTTACAGAGCTGGCACCAGAGAAAACTGGGTTGGGGCGAAATTCTGAGAGGAGTTAGTGAATTGTAGGTTAAAAAGTGGAGATTGCATCTACCAAGAGACTTTACTTTTGCCTTCTGTCCTAAAAACCAATGCATAAACACAAACAAAGAAAGCTCAAAAATTTGGTTTTACTAAACTGAGTCAGATTCTTTCTGTAATTAATTCAGATTTGATTATGCTATTAGTAAGCTCATCTCAGACAAACATTTGAGTTTTGAACTTCCTACCTTTGCAAATTGAAGGTATTGGAACCGACAAACAGATATGAGCCCTTGGACATTTATTAGCTCTTTCATGATGGGGACTCGGACAAAATTTTGCTGTCAGCCTCAGTGAAGTACATGAAACTCCTCAAGGGGACAGGTTTAATCTTTTTCAGTTCAGCCTTATGTACTCTTCAATACAGATCCTTTCATGATGCTCCATCTTCCAAAGCTGTGTCCCCTGTAGATGTTCACCTACAGCATTACAAGTATTTATCACTTTCAATGCAAGTTAAACATACTGACAATTAAACAAAAAACTCTAGTTAGCACTGATGTATGAACAATGAGAAATAACCAGAGAAGTCTTTTCCAAAGCTACAAAGGTTTTTTATGCCTTCTTGCTGTATTGAAATATTGAAAGAGTTGTTGTGAATTTTACATATGAGCACTTATGCTGCACTGAATTAACACTAAGGAAGTAATGAAAAGTGGACAAATGTCAAAAATGTTGGGGCTGGACAGTTCGGATGAGGGGCTATGTCCCCTTTAATCTCTCTTTATTGCCAGGAATGTGTTTTTACCATGTCATGTCTGTCTGACACTTTGTCTTTCCACATAAAAACCTTGACTCAAAGTGGGTGACATTTACTGAAATTTGGTATACTTTTTCTGCAAGCAAATGTTTTAGTAAAGTTTAATCATTGTGGAGATTAATTGACAAGATAGCTCTGTACAAAGTTTTGAAAACTGAAAACCTCCCCATTTAAAAAGCATGGCAAATTTTCTAAATTGCCGGTCTTAAAACACAGACATATTCTGTTTCCTCTTTTATATAGTCACTCCTTTCAGACAGATGCTTGCATGTAATTTATTTCAAATTACAGCAGAGTTCCAGGGTTGGGTGAAAATTCAATGTCACAAGAAAGGCCTTTGCAAACCTCTGCAGCAACAATTCAGTTTTCTACTGCCTGAAGTTGCATCAGTTCAGCTAAATTATCTTTGCAACAGTAAAAGTAAACAATGCAAATAAGGAAAACAAAAAAGTCACTTAATTTATCTACAGTTGAAAAGGACTGAAAGAACTCTCGTTAAACCTGTCTTAGTAAAGGCCATATCACATTACACAACTTCTTCAGTGATTTTCAGTTGTAGCCTTCTTTTACATAATCTTAGTAAATCATGTACTGTGACATGCCCAGTGACTCAGTCCAACTAATCCACGATTTACCCTGACAAAGTACAATCAGAAGTACAACGCATATAATACAGCAACGAGGAATAAGGAATGCATGTGTTTTGAACTTCATAGACAGAAGAGAAGCTTGTCTGCCTGTCTCAAGTTTTACACACCACAACAGAACAAAAAAATTAAAAAAGGTAAGAGATTGTAAAAAAAATATGTTACATTAAAAAAATAAAAACTTGCAGTTACAGTTACATTATTATCAGATTATAGTGGCTCAGTATTTTTCTGTTATCTGCAAATTGCCAAAATAACCTTCTATCTGTCTTGGTCCATTGTAAGCAAAAATTATATCATGAGACCTAAACATAGATTTGACTTCTCCAAAGGGTACTTCTTTGAAAATGTTATATATAAGAAATATGAACTACAATTAGCTAAAGAACCTCTACAACCAACAAGTAACATAAATCAATACCATTTTTGTATCACTTGAGTGAGAATCTGGTGTCTGAGAAAGTTTTTTGGACACCACAAGCCTCTTTAGGCTTGGTTAAAATGTGCTGAAAAATGTGTTTATGTACTTTATTAGTACATGTAATTTTTTATCACTTTTATTTTCAGATATTTAATAAACTGAAATATGATTTCTCTGTCTGTGATTAAGTAAGTAGGCAAAAATTTAAAATGCTCTCCAAGCACCTGAAAGCTATGGCATACAAATATTTTCTAGCTTAATTATTCTCTACGGTGATACATATAAAGTACAACAAAGCAGAACATTTGTTATCCATATTTTTTGGCATGTGCTCTTCCCCTCGGGACAACAACACGTATAGTTTGTGATCTCATGGCATCTTTAGGGATTTGCAACATTTTGTCACAGTCTTCACAATGTATTTTATTTAGGATTCACGGCAGTTACATTAAATAAAATGCAGATCAAGTTAAAAAGAATAAAAGACAGAGCTATTATCATCCATGCCATTTTAACACAGATTAACAAATATTTGGATTTCAGCAGGTTAGCCATGACTGTAATGTTTCACTCATTAATTTGAAGTTATTCTTAACACTGACCTTCAAAGTAAACACTCTTTTGTGCCACGTATGATTTAATTTACAATTAAAATAAACTAAGGGCAAGAACAACAGCAGGTATATAAGACACAGTCCATAAGCAAATTTACGCTTTTCAACTCCTGTCATATGTTAAGGATGATAAAACACTTACATACAAATATATAATTCTGACCCTTCCAACTCACAACATATCCTTAGCATCCAATATAATATAAAAAAGAAGCATAATGTGATAACAGGATAACAACATGTTTGTGTTGTCATTGTCATACGGTATCAGTTGACTGGTGAGTTGACAATCTCAAATTTAACAAGGAGGACTTCACAATTCCCTTTGTTAACCCAATGTCAATCATTCACTTAGCTCTTAAACTCAGTAGGAAAGTTCAGATCAGTATTTCACACAGACAGATACATTTTCATAGGAGGCAGTCTGTGCAGGCAATATGTGATGAAAACAAGGCCACATTCACAATGCAGGTGTTAAGTAACTTTAGTCTAACTAACTTTGTGCCCTCTTCTAGTTGAGATAGGCTCCATCAGACACCCACAACCCTGTTCAGAACTAAGTGGGTTAGAAAAAAAAGAATGAATTAGTTATTTGTCGGACATCTTTATCCAAGGTGACTTATGAAGCAAGTTATGATACATACAAGAATGATTAGAAGGTGCAAGCATCAAAAGTATCAGAGAACAAGATAAAAATGATCAAGAGAGTAGGACCGTTGCAATATAATTATATCTGCAAATAATCTAAGACAAAAATTAGTACGCCCAACTCATTGTCAGTATAACAGCAGCTATCCTGCAGAACAGAAACTAAGCGGATCCAAAATATTTAATGGAAAGAAAAAGATGCATTTTCAAAAGATGCTTTAACATGAGTAAACTGGGTGCAATTTGAATAGCCACAGCTTTGGAGTAAGAATGGAGAAGCATTGTCACATCTGACAAGAGGAAAGAGAGACAGGCAGGAGCAGAACAGAGAATTCTTGAAAGGACATATGAAGAGACTAAACATTGGGTATACTGAGAAGCAGAACCATACAGAGACCCATAAGTCAAGACAAGAGTTCTGAACTGGATACTTGCAGCAACGGGAGCCAGTAAAAAGACCAAAGCAAAGTAGTAGGAGTAAAATGGGGAAAAGAGACCACTAGCAACCAGCTGCATTCTGGAGTAGCTGGAGCAGTCAGATAGCAGTTGAAGGAAGCTTAGAGACAAATCTTAAGAAGGCATGTACAGGATATCTGACTTTGTAAGATTATGTTTAATGTGTTAGGCATCCATTCAGGATGAGATGAAAAAGATCCAGTAGATTTTTGACAGAGATGACATGAGAGTTGTTTGTGAACTACACATTCAAGAGTCTTGGACTGGAATAGCAAAAGGGAGGATGGTAATTCTCAATGGTGTAAGAGAGGTTCTTAACACACATTAGACTTCTTGAAATCAATAGGAAAGATACCAGAAGTCAGTGAGGCATTAGAAAGAGAAAAGATGTAGGGGATCAAGAAAGGAAAGATGGACTGAAAAAGATGTGAAGAAATAGGGTCCAGGGCACAGCTGGTAGGTCTATGGTTATAGAGCAGGTCAGAAATGTCACAATCATTAAGAAGAGCAGGAACCGAGGAAAGTCTTGAACTGTTTTTGGATGTTAGTGACTTTGGATATGAAAAATTATGCAAAATCATTAAGAGAGATTGATGATGATGACTGATGAGCAGCAGGAGACATCACTGAAGCTTAAAGGTAGAGAAGAGACAGCAAGCATTTCTTCCAAAGGATGCAAACAAATTTTGAAAAAAAGAATTTCTTTCCAGGTAGCAGAAACACAGAGGAGGACAGGCGTGGGGCTGTGCTTACTCAAATGTGACATTTTATTTTTTTCTAACGCCAAGAACATACAGCAGAGTGCAGTTCCCTGCAGTTAGAATGAAGAGTGGAGGAAAATCAGGGCTGGGGATAATAGTTACGAGCAGAGTGGTAAATAAGAGGACTGTGGGCATCAAGAAAGGGAAAGAAGAAGAAAGTGAAGAAATAACCATGAGAAGGAATGCGGGCAGGACAGAAGCAGAAAAGGTGGTAGGACATAGGCAAGAAAAATTTTGTCACATTGGAGTGAGGTTATTAGTGGAGTCCCTCAGGTGCCTTTGCTTGGAACGCTACACATTTTATTTATGACACAGATTCTGAATTAGTTGAGAAGCATGAGATTTATAGGTCACACTAAAATTGGAGAAATAGCAAATGCAGAGAAATCCACTAAAACAAATACATTTTATACATTGCCATTCTTCACAATTGAGCAAACACATTAAGTTAAATTTGAATCTCAATTAGACAAGGGTAAAAGGGAACATTAACCATATATGCAAGATGATTGATAGTGACCTTCACGAAGCCATCTATTAAAACTGATTTAGGCATTTACTTTATTAAAACTTAATAAAATTATTGAGTAAAAAATCAGGAGATGTTACGTCAAGGCTTTACAATATGCTAGTGAGTCTACATCTGGAGTACTGTGTGCAGTTCTGGTGTCCAAGCTACAAAAAACTCAGCACTACTAGGAGATGTGCAGAAGGAAGCAACCAAATGCATCTCTAGACTAAGGGCTATGTCCTTCTCTAGAGGGCATTGATAAATAAAACGGTTTAGTTTTGGTTAGAAAAGGTTGTGTTAGGGCCTAATTTAGGTCTTCAAAATTCTCAAAGATGTAAGTAACATTGATACAGAAACATACTCTCAGCCAAGCAGTGAATCACATACATGGTGGATGCTGGTAGAAAGGAATCTAAAACAGTGTGCATTTAATGGATAAGCCAGGAGATTCTTCCTCACATCTCGGACAAATCACTAAATCATGTAGTTAAAATAGAAACATTTAACACTTTGATAAAAGTGCCAGGATGACATATCCGGACAACATAGCCTATTAACTAGCCAAAGTATCTATCTATCTATCTATCTATCTATCTATCTATCTATCTATCTATCTATCTATCTATCTATCTATCTATCTATCTATCTATCTATCTATCTATCTATCTATCTATCAAATAACTTGAAGAATGAAAGAGCTCCTCTTGTTTGTCAAACTTTTTTCATTTGTTTTAAAAACAAAGCCCTTGCATTCCACTTGCCTGGAGTTAGAGCTTATCCAAGCAAAGCAAAAACCTTTCCCGGAGAGAGACCCAATTCATTACAAGGTGTACTCATGAATAAAATCAAATTCAGTTAATTCTGGGACAGTTTATACTGACTGTGAGGATTAGAAGAAAAACAAACATGTCGTACAGATGCGGGAGGAAATTGAAGTACCCAGAAGAATACCCACACAGACATGGGAAGAATGGCAAACTCAATAGAGTAAGGTCTTGAGTTAGCATACTGAACTGTAGCCCTAAACACTATAACACTCTGCCACTACTATCCCAGTGCAGCACTGTTTGAACAATACTATTATTACTACTAACAACAACAATTTGTTTCTTGTATATCCCATAATCACACAAGAAATACCTCAATGGGGATAATGCCCAACCTTCCTTTAATGCAGAAACACCACTGAATATAAGAACACTTTGAAAAAAAAAGGTTTTTTTTGTTTTTTTTTACAATAGCAACAAAGTCAGATAAAACAAAAAGTATAATATGACCTTATTTATTTCAAAATGACTTTTAAGCATTGTATCATTTCTAAAGATTTCTACTCACCAAGAGGTTTCTACCCATGCAGTGCAAAGTATCATGAAACAAATGACTTGGGAGAAGTTTCCAGTGACAAAATCGAATTTTAGAATGACACTCTCAGGCTTGCAGTCTAAAACCACTGACAAATGGTAATCTCAAACCAATATATTTCAGACTGTCGTAGCTCTCCAATCTATAATGTGAATGACTGTTCTGACTTTTTTTAACAGCTATTCATATGATTTTGCCTAATAACCACACAAGCTGAAATGGATTATTACAATCCTTTATTGGCAGGATTCTCTCAGGGTGGAATGAAAAATCTTCAGCTGCAGAGGAATAGAGTATTAAGAACAGAAACTGGCTTTTTTGTCATTTTAAGACTAGCTCTTTTAATCAATTCAAATTGATTTTCATAATTTATCCTTAAAATGTAATGGGATTTTTGGTTAGAACTGTGGTTTACCATTAAATGTAAACAAAAATGTAGTCTTACAGTGAAGTTAATTTTGAATTCACAATTTTTAATGTTAAATAGATCTGACATTGGTAAACTTCAGTTTGTTAAAAAACTTGTTAGGTCCAGCAGAAAAAGTAGAATTCCAATACTATATATATATATACTAGCAAAATACCCGCGCTTCGCAGCGGAGAAGTAGTGTGTTAAAGAGGTTATGTAAACATATATATACATAAACATATATACTTATATATACATATCTACATATACACATATCTACATATATACATATATATATATACATATATCAACATATATATACACATGCATATACACACATACATACATAGACACACACATATATATATATATATATTTGCAGTTGGAGATCCACGAAGGGAGAAAAAACGAATCACGTATCATAAAATAGTTTTATTCCTGAGCTTTCAACCCCTATCAGGGGTCTTCATCAGAGGATAATGCTTAGACTTACAAGAATCAAAGGCAATATATAGCAACACATTCAGTGGGGGGGTGGGGGGGTTGGGTAGGTGGAGGTGACTAAGTCAGTATGATCAAGGGGGGGGGGGTTGTACAGTTTAATTATTGTGTACATGTCCTTCTTAAGTTGGCATATGCTGGATTTATGTCCAAGTGTCTGTTGATGGCGTTTTCATCTGATAGCCAAGACTCGGCCAACTCTCTGGCACTTTTTGTACTGGCCTTAAATTTTACTTTTACGTTGTCCCAGTTGAATGTGTGTCCTGTCAATTTAGTATGTGCATATATCAAAGATGTCCTTTCTTCTGACGGCGTTGCGATGTTCCTGTACACGTGTTGAAATTCTTTTTGACGTTTGTCCTATGTATACCGCTGAGCAATAATTGCATGGAATACTATAAACTGCGTTTCGTGTTTCGGCTGTCGATTTCTTGTTTTTAGCATTAAACAGGACCATGCGCAGATTGTTCGTGGGTTTATGTGCTATTCTGATGCCCCATTCGGTTAGGGTGCGTGCCGTGCCTTCTGACACATTATGGTGATACGGGAGTGAATGCCAGGTGGGGTGGGGGTTCTGATTTAAGTCGATTGTATGCTGATTCCTTTGGCGTCTGCTGTGTAGACTCCGATTAATGAATGTTTTTGAGTATCCGTTCGGGGTGAAAAGTTGGACGAGATAGCGTCTCTCATTAATTTTTGTTTCCTTGATATTACAATGCGTGTGGACTCGTTTAAATAGGGTTTTCACGCAGCTCCGTTTATGAGATACCGGGTGGTTGCTGGCAAAGTGTAGAATCTTGTCTGCGTAGCATTGTTTGCGGTAAACACTTGTGGTCAGGGTGGCGTCACTATTTCTTTTGATGTAAATGTCCAGGAAGTTGATGTGTCGATTGATTTCTTTTTCCAATGTGAACTGGATTGCAGGGAATATTGTGTTAATATGATTGTAGAACTCATTCAGCTGGTTCTTTCTTAATATGACGAATGTGTCGTCTACATAGCGTATCCAAATTTTGGGTGTAATCTGGGATAAAGCTATGTTTTCAAATCGTTGCATTACCAGTTCAGCTAGGAGTCCAGATAACGGTGATCCCATTGGCATGCCTTCTTTCTGTGTGTAATACTTGCCGTTGAAATGAAAGTGAGTTTTTTGGCAAAATGATATTAGGTGCATTATGTCTTTGATGGACAGTTTGGTTCTTGTCTCTATGGTGGGGTCACTATCCAGTTTCATTAATAGTGTTTCTGTGGCCAGTTGGATCGGGATCATGGTGTGTAGTGGTGTATAGCGTGTATAGCGATACAATATATATACGATACAATATATATATATATATATATATACACATACAGACACATATATATACATATACATATTTACATATCTACATATATATACACATATATACATATCTACATACATACACATATATCTATCTATCTATCTATCTATCTATATGTATATATCTCTATCTATCTATCTATATATTTATCTATATATATATATATATATATATATATCTCTATCTGTCTATCTATCTATCTATCTATCTATCTATCTATCTATATATATATATACATATATATGTCTATCTATCTATCTATATATATACATCCCCGTGCTTTGCAGCCGCGAAGTACTGCTTTTAAATTTTTATTAAGAAGAAAACCTTTTTAAATTGAGTGAAAATCTACCAATAACAATTTGTTAAGGATCTGTTTTTTTGTGAAGCTGACTTCACACAGCCTCTCCGCTGTTTTATAAACGGTGATTTCTTTCCAAAGTACCTGCACTCATGAATATGTCTGTATGCGTCAGTCGCTCAAATCCCCGCGGTTCGCACCGGCGAAGTTCTGCTTTTAAATTTTTATTAAGAAGAAAAGAAAACCTTTTAAAATTGAGGCAAAATATAACAATAACAGTTTGTTAAGGATCTGTTTTTTTGTGAAGCTGCCTTCACTCGAGTGATCACTTCGAGCTTTAAGCCTGAGAAATCACCCCGTAAAGGCACACGTTTAATTGCACATCTATCTATCTATCTATCTATCTATCTATCTATCTATCTATCTATCTATCTATCTATCTATATATATATATATCTGTAACCATCTATATCTATCTATCTATCTATCTATCTATCTATCTATCTATCTATCTATCTATCTATCTATCTATCTATCTATCTATCTATATACATATATATCTCTATCTATCTGTCTATATATATATATACATCCCCGTGCTTTGCAGCGGC
Organism: Erpetoichthys calabaricus; assembly: GCF_900747795.2. NCBI lineage: Eukaryota > Metazoa > Chordata > Cladistia > Polypteriformes > Polypteridae > Erpetoichthys > Erpetoichthys calabaricus. The sequence goes on along the minus strand of NC_041398.2, from coordinate 76,067,702 downwards.
GAAGTACTGCTTTTAAATTTTTATTAAGAAGAAAACCTTTTTAAATTGAGTGAAAATATACTAATAACAATTTGTTAAGGATCTGTTTTTTTGTGAAACTGACTTCACACAGCCTCTCCGCTGTTTTATAAACGAACGTCATATAAGGTCTTCCTTTTTCGTTGCTTTGCCAATGGAAGCAGCCTTTTTATTTAATCCTGTTTTTACGATTGTTCTGTTTGTAATCACGTTGTCAGTTCAGCACTCCGGTTGTAATATGACCAAGCCGTGCAAGCACACTCTTGAGAATGCAACGTATAGTTGTACAGGAGAAAAGCAATGTTGCCTCAAATCAATGGCAACCTTTTGTAGGTCTATGAACTTAATTTAAACTTTAGGTTTACACGGTGCTTTCTTTCCGAAGTACCTGCACTCATGAATATGTCTGTATGCGTCAGTCGCTCAAATCCCCGTGGTTTGCACCGGCGAAGTTCTGCTTTTAAATTTTTATTAAGAAGAAAAGAAAACCTTTTAAAATTGAGGGAAAATATACCAATAACAGTTTGTTAAGGATCTGTTTTTTTTTTGTGAAGCTGCCTTCACTCGAGTGATCACTTCGAGCTTTAAGCCTGAGAAATCACCCCGTAAATGCACATGTTTAATTGCACATCTGTTAATATGTATGCTTACAAAGTATTAAAAGATACTCAACGATTACACAGTATTAAAAGACACTCAACAATTAATGTCATTTACACACTCAACAATTAATGTCATTTACCTTCGTTCCCACGTTTGACTCGTGCTGTAAATCTCTTCCATGTTTTCACTTCACGTGATTACGTAGGAGGCGTAATACGTGATGACGCGATACGTGACTCCGCCTCCTCCATTAGAGTATATGGACAAAAAACAGGTTCCAGTTATAACCATTACGCATAGAATTTCAAAATGAAATCTGCCTAACTTTTGTAAGTAAGCTGTAAGGAATGAGCCTGCCAAATTTCAGCCTTCTACCTACACGGGAAGTTGGAGAATTAGTGATGAGTGAGTCAGTCAGTCAGTCAGTCAGTGAGTCAGTGAGGGCTTTGCCTTTTATTAGTATAGATATATATATATATAGTGGGATATGGCTGGCCGTTCATCCCAGCCAATACCCCTAGGCCGCCAGATGGAGCCCTCCCTGCAACATGGAGATGCCCTGAACTCCATTGGAGTTTCATTGGAGTTTTAATGCACAACCCTGCTGGATACCATGGGGGCTGCCAGGAGTCGCTGCAGAGAGGCCAAGGATTTATATTTTCCGTATAGCCCGGATGTATTTCCAAGTCACGGGAACAGAAGAAATGATATACTTCCGGGCTGAAGAAAAAAGAAAAGTTTTTATCTGACCTGGAAGTGCTGGATAATCACATAGACTGAGGGCTCAGAAGCACTTCCAGGTTGAGGACTATAAAGGACTGTGGGAAATCCCAGACAGACGAGCTGAGCTGGGTGGAAGGGTGGCAACGTGTCTGGGAGTGTGGAAGATTGTTTATTATTGTAGTATTGTGTAGTTATATGAGTATTGTGGAGAGGAGGGTGCTTTGTGCACGTTATTATTATAATAAAGGCGATATTTGGACTTTTACCTGGTGTCTGGCGTATTGTCTGTGGGTTCAATGGAGTGATAGCGCCCCCTATCTGTCACAATATATATATACTAGCAAAATACCCGCGCTTCGCAGCGGAGAAGTAGTGTGTTAAAGAGGTTATGTAAACATATATATACATATCTACATATACACATATCTACATATACAAATATATACATATATATATATATATATATATATACATATACATATCCACATATATATACATATATATATATATATACAGTAATCCCTCCTCCATCGCGGGGGTTGCGTTCCAGAGCCACCCGCGAAATAAGAAAATCCGCGAAGTAGAAACCATATGTTTATATGGTTATTTTTATATTGTCATGCTTGGGTCACAGATTTGTGCAGAAACACAGGAGGTTGTAGAGAGACAGGAACGTTATTCAAACACTGCAAACAAACATTTGTCTCTTTTTCAAAAGTTTAAACTGTGCTCCATGACAAGACAGAGATGACAGTTCTGTCTCACAATTAAAAGAATGCAAACATATCTTCCTCTTCAAAGGAGTGCATGTCAGGAACAGAGAGGAAAGCAAACAAATGAATAGGGCTGTTTGGCTTATATGCGAAGCACCGCCGGTACAAAGCTGTTGAAGGCGGCAGCTCACACCCCCTCCGTCAGGAGCAGGGAGAGAGAGAGAGAGAAAAACAAACTGAAAAATCAATACGTGTCCTTTGAGCTTTTAAGTATGCGAAGCACCATGCAGCATGTCGCTTCACCAAGCAGCTGCACACAGAAGGTAGCAACGTGAAGATAATCTTTCAGCATTTTTAGACGAGCGTCCGTATCGTCTAGGTGTGCGAACAGCCCCCCTGCTCACACCCCCTACGACAGGATCAGAGAAAGTCAGCTTAAGAGACAGAGAGAAAAGTAAGTTGGGTAGCTTCTCAGCCATCTGCCAATAGCGTCCCTTGTATGAAATCAACTGGGCAAACCAACTGAGGAAGCATGTACCAGAAATTAAAAGACCCATTGTCCTCAGAAATCCGCGAACCAGCAAAAAATCCGCGATATATATTTAAATATGCTTACATATAAAATCCGCGATAGAGTGAAGCCGCGAAAGGTGAAGCGCGATATAGCGAGGGATCACTGTACACATATCAACATATATATACACATACATATACACACACACATATACATATATACATATACACATACACATACATATATATATACACACATACATACATACATACACACACATATATATATATACACATACAGATACATATATATACATATACATATACATATTTACATATCTACATATATATATACATATATATATATAGACATACATATATACATACATACATTCACATATATATATATATATATATATATATATATATATATATATATATATATACATATCTACATATATATATATGTAGCCAAATCCACGCGCTTCGCAGTGGCGAAGTACTGCTTTTAAATTTTTATTAAGAAGAAAAGAAAACCTTTTTAAATTGAGGGAAAATATACCAATAACAATTTGTTAAGGATCTGTTTTTTTGTGAAGCTGCCTTTACACAGCCTCTCTGCTGTTTTATAAACGAACGCCATATAAGGCCGTCCTTTCTCCTTGCTTAGCGGTTCTGTATTGTTTTATTGTTCATTTATTACGATTGTTATAGTTATTGTGTAGCTATTTGAGACTCACTTTTCTGTTCAGGTACCCATTTCCTTTATGTAATCCGCGGATTCTCCGCTATTTTTTGTTCGTTTATTACGATTATAGTTATTTATTGATTCCCTTCTTTAGCTGACTGCTCATATAATGCGCTCTGCTGTTTTTTTGTGAAGCAGCCTTTACACAGCTTCTCCGCTGTTTTATAAACGAACGCCATATAAGGTCATCCTTTTTCCTTGCTTTGCCAAGGAAGCAGCCTTTTTTATTTAATCCACGGGTTCTCCACTGTTTTATTGTTCGTTTATTACGATTGTTATAGTTCTCTTTGTATACCACGTTGTCAGTTCAGCACTACGGTTGTAATGTGACCAAGCCATGCAAGCTTACTGTTGAGAATGCAACGTATAGTTGCACAGGAGAAAAGCAATCTTGCCTCAAATCAATGGCAACCTTTTGTAGGTCTATGAACTTAATTTAAACTTTAGGTGTACACGGTGCTTTGTTTTCGAAGTACCTGCACTCATGAAAATGTCTGTATGCGTCAGTCGCTTCATATTCTTTTCCTACATTATCAATTGTGTAATGTGTTTTTTGAACAGGTTTGATTCATCGAAGTGATCACTCGTGCTGCGTTCAGTCAGTTCACATGATCCGCTCTCTTGTGTGATGTTGCGATGTCCACGGCTTTATTTAATGTTAGCTAAGACCCAGCACTTAAAAGTTTCTCGCTACAGCAATTTTAACTCCGTTACAAAGTGATCCAAAGTCTCGTTTATACCTCGTGTCTTCTCATTAAACTTGTATGTCATGAATATGGTATTGCAAACGGCAGCGGGAGCGTTTCTATAAACTTAATTTAAACTTACGGTTTACACCGTGCTTTGTTTCCGCAGTAGCTGCACTTATGAATATGCTTGTATGCGTCACTCGCTCGCTTCTTATTGTTTCGCTGCCTTCTCAATTGTGTAATGAATGTTTTCTTCAGCGCTCTTTGGGGCTCTTCCTTGTTTTCTACGTACTGCATTCACAGTCAGTTCACGTGATTACGTGGGAGGCGTGATGACGCGATACGCAACTCCTCCTCCCACAGCCATCGAGCTGCAGTCTATTACAGTATATGGACGAAAAAGGTTCCAGTTATGACCGTTACGCGTAGAATTTCGAAATGAAACCTGCCTAACTTTTGTAAGTAAGCTGTAAGGAATGAGCCTGCCAAATTTCAGCCTTCCACCTACACGGGAAGTTGGACAATTAGTGATGAGTGAGTCAGTCAGTCAGTGAGTGAGTGAGTGAGTGAGTGAGTGAGTGAGTGAGTGAGTGAGTGAGTCAGTGAGGGCTTTGCCTTTTATTAATATAGATATATATACATATATATATACTGTATATATAATACATAGTCCCACACACACACACACACCTGGATGAATATCAACCTCCTACACATACTACAGGAATACAGGTTACTATACTTCATGTTTTTGTGCCCCAGATTTTACTACAGTGATAAAATATAGATAATTACACCACTGTTTAAACAAATTTACAACTAAGCTGTAGTTTCAATTGAGATTACATATAAAAGTCTTCTACTAGATAGGAACAGAAATATCACACCTCACTATACTTAAAATTAGTTGAACACACATTCATTTTCAATAATTACAACACTACATATTGACTAATTGGATTAAAGAGTGTTTCACAAATAATTACCAAACTTTACGTGGTCACATTATTAGATCCATCTGTCCTTCCAACACATAACAATCAGTGACTGAATCAATTGTGCAGACAATGTTATGTAAGGAAGTTAGATGGATAACAGTAGATTGAGTTGTGAGAACTTCAGCTGCGTCGGTGGGGGTGATGGGATAGCAGGTTGCTTCCTGCCAGTGCTGATCGACACATTTGCAAAACAAAGACATTGATGACGAGGTGCGAAGGGATTTAAGTTGGCCCAGTATTATGACTTTTTTTGTAGGCTTTTTTCTACCAGCGGTGGACTGTATATTTCAAGTGGTGCTTGGTGTGTATTCAGTGTGTCCCTGTACTTTTACATTTTGAAGCTCTTCAATTTTAAACTTGAGACATTGCCATTTTAATTTAGGCAGTTCATAGCCAAAATATATTTGCATCACAAAATCACCTAACCTGCATGTTATTGGACATTTTGAGGAAACTGGTGAACATTGAGAAAACCCCCATAGACACCGGGAGAACATAAAAACTCCACAGAGGGAGAACCTGGAAGATAAACCCAGGACTCCTTACTGCATGGCAACAGCACTACCCTGTGCCACCCAATTTTCCAATTGTTTAATGCATATTTTTTAGCTGGAAGAATATTTATTTTTGCAGCATGCAAAATTTTCTTTGTGCCTGGTTGCTGGGGCAGGTCTTTCAATGCTTTTGACCCTGCAGTGTTCTAGGCATACCTTTGCTCTTGTGTGCACATGTGCTGCCTGAACTTTTCAGTTCTAATATGGGCTTGTATGCTAAAGCTCTTTTAAGAGACCCATTTATTGATTTTTGTGAAGCGATTTAAAGAGTATGCAAACTTCTACGTTTTTCTGTTTTGCAGAAGTTGTCATCTGTGTCGTTAGTCACACTGATTACTTATCTTGAATACGTTGTAGCACTTTACCCACTGACAAAAATTGGAAATTTTAAAGAATCATTGGTGTCTCTGCTTTCGTTGTTGAGTATTTAAAGTTTATGCTGATATATCTTTTAACCCTTAAACCGCCATATACTCGGGGGGGTTAATGCACCCCCTGACGCCAAATATTTTTTTGCAGCACTTTTTTAAGGAAACCTTATAATTCACAAAGAAAAAGAGAAATTGTAATGGAACACATTTTTTTCATGCAAAAAGCATCACCATTACTGCAACACCGATCATTTTACACACAGCCAATGAACTGTAAAAACTAAATTACTGAAACAATCTATTATTATATGTATAAGGTACAACTGACACCATTGATGAAATTCAGTAAGTCACTGAAACAACTGCACTTGAACTGGCTGCAAGCAAGCACACAGAAGCCAACACTGATGCTTGCAGGCTAGTCTAGTGAAGCAGCTGAATCCCAGGGATGGTGATGCTGCTTCACTAGGGGGCAGCAGTGGTCATGAGCTGGCTGCTCAAAGAATGTACTGCACTGACTGATAGGCCCTGCCGTGCTGGCAAATTGCACTGGATAGCTGGTGGCAACGGTTTAAGAGTTAATATTGTCCTTTGGTGAAGAGGTTGTATGACAGTATGTTGATAGATCCTGGTGGCAGTAGCCAAACACATTTTGAGATGCAGTGTCTCTCCCTCAGTTCCACATTTCAGGAAACTGCCTCCTTCCTCAGCAGCACTCCAATTCCACTGCCACTATGATCTTCTTTGGCTTCAGCCATGTAGGTCCAATGCCTTTTTATTTCCTTGCCACCTGTTTACAAATTCACATCTTTGGCACTGCTTCACTCAACTCACTTTAGTTCAGACTCTATACCATCTACACTCACTTTCCACAACTCTGTGGGTCAATCACAGCCTGGATCCTTTCTAGAATATCCAGTGGCCATATCCTCAGGCCAGTAGATTCAAACAGAGGAGCTGATTAAGTGCTTGATCGTCTCTCCCTTTTTCCCACTCCCTCACTCACAGACGCGCACAGACAACATGATTTCTGAGGTTCCCTCAGGCCCTGCTGGCAGCATCTCTCTACCTGGATCTGTATGGCACCACCAGAATTTTCATGCCAAAAATGCCAATGATGAATGCCAAAATTACCCCTTCTGCATCCTAAAAATCAATGGCCATGATGTTACCCACCAAAGGTGTGACCTTAAAATTATTCTTCCAAGGAGAAAATAAACAACGCCATTCCTTATGCTGTCATCGTAAGTGACAATCCATGATAAAAAGCTTTTATCCTCAGCTCATTTGTGAGTGTTGTGGTTGTATTTTGCGAGTCCTCTATAATGAGTTCATCAGTAGTTTTGCACAACACACAGATGACCACTGATGTTGGCTTTTTAAAGAGAGGTACATCAATGAGCTCTGCTTAGTTTTACTCACAATCCACAAGTCATGAAGCCAAACCACTACAATGCAGTGACAGTGCTGTCCCAGTAGATATTTTTTTAACAACTTTTAAAGGTTCATTATTTATTCTGTCTCTGCCACATGAAATTCCATAATAGTCTATTGTTTAAAATGCACATGTGTACAAAAAGTCACTTTGAGAGTCAACTTACATGCATTAGGACATGGTTTGTTTGGCAACACTGTCGTAAGACATTTCCTGTTAATATCAGTTTAAGTATAGTGTAAAAAAGTACTGGAAATTTTGTTTGGAGACCCATCATATTTTACCATTATTGATAACTATTTCAAGTGTAAGTACATATAGTCTGTAGCTTGAGAAATAGAAGCCTGACAAGTATTTAGGTCCTTGGCTGCTTTCATAAATAGTACACTTTAGGAATCCCTGCACCGTATAACTTAAGGGAAGAAAATTCACTTGCTTTATTAAATAGAATAACATGTTTCAGTTTAGCTAACATAATCAGAAAGGCTTCTCCAATAACCAGTCAGCATTTAAACATGATTAATTAAGAATAAGCTGACAATGTTTATCATTAGGGCCAAGATGTAATGGCTGCTAAAAACAGAGCTCTTGAGTCATATGTGAATAATAAATTATAACACTATATTTTTAAATCAATTTAATGGTACCTTGATAAAAAAAGGTACCAGTTTCTATCAAAAAATGCAAAATTTCAGTGATTCCAAACTTTTGAACACTAGTGTAAACTTAATGGCCAGTTACAAGGTCTGCTATTTAACATGGATAGCCTACTTCGCCAAAGAGCCAGTCATATAGCTGCAGCTCAATATATACTGTACTGCATGTAGACATAGTCAAGAATCATATTTGTCTGTGATGGTGCGGGTCTGAGTCAATGCTCCTTCTTCTCATTTGGGTGCCTCTTGAACCCAACACCGTCGATAGTCATGACTGGGATGAGCTATACAAATGAGGACACCACGTGAAGCAAGGGGAAGGTGCAGAAGTGTTCAGTGCTTTTATTAAAAACAAATCAAAATTATGTCCAAATATGCAGTACTTCAAAATTCATAAATAAATAAATAATCCATAAAAACAGGTGAAAAAGTTGGAAGTTAAAATGACAATAAATAAAAATTCTTTAAAAAGAAGTTAAAATCCACTGGCAGAAACAGTCCTTTCTAAAAGCCCAGTGCCTTCTTCTTTTAACACCAGCAGCTCCTCTGCTTATCCCTTACGGGCCTTGCAGCAGAAGAGTCGCCTAACGACAGTCACAGCTGACCGTCCACAAGTCTGGTTGCCTGCCGTCCCATGGCTACGGCCAGGCTTCCTCGCTGGACTAAGACTTGGGTCCCCAAAGGCCATGGCTCTCCTCCCAAGTCTACTCAACCCCCGCTGCATTCCCGGTCATCCGCGGTGGGCTGTGCAAACTCCGGGTCACTCCAACTCCTTGTAACAGCTCAGCTGGAGCGACCACTCCCGATTGCCCTCTGAGTGTCAGCCATACACTCCTTCCCAGGGGCTCTCCTCCCAGCTACCTGCCTTCTCTCCCGCAAGCCTGCTCTGTTTCACTCACTCACTCACTCACTCACTCACTCACTCACTCACTCACTCACTCACTCACTCACTCACTCACTCATTCTCTCGTGCCCACACTGGTTCTTGTCACCTCTTGACTTCTTCTCTCAGTAACCTTTTCTTTCTATCCTTCCCTCCTCACACTTGTGCTTCCTCTTTTAAAACGGGGATGTAGCACAGCTGTGTTGATTAGCAGCTCCTGGCACCAGTTAGGTTCACGAACAATCCTACACCTGTTTACTTAATGTTGGGCTGTCTGCTCCCGCATCACGCCCCGGGAACTGCTCTCGCCACACTACTATGACCCCTCCTACCAACACGCGAGTGCAGCAATTATTTATTTAAAAAGCCGCGGACGTCACTTTACCACATTGTTGCCTGGTCTAAGCAACTTTAGCTGCAGTATTATTGCTAGTGCCAGATGTAGAAGTTCCAGCATCTCAGAAATAGCTTCTCTCTTAGGATGTTCAAGCTGTACAGTCTCAAGAAGATAAAGAGAGCAATGTGATTAAAAAAAAAAAGAAATCCAGTGAGTGACAGTTCTTTAGGCAAAAATACCTATTTTTATTAAGAAAGGCCAGAATTGTAGGAACTAATAGAAAAGTAAGAGATTTTCACATAAGAGCCATTTACGGTTATGGGTAGCAAAAGGATATTCCTGAAAGTATGATTCATTGGACCTTCAAGTGGCTGAGCTATGAATGTATAAGAGCAGCATGAACACTATTGCAATATGGTATGTCACCACCAAAACTGGATGAAAGAAGAGTGGAAAAATCTCTTAATATTAAATGTTTGTACCCACATTTACCACCCTTGTCCACAACAGTAATTGGCAGGTGGTAGTGTCAAAACAAAATTAAACTATGGATCAATCCTAATTTATTTTTAATGTGATAGGCTGGTGGTGGTAGTCCAAGGAAGTAAGCAATGTTTTCTTGAAAAAATAAACCTATTAATATAAAAACAACATCATTTGAAAGCCACCGAACACCTAAGTATTCCTGTCGTCTAAGGCTTTCCACAACAGGTCAGAGAGCTCGCAAAATAATTTTCATTTAATTATTGATGACAAAACCAGTAATAAACAAATCTATGAATCATAAACCTGGAAATCACAAGGACCAACCTGCACATGTTTATGTCATTATGAATGGCAGTACATAATACTGGATAAAATCTGCCTCTGAACCTAGTGGTATGAGTGCTATAAGTTAAAGTTTTTACTCATAAATCATCTTTCTGAATCTGTTTTTCTTCTAATCCTCACAGTCATTATTCCATCTATTTTGAACAGGTCCCTTATACTATTTGCTGAAATGTTCCATATTACAGTTATGACTATCTATCGATTCATCCATCCATCCATCCATCTATCCACTTTTCAAACCCATAATTTAGACAACAGAGTTACAGGAAGCAATAATTATCTTTGTAACATCAGATACAAATGTAGAATCAACTGTGGATGAGACACAGTTTTAATATACTAATTCAGTATCCATCCATCCATCCATCCATCCATCCATCGTCCAACCCGCTAAATCTGAACACAGGGTCACGGGGGTCTGCTGGAGCCAATCCCAGCCAACACAGGGCAGGAACCAATCCCAGGCAGGGTGCCAACCCACCGCAGGACACACACAAACACACCCAGCACACACTAGGGCCAATTTAGAATCACCAATCCACCTAACCTGCATGTCTTTGGACTGTGGGAGGAAACCGGAGTGCCCGGAGGAAACCCACGCAGACACGGGGAGAACATGCAAACTCCACACAGGGAGGACCCGGGAAGCGAACCCAGGTCCCCAGATCTCCCAACTGTGAGGCAGCAGCGCTACCCACTGCGCCGCCCTACTAATTCAGTATAATCAGTAGTAAATTATTCTAAAAGTTAAGTTGTTATTTCAAATAAAACCTAAGGAAGCATTCTGAAAATATACATTAACGTACTTTACATTCACAGCTTATTCAAAGTAAATATGCAATACTGTCTATCATTTTCCATATCGATATTTACATACATAGAAAACTTTGTTACTTAACCTTTACATATATAATAAATTTAGTACTTATTGCACTTTTGAAGTTAAAATAAACAATAGTTTTTGGATGAAAGATGGAGAAGAAGAAAATGTTAATATGCATCTTTTTATGAAATGACTTTTATTCAATTATTCACTATGTATTCCCATACCAATGATTTGTCTTTATGATGAATTCACTGGCAAACCCTCAGAGGAACACTGAGATCCTGCAAATGTTAAATGAGTTAAGAAGTTTAGAGGCAGATATGGCTGTCTGCCAACTTTCTATTATGGACATTTCCAGCAGCCTGCTAAGTTTCATTGTAACCAATTGGGTCAAAGGACATCCTTGACTGCTTAAATGTTTCCTTGGATGGTCCTGGAAAGGTTGAGGGTGCTGTTTAGAACATAGAGCCCATTGGAGATTTGGAGAAAGATCAGAAGGTGAAGTAGGTCTTGATCTGTCATACTTTAAAGACACAACAATGAGGAGCTAACCTGTCTAGTCAGTTAGGGGACCGGCAAGCCTTATTTAGTACTTTGGTTGCTACTGTAGTTTGGGTTATACCTTTTGCTTTTTTCCCTTGTGTTTTACTTAAAAAAATCCATTCTCTGAGACAGTGTCTTGATGCGGCAGAGTGAATTGCATAAACCCCCAAACAGAACTCATGTACTCCTGGTGGGGTCACCCATGGCAGCAAGGTGAGAGGTAAGGTCCTGAATAAATCTGACTCAACCACTTCCCTGTCCAGCCAAAGTAGTACAACTTCTGGTCATCTTTCGTTGTCCCATGCACTGCTTGCCATTTTTGATTTCCAAAATGAAGTGAAGCGGTGTGATTGAGGATTGCGCACACTCATTACCACTGATAAACAACTCCTTTAATTAGGCTCTTCCTTCCTTCCAATACAGAGATGGACAAACAGATGGATAGCATCATCGTTGGATCAGTGGACAACCATGATGACTTTAAACAAGCAATTATACTGATAGAATTTTCCTTAGTATTTTCTTGTCTAGGTTGACATTTGACCAAAAGGTGATCGATTACATCACATAAAGTGTAACATATAGAGATAGAATGTTACACTTAAAGAAAAATGTGTGCATAACTATGGGAAAATACAGTTAGGTCCATAAATATTTGGACAGAGACAACTTTTTCTAATTTTGGTTCTGTACATTACCACAATGAATTTTCAATGAAACAACTCAGAAGCAGTTGAAGTGCAAACTTTCAGCTTTAATTCAGTGGGGTGAACAAAACGATTGCATAAAAATGTGAGGCAACTAAAGCATTTTTTTTAACACAATCCCTTCATTTCAGGGGCTCAAAAGTAATTGGACAATTAGCTCAAAGGCTATTTCATGGGCAGGTGTGGGCAAGTCCGTCGTTCTGTCATTATCAATTAAGCAGATAAAAGGCCTGGAGTTGATTTGAGGTGTGGTGCTTGCATGTGGAAGATTTTGCAGTGAACAGACAACATGCGGTCAAAGGAGTTCTCCATGCAGGTGAAAGAAGCCATCCTTAAGCTGCGAAAACAGAAAAAACCCATTCGAGAAACTGCTACAATATTACGAGTGGCAAAATTTACAGTTTGGCACATCCTGAGAAAGAAAGCAAGCACTCGTGAACTCAGCAACGCAAAAAGACCTGGGGGTATTTTCGTACGTGGATTACTTGTTTAGCCGGATGTAATTGTTGGCGATTTGGCCTGATCCTGGATCTGTCGGTTTTTCGAAACTCTTGCTGGATGTGTTGTCATAGCAACACATCCTAATCCTCAAACCTCCTCGGAGCAGGTTTGTTCTATGTAAACAAGGATTAGCTCACACACTTAATCAGTGTCCGTGCATGGAATTCGCTCAGTCATGGCTTTGCCGTTCATGAATGAGCAACCAATTGATATTGGTGCGCAAATTATAAGAAGAGAATTTCATATAGAGATGGATTTGCACGATCGGCAAGATCCTTTATTGCTCCCGGAGGAAATTCTTTTTGAAAGATACTGCTTTAACCGAGGGGGAATATTGTACCTCAAAGATTTATTAGCACCTTATATTCGAAGTCAAACTCGGCGAAGTCAGGCTCTCACAACCACACAGACAGTATGCATTGCTTCGAGGTTTTTTGCAAGCGGCACTTTTTTATATACTGTAGGCGATGCAGAACATTTATCTAAAAGTGCAGTTTGCCAGGCAATTCATAAAGTCTGTTTGGCTCTGAAATATTTCCTTCGGATTTTCATAGTGTTTACTGGACACCTGCGTGTGCAGACAATAAAAGAGGCGTTTCATGCCATGGCAGGTAGATAATACACAGGCAAAAACACCCACGGTTCCATAAAGAATCTCACAATCAGCCTAACATTCTCATTACCCAGGATTTCCAAATGTGATTGGGGCACATGGAACTGATCAGAGTGGAGTTTGATCAAACATTATTTGGAAAATGTACCTCTCCTCCTTATGAATTATCAGACACAGTGTCTTCATCAAATATTTGACCTTTGTCAATATGTTGTTGGTCAGACACAGGTTCAAGGGATATGACATTCCCTGCAACTGACCCAACAAAAAAAGAGGGTTATATGGAACATACCTATGGCACACATTGAGGACAAATATATGCAATGACCATCCTTTACCTGAAATGAATTGACCACTTCATCCTGCCACTAGTTCTGAGGAGGACCTTCCCCCTGGAATGCCCTCAGAAACAGGGCGATGGGCATTTTGCTGGAGAGCCAACTCTTCTGCAGGGGTTAGGTCTGGACAGCGTGGACCTCCACCTGTTTTTTGCTTGTCTGCCTTCTTATTAGCTTTAAAATTAAAGTTCTTTACATTATATATGATTCTTTATGTCAACAATTCTTTAAATAGTTATATACCAATATTTACCAGTTTGAAGTATATTCTTGTACTTCACTTTAACCTGTTCCCGTGTTCTCCTTGTGCTCACGTTTGATCTGGAATTATGACATATTAAATAATAATTAATCTGACACATAGGAAATGAAACGCTGCTTTCAGTAAGTACAATGCACATGCATTTAATTTGTCGGCCACTTTTTGCCAGCCGTCTTTTCTGGTTTGGGCTGCTTTTGCAGTGTTACCCCTTGTGCATATTAAATCTTGAAACCCTTTGGGTAACTAACTAACTAACTAACTAACACACACACGCACACAGCTTGTGTTAAAAAAAATGCGCCCATTCTTTCGTCATTTTGTTGCAGCCTATCAAAGACTTGCTGATCATGTTTTCTATACTCAATATATATGGGCTTTTCAGTCAGCGCGGGGGCACGCATTCATCTCGGATGATTAGATCCAGCTAGACTAATCTACTACACGGCTGTGTTTGAAAAACCGACTTATCCTGGATGAGTTTCACCGGCATTAACTCATCCAAGATCAGGCATCTGATCTCGGATGATTTAAGCGATGTATGGAAAATACCCCACTGGACGTCCACTGAAGACAACAGTGGTGGATGATCGCAGAATCATTTCCATGGTGAAGAGAAACCTCTTCACAACAGCCAACCAAGTGAACAACACTCTCCAGGGGGTAGGCGTATCAATATCCAAGTCTACCATAAAGAGAAGACTGCATGAAAGTAAATACAGAGGGTGCACTGCAAGGTGCAAGCCACTCATAAGCCTCAAGAATAGAAAGGCTAGATTGTACTTTGCTAAAGAACATCTAAAAAAGCCAGCACAGTTCTGGAAAAACATTCTTTGGACAGATGAAACCAAGATCAACCTCTACCAGAATGATGGCAAGAAAAAAGTATGGAGAAGGCGTGGAACAGCTCATTATCCAAATCATACCACATCATCTGTAAAACACGGTGGAGGCAGTGTGATGGCTTGGGCGTGCATGGCTGCCAGTGGCACTGGGACACTAGTGTTTATTGATGATGTGACACAAGACAGAAGCAGTCGAATGAATTCTGAGGTGTTCAGAGACATACTGTCTGCTCAAATCCAGCTAAATGCAGTCAAATTGATTGGGCGGCGTTTCATGATACAGATGGACAATGACCCAAAACATACAGCCAAAGCAACCCAGGAGTTTATTAAAGCAAAGAAGTGGAAAATTCATGAATGGCCAAGTCAGTCACCTGATCTTAACCCAATTGAGCATGCATTTCACTTGTTGAAGACTAAACTTCAGACAGAATGGCCCACAAACAAACAGCAACTGAAAGCCGCTGCAATAAAGGCCTGGCAGAGCATTAAAAAGGAGGAAACCCAACATCTGGTGATGTACATGAGTTCAAGACTTCAGGCTGTCATTGCCAGCAAAGGATTTTCAACCAAGTATTAGAAATGAAAATTTTATTTCCATTTATTTAATTTGTCCAATTACTTTTGAGCCCCTGAAATGAAGGGCTTGTGTTAAAAAATGCTTTAGTCACCTCACATTTTTATACAATCGTTTTGTTCACCCCACTGAACTAAAGCTGAAAGTCTGCACTTCAACTACATCTGAGTTGTTTCATTTAAAATTCATTGTGGTAATGTACAGAACCAAAATTAGAAAAAAGTTGTCTCTGTCCAAATATTTATGGACCTAACTGTATGTTAGGTTATTATCAATAGAAGAATATTTTATTCATTTAACATATCTGTTTAATTATTATGGTGCAGCAATAAATTAAATAAATTAATTGCTTGAAGTTAATGTTCCTCAGGTTAACAGATTTAAATCTAATGCAATTATGAACATGAAAATCTTTTCTTTTTCCTATTTTTAAATGCATGAAGAGAAAAGTGAAAAAATAATATTGGTGGAATTTATGTTCAAATAATTTTTTTCAAAAATTATAGCACATTATACTTACTGTAAATTGTCCAATAAAATATTTTTAAGTAAATTAACTCAAACTATGCCTGTATCCAGCTATTTTTTTAGCTAAATATGTATTTCAGAGAACAGACTTTTAAAGGCCATTATTCCACATATTTCCATTCTGCTTCCAGCTGAAATTAACACTGATTTCATCTACGTAGTGTCACCAGTATCTCCTAAGCATCATGATTTCTTGCACTCCAACACTGTTACAATAAGTAAAGGAATAAAATTACCACTGACAGAAAACTGTGCTTTATTTGACACATTACAAAATGTAAGTAGATTGGTGACCAAAATTTTACTTCTAGAAGAAGGTCATGTATGTTTGTATCACAATTCATTACTCTATAAGGATTATTGCATTCTCACTTTACTACATTAGAACACTATTTTTGAATTACAACTATGTTATATTAGGTATGTGAGTCAGGTAAGGATGATGGAAAGATACAGAATCAAAAGAGACTGGAGGAAGTTTGCTATACAAACATAGCTCCTTTGACACATCATACTTTTATGAGGCTGGTACTATTAATAAGTTATATCTATTTTTAAAATGAGCATGGCGATACTGCAATCACCCCACATTCAACTGATGTAAAGGGTTTTAATTTATTTAGGTTATATTACAGTATATATTATGGGTTTACTGTGGTTGGTTGATAGGAATGCGTAGTCTAAAGCATAAAAAATGGCATAAAATAAATCAGTGACATAGTAAGAAATATCGCCCCTTTCTGTGAGTTTTAACTTCAGCCTGACTTTTCTGTGCAGTAAACATTATCTAGAATTTTATTTAGAAATCACTTATGTAGCTTAATTAAGGCTGTTCTTCTTAGTACTTTGTATAGACCAGAGGTGGGCAAGTGTGGCCTTCAAGGTCTTTTTTTGTGGCCGTCATGAAGGTATCAGTGAAACAAGTGATTGCGGCCTTTTGGCTTGTTCACACTAGCCGAAAATGTTCAACAAAACAAACAACGTAAACAAAGATTCGTTTGGTCTCCACGTTCATACCTGATGGAATGGTCAATGACAGCTAACGAAATACAGCCAAACTGAATGCAAGTTATGCCAATAGCTGTCAAGCTAGATATTTACTGCGGATAGAGTGCACGCGCACTGTAGATTTTTGCAAGTACAGTTGTAATTATTTCCCATAGTAACTAAAGTGGCCAATTAAATGGCAACGAAAAGGGTTAAAGTTCAGCATGCTTAAATTTCAATGAAAGTAGTCAGATCCATCATTTCCTCATCTGATAATTATCGTTGTGTTTTACTGGCCATATAATGCAGTTACCGCCGTCAAAGAAATCCAGACATGTAGACGATGAAAATCGACAGTTCAACAGTGAATGGGAGTTGGATTTCTTCTTGTCAAACCAAGGAAACTCCATGATGTGCCTAAGATGCAAGACGCAAATAAGAACATTAAAGAAATCAAATGCAAAACAGCACTATGAGAGTTGTAAGTCACACATGAAGTACAAGAATTTAAAAGATGAAGCCAAAAAGCAAGCATATTATTCCTTGAACAAGAGCCATACAAAAGAAACATCCATGTTTGCCAAATTCAAATCATCCTCTCACAATCCGGAAGTTGAGGCAACGTTTCGAGTCGCCTTCAAATTCGGTGTCGCTGGAAAATCATATACTGATGTAGAGCTATTCAAATCATGCATGCTTGAAGTTGTTCAGTGTCTCGAACCATCTCAACTTCAAAAATTTAAAGATTTACCTCTATCACGAATGACAATTGTGAGGCGCCAAGGTGAGATCGCGGTTGACTTAAAAAATCAACTGAACAAAATATGTCAAGAGTACAACACTTTGTATTCTGTACCGTTGGATGAATCCTGCGATACAACATATATGGCACAACTGCTTATTTTCATCAGAACAATGTCACCAACATTTGACATCCATGAAGAGTTGTTGTCCCTAATCAGTCTCAAATCAACAACAAAGGCACAAGATATTCTCACAGCATTTAACAACACTTGTGTAGAAAAGAAATTGGATCTAAAGAGACTTGTTGCTGTGTGTACAGATGGAACTCCTGCAATGGTAGGAACAAAGGGCGGTTTTGTGACTTTACTTAAACAACAAATTCACTCTCAATATCCGGAATTTCCCACATTATTGTCACTGCATTGTATTATACACCAACAAGCTCTATGTGCCAAGTCTGCAACCTTGAACAACACATTGGAAGATGCCATTGGTATTGTGAATTTCATTCGAGCTCGAGCCCTCAATCATCGCCAGTTCAGAGAACTCCTCCAAAATGATGATTCAACTGAGAAAGAGGACATTTTATATTACTCAAACACTCGTTGGTTGTCAAGAGGATCTGTTATAAATAGAATTTATGAATTGCAAGGCACTATCAAAGAGTTCTATGCATCCAAAGGAGTGGTTTGTAAACTCGATGACATCAACTTTTGCATGAACCTGGCTTTTCTCATCGATCTTTTGAGTGAACTCAACAGTCTGAATAAGCAACTCCAAGGCAGAAATCAAAGTGTCTGTGACTCTGACAGAGTATAAAAATTTTTCAGCGCAAGTTGAAATTGTTTCACAGCAAGTTTCAAAAGCAACAGCTCTCCAAATTCTTTCTGTGTCCGAGTAATTTTGCCAGTAACAACCCATCTGTAAAAATACATTTTGATGAGTTCTGTGAAGTGCTCGGTTCACTAATCGCTGAATTTGAGGCTCGATTCTCCGATATCCACATCAATGACAATGATTTATGGCTGGTTTCAGAGCCACACCTGATGGAACCTGACAATGTGCCACAGAAGTTCCAAATGGAATTGTTGGAACTTACTGAAGATCCAAATGCTCAACACAAGCTATCCCAAAATTCCTTGGATTTGATTTTATTTTGGCGTAATGCTCACATCTACCCCATTCTGTGCGAACACGCTCAACGGGTGTTAGCATGCTTTGGTAGCACGTACATTTGTGAATGTACATTCTCTCATATGAAGTACATTAAAAATCGATACCACACAGTCCTGACAGCTGACCATTTGAAAGGCCAGCTATGTTTAAGAACAACAACTTTTGAGCCAAGTTTTAATGAATTGTCAACCAACAAACAGACTCAAAAAAAATCATTAAAATTACAGAATTAATTTGTGTTATGGATTATTCTTACACTTTTACACACTTTGGGGTCAGTATAAATAATTAATATAAGCATGCCTACTGTATATATGTTGCGAAAAAAGGTTGCCCACCACTGGTATAGACATTATCATGCTATTGCAACATGATAATCTCATAGAAAAAACCAAATTAAATAATTAGTATAATTTCTTCTCTGAAACTAAATCTATATTATTATATGAGTACTAGAATCAAATGTTTTCATGGCTTCTCATTGCTTTCTGTACTGTGAAGTAAATAGTATAAACTGTTTTTCCAAAAGTATTAAGGACATACTGCATAAACCCCTACTTGTTTCTCAGAATAGTTTCTCCTGTAATAAAACTTCCAAACGTATTTATGTTGCATTAGAATTCCTGAGTAAACTGACTGAATTGTATTGTATTTAAAACAAAAAAGCAAATGTGGCCTGGTAACTTAAACACTGAAGTGTAAAGCAGAAATTTGTCAGTTTAATTCTTGCTATTGATTCTCTGTGTTACCCTTAGTCAAACACATAACCTTTTAGGATTGCAAACGTGGAAATGCTGAAAAAGTCTTTATCATGCAACGTATTTACAAAATGTAAATAAAACACATGTACAAACATATTTTGACATATGTAAAATAAAGATATAAAACCTTCTTCCTAAAGCCACTTTTTTGCTGGTTGTATTTTATTACATCTAGTTGAAGCTAGACATGCATCGTGCTTCAACAGATTTATTTTCATTATTTGATATTGTCCCTGATGAAAAAATATCAATGCTGATGTTCTGTCTAGACAGTTTGATAATCGAGAAATTACTGAGGAAATATAACCTATCACTACATCAGAAAGGAATTTTGCAGCTACTGTAGCCACCAAAGCCTTCAATTACTATAAAGAATTTAGGCAAGCTTACAGCATTTAACCTCTCCAATATATATGTACACAGAAAGACAATTAATTGATTTGCAGATATTTCTAGTGGATTTTTTAAATTCGGGCGGCACGGTGGCGCAGTGGGTAGCACTGCTGCCTCGCAGTTGGGAGACCTGGGGACCTGGGTTCGCTTCCCGGGCCCTCCCTGCGTGGAGTTTGCATGGTCTCCCCGTGTCTGCGTGGGTTTCCTCCGGGCGCTCCGGTTTCCTCCCACAGTCCAAAGACATGCAGGTTAGGTGGATTGGCGATTCTAAATTGGCCCTAGTGTGTGCTTGGTGTGTGGGTGTGTTTGTGTGTGTCCTGCGGTGGGTTGGCACCCTGCCCGGGATTGGTTCCTGCCTTGTGCCCTGTGTTGGCTGGGATTGGCTCCAGCAGACCCCCGTGACCCTGTGTTTGGATTCAGTGGGTTGGAAAATGGATGGATGGATGGATTTTTTAAATTCTAGATTTACCATTAACTATAGATATACAACAAGTCACAGTTAAGTAATGTTTTGATTCTGGGCCCACAACCACAAAAAATGCCTGAATTATTTGAAGGGCCTGGGCCTAAAATTCAGAAACAGGCCTTACACTTAAGGTGGAGAAAAACTATAAAAACCTTGACAAAAAATATTATTCACATAAATATTTTACTAAATTAAGAAAAAGTTCCTAAACAATAATTTCCAAATAATTGTCCAAAGCACCACACATTCAATAAATACATTCATTCCAAACCAAAGGAAAAAAACAAAGATAAATACTAACATTGCCTCAGAAAAAAGGAACACTCACTAACAGAGAAGCCAAAGACCAAAATACAAAACTCAAAACCAGGAAACACAACAAGAATATCATAGACTAGAAAATTGAATATAAGACAAAAGGTCAAAGACCAACAAAACTTACTAAGCCACAACCACAACTAAGCTCAAAAAGGGAGCAGGCCTTCTAAATAGCCAAAAAAGGCTAAACTTGCCCTTAATTCAGGTCTGGGTCCCAGTTATTAGCATCACACTAGGTGCCCAACCTGCTGCTCAAATGTCAGGCTTTGGACTGCACTGGCTCAGGCATGGGATTAAGGCTTATTTACTTCAGAAGGTTCAAAAGTAACCAGAAGTTCACAAAAAGGAGAAGAGGAAAACTGTAAAACTCATAAACTAAACAAAGAACTTTTATAATCAAGGAATTTATTAATGCAAAAAAAAAAAACAAAAACACAAAGAGCAACGTGGTACAACAGGGCAAAATAGGTTTTGTCTCTTTTTTTCCTTTTAGCAAAGCAGTGGTCAAAAAGCCAGAAAATCTAGTAAATTAAAAAAATTATAATAATAAAATAAAATCAAGAACACAAACCAAAAGTAATGGTGAGCAATGGTGTCTGGAGAAATAGTGCCTGAAATGATGCAAATAGTTACTAAACTGTGCAATTAGGTGGCCCACCTCCTTTGGCTCAACAATCAATCAGAAGCCTGACCGAAAAAGTTCAAACTAAAACTTAAAAACTTAGCATAAAATTGACACAAGAACTAATGATTAAACAATATTACATAGGTATAACACAGATAAATCCAAAACAGTATTCTAACTTGCAGAATTAAAATTTACAAACAACACCCCTTGCTGAAACATAACACTAAATAACTTAGGAATCGTAAAGGGAGAAAAACAACACAAGCAGAAATGCTATTGCCTTAAAAATCTCATTGGGGCTTGCTAAGCCCTTTAATAGAACTCCAGTAACACCCCAAAAAGCTATACAACTGAGGGACTGGGAGATCCTCTATCAAAATATTTTTGAACTTTCTTTAACACTAGAATCTCTGAAGGCTACAAAAAAAGTCGTAATGCTGGGCTACCTTAAATTCCTTCACACCTCTCCATTAGAGTCTTTGTTTTGCAAATGTGTTGATCAGCACAACCATCCTGCTATCCCACCATTCCTCCCCTGCGACGTAACTGAAGTTCTCCCTGCTCATCTGTTCATCTGGGTGTTAAGTGCATGGAGTTGTATAGGGTAAATAATATATTGTTAGTTGGAATTCATACATTTCATTTTGGTTCTGTGTCTACAACGATCTAGATAATTGTAGGATGACAGGAAATGTGAGATAAGAAATGTAGAACTCATAACTAAAACAGAAACTTTTTCCATGTTATAGTAAAAAATTAATACAATTTTGACGTGAAATATATAGTGTGTTCAAATATCAAATACTTTCACAAGATGTATAACAAAACAAGTGTGCCTTTATTCAAGAATATAACCAAAGAAAAATAAATTATTCAATTTACATGTTGCTGTCAATATTTAAAAACCGAAGCCCATTTATGAATTGCATGGGTGGGTTAGATGTAAGAACGGCTGCCTCTAAATCAAGAGGTTGCACGTTTGATCCTGGGTTTTACCCGCATTTTCTGTTCTGAGGAGTAAGCGGCTATTATTATTACAATTATATAATAAAAACATACATTATATATGAGCCTGTAAAACCCGTTGTAAATTTTTGCTACTTGTAAAAGTTAGTTTCTTTTTTAATTCAGTTCTATTCTCTCAGTCATATTCACATAGTACAACGAACTTGCTTCTCCCTCTCTGAGTTGATGCCGTTTATCTCCATTCTTTTCACAAGAGCAGCGATGACCACAGTTGGTGCTGTAATTGACGCCTGGTCAGAACTATTTGTTGTATCAGCAATCAAAGATATGATGGCCCGTGACCGATATCAGACTATCATGTGGCATTTGCGCTTTGACAACAAAGACACCCATGAAAGACAGCAGATTTGCATGTGCAATGCTACTTCTTATTTAGGAAAAGATCCCAGTCGTCTCACGGGAGGAAGACATTCCGAAACTGTGGTCATAAAACCATTTGTGGACAAGGGCAGAACTGTAACAGCATACAATTTCTTCACATCGCCTTCGCTGGCTAATAAACTGCTGCACTGCAACGCAACTCTGCTTGGCACCATAAATAAAGTGGAACTTTCACTTGCAGCTAAAGTCACTTCAGTACGCGTGCAATTCTTCATGCTAGTGTTTAGATCTGGCAGTGCCATGCTGATGGTGTATATGCCCAAAAACAAGAAGTCTGTTTGCATGTCCAGTATCATGCACAATAACGAGGAGATTGGGCAAGAAAGAAAAAAAAAACATGTTCAAATGACAACTCATTCAAATGACATAGCCTTTTCAAATAATTGCGTTTTCATGCATGGATGTGTTGTTGCGTGCACGAGAGAGGCAGACACAGATTTGATGTAATTCAAGTGGTTACTGGAACATAAAATAAACACTTTCACAAAGGTATAATGAAACAAGTGTGGTTTTATTCAAGAATAAAACTGAATAAAAAAATATTCAAGTAACAACAAGATACTAATTAGACATTATTCATCAGCCTTTGTGTGTCTGCTTATATCCCTTCAGCAATATCTTTTACAAGTAACAAAATTTTACACCAGCTGTTAAAAACTCATTATATAATAGTAATAATAACAGAAGCTCACTACTCAAAGCAGGAAATACAGGGATGACCTGGGATCAAACCCGCAGCCTCTAGATTTACAGGCAGCTGTTCTTACTTCTATACCAGCCATGCCATTTGTATTTAGGCTTCGGTTTTTACATATTGGCAGCAACAAGTAAATTGAGTAATTTCTTTTTTCTTCGGTTATTTTTTTTAATAAAGGCACACTTGTTTTGTTATACCTTTTGTGAAAGTTATTATTTGATATTTAGACTTCAGTCTTCACACATTATACACTTCACGTCTGCATTTTGTCGTTATTACAACTTGAAAAAAAATTCTGTTTTAGTTATGTTTTTGTATTCCAAATAACAATATATTATTTACCCTGTACAACTCCAGGCATCTCACACCCAGATACATAGACTTCAGCTGGGAGAACTTCAGCTGCGTCGGTGGGGGTGGGATAGCAGGCTGCTTGCTGCTTGTGCTGATAGACACATTTGCAAAACAAAAGACGCTGATGAGGAGGTGCGAAGGAATTTAAGGTGGCACAGCATTACGACTTTTTTCATAGGCTTCAGGGATTCTAGTGTTAAAATCGGTATTTCATAAGCTGTTCATGCAAAATGTGCTTTTAATTTGCATTCAAGCTTGTATACAAAGACATGCAAAAAGTATAAACAAGAACTGTATACACTAACTTGAACAGTTTAAATATACTAATACAGATGAGGATTAATTACCTATCAGTAAGGGTTTATTTCAGGATGGTGTCGGTTCTAGCACCAGCACAGACAAAGGGATATCAGGACTTGGAATACTGAGAAAACTATCAAGGTCAATATTGGGAGATCAATTAAAGCCTAGTGACTAAACCAAAGGAAAAGACTAACTCATACAGTCCCATAGGAAAATTGTACTGCTCAGAGGTTGCTCTTTAATGGCTCATGAGACTTAAAAGAGATTCTCATTAATGTTTCATTTAAGAATAAACTTTTTCCTAGAATTCCTCAGGAGAAACAGCTTTAGACAAAAAGGAGACATGAGCTAAAACTGAGGTAAAAGGAGTTAAAATTGAGAATTTGGTTAAAAAATGCATTTTACATTTTGTGTGAACTCTTGTTTTAATCTCTTTCAAGACTTCACATTTTTTTATTGGGTTGATGACTAACAACATTTGAGATATGATTGGTTACATCTCTTTTGTTTTTCCAATTGGAGCACATGCAGATGAAGTGTTTTGTGTGTGGTCACACAAAGGTGACAGTAATGTGACTTGAACTTACAACCTCAGGTTTTAAATTCGAGGTCTTAACCACTGTGCCACACAGCCTGCCTTTTTTCCAGAATGAATAAGACCTAATTAGTGAACAGCAATATAACTTAGAACAACTAATACTACTAACCAGAAGCAAGGAGCAC
This sequence comes from Erpetoichthys calabaricus, assembly GCF_900747795.2. Lineage (NCBI taxonomy): Eukaryota > Metazoa > Chordata > Cladistia > Polypteriformes > Polypteridae > Erpetoichthys > Erpetoichthys calabaricus. Next base: position 76,042,936 of record NC_041398.2, on the reverse strand, counting down.
AGCTTTGTAACCATAGTAAAGTGTTTTATTACTACTGTCCATACATTCCACCATATATTACTGAACACACAATACAAATACTTTCAAACTGTAAACAAATGTCAAGACATTATTTGGAAGATCTGAGACCATTATATGACTTTCCTGAGATCTCCAGAAAATTCAAGAGAAGACCCGGAACACCGGGGTATTTTTTTCTCAGGAGAAAAATCTGAGAAGCATGAGACAAAAGACCCTGTCTCCATTTTATTTCTTTCTGATCTTATTGTTGTTAAGGAGAAACCAAAAATATAATGAGAAGATCTTTTTTTGATTTTTTCATTCTTATGGGGTATGACCATCTCTTATATATATTTCTCTTCTGGTTCGTCCTGCTTCCACTTCAAAACCAGTCCTGCCCACATGCAGCCGACACGGCATTTCTCGATTCCTATTCGTCCTTTTCCATGTCATGCACTATACTGGCCTGCTGAGCGTAATACATCCAGCAAATACTCAAGGTGCTGCCACAATGATAAAGTAGCTTTACCACCTTTGTGGGAGCCACCTGTGTCTTTACAACAGCTTCTTACACAGCAAACATCAGAAGCTAAAATTATCGTGAACACATTTGAGAATACAACTCTTCTCTAGCGTTTGCTTCCATGGGTGCATAGATAACTCAGCCTCCTGGCCACGGACCATACTGTTTTAAAATACACGGGCAAATTTATCACCAAATCTCTCCACTATACGCTAACACTTTTGCCTCTCCAGGATATGGACAGTTGTATGTTTTTGACACAGCGCAAGCTACTGAAGTTCACTTCAGCAAGCAAACTCTGCATGCAGCGAAAATGTACTTCTCCAGCTAGATTCCATGCTCAGAACCATCAGCCCCTTCGCTAAATCATACACATGCATGAAATCGCTCAGTCCAATCCAACAGCATCTGTACGAATGGTTTTCAAGGAAAACCCTGGGCAGGATTTACGATGATACAATGCCCCGTCATTGCAGCGATTTTCATCGGAGAAGATGGCGAAACACCTGCTGAAAGGGACATTTGCATCTATCCCATAGGCAACTCCTGTAAACAGATTTCCACGCTCAATATGAATTGCGATCCTATGGTTTACCCATTTTTATTCCCAAAGATTTGCAACATGTTCCCGATAAAAGAAGCGCCAAGCAAATAAGGCTTACTCAATGCCAATTTTACACGTACAGATTAGCAATGAGGAATACATTTAATATTTTGCACTCCAGAGGCAAACTATTCCAACAGTACATCGTTGATGTGTATGTTAAAACAGAGGGCGCGCGTCTCAACTATCTCAGATTACATCAACAACATCTGCGCGTGGAACAATACAAAGGACTATCAGACACACTGCAAGCAAACGCTGAAAACAACAACGTACGTGATCATATTACCGTCAACATTTCCAAGAAGTCCAAGATACATGCAACAAAACTATCAGGATGCCATGGCCATAGTACGTAAATTCGGAAAGCCCGATTTATTTATCACTTTCACATGTAATCCTGCTTGGCCAGAAATTCTACATGCACACTGCGTCTTTCTAGAAGTATTTATTTCTTCTTGATTTCTGAATTCCTTTCTCATCATTTTCTGTTCCTATTCTTACACTGCCGTATGCTACATACTGTAACATACTGCATCAATGTTTTAATTGAAATGTCTGTAACATTTTTCAAAATTATGTAAGCTGTTGAAATAATGATTCAGAATTTTCACAACATGAAAAACTATATTACTTTTTAAAGTATAGGAGGTACAGTGTAATACTGTAGGTGGGTTAGGCTTTGAAATGTCATTTGGCTATGACAAAGTCTGATGAGTAAAAGAATTTTAGACTATTTAAAACTTATAAGCACTTTATTGAGAAGTTACATTTGGCTTTTAATTTTGTGTTAAATTTGTTCTCTAATTGTGTTTTCATATGATCTAATTATAGTGTATACATTATCAGTGGTTTTCTCACTGGTCTTGTCTCACTTCATAGAGACTCTTACAACATATACAGTAGTTAGCATTCAGGTCTGTGTTTCTTTGCCTTTCATTAGGATACAAACTTGTTACAGTGAATATGCCAAATGCAGAATAGTTTGGAACCTGTCCATCACTGAAGATATCTGACTGAGGTGTAAATGAAAAAGAGAATCAGAAATATGTAATTTTGTTATCTGTTAGCAAACTGTAAATTTAAGGTTACTTCCAGAGTTGCTGATATATAGCTACAGATCTATCTACAGACTACTCACTGCATTATTTATTATGGTTTTGTTTAAACATTGATGTTTTTTTCCAAGTTTAAAAAACTATCTCTTGGGTTGATAGCTAAACATCAGAGAGCCAAGAAATAATGTCTGATTTGGTTCCTAGTATGTATGAGTATAATGTAAATTACTTATGAATAATCAAATCTGCATTTTTTATCATCTCCCTCTTTTTATAATGTGTCACTTCAAAAGGTACCAATTAAAAGTGTTGAAAAACACCATTTTTTTTTACCAAACTATGGACTTAAGCTATGAAAATATTTTTAACTCTGAGGAAAAGAATTTTACACCTTTAATGGAACTGAAAACGCGTCACTACTAGCATCACTGCTTTTAGATTTTAGCCATTGCAAGAATTAATCAGGTATCAAATTAGTTAAATATGCTTTGCAAGGAGATAAATTAATGTACTACTTTTAACTTCTGAAAGCTGTGTGGCTGTTTTGAAAACACATTGTAGTGGAAACCTATGCATATGGTTTTCACATGAGCATTCAAATATATTAGAACAATTATAAAGAGAACAGGCCACTCAGCCCAACAATCTTTTACATTTTATTCACATACATTATCTCCAAAATAGCCTCAAATCGAGATTTGGTAGTCCCTAAAATCCCACTCTCTACTACTTGGTAATTTATTCCATATCGCTATACTTCTTTGTGTGAAGAAAAATGTTCAAACATTTGTGCAGAATCTGCCGTTAACAAGTTTCCAACAATGTCCCCATGTTCTTGTTTAAGAATTTGTATTTAACATAACAGCTAAAATCCATGGTACTAATTCCTTCATAATTTTGAACATGTCATCTCATAATATCTGCTTGCTTAAACTGAAAAGGCTCAACTCGTTGAATCTCTTCCTATAGTTCATACCTCTCAGTGCTGGTCTCTGCCTAGTCACTCCTATTTAGACTTTTTCTAGCACTGCTACCTCTTTTTTGTAATATGGAGATCAAAACTGTACAGCTTACTCCAGATGAGGTCTCATCAGCAAGAGGTATAACTTAAGCATAACCTCCCTTGACTTACAGTATACTCCTCACATCATGACATATAACCTAACATCCTATTAGCTTTCTTGATCACTTCTTGATGTAGATAGTGATGAGTCCACTAAGACTCATAGGTTCTTCTCATAATTACTACTTTCAAGTTTCAAGACTTCAAATTGTGTATTCAAAGTTAATGAGCTAATAACTATCTGTCATTAGGGCCAGTTGCATATTTTTACATGACCTTCATACTAGCATAACATTCTGCCAAATGCTATTCTTGTGCCTAATATCTTAGCAAGCTATTTAAAATCAGTTGTAATTGGTCAGAGATTTTTATTTACCTCTTTATTTTTGTAACATCTGAATTACTTTTAATTTACTAGTTTCCCTATTGGCTAGAAGAGATACCCAAGTACAGCAACTAAGGTGTCTATGACACAGTTTCAATGAAACACAATAAATGCAATAAAAATCCTGAAGATTTTTTTATGGATTTAAACAGACCCTAAATTGAATTAAATAGATATGACAATGAAAAGATGTCTTCTTTTTAAGCTCAACCAAAATGATCACCTAAAATTTTGTGGGTGTACCATTCTGATGTGTTGCTATCTGATTTGTTTAATAATAATACACAGTGCAGTTAAATGTTCCTATCAGAATCCACCTTGCCCTAGATACTTGAGCAATGTTTGAATAGGCACCATTTTAACTGATTCTTAATTGCATACTGACTGTATGAACCGCCTTGATTGACAGAAAAGCTCTTGGTGGGCTTTTCTGCAGTATAAGCAGTTTTCAGGATAACTACAGCATTTGAAATAAGCTAGCGATTTCCATTATCCCTAAATCATGAAATAGTGTTGTCAACTTAAAAGTCCAAGATATAGGAAGTAAGGTTTTTGTTTGAATATAACTTCAGAAAAGAGATGAATGGTCTTCCATTCTGATGAATGAACACATAAAAATCCTTCTGTTTCTGATTTCTTAATGCATCCTGAGTGTTTCATAGACAAAATCCCTTGGGTTGTGCTTAAACATTTTCCACAGCTACTTATCTAAAAATGTAGGGAGTGACGCCAACCCATTTATCACTGGAGAAGGTATATTCCTGTATTATTATAAAAAATACATAACAACCTTCTTTAAACACATTTCTTCCTAAAACACTGCATGGGAAAGATTTTAATAAGCTTGCAAAAATGAAAAATACAGGCATTTAGCAAAAATCGACCTACAAATCTGCTTTTGCATTTGCAATGTTTAATCATTGAATTTTGTCACCTGAACAGAATTTTAAGTTATGTGACAATGCACGCAGTTCTATTTCAAATAAAGAATGAGAAATCCCTAAACTTGAAAGAGACTGGTGTCATGCAAATTTTATTCTCTAAAAACAAAGTCACAGACTGAGGTGAAAAATGTATTACCTGTGGAGGGATATGCACTCTCGGCTACAGATTCATCAATGAACATCAGCTGTACATGCATGAGGTTATAAGAGACTGCTTTAAAAGCATTAAATATGTGAAGTGAACCAAAGGAAATAGTTGTCACTTTCTTAACATTCATCTCAGCAGTGCATACACTGAACAGCATTGAGTCATACTGGCACCCTGTTATATACTTTCGAATATTCTGACATCTTTAACAGAATTGTGAATAAATAAGGAGAATCTATGCTGACAAGAGAAAGAAATGCATTATGGTTTCTATTTAGCGCTCTAATGCATGAATATTCTACGGCATTACACATGGGTGCCATCAAATTCCAATGACACCTACAGCAGCCTTTGCAAGGAAAAACACAGACCTCATTGATTTATCAAATGAACCATATTTTCTGTAATAATAAAACAATGAAAAAAGAGAACAATTCACTGAGGTATAGTTTCATAGAAAGATGCTAGGGGTATGCACAAATGCCAATTAGCACAGCCAAGGTTGTACAAGCTGTGCTGTCATTTATTCACATTAGTATTCACAGTAAGAAATTGGATTTGTCTCCGGCTATAGGTTACAGAGCATAACAAGCATCCTTTATCTTTCATATATTTATTAATTAACTGTGATTTGTGGAATGTCTAATAGGTGTTGCTTTCATTTATTAAGTTCAATATTTAAGAATAAGGCAGAAAAATCACCAGAGTTATGACATTGATTTCATATTTTTGCATTATGTGTACTTCAATTTTAGGAAAATATTAGTAGTTTTATTAATGGTAGGTTTTCATCTGCACAGCTCAAGATATAACTCCATAAATCTCATCTGTAGTGCAGTGCCATTCCTTCTGTGCTTATAATAAACTGAGTTGGCACTCAATAAATAGCTTCCTGACTTGGCCCCCCTTCATGAAACACTTTTAATTCCCAATGTGTCCTTGGAACCTCTGACATCCAATTTTCCATTCACTGCAAGTGCTTCCCTTAATTACACACATTATTAGAAGACACTTACTAATTTACCATTCAGTTTTAAACATGGTACATAGTTGGGATGCCACTGACCTCAAGAAATGCACAAGTTCTCCTAAAGATAAACAGCTGACATGTTATAAAGTAAACATGATAACATATTTGAATACATAAGACAATCTGTGAATACATGATTTATTGTGAACAAAAAAATAAAAAAGAATGACTTAGGATAGTAATTCCAATATTTTAATTTTTTCACAACTCCCTTTTCCTACTGTATAGTTCTAGTGTTAAATTTCTGAAAAAGGTTGAGTATAAAAACACATACTGCTGTAATAACCATCTTTCCGCAGTAATTTCTTGTTTGGAAACTAAATTGCTTAAAACAACTTGCAAAAAAAAAATCTAGAAATTAGACAATGCAGTGTATAGTAAGTTAATTTGAAACTTTTCAGCTTGCCCTATATAACTGAGTGTGTGAGTATGTCCTGTGAAGGGCTGGTGGACTGTTAAAGATAAGCTTCCAGAATAGGCTACATTCCTTTTGTACCCTGACTTCAATTTGAGAGTTCAGTAATGGATAGATAAATGAGAAAAATGAACACTGTACATTGAGAGGCCTTTAAATATATGTTAACAATGGCAACTTTCTTTGGAATATTGTTATTCAGAACATATAGCTATCATCAAGGCAGCACATAGCTCTCAGTGATACTAGTCTGAATACACACCTTTTTTGAAAATTAAAAAAGACAACAACATTTATTTATATAGTACATTTTTATACAAATGATGTAGCTCAAAGTGCTTTACAGGATGAAGAAAGAGAAAAAAGATAAAATATATAAGAAAATAAAATTAGGCAGTACTAATTGACATAGAATAAAAGTAAGGTCCGATGGCCAGGGAGGACAGAAAAAACAAACAAAAACTCCAGACGGCTGGAGAAAAAAAATAAAATCTGCTGGGGTTCCGAGGCCACGAGACTGCCCAGCCCCCTCTAGGCATGACCTCAATCAGTCCTCCATGTATTCAGGGTTCATATGGAAGAACTTAATGATGACGGTCATATGGACTTCTGGCCTTTAATGCGTCAATGTAGGGACATCACGGTGCTTTGATCAGGTGGTGGTGGTGCAGATCGCCACCACAGAAACCCGGAAAAAGAACAGCAGAGAAATTAGGGGTTAGTACAGATTTCGGAGCCATCATGAATGATAACGACAATTAATTGAATATACAGAATATCAGGATTAAACTAAAATGAAGCTATGAGAAAGCCATGTTAAAGTAATGTGTTTTTAGAAGTTTTTTAAAGTGCTCCACCATATTAGCCTGGTGAATTCCTATTGGCAAGCTATTCCAGATTTTAGGTGCATAACAGCAGAAGGCCACCTCACCACTTCTTTTAAGTTTAGCTCTTGGAATAATAAGCAGACACTCATTTGAAGATCTAAGGTTATGATTTAGAGTGTAAGGTGAAAGACATTCTGAAATATAGGATGGAGAAAGATTATTTAAGGCTTTGTAAACTATAAGCAGTATTTTAAAGTCAATTCTAAATGACACAGGTAACCAATGTAGTGACATCAAAACTGGAAAGATGTGGTCGGAATTTCTTTTCCTAGATAAAATTTTAGCAGCTGCATTCTGCACTAGTTGCAATCAATTGATGTATTTTTTGGGTAGTCCTGAGAGGAGTGTGTTACAGTAATCTAGCCTATTTATAACAAGTAATTTCTCAGCATCTTGCAATGTTTTAAGAGGTCTAACGTTTGCTATATTTCTTAAGTGAAAAAATGCTGTCCTAGTAATCTGATTAATATATCATTTAAAATTCAGGTCAGTGTCAATAGTTACCCCTAAATTCTTTACTTCCGTCTTAAGTTTATTTCGAATACCTTCATTATATCCATTTTTGCCATTTCTGTTTTCTCCATATTTAGTTTGAGAAAATTACTACTCATCCATTTAGAAACACAATTAAGACATTGTATCAGTGAACCAAGAGAGTCGGGGTCATCAGGTGCTATTGATAAATACAGTTGAGTGTCATCAGCATAGCTGTGGTAGCTCACATTATGCCCGAGATAATCTGACCTAACGGAAGCATGTAAATCGAAAAGAGCAGGATAAGATGTCAGGATAATGCATTTTTTTAGGGTAATCCTGAAAAGGTTTAGGCATTTTAATAATTGATCTTATAAAAAATGACAGGGTTAGTGTGATGGTGGTTTGTGGTTAGTCTTGCTCCCTCACAACTCAAATGTGTATTGCTCCTCAACTTTGTGTACTTTTCCCCTTATTCTATTCCCTATTCTATTTCTCTGACCCTTCAGTAAAAATTGTTAAGTTCACTGATGACACCACCTTTATTGAGCTTATGTCTTATGGTAATTAAACAGCTTACAGAAAAGAGTTGTCTTGTGTCTTGGTGTGCTACCAATAGCCTGTTGCTCAATACCAGCAACACAGTGGAAGTGATAATTGACTTTCACAAAAAGCAATTACAACCTCTCCCATTAGAAGTTAATGATTCTGCAGTCTATATGGTGGAAGCCTTCAAATTTTTGGGCACAACTGTCACAAACACTCTCAGCTGGGACATTAACAACACTTCCATCACTAAGAAGGCTCAACAGCAGTTGTACTTTTATGCCAACTAAAGTAATTAAATATTTCCCCGCCAATCCTATGAGAAGTCAAACAAAATGACACCTTTTATTGGCTAACTGAACAGATTACAATGTGCAAGCTTTCAAGACAGCTATGACTCCTTCTAATTGAAAGTGTGATCACATTGTCTGGTCTTGTTCAGCAATGGTCTACTCCAAAAATAAATTACAGTGTATTGTCAGGTGTGCTTTTGTGTATTGCAGTTTTTTGGGCTACAACACAGTATTTTGTGATATTTATTACCCCCACCATATGTTTACTATATTTATTAGAAAATTAGAACACTCTAGACGAGAACAGGCCATTCAGCCCAACAAAGCTCGCCAGTACTATCCACTTATTTCTTCCAAGAAAACATCAAGTCGAGTTTTGAAAGACCCTAACGTCTTACTGTCTACCACAGTACTTGGTACCTTATTCCAAGTTTCTATCGTTCTTTGTGTAAAGAAACACTTCCTAATGTTTGTGCGAAATTTACCCTTAACAAGTTTCCAACTGTGTCCCCGTGTTCTTGATGAACTCATTTTAAAATAACAGTCTCGATCCATTGCACTAATTCCCTTCATAATTTTAAACACTTCAATCATGTCACCTCTTAATCTTCTTTTGCTTAAACTGTAAAGGCTCAGCTCTTTTAATCTTTCCTCATAATTCAACCCCTGTAGCCCTGGAATCAGCCTAGTCGCTCTCATCTGGACCTTTTCTAGCGCTGCTATGTCCTTTTTGTAGCCTGGAGACCAAAACTGCACACAGTACTCAAGATGAGGCCTCACCAGTGCATTATAAAGGTTGAGCATAACCTCCTTGGACTTGTACTCCACACATCGTGCTATATATCCTAACATTCTGTTAGCTTTCTTAATGGCTTCTGAACACTGTTGGGAAGTCGATAGCTTAGAGTCCACTATGACTCCTAAATCCTTCTCATAAGGTGTACTCTCAATTTTCCGACCGCCCATTGTGTATTCAAACCTAACATTTTTACTTCCAATGTGTAATACTTTACATTTACTGACATTAAATTTCATCTGCCACAAATCTGCCCAAGCCTGTATGCTATCCAAGTCCTTCTGTAATGATATAACGGATTCCAAATTATCTGCTAATCTACCTATCTTGGTATCATCTGCAAACTTAACCAGCTTGTTACTTATATTCCTATCTAAATCATTTATATATATTAAAAATAGCAGCGGCCCTAACACTGACCCCTGTGGAACACCACTCTTAACATCGGCCAGTTCTGATGAGGTTCCTCGCACCATCATCCTCTGCTTCCTTTGTCTGAGCCAATTCTGCACCCATCTACAAACAACACCCTGAACTCCCACCTCTTTTAATTTGATGCCCAACCTCTCATGTGGCACCTTATCAAATGCTTTCTGAAAGTCCAGATAAATAATATCATAAGCTCCACTTTGATTGTATCCTTTTGTTGCCTCCTCATGGAATTCCAGCATGTTAGTAAAACACGACCTCCCTCTTCTGAACCCATGCTGACTGCTTAGAATAACTCCTGTCCTTGCCAGGTGTTGCTCGATCTTATCCTTAATAATTCCTTCCATTAATTTTCCTGTGATGCATGTTAAGCTTACTGGCCTATAGTTGCTTGGATCTGCCCTGTCACCCTTTTTATATAATGGGATGATATTTGCCATTTTCCAGTCCATCGGAATCTCTCCAGTGCACAGTGACTTACTAAAAATATGCGTCAAGGGTTTATATATGTACTCACTAGCCTCCTTAAGAACACGAGGATAAATATTATCTGGTCCTGGTGATTTGTCCAATTTCAGCTTATTTAATCTGAGCAGTACTTCTCCCTCTACAATTTCCAAATCCCTCAGTACCTCCTTAGTAGTCGCGTTTACCTCTGGGAGTTTATCCACTTGCTCACTTGTAAACACCTCAGAAAATGTAAGTTTAAGGCATCCGCTATTTCACTGTCTGTATCTTTTAATTCCCCTTTACTATTCCTGATGCACTTGACCTTCTCTTTGACTGTTCTTTTACTTCTAAAATACTGAAAGAATCTCTTAGGGTCTTCTTTCACCTTATCTGCTATATTCCTCTCCAACTGTCTTTTAGCCTTCCTGATATCCTTCTTAATGGTTGCCCTCATGTTCTCATACGCTCTACAATTCACTTTGCAGTCATTAGTCTTATATGCCTTATAAAGCAGTTTTTTCCTTTGCAACTTCTTTTTTAAATCTTTATTAATCAACCGTGGAGTTTTTTTTAGTTTCCTATTAATTCCAAATTTAGGTATGTATCTGTCCTGCATTACATGTAAAATATTTTTAAACCTGTTCCACTGCTCCTCGACTGTCTCCACACTTAAAAGCTTATCCCAGTGTATCCTACTTAGACTTTGTCGCATCTGCTCAAAATTAGCCCTACCAAAGTTCAACTTAACAATTTTAGTCTTTGCATCTGCACTCTTACAAAATACTGAGAATTGTATTACATTATGGTCATTTGACCCTAGTGGTTCAATCACCTCTACACCCTCAATTCTATCCTGATTATTACAAAATACTAAATCCAGACAGGCTTCACCCCGTGTTGGTGCTTTAACATGCTGTGTTAAAAAACAGTCATTGATTACTTCTAAAAACTCCTGCTCTTGTACTCCGCCATCTGTAAGGTTATCCCAGTTAATATTTGGATAATTAAAGTCCCCCATGACTATAATATCTCCCTGTAAACTTGCCTTTTTGATATTACTAAAAAGATCCATCCATCCATCCATTTTCCAACCCGCTGAATCCGAACACAGGGTCACGGGGGTCTGCTGGAGCCAATCCCAGCCAACACAGGGCACAAGGCAGGAAACAATCCTGGGCAGGGCGCCAACCCACCGCAGTACTAAAAAGATGTGTGTTGAAATTACTGTCTGAATTGGGTGGTCTATAACACACTCCTAAAATAAGACCTCTTTTCCTATTATTTTCCAGGCGAAGCCACATGTCCTCACTACGATGGGGCTCATCATCCAACTCAAGAAGACTTACATTTAAATCCTGCTTGGCATAAACAGCAACCCCACCTCCTTTTCTGTTCTGTCTATCCTTCCTAAAAAAATGTATATCCCTCTATGTTACACTCATCCCCATCTTTGTTATTTAGCCAGGTTTCCGTTATTGCTATAATATCATAATTGTGCTCTGCTACATATAACTCCAACTCACTTACCTTATTTTTGATACTTCTAGCATTAAGGCAAGCTATTTTTAATGTATTACTCCTTCTACATTTAAATGTTTGCTTAGAATTTACATTACTATGCATTCTTGTTTCTACACCATTGTTTGTTCTTCCATGTATAGATCTATACCTGGCCTGTCCTAAACTCCCTGCCCCCCCCCCATTCCCTAGTTTAAACAATCCTTGACTAGCCCACACATACGCCTCCCCAATACATTGGTGCCCCTCCAGTTCAGATGTAACCCGTCATGGCGGAACAGGTCCCATCTGTTCCAAAAGGAGTCCCAATGCCCCATAAACCTATACCCTACTACCCTGCACCAAGATTTGAGCCAAGCGTTAAGCCTTCATAATTTACTGTCTTAATCTTCTTTGTTTATTTATCTGGTTTGTACAATGCTATATACTGTATATTCTGCCGTTCTTTATTTATTCTGTAAGTGCCTTGAGCATGGGAAAGGCGCTATATAAATAAAATGTATTATTATTATTATTATTATTATTACCTGGACTGACGCGTGGCACAGGCAGAACTTTGGAGAAGACTACCTTGTCAGTTCTGCTCCTCAGCTTAGCACCTAACTCTTTGAATTTGGATCGCAGAACTGACATACTACCCTTATGTATGTCATTTGTTCCAACATGGACATTCCAGACCTGTCTGGTCTGGAATCTCCTCCCGCGCCACCTTGGGGGTGCACACTATCTCTCTAAAGGACACCTGGGCCAAGTCCGCCAATTCTCTATTACAACGCAGGTCAGCCAACTCCTCCTCCAGTTCAGCGACCCTGAACTCGAAGTGCTGGATCAGCTGACATCTCTTGCAGATGTAGCCCTCATTGACAACTAGCTCTTCCAAACCATCATCTAAAACGTCCAACATCCATGGATGTTGAACTTGGATCCATTATCATCCATGCGTCACCCCTTCCACTGATTTTTACACTTCCATATGTTTTGTACTATGATAAAATCCCTGCAGGAGTCCAACAAACCCCTGTTGTATGATGGTATACACACATTCCATCACTCTAAAATATCACAGAGGGTACACCCTCCCAGCCCAAGCTTTGATGGTATGTACTAACCCTCTTGCTCTGACAGTCCACCCCCCCCCCAACACACACACTTTTTGGTATATCATTTTGTCTACCTTGGGTATTGGGCTATTTTTTGGGCAGATTTGCTATTTTTTACCTTTCCTTGGGCTATACATTTTTAAGGACCTGGCAATCCTACTCCTACTCCAAAGCTACCAAATTAAATTTCTGTACATTAAATACTGGCAAATTAAACTGATTCTGATCAGTTTAAGGAGTCTTCAAGGAGTTTGATTGGGTTTTCTCTGGCTACTCCGATTGTCCAGTCACATCCTAAAGAAATGTGTATTAGGTTAATAAGACACCCTAACTGGCCTGGTATTAACCAGCGTGAGACTGGGCTTGAACTGATGCCCTTCCAGGGTTGATAGCAGCCTTGTGTTTGATGATACAAGAGTACCCAATTCTTTGAATAAGGTCATTTTAAAAAATAGATGGATGAGTAAGTATAATTAAGTAACCACAGACATTTTAATACTGATTCAGTGTGCAGGTAGCCAGGCACTTCAGAAGAAACTAAATGTAGCAAATTATTTAAATGTAAAGTATCAAGTAACACTTTAGATCACTCTGATGTTTCTATTACATCTACAGTATGTGGTGAATGCTTATTGCAAATTCAAATAATTATGTATGTGTAGGCTTTAACGTTAAAGATGTGGACATAGTTCATTGTTTGCAGATGCTTTTATGCAGGGAGACAGTTAAGCCCATCCTATTGTTTGGTGTCTATTAGGCCTCTGCAGAGGCAATGCCAGAAATGGGAGACAAATTGATGGAGAGTTCAGTGATTTAAACAGTAAGCATGTACAGTAATTATGTGGGTGACCTTGCTCTTGAATCACCCTCTGAAAGGAGGCTATTAACCTGAAGCACTAACTGTGCTCTGATACAACATCTAATTGCCTGAAAAAAAAGGATACAGGGATACAGTATATGTACATACATGCACATACAGTTTATATTATATATATATATATATATATATATATATATATATATATATATATATATATCACCACATATAAAGTAAAGGGAAGAGGTTTTCTCACATGTGCACACTGTCACAGCTAATTTGGAATTTCTATTAACCCTGCATGTTTTGGGGGATCTAGGAGGAAGATTTATGCAAACTTATAAAAAGGAGTGAGATTCAAACCCAGTACACTTTACCATGAAGTGACAGCACTAGTTGCTATACTGATGAACAGCCAAGAAGTGGAGAAGTGTTTTTCATTTAATACACATTGCTATTCAACTGTGTAGTCATAATTTTTAATTTTGACACTGTTATTGCTGTTATCATTTGTGATATAAATGACTTATCAAAGAACAATAGGAGAATAAATGGTGTAGTAAAGTCAGCGCAATTATAAAGGAAAAGCAGAGAAATATGTCAAAGCACATAAAAATATTTACAAATGTGTACCTGCTACATTTCACTTCAACCACCTTATGTTTGACCATGTATTTCAATTTTGCATGTAGCAGATTCTATATTTTTCAGATATAAATATTAAAATGAAATGTACACCCACTGATCAAATTATTAGGAACACCGGTACACCTGCTTTGCAAGTACCTAATCAACAATTTATTTGTGGTTGGTGTATTTTGGGTTATTGTCTTCTTGCAAAATCCATTTAGGGTTCAGCTTAATTCCTTGACAGATAGCCTTATATTCTCTTTAAGTGCTCTCTAAAACAGTGGTTGACTTTACAATGGCGTGTTCTACATGAATGCATATGCTAACGCAGTAGTAAACTATTGATATGGAGGTACAATGCATACAGTACATGCAGTACCCAGTAAATATTTATAATATAATATATTTATTTGTAGTTATTTTTGCCTCATTGGCAGCGAGTTTGGCTCAGTAGTACCCTCTAGAGAAAAATACTGACATGTGTAGTATCTGATTGATATGGAGGTGCTGGACATGCTTCCTTAACTATCCAGTAAAACTGTTTATACCCTCAAACATTGAGGGGTGTAGAGTGGGAATGTGAAACTGAAATCAAATAAAAATCCTTGAAGTAACTCAAGTGGGAACTTCTGCACAGTTAAAGTGAAGTTTACACATTTTACATCTTTTGTTGATGAGATTGCTGTATTTGTGTAGTGGTTTGCACAGTGTCATGTTAATGGTAGGTTGAACTTGTGTTTTCTTGTGTTTTAATGTCTTGTATCCCACCTAACCAAAGTCAATTCTGGTATGTGTCACATGCTAGCAATTAAATGATTCTAATTCTGATTCTGACATGACCTTAACTATTTTTCAGTAATTACTGCCATCCCTTTTGAGTGAAAGAACTAGAAGCAAGCTTTCAGTTACTATATGGAATGCAGGAGAAAATGATAAAGAAACTTTGAACTGGCCACTTTTTTCATTCCTGGTGTTACATACTGTATGTTGTAAAAATAGGGTCGCCTGTTTGTGAAACCCAGGATTGAAATAAATGGCAGTTGACTTCAAAATGCAGTATAACATATCAAAATAATGATTTATTAAACCACATGTTGTGAAGAACAAGGGTAGAATCACACAAAGTATCCATAGACAAACATTGTAAGTAAATCATTGCTGTAGTATCAGGCCTGTCTGACAGAATTTATATCACAGACATCTGGTTAGGTAGCACATGAACATACCTACCTTCAAAACAAGATCTCCTTTCCATTACCCATTTGTGTCTGTCTCTCTGTCTTTAATCTCTGAGCTTTCCATCTCCATCCAAGTATAACGTTGCTCAGAATACATACAAATTGACCTTAAGTGTACTCTGCAGCTGCATCTAGAGTCATCCTTGGAGTCATTTTCAAGGTCATTGATACCCATTACAATCCCATGTCAGTTTGGTTAGTACCCTCTGCAACCATAACCTCCTGCTTGTATTTAAAATGTCAGATTCCTAAAAGCATATGGTTGAGAACTGAGTTGACTTGTCTATGTAAAATTATATTTTTATGTTCTGAATAATTATTTAATTTACAAAAGCTTTAAATTGAATTTCATTTATTAGTTTGAATTTTATTTCTTTATTTTTTTCTAATCCTGTCCATCCTCGTCACACCCAATGCAAATCTTAACATCTTTAACTCTGATACCCCCAGCTCCGTCTCATGTTTTTTGGTCAGTGCCACTGTCTCCAACCTACTGTATATAAAATAGCTAGTCTCACTACCGTCTTGTAGACCTTCCCTTTCTCTCTTGCTGCCACAAATCACTCCTGACACTCTTCTCCAACCACTCTACCCTGTCTACACTCTCTTCTTTACCTCTCTTCCACAATCCACATTACAATGTCCTGTTGATCCCAAGTATTTAAATTCCCCCACCTTTGCAAACTCTACTCCCTGCATCCTCACCATTCCACTGATCTTCCTGTCATTCACACATATGTATTCTGTCTTGTTCCTGTTGAACTTCATTCCTCTCCTCTCTATGGCATTTCTCCACTTCTCCAAGGTCTACTCAACCTGCTCCCTACTCTCGCTAAAGATCACAATGTCATCAGCAAACATCATAGTCTATGGGGACTCCTGTCTAATCTCGTCTGTCAACTTGTCCACCACCATTGCAAATAAAAAAGGGCTCAGACCTGATGTAATCCAACCTCTACCTTGAATGCATCTGTCACTCCTACCACACACCTCACCACTGTCACACTTCTCTTGTACATATCCTGTAACTCTCTTAAATTCTTCTCTGCCATTCCTGACTTCCTCATACAGTACCACAACTCCACTATAGGCACCCTGTCATATGCTTTCTCTAATTCCATAAAGATACAATGCAAATCCTTCTGGCCTTCTCTATATTTCTCCATCAAAACCCTCAGAGCAAACATTGCATCTGTGGTGCTGTTTCTTGGCATGAAACCATACTGCTGCTCACTAATCATCACCTTCCTTCTTAACCTAGCTTCCACTACTCTTTCCCATTAATTCATGCTGTGGCTCATCGATTGAATCCCTTTCTAGTTACTACAGTTCTGCATATCTCCCTTATTCTGGACCAACGGCCTTTCCATTCTTCATCCTCTTCATAACTGTCCTTACTTCCTCCTTGCCAATTCTTTGCACTTCTTGATTCACAATCTCCCATCATCCATCCTTCTCTCTCTCTCATTCTCTTCATTCATCAGCCTCTTAAAGTACTCTTTCCATCTGCTCAACACACCCTCCTCTCATGTGAGTATGTTTCCTTCTTTATCCTTTATCACCCTATCCTGCTGCTCATCTTTCTCAGCTCAGTCCCTCTGTCTAGCCAATCGGTAACAGGCCCTTTTCTCTCTCCTTAGTGTCCAACCTCTTATACAACTCATCATACTCCTTTTCTTTAGCCTTCACCAACTCTCTCTTCACCTTACACCTTATTTCCTTGTAGTCCTGTCTATTTTCTGCATCTCTTTGACTATCCCACTTCTTCTTTGATAACTTCTTCCTCTGTATACTCTGCTGTACTTCCCCATTCCACAACCAGGTTTCTTTATCTTCCTTCCTCTGTCCAGATATCACATCAAGCACCCTTCTAGCTGTCACTCTTACTGCTTCTGCTGTAGTTGCCCAGCTATCTGGCAACTCTTCACTGTCACCCAGTGCCTGTTTTACATCCTCCCTGAACTCAACCTTACAGTCTTCCTTTTTCAACTTCCACTATTTGATCTCTCTGTCCTCACTCTCCACCTCTTCTTGATATCCAACATCATCCTACAGACCACCATCATATGCTGCCTAACTACGCTTTCCACTACCACCACTTTGTAGTCTCCAATCTCCTTCAGACTAATCCATCTGCATAGGATATAATCTGCCTGTATTCATCTTCCTCCACTCTTGTACGCCACTTTATATTTCTCTCTCTTCTTACAATAAGTATTCACCACAGCCATGTCCATTCTTTTTGCAAAATCTACTACCATCTGACCTTCTGCATTCTTCTCCTTGACACCATACCTACCCATCACTTCCTCATCTCCTCTGTTCCCTTTGCCAACATGTCTACTGAAATCCGCTTCAATCACCACTGTCTCTCCCTTGGGTACACTCCCCACCACTTCATCCAACTCACTCCAGAAATCTTCTTTCTCATACATCATATACACTAACAACATTCATCTTCACACCTTCAGTTTCCCTCTCCATAATCATCACTCTGTCTGGCACTCTTTTCACCTCCAAAACAATCTTGACATACTGTTTCTTCAGGATAATCCCTACCCCATTTCTCCTCCCATCCACACTGTAGTAGAACAATATGCAGACAATAATACAGATCTTAATGTTTTGGCTGTGGTTATTAAATCAGATATACTTGGTGAATGATGACTATGATCACGGTTAATCTGTTTGGTTAGAAAAAAATAGTTTTACTCTGAATTTTATTCTTTGTTTTGGAGTCTCTTTTTTATGGAGAACTCTTTTTATTATTTTTTTGAAAGTAAACATGAATTTCCTGGTCAGATTCATTTGGGACAGTTAGTTTGGGAAAGAAGGCAGACAGTCAGTATTGAAATAAAACATGGGTGTTTATTGTCCTGAGTGCACATTTTTGGACTGTTTTGTGACTTCCATACTGTCTGCTCCCTGAAATTGTCAATATAGTCCTACCTCAGACAGTCATGAACAAGAGTGTTTGTCTGGATCGTGGTGGCAGTAGTAAAGAAGAGGAGAGAGAAAAGCAAAAGGGTAGCGAGAGTACAACAAATGACAGAATACATCAGTCAGGCAGCTGCACACTGGATGAATTGGAGAGGCTGGATACCAGTATCATATTTTGCTCTAATGTGGCCTTGTCACTAAGTCACTGGACCTTAAACCACAAGGCTGCTAGTTAATTTCCGACTACTTACTCGGTGTGCGACCTTGTGCAAGTCACTTAGCCTCCCTGTGATACTGATGTAAAAAATACATGAAACCAACTCTACTGAAAGTCTGGGTTTATGATGCGTCTTTTGATATTGTGCACTACTGAAAGGTTCTGTATAACAGTAAACTATATGTGTGTGTGTGTTTACTCTTTTATATATTTATAAATAATGTTATATATTAATACACATTTCCTAAGGCTGAATGAAAGCGCCTTTATAAGCCTCTTACGTCTTAATATTGCTTACCAGTCTACATTTGGTAAACAATTTGAAATTTGTAACACAGTCTGAAATTAAATACAAAACAAATGAAATAAAAATTGTTGAAAGAAAGGTTTTACATATGCAGTAAGACTACCTGTTATGTGGAATGGACTATAAGGCCTTACCTGAGGCAGGTCAGAATAAGAATTTTTATTCTATTCTATTTTAATTCTTTAAACTTACATTGCATTACATAAAATGTCACAGTATGGTAGTACTACTCATGGTACCTGTCAAAGACAGGTAATAGAATAAATAAAAAATATTTATCTTTTGCCTTACCTGTACCTTCTGCACCTTTCCTCTGTATTTACATGTGTGAATGTCTCTTAATCATTGTTTCCTTTCTCATCCATGTTCCCATAAAGCCTGCTTCTCAGATTCTCATTATTTTCAAGTCATCTTTTTCACCTCCAATCTGGTTTTATACTTGCGTCTTTGAAGGTGACTGTGTCTGCATGCCTCATACGTCTTTACTCCTTGTGTACCTCATACACTCTAACACTTCCTCTTTTATTGCTCACTAAACCTAAACTGACCAATCATATCAAAGCCAAACTGACCAATCAGATTTCCCAGAGGGACAGGACATGTGGACCTTAGTCCATATAGTAGATATTTATGAAGCTTTTTGAGAGCATACCTTTTTAAACTACACATACAAATAGGCTCAACCAGAAAGTATTGAGAGGGTGTTAAAAAGACTACCCGAACATTTGCTTATATCTCAAGAAAATGTAATCTTGACATTTCACTCAGAATATATTAACCATTCTACTTTTACCATGCAATAAGCTAGTAACTCTGATCCCCAATCTATCAATACACTCATGCACAAAGACTCTTCAAACTTCAGAAATAAGCAAAAGATATTCTTTACTACGATGCAACTCTGAAGCACAATGCACATGTTACCTATCCTGCACCTGTCTGCAAACAAATGGTTTATAGGATATTTACACAGACTGATTATACACAAAACTTAGGTATGGTTACATGAAATACTAGGATGATCTTAAGCTCAGTTATGTGTTTGATTCATGGTGCTGGCTCAAGGTCAGAGGCTGCAGGTTTGGGGCTGCATTGCAGAAAACTACCAGCTTACTTTAAGGCAGAAAGGCAAAAGACAGCATGAGCTTAAAAGCCTCAGATGCAAAAATATTGCAAAAATGAATTCTCTTACAGAACCTGATAGAATGTTTAACTTGAGGACATTTATAAAAGTGGAGTCGACATCCCCTGAAATTAAATGATTTCACCTTAATGAAACAGAAGAGATATTTCATGTTGAGCTTTTTTTCTTACACAGTTTGATATCGAGTCACATACTGGAAGTAAAAACATAACTGATTTGGGATTCATGTATACACCAGAGAAGGTGTATACTTGCAATATATTCACGTGCATTGACTTTTTAGCATCCTACCTAAAAAAAAAAACATACAAACTATTATGGGTGAAGTTTTTTTTTAAATGCTTTTTGAATAAGTCAAATATATGTGAACAGACACAAAAACAAAGTCAGTATTTCATATAGAAACTAGCCTCAACTCAAATTTGACCTATTATTGCAAACATATATGGCATTTCACCAAACACTATTGTACATATCTTATTTTATTACCTTACCTTTCCTTTTTTAATATATCCAAGCTCTTTTCCTCTGGCATCTATAGCGTTATGTTTGTTTGTGATTTATTATCAGAAGACCCATATATATGAATTATTATTAACCATGTTTCCAGCTTTCTATCAATATGAGAAGCCCTTAATATAAGAACTTTAATGGCATTTCATAAACACTGGAAACATGGTTTCCTGGTCATTTTGTTGATATTACATTATTATCTGTCGCAACCTATATAGAACACAAGAAGCACATTTGATAACTTTGAGATATCAAGAAGACTGTTTACGACTCTTCATAACTGTTATAAAAGAGGAAATATAGTAGCTGTTCTGGGAATGAAATATACCTAAAAAAAAAGAAATCTAATGTGATCTTACTGATGATTTTAATAAAGATAACACAGTTGCTAAAATAAAAATGTAGAGCAAAATAAATCACAACCTTAAATTATCAATATTCAAATTGTGCAGTTCTTTCAACATATTGAGCAGTATGCATACATAAATACAAATGTGGATATTCACACTTTTAATACATACACACACATCATATTTATAGTTTGGGATTCATATAAAGGCAGCCATGAAATGAAATATTGTATTAAAATACCCAAGTTGCTCTGGACATGCTTTGTCAAAATAGAAAATATTCAAATAAAATACCTACATGTTATGAGGAATATTTGTCTTTTTACCTAAAATACCTCAGCATACTGTTCTTCCTGCTGACTCTGTTTTGTCTAAGAGTTTATCGGAGATGCCCTACTTTGAACTGCTTGCTTTTGAAATGTAAATAAAAAATTAATTGTTTTGTCAAATGATATTACCTGTTTCTGTTTTTAGTACAGTGTTACTGTATTTTAATCAAATGCCTAATAATTTAAACAAGTAACCATAACTGTGCTAAATTGTTAAGAATGTAAAATAGATAAATAAGCATGCATATACCATAAAAGTAAGAGAGAGAAAAGATACAAGCAATTAAATATGATAAAAGAGGATATTTTTAAGAATCCAAAAATAATGCTGGAAATGTACAAGATTGTTAAAAAAACACTTTGAAATAATATGGCGAAGAATGTACTTCATAAAAGGTTTGGGGAACCAGCCAGGTAAGCCTCATTCAATGGGCATCATTCAACCTAAAACAAAAGGACTGCAAAATAATAACAGAAAATAGGCAGGCAGTCTAATATGGGCTTGTGCTTGCTGTGTAGCAATTTGATGACTCCGTAGGAAGTCGTCTCCCACTGGGAGAAGAGTCCAGATTGAACAACGGCTTCTGGTTGTCGGTGCTCTTAAATAGAAAATGGACTGGAAGAGGCAGCATTTCAGCAGTCAGGCAGAAGTGACATCACGTATCCAAGGCTTTCTCCTCCTTCATAGTAAGAAAAGAAAAGCAGATGTGGTTACTGGCTGTGTTACATTTAAAGCCTTCTCCTTCATATTTACCTGATCAGAGCCACTGGTGTGCTCTCAAAGCTTACATGCGTGACAGTGTACAAAAAGAAAAGTGCACAATTAATTAATTTTATGGTGCTGTACTAAAGTAATGTTGCAGGACCATAAAGCAGATTGGTTAGAGGGAAATTAATTTTGAATGAACAATAGCTGAAACAGAATAGAGGTTAAAAAATATCCCTCCACCCCTAAATGCTATGAAAATGCAAGAACAGAGAAGACAAGATATGTGGAAATTAGTAATGCTCATTTAATGTGAAAGAATAATTACGGGATTGAGAAAGCATAGGAATATATAAAGGTAATGGACTCCTACTTAAAAATTCAAAATTATTCAAAAATAGCTTTACTAAGCATCCGCCTTCATAAAAGGATAAGTGTCTGTGTGTCTGTATATGTGCCTGTCCAGTTGCTATGTCCCTGTCATTCCCAAAGATGACACTTCACAAATTCTTTTAGTAATACAATGCATTGCATTTGTCATCCTAATAGATGGCACATCACAACACTGAGTTACAAATCCCATGCCAAAAAGCAAACAGTATAACAGGGACGTACATGGTGTACTGCAAATTTAACATTGTTTAATTAGATTCCAACCTGTCTTAGATGGGCAACACAGCTAGTTTATTTATAAAATGGTTTGTTTGTTTTATGCCTCAATATTTAGTATGGCATTTAAGGAAACAAATTAATGCAAATTGCAGACTTGAATTGTTTAAAATTACATGTGGATGCAAAACTGCCATGTAATTTGAAACTAAACTGATGAGATATGCCATGCTGATTTTAGAAATTATTTTCAAGATTGACCAATCAAAATAAGTTGGAAAAAGGAACTCCAAAATATTACAATAGTTTCATTTCATACATTGCCATTACAGTAATTCATGTAGGCAGTGTTAGATTAACCAGAATGATTTACTGTATGCATCTGTAATCTTTTTTTTTAATATTACTTACTTCATGTGTGTGAAATTTTTACAAACCTTTCAAACATGTTCTTTTAACAAATCGTTTTTTGAGAGTATGACCTCAGCTTATAAGGTCTTCAAAACTCTATTTCGTTATCAGAAAGCTTAAATTGAAAAAAAAAAAAACTTATTTCTTTACAAATCTATCTGGGAATCATCCTTCAATACCATTACAGATTATGCTTTACACAGAAATTTGCATGCACTGCCTCTGACATTAAAACATGTGGAGAAGGCCGTCTATGACTATCTTTACTCAAAAAAAGTGCCCAGTTTCTGGCATTTCAACATGGGGTGGACTTGCCACATATTATACACTGAGAAGCAATAATGGAAGACATGTGTGATGCTCAGGGTAATCTATTTGACTTAGGAAAAGACAATTTAGTGCTTTTTATGTTTCATTTACTGCGTTCAGAGGTGGCAGACTGACGAGGCTGATGCTGATTACTTGTATCAAGGGATGTGTTTATAGTAACAGTAAAAATGTAGCATACTAATAGTGCTGTATGAAAATCAAGCATGGGATTATGCTACCTTTGCCTGAAATGGGTGTTATGTTACAAACTGATGAATTCCACTTATGTGCAATTACGTTCAGAGTGGAACATGTCATATTTCGTTAAGCTCTACTGGATTAATTTTACTTACTGTGAAAGGTAAGCCTGTATCAGAGTACAACAGTTGTTGCTCTGTGCTCTTAAATTCCTAATGGCACAAAATTGAGACAGTACTGATTATTGAACAGCTCATTATGGTATAGCTACTGAATGTACTGTAGCATTATGATTTCTATTGTACCCTCTGTTATGTATATTGAAAGTTTGCTCCAATATGCCCAGATGTAGGAGCAAACTCCTACTCGACCAAAGTGTATCTTTCCTTGTCTACATTTTCTCACCCCAAATTTTTCATAGTTTATACTCACTTATTATAAACATGCAAATGATGTAAACAACTATCCAGATACAATTCTGTATCCACTGCTTGAAATAACAAGCATTTTCTTAAAAGTCATAGAATTGTAATGGTCATCAGAAATGTGAAATCAAAAAATAATAACTGGTATAGAACATGACTTTTGATAAGAGATTTGCATTTTTATCAATTTCTTGCTTGC